>NW_027256884.1:55346411-56546411 GCF_029215685.1 Pituophis catenifer annectens | reverse complement strand
AAATAAGAATTACTTATCTGGTTTTTATATAAATGATATGGTTAAAGATAAATATATGAACATGTGAATGATTTTTTTTAAATGTTATCTAATTCTGGGTTTTATTTAATTGACCAAACTAAATAATAATTTTAATTAGCAATTTTATGATGTTTGTGTGTCTATATTTTTCTTGACTGTACACCACCTTGAGTCCTACGGGAGAAAGGCGGTATAGAAATATAATAAATAAATAAATAAATAAATAAATAAATAAATAAATAAATAAATAGAGAGAATTGTGGGAAATAATTGCAAATTGTATTGTAGTTTTATTTGAATTAAGAACTATGTTTCAATGTTAAATTGCTATATTTTTGGGATCTAAATTTGGTGAAGTAATAAGGAAATAAAGATTTAATGAACATTATACGAAGTAATAATAAATGTGGGGAAGTTTTCGAAAGGGAAATAAGATTTGAAATATAAACATGTGTGACCTGTATTGTTAATTGTGAGGATTTAGGCTAAGAATTGTGAAATGTACTATGAGGTATTAATTGAATTAAGATTTAAGGGGGGGGGGTAAATAGAAGGGTAACTGTTTTGATTAAGTAAATTTGAGTAATTTTTTTAAAGATGGTATTAGTTGAGATAGGTAATAATAATAATAATAATAATAATAATAATAATAATAATAATAATAATAATAATAATAATAATAATAATAATAATTTTATTTCTATACCGCCCTTCTCCCGAAGGACTCAGGGCGGTGTACAGCCAATTTAAAAACACAAGACACAACAATAATTAAAAATTAAAATAATTAAATAGATTTGGCCGATTTAAAACCCCAAAAATTAAAATACCCCAATTTAAAATTATTATATTGCCTGGCGGAACAACAGGGTCTTCAGTGCGCAGCGGAACACCCGGAGGTCGGAGATCTTACGTATTTCCGGGGGCAGTTCATTCCACAGGGTTGGGGCTCCCACAGAGAAGGCCCTCCCCCTGGGTGTTGCCAGCCGACATAACTTGGCTGATGGCACCCTGAGGAGACCCTCTCTGTGGGAACGGACTGGTCGGTGGGAGGCTATTGGTGGCAGAAGACGGTCTCGAAGGTACCCGGGTCCTGTGCCATGGAGCGCTTTAAAGGTGGTAACCAATACCTTGAATCGCACCCGGAAGACCACTGGGAGCCAGTGCAGCTCGCGCAGGAGGGGTGTCACGCGGGCACAACGAGGTGCGCCCATAACCACCCGCGCAGCCTCATTCTGGACCAGCTGGAGCCTCCGAGTGCTCTTCAAGGGGAGCCCCATGTAGATAGCATTACAATAGTCCAGCCGGGAGGTGACAAGGGCATGAGTGACCGTGCACAAGGCGTCCCGGTCCAGAAAGGGCTGCAACTGGCGGATCAGGTGAACCTGATAAAAGGCCCCCCTGGCCACGGCCGTCATATGCCCTTCTAAAGACAGTCGTGCGTCCAGGACACCCAGATTGCGAGCCCTCTCTGTGGGGGGCAAAGATTCACCCCCAATAGTCAGCAATGGCACCTGCTGACTATATCGGGACGCCGGTAGCCACAGCCACTCGGTCTTGGAAGGGTTGAGTCTGAGCCTGTTCCTCCCCATCCAGACCCGCACGGCCTCCAGGCAGCGAGACATCACATCAAGGGCATCGTTGGGGTGGTCTGGGGTGGAGATGTACAGCTGAGTATCATCAGCGTACAGGTGACACTTCACCCCAAAACCACGGATGATCTCACCCAGCGGCTTCACATAAATGTTGAACAGAAGAGGCGAGAGGACCGACCCTTGTGGCACTCCCCATGCGAGATGCCTCGAGGTCGACCTCTGCCCCCCTGCCAACACGAACTGCGAGCGGCCGGAGAGGAAGGAAGAGAACCACTGCAAAACGATGCCCCCTACTCCTAACCCCTTCAACCGCTGCAGCATGATACCATGGTCGATGGTATCAAAAGCCGCTGAGAGATCTAATAGGACTAGGACAGAGGAGCAACCCCTGTCCCGGGCCCTCCAGAGATCATCCACCAACGCGACCAATGCCGTTTCTGTGCTGTGCCCCTGCCTGAAGCCCGACTGGTACGGGTCTAGATAGATAACTTCATCCAGGTGCCTGGGCAGTTGTCGTGCCACCACACTCTCAACAACCTTCGCCACAAAACGAAGGTTGGAGACCGGACGATAGTTAACTAATTCAGCCGGGTCCAGGGAAGGCTTCTTGAGGAGGGGCCTCACCACCGCCTCTTTCAAGGCGGCGGGAAAGGCACCCTCACTCAGAGAAGCAGTTATAATCCCCTGGAGCCAGCCTCGTGTAACTTCCCGGGAGGCCAGTATCAAACAGGAGGGACACGGGTCCAATAAACATGTGGCGGCACTAATCCTACCCAGAACCCTGTCCACATCCTCGGGAGCCACAGGATCAAACTCCTCCCAGATAATATTCTCAAGACCTACCCTCGTCTCCTCCCCCGGACTCACCCAGTCGGAGTCCAAGCCTTCCCGAATCCGAGCGACTTTATCATGCAGGAATTGCACAAAATCCTCAGCTCGACCCTGCAAGGGATCCTCCCGCACTCCCCCCCGAAGAAGGGAGTGGGTCACCCTAAACAGGGCGGCTGGGCGGTTCTCTGCAGATGCGATAAGAGCGGAAAAATGGTTAGATTTTGCCGCTTTTATCGCCACTAGGTAGGTCTTGATATAAGACCTCACCTGTGTCCGGTCAGAATGACTAGTCCTCCAAATGCTCTCTAGGCATCTTTTCCGACGCTTCATCTCTCTCAGCTCCTCAGAGAACCAAGGAGCCAATTGAGATCGGCATCGGGTCAGAGGCCGCAAAGGCACGACACGATCCAAAGCTCTGGCGGCCGCACTCTCCCAGGCGGTCACCAGCTCTTCAGTCGAGTCGTGTGTCAGAGTCTCAGGAAATGGCCCAAGCTCCGTCAGGAACCTTTCAGGATCCATCAGGCGCCTGGGATGGAACCATTTAGTCGGTTCCGTCTCCCTGCGGCAGGGGGAAGCGGTAGGAAAGTCCAAGTGAAGGAGCGAATGATCTGTCCATGACAAGGGTTTAATGTCTAAGTCCCCTCTACCAAGATCATTCAACAACTGACCAGAGATGAAAATCAAGTCCAGAGTGTGTCCTCCTATGTGAGTGGGGCCTTGAACTAACTGGGTCAGGTCCATGGCCGTCATGGAAGCCATGAACTCCCGAGCCACCTCTGAAGTCTCACCCGCGGATGGAAGGTTGAAATCCCCCATGACAACAAGTCTGGGGGTATCCACCGCCACCCCGGTGATGACATCGAGTAGCTCGGGTAGGGTCGCTGCCACGTGGCAGGGAGCCAGGTACGCAGTCAGCAAACCCATCTGCACCCCACGGCCCCACTTCACAAAGAGGGACTCACATCCGGCTATCTGAGGAACAGTGGTCTCCCTCGGACAAAGACTCTCCCTAATAATCACCGCCACTCCCCCACCCCTCCCCTGGGCCCTTGGCTGATGAAATGCACGAAAACCTGGTGGGCACATTTCAACGAGGGGGACCCCCCCCCCTTGGCCCAACCAGGTCTCCGTAATACCTGCCAGGTCTGCACCCCCCTCCAATATAAGATCACAGATGAGGGGGGCTTTATTGACAACCGACCTGGCATTACATAACATCAGCCGTGGACCCTGGGCCTGAGACTGCACAACCCAGGCCACGAGGCGCGCATTGGGGACCGGAGTGCGCAATTGCTCGTAAACAGTGTATGCGCACCCCCGGCACATGATATGGTCCCCTGCGCCCGTCATACCTGCCCCTCCCACTCATTATTTCAATTATATTGCCCTTCTTGTTATCCCCCTGCTCCCCGGATAAATTTTCTTTCCTGACCCCTCTGCTGCAGCCAATCAGCCTGTCACCCCGCTCAGTAGCAGGTAGGTGATTTAAGATTAAAAAATAAATGTTATGGCAAAATAGAATATATAAAATCTTGTTAAAGATGATAAAAAATTGTATAAATTGATTACCGGATCAGGGCTCTGTGCCAAAAAGATGTAATTTGTGTGTTGAGAAAAATAAAAATAAAGTTTTTGCAAAAAAAAAAAAAATGCCTACCCAGGGCGCAACATGCGAGCGTGGTACCGTGTGGCCACTGAGGTAGAGATCGATGTGATGGAGTTCCATGAGCACAATGGGCAGGAGAGTGGTCCCATCGTCCTGCAGAGAAACAAGCAGATCCTAGAGGGGGTGTGTTCCTCCAGCTAGAGGAGAGAAACCTCGCCAAAACCTTGGGGGCTGTTTCGCTGTGGGAAGGAGGCACATCGAATTGCTGTCTCGCACTGCAACCGGCTCCAAACCAACCAAAGAAAAAGACTTCACCAAAATCAATTAAGAAAACTTGTGCAGGGCAACAAGTCGTAGAGTTCTCCCCTCCGTCAAGCAAGGGAGAGAGAACCCACAACCCCTGCCAAGACAGGACTAGTCTTCTACAAGAACAACAGCGAAGGTGGAGATTTCTGTATCCTCAGGTATAAATTCCTTACGGCCCATTGGGGCTCAGGGTGCAGCAGATGACTGGTCAGCCTCCAAGTAGTAAAGAAGCTAGAGACGAGACTAAGAAAGTTAAAGAAGCCTAGAGCATTTTCCCAGCTAGACAGTTCAATAACAGACAGGGTGCCAGCAATCTGCTTAACCAAGCCTGTGAAGCTGAAAGCTGGGACCCACATGGAGATTATTCTGGGACCCACATGGAGATTGTGGCCCCTGGGATGACAGAGAACATGGTCCTAGGCCTGGCATGATGGAAAAAAATGGAGCCCATTTCTTGATTGGGATAGAGACAAGGGGCAGAAGGAAAGGAAAGTGTCCAACTGGCAAGAATTAGTGAAAGTGTTAAGAAGCTGCCATGTATCTGCAGTTATGTAAGCGAAGGCAGAAATCGCCAATAAACTAGAGGGGGAAGATAGCTCAGAGCCATTGATTCCAAAAGAACACTGCAATCTGGCTGAAGTTGTTAGTGAAGAGTCCGACACACTACCACCTCACTGCCCCACAGACTGTGCAATTGAGATCATACCTGGGGCCAATTTGCCAAAGCTATATTTGATAATACCCAGGGAGATGGAGCAGCTCTGTACCTTCATAGACACAAATTTAGCCAGGGTTTTCATTTGGCTGACCAAGGCAAGGATGGTGGCCCCTTTGCTTTTTAAAGAGAAGGAAGATGGGTCCCTTAGGCTGTAAATCGATTACAGAGGGCTAAATGGTATATACATGGAAAATATATACCCCCTTCCACTGATGGACATCCTGGGGCACCTTACAAAGGGGAGGATCCTGACTAAGCTGGACTTGAGGGAAGTGTACTATCGGGTAAGAATTAAGGAAGGAGATGAGGGGAAAGTGGCATTTAACTGTCCCTGGGCTGCTACCCAGGGAGTGGATAAGTACTTGGAAAGCCATCTGGCCCATAGTGTTTGTAAAGCATTCAAGAGAGGTGCAGAAAGGCAGGCTGTCAAGAAGAGAGCACCTCAGAATGAGTTTAGAATAGGGGATGAAGTGTACCTGTCCACAAAATTCCTATAGTTGGGGCAGCCCCGCAAGAAGTGGATTGTCAATATGATGACAGTGCAATAGAAATTGCCAAAAACCCTCAGGTGCATTCACCCAGTGTTTCACTGTAGTTTAAGCCTTTCTGTAGTTCACCGAGGCCAACCGTTAAACTGCCTCCACCCACACCCGCCCATATGGATTGACAGAGAAAAACATTTCGATGTCAAGGAGATCCTTGACTCTTAGTGCTACAAGGGGAAGTTGCAGTACCTAGTCTTATGGAAGGGGTTTCACTTGGCAGAGGCAGAATGGGTGACAACGATGAATGGCCATGTCCGCTCATTCAGAGGTTCCACACTAGGTATCCAGACCAACCCCGGTAGGTAAGCCTGTGCAGAGGTAACATGGTGTAATAATATGTGTGTGTTTGTTTCCTTGTAGAATTAATCTTCCTTCTGGAGGGACAACATATAATGGTTGACTTGCTACGCAGCTTTGCTTGCAAACAAACAACTGTTAACAGGAGGGGGGAGGGAACACATTGGAATGTAAGGAAGATTTGGAAGGAAAATGAGGAATGCAAGTAAGCCAGCTGAAAGCCTGAGACAGACGTAACACTATAAGGTCATTCAGTTGGAACAGTCTGAGGCAGTCAGATTGTTCCCAAAACAAAGTGAATGCAAATGATTAGTGGACAATGGACAAAGGTCCAGGTACAAAGGAAAAGTTTACCTATGCTGTTTTCGTGGGAAAATTAGAACTGGCTTTTGTACTTCTGTAACCACATGGAATTTTCAGTAAAGTTATACTATTGGTAAAAAAATATCTCAGAAGTTTCTTTTACTGTCTAACCTAGTGGGATGGTTTATATCAATTTTAAATCTGTGGTTGGATGTCATTATGCTGGTTTCGATTTGTTATATTTATTTTTTAAAATGTAACTTTAATTGTGCACTGCAATGAGTCCTTGAGAAATATGACACTATAGAAATACAGTTAAATAATATCCTTCAGTTTATTTCATCAGTCTTGGTAATTTAAATATTAGCTGCTTCTTGAGAAGCGTATCCAAATATACTGCACTTATATTAAATCAAATTTGCAAACTTTATGCAATGGAATGATATGTAGTGTACATTCTTTACATATGTATACAAAGAAAAAACATCCTGAAAATAACTGAGCAAGAAACACATTTTTCTGTAACTTACTTATAGCTGTTGAATAAGTTTAAAATATGCCATCATCGAAGCAATCCTGACCAAGTGGATAATTAGTGCAGAATAATTTTAATACTAATTTCAAAATTAAATATGTGAAATAGCACCGTGTTAGATGAATCATAATATTTTTACTCCAGTTTTAAAAATGGTTCCACTGGTATGTTTTTAAACTGGACTAGGGGGAAAAAACTAGCACAATCACAATGACAAATAATGCAAATCTTTAACTGATAAATAGTATGCAATTCAAATGAGCCTTGCTTAAGATTTTTTTTAAAAAAATAAGCCTCCTGAGCACTGAGCCTTGGCAATTACTGTGACTTGGAGACACCATACATGACAATGCTTTCTGCCTAATATACAAGCTGAAGCAACTATTCCTTGCCAAACAAGCAAGGACATTGATTATACACCCCTTTTTTGAGTTTTCCTGGCAACAGGTCCTGAAATCAATATACCTTTGACAATTTTTCTATATACTGTCTATTGCTCAGGTATTTTCCAAGGTTATTTTCTAGACTCCTCACCAGTTTCATTTCTCCTGAGAAGTTGGGAGGGGAAAAAAATCTGGAAAAGCTGTTGGGATGTTTCCAATTAATTTTGACTAATATGCTTTTCTTTTTCTGCCAAATAAAATCCAAAATACCCTCCCACTCCCAATGATTTTTTGTCCATTAAACATTAATATTTTTTCATCTCTAATGATAAATTGTGCAGGACTGCGGTAAGCTTAGGAAAAAGACACAAATTGAATAAATAATTCCAAATGCTAATTACTTTGTTAGCCTGTATTAAACGACGTCAGGGTAGGATAGTTTGTAGCATGTTGAACTAGAATGGGGGAGATCCAGGTCTAAATGCCCAATTGTTTATTATACTCTATATATGACTGGACTACTGTAATGCTCTCTACATGGGGCTCCCCTTGAAGAGCACCCGGAGGCTCCAACTGGTCCAGAATGCGGCCGCGTGGGTGATTGTGGGGGCGATGTGGCGCTCCCATGTAACACCTATCCTGCGTGAGCTGCACTGGCTTCCGGTGGTCTTCTGGGTGCGATTCAAGGTGTTGGTTAACATCTTTAGAGCGCTCCATGGCTTAGGACCTGGATACCTATGAGACCGCCTTCTGCTACCAATAACCTCCCATCAGCCAGTATGCTCCCACAGAGAGGGTCTCCTCTGGGTGCCGTCGGTCAGGCAATGTCGACTGGCGACCCCCAGGGGGAGAGCCTTCTCTGTGGGGGCACCTGCCCTCTGGAACGAATTGCCCCTGGAGATTCGGAGGATCCCGGACCTACGCACCTTCCGCCGTGCCCTCAAGACTCTTTTGTTCCAACAAGCTGGGCTGGCCTAATTCTAATTCTTTTCAACTTTTAATCTTTAATTTTTAATTCTTGAGGTTTAAAAAATGAGTTTTTAATTAGTTACGGGCCATATTGTTTAATATATATTTTAAATTGTTATTAAATTTTCTGTTTGTATGTTCTTATTCTGGCTATACACCGCCCTGAGTCCTTCGGGAGAAGGGCGGTATATAAATTCAAATAAATAAATAAATATATTCTTTAGCCAATTATCCCCTCTCTAGTGCTAAACTATTTCACAAATTTCAAATGAGAACAGAGAGGAGGAAAGGCAACTATATACAGTGAAATGAAATTTTGAATAACAAAGATATAAATAATGTATGTTAAAATCACATTCTTTAAAAATATGTTTTCACTACAGGCATATATCCTTTTTTTGCTGTAAAAGACCAATTTATTTTTTTACAATTAAATAAAGAGATACTTACTGTGCTGATTAATAAGCATGCGAAATGAGATTCGATTGGTATAGAATCTATCTAAAAAATATTGAATATTACTGCTCACAAAAGGATCAAATCCATACTTTTCTTTGTATTCAATAACTCCTTGGGCCATGGTAGGAACAACATCATTGTGTCGATTCCTGACTTTAATTAAAATATCTAAAAAGCTGCAGAGAAAAAAAATAGAAACAAAAGTATTACAGTTACTGTTATTTTCACATTTTAGATACCGGTAGCAGCTTCAAAACATTCATTCATAATTCAGTTTGTTGAAAGAAAAGTTTGAACAAAGTTGTCCGGTATGTTAATGAAAACTTCTATTGTGCAATAGTTATAGAATTAAAAATGATATTCTTGTTGCACTTTAGTTCTAAAATAAAAATAATATACCATATATGTCCTAAAGGTGCTTTTTTCAGGAAGCAACTGGACTTTGTTTTTGTTTTTTTTGAAGACATTCACTTGTCATGCAAGAAGCTTCTTCAGCTCTGACTGGATAGTGGGGAATGGAAGGATTTATATTCCTTGCAGACAGCTGGTCATTTGCATTCTTTTAGAGTCCACAGACTTTTAGCTGTGCACTTTGGGATGAATAGTATGAACAGATTTTCCAAAAAAAATTACAGATTACAGGAATTATTTGCACTTCAGTTTGAAATGCAGACAACAGAGACTCATCCCCAACAGCCTGTGCCTACAGGGAAGGGACACAGGGCAGAAAACATCCTGTAGCCAAGAAGGTTCCACACCCATTTGTACTATTCAGGTGACTCTGAGGACACAGATAAACCTTCAAGTGGCGTTAATGACTCTATAAAAGAATGCAAATGACCAGCTGTCTGCAAGGAATATAAATCCTTCCATTCACCACCATCTAGTCAGCACTTTTTTGCATGAGAAGCGAAACTCTTCAAAGAAAAAACAAGAAAGTCCAGTTGCCTCCAACAAAAAGCACCTTTGGGACAACCCTGACTTGGATGACTGAGAATCTCCATAGATATACCATATACCATATTTTTCATTCCATAAGATGCATCGGACAATAAGACGCACCTAGGTTTCGAGAAGGAAATGAAGAAAAAAAATATGAATCTGGAGCACCATCTCAGTGTACATATGGCATGCCGAATCTGGAGTAGCAGTGTAGTAAGGGCAGGAGGCGGAGCCTGAGAGGACCAGAGATAGGTGTCCTCTCATGTGCCAGCTCTGCCTATTGACTCCTGCACTCCGGTGGGGTTCAGCACTGTAAAAGGACTCAGCCGCCATAACCCGGTTGCGATATTTGCTCCATAATACGCACAGATATTTCCACCCACTTTTGGGGGGAAAGAAGTGCGCCTTATGGAGCAAAAAATACAGTAGTTTGCATAACGATTTTGAGATAGCTGTTAGGCAATTATTGAGTATTTTCAGAGTTGCACATTATTAATATCCGATTTATTTTAGTAACTAGTTCAAACTAATTTTGAATTTTGAAAATTTGAATCATTGTGAATAATGTCTACAAATTGTAGCTAGAAACTAACAATGTTTCAGGCAATTTTAAAAAAAGAAATGTAGAAGAAAAACTATGAAAAAGGAAAAAATGATCAGAGTTACCAGTTACCAGATCAGATCTACATTTTCACTAAATGAAGCTGGATAGGTTCATTGTTGGAAACATGATGGCTTCAGAATAATAGACAAATGATTACATTATCTACTTATATTGCATGAAAAAAATGACAATTTCAATATACAGATACATAATCCTGGGTAATTATTAGCTGTTACTGGTATAATTCATAAATACATAGTCAAGAGTACAAAGATGGCTTTCTATGAGCATTCTGATTAGTATTAGTAACTTTGTTTTCTCAAATTATCTTAACATCATAGGAACAGTAAATGTTAATAACATACAACATAGTATTGGACCCAGCAGCCATTATTCATGAAACTCTAAGTTTTCTTTTTTAAAAAAAACACACCTAAAGCTGACTTTAAATTTCACTTCTCCTATCAGAAATTTCTTTTTGCCTGGAGGAGTGAAGAAATGCAAATATAACCTTTTCTATCCAGTAATAAAATCGAATCAATTTTCCTTGCAGGTACTTTTCTAGTATATATTTCTGATTGCAAGAGAATATTGCTTTCTTCATCTAATCAGTGCAGCTTAAGTAAGGTTGAAAATTCTCATGCAGTTTTCAAATGATTTATTACTCTAAGAATAACAACCATAAAATCTGAACAGTAATACTAAATCCCAAAATTTTATATTGACCAAGGAGTATTTAAACTACTCACTTGGCGTGCTGATTGGAAAAGCACCCCTTCTTGAAAATTACTTAATGCTTAAAGACTTAGTTAGATTAGAACCTGCTGATTCTATGAGGATTTGACAATGTCAAAAGAAGTTCAATTTTCTACTTTGATGCTTCAAATTAAGAAAATAGAAGTATACAGAAAACATGGATTTAAAAGTTTTTTTTTCTAAAAAACAGAGATATGCCAAATAGGAATATGATAAATGGCAATAAAACTGTATCACCTGATTTTTATAACATACTTTTAAAGCCAAAGTATGGAAAACCCACTCTTAGTAGACTTCACATAATATTTTTCACAAAGACATTTGGCTAGCAGCAGTTTGTGTTCTATGCTCTTTGAATTAAACTTATCCAAACTATTTAATGCTATGCCCCATTGAAAGCGTTAGCTCAAGAAGGAAAAGCAAATAGTTTCAAGATATTCTTATATTTATTTGTTCAATTTTTATTTATTAAACTCAATCTAGTTCTTATATCTTTCTGAGGTAATTTCACATGAAACTGCAATATTGATTTCTCCACTTTAAACAAGATCAAGCTCCAAATTAGAAACACACCAGTATTGCATAATTTGTTCTAATATAATAATTAAAAATTATTACAATTAAAAAATTAATTAATTCAAAAATATTAATTGAAGTATTGCAAGCTTTCTGAACTACAAGACTAAACTCGGCAAGTCCAACATACTAATTTCATGTTTAAACACCTTTCTTTACTTACTTATCTAAAACATGTGGATCTTCAGGACTTTTATTTTCATACTCTAAAAGCTCAAGAAAGCTCTGCATATACCTGAAACATACAAGAATAACATATTTGTTATTTGCATATTTAATTTGTGGACACCAACCTGGAGGGAAATTGCTAACACTCTAGCAGGTAGACTCAAGATTTAGAAGAATCTTGATGGACTTGAAAACTGGATTCTATCCAACAAGATGCAGTTCAGTAGTGAGAATGGTCCTGCACTTAGGAAAGAAAATTCAGATGCACAGGTATAGAATAGGTGGTACCTGGGTCAACATTAGAGGGATTTAGGTGTCCTAGTGCAGGTGTCCCCAGGCATCCCCAGGCTGTGGCTTATTCACCAGCCGTCACATGTTGAGCTGCGCACGCATGTGCCCCGGCCCACCAATCGCGTGGCGCAGTTCCCCTCTCTCTCCTGCCAGGCCGCCAAGCCACAACCACCATTTAAATATTAGTCAACATACTATAAAGCAACAAATCTGAAATGGATTAGAGAATGGGTGAACTTGGAAAATCAAAGACTATTAAAATTAGAAGGACATGATTTGTTGATGGGATGGCACGCCTTCTTATGGAACACCGGGAACAAAACATATAAATATTTCAGTAATCATATACTAAGAGACTCATTAATCTGTACATGGCGAGAAATTAAAAACAAACATTATATAAAAGTTCCTGGATGGTTATCCACAATGGAGGCGATAATACACCCCAACACACTAGCAATACAAAAAATGATAAGATATAAGGAAATATTGGAACCCCAGGGAATATTAAAAACCCAAGAAGAACTTAGAGAACAAGGAATACTGATAGATTAGTGGCCCTATTTACAGATAAAAATAAGATACAAAAAGGATCAAGAGGAAGGAGGAATTGAACTAAAACCGAATCGATTAGATAAACTTAGAAGCCAAGGAAGAAAAATTAATTTCAAAAATTTATAAATAGTTATTGGAATTCGACCTAGTAGAGGAAATAGTAAAAGGAAAAATGATAGCATGGGTAAGAAACATTGGACATAACATACAATTGGAGGACTGGGAAAACGTATGGGAAACTATATCATGACAAAATCAGCAGTTTATAGAGAGAATCAGTATAAAATGTGGTATAGATGGTATCTGGCCCCTTCGAGACTAGCGAAGATGTATCCGAATTTAAAACCAACTTGCTGGAAATGCAAACAGGCACAGGGCACTTTTTTTCATGTCTGGTGGCTTTGCCCAAAAATTAGGAAATACTGGGAAAAAATAAAAACTTGGCTAACAGAAATAACAGCAGAGGAAATAGAGTTGAAACCAGAAATTTTTCTATTAGGTATGATCAAAGAAAACCATAGGAAAGAAACAAAATATTTAATATTACATATAATTACGGCAGCCAGATTGGCACTAGCGCAATATTGGAAAACGGATCAATTGCCAACGGATCAACTAATAATCCAAAAAATTTACAATTGTGCGGAAATAGATAAATTAACATTTGAATTAAAAGACAAGGCAGACTCAAAATATTACACGGTATGGAATAGATGGTACGATTGGATAATGCAAAAGAAAGGAGAGTAAATGTAAAATCCTGTAAGACAATAAAATTAATAAACATGCACCCTCAATAAGATAAAGGACGTGATAAAATGACAAGTCACTTTCTACATTTCTTTTTCTTTCTTTTTCTTTTCTTTCGTTTTCTTTTTCATCTTTAGTTGTGAGTAAGTAAGGTTGTGTGGATTAATATAAATGTATTTTGTATGTACTCATTATGACATTTTATCTTTTTTATGTTTAATAAAGTTTGTTTTAAAATAAAATAAAATAAAATAAAAATTAGTCAGCAGTATGATGCAGCTGTCAAAAAGCCAATGCAGTGTTAGGCTGCATCAACAGAGGGTTAGCATCAAGATCACAAGAAGTGATAGTAGTGCTATATACTGCACTACTAAAGCCACACTTGGCATACTACATTCGGTTCTGACTGCCACAATACAAAAGATGTTGAAATACTAGAAAAAGTGAAGTGAAGGTGAAGTGAAGTGAAGCGCGGGAGGACCCCTTGGAGGGTAGAGCCGAGGATTTTGTTCAATATCTGTATGACAAAATCACTCAGATTCGGGAAGATCTGGACTCTGACTGGGTAGTTCCAGGGGGGTTGACTGAGGCAGGTCTTGAGAATGTTATCTGGGATGAGTTTGATCCTGTGACCCCTGACGACGTGGACAGGATTCTGGGTGGACTGAACGTGACCACATGTTTATTGGACCCATGCCCCTCCTGGTTAGTGCTGGCTTCCTGGGAGGTGACGCGAGGCTGGCTCCAGGGGATTATAAATGCTTCGTTGGGTGAGGGTGATTTCCCTGCCGCCTTGAAAGAGGCGGTGGTGAGGCCTCTCCTCAAGAAGCCTTCCCTGGACCCGGCAGTGTTGGCTAACTATCGTCCGGTCTCCAACCTTCGCTTTGTTGCGAAGGTTGTTGAGAGTGTGGTTGCGCAACAGCTCCCCCAGTACCTGGATGAAACAACGTATCTGGATCCGTTCCAGTCGGGCTTCAGGCCTGGGTACAGCACGGAAACGGCATTGGTCGCGTTGGTTGATGATCTCTGGAGGGCTCGGGACAAGGGCTGCTCCTCTGTCCTGGTCCTATTAGACCTCTCAGCGGCTTTTTATACCGTCGACCATGGTATCATGCTGCACCGGTTGGAAGAGTTAGGGGTGGGGGGCACTGTATTACGGTGGTTCTCCTCCTTTCTCTCTGACCGGTTGCAGTCTGTGTTGGCAGGGGGCAGAGGTCGACCCCGAAGCCCCTCATATGTGGGGTGCCACAAGGGTCGGTCCTCTTGCCCCTTTTGTTCAACATTTATATAAAGCCGCTGGGCGAGATCATCCGTGGTTTCGGGGTGAAGTACCATCAGTACGCTGATGACACCCAGCTGTACATCTCCACCCCGGACCACCCCAACGATGCCCTTGAAGTGATGTTCTGGTGTCTGGAGGCCGTGCGGATCTGGATGGGGAGGAACAGGCTCACGCTCAATCCATCCAAGACCGAGTGGCTGTGGTTTCCGACGTCCCGATATAGTCAGTTGACGCCATCGCTGACTATTGGGGGCGAATCGCTAGTCCCCACAGAGAGGGCTCGCAACTTGGGTGTCCTCCTGGATTCACGGCTATCTTTAGAAGAGCATTTGACGGCCGTGACCAGGAGGATTTTTCATCAGGTTCGTCTGATTCGTCCCTTTCTGGATCAGGACTCCCTACACACAGTCACTCATGCCCTCGTCACTTCCCGCCTGGACTACTGCAACGCTCTCTACATGGGGCTCCCCTTGAGGAGCACCCGGAGGCTCCAACTGGCACAGAGTGTGGTCGCACGGGTGGTTATGGGAGCAACATGGCGTTCCCGTGTGACACCTCTCCTGCGCAAGCTGCACTGGCTCCCGGTGGTCTTCCAGTTGCGCTTCAAGGTTCTGGTTACCACCTTTAGAGCACTCCATGGCTTAGGACCTGGTTATTTGCAGGACCGCCTACTACCACAAGCAGCCTCCCACCGGCCGGTATGCTCTCATAGAGAGGGGCTCCTCCGGGTGCCGTCAGCTAAACAATGTCGACTGGCGGCCCCCAGGGGGAGGGCCTTCTCTGTGGGGGCACCCACTATCTGGAACGAGCTCCCCCCAGAGTTACGGAGGATCCCGGATCTACGCACTTTCCACCATGCTCTTAAGATTCTTCTATTCCAGCAAGCCGGCCTGGCCTAATTTTCTCCCCTGTTTTAAAATTCTTTTACAGCAAAATTTTAATTTGTTTTAAATTATTGGGATTTTTTTAATTGTCTTGGGCTAAATTATTTAATTTGGTTTTAGTTATTATCTTTTAACTTTTGTATTTATGTATTTTATTTTGTGCCTGTTCACCGCCCTGAGTCCTTCGGGAGTAGGGCGGTATATAAATCTAATAAAAGAAAGAAAAGAAAGAAAGAAGGTGATAAGGAGTCTGAAGGCTAAACTGCATGATGAGCAGTTAAGGAAACTAGGTATGTCTAGCGATGACACGATAGCTGTCTTTCAATACTTGAGGTGTTGTCACAGGGAGGACAGGACAAGAAGCAATAGGTGGAAGTTCATTAAAGACAGATCCAACCTGAAACTAACGAGAAATTTCCTGACAGTGAGAACAATCATTCAATTGAACAGCTTGTCTCCTGGAATTGTAATAGAAGTTTGACTAGAAGACCTCCAAGGCCCCTTCCAGCCCTATGATTTAATAAAATTATTTTGGGAAAAGAATAAAAAATTCAGCTTCCTCCAGAAGTTAGTAAAGCTGTAAATGTACATCCTAAGAATGGACAACTTTTTGATGAGAAAAGTAGTCAACATGGAGTAGGAGAAATGGAAGGTTCTGATAGATAGAACAATTTTTCAATGCAAATAAGGCATAACACAAGTATCCAGATTGGGGTGATCATAGCTGTCATCATTTTGCAGTATGAGAAACCAATATTTCCAATATCATTTGTATAATATTCTGTAAGAGAGAGAGCTATAACAAGAGTGTTATCAGATGATTTGAATGTTAATGCCCGTAATTATGAACAGGTTGTCAAGCATCCACATCACTCACACATGACATGTGATGTGTGTGTGTGCACATGCTTTGTGATGGTCGGAAGTGCTTTACAGGCCTTAAAGCATCCTTTCCAAGGCTATTAAGCTGGACAATTGTAAAGTTACCAGTCATTAAGCAAGGACTTATATAGGAAAATAATTTTTTAAAGAAAGGTCAACTTAACATAATATAAATTATCTTCAGTGGCAAAGAATACTATACTTATACTATAAAATTACATAATTAATACATCCATTCATCCATGTTGATACATATACACAAAATTATTCTAAATGTGTTATAGCGGATATAGCGGATTCTCTTTTTTGAGTTAGAAAATGAGAAAAACAGTAAAAACAAGGAATAGTTTCTACAAATAAGGCCAGGAAAAAAGGGAATTGAGCCCTAGAAAGAAAGAAGTAAAAATGCACATGGGAAGGTCTAGTCAAGGCAAGTACAGAACAGAGCAGAAACACAGCCACTGAATTAATTATAAGCAAATACAGTATGCTATAACTAATTTTTGTTGTGCAACTCATGTTTATTTGATTGCTCTTATTTTAATGAGCACTTACCAACTTTGTACTAGTTTAACAGAAGGCCTATTCAACAAGTTGTCAGGCAACAAATTTACTTCTCTCATTGTATTAGCAAGTCGCACAGGAAGCTCTTTTCTCAGGAACATGTATGATGTTTTCTCACATGCATTATCACGCCCTGAGGAAAGAAAAGAATTTTATTTTTTCATGTTCTTGAAACATTCTTTGATAATACAAATAAGATATTAAAATATGATTTATCAGGACTTTATGATTGTAAGTTTTCTTCTTGCGTTACTAAATATGATTTTAATCTGATTATAAGACGTCTATATCAAGCTTAACATCATTCATGGCTATGGCTGTTTTATTGCAGCTTCTTTTATTACAATTATGTCATTTTGTAAAGGATGAAGATCTGGAAAATATAATGAACTTCAGCGATTAAAATCTGATATGTAAAATATAAACATACATTGCAATTCCATCTGAATTATCAACTA
This sequence comes from Pituophis catenifer annectens, assembly GCF_029215685.1. Classification (NCBI taxonomy): domain Eukaryota; kingdom Metazoa; phylum Chordata; class Lepidosauria; order Squamata; family Colubridae; genus Pituophis; species Pituophis catenifer. Next base: position 56,529,131 of record NW_027256884.1, on the reverse strand, counting down.
CAACAAAATCATCAGCTATAAGAATTTCTTACCATATGTCACATATCGTAACTATTAAAAGTTAAAGGTTTCACCTCTCCAGTCGTGCCCAACTCAAGAAGTGGGGTGCTCAGCTCTGATTCTCAGCCAAGGGAACCTGTGTTGCCCGACAATAGCAATAGTGCTTAGATTTATATATAGCTTCACAATGCTTTACAGCCCTCTCTAAGCTGTGTACAGAGTCAGCATATTGCCCCCAACAATCTGGGTCTTCATTTTACCAACCTCAGAAGGATTGAAGGCAGAGTCGACCTTGAGCTGGTGAGATTCGAACTGCTGACAGAATTAGCCTGTGGTTAGAATGCAGTATTGCAGGCTCTAGGATAAACCAATGGTTCTGGCTTGGAAAAGAGTGTGAGAAAAGAAAATCTGCTTTCTGAAAAAAGTAGTCTTAAAATCCTAAGGACACTTCAGAAAGTTAATTTCCTAAAATATTTCCATTGAAATTAATGATAATTAAGGGTTGTACTATGTGCCTCATCCACATGAAATTTAATGAGCTTTAACCTTATTATGACTTTAAAGTATAATCTTATGTACTCAGCTAAGAAGCTTAATAGAGCTTGTTCCCAGTCAAGTAGATATTGGATTGTAACACTATCTTCAAATTATCAAAAATCCCTTAAAATTTATTCACTGTTCCTATAAGGAAATTTAATCATGCTATACAGTATAAAGTCAGACGTTTAGATTTCAGATTAGAGACTATACCAACTTTCATTCCTCTCACCCACCTCTTTTAATAGCAGACACCACCATAGTAATATTGAAAAAAGCCATGTGAACTCAGACCTAAGTTTTACCTTAAAGAGCTTGTCAGTATTCCATTTGACGGAAAAGAAAGATTGCAAATGCATTAGTCAGTCACAAGGTACTGATTAACTTATGTTCTTGCAGTCCAGAAAATAATGTTAAAAGCATTGCTATGCATATAATAACTAAGATTTGCAATTTGAAAAATCCTTAAGTCTAGTGCAACTGGTACAATCAAGGTCACACTTTTTGAGGCAGTCCCATTATAATCAGTCCAACAGCACATCGTTCAGCATCTGTTCACAGAAAAATGTACAATGGCAGGATACAACCCAGTTAGTTATTTCTTATGTATACATTTTCCCTTGCTCTTTTAAGTTATGGCTAATAATGGCTTGTTATAATTTAGCAATGTTTTGTTTTAAATATGAACCTAAAATATTAATATATTTTTGTGCTTGTCCATAATTGAGGGTTTTTTCCTTTTAACTAGAAAAGCTTTCAATTAAAATTAAAATGTGATTTTAAAATACAGATCAGATTATTCCATGTAATTAGCTCAGAAAATATGCAGATCGTGAGTTCTAGAATTCTTCCTAATCACTTACCAACAATGGCTCCACTTCTTTTGCATAATAAAGTCACATGTTGTCTTTATGTGTGCATGTGCATTTCCTCCTCAAATATGAATCAGGGTCAGTACATACCGTATCTTTCGGGCTAGGTGGAGATGGCTATCCCCACCACCTGGAACAAGCTGAAAATGGGGAGCGCGGAGGCCAAAAACGGGACACACGGAGGCCAAAAATGGGGAGCGCGGAGGTGATGATAGGCAGCAGCTGTGATGGACGGTGATAGTGGCGATGGTGATCCCTGCAGCCTGGAACAGCTGATAGGAGGTATTCCGGCAGGCAGATCCAGTGGTGGGATTCTGCCGGTTCTAGGCAGTTCGGCCGAACCGTTTGTTAAATTGCTGGCTCGCCCCGCCCCCCGCACTACTATTTATTGCCAATAAATAGTGGTGGGTAAGGGGTGGGCGAGCCAGCAATTTAACAAACAGTTTGGTGTTTTTTTGTAGTTTTATTGGCCCACCGAGCTTCAGCATAGGCTAATTAGCCCATTGATTAGATCGGCCTCCCGACTCTCAGCTGATTTGCTCTCAGCTGTTTTGCACAGGGCTCTGCTGCTTGCTTGCAAAGAGTGCTGGAGCAGTTTTCCCCTAGCTATGCTGAAAAACAAAACTGAAACTAAAGCAGGCTGTTGGCTTTGCTGTTTGCTGCAACGTTGGAAAATTAGGCAGGCAGATTTCTTTTCTTTTTCCTCACCAAAAAAGGTAGATGCAAACAATGGGAAATTTAGGGAAAAAGAGATTTTAAAACACAAAAGAAAAAAGCTCTATTTAACTAGGGAATTGCAATAATTGAGATACTATTAATTGTATGTTGTGTTGAAAGCAAAAATGGTTAAATTGTGGTTTGGAGGAATATATGGGGGAAATTATTTGGTTTATTATTATTGGTAAATATAATTGATTTGTAAGAAATTGGATTGCATGGAAATAATTGGAATATTCATGTTCATATTGATTGATATACAAAAAAGATAGCTATATAACTAATTGATTTATATTAAAATGTTGAATTTATATTAAACAACTGTAATATTACATAATTAACCAATGTGAGGATGGATATAAAAATAGATGACAATGGGAAGGGGTATAATATAGAAGGGGAAAATTGAATTTAAGATTTAGAGATGAGGATGAATGGTAATATTGTTTTTTTTAAAAAAATAGATGAGGAATAAATATGGCAAAAATGAAATATAGAAATTGTAAATTTAATTGAAATGTCTGAACACTGTTTAAATTTGTGAACTGGCCAAATACTCTGTTCAAAGAAAATAAATTGTATGTTTGTATGTGTGTTTCTAATTATTGCTATTTATTCGTATTTGTTCTCTTTTCTTTAAAGTTTAACAATTCATTCTTTATCTTAATATCTTTATATTTGTTTGGGGTTGCCTTTCTTCCATTTCATCTTTTTTACTGTACAGCAATCTTTCTCTTCAAACCTACCACCTCTCTCTTTTCTTTCCTTATTACTTTCTTCCCCCCCCCCCCCGCTTCTTCTCCTCCCTACTTCTTCTTCCTTTCTCCTTCTCCTCCTGTCTTCCTCCCTCTCTTACCCTCACTCCTACTCTAATTTCCCTTCCCTTCCTTCCTCCCTTCTCTTCCTTCCCCCTCTCTCCTTCCTTCTTCCATCTCTCTTCTCCTTCCTTCAACCCTCTCTATTGCTGTATTCATTTTCAATTTTGTATTTTCCACTATGGAATCCCTGGTCTTTCTTTCATTTATCAAGTATATTTCTCAAATTTCCCCTCATCTTTTTATTAGCAGTATATTTCACCTTATTCCATTTTTTCTATTGAACCCAGTGTAATCATCTTTATCTTTTTTTTCATTTATTTCCTTTTCAATATTATCTCGTTTCTCTTGCCCTCTCATTCATCTTTTCTCTTTCTTTTGTTTTGCAAGCTAACCAATTCTCTGCTTATTTATTTCCCTTAAATGCCTCCCTTACTTTTTGAAACATCTCCCTTAGTGTCTCATATTCATCCTCCCAATTCTCCATATTTTCAATTTTAAAAGGCTAGGATTTTTAAACTTATTCTTTTCATTTACATATTTGGGGGGGATGCTTTTCAAGGAGCCACAAGGGGGGCTGAGAGCAGAGTCATTCTGACACTGTCTTTTAAAATTGCTTGGAAGACCCATTTTTTCCCTAACAATAATGGTTTGTATACTTTGGAATAAAACATATACCTGGAAAAAGTACTTGCAAAACTTGGACAGAAGGAAAAAAAGGCAGGACTGGACTCATTATCAGTAGCTAGTTAGTTCATTGTTATCAATGACTCCCACTGATTCTAAACTCATTTTAAGACTGGGATTGGTGACTACTGAAATTTAAGTATTCAACATTGGTCTCAGAAATCTTTGATTTGAACTATCAAATCTCTGATTTGAACTATCAAATCTTTGATTTGAACTTTGATTTTGAACTATGGCAAGAAAAATCATAAAATGGGGCAAAACTCACTTAACCATAATTTCTAGATATTTTAAGTGTAGAGAATTCAAGTGTTGAGAATGACCCATTATTTCGTCTCTTTTTCCGTACTAGGTACCACTATTTGATTTTTCATTTTATTCAAATAACAACAGAAAACCCAATACAGTTCAGTATGAATTGGCTTTCCAGTCCTTCCTTGATGCACTTTTTCACATTGGTTATCTAGTTTAAATGCCAAAGAAAAATCAGTTATATATTTTTCAGACCTTTGGAGGATCACACTGTCAATTGTTCACACTGCTCAAGCGAAACTAACAGGTGTGAATTAAGTTTTAGCTAAAAAATGGAGCTTTAATTCCAGAAGTCCATTCTTTAAACTTGGACTTCTGGAATTAAAAGGCTCTGATTTAAATGGTACGCCAGACAAAAGATGGAGAAGAGTATCTTGCTTTTAGACATGATAATAACTGTCTAGAAAGGTGAGTTATGAGCTATTTTTACGTCATCAGAAATTTAATTTATTACCTGTTAAAAATGCAAAGACAAGGAGTACAAGGAGCAAATAAAAGACCTTCATGTTGGGGTTGGTTCTGGACCAAATCTTACTTGTGGGAAGAAACCAGCTCTCAGCCCTCCTTGTGACTTCTTGAAAAGCATCCCCCCCCCTCACACTCCACCGCCTTAGGAGGCAGGGGAGGGCTGCAGGTTGATCCCAAAGGGATCATAATGGGGTGGCAGAAAGACAAGGGGTCCTGCAAACCATGTGTTGTCTCCTAGAAGACGCCAACCTCAGTATCCCATACTGGGGTGAAGCTATTAAATATGCAAATTACATTGTCAACCATACTTGTAGTGTAATAAATCAGACTCCTTTCTTCATGTTGTATGGGTACAAGCCCGATCTCAAAAACCTCCATATTTTTGGTTCATACGCTATGGTGAACTTCCCTTAGCTCAAAGAAGGAAAGGAGGTCCAGCAGCAAAGAGGATGAGATTTATGGGTATTGATAATTCAAAATGGAGCAAATTTATTGACTCCAAACATGTAATAGTGATTTCCCAATCCGCTAATTTTGAGGAAGATGCTGACTGGTCCAGGATTCATTCCAATGATCCTGGAGTTTATTTTCCTAGAGATGATGTTGCTGATGTCTCGCAGCCTGATGATCAAAATTCACAGGCAAATGTTCCATCCACTAGTTCTTCTCAACCTGATGTTCCACCTTCGCAAGCCGCCGATGCTGACGCTAGCGACCATGGTGAAGACGAGGACAAAACGGAAGAAGAATGGACGGCTGTTCCGAGGCGTTCCAAGAGGGCCACAAAGGGGATCCCTCCACAGCAATTTTCGTGGCAACTGATAAAAACACCCTTGCCTTTGATTTGTACTGTTACACTTCCTCCTGATAAGTTCACACAAATCAAACATCTTCCTGACTCAGAGCAAGAGAAGTGGTATGAGGCAATGCAGGCTGAAATGCACAGTCTAAAGAAACTTAAGGTGTTTATGCCTGCAAAACCTCCAGCAAACAAAAAGTCATTGGCACTCGATGGGTCTACAGAATCAAGAAGAAGCCAAATGGTAAGTCATTGTACAAGGCCAGACTTGTAGCTCAGGGTTTCACTCAACATTATCCTGAGGACTACACAAATACCTACTCACCGACAGTCCGGACTGAAAGTGTAAAAATTGCTTTAGCCACCGCAACTATTCTTGGTTTAGAAGCTTTCCAGTTTGATGTTGACATGGATTATCTACATGCTGACCTGGATGAGGAGATCTACGTGAGAGGTCCTCCAGGGTTTCGACAGCAAGAAGGGGATACCTGGTTTCTACACAAAAGTCTTTATGGTCTGAAACAGTCTGGTTTAATGTGGTACTTATGTCTTACTGACAAACTAAATTCAATGGGCTTTATTAAGTCCGAGACTGATGAATGCGTGTTTATAAAAAGATCTGATAATATGTATGAGATAGTTCTTGTTTATGTTGATGATATTATTTATATTGGTCCAAATAAGCAGATGAGTGAGACTTTTGCTAAAGCTTTGCAGAGATATTTCACATTGAAATTTTCAGGTCATGTTAGCACTTATTTAGGTGTTCAGATTGACAAAACACAGAAGGAGTTTAGTCTTTCACAAGAAGATAAAATTGAACAAATTTTGCATTATTGCAACATGAAAGATGCTAATACAGGACGCATACCTATGCAAACAGATTTTCACAACTTGACACATGAAACAAGTCCTGAGTTCGAGGATCAAACACTTTATCGTTCAGTTATTGGGTCACTGTTGTATATTAGTAGTTGGACTAGACCCGACATTGCACTTAGTGTTAATCTGTTGTCTGTTAATCTCTTGGACATGTGTTAAGAAATTATTGAAATACCTAAAACACACTAAACATGAGAGGTTATTGTTAGAACCGACACATACTGAACATGCAGAATTATATTGTTATGCAGATTCTGATTGGGCGAGTGATAAGAAAACACGTAAAAGTACTTCAGGTTATATGATGTTCTTAAATGGATATCCTGTTTACTGGCATGTGCGAAAACAGAATTCTGTTTCTTGTTCATCTACTGAGGCTGAATATACTTGTGTTTCAGATGCATGTAATTCTCTAACGTGGTTTGATGCTTTAGTCACAAATACCTGGACATACCCCAGCCGACCAATCACCGTGATGGAAGACAATGAATCTGTGGTTTATATTTCTGAATCACATTTCACGGGTTCTAAGTCCAGACACATTGACATCCGTTACGAAAATATAAAACAATTAGTAAAACAAGGTTTTGTAAAATTGCAGTATGTGCCTACACATGATCAGATTGCTGACATGCTCAACAAACCACTTCCAGCAGCTCAGCACGAGTATCTGCGTAAGAAGATGTGCCTTATTTGATGGCAGTACCTGATGTCTGCTCAACTGACAAAGAAGGGGTTGTCACTGCATTAAGTGTTTGCCAGCTGAGCTCCCATTCTAAGACTTACGGTACCCTGGCCAGGGAACTTATCTGTAGCTGAGATAAGGCTGGTCTTGTGAGACATTGGACTACTGCGCATGTCTACATTCTTTCTTTTCTTACTTCCTTTGTCCGTCTGTGTGATAACTGCCGGTAAGATGTAGTTAGCTAGTTTTGTACTTTTATAATAAAATGTTTCTTAGAATATATACTTCAAATTTTCTTTCTTTGAGAGTATACACCATGGAAAACAAGATCCATTCACCTCTAATTAATTACAGTTTCCCCAGGGGGGGAACGAAGCTGATTCACACTTTGACACTATTCTTCTAATTAGGCATGTCAGTCCTCTCATCACAAGGAGTCAAACTTTATAATTACAATGCTCTAGACTATTCTCTTCCATAAAATCTCAAGTTTTTCATATTGCAGGAAGAATTGTGCCAGAATACAGTGTTAAGAACCCCTTACAAATAAATTGATACAATACAAGATGCACACAAACCTATTAATAACTACCACTTTCTCAAGTCCAATTTAAATTGCTAGTTTAACTCTACAAAGTTGTTAATGGCTGATAACTTTTCAGAACTACCTCCCTGAACCAGAATTGATGCCCCCTGATGCAATGCCTCAGGAAAATTTGTTAGTAATTTTCAAATACTGTAAAATTGGGGAAACAAGAAGGAGATGCTTCTCCATTATGGCCCCCATGCCATAGTGTAGTCTTCCACTGAAAATCAGACTTGCCCTAAAGTACTGACATTCCGGAAGAAGCTAAAATAGTTAGTTCTCTTCCAGAGGACTTTTTAAAATTTAGTTAAGATAGCACTGTTGGAATTGATCACATAGTGTTCTGATACTTAATGTATTGATAAATGAATCTTTGCCTATTGGCATTAATTCTGACAGTGTATTCAGGAACTTGCCCACTCATTAATAAATATATCATGACAGAAATCAAAATAAACTAAACAAAAACTATTGGTATTCTATAGGAAATGCTTTAAGGTTCCAATCAGATGAACAATGAAAAGAAACACATCAAACAGACAAGGGAAGAATTATTATTGCTGTAACGTATTTATCAGTATTCAACCATGGAGGACATTTTGTGTGTTTTTTGTGAATGTTTGATATTTTGTTTTATATACCCTTTTTGTTTTGTTTTTATCTTTCTTTTGTAGTTTTTTCCTTTTTTGATTTGTATTTTAACTTTGAAAATAAAATAAAAACGTTTTATTAAAAAAAGAAACATATCAAACAGGTAAAGTACTTTAGATATTTAGATCTCTGTTTCTAATCTTCTACCTGTTGATCTATTCAAACAAGAATGCTTCTACTAAAAGTCCCCAAAGTATATCTTGCAATTGCTAAATCCACAGGTCGATTTGTTAATAATTATGTCCCTGCACCTTTAAAAGAATTGAAGTCAACAATCCAGGTTAGATATTAGTGGCACTCAGCTATTTATTTATAAGGAGTTAAAATCTTATTATGAGATCCATATTCAACTCTTAATGCTCTAATACAAGTAGAATTAAGAGTGATTTTCTCTTGAGTCCAATTAAAATTTTGCTGTTTTAAGATTTTAGCTGAAACAAGTGTACTGGAAAACTTCCTTAATCCAACTCACTTTGCTAGATAGGTTCTCTTCTACCTTAAGCAGAGTTACTGATTATTTGGCATACTTGTCAACACTAATTGTTTTGGAACTTAATAAAGCCATAACTGAACTAAAGCAGAAGATTTGGGTTTTAGATATCCAATGAGAGACAAAGAGCCTGTAATACAGTGGACTAAAGCACTGTTATTAACATCTGCTGCTTGCAATTACTGCAAGTTCAAATCTCACCAGGCTCAAGGTTGACTCAGCCTTCCATCCTTTCAAAGGTAGGTGAAATGAGGACCCAGATTGTGGGGGCAATAAGCTGACTTTGTATAAATATACAAAAGTATGAAGGCTATTGCTTAACGCATTGTAAGCTGCCCTGAGTCTCCGGAGAAGGGCAGCATATAAATTAAAGCAAAAAAAAAAAAAGTTCCTCTTTTATGACATGCTTGCACACATGCGTTCGTTAGACTATCCCTAGTTATTTCTTCAGCATTTTGTATGTTCTTCATAGGAGACCAATTAGCCTAGTATGAATAGGGGCACTACCTACAGCTAGTCCTTGCTTTACAATTACAATAGAGCCTGGAATTTTGGATATAAGTTGTTGCAGTTATTAAGCAGATCACCATGTGACCTGACTTGATTTTGCAACCATTTTACAATGCCTGTTAAGCAAGTCACCTTGGCTGTTAAGTGAATCATATGGTTGTTAAATGAAGAAAAAAAGCAAAGAAAACCCCACATTGCAAATCATGATCATGTGACCACAGGATGCTGCAACTGGTCATAAATGCAAGCCTGCTGTCAAGCATCTGAAATGCAACCACATGACTGTGGGAGTGATGGTACAGCAGTTGCAACTTCAAGGAGAGATCATAAGTAACTTTTTTGAAGTCTGTTGTAACTTCAAACAGTCATTAAGTTACCAGTTGTTAAGCGAGGAATAACTTATTAGGGCAACAAATGGAAGATTATATACATCTGTCCCATGAAAATAGTAGGGATGCTGCTGTAGGCAGAACTTTGAGAACCATTCATAAATCCCCTTGTTCAGTGCTGCTACATTTGAACAGTAACTGAAAAAGTAGTCATAACCTGAGATGCCCTGTAACGTACCGTCAATAAGCAAGATAATAAAAAGCATAAAATTATTACTCATATCAAAAATAGAACTACAACCCAAGTCTGTCATCTATACCAAAGGATGAAAGGAATAGAACATTCTTAATCAACTTATGAAATACGGATCAAATGCAGTGGTGAGTTTCATTTACCTTTGCTACCGGTTCGCTCGCGTGCCACTTCTGCACATGCGCAGAGCATATTTGATGACGTCCGGGCAGGTGGATGGAGCCTCCCGCCACCACTACTGGTTCTCCTGAACCGGGCGAACGGGTAGCAAACCACCACTGATCAAATGGATATCTCATGAAGATGGTTCCATAAGATCTGGGCTGTTAATGACGAGGCACTCTCCTACTTTCATCATGGGTGATACTCTCAGCAGTCCTCTTAGGATAAATACACAGAACAGGCAAAAACTGTACAGGATATATTAACATGTAAACTCAGAGCTGCCATCTTGTGTGTTGGCCATGAGAACACAGACAGACAGACAAATATCAGGTTTGAAAGGTTTTCTTGCTGTGTTGTAAACTTTCTAATAATAGCTGGGGTTTCAATGAATAATTAGCCACAGAGCACAGAACACAGGTGTCAGACTCGATCATGTCACAGGCTGGATCGTGACCTATCACATTTTTTGCCTTTGCGGAGTTGGGGTGGATGTGACCTGCGCATGACGCATCCGGCCTGTGGGTCGCCAGTTTGACAGGCCTGACTTAGAAAGTAGTAGTCTGTAACTTCTCTTTATAATATGGATTGTACAGCTACTGAGTTGAGTAGAGTTTTATATATTAATACCAATATCTTCAGTTTGTTCTGGAACTATAATAGCTAATACAGTGATCAAAGCACAAGTGTAAAATAGCTATTTGTTAATAATCAAGGTGATATATTTTGCACCAATTGGAGTTTCCAGGTCATTTTAAAGGACAGGCCTGTCAAGCATTTGCAGTAGCCTAAATGTGAGCTGAAGAGTCACTATCATGAGGGCACTCAAGTCCAAGAATGTTCACAACTGTCATATATACCAGAAATGGGCAAAGATCATGGCTTCTCCTCCAATTGCTTAGCAGAGGCCATGACTCCAGGATGTTCCCTGTGAATGAACTAAAATAATGCTCTTTTAGAAGTATGATCCCATCCAGTATTAACTTCAGGATTTGAATTCAATTAGATTGATTACCTACAAACAGAAACTATTTCTAGGATTTAATTTTAGCTTGTTAGGCTCTATACTGCTATATCAAATTTATTTAAAATTTACACAAAAGCTAGTAGTCACCAACCAGATGATTATGAATTTATCTATATGCTACTGAAACTGTCTGTCTGTAACCTTCAAATTGTCAAAAAGGTGCATCATAGAGCAAGTTTTTCTAACAAGGCTAACAGAATGTGTCTGAAATCCAGGATCCACCACTGCTGTGGGGCTGAAATTTGGCAAAGTTGTGGCAGTTTCAGTGCTGCTATGATCAGCCATGGTTATGTGATCATTTCTAATGCTTTCTGTCAGCTTTCCCACAAGGAAAGTCAATGGAAGTTGGAAGTCCCAGGCCAGTAGGCAGGTAGATGTATGATGGTGCAAAGGAGGCCAGGGTGGATAAAAATCAATGATTTTTTTTAAAAAAATCAAAAAAACTATCTAAAGATAGTTTTCTATTTAAGATACATTAATAATTTAGTTTAATCAGCATGAAATGGACCTTAGTTATGTAGCATGAGGCTGTATATTCTGCAATATTGGGACTATTGGTGAGTCAACAGTGGATAAGAGGAGGAGCCGCTGCCAGAAAAGAGATGTCAGCTGCTCTTTAAAAATTATGATTTAACTCGAGTTGATTTAAATCAAGCCTTTTTACTAGTGATTTAAATCATGATTTAAATTCAAATCCACCCTGAAGGAGGCACAGCGAGGGTAAGAGCTGCATAAGCGGTAGGTAAGTAAATAATTCTGAATGGATCCAATGGATCATGGGTTACCTAGTATTCTCTAACAAATGAAAGAGCTGGGAATTTTGCTAAGTGTCTCATTTGACAACCAAGAATGTTTGTTACCAATTGTGACCATAAAACCAATAGGCAAGAGCAATAAACTGACATACACAATTTGTTCATTATTTATCATTCAGAAGGACTAGTGGCACTTTGGATTCCAAAGCAAAAAGATAATTTTGGTGCACATAAGGGGTGCTTATGTATTTGCAACTTCTTGAAACAGCAGCTTCTTTCCCAAGGATAATGAAACTGCCCTCAGCACTGGCAGGCTATTCCACGAAATCATGCTTGGCTTAAAAAGTTATAGACAGGTATTGCACACATTTTTGACTTTGAACTCTGCACAGCCCTACCACTAAAGGATATTCTTTTAAGATACAATGAGAATTAGGCTTCAATTCTGATCATGTGATATTTGTTCACATATAGTATAGTAAGTAGCTGCAGGCATTTACTAAATATCTATGCCATTTATTATTTTCAACTGCTTCTGTTCCCCCGATTATTTCAGCAGGTCAAGTTTTTACTAATGAAAGCCATTAAACTTTCAGAATTTCCTACTTTTTATATTGTATTAATCACAAATTGGGATGTATTCTACAACTGAAGATTGCTTTTCAATCCAAGCACAAGGAATTCAACATGGGCACAACCTGATTCATATTATAAAACAGAAACTGATCTGGAAAACATTTATGAACGATTATGGTTATTATACTAATGTCTCTTTTATCACACTTGCTTTGCAAATCAGAGAAATTATGAGTATTTTAATATGTTTTATTTCATAAAATTAAACAAGACAAGTTTTTCAGTCCAACAATATGAACTGAATACTTTTCAGAAATTTTGAGTAGTTTTGACTGGTATTTTTTGCAAAGGTTTCATTGTTGATGGTACTAAATACGAAAATATTTTACATGGGAAAAAATATGGGTCAGAAATGTAAAATTTACCCAAGCCCAAAACTTGAGAGAAAATTTTTACAAAATGTTTTATAGATGGCATTTGGATCCCAAAAAGTTAGCTTGTATGTATCCAAGCTTACAACCTATGTGTTGGAGATGTAAATGTGATGATGCAACGTATTATCATATAAAGTGGACATGTAAAAAAATTAAGGCATTTTGGATTAAGATATGGTGGATTATACAAAATATTCTTAAAAAGAAGATAAAATTTACTCCACAGTTGTTTTTATTGGGTATAATTACAGACTGTACGGTAATAGAGACTAATTTGATTTTGAACTTAATAACTGCAGCCAGACTTTTGGTGGCGCAGTACTGGAAGAAGGAAGACTTACCTACTATTGAAGAATGGACATTAAAAGTAGCTAATTTATTTATTTATTTTATTTTATTTTTGATTTGATTTGATTTGTATACCGCCCTTCTCTAGCAGGACTCAGGGCGGTGAACAGCCGAGATAAAACAGAGCATACAAAATTTAAAAAACAGTTTAAAAGATAATTAAATAATTTCAGCCACAATTTAAAACAACCCAATTAAAACCAATTTCAAATTTAAACCAAAACAGATGGGATCAAGCCAGCCCGGCTAGGTGAAACAAATGAGTTTTCAGGGCCCGACGAAAAGTCCCGAGGTCTGGTATCATGCGTATCTCTAGGGGGAAGTCATTCCAGAGGGCGGGTGCCGCCACAGAGAAGGCTCTCCCCCTGGGGGTCACCAGCCGACATTGTCTGGCGGACGGCACTCTAAGGAGGCCCTCTCTGTGTGAGTGTACTGGCTATTTGCGGCAGAAGGCGGTCTCGTAGATACCCAGCCCTAAGCCATGGAGCGCTTTAAAGGTGGTAACCAACATCTTGAAGCGCACCCGGAAGACCACCGGGAGCCAGTGCAGCTCGCACAGGAGAGGTGTCACATGGGAGCGCCCCGTCACTCCCATAATCCCCCACGTGGCCGCATTCTGGACCAGCTGGAGCCTCCGGGTGCACCCCAAGGGGAGCCCCATGCAGAGAGCATTGCAGTAGGCCAGGCGGGAAGTGACGAGTGCCTGAGTGACCGTGCGTAGGGAGTCCCGATCCAGAAAGGGACGCAACTGGCGTATCAGGCGGACGTGGCCACGGCCGTCATATGCTCTTCTAAAGACAGCCGTGCATCCAGGAGGACGCCTAAGTTGAGAGCCCTCTCTATGGGGGCCAGTGATTCGCCCCCAATAACCAGCGATGGCACCAGCTGGCTATATCAGGACACCGGGAGCCACAGCCACTCGGTCTTGGAAGGGTTGAGTCGGAGCCTGTTTCTCCTCATCCAGGCCCGCACGGCCTCCAGGCACCAGGACTTCACTTCAAGGGCATCGTTGGGGTGGCCTGGGGTGGAGATGTACAGCTGGGTGTCATCAGCGTACTGATGGAACTCCACCCCAAGGCCACGGATGATCTCACCCAGCGGCTTTACATAAATGTTGAACAGAAGGGGCGAGAGGACCGACCCTTGCAGTACCCCACAAGGCGCCTCGGGGTCGACCGCTGCCCCCGTCAACACAGATTGCGACCAGTCAGAGAGGTAGTAGGAGAACTACCGCAAAATGGTGCCTCCCACCCCCAACCCCTCCAATCGGCGCAACATGATACCATGGTCGATGCTATCAAAAGCCGCTGAGAGATCTAATAGGACCAGGATAGAGGAGCAACCCCTATCCCGAGCCCTCCAGAGATCATCCACCAACGCGACCAATGCCGTTTCCATGCTGTGCCCAGGCCTGAAGCCAGACTGGAGCGGATCTAGATAGACAGCTTCATCCAGGTACTGTGGCAGCTGCCGCGCCACCACACTCTCAACAACCTTCGCAATAAAACAAAGGTTGGAGACTGGACGATAGTTAGCCAAAACAGCTGGATCCAGAGAGGGCTTCTTGAGGAGGGGCCTCACCACCGCTTCTTTCAAGGCAGCCAGGAGGGACACGGGTCCAATAAACATGTGGTCGCATTCAGCCATCCCAGAATCCTGTCCACATCCTCGGAGATGGCTAAAATCTCTGCATATTTGAAGGACTGTTCAAATGAAAGATACATATGGGAATGGAGAAGATGGATTGATTATATTCAAAACAAATATGGGACTAAAAAGTTGCAAATAGCTTATGAATGAAATATTTAGGTGAATTCTTATATTCTGGTATATATGGGGGAGTTAAAGTGTAAGGAGGAGTGAAGAGCTTATAGTTAGTTTGTTTATGCTTATGTTTGTTAAATGCTACACCCTGTATTTTGCTCTGGGAAGTCGGGGGAGGGGGAGAGAGAAGGGAAAGGGTGGGGGGAGGAAGGCGGAGGGGAAATTTGTTCGTAAAAATATTTTAAAACTTTTCAAAAAATAAATAAATAAATAAATAAATACAAAAATAAATACAAAAATATTTTTAAAATAAATGTACAAAAATAATAGATTATTTTAGCCAATTCAGTATTATTTTATTTATTTATTTATTTATTATATTTCTATACCGCCTTTCTCCCGTAGGACTCAAGGCGGTGTACAGTCAAGAAAAATATAGACACACAAACATCATAAAATTGCTAATTAAAATTATTACTTAGTTTGGTCAATTAAATAAAACCCAGAATTAGATAACATTTAAAAAATCATTCACATGTGTGTATGTTTAGCCCTGCCTGTTGGAACATCAGGGTCTTGAGGGCACGGCGGAAAGCACGGAGATCAGGGATATTCCATATCTCCGGGGGCAGTTCATTCCAAAGAGTTGGAGCCCCCACAGAGAAGGCCCTCCCCCTGGGAGGCGCCAGTCGACATAATTTGACTGAGTAAAAGTAAGTACCTTTTCATCCTTTACAACAAAAAAAAAAACCCTTCACATTCAGGGGAATGTGACTGGTTAATATTTAATCTAAACTTTACATTTGGATTAAATCAGTGCTATAAACACTTGGAGTTTGAAACCTTTCCAAATAGTTCTACTTTTACTTATATGCACTCAATTTAGATAATGTTTTAGTTTCTGATTTCCAAGAATTCTGAATATAGAAATGAATATTAATGTATTATATAACTATTTTGTTATTTCTATCAAAAAGTATTGTAACCTCTTAAAAAATTAATTTCTTATTGCTCAACATTTTGCATAAAATGTATTTATGTGCTGCCTTTATTATTTTTATAAATAACCTAAGACAGTGAACATACCTAATGCGCCTTCTTCCTATTTTCCCCAAAACAACCTTGTGAGGTGATTTGGGCTGGGAGAAAGTGATTGGCCTAAGGTCATCCAGCTGGTTTTCATGCATAATGCAGGAATTATACATACAGTATTCTGGTTTGTAACCTAGTACTTTAACCACTAGACCTGTGATGGCGAACCTATGGCACGAGTGCCACAGGTGGCATGTAGAGCCATATCGGTGGGCATGCGAGTGTTGCCCTAGCTCAGCTCCAGTGCGCATGCCAGAAAGCCAGAGGCTTTCTAGGAGCCTGGAGAGGGTGAAAACTGTCTTCCCCACCTCCCCAGAGGCTCTCTGGAGGCTGGAAACGGCCCGTTTGCCGACTTCCAGTGGAACCGGAAGGCCCGTTTTTCACTCTCCCCAGGCTCCAAAGCCTTTCTAGGAGCCTGGGGAGGACGAAAACAGCCTTCTCCACCACTACCCCCGAGGCCCTTCGGAGGCCGGAAACAGCTCGTTTCCCGACTTCAGGTCCCAAAAAAGGTTAGCTATCACTGCACTAGACTAAACTGATGCTGACAAGAACTATGGAACAAAATATTTAGGCCAAGGGTTTTCAATGTTTTTGTGCAAAGGATGTTTGAGAAGCTGGTGAGCCCCTTCTGAGAAAGATGTATTTAAATGCATAAAATAAAATAATGAAAATAAAGTTGTAAATATTTTTCTCATCTAAATTCTCATCTAAGTCTACTGATCAGTCCATTTTATAGTGACTCTGGGACATGAACATTCTTAAATCAACATATGGGAATTATGAATATAGACATAAAATAGGATTCTTTATAAATTATTAACACAGCGACTATGTAAATTATTGAGAAACAGATAAATTTATAAAATCACATCACTTGAGTATTTTAAGGCAAAACAAATTCTTTCCATTTTTGCTCTGTTTAAAACATCTGAATGGTAATCAATGCAAGTAATTCTTGAAGTGTACTTCACAGATATAAATCAATCTAATGTTCTGTTTTAAATATCCAGTGCAAATAACTATTCTTAATCATCTCAGTCATACCTCAATAAGGGTATTTCAAGTCTAAGGCTGCAAAGATGAATGGAAATGTGCAAAACTCCTATCAGCTCTTCAGCTTTAAAGCTGGTAAAAAGTCTGAGGACCTTTTTGCAGTGTGAAAGAAATGCAGTAAGAAGAACCCAGAACGGCCAAGGAACTGGTTTTTGAAAAAAACATACAGCATTGCAGAAAGCAAATTCATTTCTGCACATTATATCAAAATACTAAAAACAATGTAATATTCATGTAAGTAAAATAGGTTCAAATTAGTTGAAATCAGGCTGCTCACTATGTTCTCACTTTGAAACTACAAATAAAGGATTCAAATAATCCTTCAAATAAGAATTGTCCTGAAAGCCAATCCATTTTTTCCCCGAATTCTGTTCTGGTTGTACTCCCAATTTTCTTTGATTTACAAATTTCCCCAAATGAACTGCTATACTGCAACCAAAGTACTGTAGAGTCAGAACACAAATATAACATTGCATACACTGAATCGCCAAACTCGTATATAAGATTCCTGATTGAAGACTCTTGCATAACTAGAACTATTGAAAATACAAGTAGCACTAACTGTAATCCAGGCTTTGCAGGCCTGAGTAAAAGTATGATTGATTGCCTACTTTGGAAAGTATAGCACTGAACTTGAAAAAGCTGTTGCATACTGGAAGGAAAAAAGATTTAGGAAACTGAAATTTAATAACGAACAGGCCCATGAAATAGTTTGAAGATGTAGAGTGCTGGCTAATATTTGCTTTTATTTCCAGTTCACTCTCTGGACAAGAGACCCTATGGAGAACACTGAAGCAGTTTTTGACGTATAAGAGCTGAGAGTTTTCCGCACTCTTTGTAGCAAAGAAAAATACCACTTTCCTGCAGCAGGTTTCAAACTATCTTCTAAATTCCCAAATATTCTACTCAGTCAGTTATGTTTCCTTAAACCCTACCCACGCTAGATGCCGTTGCTCCATTGCCTTGTCTCCAGCCCCTACCTAACATTGATGACGTCACACACAGCAGAGTGGGAGTATCCTAGAGATCTTTCTCCCACGTCAGACTGAAACAAAAATTCTCAGTTGGGCGGAGAGAAGATGGTAGAATGTACGCGGCCCTGCGACCGCACAGGTGCCGTTTGATCACTCACCGAAATCCAGGAACTGCTTAATAGAAAGCGGCGACGGGGAAAAGCGAGAGTAGTATTCGATTTGTTTGGGAATGGGGCTTTTTAGAAGCGCCCCACATAGCCGCATGGTTCCTTACTGGAGTTGAGGAAGCGCGTTAGGTTCGCGGATATGCCAGGCCGCCACCACGAAGGACGTCGATAGGGCTCCGGTCGAACCGGCCAGGCAACCGTCTGGCGACGCGCGCGAAAGCTCACGCGGATTAATAGCGCGAGTAGAGGGCGGAAAGACGCTCGCAACTGTCACAACGGCTAGGAATCAGCAACAGTTGCTGTTGTCACCGTTGCTCCGCTGTTCATGCCTCACCGTAACCTACAAGAGAAAGCAAGAGGACGTGTTATACCTCCCACCCATCCCGTCGTCGCCGGCTATTTAAGAAACGCCCGCCCTCCACGCGCACACGGTCTTCTGACTGGATAATAAAAAGCCAACATCCTCCGGCCCTCTTGTTTTCCTGAATGCCCATTCATCTACCTAAGCACCGCCTACTATCACCATGACACCCCCCAAAAAAGCGCAAACGCAAATGATAGTGTACTGGGCCTCTAGTTGGATTTGAAAATGAAGATGAGAGATTCGTACGCTCGGAACTGACATGCTGATGAACCCATGTTCTTTTTATTCTTAATTGAAGCTCTTCTCCCGTTTTCTCTGTCTTCAGAAGCCTCTCCTTGGGAAACAAGAGGTACTAAGTTCAACTGTATCCTTAGAAGAAAAATAATGTACAAGTTAATTGCGAAGTCCATTGAAATATTAGATGGTATAGATTTCTATATTTCATTTCTGACCTCTTGTGTCTAACCGTTATCCTGATGACTAGGTTGAGAGTTATCTACCAAAAAGTATGTTTACTGAGGAGGAGCCTGTTTATCAGGCTTCAATCATTTCCCTGGCGGTTTTTGTGCCTGCTCTCCAGCAATCTTGGTAGCTGCAAAATTGAATGTGTGTCCTTGTTCACTGCAGTATGAGGTTACCAATGTGTTTGGGTCTTCTCAGCTGACCACTCATTTGTGTTCTTGCAATCTAGTGGTTAGCTTCCTCCTTGTTGGTCCTACATAGTCACAGGGGCAATCCATACAGGGGATTCAGTAGATTAAATTGGAAATATCTCCCACCTCCAAACTATCTTCACAATGCACAATTTGTCCCTGTATAGTAGCTTCTGGGTGGCATGCGATGCTCACTTGCAGATCTCACAAGCTGCATTCTACAGCTTCTGAGATGTTTTTGATGTATGGCAAGGTGAGCCATGTGATTGGTCTTGTACCTTGTATCTTCCTTTCTATCCCCACCATGTTGCAAAGGGACAAGGATTCTTCTCTGGAGCAGGAGACACTACACCATTTCTGACAAATGGCAGTCCAATCTCTTCTTGAAAGCCTCCAGTGATGAAGCTTCCACAACTTCTGAAGGCAAGCTGTTCCATTGGTTGATTTTTCTCACTGTCAAAAAATTTCTCCTTATTTCTAGGTTGAATCTCTCCTTGATCAGTTTCCATCCATTATTCCTTGTCTGGCCTTCAGGTGCCTTGGAAAATAGCTTGACCCCTTTTTCTCTGTGGCAGCCCCTCAAGT
This sequence comes from Pituophis catenifer annectens, assembly GCF_029215685.1. Lineage (NCBI taxonomy): Eukaryota > Metazoa > Chordata > Lepidosauria > Squamata > Colubridae > Pituophis > Pituophis catenifer. The sequence goes on along the minus strand of NW_027256884.1, from coordinate 56,509,584 downwards.
ATTGGAAGACTGCTATCATGTCTCCCCTGGTCCTTCTCTTCGTAGACTAGCCATGCCCAGTTCCTGTAACCGTTTTCTTATGTTTTAGTCTCCAGTCCCCTAATCATCCTGGTTGCTCTTTTCTGCATTTTTCTAGAGCAGTGGTTCTCAACTTTCCTAATGCCGCGACCCTTTAATACAGTTCCTCATGTTTGGTGACCCCCAAGCAGGGGTGGGTTCTAAAATTTTTTACTATCGGTTCTGTGGGCGTGGCTTATTTTGTGGGTATGGCTTGGAGGTCATGTGACTGGGTGGGCGTGCCTAGCTGGTCATGTGACCAGGTGGCCATGGCTGTGTATATAGGGACTAACCAGAGGGCTGAAAAAAGTCATTTCTGACAGGTCCTCGCACTTTTGACTGGTCCTCACACTTATGACCATCCTCACATTTATGCCCGTGCAGCATTCTTAACAACCATGTCAGTCATTTCACAACTGCTTCTCTTCACCATGGTGATAAGATAGGGCAAAAAACGTAAAATGTGAGGACAGTCGTAAATTCGAGGACTGGTCAAAAGTGCAAGGACCAGTCAAAAATAACTTTTTCAGCCCTCTCAGTAGTCCATATGCATAAAAGGATACAGCAATAGAGAGGGATGAAGGAAGGGAAGGAAAATTAGAGTAAGAGTGAGGGTAAGAGAGGGAGGAAGAGAGGAGGAAAAGGAGAAAGGAAGAGGAAGTAGGAAGGAGAAGAAGAGGGGGGGAGAGAAAGTAAGAAGGAAAGAAAAGAGAGAGGTGGTAGGTTTGAGGAGAAAGATTGCTGTACAATAAAAAAGATGAAAGGGAAGAAAACCAACCCCAAACAAATATAAAGATATTAAGATAAAGAATGAATTGTTAAACTTTAAAGAATAAAAGAGAACAAATATGAATAAATAGCAATAATTAGAAACACACATACAAACATACAATGTATTTTCTTTGAACAGAGTATTTGGCCGGTTCACAAATTTAAACAGTGTTTAGTCATTTCAATTAAATTTACAATTTCTATATTTTCTTTTTGCCATATTTATTCCTCATCTATTTTTTTAAAAAACCAATATTACCCTTCATCCTCATCTTAATCAAATTCAATTTTTCCCTTCTATTCTATATTATACCCCTTCCCATTGTCATCTATTTTTATATCCATCCTCACATTAGTTAATTATGTAATTATGTAATACAGTTGTTTAATACAAATTCAACATTTTAATATAAATCAATTAGTTATATAACTATCTTTTTTGTATATCAATCAATATGAACATGAATATTCCAATTATTTCCATGCAATCCAATTTCTTACAAATTAATTAATTATATTTACCAATAATAATAAACCAAATAATTTCCCCCATACATTCCTCCAAACCACAACTTAACCATTTCTGCTTTCAACACAATCTACAATTAATAGTATCTCAATTATTACAATTCCCTAGTTAAATAGAGCTTTTTTCTTTTGTGTTTTAAAATCTTGAACCTCCTCTTTTGCCCTAAATTTCCCATTGTTTGCAGTTTTGCACCTACCTTTTTTGGTGCGGAAAAAGAAATATCCCTCTGCCTCATTTTGTCACCTTGCAATAAAGACCCTGCTTTACTTTCAGTTTCGTTTTTCAGCATAGCTAGGGGGAAAAAATCTGCTCCTCTCTTTGCAGGTAGCAACAGAGCCCTCCGCAAAACAGCTGAGAGCAAATCAGCTGAGAGTCCGAGGCTGATCAAATCTACTTATGGTAATTAACCTATGCTGAAGCTGAAAGGGGCTGTTTTTTTCTATTTTTGCAGGCCCCGGTCTTCTCATTTGTTTTCTTTTAACACTGATCAGATGTAGGGCGGGCCTTTGAAGCCCCGCGGCAAGAATTTAAACAGTTTTTTTCCTTCTAGCCATCAGCTGGGACTCAGGAGGCAGCAATAGATTGGGAGTGGGCAGGGTAAGCGAACGGCCGGCGATCCAACAGAGCAGAGAGTGAGGGTGAGTTAAGGCGTGGGGGGGGGCGAGAGAGGGCTTTGGCGACCCCTGTGAAATGGCCGTTCGACCCCCAAAGGAGTCGTGACCCCCAGGTTGAGAACCGCTGTTCTAGAGTCTAAACATCTTTTTTATAGTGTGGTGACCAAAACTGGATGCAGTATTCTAGGTGTGGTCTTATTACCTCACTTGATCTTGATTGTGTGTTGTTAGTTGTGAAGTTGCGTCCGACCCACCGTGACCCCATGGACAATGTTCCTCCAGGCCTTCCTGTCCTCTACCATCCTCTGGAGTCCATTTAAGCTCACGCCGACTGCTTCAGTGACTCCATCCAGCCACCTCATTCTCTTGTCCCATTCTTCTTTTGCCCTCAATCTTTCCCAGCATTAGGCTCTTCTCCAGTGAGTCCTTCCTTCTCATTAGGTGGCCAAAATATTTGAGTTTCATCTTCAGGATCTGGCCTTCTAAAACAGTCAGGGTTGATCTCCTCTAGGACTGACTGCAAGTTTCTTGCAGTCCAAGAAACTTGCAGGAGTCTTCTCCAGCACCACAGTTCAAAGGCCTCAATTCTTTGGCACACAGCCTTTCTTATGGTCCAACCTTCATAGCCATACATTGCAACCGGGAAAACCATAGCCTTGACTATACGCACTTTTGTTGGCAGGGTGATGTCTCTGCTTTTTAGTATGCTATCTAGATTTGCCATAGCTTTCCTCCCCAGGAGCAAGTGTCTTTTAATTTCTTGGCTGCAGTCCCCATCTGTGGTGATCTTGGAGCCCAGGAAAATAAAATCTGTCACTATCTCCGTTTCTTCCCCATTTATTTACCAGAAATTAAGAGGGCCGGATGCCATGATCTTAGTTTTCTTAATGTTGAGTTTCAAGCCAACTTTTGCACTCTCCTTCTTTATCCACATCAAGAGGCTCTTTAGTTCCGCTTCACTTTCTGCCATTAAAGTGGTATCAGCTGCATATCTGAGGTTGTTGATACTTCTCCCAGCAATCTTAATTCCAACTTTTGATTCATCTAGCCCCGCCTTTCTCATGATGTGCTCTGCATATAAGTTAAATAGGCAGGGTGACAGCATACAGCCTTGCCAGACTCCTTTCCCAATTTTGAACCAATCAGTGGTTCCGTGTCCAGTTCTCACTGTTGCTTCTTGACCCGCATATAGGTTTCTCAAGAGACAAATAAGATGGTCTGGAACTCCCATCTCTTTAAGAACCTGCCACAATTTGCTGTGATCCACACAATCAAAGACTTTAGCATAGTCAATGAAGCAGAAGTAGATGTTTTTTTCTGGAACTTCCTAGCTTTCTCCATGATCCAGCATATGTTGGCAATTTGATCTCTAGTTCCTCTGCCTCTTCGAAATCCTACCTGCACTTCTGGTATTTCTCGGTCCACAGATTGCTGGAGCCTAGTCTGTAGGATTTTAAGCATAACCTTACTAGCATGTGAAATGAGTGCAATGGTGCGATTGTTTGAACATTCTTTGGCATTGCCTTTCTTTGGAATTGGAATGTAAACTGACCTTTTCCAATCCTGTGGCCACTATTGAATTTTCCAAATTTGCTGGCAAATTGAGTGTAGCAGTTTTACTGCATCGTCTTTTAAGATTTTGAATAGCTCAGTTGGAATACTGTCACCTCCACTAGCTTTGTTGTTTCTCAGATTTCCTAAGGCCATTTGACTTCACATTCTAGGATGTCTGTCTCGAGGTCAGTGACCACACCATCGAAGTTATCAAGGATTTCAATTTCAATTTCAATTTAATTCAATTTATATGCCGCCCCTCTCCAAAGACTCAGGGCAGCTAGGGATGTTAAGCTAGTTCTTGTATAGTTCTTCTGTGTAATTTTGCCACCTCTTCTTAATCTCTTATGCCTCTGTTAGGTCCCTGCCATTTTGGTCCTTTATCATGCCCATCTTTGCATGAAACGTTCCCTTCATATCTCCAATTTTTTTGAAGAGATCTCTGGTCTTTCCTATTCTATTGTTTTCTTCTATTTCTTTGCACTGTTCATTTAAGAGGCATTCTTATCTCTTCTAGCTATTCTCTGAAATTCTGCATTCAATTGGGTATATTTCTCCCTTGCCTTTTGCTTCCTTTCTTTCCTCAGCTATTTGCAAAGCTTCCTCAGACAGCCATTTTCTTGTCTTGCATTTCTTTTTCTTTGGGATGGTTTTAGTTGCTACCTCTTGTACAGTGTTGCGAACCTCCATCCATAGTTCTTCAGGCACTCTGTCTATCAGATCTAATTCCTTAAATCTATTTGTGACCTCTACTGTATATTCATCAGGGATATGATTTAGTTCATACCTGAGTGGCCTAGTGCTTTTCCCTACTTTCTTCAATTTAAGCCTAAATTTTGCAACGAGAAGCTCATGATCTGAGCCACAGTCAGCTCCTGGTCTTATTTTTACTAATTATATAGAGCTTCTTCATCTTCGGCTGCAGAGCACATAATCAGTCTGATTTCTGTGTTGACCGTCTGATGATGTCCATGTGTAGAGTCGTCTCTTGGGTTGTTGGAAAAGAGTGTTTGCTATGATCATTGTATTCTCTTGACAAAATTCTATCAGCTTGTGCCCTGCTTCATTTTATACTCCAAGGCCAAACTTGCCTGTTTTTCTGGTTATCTTTTGGCTTCCTACTTTAGCATTCCAATCCCCCATGATGATAAGGACATCATTTTTTGGTGTTAATTCTATAAGGTGCTATGGGGCTTCAAAGAGGTCAATTTCATCCTCTTCAGCACCAGTGGTTGGGGCATAGACTTGGACTACTGTGATATTGAATAGTTTGCCTTGGATTCGAACTGAGATCATTCTGTCATTTTGGAAATTGTATCCCAGTATTGCTTTTCCTATTCTTTTATTTATGAAGGCTACTTTTCTTTCATCACCAGATACATCCACAGCTGAGCGTCCTTTTGGCTTTGGCCTAGTCGCTTCACTCTTTCTGGCGCTACTAGTACTAGCCCTCTGCTCTTTCTCAGTAGCATATTGGACACCTTCTGACCTTCATCTTCCAGCATCATATCTTTTTGCCTTTTGGTACTGTCCATGGGGTTTTTATGGCAAATATACTGGAGTGGGTTGCCATTTCCTTCTCCGGTAGATCACGTTTTCTCAGAACTCTCTGCTATGACCTGTCCATCTTGGGTGGCCCTACATGGCATAGCTCATAGCTTCATTGAGCTATGTAAGCTCCTTCGCCACGACAAGGCAGTAATCCATGAAGGGGTAGTAATCCATGAAGGGGATTCATCTTGATTGTATCCCTCTGATAATGCAATTTAGGAATGCATTGGCTTTTTTGGTTGCCAGCTCATATTTAATAATGAGCCGCACATTGCTGGCTCATATTTAATAAGCTGGTCAGTAACTATTTACAACTGTTGTAGCATTTCCATGGTCTATCATTCTATCATTGGCATCCTTCAGTCTCAAGAGACTATGGTATCGTGCTCTGGAAAGAGGTCCTAAAACAGCATCTAGTGTGACTAAAAAGGCCAATTCAAGAGTGGCAATCCCTTCCACACTGAGGGCAGATACATTGTCCCCTGCCCAGCCCCCAGATTTTGCTGGTTCCAGGACTGCCTCTTTGCCTCAACCTGCCGAACAAGTGTCTCTTCGAATTGGAGAAGGCCATGCTGTGTCTTTAGCTTCCAAGCTGAACGATCGGAGGTCAAGGTTTCCCAGTTGTTAATGTCCATTCCCAGGGCCTTTAGGTCCCTCTTGCTGATATTCTTATATCGCAGCTGTGGTCTCTCTCCAAGGTGCTTTCCCTGCACTAATTCTCCATACAGGAGATCTTTCGGAATCCGACCATCAGCCATTCTCATGACATGCCCCAGCCAGCGTAGACATTGCTGTTTCAATAGTGTATACATGCTAGAAATTCCAGCACGTTCCAAGACTGCACTATTTGGAACTTTGTCCTGCCAGGTGATGCCAAGAATTTGTCGGAGTCAGTGCATATGAAAGGTGTTCAACTTTCTCTCCTGCCGTGCATAGAGGGTCCAAGACTCACTGCAGTACAAGAGTGTGCTCAGGACGCAGGCTCTATAGACCTGGATCTTTGTATGTTCCGTCAGCTTCTTATTAAGCCATACTCTGTAAGTCTGGAAAATGTGGTGGCCACTTTACCAATATGTTTATTCAGCTCAGTATCTCAAGAGAGAGTGTCAGAGATAGTTGAGCCGAGGTACACAAAGTCATTGACGACCTCCAGTTCTTGTGCAGAGATTATAATACAGGGAGGTGAATCCACGTCCTGACCCATGCCTTGTGTTTTTTTCAGGCTGATCGTTAGTCCAAAGTCTTGGCAGGCCTTGCTAAAACTGTCCATAAGTTGTTGAAGGTCTTCAGCAGACTGAGCAGTGATGGCAGCATCATCAGCGAAGAGGAAATCCCGTAAGCATTTCAGCTGGACTTTAGACTTTGCTCTCAATCTAGAGAGATTAAAGAGTTTTCTGTCTGATCTGGTCCAGAGGTAAATACCCTCTGTTGCAGTTCCAAAAGCATGTTTCAGCATGACAGCAAAAAAGATCCCGAATAAAGTTGGCGCGAGGACACAGCCCTGCTTCACTCCACTTCGAATATCAAAGGAATCTGAAGTTAAGCCATCAAAAACTACAGTGCCCTTCATTTCCTCATGAAAGAACCTGATGATGTTGAGGAGTTGAGGTGGACATCCAGTCTTGGGGAGAATTTTATAAAGGCCATCCCTGCTAACCAAGTCAAAAGCCTTTGTAAGATCTATGAAGACTACAAAAAGTGGCTGTCTTTGTTCCCTGCATTTCTCCTGCAACTGTCTAAGGGAAAATACATTTCAGTAGTGGACCTGTTGACTCGAAATCCACACTGTGATTCTGGATAGACTCTCTCTGCAAGCACCTGGAGCCTCTTCAGTACGACATGGGCAAGCAGCTTCCCTACAACACTAAGAAGAGAGATGCCACGGTAGTTGTTACAGTTACCCCTGTCACCTATGTTTTTGTACAGTATGACAATATTTGCATCCTTCATGTCCTGTGGTACTCCACCCTCCCTCCAACAAAGACAGAAGATTTCATGCAGTTCAGTGGAGATGTTCTCTTTGCAGTACTTCAGAACTTCGGCAGGAATGTTATCTTTCCCGGGTGCCTTGCCAGAGGCAAGGGAGTCCAGGGCCACATTTAGTTCTTCTAAAGTTGGTTCACTGTCAAGCTCCTCCAAGACAGGCAGACACTAAATGTTATTTAATGCTTCTTCAGTTACCACATTTTCTCTGGAATATAACTCAGAGTAGTGTTGCACCCAGTGTGCCATCTGCTGTGCTCCGTCCTGGATAACCTCACCTGTAGCAGACTTCAGAGAGGCAGATTTCTTCTGTGTTGGACCTAAGGCCTGCTTGATGCCATCATACATCCCCTTAATGTTGCTTGTGTCAGCTGCTATCTGGATCCGAGAGCAAAGCTGCAGCCAATAATCGTTAGTACATCTCCTGGCGGTCTGTTGGACTTTGCTATGAGCAGCTTGCAGAACCTGTAGGTTGCGCTCACTGGAACAGGCTTTATATGCAATTAGAGCTCTCCTTTTTTCCTCGATGGCTGGCGTCAACTCCTCCGAATGGGCTTCAAACCAATCAGTCTTTCTGATCTCCTTACCAAATACTGACAAGGCGGTGTTATAAACAGCATTCTTGAAATATTCCCATCGTTCAGATGCATTTACTTCAGCTGGGCCAGGGAGAGTTTCCTTGAGTGCTTGTGCAAATTCCTCCACTTTGCCCTGATTGCGGGTCTTGTTGATGTCAATTCGTGGTCTTCCTTCCTTCTTCGAGTGATGCAATCTATTTGTTTGCAGTTTTATTCTGCTGCACACTAAGGAGTGGTCTGTATCGCAATCAGCACCCTGATAGCTGCGTGTGATTGTAATATTGGGGAAGTTGGAGCGCCTGGTAAAGATCAAGTCAAGCTGGTGCCAATGCTTCGATCTTGGATGTCACAGACTCTGTGTTGAGGCTTTGTTTTAAAGTATGTATTGCTAACGCAAAGTCCATAGTAGCAGCAAAACTCCAGCAGTCATTGGCCATTTTCATTCATCTTTCCAACACCGAACTGACCTAAACAAGTGGTCCAAGAACTATAATCAGCTCCAACTCTGGCATTTAAATCGCCAAGGATAAACAGTGGTTCTTTCTCAGGGATTTTCTTGATAGTAGCAGCCAGATTGTCGTAGGATTTGTCTTTGGATTCTACTGAAGATGATAATGTCGGAGCATATACGCTAATATGGTCACATGATCAAAATTCAGGTATTATCCAACTGGCATGTATTTATGATAGTTGCACCTTCTTGGGGTCATGTGATCACCATTTGTAACTTTGCCAGCCTTCTTCCAACAAGCAAAGTCAATGGGGGAAATCCAGATTCATTTAATGACCATATAATTCACTTCAGTGATTCGCTTAACTGTGGCAAAAGAAATCATAAAATGGGGCAAACTTAAATGAATTTTGCCCCATTTTACGACCTTTCTTGCCATAATTGTTAAGTGAATCACTGCAGTTGTTAAATTAGTATCACGTTAAGTGACTCTGGCTTCACCATTGACTTTGCTTATCAAAAGGCCACAAAAGGTGATTTTATGATCCTGGGACACTGCAACCATCATAAAAAATGAATCAGTTGAAAAAAAAGAAATACTCAATTGAGAGTATTTCTGCAGCACTTGTTCAGTAGGTTTTCCCACGAATCAAATCACAGCTTGTCTCAACAGTTGTCTTCTGGCTACATATAAGTCTATTCTACAATCTCCTTTAGCTTTCCTCAGAAAATCTGCTCCTTATACCTGCTGTAAAAGAAATCAGAGGTCTTTTTTTTTTTTTGTATCTGCTTTTTTAAAATTTTGTTGCATTTGTCTCTCTACTCTTTTTCCTTTTATTATTAGTTCCTGTTACTTATCTTTCTATTTTAAAATTTTAAAAAGTTATCAAAATTAAGATGTACATAACAAAATTAAGATACATAACCAGTATGCCTCTGCTGATTATGCTGATTATTATCATATTGCAAATATCAAGAATAATATGTTTTAACAGATGATTAAAGTGCAAGATGCAACTGAAAACAATCTGGAACCTAGAACAGAATGAAGATCTAGCTGTGATTACCTAACATAAAAATGTGGAGACTGAAAAGCTTGTTCAAGATAGAAAAAGGAGAAGGATAAAAAAACTGATTTATAAATTGTAAATGTTGTAAATTATGGGCTAAATACCCTACACAGTCTGATCTCTATGACAAACCTTATGGAACTAAAGCTCCCATTTCTAGAAGCAACAATTCTATCAATAGAAAACAGATTGACCACAATGACTGTACAGTGCACTGATTCAAAGGAAAATGCCAATTTTGCTACTATTGCCAGTAAACCAGACTAAATGGAAAAATGTATCAATACTGAAGAAAAATAGATTAGGTCATGAGATCAACGCTATCTGGAATTAGTCTCAAAATGGTTGTGCATGGATTTCCTTGGAATGATAATTATTTTTACTATAATCCATATAATTCATTATAGAATTACCTTTCTTGTAATATTATTTATTAAAACAAGCATTGTTTCTAAATTGTCCATTTGCATTATAGAAATGGTTTTGTATTAGTTGCATTTTGACGCATTGTGATAATTGGCAAAACTAAATAGCTGACCTTTGATTAAATATGCTTTTTTTTCATTTCTCTGCATCCTTTTCATCTTTATAAAATTTGTATAATTGTTATAGTCAAACATTTATGTGCCTACTATATTATTAATTATAACATTCTTGAATAGAGCAAATGTTTTAAAAGAAAGCCAGAACTTATCTCTGACATCATTATTATAAATCCAATAGTACATCAAGTACAGTAAAACATTGCTGTGATTAAATATCTCTAAATTCTCAGAAAGTAATAATACTCAAAATTTTGTTGAAGACTTATTCTGTCTTAAAACAACAGAGCAGTAATAAAATACACCCTTACTGCTATCAGTTCTTAAACAAATTTCTTGCTCCCTCACATTTTTTATTTTGGTACAATTTCATAAGATAAGCTTGCTGGCATTGGTCTTCTGCATTGCTGAGAATTGTATTAAATGGCCATAAGCCTGCAATAGGAAGAAACAAAGAAAATGGTTAAAACTAATAAATTGCATTGTTTTTGGGAAAATGATGTCTTGAAATATATCATTAGAGAAGAAATAAAGATGCAAAGCTTTTTTCCCAGGTAAAACTTTTTGACCTAAATCAGTTGAATAGCCATGAATCCTGTTTTGAAAAGTATTTTATTTGGACCCTATCAATTTCCCTCCTAATCTGAAGAATTGAAATCACACAAATGCAGAACTGAGACCCTGATGTCCCCAACAAGGAGAGCAAAAGTGATACAAAACAATTGACCACAGTCTTCTCAATCATAATGTGTGATTTATTACCATGTATTTCCAAATATAGATTTCTGTCTTTTTTTTTCTTTTTTTTTTTTTTGAGTAATGTATTTTCTCCTTAATGGTGATTTTTTTTTTCTGCTTTCACTGGAACCAAGAAGAGCCCATGCAAAGGTATACTTGGAATTCTGTTTCTGCTGTGGTCAGATATGCCTCCAGGAAGTCTATAAGCAGCAGAGCCAACAGCTGTGGAAGCTAATAGTCAAGTGGCAATGTCTTTAAAGTTGTCTATTTCAAGTTATCTAACATCCCAAAATTGAACGTATCTCATTATTTATAAAAAAGTAACATAAAAAAGTCAGTTTTACAGCAATTAATGTAACTGCATCAGCAGAAAATTGATTTCACAAATCTTTTCTTCTAAACATCTTTCCTGTGAATACATAAATGACATATAGATGATGTTGAACAGATACCAAGCTTCACATTTCAGTTGTTCCCAATTTTGTGCCTGCTTAAGTGTGTTAGACTGATCAGCAGTAGGCCTTAGTTGCTGGAGATTAGGAGAGATGTAGGCTTACATCTCTGAAAGCCACAAATTGGGGAAGGCTGACATACAGATTAAAGCAGTAAGATTCTGAGCCATGGTTTATTCAGCCATACCTAGGCCAAGTTTATTATATGTTAAGCCATCAAACATGACTCCTTAAAGGCTGAGTTCATGCATCATGTTTAACCATAATATACTTTGGATTTGGCTTTTTGTGTTGTTTAAGGTTAGTTATAGTGTCAGCTTTGTTGATAATACAATGCAATTTATTTCTAATGAGGACCCAGATTGTTGGGGACAATATGCTGACTCTGTAAACAACTTAGAGGGGACTGTAAAGCACTATGAAGCGCTACATAAGTCTAAGTGCTATTGCTATAAATTAACATTCTCTATGGAATCAGAGTGAAACACAAACCAATTTGAAAGAACAATTAGAACTGTCTGTAAAAGTTATCAGATGTACAAATGACAATGTTTAGCTAATAAAAAATCTATAGGACATCACAGATTTGTTCAGCTTTTTTCTCATCCCACAGAAATGAATTCTCTCATTACATAGGTTAAGATGTTATACATTGTGGTAATTATTTCCAAATCACAAGTGTAAACACTTACCCTGATTGGAAAATTAGATTTCAAACTCAAGTAATTTGTTCTTAATGAGGAACTTGTTGAACTGAATTTAACAATTAGCTCATTCCCTTTGCTAGATAGGTGTTAGTTATATGTGAGTGATCAAATATTCAAGTATTTTCAGCCAAAAGAAATAAAAAAAATCAAAACTATAATTCAATATATATTTATCTTGAATTAATTTCCACTGGTTATAGATGAATGTGTGTATATGATCACATAGCACAAAACCTCTGGCTCATTTCCCATGACATTCATTTTAATAATTTTTTGAAGCAATAAGTCCAAGTAGGGCTACCAGATCTAGATGAATGTGAGATGACATTAACTCTCTGCTGTCAACTAGTGAGTGTCTGCATTTTTATCTGGTAGCCCTAAGCTTTTATGAAATGACATGAGTGCAGATATTTTTCTCTCTATAACAGCATGATTACTATTCTATATTGACACAACTGTTGCAAGTATATTTTATTGTGAAACCTAAATGAGAGTATCATTATAACAGCAAAGATAATAAAAGTGGCAGTGAAGAGTAATGGCTATAGAGTACCAAAGTTTGTGAAAAATATAAAATGTATCCAGCTAAAATTTATAAACTTTCTAAAAGTCAAATCCTACTCTGTTTATTCAAGAATGTTTGTGTTGCTACGAAATAAGAATCTATATATCTGTCTGATAAGATGGATGCAAAGGTTCAATTAAGACCACATTATTTAAGGGCCCAATGATATGTGACAAACATTATTGGGTGCTAACTATAACAATTTTGATCATAGAATCATAGGGCTGGAAGGGACCCCAGCGGTCTTCTAGTCCAACCCCCTGCTCAAGGCAGGAGACCTTATACCATCCTGGTCAAATGATTGGTCCAGTCTATTCTTGAAAACTCCAGTGATTGAGCACTCACAACTTCAGGAGGCAAGCTGTTCCATTGGTTAATTGTTCTCATTGTGAGAAAATTTCTCATTTCTAGATTGGATTTCTCTTTAACAATCTTTCCCACCTTCTATCTGTCTATCTTCTCACAACACCCAAGGATCATTGTAACTTGCTGTGTTACCATCCCTTGCTCTTCCCAATGCTTGAGAAAAAAATTCTGTCCAATACTTTATTTTGGGCGGGGCAAAACCAGTGTCTTAAATCTAGATAACCTTTTTAAGGCTCTCCTTTTAGCCTTTAAAACAATCCTATCTTGAATTAAATCTTTCTTGTTCCTTGCTGGAACCGACTTCTTCTATCTGTTCCAAAGACATGAAGTCTCTTGGCCTAAGTGAAATGCTGACAGGAATGACTTGAAAGGGCTGTAAACAGAACAGCTGATCTTCTCCAATAATGTCATCTACCCAGGATTCAGATCTATATTCCCCAACTGGGGAAAAACAATCTTTCTTTTGGTTCCTTTAGAACCTGCTCTGCAGGTGAAAAAAGCCCTTGCTCACAATGGAAGTGTCAACTTGCAAAACTTTCAACCTTTCAAGAAACTTCACAGGAAGGTCTTTTAAAAACCTGCCACTGTATGAGGGGAGGCTGAACTATCCAATCAAGCAAGGCAAGGAAGGAAGAATTAGGTCTTTTCCATGCCTTCTAGAGTGGTCTTGGGTCCCTGATGGAGAATAAATTAAAACCAAAACCAAAGCTGAAGCACACAATCTACCCCCAACTCATGGCACCTGGCAGGCTTCTTACGCCTTACAATTTGATTTATCATAACTGAAAAAGGCATAGAGTCCACATATTTCCTTTTCCTATTTCCACATTAATTATCTTAGAAAGCTAATGCATGACTTCCTTAAATCACTCTTCATCCAAAAATGCTCATTTGATACTCCAATGTATAATGTCTGGTTTGGAAGAAAAAAAACTACAAGTACATTTGTCTAATCTTTTCTTTAAACCTTCAGTGATGAAGCATCCACAACTCCAGGAGGCAAGCTGTTACATTAGTATTGAAACTTATTATTCAAACAAGATAATGAACATATTTTCCCATATTACTATAACCTATACTTCGAACTAGGAACAAACAGCATTGATTTATATAATAAATGGCTTCTACAAGATGCTAAGTACAATTCAATAGGTGTGAAATTTATTTTTAGGGTTACCCAGTAAAAAGTTTACTTGTCTTTGGCACCTGCTTGACACCTAGGAAATGAGTACATCTCCATTCATTTTAAACACATGTACACCATCATTATTTTTACTTTCCACTCTTTCAAAACCATACTTAACCCTGTAATTATTTCCATCAAACTTGAAATGCTGAGAATGTGTGTAGGAATTATATACTGCTTGTCCAGCAGCTCAATAAAAAAATGCAAAGAATAATATTCATTCACAACCCCACAATTCTGGTCTTGGAGCTAATTAGTTAGCTAGCATCTATCTACCTAACTATCTATTGCAGATATGAAAAGTCTACACACACGTGCTAAAATGCTAGGTTTTTAAGATGTAAAAAATCCAGACCAAGATAAATCACTTCAGAATTTTCTCCACCTTTATAAGATGTATTATATTTATTATATCTAGCAGATTAGCTAAGTATGTTTCTTTCCTTTTCATAGAAGTGCTGCAGTGATGGGATTCAGCCAGTTCGCACCACTTCGGGAGAACCGGTTGTTAACTTTCTGAGCAGTGTGGCAAACTGGTTGTTGGAAGAAATCATTAGGGCAGAGAACCGGTTGTTAAATTACTTGAATCCCACCACTGAAGTGCTGTATATTACTAACAAGGTTACTTCCAGAATTGCAGTTACCTCATCATCATGCTGACTAATGAGTTACTTAATATAATTTTGACTTCCTATGGGCCCTTTTCGGTTTATGTTGGAGTTGCAGGCAGTGATCTTAGAAGTCAGATTCTGCCAGGAATACTGAGATCTGATAGAACAGGGGTGTCAAACTCAAGGCCCAGGGGCCAGATCCAGCCTGTGGGGTGCTTAGATCTGGCCCGCAGGCTGCCCTGGAAGCAGCGAAGGACTGGCCCACAGTGCTCCGCCAGCGAAAACGGAGCTTGGGAGGGCTGTGTGCAGCCCTCCCGGGCTCTGTTTTTGCCGACAGAGGGTTGCAGGAGGCCATCGCAACGGGAAATGGAGCTTGGGAGCCCATTTTCACTGGTAGAACACTCAGACCACCACAGGCGCCCCAACACGAGTGACATTGAGTTGTCTGGCCACGCCCACTCCATCCCCCTCAGGTCAAACACCACCCTAATGCAGCCCTCAATGAAATTGAGTTTGACACCCCTGCGATAGAAGATATAAACTGAGATTCAAAATAGTCAAGACCATGAATTAATCATAATTTGATCTTCCAAGAATTTAACATTTTTATTTCAAATCAGCTGTAGGAAACAAAAAAGCAAATCAAAGTCAAACAATAACAACTGACTTTTTTTACTTACCACATTTTTCGGAGTATAAGACGCACTTGCCCCACCCCAAAAAAAAGTGGGTGGAAATGTCTGTGTGTCTTATACAGCAAATGTTGCTGAAGCCCCTCCCGCCAGCTCCCACCCTTCAGCCTCTGCCTCCCAGCAATTTGCCTCCTTGTAGCAAACAGCATTGTCAGCTTCAGCACAGCATGATTTAGCAAAGCAGTTGATTGGCGGTTGGATCTGCCTCCCAGAATACCTCCTATCAGCTGTTCCAGGCTGCGGGGATCGCCAGTGCCCATTGGTGCCGGTGCCACCCATCTTCACTGCCACCTATCGCCACCTCCATGTGCCCCATTTTTTGCTTCTCTGCATCCCGTTTTTGGCCTCCGTGTGTCCCATTTTTGGCCTGTTCCAGGCAGCGGGAATAGGTGGTGGCAGCGCTGGGCGGTGCTGGCACCGATAGGCGGTGATGATCCAGGTGATAGGAAGTATTCCGGGAGGCAGATCCAACCCCTAATCAGCTGCTCGTCAACCGCTAATCAGGCTGTGCTGAAGCTCACCATGCTGTTTGCTGTTTGCTGAAAGGAGGCAAATTGCTGGAAGGCAGAGGCAGATTTTTTTTTAATGTTTTCCTCTCCAAAAGCTAGGTGTGTCTTATACTTCGGAGCATCTTATAGTCCAAAAAATACGGTGAATAAGCAAAATTCTTTTAATTCAAAATTTCAATCAACTTGATTTTGAACAGTTCTGTAAAAATTGAGTTTTAGTTCTGAATTATTGTTCCCTTCAAAATTAAGATGGTAAAATGTATCAGTTTGTATGGTTCCTCATTAATCTCCCCAGCGTGTCTCATGGTACTGTCAAGTACCTCATGCCTTGGATGTTGGTTTTTATAATCAGTACAGAAGTATCCAACCAACATTTCTAGATCTTATAAAAAATTATTCTGGTTTGAAAAAGGTTTGTTTTTTTAGAGAGACCTTGGCACTAGCAAGAGACTTGGTGAAGCTGTTCCATCTTTTCCTTAGCATCTTTTCTATGAGAAAAATTATAGAAATAATGGTTAAAATATTACAAACGAAGCATAATGTCCTCATCAAATGCTGAGGATAAAAGCATGGCAACAAATGCCTTGTCTGAAAAGCATCTTAAATTTGCTCCATACTAGATGTTAAGCATGGAATTGTCATGCTTCATTCAGTACTTAGAGGGCATTCATAGAGTGAATCCAATCATTGTGATCCTTTATTATCCCTTTTCTGTATTTTCATCTTTTTTAAAAAATCTCCCTTTTTCGGAAGCATGGGAGAGTAATATAATTTCCATAGTTACATAGCATAGCATTTTTCTTCCATTCTGTAAATTTTTTTTTCCATGTGAGATATGTTGGGAAAACAAAACTACTGCAACACAGCATTCATAAATTGATGGAAACTAATGTTCTATTATATTTAGTAACAACAACTTTCCACTCACAATTATTAGCCAAGGTAATAAAAATACAGCCTAAAGATTGTAATAAGTACTGAATTGTGCTCTTTTCCCAGATGTTTTACATTTTTCCCCATAATTTCCAGTCCACAAAGACTATGCCAGTTGGGAAATATGGAAGTTGAAGTCCAATGGATATAGAAAGCACCAGATTCAGAACTTTTCATAAGATTTCCCCCCACCCACCCCAACCTCAGTATTCTGATAGTGGGGAAAACTGATAACTATTTGCATCTTTCCAAAGAAGAAGACTCAGAATTCTATTTATTGTAAGTATTTTAAGAGAGTGTGAATGAAATACCTGCGATAAGATGGGTGGCTAATAAATTTTACAAACAAACTTACAAATAAATATTTTTTTTTTACTTCATATGTTACCAGACCACTGGCTGCAATCAGAAGTTTTATGTGCCACAATTCAGCTACTGGCCTGCTTTGCTATTATTGCAAGGCACTAGAATATAAACTGATAGCAAACCCCACTCCTTAGTAGCACTGATGATGTTGCCTAGAAATGTCTGTAAGAAAACAACCAAACTCGGCACCAAGGACTCCTCATTTCAACCCTGAGCTACAAAGACTTTCCTTTATTGTTAAATCAATGTGTTTCATTCAATAAACGATGATAAAAGATGGCTTAGCATGATGAAAAAACTAGGCATGCACTGAATACTAAACATTCTAATGTCTAATTTCCAAATACTATTCTAATAATGTCAGATATATTTGAATAAATTAAGATGATGAAATTACAAAAATCAGAAATCAGTCAAATGAAACAGTATATCATTAATTTTATTGAAAAAATTAAAAACCCATCTTATTAATTTTCATTCACACATACGCAACTTTTGCATCCTATTGAGGTACATCCAGCTTTTTCTCCCCCTTGGTCTCTAAAGACTTTGGTGTCTAGGTAAAGTTGGAGATTTGGCAAGTTGCCTTGGATCAATGTCAAGGAAAACATAAAAGGACAAGCACACTATCTACCAAATAGATGAAGTTACACAAAGGACAAATGGAACAGATGCAGGATTAATGCCAGGAATTGCTTATATCCTGTATTGTTTGAACAGCTTTCTTCTTCACAATGGAAAAACCTTGAAACTCCTTGGATGGTGGGCCTTGATGATGGCAGGCTGACAATTGATTATATATATATAATATATACACACACATTACTGTAATGCTCTCTACATGGGGCTCCCCGTGAAGAGCACCCGGAGGCTCCAACTGGTCCAGAATGCGGCCGTGCGGGTGGTTATGGGGGTGACTCGGCGCTCCCACGTAACACCTCTCCTGCACGAGCTGCACTGGCTCCCGGTGGTCTTCCGGGTGCGCTTCAAGGTATTGGTTACCACCTTTAGAGCGCTCCATTGCTTAGGACCCGGGTATTTACAAGTCCGCCTTCTGCCACCGATAGCCTCCCACCGACCAGTACACTCCCACAGAGAGGGGCTCCTCAGGGTGCCATCGGTCAAACAATGCCGACTGGCGGCCCCCAGGGGGAGGGCAGCTCAACCCTCTGGAATGAGCTGCCCCTGGAGATACGGCGGATCCCGGATCTACGCACCTTTCGCCGTGCCTTAAAGACGTTTTTATTCCAACAAGCCGGACTGGCCTAACTCTTTTAAATTGTTTTAATTTTTAAACTGTTTAATTATGAGTTTTAATACAGGGGTGCTTTTAATTGTGGGCCAAATTAATTTTATCGGATTTTAATACTATTTTTAAATTTTGTGTTTTTTGTGTTTTATCTGTTGGCTGTTCACCTCCCCGAGTCCTTCGGGAGAAAGGCGGTATATAAATATAAACAATAAATAAATAAATAAATAAATAAATAAATAAATAAATAAATAAATAAATAAATAAATAAATATATTTTTGGCTCTCTGTTAGCAATCTTCTACAATAGGAACTCATCTCATTCCATTATCATGTTTACATTTGAAATTCACTACTTCAAACATAGGACTTTTGCCATTGGTGCTGCACTTTCATTCTAGTGGGTTACCAACATTTTCTAAATCCAAAATTGAGAACATGGCATTCCTGTAAAATAAGTTTCAACAAATAATCCCCACAAAATACAATTCAGTGGTGAGAAAAGTAAGTTCCTATACATAGGTGAGAAAAATCAAATGCACAGGGGTAGAATAAGTGGTATCTGGTAACTTATCAATCACTCCATAATGGCAAGGTCGGACATCTCGGTGACGAATCATTATATCAATAGGATTTACTGTGAGAAGGATCTAAGTCTCCTAGTAGACATTTAAATAAGAGCCAAGTAATGTGTTGCAGCTGCCAAAAAATTGCTAATGCAGTTTCAAGATCATGTGAAGTATCACTTTATCACTTTACCAGTATCACTTTATATTGCACTAGTAAGATTACACTTGGAATACTGCATCCAGTTCTGGACATCATGATAAGGCCCTAGAAAGAGTGCAGAGAAGAACAATGAAGATGATAAGGGATCTGGAGGCTAAATCATAAAATGAAGATTGAGGGAACTAGGTATGTCTAGTCTAACAAAGAGGGGTGATATGATAGCAGTATTTCAATATCTTTTTTTTTTTTGCAAAAAGTTTTTTTTTATTTTTTTCAAATATTACAAATTACATCTTTTCGGAACAGAGCTTTGATCTGGTCATCAATTTGTTCAATTTTTTGTCATCTTTAACAAAATTTTATATATTTTATTTTGCCATAACACTTATTTCTTAATCTTAAATCACATATTTCAACTAATACCATTTTAGAAAAAGTTTACTCATATTTACTTAATCAATATAATTACCCTTCTATTAACCCACCTTAAATCTTAATTCAATTAATACCTCATAATACATTTCACAATTCTTACCCTATATCCTCACTATTAACAATACAGTTCAAACATGTTTATATTCCAAAATTATTTCCATTTCTAAAACTTCATTACATTCATTTATTACTTCATGTAATGCTCATTAAATCTTTATTCCATTATTACTTTATCAAATTTAAATCTTATCACTAATCTTAAAAATATAGCAATTTAACATTTGAACATAGTTCTTAATTCAAATAATGCTATTTAATACAGTTTCCCAATTATTTAACCATACTATTTATATAAACACCAATTAAGTAATTTTTGTTTATAAATCATAATCATATATTTCGATTTTCTTTTCTTTTTTGCTTAAGTGAAAAATGTTCAAATTAGTACAATTGTTATACATATTTAAACAATAACCCAATTATTATAGCTATCAATTTCCTCAAATGATACCATCCAACATCTTAATAAAAATTAATACATTATATCCATTGATATATTTTCTTTTACATAATCTAATTCAATCTTTTCTTTTATCATTCCACTGTTAATCCCAGTGTAATCATCTTTATACCACTGTTAATACCAGTGCAATTATCTTTATTTTTTCCTGTTAATCCCAGTGTAATCATCTTTATTTTTTTCACTGTTAATCCCAGTGTAATCTCTATAAATATTTAAACAATACCCCAATTATTATAGCTATCAATTTCCTCAAATAATACCATCCAACATCTTAATAAAAATTAATACATTATATCCATTGATATATTTTCTTTTACATAATCTAATTCAATCTTTTCTTTTATCATTCCACTGTTAATCCCAGTGTAATCATCTTTATACCACTGTTAATCCCAGTGCAATTATCTTTATTTTTTCACTGTTAATCCCAGTGTAATCTCTATAAATATTTAAACAATACCCCAATTATTATAGCTATCAATTTCCTCAAATAATATCATCCAATATCTTAATAAAAATTGCTTCATCATATCCATTAATATATTTCCTTTTAACATAGTCTATTTCTCATATATTTTAACTTCAATCCATATTTCATTTCTAAGTATCTGTAACATATTTCTTCTCACATTTATTAATCTCAATATAATTTTATAAATCCAAGTCCTGGACTTTTTTATTTTCCTTAATATTTTCCAACCTTTTATTCTTTTATCATTCACTGTTAATCCCAGTGTAATTATCATTGTATTATTATTAATCTCAATATAATCTCTAGAGACCTCCTTTTTATTATTACTATTCACATGTTCAGTTACTTACTCATATTTAATCATATTGTCTTTATCTTCTTTATTTTCCACCTCTATGTCTTATTCCTCCATCTTCATTTTCTTGTCCACTTGTATATACTCCATTTCAACTTCTGTATCCTCAAATTTTTGTCCTTCTCTAATTCCTGTGCCATTTTTCTTTTTAAGTTAATATTATTCCAATTATAAGAGTTCCGTTGTGTTCCCTTGTTTTTATTTATTTATTTTTTCTCCAAAAGTCAAACCGCTTGTAGACAAGAAAATCCTCCCCCACAAATTCTCACAGATGTTATCTGTGAAGTCCACAATTTTCCAAAATAAAAACCAAGTTGCAATATTGCTTTTTATTCCAGATGGTGTCTTTCTGCAATCCACAATTTCCGGTTGTTTAAAAAGCATCCATTTTGTTTCAGTTACATAACAATCTTATTTAGCTTCTCTTTTTCTTTTAGGTGTAAAAGTACCAAATCATATTTAAAGTCCAGTCCAAATTTAAATAACTCTTCTCACTTCTTTTTTCCCCTTTTATTTGTACATCACTTCTTTTTTAAAGTTTATTATCCATTCTCTTTGAGTTTTTTTTTTGAAATTTAAAAAGAGAGAAGAAAAAAAGAAAAGGATCTCTTTATTTCTTTCCAATCCTTTGACCATTCTCAAATTGTTTAATGTTTCCAAATAGTTTGTTTAAAAGTCTATTTTCTATCGGGTATTCGTCTCTTTAAAGTTACATTTCAAAATCTTTTTTGCCCCCATGCTCCTTAGGCTCTATTATCATTAGGGGTCTTATAATTAAAAGATGTTTCCCTTGTTGTTATTTCACGCCTGGGTTGGCTGTCACCCGGCTTCAAAAAACTCTGTTCCGTTCCTCTTCTCTCTCCAGCTCTATACTTAGTCTGGTTGTCCCAGCTTTGTGGCAGCCGCCATGGCTGCCATCCCCTGCCGCCGAGTCATAGATCTCCAACCTTCAAGGAACCTGCCTGTTCCTCTTGGTCATCCGAGGTGCCTCTCTTTCTTCCTCATCCCTGCAGGATGCTTCTGATCCGCAGACCCATCGGCAGCGGTTCATCAGCCGGGGTTTTCGCAGAGCTCATCGGCGCCTGCTAATTCCCCGACTGTCTCGTCGCAACGCCAAACCGGAAGCTCAGCAGTATTTCAATACTTGAGGGTAATGAGAGGGGTCAACCTAATCTCCATAGCACTTGAGGGCAAATTTACCTCTGAAAGTTGTGGATGCTCTGTTACTGGAGGTTTTCAAGTAGTGACTGAATACCCATTTGTCTGGAATGATATAGGGTCTCCTGCTTGAGCATGTCCTCCAAGATCCTTACCACCCCTATTATTCTATGTTCTATACTGTTCAATTGTATTTTCATACAATGTAGCTTTCTATAAGGTGGTGCCTTCCAGTTACCTTTGGTCTGTATATGCTGGCTCAAACTGGCTTTAAAATGCAGTTTTAGGGTACCAGTTAATGTAATGTCAATACTCCTTAGTGTTATCACACCACAAAACCCTGGGAGAAAAAAATGCATGGTGCCAAGTGTCTTCCAGATTCCTAATAATTTTAATTACGTAACACATATTTATGTACTTGCTCCCTGTTACATAGCATTTATATTAAAGCCTCATTTTATTTTCTATTGCCTTTTTCCTCCATTTGTGTCTAAAACAATCTCTTTGATTTATTTGCACTTCTCAGTCATAATGTTATTCTCCTCCTGCCTCCAGGTTTCCTGATTACCAATGAATTCACAGACCGTTTGATAAGTGTGGGTATCTTCTGCTTAGAAAAATGGAAGCTGAAAGTGTTCCTAATTCTGTCAAGAAAATGATTTTCGATCTCCTTACCTTGCAAATTATTCTTGTGAGGGTGAGATGTGAATTGATTTCTGACATTGCTTTTTTTTGGCTATAAAGTGGTAAAATGTGGAGTGCTTTGAAGTTAGAAAGGTAATTGTGGAGACATAAAAATTCTATCTATAACCATCAGAGAAAGAGAGAGAAATTTGTCTTGAAATGACTGTCTCCATATCCTTCAGAGCAATAGCTGCAACAATTTAGAACATAACAGAGAGCTGAAATGACATGACTCATTTACTCCTAACAAGTCTAATACACTTCACTGAAAACATGATGCACATGACATAAAGGACTCTCTGTAATATTGGAAAAAAGCTTCAAAGGCTATTAAAATAAAATCCCAGCCATTACAATGGCTCAAATATTCTCCAACAACTAAATGAAGCCAACAATACATAGAACTGTAATTCTGTTATTTCTGTAATTTCTTGTCACTCTGAGAAATGTCTATGTTTTCTCCACTCTTTGTCCTTCAGAAATGAGGAAAATAAATCAGGCTGATAAAACATGTTATTTTTTTATTGCCATGTGTAGTATTCCAGTTGCAATATTATTTGAGATGTTAAATGTTCATATTTTACATAAAAGACAGGCTTTCTGCACATTTCCCCAAGCAGCTTTCAATGTATCCATCCATTCAGCTACTTTTACTGGGAAACAGGACAGGACAGGACAGGACAGGACAGGACAGAATAGAATAGAGCTGAAAAGGACCTTGGTGGTCTTCTAGTCTGGTCCCCTGCTCAAGCAGGAGAACCTATACCAGTGTCAGGTATGCCTCCTTTCAATACCCAAGAAAGAAAAACCCCAACTCCATTTTCATAGGGAAAGGTAGTTTTACCGAGTATGAACTGAATGCAACCAAAAGAAAGGTTTGAGGCAAAAGGCGCGAAAATTACATATAAAAAGCATCCCCAAAACCCTTCCCCCAAAAATTATCCAAGCCACATTTTCCCCAGGGGTCATGTGGGGTGCAACGTCCGATGGTGCCATCCTCCTGCTCTGCCACGATGGTCGACTTTGAGTTGTTATCAGCTTCAAAGAAAATGCTGAAGAAAACTTTCTCTGCTCTTCTCCACCAGCTCACTTCCCCCCTCCCAGACATTCCAATAGCTCCCCCCTCCCCCCGTTACAATGGTAGCCGAGCAAGCAAGTAAAGAAAAAGCAAAGGCTGACATTCGGCCCTCCTGCAGAAGAAACATTATTCCTACAAGAAAATCAGAGTAAGAGAAAATAGGTAATTACAAAATCAGAAACATGACAATAGCATCAAGATTAAGGCTTATCAGGATATTTGGTATAGAACAGTTGCAGCTGTTTTGGAGCCCGAACATCTCACTTATTCACCCATTCAGCTTGAGCTAGCGGAAAATGTTTCCAGGCCACCAAGTACTGTACCTTACCGTGATGTTTTCTGGAACCCAATATTTCTTTGACTTTGAAATGCTGTTCCCCTTCAATTAGTATGGGGACAGGAGGAGGGTCTTGGTCCAAACGCAAAGGGGACAAACGCTCAGGTTTGAGCAGACTGACATGAAATACTGGATGAATTCTTTGCAGGTTTTTTGGCAACTCCAATTGCACTGTAACTGGGTTAATTATGCGGACTATATGACTTCCGGTCGGCACCGCAGGCTCTGTGGACGGTCTTCTTAGACCGCCAGCTCTGTGTCTTCATAAAAGCTACCCTGACAGCATAAATCGGCTGTCTTGCGGCTGAAAAACCTCCCCTTTGGGAAAAGAAGGAGAGGAGAGCCGGTGGGCGAGAGTAGAGCTCCCCGAAAGCCCTCTGGAATATTTCCAGAGGCTTGGAGGGTGAGAGCTCCCCAGTCAGCCCGCCAAGAAGCTCCGAAGCCGGGACGACTCTGTGAAAGCAGAGCGAGAAGCCGCGATCCGCTCCTGCTCTCAAAAGTGAGTTTGACTGATTACAAGTGCAGGCAGAGCGGAAACAGGAGAACAAGCCTTAAAAGTACAGAGCTTAACTCTGGAGTTACTTTGTTTCAAACTGAATTTCATTGAGCTGGAGGCTGAAGATGGCGTCTTTGTTATGATTTTGAAAGTGAAAGCCAGAAACGAAAGTGCTTCTTGAGAACTTTGCGCTGGGAGAGTGGATTAGCTGCTTATTAACTGCTGGGAAGTGAGAGCTTGCGGAGGAAAAAAAAACTATCCTGCCTGATAAATTAGAGACTATAAATTACGAACATTTTAAAGTTGTTTAAAGGACTTTGTGGCTTTGGGGAAAAAAAAAAGATCTCTTTAAAAGGGGAAAAAATGGCTTCTAAACAAGTGAAACCAGGAGTTGTTAAAGGAGGGGGAGGTTCTCCAGTTGTGTCAGTGGTGACACAGAAAGCACAACTTCTGGCTGATTCACAGAGTCAGAGTCAGGAGGCTGCACTTAATGATTTTAAAGAATTTATGAAAGAAGCCATGAATAATCAAGCAACAGCAATGAAAGAAGCTATGAATAATCAAGCCACAGCAATGAATAATTTAATAGTACTTGTGGAAGGGAAATTAAAGAAAGTTGAGGAGGATATAAGATCAATTAAGGAAAAGTGGTTGCAGAAAAACACGATGAAATAAGAGATGATATTGTTTATGCTGTATCAGGATTGTCAAAACTTGTTATCCAGCTTGATGGGAAAGTGGAAGAAATTAATGAAGCCAATTTAAATTTGGAAAGCAAAATGGGAGATGTAATGATCAAAGGAGGAGGACGAGGAGCTTCAGCTGATGCTCATACGGCTTCGAAAGGGTAAAGATGGCAACTAAATTCCTATCTTGGAATGTCAATGGCCTAAATTCACCACAAAAAAGAAAGAAAGTATTTCACTACTTGAAACAATTTAACAATGATATTATTTGCCTGCAAGAAATACATATTAGGTTATTAGACCAAAAATATTTGATAAATTCAAGATTAGGTACACATTTTGTGGCATCAGCGCCAGAGAAGAAAAATGGGCTAGTCATATATGTAAGGAAAGGATTATCATCTAATTTAATTGAGGCAGATGATCAAGAAGATATATTGCAATTGGGCACAAAACTTTCAGGAACCAGTGATGATGGAAACGTGGGAAAAGATTTGGGTCAGAAATGTTAAATTTACGCAAGCACAAAATTTGAGAAAGAATTTTTATAAAATGTTTTATAGATGGCACTTAGATCCTAAAAAATTATCATGTATGTACTCGAATTTGCAAGCTAAATGTTGGAGATGTGAATGTAATGATGCAACCTATTATCATATATGGTGGACCTGTAAGAAAATCAAGGCATTTTGGATAAAAATTTGGTGGGTGATGCAGAATATTCTGAAAAGAAGGTTGAAATTTACTCCTCAATTGTTCCTATTGGGTATAACGATGGATTGTACAGTATCAGAGACTAAATTGATTTTGAACTTAATATCAGCAGCTAGGCTGTTGGTAGCGCAATATTGGAAGAAGGACTCTTTGCCTACTATTGAAGAGTGGATACTGAAAGTAATGAACTTAGCAGAAATGGCGAAAATCTCAGCGTACCTGAAGGACTATACACAAGAAAGATACATATCGGAATGGAGAAGATGGATTGATTATATTCAAAATAAGTATCAGACAAAGAAATATCAAATAGCTTATGAATGAACGTTAAGTATTAGAAGTATTATGTTATCTATAGTGGAGTTAAGGTTTCAGGGGGAGAGTTTGTAGTCTGAGGATAAGTAGGTTAATCTAGTTTATGATTGTTAAATGAAATACCTTGTATTTTGCTCTGGGAAGTCTGGGGGGGAGGGTGGCATGAGGGGAGGGAAAGGGTGGGGGGAACATGGGGGGGAAAGAAAATTCTTGTTTTTCTGTAAAACTTTTCAATAATAAAAAAAAATTATGCGGACTATAGGAAAAGGACCCACATATTTGGGCCCAAGTTTTTTCGACTTTTGGGTAGTTTGCAAGTACTTGGTGGAAAGGAAAACCTTATCTCCTACTTTATAATCCCCACCTTGACGTCTTTTCTTATCAGCTTGGATTTTATGAGCTTGGTGAGCCTCATCCAAAGCCTTGCGTGTTACTGACCAAGTACCATGTAACTGTTCAATCCATTCAGCCAAAGAGGGTGTCTGAGGGTTTTCCTGAGGTAACTCCGGTATGGATAAAAAATCTTGGCCGGAGGCTACTTTAAAGGGAGTAAATCCAGTACTGCTATGTATTGAGTTATTATAGGCAACCTCTGCAAACATCAGCAAATCTGCCCAGTTATCTTGTTGATAGTTTATGTAACATCTAAGGTATTGTTCTAGCATGGAATTAGTTCTTTCACAAGCCCCATTGGTTTGAGAGTGGTGGACGAAGGTTAACCCTTGGGCAGAGCCTAACAGCCCTAGGAACTCTTTCCAAAAGTGGGAGGTGAACTAGACTCCTCTGTCCGAGATTATTCGTTCTGGAGCCCCATGTAATCTATATACATGTTGGACAAATAACTTTGCAAGCATTTTAGCAGAAGGGATCTTGGGATATGGGATAAAATGCACTTGTTTCAAGAACAAATCAGTAACCACCCAAATAACTGTATTTCCCCCCCCACTTTCAGGTAATTCCACAATAAAATCCATGGAGATTTCCTTCCATGGGGCTCCCGGCCTGGCAACACTCTGAAGCAGTCCAGGTGGCTTCCCAGGAGGTCTCTTTGCTGAAGCACATACAGGACAATTCGCCACGTATTTTTCTATGTCCTTCTTCAGGGTTGGCCACCAGAATTGCCGTTTGACTAAGTGTAATGTCTTCACAAAGCCAAAATGCCCAGCGACTTTAGCATCATGGGTGTATTGTAATATTGTCCCTCTCAGTCTGGCGGGAACATACAGTTTAGCTCTCACCTAGGCGAGCCTCTCTCGAAGTGTACACTCAATTGAGTGGGCTAAAAACCACTTGTTGGTTTTTAGAGCTTCTCTCAGTTGCTTACTCAATTCGCCAGACAAAGTTGGATCTGCCTTTCCCTGGGCTCTAGTAACCACTGGTTCCGCCAGCTGTTTTGAGGGAATAATCAGACAAATCACTTCCTCTCTAACGCTATTGTATTGAGTCAGTCTCGAAAGGGCATCTGCCATAAAGTTTTTTCCTCCAGGAAGGTAACGCAGGGAAAAATTAAATCGTTCAAAGTGCTGAGCCCAGTGGACTTGCTTGGGGGACAGCTTTCGTGGCGTTTTCAAAGCTTCTAAGTTTTTGTGGTCAGTCCACACCTCGAACGGGTGCTTTGCCCCTTCAAGGAAATGTCTCCATGTTAACAGTGCCCAACGAACAGCAAAAGCCTCTTTCTCCCATATGGGCCACCTCCTCTCAGTCTCTGATAATTTCCGAGAGGTATAGGCACAGGGTTGCAACTTCCCCTCTGCATTTTTTTGGAGGAACACTGCTCCGACGGCCACGTCATTGGCGTCAGCCTGAACAACAAAGGGGGTGTCCATGTCAGGATGTTTAAGGACTGGTTCAGCAGCAAACAATCGTTTCAGTTTCTCAAAAGCCGCCTGACAGTCCATAATCCACTCGAGAGGCCGGGGTGGGAGTTGGCCTCTCTTCTTCTTTTGTTTTCAGAAGATTAGTAATTGGTAATGCAATTTTTGCGAACGAGGGGATGAACTATCGATAGAAATTTGCAAAACCCAAAAAGCTCTGTAATTGTTTGTGGGTGCATGGGGGAGCCCATTCCAACATGGCCCGGACCTTTTCTGGATCCATTTTTATCCCCTCATGTGAGATGCGGTACCCCAGATAGTCAATTTTAGTTTGGTGGAATTTGCATTTTGATAGCTTAGCATACAGTTCAGCAGCTCTAAGTTTTTTCAGGACAGCCCTCACCAATTTTATGTGGTCATCCATGGTTTTGGTGTAAATAAGAATGTCATCAAGGTAGACCAGTACCCCCTTGTACAGGTGTTCATGCAGCACTTCGTTAATCAGTTGCGTGAACGTGGCAGGGGCTCCTTGCAGTCTGAAAGGGAGCACCCGAAACTGGAAACATCCTAGCAGGCAGTTGAAAGCCGTTTTCCAATCATCCCCTTCTTTAATCCAAACTCTATAATATCCCTCCCACAAGTCCAGTTTTGTAAAAATGTTCCCTTTTCCCAGATAGGCTAACATGTCCTTCATGAGGGGCAGGGGGTAGACATTTTCTACGCAAATGGCGTTTAAATTTCTATAATCGACCACCAGACGAAAAGACCCATCCTTCTTTTCCCGGAATAGTACCGGCACGGCCACCCGCGGTCTAGCCGGTTGGATAAAGACACCTTTTAGGTTTTTGTTGATAAAGTCTCATAGTTCCCCCAACTCCCGGGGGGTCATGGGGTAGATTTTTGGTTTAGGGAGTTTTACCCCAGGGAGGATTTCAATGGTACAGTCCGTTGGCCGGTGGGGGGCCAGTACGTCTGACGCTCTTTCACTGAACACCTCCCGGAGGTCCCAGTACTCTTTTGGGATCCTTCCCCTACAATGTGGTCTGTTGCAGTTGCAGCCCCTTCGCTCGCCCCTTCAGTCACGCAATGGAGTTCCTCCCCTCTCTTCCCTTGTTGCTTGGAGTGGATGCACAACACGCCCGTTTTCCAGTTTATGCGCGGGTTCCATTTTCGGAGCCAGAGTAACCCAAGTAGGAGGGGCCGTTCCATGCCCGGGGCCACAATAAAACTCAGGGTGTCTAGATGATCCCCCATCCTCATCTCGATTGGTTTGGTCACAAAATGGGCTGCCCCTCCAGCCACCGATCCGTCTAGCTGACAGAATGCGATAGGCCTTTTCATCATTTTTAGTCTTAGACCCATCTGTTCTACAATGTCCGGGCTGATGACACATCTGGTGCATCCCAAATCTAGAAGGGCTAGCATCTACTTGTGGGCCCCGGTGAATGGTACTTTTAGTTCTACTGGGATGGTCATGGGGCCCCCATTCTGACTTACCAGGAGATCTTCGTTGGAATCGGTTTCGGTTTTGCTGTTGTCGTCGATGGTCGGAGTTCCCAACTCACCCTGTTTCAGGGGAGCGAACTCAACGACTTCTACTCCTTTTAGGGCGGTCTTGCGGGCTCTCATGGATGCTTTATCAGCTCTTCTTCCTCCGGTTGAGGGCGCCTTGGGTCCAGGCTTGGAGGAGCACTCAGCGGCTCGGTGCCCCTCCTTCCCACATTTGAAACACGTGGAAGATTTTGGTTTTAACCCTGCCATCCCCATTGCGGCCTTTGGTGCCCCCTTGTGGAATGAGGGTGGTTGATCCCAGGTGTGCCCACCCCGGAGATGACCTCGGGCCAAGTCAATCTCCACGTCCACATCATTAGGGGCCCCTTGGGAACAGCAATCCTCATAGACAGCCTCATTAGCCCATCTTTATAGTTTTCCAGTAGGGCCACCTCTGACCACCCTCTCATGTAGGGTGCCAACTCGCGGAACTCCTGGGTGTACTCCGCCACCGATCTCCGCCACTGATGAATGGCCTTCATTCTAATTTTCACCCTTCCCTCGGCTAATGGGTCCTCAAAATGTGTTCTGAGAGCTGTCATGAATTGATCATAATTCCTCAGCAAGGGGGAATTTTCATTGTGGAGCCCCACCATCCATTCAGCTGCTACTCCCTCCAGGACCTTGGTAATGCATCTCACGCATGCGGCATCTGAGAGGAAATCCTCCCCCCAGTCCTGCATGTGGTTCCACACTTGGGTTAGAAAAAATCCCAACTTCTTTGGGTCTCCCCCGTATCTTTCTGATAGCGAGGGAATTTTGGGCTTGCTTCTCCTCGATGGTGATGCCTGTCCCGCCGGGGGGCCCTGGGCTGCAGCAGCTGCTTGAGCTCCGGAGGCCTGAGCTGTTTCTTCCGCGGCTTGGCCTCTCTCTTCCACACAAGCAGCAGCCTCCGTTCCACCCTGGGGCCGTTCATCCTCCCTCCCGGCAAGGCATTCATACCTTTCACGGCTTTTGCGGCTCTCTTCAGCTTCTCTCAGTAATTTCAGAGCCTGTGTGAACAGAAGTTTTTCTTTCTGCTCTTGCTGCCAGGCAGCCTCTCTACCTCAGTATCTGGTAGTTGTTATTCCTTGGGGCGTCTTCTCCAGCGCCAGTGACCTCCCCATGCCCATGGACCATTTGGCTCTCTCTGGCTCCAGTTGTAAATTAGCCATCCAGTCCGATGCCTCCCAGGCA
This sequence comes from Pituophis catenifer annectens, assembly GCF_029215685.1. Taxonomy (NCBI): domain Eukaryota; kingdom Metazoa; phylum Chordata; class Lepidosauria; order Squamata; family Colubridae; genus Pituophis; species Pituophis catenifer. The sequence goes on along the minus strand of NW_027256884.1, from coordinate 56,478,987 downwards.
GGTTGTGCGGATGAAGTTGCTTAGCCGGCTGCTCCCATCTGTTCCTGGTTGCTGTCTTTATCAGACATTGTTTGCTCAGCCCCCACGGTAGTTTTCCGGGATGGCTGTTAAAGCAGACTTTGCTTACTGTCAAATATGCCTCCTTTCAAAACCCAAGAAAGAAAAACCCCAACTCCATTTTCATAGAGAAAGGTACTTTTACTGAGTATGAACTGAATGCAACCAAAGGAAAGCAAGGTCTTAGGCAAAAGGCACGAAAATTACATATAGAAAGCATCCTCAAAACCCTTCCCTCAATTGTCCAGCGAAAATTATCCAATCCACATTTCCCCCAGGGGTCATGTGGGGTGCAACGTCCAATGGTGCCATCCTCCTGCTCTGCCATGACGGTCGACCTTGAGTTGTTATCAGCTTTAAAGAAAATGCTGAAGAAAACTTTCTCTGCTCTTCTCCACCAGCTCACTTCCCCCTTCCCAGACATTCCAATAGCTCTCCCCTCCCCCCATTACAATGGCAGCTGAGCAAGCAAATAAAGAAAAAGCAAAGGCTGACAGCTAACCTTTTTGCCATCGCGTGCCAGGAGAGGGGGCGGGGGGGTCGCACACATCTGTGCCCACACCCATAATTCCCAGCCCCCGTGCATGCGCACATGACCCCCCGTGACCCCCGCTCCTGGCACCCAATGGCCCGGTAGGCCCGTTTTTGTCTCTCACCTGGCTCCAGAGCCTTTCTAGGAATCTGGGGAGGGTGAAAACGGCCTTCCCCACCCCCCCGGAGGCCCTCCGGAGGCTGAAAATGTCCCATTTGCCAACTCCGGAAGTTGGCAAACGGGCCATTTTCAGCCTCCGGAGGGCCTCCGGGGGGGTGGGGAAGGCCGTTTTTGCTCTCCCCAGATTCCTAGAAAGGCTCTGGAGGCTGGGGACAGCAAAAAATGGGCCTTCCCCACCATCCCTGAGGCCCTCCCTTAGACAGGAAACAGCCTGTTTCCTTACTTCTGCTGGGCCCAGAAGGCTCGAAAATTAATTGGCTGGCGCGCACATGTGTGCCGGAGTTGAGCTCGCGTGCCCACTGAAATGGCTATGTGTGCTACCTCTGGCACGCATGCCATAGGTTCACCATTACGGACCTATACAATCTCTTCTTAAAAACCTATAGTAATGGAGTGCCCACAATTTCTGAAGGCAAGTTGTTCCATGGTTAATTGTCCTTCCTCTTAGGAAGTTTCTCCTTAATTCTAGGTTGCTTCTCTCTTCGATCAGTTTCCAACCATTCTTTCTTGTCCTGCCCTCTGGTGCTTTGGAGAATAATTTGACTCCCTCTTCTTTGTGGTAGCCCCTCAAATACTGAAATATTGCTATCATGTCACCTCTAATTTTTATCTTTAGACTAGCCAGACCCAAAATCTGCAACTATTCTTCATATGGTTTAGTCTCCAGCCTTTGATCATCTTAGTTGTTCTTCTCTGAACTTTTTCTAAAGTCTCAACATCTTTTTGTAGTATGGTGACAAAAATTGGTTGTAGTATTCCAGGTGTGGTTTTACTAGGGTTTTGTAAAGCAGCACTAATATTTCACGTGATCTTGATTCTATGCCTCTGTTTATACAACCCAGGATTTTATTAGCTTTTTTGGCTACTTCTGCTGCACACTGCTGGCTCATATTCAAATGGTCATCCACTAGGACTCCAAGGGTCAGGGTTCCAACCGATGCCCTAATTAAGTCATGAGCCTCGAGCCAAGCTTCAAAAGTAATCCAGTTATTTATTAGGAGCTTCATGTCGGCACGTTCCAAGTGAAGCCAACTCTGACCTCACTTAATTTACGTTCCGGCTCTAACCCTGTTTCCCTCCTCCCCCCAAGGTGTATCATCAGTCACATTCTCCAACGAAGCAATTTCACGAGTTTTAGAGATCACTCCCCTCCGTGGAGTGGGTAACCGTGGAGATGGCCTTGACAGAAAGATGGCTGGAATGTGCTTTTGTTTTGACTCAAGTGTCATTCCCTCACTGCAGGTGCAAAGTTCGTTTTCCCATCCTCCTTGCCTATGGCAACTCAAGAGCTGTTGTGGCCCATCAGTGGTTTGTGCAGTTAGTAGCTGATTCTGACAGCGAGGAGGCTGATGTGGTGCTGCGCCAGCAGCCTTTGCAGTTGGCACTCCAGTCAGACAATGAGGAGGCTGGAGATGTGGTGCCAGAGGTGGGGATTCAGACAGGGTCTTCAGAACCTCCAGAAGCTCCCATAAGTGAAGAGGAAGAAGAGGAGGAGCCTCTTCTCGATGCACGAGCACGCAGAGCTGCGAAAAGGCAGGAGTGGCTCCTCAGGAGGAGGTCTCCTCAAGAGTAAGGCTTGGGGCTAATTGGCCACTCCCCTAGCCTATTTAAGGAAGGACGACGACTGATGCAATTTGCAGGAAACAACTTCGTTCACATTCCTTCGAGTCTTGATTACAGAAACGTTTGATTTTGGCTCTTGTTTTTCTCTTATCAGTTTTCCTGCAAATTGCTTCTGGGCATTCTGCCAACCACAGTAAAATTATGGTTATCTGAAATACTGTGAATAATAATAGAATAATACTGTGAATAATAATAAGAATAATAACTCAGAACTGAGTTACTATTCTTTTAATTCTTGTCGGCTGTTAATGAAGTTAAATTAACAGCCCTTGTTCAGAAAAGACTGATTTATTGTACTTGTGTTCGAACAACTACTAGGAAAGCTCATTAGTAGTCTTTAATTAGTAAATTAAGGTTTGTATGGACTTTGTGTGTGCTGCGTTCTTTGGGGTCCGTAGCTGGGGCAGAACAAGAGCAGGCCAGGAATGCTTTGTGAATTGACACCAAGGTTACAGTTACAGTTTTTGAGCCAGGTTTCGCCTAATTTGTACTTATACCTTTGATTTTTCCAGCCTAAATGCAAAACTTTGCTTTTTCCCACATTAACATTCATTTTGTTGGATAGGGCTCATTGTTCAAGTTTATCAAGATCTTTTTGGATCCTGAGTTTGTCTTCTGGTGTGTTGGCTATTCCTGCCAGTTTAGTTAGTATTATATGCAAATTTGATGAGTTCCCCTTCTATTCCTCTTCTATCTTTATAAATAAGTCATTTATAAAGATGTTGAAGAGTACTGGGCCTAAGATGGAGCCTTGTGGTACACCACTGCTTACTTCTTTCCATGTGGATGTAGTACCATTAAGGACTACTAATTGAGTAAGGTTTGTCAGCCAGCTACAAATCCATCTTGTGGTGATGTTGTCTATGCCAAAACATTTTTCTAGCTTACCAAGAAGTAGATTGTGGTCTATTTTGTCAAATGCCTTACAGAAATCTAAGTATACTATGTCCACAGCATTTCGCTGGTCTACTAATTTAGTAATTTAGTGACTTTATCAAAGAATGAAATAAGATTGGTTTGACATGATCTGTTTTTAACAAACCCATGCTGGCTACTAGTTATAACTTTATTTTCTTCTAGTTGTTCGCAGATCTGATTTTTTTATTATCTTTTCCAAGATCTTCCCAGGTATTGATGTTAGACTGATTGGTCTGTAGTTTCCTGGGTCTGTTCCCCCCCCCTTTCTTGAAGATGGGAACCACATCAGCCTTTTTCCAATCCTCAGGTACTTCCCCTGTGCTCCAGGATTTTTGAAAGATTTGGTACAGTGGTTCTGAGTAAACATCTGCCAGCTCCTTCAGAACTCTGAGATGTAATCTGTCAGGTCCTGGTGATTTATATTCATCAAGGTCAGATAGGAGTTCTCTTACCATTTTCTTGCTTATTTTAGTTTTTATTTCTGGTTTGTCTTTTACAGTAGCTTTTTTGGTACATTGAACGATAATTTCTTTTTGTGTGATGACTGATGCAAAGAATGAATTAAGCAGCTCTGCTTTCTCCCTACTGCCTTTTACTTCCTTGCCATCTTCTCTCTCTTTTTTTTAAATCAAGTTTTTATTATTTTTTTTAATTTATACATATTATTGTGTGAATGGCACAATGTTTGAGTATCATACATTTCAATACATATAAACATATTCCTAATTATTACATTCCATTTTCTTTATTTCATATTATTTACTCCTACCTTTTACACAAATGTTTAATTTTCATATAAATTTAATTTAATTTAATTTATCACATTTCTATGCTGCCCAAGTCCCAAGGGATGTAATGCAACAATGAACATAGAAAATTATTAAAAACATTATGAAAACATTTTAAAAACATTAAAAGCCCATGCACACCATTCATGGCTGCATCTCACAAGATTGCAACAGCGAGATCAACGGCCCCAGGCCTGCCGGAGAAGCCAGGTCTTCACTGCTTTCCGGAAGGCCAATAGAGCGGGGGTAGTCCGGAACTCAGGAGGTAACTGGTTCCAGAGAGCTGGGGCAGCCACAGAAAGGGCCCTCCCCCACGGGCCCGTCAGCCGGCATTGTTTAGCTGATGGGACCCAGAGGAGACCAACTCTGTGGATTTTACTGGTCACTGGAAGCTATGCAGTAGAAGGCGGTCTCGAAGATAGCCTGGCCCTGAGCCATGTAGGGCTTTAAAGGTAATAACCAACACCTTGAATTGTACCCGGAGACCAATAGGGAGCCAGTGCAGCTTGCGGAGAATTGGTGTAATGTGGGTGTATCTAGGTGCACCCACATCAGCTCGCGCAGCTGCATTCTGGATCAACTGTAGTCTCTGAACACTCTTCAAGGGTAGCCCCAGGTAGAACATGTTGCCATAATCTAACCATGAGGTGACAAGGGCATGAGTGACTGTGAGGAGAGCCTCCTGATCCAAGTAGGGTCGCAATTGGTGCACCAGGCGAACCTGTGCAAAGGTCCCCCTAGCTACAGCTACCAGATGTTGCTCTAATCTTAGCTGTGAGTCTAGGACACCCAAATTGCGAGCCCGTTCTGAGGGGGATAATTTCTCCCCCCCTCCGAGAACCAAGGATGGACAGTCGACATAATCTTTAGGAGGCAATACCCACAGCCACTCGGTCTTGTCTGGGTTAAGTCTCAGCCCGTTGACTCCCATCCAGACCCTCACAGCCTCCAGGCACTGGCACATCACATCCACCGCTTCACTGAACTGACGTGGGGTGGAGATATACAGCTGGGTATTATGAGCATATTGCTGATACCCCACCCCGTATCATCAGATGATCTCATCCAGTGGTTTCATGTAGATGTTAAATAGGAGGGGGGAGAGAACCGAGTCCTGAGGCACCCCGCAAATGAGGGGTCTAGGGGTCGACCTCTGTCCTCCTGCCAACACCGACTGTGACCGACCAAAGAGATAGGAGGAGAACTACCGTAACACGGTGCCTCCCACTCCCAACTCCCTTAGTTGTCCTAGAAGGATACCATGGTCAATGGTATCGAAAGCTGCTGAGAGGTCAAGTAGCACCAAGTTAGAGGAATGACCCCTATCTCGGGCTCGCCAGAGATCATCCATCAGCATGACCAAAGCAGTTTCCAAGCTGTAGCCAGGCCTGAAGCCAGACTGAAAAGGGTCTAGATAATCCGTTTCATCCAATGACCGTAGGAGCTGAAGTGCCACCACTTTCTCTACAACTTTTCCCACAAAGGGTAGGTTGGAGACTGGACGAAAGTTCTTTAATTCTGCTGGATCCAGGGAAGGCTTCTTGAGGAGGGGCCTTACAACCGCTTCCTTTAATGGTTGCGGGAAGGACCCCTCCCTCAAGGACGCATTAACTAAAGCCTGGAGCCAGCCTCATGTCACTTCTGTGCTGACTGAAACCAGCCAGGAGGGGCACGGGTCCAACAAACAAGTGGAGGAACTCATCGCTCCTACAGCCTTGTCCACTTCCTCAGGAGTCACAGGCTCAAATTCATCCCACACAATAGGACTAAGACCTGCCCCCATCATCTCAGTCGGAATTGCCCAATCAGAGTCCAGGTCCATCCGAATCTGCGTGACTTTATCCGACAGAAACTGCACAAACTCCTCAGCTCTACCCTGCAAGGGCTCCTCCACTCCCCCTACATTAAGGAGGGAACGAGTGACCCTAAATAGAACGGCTGGGCACGAATCAGCGGATGTAATAAGTGCGGAAAAATGTGAACATTTTGCCGCCCGTATCGCCACTAAATAAGTCCTAATAAAGGCTCTTAAGAGTGTTTGGTCAAATATTAACAAGTATGCAATAACATTAAATCAATGTGCTTTAGCATCCATATTATCTTCTGTTATAGTTTCAATAATATAACCCACAAGAAAAAAAATACAAAATTGTCCGTCTGTTTTCTTTTCTCCTGTACACCATATTTCCCCCATTTTTACCATATCTCTCTCCTTTCCTCTTCTTTCTCCTTCCTCTCTTTTCTACTCCCCTCTCCTTCTCTCTTCTTCCCTCCTTTCTCCTCTCCTTCCCTCTCCTTCCCTTTCTCCTTCTCTCCTCCTGTCCCCTCTCTATTTCCCCTCTTCTTCTCTGCTTCTTTTTTTGATTTTTTTAAAATTTTTATTTCTTATACACATAAGGTAAATGTACATTCTCTGATACATAATTGATCATACATATACATATTTTTCTTAAAGAAAGCATAAAAATAAGTCATTTTAATTATATTCAGGGTTGCTCTTCTACCCTTTCTTTTCCCTCATTTCACAACAAACCTTCTTCTTCCTTTCCCTTCCTTCCCTCCTCTCCTCTCCTACTTTCTCCCTCCTCCTCTCCTTCCTCTTTCCTACTTCCCCTTCCTTTCCCCCACTCCTCCCCTCTTTTCCCCCTTTCTCATCTTCTCTCCTACTCTTGTCCCCTGTCTTTTCTTCCTCTCCTTTCCCCTTTCTTCCATTCCTCTCTCTCCCTCTCCTCTTCTTACCCTCTACTCCTCTCTCCTTTCTTTCTCCTTTGTTGTGGAATATTTTCCTTGTTTGGTATCCGAGCAACTCCAATATTCTAATAATATATACTTTCTTTTTGATTTCTTTTCAATTTTACTCTATCACTTTTATCATCATAATTGTACATTTATCCTTATAATCTTCTTTCTTTCCCCCCCCCCCCATCCCCTTTTCCATTTACTCTGGTGTCCCCTGGGTTTCTATTTCTTTTTTATCCTCTCCCTCATTTAACTTTCTTTTTTTTTATTTTTTTATAGAAACTTTATTGAGATTTTTTACAGAACAAAAAGGAAACAAAAAGAAAAAAAAACCAAACAAACCAACCAACAAACAAACAAACATTCAAACAATAACGTAGAACACTTAAATATAATAAACATTTTCAATTTGTATCGGATGTGCAGTGTTTTAACTATTTACATAAATAATACTTGGTGACATTTTAACTCATTTTTAACCAATATTTAACACACCTTAGATCTTTCTTTCATTTTATCATGCAACCACTTGTACCACCTTTCCCACACCATATAGTAGACTGACTTTTCATCATTTAATTCATAAGTTAATTTAGTCATCTCTGCGCACTCGAGTATTTTCTTAATTGTAAGCTCTTCTGGTGGTTGAATTTTCTCTTTCCAGTACTGTGCGTATGCCAATCTAGCGGCTGTAATTATATGGATCATTAAATGTGTCATTTCCTTTCTATATGGCTTCTTTATTATTCCCAGGAGGAAAATCTCTGGTGTTAGTTCAATGTCTTCATCAATTACTTCATATAACCACCTCCTAATTTTATTCCAGTATCCTTTTGCTTCCGGGCATGTCCACCACATGTGAAAGAAGGTGCCTTGACCATGGCCACATTTCCAACAATTGGGATGTATATTGGGATATATCTTCGCTAGTCTAGCCGGGGCTAGGTACCATCTATGAAACATTTTGTAATGGTTTTCCTTATATGCCACCGCTCTAGTCAATTTAAGATTTCTGTTCCATGCCTCCTCCCATTCCCCAAAATTTATATTGCACCCTCTATTTTTCTCCCATGCAATTATTTGATTCTTTGTAACATCTTCAAACTTATCATCGCTTAACAAATAATTGTATAGTTTTGCCAGGAACTTTTTATTTGTTCCCATCAGAACTTTATCCAATCCATTTGGTCCCAGTTCTAGACCGTATTGTTCTTTGTCCCTCTGATATCTGGAATTTACTTGTGAGTAGGTCCACCAATCTAAAGTTATTCCTTGCTCTCGTAAGGTATCATTTGATTTAAGCCTCCCTCCTTCGTCTAGAATATCTTTATATCTGGCCATTTTCTCCCTCTCTCACCTATTAGGGTGAGTCAGGGCCTCCATCGTTGAGAGCCAATTTGGGATTTTCTTGTAATGTTTTTGCCTAATCTGGGTCCATGTTTGTATCAAGGAATCTCTAATTTTATGTCTATGGAAATATGTCTTCTTTTTCTTCTCCGTTTCCCAGATGTGGGCGTGCCAGCCTTTTTGCAAGTCATGGCCTTCTAAAGTAAGAATTCTCGCATTTTCCAGGGTGATCCAATCTCTTATCCAAACTAGCTTGGCTGACCTGTAGTATGTTTCCCAATCCGGGAATCCAAATCCACCTATATCTCTTTTGCCCCTTAAAATTTTAATGGAAAATCTCGGTTTTTTTCCCCTCCCATATAAATTCTCTAATAATTTTGTCTAATTCTAGAAAAAAAAATTTATCTAAATTTATCGGTATATTTTGGAATAGAAATAATATTCTGGGGAGGATGTTCATCTTAATTGTGGCTATCTTGCCCAAAAGTGATAGTCTTATTTTTTTCCAGTTATCTAGATCTTGTTTTATTTTTCTAATTAGGGGAATATAGTTATCGTCTTTCAGGGTCGAACATCTTGATGTAATCCAAATTCCTAAGTATTTAATTTTTTTGGCAACCTGTAGTCCTAATACTTCTTCTATCTCGTTTTGCTGACTCTCAGTTGTGTTCTTAATCAATACTTTGGTTTTAGTTTTGTTCAATATGAAGCCTGCCACCTCTCCGTATTTACTTAATTCTTCCAATACTTTAGGTCCCGACTCTATAGGGTCTTCAAGGATTAGGGCCACGTCATCTGCAAATGCTTGTGTCTTATAAGTCTCCTTCCTGACCTTCAATCCTTTTATTTCATCGTTAGATCTAATTTTCCGTAGAAGGACTTCTAGGGCCAAAATGAACAGTTAAAGGGGATAGGGGACAACCTTGCCTTACTCCCTTACTAATTTGGAATGTTTTAGTCCTATCCCCATTCACCAGGATACTCGCCTTTTGGTTATTATAGATGGATTTAATCATCATTTCAAAATTTGTTCCGAATTTCATAATCTCAATTTGTTTAATCATAAATTTCCAATTTAGATTGTTAAATGCCTTTTGAGCATCGACAAAAATCAGAGCCATCTGTTTTCCGGGGTGTTCCTCATAGTACTCTAGCGTATCTAGCACAATTCTCATGTTATCCCTAATTTGTCTCCCCGGTAAAAATCGGTTCTGGTCTTTATATATCCAATTATTTAAAATCTTTTTCATTCTTTCCGCCATTATGCCCATGAATAATTTGTAATCCGTATTTAGGAGCGAAATTGGTCTGTAATTTTGAATTTGTTTTACGTCGGCACCTTCTTTCGGCACAAGTGTGACATGCGCCTCTTTCCATGACTCTGGAATTTTATGGTCTAACAGTGCATCATTAAAAATTTCTACCAATTTCGGTTGGAGTATTTCTTCTAATTTTTTATATATTTCCCCTGGAAATCCGTCAGGTCCTGGGGCTTTATTGTTTTTCAATTTGGAAAGGGCTATTTTTAATTCTTCAATTGTAATCTTTCTATTAAGCATTTCTTTCTCTTCATCAGTTATTTGAGGGAGCTCTGCTTTTATCAAATATTTTTCTATTTTGTCATCCGATATCTCCCCTTCTTTATATAGAGATTCATAATATTCTCTCACCCTATCTCGTTTTTCTTCCTCGTTAGTCAATAATTTGCCCTTAGAGTCTTCTAAAGTATGGATTATTCCCCTTTCATTTTCCTTTTTTAATTTATAGGCCAGCCACCTCCCCGATTTGTTGGTATTCTCAAAAAGATATTGTTTCGTTCTTTTCATTCTTTGTGCCAACTCTTCTTGCTCCATGATATTTATTTTATGCTTCCACATCATCCAATTTTCTTTGGCTGCTTCATCTTCTGGATTATCTTGGAGTTTTCTTTCTGCTTCTCCTATATGATTTAAATAGTCTTCCAGGGTCTTCCTTTCTTGTTTATTTTTATGTGCGGTGTATGAAATCACAGGTAGGCCTTCATTGTGTCCCAAACTATTGCGTGGGATGTGCCTTTGTTTTCATTTTCCTTGAAAAAGAAGTTTATTTCTTCTTTGAATTTTTGTATACAGTCCTTGTCGCCCAGTAATTTAGCATTAAACCTCCACCTCCGTTGGTATTTTCTCTGAACAGACTTCCATCTAATCTCTAATGGATTATGGTCTGCCCAATCATTTGGGTTAATTACAGCTGTTCCAATTTCTAACCCCAAACTCCTACTGACCCATGCCATGTCAATTCTGGACCACGACTTTTGTGGATTTGAAAAGAAGGTATATTGCCTGTCGTTTGGGTGCAAGGTACGCCAGATATCAATTAAATCTAATTCATCGACTAACTCAAAAAAAGCTCTCGGTAAGTTTGTCCTTTTATTTTTTTTTACTTTATTGCTCTTGTGGTCCTTCTCCGGATCCACAATGCCGTTAAAATCCCCTATCATACAGATTTCGTTATATGCCATTTTCACTAATTGTTCATGAAGTTTCTTAAAAAATTCTCCCTGTTTTTTATTCGGGGCATAAATGCCCACTAATAATACCTTGGAATTCCCTCTCTTAATTTCAATCATAAGGATTCTACCCTTTGTATCTTTGAATTTCAATTCTGCTTCAATTCCTTTTTTTACGTAGATAACCACCCCACTCTTCTTTTTCTCTGCCAGCGAATCAAATATTTGACCAAATTTTTTATATTCTAAACATTTACTTTCTTCTTTTTTTATGTGCACCTCTTGTAAACACATTATATCAACATTTTGTTTACCTAGTTTTGTTAATATTCTTTTCCTCTTTTTATAATCATTTAGTCCATTAATATTTACGGATATTAGCTTCAAGTCATTCATCTCTATACCCCTATCTGATTATTGGTTCTTGTTTGTTTCTTACGGCCCTTACTGGTCTTGCTTTCTTCTCTTTGGCTTCTTCTTCTTCTTCTGTCTTCTCCTCTACAGTTGCTTCGTTCGTGTTCTGTTGATGTGGGGCTTCCTCCTCCACTACTGCTGTTTCTAGTTCTTCCTTGCTCCCCTGCTCTTCTTCCGCGCCTCTTAGCTGGTCAAGGAAGTCTTGTGCTGTACTCAGGCTTTCTATTTTAATTTTTCTTCCTTGCCAGGTTATTAGCATCCCTTCTGGGAGAAGCTACCTGAATAGTATCTTTCTTTTATTCAACTGTATGGCCAAAAATCTATATCCCTTCCTCATCTCCCGGACTCTTCTTGGTATCTGTTTTAAAATTATTATTTCTTTTCCTCGGTATGTAATCTGTTCGTCTCTTGCCATGTTGTAAAGAATATCTTTAACTTTTTTCCATGCGAAGCGAATATGTACTTCTCTAGGAAGCTTGTTCCTTCTTGCATAGTTGGTCTGGACTCTATATACGTCGTCCAGCTCCCTAATTATCGCCTGTTTGTCTTGGTGAAGTGCCTCAGCTATCAGCTCCGCCATCTTTTCACTTAGATCTTCCTCTTTGTCCTCGACAACATTCTGAAATCGCAAATAGAAGGAAGCCCGGTCCATCTCCAGTTGGATTATTGTATCTTCAATCTCTTTATTTTGGCTCGTTAATGTTTGGTCCACAATATCTAATTTCTTTTCGGTTTGGTCAATTCTTGTTTCAGCTTTTTGAATTCGTACTTCATTATTAACTATTGATGTTTGGATATCATTCATTTTCTGGTCCAATGCATGTATGTCTGATTTTAATTCAACATGGTTATTTAACAGTTTTTCCTGCATTGCCATCATCGTTTCTTGAATCAGGGTTAGTGATGCTTGCAGGGTTTGCATTGCCAGGCTTTCTGTTGATTTTTGTGTCGCCGGAGAGGTTGTCGCTATAGTGGGATTAGAGGGAGTCTTTTTTCCTGTTTTCCCCACTGTGGATGACATGCTTGTCATTTCTTTCAAGATTTTCTTTTGCTCTTTAATTATCCTATCGATGTTACTCCAAATTCTCATTCGCCAGTTAGCGCCTCTATTATCTTTTTTTTTTTTTGATAAATGTATATTTGTATATATATGTTACTGTATCTAATTTTTCCTTCTAAATTTATAGACAGGTATAGCTAATTTTCCGGTGGGCAATCAACATCAATATCTATACTGTAATTCTACTCTCTTCCTCACAGTGTATTATTTAAATATATTAAATATTAAATTGGCTTAGTGAATATAAGTTAAACAGTTCAATACTATATAAATCAAAATATCAGTTAATCAACAGTTCACAATCAATATATCAATATAGCAATTAATTTGGCTAAATATTGTACTTTTAAATACTTAAAATACTATGAATACTATAAATAGAAATTTTTGAATATTTAATTTTAAATACAATTATAATTTTAGATACTATAAAAATACTGGTAGATACTATGAATGCTAAGCAGCTAAGTAAGTTTATAGAAAGATTTAAAATATCAAAGCTTGAAAGTGTATTATATTATCTAGTCCAAGAAAAAATCAATTTGTCAAGATATGTACAATTTTAACAGTCAGGATACTGAAGACAGAATATCTAGAAGTTCAAGTGCTATTATTAATTTTATATATATATATATATATATAATTTTTCCTCCTTCTTGGGATATACTCAATTCTTTTTTTGCTCAGTCTCTGGTCTTCTGTAAGCTCAGGACGTTCCTCCAAGTTCAGCACTCTATGGTATTTCTTGCTGCCAAACTGTCCACCGCTAGGCAGATTATTCCTCCGTCAAGTCACTCTAATGGCTGAGCTTCCTGTTCATTACAAAAAAGAAAGCCAGACTCGATCCACCCAATTTCAACCTCCGCTGGGTCTGCTTATATTCACAATAAAAAAAGGAAAGAGGAAATAAATGCTGGTCTTAGATTTTCTCACCGATCCTCTCTTGGCACGCACACTGTCAATACAGATTTTCTTTCTTATTTCGATGCCGGCTTGTCGGGCTCTCTCTCTGCCAGGGTACTCAGGAAACTTTCAATCGCCGCTTCTCTCGTTTGTGAGACTCTCCCGCCTGAATTCACCGGCCCCTTTCTTGATGTCCTCTCTCCTCAATGCAGGGAAGGTGTGTGTCAATCAGCACTGCAGCATCCAATCTCTCTTGCTTCCATCTGGTTGCTGGTTACCGCGGCTTCGCGTCGGCCATTAATTTGGCCAACTCACACGTGCTGGATTTGACAGAGCCGCCCGGTCTTGCGATCAGCGTTTTGCGCCCGCTTTCACGCTCGCCCGGCTCGCTCTCTCGTCCGTGGGGCTCTCCGGGCTCCACGCCCCTCAGGGGGTCCCCAAAACACGGTGTCTGATGGTATTGAGGAGCAGCAGTCACTCACTCAACGCCATATCGCTGCGGGTCACCAACTGGAAGTCTCCCTCATTTAACTTTCTATTTATCTAAATCATTTATCTATCCTCTTTTATTCATATTTCTTTTCTAACCAAACATAAAATCTTCCCCATGTCCTGAAATACACCAATTCCTCTTTATCTTTAATTCTTAAAATTAATCTATTCATTTCCGCACAGTCTAAAATCTTTTTTATTACTTCACCTTCTGATGGGATTTTTTCTGTCTTCCAATTTTGCGCAAATACAATTCTTGCTGCTGTTATTATATGTATAATTAAATACACATCTTCTTTATTATATCTCTCTGGCAGAATACCCAATAAAAAAACCCTCTAGTTTTAATTCTATAGGTTTATGTAACATTTCCTCCAACCATGTCTGAATTCTAGACATGTTTCTATACATGACCACCATGTATGATAATATGATCTCGGCATATGTGAACATTTCCAACACTTGGCTGATTAATCCTTAAACATTTTTGCTAATCTTTCTGGTGGCATATGCCATCTGTAAAACATTTTATATAAATTTTCTTTATATGCAGTTGCCATTGTCAATTTATAATTCCTTTCCCATAGTTGTTGCCATTTCTCTAATTCTATTGTGTAACCAAAGTTTTTCGCCCATGTTATCATTGTCTCTTTTACTTCTTCATCTTCTAGTCTAATTTGCAACAAATAATTATACAATCTTTTAATCATTTTTTCATCCTTTCCAGTCATTATATGGTCCAACTCTGATTCCCCCAAATTAAAACCATATTGATTCAAATCTTTATCATATCTTGATTGTATCTGCAGTCATGTATACCAATCAGTCTCAATTCCTTGTTTTTCTAAATCTTGTTTCTGTTTTAGTTCTCCCTTCTGTGTTAAAATGTCCTTATATTTTACAATCTTGTCCATATTAATCATATTTGTTATGAAATGGGGTTGAGGGGTACCCCGGACCGTGAACCAGCTCATGAGTAAACACACTGAGACTGAAATAATTCTGACAGAGGCGCCTTGTGTAAAAATATAATTTACTTTAAAACATTTAAAAAGCACTATGTCTTTAAGAAAGCACATTAAAAACAAAGTCTTATCTGGGTATGTGAAGCAAGGCTATCTCCCTAGATCCCTCTCCACAATACCGAAACAGTTCACAAAAGAATAAAGCTAACATGAAGGTAAGCAGCTTCGGCGTCGATACATCATCAAGGCAATCAAAATGGGGGCAGCACAAACTTCACAGCTGAAAGTCACCTGAAGTAAAAAACAGTTCAAACAGCAAACATTGCTTGAAGCTTGTGGGAGGAAAAAGGTCCAGCAGCAGTCCCGATGATAGCTTGCATGCTTCAAAACAGCAAAAGGCAAGCATCCATGGGAGTTTCTCTGCAACAGCGTCTGGAGTCCTTATCTGCATTCTTCTCCCATCTGCAGCGTTGCACTGAGCTTCCTGCAGGAGCTGTGCATTTAGGCCTAAACCAGGAGTCTAGGCCCAAGTAGCAAGCAAAAAATCCTTGCTTATATGGGGAGTTAACCTGCAATTAACTAGGGCGGGGAAGGCTTGCAGGTAATTGCCAACAGGAGATGGCTTGATTGAAACCATACTGTTTGTGAGTAGGCAGGTAGCCACAGCAATCCTGGAAACACTCGTGACAATCCCCTTCTCTGTGGCTATTTGACTCGTTAACAAACATACATTCTACATTGGGTACATGTACACATCAATGGTAAGTACATTCACATAGCCATCGACATTTTACCCAGAAAATAGAGGTGTTGGTCACGGGGCAGCGGTTTGGTAAACACATCCGCTACCTGTTCCTTTGTTTCACAATACACAGTCTTAATGAAACCTGCTTTCACCAATTGCCTCACATGTTTGATTTTAATATCAATATGGCGCGATCTCTGGCCTACAGCATCGGCTTCCAATATGTTAATGGCAGCCATGTTATCCTCATAGACTTTTATAGGTTGCATGGGCTGCCTCCATAAGCTTACCAGAAGATCGTCAAACCAAACTAGGTTATTGGAAGCTTTGGACAAACTGACATACTCAGCTTCCGCTGTGGAAGTTGCAATTAACTTCTGCTTCCCAGAGTATCAATACACGGGGCTACTATTTAGGTATACAATGTACCCCGAGGTACTTTTTCTAGATCTAACATCCCCTGCCCAATCGGCATCCAAAAAACAACTCAATCTTAATTCTCTAGTTGCTTCTGGTTCCAATAACAATGAATAGTTCACAGTACCTTTTAAATATCTCAGGAGTCATTTGATTCCGCTCCAATGGTACTGTGTAGGATGTTCAGAATATCTAGATAACATATTTACACTTAGACTGATGTCCGGTCTAGTCCAATTTGCAATGTACAACAACGACCCAATCACGGACTTGTAAAGGGTCTTATCTTCAAACTCCGTGCTCTCAGTGTACATATTCTTAAGGAAGTCTGTTGCCATAGGGGTATTGCATGGCTTCGCCTCTACCATGCTACACTTTTTAAGCAATTCCTGAATTTTATCTTCCTGAGAGAGCCGAAACCCCTTCTCGGTTTTTACGAATTGTACCCCTAAAAATTTGCTAATGTGACCTAATGGTTTTAAGGCGAAACTCTTACTTAGGTCCTCAGAGAACTTCTTATGCCTGTTCTCTGATCTGCAAATATATAGTATGTCATCAACGTACAACAGTACTGTTTCCCTAATGCCCTGATCTTCCTTGACAAAAACACACTCGTCAGCCGACGATGGTAAAAAGCCCATCTCTCTCAGGCTTTTTGTGAGACACTCGTACCATCGTTTACCAGATTGTTTTAAGCCATATAAGCTCTTGTTCAACAACCACACATCGTCTTCCCGATGGCTTACTCCCTGAGGAATCCTCACGTACAGCTCTTTGTCTAACTGGGCGTGCAGGTACGCGGTCTGAATATCAAACTGATATACATGTTCGCCTCGCATGGTAGCGATGGTGAGAGCTGTTCTCACGCTCTCAGGGCGCACAGTGGGGGAGAAGGTGTCCTCGTTATCGTCAGGGAATCTCTGCGAGAATCCCTGCGCCACTAGTCTCGCCTTATAGATAAAGCCCCCACCTTCAATGGGCTTTTGCTTGAAAAGCCACCTGGTGCCGATCACCCTCTTGTCCTTGGGCAATCTTGTTGGCATGAATACATCCAGCCTTTTCAGGCTGTCTAGTTCTGTATCCATGGCGGCCAGCCACTTCTGTCGTTCATGGTCAGGTAAGGCCAGCACATCCTCATATCTCTGAGGGGTGGCCAAAACCTGGTCGACTGAGTTAAAAAAGTCGTTGTACCTCCTAGGCTTATTGCCTCTAGTAGCCCTAACTGGTCTGCCTCTGGGCGTGTCACTGACATCAGAGTCATCCAATAAGTCATCTACCTCATGACTATCACTATGCGTCTCAGAAGCTGGGTGCCTATCCTTTCTGGCTACCCCCATCTTACGCTTCAATACCCCTTTCAAGGGTGCCTGGGATGCACGCTTCCCAGAACCAGATGTATCCCTATCCTCAGATAGATTCTCCGATACATCCTCCGCTCATCTACAACAACTACGGGAAGGGTTCCGAGTAAGAATCTCATTGGCATGGATCTTACTCCAATTGGCCCCTTCATGAAAGGTGGCAGACCTTGATATCATTAATTTTCCGTTAGGGTAGGCAAACCTAAATGCCTTGGAGCCCTGCTCATAACCAACGAATCTCAGTTTAACAGAGATCCGGTCTCCCTTTCTCCTGAGCTCCTTCGGGACATGAACATCGGCCATCACTCCGAAAACATGGAGGTGTGCCAAGCTAGGCTTATGGCCGTATAGCACCTCGTATGGGGTCTTCTGCACCACGCTAGACCACACTCAGTTCAAGGTGTAATTCGCGTATCTAACCGCTTCTACCCAATACGCGAAGTTTAATCCGGAATCCTCTAGGGTGCACCGCATCATAGTTTGTAACACGCCATTGCGTCATTCTGCAACGCCATTTCAAAATGCAGAGTAAGGCGCAGTGCATAAATGGACTATGCCCTTACTCCTCAACCAGCTGGAGAACTGATTCGAATTAAATTCAGTTCCCCTGTCAGTTAAGATCTTCTTAACTCTGACCTGGTGCTGGTTCTGGACTAAGTTACAAAATTCCTTAAACTTAGTCAACGTTTCACTCTTGGACATTAGGGGAAAAACGAATCCAAATCTGCTATGGTTGTCTACTATGGTAAGAAAGTACCGTCTCTTACCCACGGAAGGTGTGAATGGACCCACCAAATCCATGTGGACGAGCTGAAACGGGTGTTCAGAGTACCTCTGAGACCTCTTGGGCGCAGATTTCACCTTCAACTTTGCACTCCTACAAATTGAACAATCTAGGAATGTGTTACAGTCATTGATCTTGGTTCCCCTTGAGTGTTCGGTTACCTTTTTCACCATAGGAAAACTCACATGACCTAATCTGCGATGCATCAAGTGAGCACATTCATTATGCAGCGGCTCACCTATAGCAATTGCATTAGCATTTTCAGGTTCCCTATTATCTGACTCTAAGTTAAAATTTAAAAACTTTTTATTAACTTTATATTTGTCTTTACAAGGCTTCCTCTGGTGAAAGTCTTGATCCTCATCACCTAGTTCTAACCGTGATTCATTGTTACTACCAAATGAGATAGTATAATTGCTATCACTGCAGGTCTCAGCATTCGTATTGGGGGAATAATAAGGCAAGCCACCTATCTTCAAAACCTCCCCAATCACACATTTGTTGTTTTTGATCACAGCTGTTCCTCCTGAGAACAGAATCTCCATTCTAGGGTTCTCACATATCCTCATTAGGCTTAGCAAATTATGATCTATCTCAGGTACATACAATGCTCCATGAATCTCTCCTATCCCAGGGATATAAACATCTCCAATGCCAACAACATTCACCTTTTTACCATTTGCAACTTTGACCATGGATTGATGCCTTCTCATATTAACAAACAACCTTCGGTCACTGACAACATGGTTACTGGCTCCACTGTCCATTAACCATAGTTGTTCTCGCTGTTCCCTTGTAAGCTCTGACTCAGTAGTTTCCACTATACCTACAGAGCTATCATTAAACCTGGGATTGTTCCCTTTGTTGCCTTCATTCGGCTTTTTACCCCTTCTGTGGTTAGGAACATCTACACTTGGCTTTCTACCAGGAGGTAATGGCCTCCTTTTACATTTATTATCAGAAGGTACCTTTGAGCATGCCCTAGCATTCACATTATGTGGGCAATCCCTTCTATAATGTTCTCTTGAACCACAATCGAAGCATTCTCCGATAGTATATGCTCTATCTGAACTATCGGGCCTTCTTAAAGGTTTTTCCTTTTTGTGAAAAGCCGCCCTGCATTTTCGCAAGTTATCTTCTGCAATCAATCTGCCAGATAACACTTCTAAAGATAAGTTATTACAACTAACATTATCCAGTTGCGATATAAAATTATCCCAGCTAGGATCAAGGGAATTGAGTATAACAGTAATGAGGGTTTGTTCAGACACTGTTTCCCCCCTCAACATCAATTCTTGCCTTAACCTGTTTAACTCACATAAGTGTTCATTAATATCTACTCCCGCCTTCAACCTTGCGGAATAGAACTCCCTATAAACTCTGTTTGTAACATGGGAGCTTTTTGAACAAAATAGCTTATGCAGTTTCACCCAAACTTCTGTTATGGTCAGGTTACAAGGTATACTGGGATATAGTGCAGGGTTAATAGACATCAATAAAATACAAAAGGCCTTATGATGTAAAAGATCAACTTCTAAGGACCATGGTCTAGGTGGGGGTTTTAACAACAGCGATAAAACATTCTCTTTCATTAAAATTACTTGAATATTCTTAACCCATTCCTTAAAATTTCCTCCACCCACACTTAAACTTTTAAAATTAGGCGGAAGGACCTGTACATTATTAAACATGGAAACAGACATTAATTGATGTTCAAAATGTGGTCCGTCCTGGAACGGACAATAAGGCATTGGAATGGAAGCACAGTGTCTTCCATCTGGCATTCTGACGATCGTTCCTCCCCAATGGGAGGGATTAAAACTTCACGTTGTGCGGATGCAAAGCTGGTTTGATCACAAAGGCTCGAGGGTCCTCTCTGGTGCACATCTCTAGGAATTTTTGGACGCGCTCCCAAATTCCTATCTTCAGTTGAGGCAGCCTCCGGAACCGTCCTGGATGTCGATGTCATCACGGATGGATATATCCCACTCGTGGCATGCACTGAATTAGTCACAGACATCAGGGGTAAATTGGTACGTGCAGCTACTATTTGTTGAGCCGATGGTGCCTGCAAACCATCACCTAAAATGGTTGCCAAAGCTTCTATCACACTTGCAACCTTACGCTCAACATGAGAGTCTCTTAAATTTTTAGCAGAAGTCATTGATGTCATCAAGGGAGCTAAAGTCTTTATGGCCTGATCTATGATGGCTTCAACAGCAGGTGGTGCAATATCAACTTGGCCATGCTGGTTTAACAAAGAAGCAGGAACATTCGAATCAGGCAGTCTGTTATCCCCCATTCTCCACTTATGGTCTGAGGTAGGGGTTTTAGGAAAAGATTGAAAGTCTCTTACCGATCCGGTGTTTTCTAGGACTTCGATCTTCTTTCCTTTCATGGCTGGATTCTTTAATAATCCGCTAGAATCAGCAGTCGGGTTCTGACTTACTGTGGGCAAACCTAAAAACTGGAGGATTACCTTCCTAAACTCATCATCCACCTCTGTATTTGTTTTCAAGACCTGAAGTGGCGTTCTTCCAGTCTCTACTTCTTTAGGTGATGATGGTTTACTCACTATCTTAGGCCCTTCAGAAGTTAAGGCCTCTGCTCCAAAACTTACAGCTCCACTATTCTCTAAATCAATTAGAGTTTGGGGTTTTTCAGCCAAAACATTTTTGGCCTGAGCCCCAGACAGTCCAGTTTGTGACTTCATACTTTTTGCTGCTGCTGCTGCTGCCCCAATCAACATCTGTTCAACTGCAGACATTCCAGTCTAGCGCGTTACCACATGAGCATAGGTTCGTTAAACCATCCTCTGCTACCAACTGTTATGAAATGGGGTTGAGGGGTACCCCGGACCGTGAACCAGCTCATGAGTAAACACACTGAGACTGAAATAATTCTGACAGAGGCGCCTTGTGTAAAAATATAATTTACTTTAAAACATTTAAAAAGCACTATGTCTTTAAGAAAGCACATTAAAAACAAAGTCTTATCTGGGTATGTGAAGCAAGGCTATCTCCCTAGATCCCTCTCCACAATACCGAAACAGTTCACAAGAGAATAAAGCTAGCATGAAGGTAAGCAGCTTCGGCGTCAATACATCATCAAGGCAATCAAAATGGGGGCAGCACAAACTTCACAACTGAAAGTCACCTGAAGTAAAAACTGTAGGGTTATTACAATGTTCATCTGTATGGTTTTTGGAACTGCAGTTACACGAAATTGCAAACATCAGCAATTCTCATCTTTGAGCAGTGTTTCTAGCATGTACAAGGACACAGGGTGAAACAATGTATAACCTGTAACATTTACCGCTTTCAGTGTATCTTGTGTAGCTATCATTGTGTGTGAATACATGCATTTTCTCATAAAAACCAATGATGTAATTACTAACCAATTATTGTGCCTTGGAGATTTGTTAACCAATAATAAAGTAACACGCATAGTAGGTGAGAACTGAGAAACTTAGAAACTATATAAACTATGTCTGATGCTCAATAAAGTTGCTGTTGGCTGTTGATTCTACTCTCAACTCTGCTATCCGTGGATGTTTTCCTTTCATACATCTCACACGTCTTCAGCCTCTGGGAAACAAATGCAACATTTGGCGCCCGGAACAGGGACCCATATTTCGTCCGGCAAGGACAGGCGCGCCGTCTCGATCTTATCTCTTATAAGATTTTTGTAAGTATGGGCTCTTCGCTTTCTCAAGAACAAAGGAAGCATGTAGATGATTTACTTTATCTTCTTAAAAAGTCTGAACTTTCTGTTTCACAGAAGGCTCTTTATCGGCTGGTACGAGAAATTGCCTTAACTTGTTCTTTCTATCCTGATAGGGGTTCTTTGAAATTGTCAGATTGGGATAAGGTTGGCAAGGTTTTGCATTCTAATACAAGTTTAAAGGTAGATATTATGCATGCTTGGCATCTATGTAGACATGCTATAGTAATGTTTGGTAGGAAGGAAGAGGAGTTTTCTTCTCCTTTAACACCTCCTTCTGAAGTTTTGATTTCTGATTCTAAAATACCTCCTTCTGACACTCTGCCTGAAAAGGAAGCTTTGACTTCTGACTCTAAAGAAGCTTTGACTTCTGATTCTAAAGCTGAAGTTTCTAAATCTGAAGTATTTCCTTCTGTTTCTTCTAATATAGTAATACCTTCTGCTCCTTCTGACACTAAAATACCTTTTGCTCCTACTGATCTTGAAAAGATTTTGAAGCCCCTTTCTGAGATTTTAAAACCTCTTTCTGAGATTTTGAGACCTCCTTCTGAGATTCTAAAACCTCTTTCTGATTCTTCTGTTCCTTCTGCTATTGAACAAAAGAATTTAAAATCTCCTTCTATTTCTTCTGACATTGAACAGAAACTTTCTAACATTGAATTAGAACCTCCTCCTTCTAATAATGTTCTAAAGTCTCCTTTTCAAAAGATGGTTGAAAGTTGTAAGGCAGATGTTGCTATTTCTGGGGAAGAGTTAGCTGAATTGTTGTCAGTATGTCCAGTGCAATATCAACCAGGACCACAAGCTGGACAACAGATTGCAGAATGGGAAGGTTTGCCATTTCAAATTTTACGAGAGTTGAAGAAGGCTATTTCTGCTTATGAAATTATGTAAATCTTCTCCCCCTTCCTCCTCCTCCCTCTCTTGTGCCTCCTCAGCCACAACAGGTAGCGCTGGGATCGATTTAATTACTCAAGAAGACTTGGATTTTAAATTTCCTTTAGAAGTTAAACTTGTTTCTTCTCAATACACTGGTCCTCTCCCTTCTGGATTAGTTGGTATTATTTTACCTCGCTCTTCTGCTCATAAATTAGGATGTTTTGTAGTCCCAGGAGTTATTGATTCTGATTATACTGGAGTTATTCTTATGCAAATTTGGGTTAATATTCCACAATTTCTTCCTAAAGCATCTTCTGTTGCACAACTTCTTTTTCTTCCTTACAAGGTACCTAATCCAGGTACTGGACAACGTGGTAATTCTGGATTTGGTTCAACTCTTAATTCTATAGGACTTCTTCAGTCTATTAATTCTTTTAGACCACTTCTTACTTTATATCTTAATAAACAACCTTTTCAAGGTCTACTAGACACAGGTGCCGATGTTACTGTCATCTCCCTTTTACAGTGGCCTGTGCAATGGCGTAAACGTGATGTTCATTCCTTATGGGGCATTGGTGGGTCTACAACTGCTTGGCAAAGCATTCATCCTATAGTCATCACAACTTCTGCTGGTAAGTCTGTCTCTTTACATCCTTACATTTTAGATATTCATACTAACATCTGGGGCAGGGATCTTCTTTCTCTTCTTAATGCTCATTTGATTCTAGATGATGGCACTTCCTCTTAAATGGCTTTGTTCTACACCTGTTTGGATTGAGCAGTGGCCTTTATCTTCTGAAAAATTGATTGCTCTTCATTTCTTGGTACAGGAACAATTGACTGCTGGTCACATTGAACCTTCCACTAGTCCCTGGAATACATAAACGACTGCATTCAACTGATGGGGCCTTTACAATGTGGCCTACCTAATCCTAATTTAATCCCACAATCTTATAAATTGTTAGTAGTAGATTTGAAAGATTGTTTTTTCACCATTCCTTTACAGTCACAGGATAAAGAAAAATTTGCTTTCACTGTGCCTGTTTTAAATAATAGCCAACCTACACAACGATATCATTGGTCTGTTCTACCACAAGGTATGCTCAATTCTCCTACTATTTGTCAATATTTTGTGGATCAAGCTTTGCAACCTTTTCGTGCTCAATTTCCTTCTTTTTTAGTTTATCACTACATGGATGATATTTTAATAGCAGGTCCTGATTTTGATGAAGAACAAGTGCTACAAGCGTTGACTACCATTGTAGCCAGCAGAGGGCTCTACATCGCTCCTGAAAAAATACAACGTACTGAACCTTATTCATATTTGGGATTTAAAGTTTTACAATCTTCTTCCATTCCTATCTTACCTGAACTTAAAGTGCAATCTTCATATACTTTGGTCCAATGGCAAAAACTTTTAGGTACAATTAATTGGGCTCATCCATATTTTCAAATTTCTACAGGAGAAATGTTACCTCTCTTTTCCTTGTTAAAAGGTTCCAAGCATCCTGAAGATCTGGTGTCTCTTACTGCTTTGCAAAAGAAATGTCTTCAGAACATTCTAAATAAACTTAAACTGAGATATGTTGATAGAATTGTCTCTATAGCTACTAAATTATGGTTAGCAATTCTTCCTACTTCACCTTTACCTACTGGTTGTCTTTATTCTCCTTTTACTGAAAAAACAATTCATATTTATGAATGGTTGAATTTGTCTGCTTCTCCTCCTAGAAATATTTTTCCTTACCAACAAGCCTTAGAAGAATTGATCATGAAAGCACGATGAAGATCTTTGCAATTAATAGGTCATGATTTGGATGGTATTGCTTTCACTCCTACTAAACTTGAACATGAACATTTAATGACTGTTTCTGATTCATATCAAATTGCTTTTTCTCAATATCTTGGTGGTATTCAATATTCTTTACCTAAAGATCCTAGAATAGTTATCACAAATACATTAAATTTTTCATTTTCTTCTATTTTTACTCGTTCTCCTCTTCCTGAAGCTTTAACAGTGTTCACAGATGGATCACCTACTCGTGGTGTTGTGGTTTGGACGGATGGTCAACAATGGTTTTCTAAATTTACTTCTACTCAGACATCTGCCCAACGTTCTGAGTTGGCAGCTGTTATTTTGGCTTTGAGATTGTTTTCTGATCAGCCTATTAACTTAATTGTTGATACAAAATATGTCTTTCTTGCAATGCAATCTCTTCCTTATGCATATTGTTCTGTTTCTCTTGATGTTAATCTTTTGTCTTTATTTTTATCTTTAAAACATATTTTGGAAGAACGTGTCTTTCCTTTATATGTTGAGCACATTAGGAGCCATACTCCTTTTCAAAATTCTTTGACTGAAGGAAACAGACAAGCTGATGAAACTCTAAAAGATGTCACAATTCTTTTTTCTGATCCTGTTGCTAGTCATTCATATTTTCATCAAAATGCTAAATCTTTGGCTAAACAATTTTCTGTTCCTATCTCCCAGGCTCGTGATATTGTTCGGGGATGTACTTCTTGTCAACAATTTGCAGTTCCTTTTCCTCTGGGAGTAAATCCTCGAGGAACAAAAACCAACCAAATTTGGCAAATGGATGTCACACAATTTGCTACTTTTAAACCATACACATATTTACATGCAACCATTGACACATATTCTCATTTTTTATGGGTTACTGCTTCTAGACATGAGCGCACTTCTGATGCAGTGTCTCATTGTCTTTCTGCTTTTTCTGTCATGGGAAGACCAAGTCAATTGAAAACTGACAATGGTCCAGCATATACTAGTAAGGAATTTACTTCTTTCTGTCAACAATGGAACATTCAATTAATACATGAAATTCCTTACAACTCCCAAGGGCAAGCTATAATTGAGCGAGCTCATTGTACATTCAAAGCTACATTGACTAAATTAATAAAAACTGAATCTGGTCCATTCCATTTGCGAAAGATTCAAAATTTGATCTCTATTGCTTTGTATGCATGGAATTACTTAACATTTTTAGATTCCTTTTCAGAAATTCCAGTCAATTTACATTTTCATATTCAGGATCCTGTTTCACGACCTTTGGTACTCTATCGTCAACTTCCTGATCCTGCCTGGCGTGGACCTACAAAACTTATAACCTGGGGTCGTGGTTACGCTGCAATTGAAGATCTGCAAACGAAAAAAGCTGTGTGGATTCCAGGCCGATGTGTTCGTCCTTATCATGGAAAAACAAATGAAAACTCTCAAGTTACAACATCCTCCACTCTTGAATTGGGACCAATTTGAAGTTCAACACCAATCCAACAAGTCCTTCCTTATGTGCTGTTTTTTCCTTTGTTTTCTCTCTCTATTTTCTCCTAATTCTGAAGCAATTATTGATTTTCCCCTTAGTCCTAATCTTTGGATTCGTCATGCTCAATATATGTTTTTGATTCATGGTAATAATGTAACTTTATATTATGAACCTCCTATGGCTTTTGGTCAAGTTGGCTTTATTCCTAATTTAGTTAAGTCTTCTGCTTTCATTGTTTCGCAACTTCAACATATTTCTTCTTCTTGGTTATTTTCTACTCCTCCATATGAATTGAATTAATTAAATGGAAGTATCTTCGTATTAATCAATTTACTAGAGGTTTATGTTTTTGTTGTTATGCTCATTATAATTGGCTTAATAAATGGTCTGATTATTCAAAAGCTAAACGTATTTTAGATAAAGTAGGGAATTATAGTTATTGTACTCAGAAATATTGGTTATGGGGTAATATTAATGAAACATCACAAGGACATAATATTATACCTGATATGTATCCTGATGATTTTCCTATTTTTCAAGTTACTGATGTCTCTGATATGGGATCAAGTGGATCAATCTGTGCTGGATGGCAATTAAAAGATCCTGCTATGTGGTTTTTCTTTGATAAATATGCAACAAATGTACACCCTCAAAACTATCAATGTGCTGCAATTGGATATTTGTCTTTACCTATACAAATAGGTGTTTCTGATAGATTGTCAACTCGAAGGAGACGTGCGGTCATGGGATCAACATGTTCTGATGAAGTTATTATTGATACTCAACTTTCTTCATTGCCTACTTTTGGACGTGCTTTAGCTGGAGCCATAACTGGAACTATTACTTTGGGATCATATCCAGGAATAATAGATCAAGAAAATAGACATTCTATTCTGGGACTAACATGTCGATTGGAGAAATCTATTAACGCTACTGCTGCCATTGTTCGAGATTTGCAAAATGAAATCGAAGAACTAAATCAAGATTTGATTCAACAACGTTTTGCCATAGACTATTTGTTAGCTCGTCAAGGTGGATTTTGTACCTTGGTTGGTCAACGTGCTTGTGCTGTGCATTTTCATTCACTTAATAAGACTATTGAAGATGAATTAGCTAATTTACAAGCTGATATAAAAAATAATGTACATGTGGAATTTTCTCCTTTTGCTTGGTTAACTGATTGGTTACCTGATCTTGCTTGGTTAAAACAATTGTTTTTCTATGGTGTAATTGTACTTGCATTACTTATACTTTTTTGTTGTTGTATGCAATGTATTCCTGCATTTTTTGCAATGTTTCGTAAGTCACCTCAACCTACTTTAAATGTGATTCAATTGCATGCTCTTGATAAATTTCGTTTTCCTTCATTAAAATAAAAAGCGAGGAAATGTAGGGTTATTACAATGTTCATTTGTATGGTTTTTGGAACTGCAGTTACACGAAATTGCAAACATCAGCAATTCTCATCTTTGAGCAGTGTTTCTAGCATGTACAAGGACACAGGGTGAAACAATGTATAACCTGTAACATTTACCGCTTTCAGTGTATCTTGTGTAGCTATCATTGTGTGTGAATACATGCATTTTCTCATAAAAACCAATGATGTAATTACTAACCAATTATTGTGCCTTGGAGATTTGTTAACCAATAATAAAGTAACACGCATAGTAGGTAAGAACTGAGAAACTTAGAAACTATATAAACTATGTCTGATGCTCAATAAAGTTGCTGTTGGCTGTTGATTCTACTCTCAACTCTGCTATCCGTGGATGTTTTCCTTTCATACATTCACACGTCTTCAGCCTCCGGGAAACGAATGCAACAAAAACAGTTCAAACAGCAAACATTGCTTGAAGCTTGTGGGAGGAAAAAGGTCCAGCAGCAGTCCCGATGATAGCTTGCGTGCTTCAAAACAGCAAAAGGCAAGCATCTGTGGGAGTTTCTTTGCAATAGCGTCTGGAGTCCTTATCTGCATTCTTCTCCCATCTGCGGCTTTGCACTGAGCTTCCTGCAGGAGCTGTGCATTTAGGCCTAAACCAGGAGTCTAGGCCCAAGTAGCAAGCAAAAAATCCTTGCTTATATGGGGAGTTAACCTGCAATTAATTAGGGCGGGGAAGGCTTGCAGGTAATTGCCAACAAGGTAATTGCTTGATTGAAACCATACTGTTTGTGAGTAGGCAAGTAGCCACAGCAATCCTGGAAACACTCGTGACAATATTTGTATGCGTCAATGCTTCTATGGTTGAAAGCCATATTGGTATTTCCATATAATGTTTTTCTTTTACTCTCTCCCATACCACTAACAAGCCATTCCTTACACAATGTCTCTGGAAGTATCCATGTATCCTATTTTTTCCATACCATAAAAAAGCATGCCAACCTAGTTGTAAAGCATGTCCTTCCAAAGTCAATAGTCTTGTATTTCTCAATAAAATCCATTCTTTAATCCAAGTTAACATCGCCGCTTGGTGATACAATTCCCATTTTGGTAGACCAAATCCTCCTCTAGTTCTAGAATCTTGAAGCAGTTTAAGATTAATTCTTGCTTTTTTCCCTTGCCATATATATTTCCACATCATTTTATTCAGAATCTCAAAGAATTTTTTCTCCAACTTTATCAGAATTGTTTGAAAGAAAAACAACAGTCTTGGCAATACATTTATTTTGACTAATGCTATTCTTCCCATTAAAGATAATTGTAATTTTTTCCATTTTTCCAAATCTGTTTCAGTTTGATTTCTCAATTTATAATAATTATCTTCCTTCACTGTAATACATCTTGAAGTTAATTGAATGCCCAAATATTTCACTTTCTTCACTATTTGAATATCTAACTTCTCCATTAGTTGCTTCTTTTTTTTTTCTCTCATATTTTTAACTATAATTTTTGTCTTATCTTTATTTATTTTCAATCCAGCTACTTCTCCATATTCCTCTATTTGCTCAATTAGCTTTGGGCCTGTTTCTATTGGTTTTTCCATAATGAATACTAAATCATCCGCAAAAGCTTATATTCTTCTTTTTTAATTCTCATCCCTTTTATTTCTTTATCTTGTCTTATTTTTCTGTTTAAAATTTCTAGGGTCAAAATAAATAATAGTGGAGATAGCAGACATCCTTGTCTAGTTCCTTTTCTTATATCTATTTTCTCTGTCGTTTCACCATTTATTATTATGTTTGCCAATTGGTCTTTATATATATTCTTAACCATATTAATGAGTCTATCCCCAAAATCCATCTTTTGTCATTGTAAAGTCATAAATTGCCAATTCACATTATCAAATGCTTTCTGCACGTCTAAAAATAACAGTGCCATTTGTTTCTCTGGATGTGCCTCGTAATTTTCCAATGTATCCAGTATAATTCTTACATTATCTCTAATTTGTCTTTTAGGCAGAAGACCATTTTGATCTGAATGTATAAATTCATTTAACAACCTTTTGAATCTTTCCCCCAAATTGATGCAAATATTTTATAATCTGCATTTTTTTTTTAAATTTGATTTATATGCCGCCCTTCTCCGGAGACTCAGGGCGGCTTACAATGTGCAAAGCAATTTAGTAGTGAAATTGGTCTATAATTCTTTATTTGTTGTAAATCTGTTTCTTCTTTTGGTATAAGAGTTATATATGCCTCCTCCATGAGTTCGGAACATTGGCTTCTATTAGTAAATCATTAAATACTTGTAGCAGTGTATTGCTTAGTACATCTTGCAACTTTTTATATAATTCTGCTGGTAGCCCATCTGGTCCCGGGGTTTTTCCGTTCTTCTGCTTTTTAATTCCCTCCATCAATTCCATTATTGATATTCTTTCTTCTAGTGTTTTTTTAAATTGTTCTAGTATTTTGGAAGTCATTACTTTTTCCAAATATTGTTCTATTTTTCCATCTAATATCTGCTCTTGTTGATATAATTTCTTATAATATTCTTCAATTATTTTTTCTTTTCCTCATTTCAGTAGCATATCGGTAGCATATCTTTTCCTCTTGATCTAATAATTGGGTTATCAATTTCCTTTCTTTTTCCTTCTTCATTTTATCTGCTACCCATCTTCCTGGTTTATTTGCATTTTCAAAAAAATTTTGCTTTGATGATTTTATTTTCCTTGGCTATCTTCATTTTCTATTAAGTTCAATTTATGTTTTTTCAAATCCATTAGGTTTTTGATTTTTTTGTCTTGTGGATTTTTTTGCAATTCTTTTTCTAGTTTTTTATATTCCTCCTCAAATTTTTTTTGAGCTTGTCTGTTCTGTTTGTTTCTTTTTCCTGCATAGGTCCAGTGGTGGGTTGTTCCTGGTTCGTACCAGTTCGCAAGAACCGGTAGTAAAAATTTATAATAGTTCGGAGAGCCAGTAAGAACATTGGCTGGCCATGCCCCCAACCCGGTCCCAACCCAGTCGCCGCTCACTTACCCCACCCACCTCATCACAGGCTTTTTTTTTTTTTTACTTTTAAAAGCATTTTTTCTACAACCTCTTCGGCTGAAAAAATGCTTTTAAAAGTTTTTTAAAAAGCCTCTGATGATCCCGCAGCTCAGCTGGGATCGTCAGAGGCTTCTAAAAGCATTTTTTTCTGCAACCTCTTCAGCCGAAGAGGTTGCAGGGAAAAAATGCCTTTAAAAGCCTCTGGCGATCCCAGCTGAATTGCCTGATCGTCAGAGGCTTCTAAAAGCATTTTTTCTACAACCTCTTCGGCCGAAGAGGTTGCAGGGGAAAAAAATGCCTTTAAAAGCCTCTGGCGATCCCAGCTGAGTTGTCTGATCATCAGAGGCTTCTAAAAGCATTTTTTTCTCCAACCTCCTAAGGTTGTAGAAAAAAATGTTTTTAAAAGTAAAAAAAAAAGTTGGCCACGCCCACCCAGTCACATTACCCCCCCACCAAGCCACACCCACAAAATAAGCCACACCCACAGAACTGGTAGTAAAAAATTTTAGAACCCACCCCTGCATAGGTCATTGCCAAACCCCTTATATATGCTTTACTAGTGTCCATACATTTTGCAAGATGTATTTTCTTTTCTATTTTCTTTAAAGAAAAAAGTCAATTCTTTTTCCATATATTGTATAAAGTCTTTCTCATTTAGTAAACTTTGATTTAATGTCCATCTCATTCTTTTTCTTTGTCCTTTCCATATCATCATTATTGGTGATAAAAAGCACACCATATGTATTAATAAATCATTAAATACTTGTAACAGTGTATTGCTTAGTACATCTTGCAACTTTTTATATAATTCTGCTGGTAGTCCATCTGGTCCCCAGGGTTTCTCCATTCTTCTGCTTTTTAATTCCCTCCATCAATTCATCATTGATATTCTTTCTCTTTTTTAAATTTAAAAAAGCATTAGAAGAAAAAAAAGAAAATAAAAATTCTTCTCCACTTCTATCTCCTTCCCTTTCTACTCTTCTCCTCCCTTCTCCCCCTCTCCTCCCCTCTCTCCTTTCCCCTCTCTACCCTTACTCTTTCTCCCCTCCTCTCCCCTCCCCTCCTCTCCCCTTCCACTCCACTCCATTTCCCTCTCTCTTTTCATTGTTGCATATAATATTCCCAATACCTATAGAATATGGTATATTTTCCAATTATTATCTCTTTCAACTATAACCATACAGTTTCTTTAAATTACATTCAAAAGTCAAAGAAACAGACTTAATCACTTACACATATATTGTTAATAATAATAATCATTATAATTATACTATCAAAATATTAATTAATCTCCATGTTAATAATTTTATGCACATCATCATTCTAGTCACATATATATAAGCAACTGCAATATTATTTTTTAATACTAACATCACTTCATTAATCAAACAGCATACCATCTAAATATCAGTTTCTTACATCCTCACATTTCAAGTTACCACTATTTTCATTCTTTATGTCTATTTTTCATATTTCTTTTCCTAACTTATTTGACTTTGTGATACATTGCTTTACACCCTTCCATTCTAAACTTCCACTAATCTTTTTCTTCCCCCCTCCATATATTATATTCAAAGACATGATACTCTGTTTTATCATTCATATTCCCATTCTCTAACTCTTCCTTTCTATATATTTTAAAATTTATTTAATACACATAAACATATCTACTTTCACTTTACCTACACAGTCATATTTTAATACACTTTTAATAATCCCATCATTCAGCCATATCATTCTAATATTAATACAATTACCATATCATCATGACATATCTTTAACTCTTTTACTCCCCTTAACCATTATCTCTTATCCACATCCTTTCCTTTAATCCTACCTTTTTTTTAACTTGTCACCCCTGTTTTCCTCTTAAATCTTTCATTCCATCTACTTCGAGATTTATATTCTGAATTCATAATTTAATTTTTCCTCCTTGCCCTGTCTTTCCCCACTGTTTAATTTGAGAGCTTTCTGTTCTAAATCCTATCATTTCCCCCAAGCCTCTTCTTGTTCCTCCCATACCCTTGCCAGGTGTCCACTATTTGAGCAGACAGTCCGCTTTTTTCACATTATGTTCACTATTTTTTTTCACAAAATAGTGGACATTTTTTTAATCTAAAGCTGTACAGTCTAAGAGAATAAGGATAGGAGAATCGTGTTTTGTCTTTTTTTTCATAAGTTAGAATGAGACAAAGATCGAATATCCATTGAACTTGATTCTCCGAAAAAATTAATGATGAGATTAAAATAAAAATATATTATAAAATTATGTACAGTTCACATTTTTAAAATGTATTGTAGCTTGTGTCGACTGACCTAAAATGGCGTCGAGTGATGAGAGTCACAGTGGCGAGATTTCGAATTCTTTAAAACGAAAGAGAGGAGTGTGCAAATACACCAAAGACTGGGAAGCTCCTTTTGCATGGATTACCAACAACTAAACGGACAGAACAAATACGACAGTCTACTGTAAATTGTGTCAGAAATCGTTCACAATTGAATATAATGGTATAAAAGCTGTCACACAGCATGCAAGCACAAAAAATCAATTAGATAAGGAGAAAATAGCTTCCAGCAACAAGCGAATCAATTAGTTTTTCATTGTTAAAGACTCCTCTTTCAGTGAGAAAGTGACTGTAGCTGAAATGGCTGAAACTTACCATGGGATCAAACACCATATTTCTTTGCTGGCTCAAGATTGTGGTATTAAGTTAATGAAGCAAATTTTTGATGATTCAGAAATTGTAAAACAGATGTCTTGTGGAAGAACCAAATCATTAGCTATTGTCAATGAGGTTTTGTATCCTTTTTCTATTGAGTTGGTTCTCAATGATCTTAAAACTGGAATTCCATTTTCTCCATTGAGAGTGGAGACAGCAGCCAGTGTGGTACCACTCATCCAATCAGATTGCAGGACTGAGCCAGCCAATAATTTCAAGTCCCGCCCCTGTTGCCGGGCAGGCCCAGCT
This sequence comes from Pituophis catenifer annectens, assembly GCF_029215685.1. NCBI lineage: Eukaryota > Metazoa > Chordata > Lepidosauria > Squamata > Colubridae > Pituophis > Pituophis catenifer. The sequence continues at coordinate 56,445,894 of NW_027256884.1, read as the reverse complement.
TTTGGCTCAGTCCTTCAGTTGGACTGGCGTGTGGGTCTCTAGCTCTGTCTGCTTTCTTCAAATTATCTGTTCTGCTTTGGAATATTTGGTGTTTTTTGATCTGGACTATTTCTGACGTTTCTTCTGCTTATCCCTATGGACTTGGTTGCCTTTGGACTTTGTGAGTTTTTTTCCTTTTAAGGGCTGTTAAGACTCTGGTGTGAGGGCGTTTGAATTGTTCCCTTGGGGACCCCTGGGGGGGCTTCCTGGGCGCCCCTACCTGGCTTGGCATTCCCCTTCCTTCAGGATCTGGCCCTCCCTTGCCAAACGCCTTCCCCAGGGCCTCGCTTTTTTGTTCTAGGCCGTTTTTTCGCGCCGTTTCTGTGGCGGCGGCCATTTTGTCGCCCCTCGCTCCGTGTACAACTTTTATTTAAAAATTTTTTCTGGCTGTTTCTTTGGACTTTGGGATTGCTGGGCTTGCTTGTCTAAGCCTCCTGGGAGCCGAATTTGCTGCCTTTGCTGTTCCGGTTGCCTCCTCTGCTGTCTAAGCTCCGTCATTGCTAAAAGCGCTGGAATCGCCGCTTCTTATCTCCGACGAACAGCTGAGCTAATTAGTGGAGTTTTTTTAGGCTCCCGCCCTTTCTCTGCAGCTCTAACAGCCGACGATCAGCTGAGCCGGGCCTGAAGGGTTCCCTTGTTACCACGTCTCCCTGCTACAGCGCCTGGACTGCTTCCTGTTAGTTGCCCATCAAGAGCGTGTGTGTGTGGAGCTTCGCGCCCCCCCCCCCACCCCAGCGATTGCATCTGAACTGCTGGTCTTCCCTGCTGTTGGCAACCCCAAAGGGCATCTCTCTGGACTATATTTAATTTGGCTGGCTGTGAGTGTGTTCGTGGAGCTTCGCGCCCCCTCCCTTTGACTGTTGGAGCTGCTTGTATTTCCGCTGCCCTTGCCAGCCACTATTTGCTGTCTCCCTAATTACAGCGGCCATTTTGTGGAGTGCCTGCGCTCCCCTTCCTTTGCTTCTGGAATTTTGGGCACAGGACTTGAATTTAGTGGAGTTGCCGCGCTCCCCACCTTGTCTTCGTTTAGTGACTGTTGCTTCTGCCTTGTGATCTGCCATTATGCCGAAGTCATTGGCCAAATCCAAATATGGTCGTAAAAACAGTTCTTCTACTCAGAGGCAGTCGGAGGATGCATCTACCTCGCATCAAGACCCTGCACAGTCACATGTTGCCCCATCTTCTCATGGGCATCATAAGAGTAAAACAGATGTCTTGTGGAAGAACCAAATCATTAGCTATTGTCAATGAGGTTTTGTATCCTTTTTCTATTGAGTTGGTTCTCAATGATCTTAAAACTGGAATTCCATTTTCTCTCTCCACTGACGCATCAAACAAGGGAAATCGCAAAATGTCTTATATATATCTTTTAAGTACATTTTAAATATATGTATGTATATGTGTACATACATATACACAGTATATATGTATGTATGTATGTATGTATGTGTTTATGTAGTACTTTGCTAATTTTATCTGTTGTTCCCCTTATATAGGGCAAGATGGCTTTCCCATTGTTTTGTTCCTCTTGTTTTTTATTCTGTTTTGGTGTTGTATGTTTGATCATATTGATGACTTTATTTCTACAGAACCCATTTGATGTCAGTACATTAGTTAGTGTATATAATTCTGTTTGTAAATGTGCTTCATCAGCCAGACGTTTAGACATAAACACAACATCAAAACCATATTTTGCACAGATAGAAAGATATCGTCCATTCTGAGAAACCCCAAAGACAAAATAGAATTAGAAGATCAAGGCATATACGAAATCCCCTGTGCTTCCTGCCCATCAACATACATTGGACAGACCAACAGAAGAATGAGTGTGCGCATCGAGGAACACAAAAACTCAATACAAAAGCAAGAACACACATCATCATTAGTTCAACATATAAATACAACAGGACACAACATTAATTTTAATAAAACAAAAACAGTTGCAAAAATAGAACATCTCAATGGCAGGATAATCAGAGAAGCAATAGAAATAGAAAAAAGACCATATTGCATGAATAAACGGGATGACACTTCACGTCTGCCTACTATTTGGAAACCTGCTCTCATAGATAGATAGACGAATCTTAACACCATATATAAAACATAGACCAAACATTAATCAAAAAAATCCCAACCAAATCATATTCAAACCAGCCACAAAGATGAAGCCCTGCCACCTAGTGGAGAAAAACCAACCATACACCCGAAGCCAAGCCAATAAACACATACTGGGACTCCCAACCAATCAGAATGAAAAGATGGAGCCATCCCAGAATACCAACACCAGATTTGAAATACCAACGGCAGTTAGTGCAAAATGACTGCTGACATAAGCCTGATGATGGCAGATGGGATTCTGTCGAAACGTCGCTTCTACCCTTTTAGGGATATATCCACAATTACACGGGAAGAAACCCGAAATATTAACTACACACACACACACACACACACACACACACACACATATACATACATATATACATATACACATACATACACACAGACGCGCACACACACACACCCTTTGTCTTATATATATCTTTTATATATTTTAAGTACATTTTAAGTATATGTATGTATGTATGTATGTGTATATGTATGTATGTATGTATATACATACACAGTATATATGTATGTATGTGTGTGTGTATATATGTATATGTACATATATATATATGTGTGTGTGTGTGTGTGTGTGTGTGTGTGTGTGTATCTTTTGATACCAAGCTTTTAGCAGTCTCCCTAAAGGAAACATTGGCAGGACCTTGGAATCAGAGCTTCCCTTATTTTCAGGCAAGACTCTGACCCTTGTTCCTGTTACATGTAATGAGATTCCTTCCTTGACTCTCCTATATCTCTGCAGATATAGGAGTCCTCTGGAGTCCTCCTGGAGTCCTCTGACCTTGGTAAGGCAGTCTTCCAGCCTTTTCCCCTGGTAAGGTGACCCTTTTAAGCCACCCCAGTTTCAGACCACAAAGGGGTCTGGGAGGACTCTGACTTTCTTTTCACAGAGTATTGAAGGTCCCCCCTAAAAGACTGAAACTTTGCCCAAAGATTTCAGCCAGTTGCCCGGGTTTGACTCTCTCACTCACTTTTCTGTTCCACTTTCACACAACCTCTCCCTTTTCCCTAATAGAAGGTCCTGCACTCTGGCCAAACCCCCATGTTTTCCAGGGCCTGTTGGTTGAATAGATCTTTTTATGGCTAGGAAAGGCACAGAGGGAGCAGATCCAACTGTGATTGGGAGAAGTGTCCTCTAACTCTCACACACAGGCATACACATTTCCCTTGCTTTCCTGGGTTTTAAAAGTTAAAAATTAAAGGTACTCACCTTTTTTCCAAGCAGCCTATTGAGCTCAAGACTCAAAACTTCCTTTACTACCCTTGCTCCAAATGGCCAAGGTCTGGGGAAACGCACCCACTCAATGGGTCTGCTGCTGGCAAGATGGCTTACCTGGGCCAGGGCTGTTGGTCAGGTGAGCTTGGAGTCCCATCTGGGCTGCCAAATTATTGGAATAAAAAATCCATCTGGTTCAGTTCCAAGCCAGGAGACAGGCGCTGGAAATAAAATGGAAGCTGATTGGAAAGAATCAGAGATGATATTCAGCCAGTTTGGACTGGTTTGGGCAAACCAGTAGTGGAAATTTTGAGTAGTTCGGAGAACTGGCAAGTACTACCTCTGGCTGCTCCCTCTCCCACCCACCCGGTCGCTGGTCGCCCTTGCTCACCCCACCTGCCCGCTCACCTCACATGCTTGCTCGCCCCCACTTGCCCCGCCCACCCACTCCCCCCCGCTCAGTCACTCCTCACCTCTCCGGCATAGCACATTGTGTGGCTCCTCACTTGCGTTGACCACACAGTCTCTGAGGCTTGCCTGCCGTCCCACGCAGTGCCTGCAGGCCAACTGAGTGGCCATGATCTGCCTGCCTGGATAAGTAAACCTGCAAGCTGTGTTAGCCCCCCCCCCCCATCCCTGGCTTCCAGCTTGCCTGGCTTGTTTTGCCACCATGGCTCCATCCCATGCAGGCTGCAGTGCTCACAGCCTAGAAAGCTGCCCCCCCGGCCTCCAGCTTGCCTGGCTTGTATCACTGCCGCGACTCCATCCCACATGGGCCATGGCACTCGTGGCCTAGCAAGTTGCCCTACCACCACCACCCCCAGACTCCAGCTTACCTGCCTGCAAGTGACCCCCAAATCTTGAGCGCCTCCAGCTTGCCTGCCTTGCTTCACCATCACGGCTGCATCCCATGTGGCGTGGTGGTCGGCCCATGGCCCAACTGAATGGCCTGATCGGCCTATGACCCTGCGAGCAGCTCCTGAATCTACCTGCCTGCCTTTGCCTTATTTTGGGTAAATTGCTCTTTTTTAAAAAAATTAGCATAAAAAATTCAATATCTACATGGTGTGTTGTAGACAGTTAATTTTGTGAGTTTGCTTGCAAGCAAATTTTATGTTATGAGTCTATAGCTTTTATATTTTGAAATTTGTGCAGCTTGATGAGATTTTGTGTATTTCTGTAGTGAGTGTGATTGTTTTTTGTTATGCCTTGATGGACATAACATGCCTTGAGGAGGGGGGAGGAGAGTGCAGGAGCGAAGGTTCCCTGTACCTGCTTTCACGCCACATTTGCACATAAAGCAGCCTTCGCTTCCTGCCGCTTCGGGCTGGAATCCAAAAAAGAAATAAGAGGGGCATGGTGAACCAGTGATGGGACAGGGAGCTGTGGCAGAGGGCCCGGAGCCATGGGTTGCCAACCCCTGCAGTAGACATTGTTAACTTATAATTTCTATGCCATAATTGCTGCCATTTATCTAGCTCTATCGTATGGCCAATGTTTTTTGCCCATGCTATCATAGTTTCTTTAACTTGTTCTTCTTCTAATTTGATACTCAATAAATAGCTATACAATTTTCTTATCACTCCCTCATCTGTTCCTGTTAATATCTAATCTAATTCTGTCTGTTCCATATAAAAACCATATAATTTTGCATCTTTTTCATATCTAGATTGTATTTGCAGTTGTGTATACCATACCACATCAATCCCCTGCTTTTCCAAATCCTGTTTCATTTTAAGTTCCCCCCTTTCTGACAAAATATCCTTATATCTGACAATATTTCCCATATTAATAATATTTGGGTGTATTAGTGCTTCCATTGTCGAAAGTCAAACTGGTATCTTCAAGTACCTCTAATTCTCTAATTTTCTCCCACGTTAATAATATCATCAATGGCATCCTTCAGTCTCAAGAGACTATGATATCGTGTTCTGGAAAGAGGTCCTAAAACAGCATCTAGTGTGACTAAAAAGGCCAATTCAAGAGTGGCAATCCCTTCTACACTGAGGGCAGATACATTCTGTCCCCTGCCCAGCCCCCAGATTTCGCTGGTTTCAGGACTGCCTCTTTGCCTCAGCCTGCCGAACAAGTGTCTCTTCGAATTGGAGAAGGCCATGCTGTGTCTTTAGCCTCCAAGCTGAATGATCGGAGGTCAGGGTTTCCCAGTTGTTAATGTCCATTCCCAGGGCCTTTAGGTCCTTCTTGCAGATATCCTTATATCACAGCTGTGGTCTCCCTCCAAGGCGCTTTCCCTGCACTAATTCTCCATACAGGAAATCTTTTGGAATCCGACCGTCAGCCATTCTCACGACATGCCCCAGCCAGCGTAGACGTTTCTGTTTCAATAGTGTATACATGCTAGAAATTCCAGCACATTCCAAGACTGCGCTATTTGGAACTTTGTCCTGCCAGGCAATGCCAAGAATTTGTCGGAGACAGCGCATATGAAAGGTGTTCAACTTTCTCTCCTGCCGTGCGTAAAGGGTCCAAGTCTCACTGCAGTAGAAAAGTGTTCTCAGGACGAAGGCCCTATAGACCTCGATCTTTGTATGTTCCATCAGCTTCTTATTAAGCCATACTCTCCTTGTAAGTCTGGAAAATGTGGTGGCCGCTTTACCAGTAGGTTTATTCAGCTCAGTATCTAAAGAGATAGTGTCAGAGATAGTTGAACCGAGGTACACAAAGTCATGGACAACCTCCAGTTCTTGTGCAGAGATTGTAATACAGGGAGGTGAATCCACGTCCTGACCCATGCCTTGTGTTTTTTTCAGGCTGATTGTTAGTCCAAAGTCTTGGCAGGCCTTGCTAAAACTGTCCGTAAGTTGTTGAAGGTCTTCAGCAGAGTGAGCAGTGATGGCAGCATCGTCAGCAAAGAGGAAATCCCGTAAGCATTTCAGCTGGACTTTAGACTTTGCTCTCAATCTAGAGAGATTAAAAAGTTTTCCGTCTGATCTGGTCCGGAGGTAAATACCCTCTGTTGCAGTTCCAAAGGCATGTTTCAGCATGACAGCAAAAAAGATCCCGAATAAAGTTGGCACAAGGACACAGCCCTGCTTCACTCCACTTCGAATATCAAAGGAATCTGAAGTTAAGCCATCAAAAACTACAGTGCCCTTCATTTCCTCATGAAAGAACCTGATGTTTTTTTTTATTAAAAAGTTTTATCAAATATTACAACAATTTTTCCCATCCCACCTCCACCCATGCCCCATCCCTCCTCCACCCACCCCCCATCTCTCATCCCCCCTCTTCCCCCCCACCCCGGTCCCCCCACCCCGGACTTCCCAGAGCAAATACAGGGTATAACATTTAACAAACATAAACTAAAATATGCTAACTTTCTATAGACTCCAAACTCCCTCTTGCTCTTTAACTCCCCTTTCAACAAACAAAACATTTAATTTTAATTTAATTTAATTTCCAATTTATATACCGCCCTTCTCCCTGAGGACTCAGGGCGGTGTACAGCCAAGATAAAAAACATAGAATACAAATATTAAAACATTTAAAAATATATATAAATTTTGGCCCGAAAGTTAAGAATCACAGACTAATTAAAAGAATTTAAAAATTTCTTCTTAAGCCAACCCGGCTTGCTGAAAAAGATGGGTTTTCAGGGAACGACGGAAGGCACTGAGGTCATGGGTTCTTCTTATCTCCGGGGGCAACTGATTCCAGAGGGTGGGAGCCCCCACAGAGAAGGCCCTCCCCCTGGGGGCCACCAGCCTACATTGTTTGGCTGATGGCACCCTGAGGAGGCCCTCTCTGTGGGAGCGCACGGGTCGATGGGAGGTCGTCGGTAGCAGCAGGCGGTCTCGGAGATAGCTAGGCCCTATGCCATGGAGCGCTTTAAAGGCGATAACCAACACCTTGAAGCGCACCCGGAAGACCACCGGGAGCCAGTGCAGCTCACGCAGGAGCGGTGTTACATGGGAGCACCATGTTGCTCCCATCACTACCCGCGCTGCTGCATTCTGGACCAGCTGGAGCCTCCGGGTGCTCTTCAAGGGGAGCCCCATGTAGAGAGCGTTGCAGTAGTCAAGGCGAGAGGTGACGAGGGCGTGAGTGACTGTGCACAAGGAATCCCGATCAAGAAAGGGCCGCAACTGGCGAATCAGGCGAACCTGATAAAAGGTCCCCCTGGTAACAGCCGTCAGATGTTCCTCCAAAGACAGCTGCCTATCCAGGAGGACTCCCAGATTGCGAGCCCTTTCAGTGGGGGCCAAAGACTCGCCCCCAATAGTCAGTGATGGAGTCAACTGACTATATCGGGATGCCGGGAGCCACAGCCACTCAGTCTTGGAAGGGTTGAGCTTGATAATTTAAAAATTTAAATTTAAAAAGAAAAAAAAATTTTTTTGTTTCATTCATAAGCTATTTCAAACTTTTTAGTCCAATATTTGTTTTGAATATAGTCAATCCATCTTCTCCATTCCGATATATATCTGTTGTTTCGATGAAGAAAGGCACATAGGCAGGATGATGTTTCACAGGAAGGCCCCTCGGTGGGAGGGCACCTTGATTAAGGTACCTCAGTGTGAAAGTACCTTGGGGAAGGCACCCTGACTCCATCCAGAAGGCTCCCTTTTATTGTCATTTTACAACTATCATGGCAAAACATTAATCAACGTTTACAGATGCTAATTGGCTAAAGAAAGCTCGTGAAGTCCACATAGATCCCTCATGTTACCCTCATGTTATTTCCTGTGACAAACAATACTACTTGCTGAGTTGCATATCTTGATAAAGGATCTTTTGCCAGACATCCTGTCTTTACATTTCTGTCTTTACCTCTCTGATAAGATTAGGACTATGTGCTGACGTTGTTTACTCAGTGCAGTTTGCCGACAACTGAGGTCACACCATCCCCACATATGTCTTTCATTTGAATGGTCCTTCAAGTATGCTGAAATTTTTGCCATCTCTGCTAAATTCACTACTTTTAATGTCCATTCTTCAATAGTAGGTAAGTCTTCCTTCTTCCAATACTGCGCCACCAAAAGTCTGGCTGCTATTAAATTTAAAATCAATTTAGTCTCTATAACCGTACAATCTGTAATTATACCCAACAGAAAGAACTGTGGAGTAAATTTTATCTTCTTTTTGAGAATATTTTGAATAATCAACCATATTTTTTATCCAAAATGCCTTAATTTTTTTACAATTTTTTTTTACATATATGATAATACGTAGCATCATCACATTTGCATCTCCAACACTTAGGTTGCAAACTTGGATACATACAGGCTAGCTTTTTAGGATCTAGATGCCATCTATAAAACATTTTATAAAAATTCTCTCTTAAGTTTTGGGCTTGCGTAAACTTTACATTTCTAACCCATATTTTTTCCCACATTTCCATCATTATTGGTTCTTCAGTATTTTGTGCCCATTTTATCATACAGTCCTTAAATAGCTCCGTTTCTGAATCTATTTCTACCAATGCATTATACAACCTTCTTATATGCATTTGACTTTGGTCTCTAATTTGTTTTACCAAGTTCTCCTTGTTTTTGCTCTACACTTATATTCTCTATCGCGTGTCTGGGTATTGCCCACATTGGTAACTTATCATTTAATTTATACTGATACTTTTTCCAGACACGCAATAAAGCATTCCTTAATATGTGACTTTTAAAAGTCTTATCCACTTTCTTATCATATAATAAATAAGCATGCCAACTATAAACCAAATCATATCCCTCAATATTCAATATTCTTTCTTCTGTTGAATTCATCCAGTCACTAATTACTGATAGGGCAGCCGCCTCATAATATAATCTTAAATTGGGCATTTTGAGACCTCCTCTTTCACGTATATCCTGCATTATTTTTTGCTTTATTCCCGGTCTCTTTCTTGCCCAAACAAAATTATTAATACCCTTCTGCCATATCTTCAAATTTTCATCTTTTTTAAGTATTGGTATCATTTGAAAAAGAAATAAAAACTTAGGCAAAACATTCATTTTTACTGCTGCTATTCTTCCCAACAAAGATAATAGTATTTTTTTCCAATTTTCCATCTCTCTCTGTATTTTTTGCCACAATGGATCATAATTATGCTTAAATAATTTCGCATTTGACGTCGTAATATAAACCCCTTAATACTTAACTTTTTTTACTATTTCAAATCCTGTTAGTCTTTCTAATTCTTCTTTTTGATTTGTAGTCATGTTTTTAGTTATTATCTTCATTTTCCCTGCATTTATTTTAAATCCAGATACTTGTCCATATTGATTAATTATATCCATTAAACCTACAACTAACTGTAATGGTTGGGTTAAAGTAACAACCAAGTCGTCTGCAAATGCTCATAATCTGTAGTCATACTGCCTAATTTTAATTCCCTTTATTTTATCCAACCCACATATTTTACTCACCAAAAATTCCAAAGTCAAAATAAACAATAATGGAGACAAGGGACATCCTTGTCTTGTTCCTTTTTCTATATTAAAAGTATCTGTTAAACTACCATTAATTATTATTTGCGCTGTTTGTTTCTAATATATTGCCTTAATAGATTATGTAAAATATTCTCCAAACTGCATCTTTTCTATTATTTTCAATAAGAAATGCCAATTCAATCGATCGAATGCTTTCTCCACATCAAGAAATATTAGCACCGCAGGGACTTGGTTGTTCTTCCCCAAATACTCTAATAGGTTAACAACTTGCCTTACATTACTCTTCTTTTGTCTACCATTTATAAAACCAGTTTGATCATTATGAATCATTTGTTGCATGACTGTCATTAACTTATTTGCTAGTATTTTAGCAAAAATTTTATAATCTGTATTTAAAAGTGATATAAGCCTATAATTTTTTGGCTGGGTGTGGTCTTGATCCTCCTTTGGAATCAGAGAAATAAAAGCTGTCCTCCAGGATGGGGGTATATCTCCTCCAGATTGTATGTTAGTAAATAATTCCTTAAATGGTCCCACCATTTCTAACTGCAAGTATTTATAATAAGCGGCTGTCAAACCATCCGTCCCAGGGCCTTTACCCACTTTCAACTGCTTAATTGCAAACATAATTTCCTCAGAAGTAATCGGTTGATTTAAACCCTCCCTTTGCTCTTTTGTAATTATAGAAATATTCTCTTTCTGTAAATATCTATCTATATCTATACTTTGAATTTTATCACTAGCATACAACCTCGTATAAAATTCTAAAAATGCTTTTTTAATCATATTTTGCTGATAAACCTCTTTACCTATATATTCTATTTTCTCTATGGTCAGTCCGTGACTTTTGTTTTTTCCTTAACAGATATGCTAACCATCTCCCTGGTTTGTTAGCATTGCAAAAAGTATTGTGTTTAGCATATTGCAAGTTATTGCAACCTGATCTGCCATTAGCATATTAAATTGCCCTCGCAGTAAGTTAATTGTCTCTTTTATTTTCTTGTCTGCTGGGTTCAATATCAAAGCTTGTTCTTTTTTTTTTTTTTGATTTCCTCTTCTAAGTCCTTCCTTTTTTTTTCCTGTTTATGTCTATGTTTATTATTCAAATATATCAAAATACCTCTCATATATGCTTTACTTGCGTCCCAAACCATTTCCATAGATGTACCCTTATGCATATTCATAATGAAAAATTATTTCATAAATTTTTTACATTCTTTTACATTTTCCTCATATCTAAACAGATTTTCATTTAACCTCCAAGACCTCTTAAATCCCTTTCCATACTCTAATTCCATCCAAACTGGACTATGATCTGTTAAAACTCTTGGACATATCTTTGTCTTCTTCACCCTAGAAAAGAGATCATTAGTAATTAATATGAAATCAATCCTAGAAAAAGATTGATCAGAAAAAAAAGTAAAATCTTTTTCTTCAGAGTTCCTCTCTCGCCAGATATCTCTCAACTCCATATCATCCATCATTTCAAAAAACGATTTTGACAATCTGGCACACGTTGAGATATTTTGCAAGAGCCCCTTCTTTTTTAGTGTCCAAAACTCCATCCCAATCACCCAATAAAATGCATGATTTATAATCCCATTGTAGTAACTTGGAATGTAAAAGCTTGTAAAAATTTTCCTGTTGTTGGTTTGGTGCATATACTCAATTAAAAGTATTTTTTCCCCTTTTATTAAAAGTTCAATTGCTATGAATCTTCCCTGCTCATCTGCTTCAATTAGTTTAGCAATTAAGTCTTTTTTTAGGTATATAACTATACCATTCTTCTTCTCTGGAGCAAATGCAACAAAATGTGTACCTAACCTTGCATTTATTAAATATTTTTGATCTTTCATTCTAATATGAGTCTCTTGTAGACAGATTACTTCATTTTTAAACTGTTTCAGATAATGAAATATTTTTCTCCTCTTTTGTGGTGAATTTAGGCCATTAACATTCCAAGTCAGAAATCTAGTTGCCATTCTTGGCACCCTGAAGTTCTGGAGCATCTGCTGGAAATCTCCATGCATTTTGCTTTTTGGCCTTGCTCCTCCCACTGCTTCTGTTTTTGTAGTTTCTTGAGTTGTCATCTGGAGTTGCTGCACTCTTAATTCTTCTTGACGCTTGGCTGCCGCTGGGGTCTGTCTTTGATCCTTAGGTTCTTCTATTTTTTCGAATACCTCCAAAGCTTGAGCAGTAGTCGAAAGTTGTATTAAATCTTCTTGAATAATCAAAGCTCCCCTTTGGGCCTGTACCAGCGATTCTTCCTTCTCCCCCTTTCTTGCCCCCTCTGCTTCCGTCTTCCTTCTAGCTTCTGGGGACTGTGGGCATCCAGCCTTTAGTACATTGGTGTAAAAATCTCTTGCCTTCCACACTGAATTAAGATGATATCTTTCTCCTGAATAGTTCACTATTAGTTCAGCTGGAACCTCCCATCTGTACTGTATCTGACGGTTTCTCAGTTCTTCCACCAGAAAGGTATAATCCCTTCTGGCTCTCAACATTTTGGGGGAGATTTCTTTCAGTATTAAAACCTCCTGCCCCTGCACTTGAAGTTTGTTTTTAAAAGTGGCTTGTAAAATTTCATTGTGTATCCTCCTTGTAGTAAAATAGACTACAATGTCTCTTGGTAAATGTTTCTGTCTAGCAACCCATGAATTGACACAATAAATTTTATCAATTTGCCATTGAAAATTTGCTTTTTGTTCTCCCATTATCTGTGCAAATGCTTCTGCAAAAATCTCTCTCAAATTCTCTTGCTTATTTTCCTTCAGACCTCTTATTCTCAAAGCAAATTCCATGTCTCTATATTGTATCATTGTTACATCGGCCTCAGCTTTTTCCATCTTATTCTGAACTTCTCCCATTTTATTTTCCAAATTTATTTATTTATTTATTTATTTATTTATTTATTTATTTATTTATTTATTTAATTCAATTTGTATACCGCCCTTCTCCTAGTGGACTCAGGGCGGTGCACACCCAGAACTAAAACACATAAGAATACAAAATTTAAAATTATTAAAAGAATTATATACTTTGGCCCAAATTTAAAACAATTCGAATTAAAACCCATTGACGGATTAAAAGCCAAACAATTAAAAAACTAAAAAAAGGAGGGGGGGGTCATGCCAGCCCTGCTTGATGGAAAAGAAAAGTTTTCAGGGCACGGCGAAAGACCCGGAGATCTGATATCCTTCTTATCTCCGGGGGCAAATCGTTCCAGAGGGCGGGAGCTGCCACAGAGAAGGCCCTCCCCCTGGGGGTTGCCAGCCGACATTGCCTGGCTGACGGCACCCTGAGGAGTCCCTCTCTGTGGGAGCGTACATTAGACTGTTTAATTTCTTCCACTTTTTCATCTAATGATTCAATTTGGCTTGCCAGACCTTGGACTGCCATGACAATATCTTCTCTAATTTCCTGATTTCGAATTTGAATAAACTCTTTAATTTCAGCCATCTCATCAGCGACATCTCGAATTTTATCCTCAAACACAGAAGTAATTTTTTTCTCTGTAACAGAGGCTTGTGTTTTAAGGGCTTCCTGCAACATTTCAAGTGTTAATATTGGTGGTTCCATTGGAACAGAGAGAGATTGCAATTTGGACTTTTGAGTTGGCGAGCTCCCAGCGCTTTTAGAGGCAACAGTCTTTATTTGTTTTGAAGCCATTTTTAGTTTTCAATTTGAATTTATTCAGCAACCAGGACAACAAATCCACCAGGTCCAAAAATTTCCAGTCCTTAAATAATATCAATCATTTTTTAAAATCACTATTATAGTCTTTTTAGCCTTTAAATCTTCTTTCTTTCAAAGCAAAGATCTCTAGTTTTAGACAGGGGCTGCCAACGCTAAACGAAACTTTCCTTTTAACTTTCACTTTCATGCCCCATTAGAGCTCAATCGCCATCTTTCTTTCACTTTCTTCCCTTAATAACTCAGAAGGAAGTAATACACATTTAGAGTTAAAGTTTAGTACTTGCAAATCTGATCTCTCCTGGCTTTGCTCAGCCTGCTTCCAAATCCAATGTTTTATTCAAAGCATTGTTTGCGGGGGTGGTCGCGGTGTCTTGTTCTGCTTAAAGCAGAAACGTCCTGGATCTGTAGCTCTGTCAGGCTTCCAGGGAGCTCTCACCCTTCGAGAATTGTTCCTGGGGCTCTTGGGGAGCTCTACCTACACCCGTCTGTTCTCTTCCTCCCCTTTTCCCAGGGAGAAAGTTTCCAAGCCGCTAGACAGCTGATTTGCGCTGTTCTAATTGCTTTACACGATCGCGGAGCTGGCGCTCACAAAGGAGCGTCTTCAATGCCTATGGTGCCACTGGAAGTCCAAGAACCTGATGATGTTGAGGAGTTGAGGTGGACATCCAATCCTGGGGAGAATTTTATAAAGGCCATCCCTGCTAACCAAGTCAAAAGCCTTTGTAAGATCTATGAAGGCTACAAAAAGTGGCTGTCTTTGTTCCCTGTGTCAGGCTTCGAGGTCGTCTCAAATAAATTGCATTTCAAACAGTCTTTGAAGGAAAACTCCTATTTATTAAACACGACATTCCACACCCGACTCCATTGAAGCCAACACTGACTTCCAGGCCCAAAACCCTCCCTTTCCATTCCCCACTCTCCTGCACTCATTGGCCATCTTCCAAGTCATTCTATTCCTAATCTACTGCTCCAGCTCAAAGGAATTTTCCCCCTCCCATCCCATCTCCTAGGAGATATTATCTCCAGGGAAAATAAGTAGGTGAAAAGTGAAACATGCCTTTTCAGACACCTCTGCCTCTCCTGTCAGCACTAGAGTAAATGCAGCTTGAAGTGCTGACATCCTGCATTTCTCCTGCAACTATCTAAGGGAAAATACCATGTCAGTAGTGGACCTGTTGGCTCGAAATCCACACTGCGATTCTGGATAGACTCTCTGCAGGGACCTGGAGCCTCCTCAGTATGACACGGGCAAGCGGCTTCCCTACAACACTAAGAAGAGAGATGCCACGGTAGTTTTTACAGTCATCCCTGTCACCTTTGTTCTTGTATAGTGTGATGATATTTGCATCCTTCATGTCCTGTGGTAGTCCACCTTCCCTCCAACAAAGACAGAAGATTTCATACAGTTCAGTGGAGATGTTCTCTTTGCAGCATTTCATAACTTTGGCAGGAATGTTATCTTTCCCGGGTGCTTTGCCTGTGTTGGACCTAAGGCCTGCTTGATGCCATCATACATCCCCTTGATGTTGCCTGTGTCAGTTGCTATCTAGATCTGAGAGCAAAGCTGCAGCCAATAATTGTTAGCACATCTCCTGGCGGTCTGTTGGACTTTGCTATGATCAGCTCGCAGAACCTGTAGGTTGCGCTCACTGGAACAGGCTTTATATGCAATTAGAGCTCTCCTTTTTTCCTCAATGGTTGGCATCTACTCCTCCAAATGAGCTTCAAACCATTCTACTGCCTTTCTGATCTCCTTACCAAATATTGACAAGGTGGTATTATAAACAGCATTCTTGAAATATTCCCATCGTTACTTCAGCTGGGCCTGGGAGAGTTTCCTTGAGTGCTTGTGCAAATTCCTCCACTTTGCCCTGTTTGCGGGTCTTGTTGATGTCAATTCGTGGTCTTCCTTCCTTCTTCGAGTGATGCAATCTCTTTGTTTGCAGTTTTATGTTGCTGCACACTAAGGAGTGGTCTGTATCGCAATCAGTACCTTGATAGCTGCGTGTGATTGTAATAATGGGGAGGTTGGAGTGCCTGGTAAGAATCAAGTTGAGCTGGTGCCAATGCTTCGATCTTGGATGTCTCCAAGAGACTCTGTGTTGAGGCTTTATTTTAAAGTATGTATTGCTAACACAAAGACCATAGTAACAAAACTCCATCGTTGGCCATTTTCATTCATCTTTCCGACGCTGAACTGACCTAAACAAGTGGGCCAAGAACTATAATCAGCTCCAACTCTGGCATTAAAATCGCCAAGGATAAACAGTGGTTCTTTCTCAGGGATTTTCTTGATAGTAGCAGCCAGATCGTCGTAGAATTTGTCTTTGGATTCTACTGAAGATGATAATGTCAGAGCATATGCGCTAATAAGAGTAACCAGCCCTGCTGATGAGTGGAGCTGCAAGAACAGAATTCTTTCACTTCCTGCAGCAGATGGCGTAATGGATCCTAGTAGGGTGTTTCTGACTGCAAAGCCAACCCCATATTCCCTAGACTCGTTTGATAATTTTCCCTGCCAGAAGAATGAGAAGTTTTTCTCCTTAATAGATCCCGAGTCTAACAGTCTTGTCTCTTGAAGGGCAATGATGTCCATCTGCAGTCTGCTCAACTCCATGTCAATGGCAGCTGTCTTACATACATCATCTATCTCTTGTAAATCATCAGAAAAACCGGGGGTCATTGTCCGAACATTCCAGGTCCCCAACTTTAGGACTAAAGTTTTCTTGTTTGTTGCATGGTGCAAAGTTATCGATCTGCTTGTCAGCTTTGACCCTAAACTCCACGCAACCTCACAGGGTTGCAGGGCAGCACCTTACTGGCTGGGGACTGCCCAGCTTAAGGCGGGTGGTAGCTGCCCAATGAGGTACAATGACCTCTCCCACCGATGAAAGTGGCCCCTGGCGTCACACTCTACGCTAATCAAGCAAAGACTTATAACCGGTTACTGCCACTTCCCATGTTGTTTCAATGCTGTATGCAAAGCTGGATTGTCCTCTCCAGAGCACGAGGCCTGGGTAGATTAATATGGAGGATAGACTGTTACCCAAGCAGCATATCCCCCCTCTCCACATCGCTGAAATAGTCCAATGGAACGGCAAAGCCGATACAATTAGTTTCAGCTGCGTCGCAGGAGTTATCAGAATGTGATTGTACACAGTCACGAACTGCTTCCAGGACTCCGGCTCCGGATTTTGCCTTGAGGTTGACTCCTGAAGCCTTTTCCAGTAGTACATATAGCCACAAGGCAGTGGATGTTTGTGATCAGAGTTTCCCTTCTCCTAGAAGATGGTCCTGCCATTTTATCTGCCATTGGGGCATAAAGCCCTCTTCTGCCTTCAAAACAGTTGACCATCTTCTCCTGTAACCCTGGATAGAGGCCCTTATGAGGTGCTACCAGCCGGGCCAGCTGGACTAAGGTTTTTTTTAGAGAGGTATTACTCCTCTAGCACTCCTCCTTACTCCAGGATGCCTGCTCCAGGTTTTGCCTCGAGGTTAACTCCTGAAGACTTTCCCATAGGTGGGTATAGCCAGAAGGCAGTGGAGGTTTGAGATCAGAGTTTTCCTTCTCCTACATAAGTTGCCTTCCAAGGCTAGTGGACACCATCTAACTGGTTTTTCCCACGCACACAGCTAACAAGACTTCCCACTTACACTCAATCAAACAGCCACTCTCCCCTCCCCCCCCATGAGGAGAGATGGAGAATTTTCCTCCCTGCAGTCACATGATTCATTCATTCAAACAGATATTAATAATAAAGCATTTCTTATATAATGTCTTTGGAAGTAACGTGCCAACACAATTGTAAGTCATGTCCCTCCAATGTCAATAATCTTGTATTTCTCAATACAATCCATTCTTTCATCCATGTTAACACTGCTGCCTGGTAATATAATTCCCAGTTTGGTAGTCCAAACCAGGAGTGGGTTCTACTTACCTTTACTACCGGTTCGCAACGAGATCAAATATGGAAAAAGAGTTGGTTTTCTTTTTTAAAGGGAATAGAAAAGAAGAAACTTCATTACAAAATGTATGGGACACAGCCAAAGCATATATCAGAGGACTGGCAATAACATGTGGGAAAGAGAAATAAAAAGAAAAGACAAGCTCAAAAAAAAAAAAAAAAACTAGAGGAGGAGTATAAGAAGTTAGAAATGGAATTGTAAAAAGATCCACAAAAAAAGAACAAAAGAAATCAAATGGATTTGAAAAAACATAAACTGAAAAGGAGGACTTAGCTCAAAAAATTAAGAGATCTAAACAAAAATTTTTTGAAAACACAAATAAACCAGGAAGATGGGTGGCATATAGATTGAAAAAAGAGAAGGAAAAAAATCAATCTATCAATTAATAGACAATGAAGGGACAGTATGTTACCAATGGTTTTTATTCCTTTGTCTTGGCCACATCCACCCAGTCACATGACCACCCAGCCATGACCACCCAGTCACATGACCACTAAGCCACGCACACCAAGCCATGCCACAGAACCGGTAGTAAAATTGAATTCCACCACTGGAAAGAATTATTCTGTTTGTTCTGTCCCCGTCCCACACACGCACCCAACCAGCCAGCGGGGTTAACCAGAGGGTTAAATAAACTCTTCAAACACTCAACGTCAGTGATAAGGAACTTGGCAGCAACTCTGTAGCTGCCTGCCACAGTGCTGTGGAGTCGGAGTCGGAGTCGAGGAGTCGGAGTCGGAGGAAATTTTGGGTACCTGGAGTCGGAGTCAGAGTCGGAAGTACAAAAAACTGAGGAGTCGGAGTCGGAGTCGGAACATTTATCTCCCAACTCCACAGCCCTGGCCTGCCAAGAACTTTTACTCCGATAACACAGACAAAAATACACACAGTTTGAATAGTCCAGTTTGTAATTAAATCTACAGCAAATAGACGTTGTGTCCAAAGGTGCAAAGTGACTCACCAGAGATTTAGCTTTGTCCGTCACAGAGTCCAAATGGCCACCACCCTCCCTTTTATAGCCTGTGGGGTGTGGTCCAGTGACTCAGCTTAATCTCTGGCACTCCTCCTTTTCTGCTGTACACGCTTGTCTCTCCGACGCTGGCATGAGTCCAACCACAATGTTTCTTCATCACTATCCGACGGCTCGGAAACATCTGGCTCCTGGCCAATCTCTTCTCCTTTGGGAGACACCTGAGGCATTGCCAGAGAGGAGGGTCCTGGAGAGGAAGGCTTGGCTGTCTCCTCTCCTTCATGTTCAGAGCCTTCTTCCTCCGATAAGATAGGCTCGGAGGACGGAGCCACAACACTGTTTATTGTTAAGCAGAAACACAGCATCCATTTTGGGACAGCTGACAAGTTAGCTTGATGAATGCAAGGATTTTTATACAGTTTCTGTGATGCTGCTAGGGGTTGAACTTCATTGCTTAATTCATCAAAGGGCTTCTTGCCATCAGAGAAATGGTCTGGGATTTCATTGGGGTCTGAGCCTGTTAAACAGGCAATTTGATAAGATTGCTGCCTGTGCAGCTCCTCAACTCTAGCACATTCTCCACAAACTGGATGCTTATTCCAGTGGTGGGTTTCAAAAATTTTTACTACCGTTTCTGTGGGCATGGCTTGCTTGGTGGGCTTGGCTTGGTGGACATGTGACTTAGTGGATGTGACCAACTTGACATCACTCACAGCCACGGCCACTCAGTCACATGATCACCCCACCTAGCCACGCCCACAGAAAAAGGTAGGAAATTTTTTTGAATTTCTACCTACCTACTTATTTTCTACCCAGGCCTGGCCTAGTCAAGGATCCTTAAAGGTTAGCCAGACACAGAGACCTTAAAGAAAAGAAAAGAAAGAAAGAAAGAAAAAGAAAGAAAGAAAGAAAGAAAGAAAGAAAGAAAGAAAGAAAGGAAAAAGAAAACAGGTAAGTATAAATCAGAGAGTTAAAGTCTCTCTGTTTAGAGGTACACACCCGTTAAGGGGTGGCAGAGGGGGCCTGATCACCCCCCCCAGGAGACCAGGTGGCGTCCTGAAGTCTCTGGAATTAAGTATTTAAGTATTGTGGAATTAAGTATTGTGTGGGATTGTGCGGGTGGTTAAACCTCTGCGGTTCTCATAGACGACTGTCGGAATGTCCAGCGTCGTGAGCCAGGGGTAGTGTTGTTAGAATGGGTGGTAATAGTATTGATCAGTGGAAGACAAAAAGAAAAACCCCCTTAATTACTCAAGTATCAGGCAGAGTTTGCTAGGGTCTGTTTGATGAAAACTAAAGAAAGGGGAGAAAGAAAACCTTATGCAATAAAAGTTTTTTTTTTTTTAAAAAATGTGTGATCTTATGTGTGGTAAGAGAAAAGAACTAATTGCAGTGTTATAAAGTTTCTGATAAATTGCCATTCTTAACTAAGAATAAACAAGACATTGTTTACTGTTCTTCCCACCCGGGGTTTAGCAGGCCGTAAAGAGGTAAAGCCTGTCTAAATGGGAAGTGTCAGATAATTTGACTTGATCAATTTGGTGTGATTTCTGTTATATATATATATATATATATATATATATATATATATATATATATATATATATATATATATATATATATATAATGATAGTGTGTAAAATTGAATGGAATTGAATTGATTGTTTGGCTGGCCAGCAAATTAAGTAAAGTTGTGCTTGAATAATTGTAATGATTGGTTTGCATGAAGTGAGATTTTTGCATGTGAGATTGGTGTATGCAGTTTGATTGCAGCATGAATGTGAAGTGTGTTGAGGGTAAAAGTTGGTGAAAATGCACTTTAATTCCCCTTCATATAATTTGTGGGAAATGTCTGTGAATTGTGGAGGTTGGAGAGAAGTGCAGAATGTGTTGCTTTGTTGGAAGAATGCTGAATGAAGCAGGTGAATGCTGAATGAAGTAGGCTTGGTTGCCTGCTGTAAAACATTTTTTTTCTCTCCCCCCCCTTTTTCCTTTGGAAGTGAGAAGCAGGAAAAGGGTGGGCTGTTGGATTTTTTTTCAGCGGACATCTCTCTCTCTGCTGAAAGAGCAGAGAAAGGAGGGGGAAAGATCGGCTAATGTGGTTTTTGCTGCTGATCTCTTTAATTTGCATACGAAAGTTTTTCTGCTCTGAATACAATTTTGATTTTATTTTTTTCTGGAAATTTTTGAGGTTTAAAAGGCTTAATTAAACCTATATAAAAGAAATGATTTTGAAAGATTTTTTTTAATCTGACTTGCATTTTACTAAAGGCAGAGAATTGAAGCTAAAGTTTGATCCAAATATATTTCAGATTTGTTTGTTTGATTGTTAGCAGCATAAGTTGTTGTTCCTTTCGAAGAAGGAGCTAATTTGTTTATAAAAGAGAGATATTCACTAAAACACAGAAATAGCAAACTGAATAATTATAGGGAACGAACAACTACAAAGGGTTAGGAAAAACAGAGAGTGAACTATAAAACTATTACTTATTTGCCAGATCCAGGACAGAAGAACCTAATCACAAACAAAAAGAGGATTTAACCACCATAAAACAATCACACACACAAAACAAAGAATTCACACGCCAAATCAAATTATATTTTTTTTGGGAGGAAAAAAAAAAGGGGGGGTTACTCTTACAGTTACGACAGGCTAGCCTCCGAATGCTGTGCTTGTGTTTGTTTCTTGCCTGCCTCCCCAGAAACAATAAACTGATTCTACTCTCAAGCAGCTGACCTCCAATCATTTCGAAGTAATCTCCCAGCCGGGAGTTTTGAATTCAGGAAGGGAAAGATCTGCCTTTCAACAATCCTTAAAGGGAAAGACTTCTTTTTCCTTCCGACAGGAGTAGCGTCTCAGCCTCTATCTATAAACAAGCAAAAATTAAGATAGTTCTATGCAAAATTAATTGTATCTGGACCTTGGAGTTTGAAATGGGAGGGACATGAAAGAGGGAGCCTTGAAAATTTGAAACAAGCTTTGACCAAGACTCCTGTATTAAGTTTACCAAACTTGGAAAAGCCATTCAATCTCTTTGAAAACACACAGACACACACAGACACACACACACACACAAATGAAACAATTTTAATGCAGCAGACAGACTTGATTGTAACCATAGATCACAATTTGAATCAAGCACAGTTCTTAGCCAACACCAGATCAATGGATCAGTTTGGATTAGAACATTATGGTGCTGAAGTGATTGATTTACAAACAAAAATAAGACCTGATTTGGAGGAACACCCCCTGGAGAAAGGAGAAGCAATTTGTATAAATGGTTCCTCTAGGGTGGAAGGGGGAGTATGGAAAAATCCTGGAAACAAGGGGTTTGCCTCGAAATTGGTCTGCTCAAACCTTTGAATGGTATTCATTAAATTAAGCTCTATGGACAGGGAGCCTGGATAGCTCAGTAGACAAATGCATTGTAATTTAACACCAGCTGTCTGCACTTACTGTCAATTCGAATCTCACCAGGCTCAAGGTTGACTCAGCCTTCCATCCTTTCTAAGGTAGATGAATTGAGGACCCAGTTTCTGGGAGCAATAAGCTGACTTTATGAAGGCTATTGCTTAATGCATTATAATCCTGAGTCTCCCGGAGAAGGGCGGCACATTAAAAAAAAAAAAAAAAAGGGAGTGGGGATGCTGTATGCTGGATACTGTATGCATTTGGGATAGTGCATTCATTTGGCAAAATATGGGTGGAGTCATTGGGGAATTCAAGCTATTGTAGATAAACTTTTAAAAAGCTATGGTTGTATTGGGATATATCCTTTAGTAACATCAATTATAAACAAATGTTTGATTTGTAAAAAGATGAATGAACAAGCTGTTAGGAAACAACAGATGGGTGGGAGACCACCAGCTTTAAGACCATTTCAATGTATTCATGTGGATTTTACAGAATTGCCAAAAGTGGGGAGAGTAAAATATTTATTGGTCATAGTGGACCACCTCACAGGGTGGGTTGAAGCTTTTCTCTGCAGTAATGCTACAGCAACAGTGGTGTCAAGAGTTTTATTATACCCAACCTAGAAAGATTATCATCATATGAACTGTTGTTTGGAGTAGTTTTCACTACAGGAAGCATATGCATTAATTTTCTGGAAACCAGAGACAAAGTATTGAAACAATATGTGTATAAACTGTCCAGATATTTTAAAGTTTTTAGGAAACAAGGACTATTAGCCCAAACACCACCTTTGAAGTTTCCAGTCCATAAATTCCACCATGATGATTGGATGTTCCTGGAAGGAAGTGAAAGGGCCCATGCCAGCCCCCAAGGAGTGGAAGGATTGAGTGGTTGCCTATGCTGTTTCCCAACTGAAGAGGACTACAACTGCTCAGATCTCTTTGCGCTCTCTCCCAGATGTATTGGTTTTGTAATTGTGCTTTTAAGATCTTAGGAGAACGGTCCTGGATTCACTGGACGAGACTGAAGCCCGCAGACCAAAGTGATCCAGTCACATACCAGGTGACAACAACTGACCGGCCCTTGGTGTTGAGGTTCAAGAAGAATACACCCTGCTGAGTCCTACCGGCAACGGGCTCTCAACGCACGGTGGTGATCGTCAAGCTTTGCTGAACCACCCCGGAAGCTGGTTCTCTACGCACGGCCGAAGCTTGGAATGGAGGAAGACAACATTCCATGACTATAGTTTGTAATGTAAAACCCATTAACAGTGATAGTATCCAGTAAGCACTTATTAAAAACACTCATGGTTGAGGAAGATTGGGGTGTGGGGACTCTGGGCAACAGCTACTTTAGCCCTTCTGTTGGTATTGTTTTAATACAATTGATATTGTCCTACCCCAAGTTACACATATCCCTAACCCTCTTCCTAACATGGTGAACTTGTAAACTTCAGGTCTTGCGCTCTTAAGGCCTTGTGGGTGTGGGAATAAAGTCACTATGATTTATTTGGGGTTGTGGGTACTATTAGCCAAGGGTCTAGTGAGTGATGCTAGCTTGAACAGTAGTTCCTCAGGTTGTGTGGATGTTCAAGAAATTCCTCTTGTCTCTGCGGAAGGATTTGAAGATGTCAAGAATCCCAGGGGACCTAGCAGCATCAAGACACTGAATGGGGACACTTTAGGTCAAGTCCACTCCCGCCAACAATGTGGCATCAGAAGGTGGAGTGGGTACCTTATTCCTAAACCAACTCCTAGACCTAAGGTTAAGAGTTTAACAATCCCGGTACAGGGGGGAATAGAAGGGCCCCTACAATAATTGAAAAGAGGAGATTGCATATCAGGGATACTGGAATTGGGTCGAAACCTTGTTAAATCATAGGGTCACCTTCCCTGTGTGTAGAGACATCAGAAACCTGGTAGGCCTATAGGATCCCTGATAAAAGAACAATGTCCATCAGAAGTGTACCTTGGTCCTAGAATGAACCTTAGGGATGTAAAACTAACCAAAGATTTTTTTTCCTTCTGCACACCACTCACTTTCTCATCACCACCAACTGCCATCATCACAAAATGGGGAGGATGGAAGAGGTCCTGGAAGGTATCAAGGAAAGGTGCACTAGTCTATTCCAGCCCCTCACTTCACTATCTGGTTCTCCATTAGGTCCAACACAGGTTTATGTGTCTTCTTTCCCCCTGGGATACTACCTCCCGGTATCTTTTTGAAGGTCCAATCCTCGGAGATAAGCAAAAGGACCCTTCACTAAAAGTCCCATTACAGCCACTGACGGGAATGTTTGTGGTGGGGGCTTTTGGGGGTCTGGACTAATGCAAGGAACAACCGAGCACATGCCTTTTCCATAAATCTTCTTATGTGAAAGGGATACGTATTTATGTTTGCCAACAAATTGGACCGGAACATGCACACTAGAAATTTCCTGAAATAGATGTTGTCAGTGGAGAACATACCATCCCTGTTCCTCTCATGGGGCATGTTCAGAAACGGGTACCAATCCTAGTCCCACTATTAGTAATCATGGGGATAGGAACTGCAGTGGAACAGGTGTAGGTGAGGTAACACACTCAGTAATACAGTTTCAGCAATTATCAGAAGAAAGCCTGAACCAAATTGCTGGAACCCTGGTGGAAGTCCAAGATCAAATAGACTCATTGGCTGCAGTGGTCTTACAAAACTGACGTGCCTTAGACCTCCTAACCGCAGAAAGAGGAGGTGTGTGTGTATTTCTGGGAGAAGATTGTTGCTTCTACATGAATAAATCAGGTGTGGTCAGAGGAATTGCCAAGGATTTACAGGATAGGGCATCCAAGATAGGTCAAAGTTTACAAACACCGGACATGTGGTTTTCTTGGTTGCCTGGATCCGGCTGGATTAAACAAATGTTATTCTTGTTGATATGGCTGTGGCAGGCCTAGCTTTTATTCCTTGTGCAATCCCTGTGCTGAAACAGCTATCTATCAGAGCAGTGAAAGAGATACAGACTGCGAAGGAATTAGTTTTGACAGAGCGCTTTCTTGAAGAAAAAAAGTTTCTGAAAAAGACACATATGTCGAAATAGGGTCTGGGAAAAGAATGGAGGGAGTACCTCCAAGGATTAATAGGGTGAAGATCAAGAAATACCTATCTCTTGCCTAGATTAGTCATATGTTGTGGGATATTATATGTTGGCTTTGTGTATTAAGGGACATAGAGTGTTGTGTAGGAAGTAATGGAAGTTTATGCATGGAAAAACTTCCACAGGGGGGAATGAGGTAAATAGCAAATAAAGAATAATGTAGATAAAAGAAATAATGTGAATAAAATAGGAATCATACAGAGTCAGATATATGGGCTCTGGGGGACCCTCTCTATTCACATTATTATAAAGGGAAGACGTGCTTGGATACATGAACTCTGAGAGACCCTATCTATTCACATTATTATAAGAGAGGAAAGTGCTTGTTGGAAATTACATTAACAAACAGTTAAACCCCTTTAAGTGGTAATATATCTTCTGATACCTAGATGTCACGGAAAGGACTGCTATATGGAAAAACATCTGAGTGACCTGACTGTGAATGACACAAAGACCTATATGTTACAAAGAGTTACTTAATCCAATGAACTTACCCAAGGACAGTAGTAACTCTCTCATTAGCGACTCTGAGCACTTAAGAAAAGTTGTGTGGCTAAGATAATTTTGTAAACTAAGATTAATGCTTTAAGTAATTAGATGAACTTATTAACAGTGAATGTAACCATAGAAGGAAAATCGGATGTATGATCTCATGATTAACCATATATGGAAAATGTATGATCTCACTGAATCCTTTGTCTTAGAAATGTATAAAAACCATTGTATCAGAGTTCTTTCTTTGTTCAAAGCTTCAGGTACAAATCTGGCTCTGAACCTTGCGCAATAAACTGTCTCTGACTGGCCTGGGAATGTTTTTAGTCCTTCCATTCCACTACAATATGACTTTAAGATGAATATGTATTCTATGACTTTAATAAGTACTGCTGAGTCATTGTAATGCTGAGTCATTGTATCCTGATTGGATAAGCTCTGTTGTAACTGTATTTAAGAAGGGAGCTGAAATGTAGTCATTGATGATATGCTACCATCATGTGTGGATATGCTATCATCGTGGGTGGATATGCTACCATTGTGATCTGTTACCAGCGTGAATGTGCTGTTATTTATTATCTACTGCTGTTTTGTATGGTAAGAAGACTTTTGTATCACTGGACTGATTTGAATGGCTAAGACTTGGATTGTTTAAAGACTATGGGATTGTTTTTCACTACAAAGTAAAAACGTTGATAAACCAGTTTGTATGTATTTTATTCATCGCTCTCAGCACCATTTCCCTGTGCTCTACACTCTGCTGGTTGGTTAACACAACAATATCCTTAACATGGCATATACTTCCTTTTTCCACACTGCCCAACGTCTTTCAGTATTGGTCAATTTCCGGGAAGTATAGGCACAGGGTTGCAGGTTCATGTTTCTTTGGAGCAGAATGGCCCCCACCCAGAGGTGGGCTTCAGTTGGTTCATACAGGTTCAGGTGAACCATTTGTTGAGATTTTGCACAGTTCAGAGAACCGGAAAATTGCACCACTAGCTGGCCCCGCCAGTCTCTGCTCTGTCCCTCTCAGTCACTCCTTATCTCACCCACCTTGGCCAGTGCCTAGAGTCAGGCTCACAGCCCAGCTCCTCCTTCGCTCACTCACTTGCCCAGACCATGCAGCCCCTGTGGCCCAGCTGATCTCCACACCTTGCCCGTTTGCCTGCCTTTGCCGCAGCCTACCATGCTGGCCACAGGGTGCTTTAGACCACTGTAGTACCAAGGCTCTTCAAAATCTTTACTTGTATCCTGTTTAACAAGTTTAAAGCTTTTTCCAAGTGGGCCGGCATACCTCTTACCAGAGGACAGCTAGGTACCGTTCCCTAGTGAGACAGCTGTTCCCCGCCCAGCGCATGGTGCTGCCAAGATAGCTTGGCTGATGATCAGGCAACTCCAAAGTTTCCTGCTAAACGTGTTCATTCTCTTGCCCGTCTTCTTTCCCTGTTTAAAAGAGCCACGCTTGTAGGGGGTAGAGATCTGACTAAAGAGCTGTGCTTTAGCTGTGCTAAAGAGCTGCCTCCTGCCTTCCAGGATCTCCAAAGTTCCTCCCCCATCGAATCCTAGCTTTCTCCTGCCTTCCAGGATCTCCAAAGTTCCTCCCCCATCGAATCCTAGCTTTTTCCTGCCTTCCACGATCTCCAAAGTTCCTCCCCCATGGAATACTAGCTTTTTCCTGCCCTTCACGATCTCCAAAGTTCCTCCCCCATCGAATCCTAGCTTTTTCCTGCCTTCCACATCTCCAAAGTTCCTCCCCCATCGAATCCTAGCTTTTTCCTGCCTTCCACGATCTCCAGAGTTTCTCCCCCATCGAATCCTACCTTTTTCCTGCCTTCCACGATCTCCAAAGTTCCTCCCCCATGGAATCCTAGCTTTTTCCTGCCTTCCACGACCTCCAAAGTTTCTCCCCCGATTGAGTACCTCCTGCCTTCCGTGCCTCCTCAGATCTTTGCAGTTTCTCCCCCCCATCACGTGCTAGCTTTCTCCTGCTTTCCTGCCATGGAGAGCCATCTGCAGAGGGTAGAACCTGCAGAGATCGGAGAAGGCCCTGCCTCCGTTCATGCGTGGCAGAGACCAGAAGACCAGCTGGCTGATTGGAGGTGCGTGCATGTGCGTTGGACCTGGACTGGGGCAATGGCTGGCATGCCGGCAGAAAGGGCTCTGTGTGCCACCTGTGGCACGCATGCCATAGGTTCGTCATCATGGCTCTATACATATCTCTTCTCCAACCAATCATAAAATTGCGCCTATATCTGAAAATATTCTGATTCCTCTCTATCTTTAAGTATCAAGGTCAATCTATTCATTTCTGCACAATCCAATATTTTCTTAATTATTTCTTCCTCCATAGGGATTTTCTCTGCTTTCCATTTTTGCGCAAATACTATCCTCGCTGCTGTTATCACATGTACAATCAAATATATATATTCCTTACTAAATTTCTCTGGTAAGATACCCAATAGGAACAGTTCAGGTTTTAAATCTATATGTTGTTGTGTCATTTCTTCTAACCGTGTTCTAATTTTCATCCAATAATTTCTTGCTTCTGGACATGTCCACCACATATGATAATACGATCCAGGTAACTGATGACATTTCCAGCATTTTGCAGATTTATCTTTAAACATATTTGCCAATTTTTCAGGTGACATGTGCCATCTATAAAACATTTTATATTGATTTTCTTTATATGCTGTTGGCATTGTTAATTTTTAATTCCTTTCCCATAACTGCTGCCATTTATCTAATTCAATTGAATAACCAAATTTTTTGCCCAAGCTATCATTGTTTCTTTTACCTGTTCTTCTGCTAGTTCAATACTGAATAGATAATTATATATTTTTTAAATTATGTGTTTGTCTGTCCCTGTATCTTATCCAGTCCTGTCATTTCTAAATAGATACCATATAATTTAACATCTTTTTCATATCTTGTTCGTATTTGCATATGAGTATACCAGTCTAACTCAATCCCGTTATTTCTTGTTTCCCTTTCAATTCCCCCTTGTCTGTTAAAATATCCTTATATCTAAGAATATTACTAATATTACTAATATTTGGATATATTAATGCTTCCATTGTTGATAACTGTTAGATCAGCGCTGGAAAGAAACGCGACTCAGCTCTGGTCCATTCAGCTCTTTATTAGAATGGTGAAAAAACAGACTGCTGGCAGTGGCTCCCGAGCCTCCTTATATTCTGCTCGGGCCAGCCAGCCAGCCAATGACAACTGTTCAAACTTCCCACCAGTGGAAGTGACCAATCCCCCGGCAGATGTCCTTATAAGGACATAACACCCCTCCCCTCTTAGTCCTCAGTCAATCATTCCATGGCGTAAGTGAGTCACGTAGTTGCGCAGGTAGGCGGGACGGACAATGGTCCTACCTGACCTGCGCGGTACAGTTCGTTCTCCGGTGCTGCTCCCGATGGGTCTGGCTCCTGCTGGTACTCGTGGTGGGCAGTCCCAGAAATCGGCCGTTGAGTGTGTGGGGCCTCGCCTAGCGCCTCCAGCTGGAGTGGCCGGCTCGCCCCACGGCTGGTGGATTACCTCGTCGCTGCCAGGATGATGTTGGGTCGGTTCCTGTCGTTCGTCGCGGAGTTGGACTGGACAGCTGAATCCCGGTAGGACCCTTGGTTGTTTCTTTTGGTCTCTGGCTTACTTCTGTGGGCTTCCCCGGTCGATGGTGGCGGAGTCCCCCCCCTGGCTGGGGACCCCTGCTGGGGTGTTGTAGTCCTCCACTGCAGGGCTGGCGTTGGATCCTCTCAGTGTTGTGGCGCCAGTCAACATTGCTGGGGTGGTGATGGTCGACTCTGCCGGGTTGGTGTGGACGCGGAGGGGTGGATGGTTGATGTCCTACCTCACTGTGCTGGTGTAGGTCTCCCTCGTCTGGCTGGCTGATGTCAACTCGGTCGGGTTGGTGTTGGTTTTCCGGGGCAGGTTGTCCCTGGTCTACCTCATCCTGATACTGGGGATGCCACGTTTCGGAGGGTCGCTGGCCATCGTCGCTGTTGGCTTGGTGCCTCGTCCCGCTGGGTCGGTCCCGGTCTACTGGGCTCTGGCTGCGCTGCTGGCGGTTGTCCCCTTCGCCATGAGGTTGCGGACCTACCCTGTGGGGGTGGAGTAGGCCTACCTCACAGGGGTGTTGTAGGCCGACCTCATCTGGGTATGGCAGGCCTACCTCACTGGGGGGTGGTAGGTCTACCTTGATGGGGTGTTGTAGGTCTACCTCGTCTGGGTGTGGCAGTCCTACCTCGTCGGGGTGGTTTCCTTCGATTCCCCTCACCCTTTTGCGGAGTTGGTCGATGTGCCTTCTGCATGACCGGCCGTCATCCAGCTCCACCTCGTATGATCTTGGGCCCGTCACTCTCCCGATCCGACCCTTGATCCACTTCGGCTGGCCCTGAAAGTTGAGCGTGAACACCTTCGTGTCAGTGGTGAGTTATTCGGCTTGTCTTTTGGGTTGTACTGTGGATGGAGTTTATCTAGCAGTGAGCGGAGCCTTCTCCCCATCAGAAGCTCGGCTGGGCTTTTCTTCGTTGTGGCGTGTGGTGTGATGTGTTGTGCCAGCAGGAACTTGTCGATTTGTTCCTGCCAGTCTCCTGGGCCCATCCTGGTGAGCATGTCCTTCATGAGCCGTACCATTTTTTCTGCTTGTCCATTTCCAGCTGGCCTGTACGGGGCGATGAGGGCATGCCGGATGCCTTGGCTTGCCAGGAAATCCTCCATGGTCTTGGCTGTGAGTTGCGGGCCGTTGTCGGAGACCAGGATGTCCGGCAGCCCGTGTGTGGCGAATAGGTGGCGGAGTGCCCTGATTGTGGCCTCTGTCATGGTGGATGGCATCGCGATGACCTCCAGCCATTTCTCAGTGCTCGGGTTGAATGGAGCCATTGAGATTTGAGGTCCAGACATGGTAGTGACTTAGCTCGTTCTTCAGCTCTTTGCTTAAGATGGCAGTTGGCTTGCAGCTCTTCGTCGGTTCTTCTCTAGTCCTTCGTCACCAGTGTTAGATCAGCGCTGGAAAGAAACGCGACTCAGCTCTGGTCCGTTCAGCTCTTTATTAGAATGATGAAAAAACAGACTGCTGGCAGTGGCTCCCGAGCCTCCTTATATTCTGCTCGGGCCAGCCAGCCAGCCAATGACAGCTGTTTAAACTTCCCACCAGTGGAAGTGACCAATCCCCCGGCGGATGTCCATAACAATAACTATGCTGGTATTTTCAAATAATGTTTATCTCTGATCTTCTGTACTTGTAGTAATGCATTCCTTACATAATGGCTTTGAAAATAAGTGTGCATCTTGCTTCTGCCATACCATAAAAAGGCATGCCATCCCAATTGTAAATCATGACCTTCCAAAGTTAATAGTCTCATGTAGTGGTGAAATGTAAAATTTGTTACTACCAGTTCTATGGGTGTGGCTTGGTGGTGGTGGGGGAGTTAATGTGACTGGATGGGCGTGGCCAATTTTTTTTTTACTTTTAAAACCATTTTTTCTACAACCTCTTCAGCTGAAGAGGTTGTAAAAAAATGCTTTTAAAAGCCTCTGAGGATCAGGCAACTCAGCTGGGATCGTCAGAGGCTTTTTTTTTTACTTTTAAAAGCATTTTGTTTTGGCCAAAGAGGTTGTAGAAAAAATGCTTTTAAATTTTTTTTAAAAAGCCTCTGATGATTGCGCGGCTCAGCTGGGCATGGGGGATGGCAGGGATTTTTGCTACCGGTTCTCCAAACCATCCGCTGCCATCGCTATCAGATCAGGCGATCCGGTCCGAACCGGGAGCATTTCACCCCTGGTCTAATGTTTCTTAGTTCAACCCATTCTCTCATCCATGTCAAAGTTGCTGCCTGGTAATATAGCTCCCATTTCAGTAGTCCAAATCCTCCTCGTAGTCTTGCATCTTGTAGAAGTTTTATGTTCTACATCGTTTTTTTCTCTTGCCATCTACATTTCCTTACTATTTTATCAAGATAATCCAAATATGTCTTTTCTAGTTTTATCGGTATCATCTGGAATAGAAACAATAGTCTCGATAGTATGTTCATCTTTATTATCGCAATCTTTCCCATCAATGATAGCTGTAGATTTTTCCATTTCTCCAAATCTTCCTCAGTTTGTTTTTTTAATTTATAATAATTATCTTCCTTTATAGTTACACATCTTGAGGTTAAATATATTCCTAAATATTTTACTTTCTTCACAATTTGGATATTTAATTTCTCTGTCAATTCTTTTTTCTGTTTTTCTGTGATATTTTTGACCAGTATTTTTGTTTTTTCCTTGTTAATTTTTAAACCTGCAACCTCTCCATACTCTTCTCTTTGTTCTAATAATTTAGGATCCATTATTTGAGGCTCCTCTAGAATAAAATCATCTGCAAAGGCTTGTAATTTATATTCTTCTCCCTTGATTTTCATTCCTTTTATCTCTTCATTTCTTCTTATGTTTCTGTTCAAGACTTCTAATGTTAATACAAATAACAAAGGAGATAATGGACATCTTTGCCTTGTTCCTTTCATTATATTAACTTTTTCTGTCATCTCTCCATTCATCATTATTTTTGCCGATCGCTTGTTATAAATTGTTTTTATCATATTTGTAAATCTCTCTCCAAAATCCATCATCTGTAATTGTTCTATCATAAATTTCCAATTCACATTATCAAACACTTTCTGTGCATCTAAAAACAACATTGCCATTTGTTTTTCTGAGTATACCTCATAATATTCCAAAGTATTCAAGATTATCCTCATATTGTCTCTAATTTGTCTCTTAGGTAAAAACCCATTCTGGTCCATGTGAATAAATTCATTTAACAGCCTTTTTAATCTATTCACCATTATTGAAGCAAAAATTATATAATCCACATTCAACAATGAAATCGGTCTATAGTTTTTAACTTGTTGTAAATCTGTATCTTCTTTAGGTATGAGCATTACATACACCTCTGTCCATGAGTCTGGAATCTTTGCCTTCACTAAAAGTTCATTAAATAATTCCAACAGGAGGATGAGAAATTTAATGGGCAGGAGGGAGGGAGGACGGAAAGGCAGCAGAGCAAGGTTCATAAGGTAAACTCAAGTTTCTTAGTTTGGACCAGCAAAAGGCAGTAGGCAGCAGTGGCAGGGAATACAAAGGACAACTGGAGAGATGGCACAGCGCTCAGCCATCCAGGCTTCAAAGAAAAGTTTGTTTCAGGGCAAGGGGTGCAATCCACTTTCTAAAACAAGATCCTGCTAAATTCCAGATATCTAGAAAACAAGCCGCGGTGTTCAGTCCATGTGCCCACCTCCTGCCTTTCTAAAGGGACACCTCCCCCCCACCGCCCCACTTGCTCCCACATGTTTCCACCATGGTCCCATCCTTTGCCGGCTCAGCTCGCTTACCTCCACCCATTTCCCCTCCTTCAGCGGCCCCTTACTCACTCTCCTCACTTCTTCCCCAATGACTGCATCTTTCTTTGTCCAAACATACATATAGCAAACATGCATACATCTCATGGTGCCAGAGGGACTCGCCCTGTACAGATCTCATCTCTAATTCCAAGGGAGCAAAGCCTTTTCTAGAAGATAGAGGTGAGGAGGAGTTGGGACAGAGGAGAAGAAGGGAGTCTGGTGGATATGCCGGCCTGTTCGCTCTCCTGCTACAGGATTGCGGGGGGGGGGGAGAGTTGAAAAAATGCAGGCAGGTGGTGGCCATTGGCATGCTGCCCTGAGCTGGCCTTGCCCTGTTCTGATGTAGTGCCAACAGGTCAGGGTGGGCTATACAGGAACAGTGCAATGCAGCTTCCATGTAGTAGGAGTTTTGGAAAAAGGGTTCCTGTATCTCCCTCGCAAGGTTGAAGGAGGAAGGGTTGTCTCTCCCACCCTGAATTAGTGTCCCAAGCTCCATTTGCCCGAAGGACAGGAGGGGGAGGGTGCATCTGGCCTGGAGAGAGCCTGGCTGGGGCCTGTGGACCCACGTACAATTTTCTGCCTGCTGTAGGCTGCCCTGCTCCCTCCCGGAGGTTCTCCAGCCTGCCATAGTGCTGCCTTCCCTGCTCCCAGAAGACACAGCCTTTCCACAGCTGGCTGAACAACTGGCAAGGGAAGAGATTTACAAGCTTGTGGGATCATGGAGCTATTTGTCTGAGGTTTTTATGATCTGCCGGGATAGTGAAATCCAAAACCTGCCCAAGAATCAAGAGAGGTGCGTGGGCAAGTCCATCCAGCGCCGTGAGGTGTGTGTGTGTGTTTGCTCTGTGTGTATGTTAAGGCTTAGGAGGACAACATGACTTGGCTGAACTTTTCCTGCCTCAGAAGCTGCTCGGAAGGCAGCTGCCATGACCTGTCTCTTTAAGGTCCCCCCACCCCTCGCCATCTGGCTTCAGCTTGTGGAGTCACTGGGACTGGGAGAGTGGAGCCCTTTTCCTTTGGTGGCAGCTGCCCCGCTTGGCTGCCTTTGCACAGAGCCGGATGGTGGGCAGTGTCGAAGTACCTTAAAGGGACAGGCCATGGCAGCTGCCTTCCAAGCAGCTTCGCTGTGAAGAGAGGCAGGAAAAGTTTGGCCAAATTGTCTCCTTCAAGGCCTCAAACATACACACAGTATACACCTCATGGTGTTGGGACTTTCTGCAAGGAGACAGCACATGGGCGAATCCCTCCAGCGCCATGAGGTGTGCATACGTTTGCTCTGTGTGTATGTTTGGGCAAAGAAAGAGGCAACCTTTGCTTAACGCACTGTAAGCCGCCCTGAGTCTCTGGAGAAGGGCGGCATATAAATCAAATTTAAAAAAAAAAAAAACCCGGAGAAGGTGGGTGGAAATATGCGGGAGC
This sequence comes from Pituophis catenifer annectens, assembly GCF_029215685.1. Classification (NCBI taxonomy): domain Eukaryota; kingdom Metazoa; phylum Chordata; class Lepidosauria; order Squamata; family Colubridae; genus Pituophis; species Pituophis catenifer. Next base: position 56,411,635 of record NW_027256884.1, on the reverse strand, counting down.
AAGCGGGGAGGTGTCTCTTTAGAAAGGCAGGAGGTGGGCACGTGGACTAAACACTGTGGCTTGTTTTTTAGGAGCTTAGCAGGAACAGTTAGAAAGCAGTGTGGGTTGCGCCCCTTTCCCTGAAGCGAACTTTTCTTTGAAGCCTGGATGGCCAAGCGCTGTGCCATCTCTCCAGTTGCCCTTTGTATTACCTGCCACCTCTGCCCACCACCTTTTCCTGGTCCAAGCTAAGAAACTTGAGTTTACTTCATGAACATTGCTCTGCTGCCTTTCCTTCCTTCCTTCCTTCCCCCACTCCTGCCCATTAAATTTCTAATCGTCCCTCAGCTTCTAGGCCCGATTTAGCAAGACAAAGCAGACGCATAGGGGAGGGGGGACCTGATTTTTTTGGCTTGGGATTGGATCTTGGCCACTGCATTGGAGTTTTCATTAGAGTCCTTTTTAAAAATTGCAGCCGCAGAGCCGTTCTTCACACGGGACAACTCGGCAGTGATGAGGGAGAGGGAGAAGGGGCAGCTGCTAGCACAGATCAGAGTGCTTCTAGGACGAGGGAAGCCGGGAAGAGAAAAGGCAGTTTACAAGAGCAGAGGCAGGAGAGCAAAGCAAGTGAATGAGGATGTAGTCCGGGTACACCAGCATCCCCTTATACAGATGCTTATGCAGTACTTCATTGATTAGTTGCATGAACACTGTGGATGCTCCCTGCAGCCCAAAAGGCATCGGAACTGGAAATAACCTAAGGAACAATTGAAAGCAGTTTCCCACTTATCTCCCTCTTTTATTCTCACTCGGTAATATAGTTCTCTCGGTTTGGTGAATACCCTTTCCTTGGCCAGGTATTCCAGCATGTCCTTCATAAGGGGGAAGGGGTACATGTTTTTCACAGAGACACTATTGATCCTCTGAAAATCTACGCATAATCTCAAAAAGCCATCTTTCACAGGGGCTGCCATCATAGATTTTGCTGGTTGGATGAAGCCCCTAGCTAGATTTTTATCCACTAAGTTCCTGAACATTTCCATCTCTCTTGGGGTCATTGAGTACATCTTTAGCTTGGGTAATTTTGCTCCTGGCAGCATCTCAATGGCACAGTCAGTGGGGCAATGGGGAGGGAATACGTCTGATTCCTGCTCACTGAATGCTTCAGCTAAATCCTGGTATTTCTTAGGGATGGTCAGTCCCCCTTGGTCACTCTGAGCTAATGAGTTAATGAGTTCTAGCTTTCCCTTACCCACCAGTGGTGTTTCGCTACCTTTGCATGTCGCCCCTAGGCATTGCAATCCACCTGCTCTACACCTCCAATGCCAATTGTTGTCTTTCCAGTCAGCCGTGGGTTTCCACTTCTTCAGCCACGCCAACCCCAATATCATAGTCTCTACCATTTTTGGAGCTACTATGAATCATATGGTTTCCTCGTGGCTCACTGCTGTCAGGATTACTGGCTTGGTTAGGCAGGTGGTGGGCAACCCCCCAGTAAGGAAGCTATCAACTTGCTCAAACTTCATAAGTTGCCCCTGAGTGAGGCACTAGAATCTCAACTCGGGTAGTAAAAGGCACGATGGTTCCACTTACCATCGGATCATTCTCCCCTTCGCTGTCACTCTCATAAAAGACCAGGTTGGGTTTGCTGGGGGTCAGAGTTCCCTCTCTAGAGGGGGAAGAGATCTTCACAACCTGCTGCACCACCCATATCTTCTCCTTTCCCTTCCTTGGTGCGTTCTTGGCCTTCAGCTGGCTCAGACCTTTTGGTGCTGACATGGGTTGCAAGGCTAGGCAATTTGCTGCCCAATGGCCCTCTTTTCCACATTGGAAGCAGGCTCTGGGTTAAGGTTCTCCCTCAGGGTGGCAGGAAGAACTGTTGATCCCTTGTGTGTTGGCAGGCATCTCTCCTGGCCTCATTGGGGGCAACCCTCATGTGCTGCTTGCTGCCGGTACTCCAACAGGTCTAGCTCCACTGTAGTTGCCAGTTGGTACCATGCCCTGAGGTTGTCTGGAATTCCTTGGGGCAGGCAGTTCTCCCACTAGGATGCGGAGTGGGTCAGAAGTGGGGATGATCCAGCCTATCTGGCCAATCACTGAGTCGGATAATCTTGGCCACGCTTCCTTAGGCCTCCATTACTTCCAGTTTATTTGACTCAGTGGTTCTGACCAATCGCTTCGCTGAGTCTCTCACTTCTGACCGATCGAGATCGTGATATTGCAGTTGGGGCTTTTTGGCAGTTTTGGCTGGAATCGCTGCCTCAGTACTAGTGCTGTCTCCGTTGCCTCTAGAACACCTGAGGAACGTGAGTTTATTTCTTGACTTCAGCCCCCTCCGTTTCCAGCAGTGTGCGTGCGGGCCATTTCAGTTTCGGCTGAAAACGCCGCCGCCACGCTCTACTGGCCGCCGCCGCCTCAGCACTCATCAGCTGAGGGGCAGAGAGAGTGAAAGTGTGCCGCAGAGACCAATGCTTCGTTCCGGCTTTTCTGCCACCGCTGTCTCGATCTGCTGGCTGTCGCCGCTCAGCGCTCATCAGCTGAGGGGCAGAGAGTCTGAACAGCACCGCGGAGACTAGCACTTCGTTCCGGCCGTTCCTGCCGTCGCTGCCCTTCCCAGTGCTCAGGGAAGGCGGCGTTTTGTCTCCTGGCACTATCGGCTTGGCGTGGGAGGCTCATTTCGCTTCCCCGCCAATTTCTACAGCCGCCATATTTGCAGCCGTTATTGCAGCCACCGCCATTTCTGCGAGCGCCATTTCTGCTGCTGCCTTCGCTTCTTGTTTGCCTTCTGAGACCTGCCTTGACAGCACATTCGGTGAGCAATTCGCTGCCTCCCGTTGCTGCTTAGGTGGTTTTTTGTTACAACTTGCTGCAATAAGAATTCAAAAAAAAAAAAAAAGGCTCTGGTGAGAAGGTGTTTTGGGCCCTCAATTGAGGTTCAAATTAAATCCTTGGTGGCCATTTTGACTAGCCCTGGTGGTCTCCTGCCGGGCAGCCATTTTATCTTCAGAATGAGGAATTCTTCATGCTGTCAGTTCATGGCTGTTACAGCGGCCATTTTGATTGGACCTCATTTTTCTGCCTAGCAACCATTTTAAAGTTCAAAGTTAGAATAAGGTTTTTTTCTAATTACCTTACGCTTTAAGCGTGGAATTATTATTGATGATATTGCCCATTATTATTATTGTTACTAACATTAATAATGATGATAATATTGATGATGTCTTTATTATTGTTCCATTTATGTACAGATCTTCTGCTGTATTACAGCTTGACCATCATGGCAGACCAGTCATCTTGCAAGATCGATTCTGGCCGTAAGGCCTCAGCAAAATCAGGACATGTTAAAAAATCTCATCAGCATGGTTCTGATCTGACTGACCAGGCACACAAAGCTAAGCCAACTCTGGACACGGGTCTAGATTTGGGGGTTTCGGATGAGGTTGATTTGACCAGGGCCCTCTCCCCGGAAAGACAGGACAATCTATCCTCTGGCTCTCATGGCTCCCCAATTAGGCAAAAGGGGGACCCCTTTGATTGCTCTATCTCTGCTTAGGATCCTCCATCAAATAAACAACCTAAGTCAGATCTGGAGAATCTTCCTGAGTCAGTACAAATGCTAATTGCCAGGGCCATCTCTCATGGCATTCAAGCGGGCATCAGGGAGCACCGCTCTACTTCCCTTGTATCTGAAAGTCTTCACTCGAGAAGATCTCGAGTCTCCCCTGACGCCAGTCTCACTGGGTCTCCTGACCACTCACCTACCAGATCTAGGGGCAGTATTGACATAGACCTGGAGGATGAACCTCAGAGGGAAGTGGATCTATCTGATGATGAATCCACTGCTCCAGATGTGCCTGCATTTATGGGGTTATTCCCTCAGGGACTTTTTAAGTCACTTCTCCACAAGGCCAAAATCACTTCGGGCCTGGTTGACCCTGTCTCTGTCCCGACAACCTCCTCTGCCTCCACCAGTCAGGGCATATTTTCTGAACCAGTCACTGAACAGCTCTTTGTTCCGGTGCCAAAGCTTTTTACCGATGTGGTTTGCAAACAATGGACTAACCCTACCTCTCTCCCTACTCCCAGTGGCTACGACCGCCGGAACTACAACATGGACCCTGCCCTGACCAACCTTTTACAGGTTCCTGGTGTCGATGGTCCAGTGGCAGCACTATCCTCTTCATCTCCTTTCATTTCGGGAGACACTTCGGAAGGACTCAAGCCGGAGGACCGTAAGTTTGATTCATCTTTCAAGAAAGCTCACCAGGCCTCAGCATGGGCAATCCAGGCAGCCACTGCGGCCTCGTTCTTCTCCCGGTCATCATTGTTGTGGCTTCAACAACTACAGTCCCGCTTACCAGCACAGGATGCCAGAGTCCACCAGGACTTGAATAAGATAATTGCCGCCACTCAATTCGCTTCTGATGCCACCCTAAATGCGGCCAAATATGCCTCGCGGGCTATGGCTTCTTTGATTACCTCCCGTCGCCTTTTATGGCTGAGACCTTGGCACGCTGACCTCAAGGCCAAATGGCGCCTGGCATCTACACCATATTCAGGGTCTAAATTATTTGGCGATTCCCTTGAACCATTGTTAATGGAGGATAGGGATAAAAGGAAGGTCTTACCTTCTATTACTAGAAGAGCTGATCGTGGAACTACCCCCTACTACCGTAGGCAAACGGCTTGCAATTTTCCTCAGGAGGGTACCAGTCAGAGGTCATACTCCCAGGGTTCCTTTTGTTCCCAGGACAGGGGTTCCTTTTGGGATAAACCCAAATCCTTTGCTCCACAGAAGCGGCCCTTTCGTGGAACTGGCGGATGCCAGTTCCGCCGCCAAAAATGACTCACCCTTGACAGCTCCCATTGGGGAAAGGCTGAGCCTGTTTCTCTCCGAATGGGCTTGCAGTACAACCGACCAATGGGTTCTTCATGTGATAGAATTCGGCCTCCCGTTAGAGTTCCTCTCCAGCCCTCTGAGCCACTTCGTGCCTTGCCCTGTCTCCAATTCCCACAGCAAGCGCTGTCTCATGGAGTTTGCCGTTCAACACCTCCTGGAGATCAACGCGGTGGAGGAAGTTCCACGGGATCAATGGAGACAGGGATTTTACTCAATCCTTTTCATGGTACCGAAACGCTCTGGGGGCTGGAGGGCGATTCTAAACCTAAAATCCCTGAACACTCATTTAGTGTACCGCAAATTCAAAATGAGTACACTGAAATCTATCCTAGAGGGAATAAGAGGGACTTCCTAGCCTCCATCGTTCTCTCCAAGGCATACCTTCATATTCCCATAGAGCCAGCTCACCGGCGGTACCTTCGGTTCAGCTACGCGGGGCGCCACCTGCAATACTGTGCCCTTCCGTTTGGTCTGGCATCGGCTCCGCGCAGCTTCACCAAGATCCTAGCGGCCTTGGTAGCCCACCTAAGATCAATACCTATTCGAATTCAGGCTTATCTGGATGATATTTTAATACAAGCTTCGTCCCTCAAAAAAGCCAGGACCGATGTACGTCTCATGCTATAGATATTGCAGAATCATGGGTTCCTAGTCAACAGGCCCAAGAGTCAGTTGGACCCACAGACTCATCTAACTCATCTAGGGTCGGTCATAGACACTCAGGTAGGGCAGGTATTCCTTTCACAGGAAAGGAAAGAGCCTCAGGTCCCTGATTCGGCATCTTTTACGAGAACCAACAGTTCCCAAACTAGACCTATCGCGCCTGCTGGGGAAACTAGTGTCATGCACGGACATAGTCCCCTGGGCTCGGCTTCACGCCCGCAGCCTTCAATGGCTGTTGCTCCCACATCAACGAAAAATGACCGCAGCCTCCCGATCCAGGATCAGGGTCCCCATTTCGGTGCGCTGATCTTTGCACTGGTGGCTATCCCCGGCTCTGGACAAAGGGTGCGTCTTCTTGGACGTGCAACCTCTGATTATGACAACAGACGCCAGTCTGACTGGCTGGGGCGCGCACCTGGGCCTCCAGGTTGCTCAAGGGCGTTGGTCTCCAACGGAAGTGTGGTCCAGTATCAACCTACTGGAACTCAGAGCCATTCGCCTGGCCCTTCAGACCTTTCATCAGACTGTCCAGGGACATCATCTGTTAGTTCTTACAGACAACGTGTCAGCGAAAGCCCACGTAAATCAACAAGGGGGAACAAGATCCAGGACCTTGATGCGGGAGGCTCTCCTTCTGGGGAGATGGGCAGAATCCCACATTCATTCCCTCCGGGTGGATCACATCGCAGGGAAAGACAACCTCCAGGTGGACTATCTCAGCCGCACCACAATAGATGCATCGGAATGGCGTCTCAAACCCGAGCTGTTTCAGGACCTTTGTCTTCGATTCGGCCGGCCAGAGGTGGACCTATTTGCGTCCCCGGAGAATGCACAGTTACGACGGTTCTTCACACGCTACCCATCGCCGGGGGCGGAGAACACGAATGCGCTCCGCTGCCCGTGGCCCCAAGAGCTTCTTTATGCATTCCCGCCGATTCCATTAATCCCACGGGTACTTCGCAAAATCATAGCCGAGGAGGCGGATGTCGTCTTCATCGCTCCTTATTGGCCAAGAAGACCGTGGTTCTCCGACCTCGTGGCCTTCTCAACGACGCATCCCTGGCGATTTCCCCCGGAGAAGGTGTCCCTCAGTCAGGGGGCAATCAACCATCAGAGCCCCAGTGGCTCAACCTAACCGCTTGGCGCTTGAAGGGCTCCTCCTAAGGGAGGCGAGATACTCTGAGGACGTCATCCGGGTGATGCAGACTGACAAGAAGGAGTCCACCATCAGACTCTACAACATCACATGGAAGGTATTTATTTCGTGGTGCTCTGCGCGCGAAATTAATCCATTGTCAGCTTCTGTCCCGCAGGTGCTGGAGTTTCTCCATGATGGCTACAGCAAGGGCCTGGCACATAATACTCTCAAGCGTCATGTCGCAGCTCTCGCCACGGTGTTGTTGCCCAGGGAAGGCATGCCTTTGTCTCACCACCTCTCCATCCGGAGATTTCTGCGTGGGGTACGAAACCTTCGACCACCTGTAGTCCACCGATACCCCACATGGGACTTGCCGCACGTATTGAAGGCTTTAACTGGTCCACCCTTTGAACTTCTCCGTACTTCCACCCTTAGGTTCCTAACCATGAAAGTGGCCTTCCTGGTGGCCGTAACTTCAGCTCGCCGCATTTCAGAGCTGGCAGCTCTATCTGTCAGGCCAGATTTATGCGTGATACACCCGGATAGGATAATACTTCGATTGGACCCTGCCTTTGTGCCAAAAATTAACTCCCGATTCCATCGTGAGCAGGAGGTTATCCTTCCTAATTTTTGCCCGAACCCCGCCCATCCCCTAGAGCACAAATGGCGCACCCTCGATGTTCGCAGGGCTATAAAGATATATATTTCTCGGATTGCCTCCTCAAGACGCTCCGAAGCACTCTTTATTTCATTTCAACCTGCATCTCTGGGATCCAAGGTTTCCTCAGTCACCATAGGACGTGGGATCCGAGCTTGCATTGCCAAAGCTTCCACGTCATATTACAGCTCACTCCACGCGGAGTGCAGCTACCACCGCTGCTTGGGCCACGCAGGCCTCCCTTGAGGAAATTTGCTGGGCTGCTACCTGGACTTCTCCTGTTCCATTCATCAAACATTACCGTTTGGACGTCTTCGCCTCTGCCGAGGCGGCTTTCGGCAGGAGGGTTCTCCAACAGGTACACCTGGCACCTCGGCTTCCTCCTTCGCAGACTTCCCTCCCAAAGAATTTACAAGCTTGGGTATGTCCCACTTCTGTCCCACTCCGCATCCTAGTGGGAGAAGAGGTGTTGGACTTATCGTGAACGCTCTTTCTCCAGAGGATGCGGAGTGGGTCAGCCCCTCCCGTCTGCGATTACACTTATGCTTCCTTTTGACTCACTCTGCGCATGCCCAAGATGGCGGATTTGAGCTGAGACGCTCCCAGGAGAAAGGGGCGATTCCTGGCATTTTGGGGACCGCGGGGGCAAATTTGATCATCCTGGCCCCCAGTCCTAGGGAAAGGGGCTTCCTCCCAGCATATAGAGGGTTTTCTCGCCCTCCGGGACACCAGGACTGAGGAGATACGGCCGTCAGAAGGCGCCGCGGGGTGGCGGCAGCAACAACAGCTGTTCAGCGGTGCTTCCCCCCCCCCACTATGGTCAGCGGCGGTCGGGACGGCGGCGGCAGCTTTGCAGCAGCGGCGGCGGCGAAATGGGGGTCTCCCCGGTTCTCCGGTCTCTCTGGGGTCTTTCTTAAGGCCCCTGGCGTTTCTGGAGCGTGGTGGGAGCCTTGGTGGAGACGGCGGCGGCTGCTGCACTGGTGCCTACGAGGCTTGGACTGCCTTGGACGCTGGTGGAGGCGAGGGGGCAGCAGCCGAATGTGGGGAGAGGCAAATTGCCAACAGCCCAGACCTGTCAGGGGCTGGCTCTACGGACCCATTTCCTGGCCGAATCCGGAGGCCCCCCTGAATTGGGGCTGCAGACGGGGGATAAAAATGACTAAAGACCAGGGAGTGGGAGAGGCTGGAGGATGGCTGAGGGCTGGCCGTGGGCTGCCTCGGGCCATACCCTCCCCCCCTTTTTTGGCTTGTGTAGGCCTTATTATAGTCATTACCCCAGCTGCCTTTTGCCTCGTAAGCCACTTTCTCCATCTTTCTGGGTGTCATCGAACTCTGCCCCTGGTCTTACTATCTTCTTCTACCTTCTGGACTGGCCTATTCCATCCGCCCCGGACGATATAACAAACGGACAGCTTGAAGTGGGTTCCCAGGGAGTCTGGGTTACTACTACCATCCCTATCAGAGGGGACAGCTTTTGAACTTCTCCATAGCACATTCCATCTGGCCTGACATCGTGAGAGGATGTCTGGGAGGAACATCCCCTAGATTTATCGGAATGGCATGGGACTCCTCCCACTGTCGTGAGAGGACAGTGGAGTCGTTACCCACGTTTTTGTTGCTGCCTTTTGTCCTCAGGACCCTTAGACTTATGGAACCCTGGCCAGATGCCATTTTCACCCTTTCCCATTCTGTGGATGTATTCAACCATTGAGCTTCTTGCGCTGCGAGACTCCCCCCTCTCGCAGGTCTGGCCCTCCACATTATCGAGGGCCTACCTCAATGACGGGCTTTGGAACCCAGAGAGGTGGCATGCCGCGAAGAGGGGGTTGAGGGTTTTTTTAAGTAAATTGGGTAAATTTTTAAGGGGTCCCGGGGGGGGGGAGGGAAAAATTGGAACTAGGGTTGTGGGTTTGGGGAGGGTCAGGCCTGGCCACTATGTGCGGCGGAGGGGATGGGGGATCCGGAGGTGATGGGGGGGGTCGAGCTTGTCCAGATTGTGTTTCTATCATCGGTACTGTGAGTGGGAGGGGTAGATATGGCGGGAGCAGGGGGCCATATCATGTTAAGGGAGCGCGCACCCGCTGTCTCCGAGCAGTAGCGTGCTCCGGCCCCCAAGGCTCCACTCGTTCTCCAGGTTGTACAGACCCTCAGAGCCCGGGCCTTCGACTGATGTTGTGCAACGCCAGGTCCATAATACATAAAGCCCCCCTCATTTGTGATCTGGTTCAGGAGGGGGGAGCGGACCTGGCGGGTATTACGGAGACCTGGTTGGGCCCGGAGGGAGGGGCCCCTCTGGTAGAAATGTGCCCACCAGGCTTCCTGGCATTCCATCAGCCGAGGTCACAGGGGAGGGGCGGGGGAGTAGCGGTTATTATTAGAGAAGGCCTTAGGCCGAGGGAGGCCACTGTTCCTCAGACGGCCGGTTGTGAGACCCTCCTTGTGAAGTGGGGTCATGATCGCGTTCAGAGGGGTTTGCTGATCACGTACCTGGCTCCCTGCCACGTGGCAGCAGCCCTGCCCGAGCTACTCAACGTTATCGCCGCGGTGGCGGTTGATACCCCCAGACTAATGGTCATGGGGGATTTCAACCTGCCGTCCGTGGGTGAGATGTCTGAGGTGGCTCGGGAGTTCATGGCTTCCATGACGGCTATGGATCTGACCCAACTAATTCATGGCCCTACGCACATGGGGGGAAACACACTGGACCTGATTTTTGTCTCTGGACAGTGGCTGAGTGATCTCGAGATAGGGGACATAGTCATTGAGCCCTTGTCATGGTCAGATCACTCTCTCCTTCGCCTTAACCTTCGAACCGCTGCACCCCGCCGCAGGGAGGCGGAACCGATGAGATGGTACCGCCCCAGGCGCCTGATGGAACCTGATAGGTTCCAGACGGAGCTTGGGCCAATTCCTGAGGTTCTGGCTCACGCCTCGACTGGAGACCTAGTGGCAGCCTGGGATAGGGCGGCCGCTGGAGCTCTGGATCGAGTCGTGCCTTTGCGGCCTCTGACCCGGCGTCGATCTCACCTGGCTCCTTGGTTCACTGAGGAGCTGAGGGAGATGAAGCGCCGGAAAAGACGCCTAGAGAGTAGTTGGAGGGCCAGTCGTACTGAATCTGACCGGACACTGGTAAGATCTCATATTAAGAATTACCTAGTGGCAATAAAAGCAGCAAAATGTACTTATCTTGCTGCTCTTATTGCGTCATCAGATAACCGCCCGGCCGTCCTGTTTAGGGTGACCCGCTCCCTGCTCCACCAGGAAGCGAGGGAGGACCCCTTGGAGGGAAGAGCCGAGGATTTTGTTCAGTATCTGTATGACAAAATCACTCAGATTCGGGAAGATCTGGACTCTGACTGGGTAGATCCAGCGGGGATGATGGGGGCAGGTCCTGAGAATGTTATCTGGGATGAGTTTGATTCTGTGACCCCTGAGGACGTGGACAGGATTCTGGGTAGACTGAATGCGACCACATGTTTGTTGGACCCGTGCCCCTCCTGGTTAGTGCTGGCTTCCCGGGAGGTGACGCGAGGCTGGCTCCAGGGGATTATAAATGCTTCATTGGGTGAGGGTGTCTTTCCTGCCGCCTTGAAAGAGGCGGTGGTGAGACCTCTCCTCAAGAAGCCTTCCCTGGACCCGGCAACATTGGCTAACTATCGTCCAGTCTCCAACCTTCGCTTTGTGGCGAAGGTTGTTGAGAGTGTGGTTGCACGACAGCTTCCCCGGTACCTGGATGAAATGACGTATCTAGATCCGTTCCAGTCGGGCTTCAGGCCTGGGTACAGCACGGAAACGGCATTGGTCGCGTTGGTGGATGATCTCTGGAGGGCTCGGGACAGAGGTTGTTCCTCTGTCCTGGTCCTATTAGATCTCTCAGCGGCTTTTGATACCATCGACCATGGTATCATGCTGCACCGGTTGGAAGAGTTGGGGGTGGGAGGCACCGTATTACGGTGGTTCTCCTCCTTTCTCTCCGACCGGTCGCAGTCTGTGTTGACAGGGGGGCAGAGGTCGACCCCGAGGCCCCTTATATGTGGGGTGCCACAAGGATCGGTCCTCTCGCCCCTTCTGTTCAACATTTATGTGAAGCCGCTGGGCGAGATCATCCGTGGTTTCGGGGTGGAGTACCATCAGTACGCTGATGACACCCAGCTGTACATCTCCACCCCAGACCACCCCAACGATGCCCTTGAAGTGATGTCCCGGTGCCTGGAGGCCGTACAGATCTGGATGGGGAGAAACAGGCTCAGGCTCAACCCATCCAAGACCGAGTGGCTGTGGTTTCCAACGTCCCGATATAGTCAGCTGGTGCCATCGCTGACTATTGGGGGCGAAGCATTGGCCCCCATGGAGAGGGTTCGCAACTTGGGTGTCCTCCTGGATTCACGGCTGTCTTTAGAAGAGCACTTGACGGCCGTGACCGGGAGGATTTTTCATCAGGTCCGCCTGATTCGCCAGTTGCGTCCCTTTCTGGATCGGGACTCGTTACGCACGGTCACTCATGCCCTCATCACCTCCCGTCTGGACTATTGTAACGCTCTCTACATGGGGCTCCCCTTGAGGAGCACTCGGAGGCTCCAACTGGCGCAGAGTGCGGCCGCGCGGGTGGTGATGGGAGCAACGTGGCGCTCCCATGTAACGCCTCTCCTGCGCGAGCTGCACTGGCTCCTGGTGGTCTTCCGAGTGCGCTTCAAGGTCTTGGTTATCACCTTCAAAGCGCTCCATGGCTTAGGACCTGGCTATTTACGGGACCGCCTGCTGCCACCAATAGCCTCCCACCGACCAGTACGCTCCCATAGAGAGGGGCTCCTCCAGGTGCCGTCGGCCAAACAATGTCGACTGGCGGCCCCCAGGGGGAGAGCCTTCTCTGTGGGGGCACCTACGATCTGGAACGAGCTCCCCCCGGAGATACGGAGGATTCCGGATCTGCGTACCTTCCGTCGCGCGCTTAAGACGTTTTTATTCCATCAAGCTGGCCTGACCTAAACTTTTTCCTCTTTTTAAATGGAATTTTAAATTTGGTTTTAATTTATTGGGGTTTTAAAATGTCTCAGCCAAATTTATTTAATTAGTTTTATCTCTATTTTAAATTTTGTATCTACATGTTTTATTTTATGGCTGTTCACTGCCCTGAGTCCTTCGGGAGTAGGGCGGTATACAAATTTAATAAAATGAAAATGAAATGAAATGAAATGGCTTGAGACTGTTTTGCAGATCTGCCTTCGTCGAACAAACTGGAAGTAATGGAGGCCTAAGGAGGCGTGGCCAAGATTATCCGACTCAGTGATTGGCCAGATAGGCTGGATCATCCCCACTTCTGACCCACTCCGCATCCTCTGGAGAAAGAGCGTTCACGGTAAGTCCAACGCCTCTTTTGGTATAGCTCCTTGTTTAGTCCATCTCAGAAGTGGTAGACCAGTAAGTGTTTTGGCCACCCTTTCAGCTTCCCAGCCTGGAGGTGGGAGGTACATCACCTACTCTGCTGCCTCTCTTCTAGATTTGAAGTGATGGCCTTCGTGTGGGCAACTTCATCCAGGTATATTACTCTCTACTGCTCCAGATAACTTAACAGTAACAGAGTTGGAAGGGACCTTGGAGATCATCTAGTCCAACCCCTGCTCATGCAGGAGACCTATACTAGGGATTCGAACCGCCGAACTGCCAACCTTTCTGATCAACAAGCTCAGCGTCTTAGCCACTGAGCCACCCAGCCAGGCTTGATAATTCCACACCTGGTTCAGGAAGTAGAGTAGTTTCTCCGGCCACACATCAAACATAGCTTTTAGAGCAGGGGCTTCCAGTTGTCCTGAATTAGTATGTAGCCCAGTGGCAGCTCCTCCATCTGTGGGACTCCTCGAGCCTGGGCTCCTGCCACTGTAGGGATTCCCCAGGCTTATCCTGCAGCCACAGGAGGGGTGGTAGCCCCTATTGGGGGAACCCCAGCTCCTTGGGCCACACTCTCCAATCTCACCTTTGGGGTGCAGATGGGGATGAGATTGCTGATGCTTGACCCATGCCAAGCCTTGCTCCTGGGACTGATGGGTTCATTGACATTGCTCCCCATATCTCCATTCCGACAAATCTTTCACGCAGTTGATCTACAGATGGGCTATGGCATGCTGTCAGGAATTTCCACTCCTCTGGTTCTTCCCAATCTGCAGCCTTCCGAGCCTTCCATTTACTCTCGACCAAGAGTTAAAATAAACCGGCAGACAAGAATTTCCTTTGATAACAGAATTGGCAGCAACCCAGTGGCTGCTTGCCAAAAGTTTTTACTTACAAAAGGAGGTTTTTCTCCTCCATCCGAAACATCAAAGTAAGTCCATAAAAGCCAAAGAATAGTCAAGTCCAGTCCAAAAATCAATCCAAGCAGAGCATATAACAAAGTTCCAGAAATGCAGAATGACTTTCTAGCTTTCAGCTTTGTTCATCACAAGGCTTGACTGGCCACCACACCCCCTTTTATCCCCTGTGGGGTGTGGTCCAGTGACTCAGCTTAATCTCTGGCATGCCTCTTCCTCTGCTGCACATGCTTATCTCTGCGATGCTGTCAGGCGTCCAGCCAAGACTCATCTCCATCACTGTCCAACTGAGGCTGCTCCGAAGTGCCTGGCCTATCTCTTGGCCTTCGGAGGACACCTGAGGCATTGCCAGAGAGGAGGGTCCTGGAGAGGGAGGCCTTGCCAACTCCTCTCCTTCATTTTCGGAGTCTTCTCCCTCTGATAAGACAGGTTCGGGGGTCAGAGTCACAACATCCCTTGAGTCACAATGACTCCAGGCAAGACCAAGGGGAACTCCAACTCGGTGTCAACATCTGAAACGGCGACATTGCGATTACCCCCCTGCGTGTCATTTCGGAGTTGCCACAAACGAGGAGGGTGAAGAGGGTTCCATGGGGTGCACTGCTGGGTGTCGGTTGCTGGGTGTTGCAGTGGACTCAAGGAGGGGAGTGCAACAGACTTGTGGAGGGGCCCCGGAAGAGTGAAGCAGCAGTGGCCGGAGAGTCTTTGCTGGAGCAAGCCCGGAGCAAGCCTTGCCAAGCCCTCATAATCAGCTGGCAGATGGAATCTGGTAATGCTGGCTAGATTCCAAATTTCACTGCATGCCGAGTCGAGAGACCTGTAAAGGGGAATTGCTCTACCAACAATTGGTGTAGCCTCATTTCTTACTGGCTAGGCTTGGAACCGTGAGAGTTAGCCAGCATGCCTCTTTCTCTTCTTGCTGCTTCCCCTTGGGTCTCCTGACTCACCTGTTCATCGGGACTGGACAGTGCAATGGCCGATGAGATGATGAAAGTGACCAAAGTGGGAGCGACGGAGGGGGCCGGGTCCAAGGCAGATAATCACATGGAGCAGGCAGCGGGCACTGCCCAGCTGGGGGCATGTCCCAAAGGAGTGGGAGGGCTTCCAGCACAGCCCACTGGTACAGGAGGAGTCTTCTGTATTGGAAGTCCGACAGCGGAGACTGCTGGGGAATGGTGGGAAAGCTCAACAGTGGCTGCTGGGACTAGGGTTCCACTACCAAGCTTCCAGAGCTCAAATCTAATGGAATGGTGACAGAGGAGGATGACGGATGATGAGGAGGTAGAATGGAGTTACTCAAGCACGCTGGGGAGCCAGACTATGGAGATGTTGTAAGAGCACTTGGGTGAGGCCAGCTTCTGGGAATCTGGTTCCTGGCCTCATTGGGAGGCGAGGGGGAGGCGGCCGCTTGGCCAGTGAGACCATCACCTGACTAGGGGCTGGTTATCCCACCTATGCAGTACTGCCTAGCCAGCCCAAGGCTCGATCTGGATGCTGGCTACAGCAGGTCCCAGGAATCCCAGCTGGTGAGGGGAGTGGTGACGGGGTTAGAGTCAGCAGAAGCAGGACTGTGAAAGGAACTGGTTACCGAGGAGATGGCAAAGTTAGGAGACAGTCACTCCCAGTGGATGAGGCAGGAGCCAGTTGCCCCCCTGGTAGGCAGAGAGCACTGCCCCCTGGAGGTCCTGACCATCAGGTGGCTAGCTTGGCTTCTTAAGGCCAAGGGGCCCCTATAGGCTATTGGCAACTGTAGCCATGGCCCCTGGAGCCACAACACCTGAGGACCACCTTTGATTGTGATCCTGCCAGGTTGGCTCTGTTCCTGAATCAGGTTGTTAGCCACCTGAACTGCTATGTCCACTTATACCCCAGCCAACAGGCCATTGTGGAGGCAGTGACGGCAGCATTGGAGGGGGAAGCTGTAGATTGGGTAATGGCTCTTTATAGCCAGAATACTAGGAAGTTGGCAGATGCCAGTCTACTGTTGGAAATCTTGCAAGACTGCTTTGAGGATGTGACCCGGGCCCAGTTGGCCAAAAGGGGACCTTATGTTGCTAAACCAGGGAACCTGACTGGCACCAGACTGGGAGTTCTGCCAGCTTGCTGGCAAGTTACAGCAATGGCCGGAGCAGCTGCTGGTCCATCAGTTCAAGGCAGACCTTGATCAGAGTCTGTGCCAGGCCTGTGCATACTGGGGCCTGCCTCCTTGGCTGAATGAGTGGTACTGGGAGGCAACTGAGTTAGACACTGAACTGAGGGAGTGCTGCCCCAAGGGGAACCTGGAACCTAGGGCATGGAGATTCCCTGAGAGATTCCCTGAGCAGCAGCTGACAAATGGCTGGCCCTGCCTGCAATGGCCAGTCCCCCTGAGAGACCCAATCACCTGCCTATGCAGTGCTTTAGGTGTGGTCAGCAGGACCCCCAAGCAGCTGAGTGTCCAGTCCCTATACCAAAAGGGAGAAGGAGGGACTAGGAAAGGCCAGAAAAACACCCAAGACGACCCTGAGAAATCCGGGGTAGCACACCAAGTGGTGGAGGCCCTGCAGCTGCTGCTGGACAAGGAAGAGGCACCAATCAAGGGGGAATACCCACGGCTCCCATATGACAGCGATGATGAGGGGGAACAAGACCTGATGGTGAGTGCCCCCATACGTCCTTTTGTGGTCATGGTGTCTCTCACAGCCCTTAGATTGGGGGTTCGTGGAATGTTTGAGGCCTTGATAGATTCCAGGTGCACCTGGTGCTTGATTAGCCTATCTGCAGTCACCGAATTGGAGGTTAGGACATGGAGGTTGGCCAAGCCTCTGTGGTTCGAGCAGGTGAATAGTTCCCTGCTGGGGGGGCAGTCCCAGCCACCCATATCACAGAGCTGGTGCGATTGGAAATGGCCATGTACTGGGAGATGATCCGTTTTGTCGTATCCAGGATGACCGAAACTGTGATCCTGGGCTTGGCATGGCTGGACAACTGGGGCCTGACCATATGGTGGGAAGAAGGGTACAGAAGGCTGAGGATAGAATGTGGTCGCCTCCCACCATCGCATGATGGGGTCCATAGATCAGGTCCAGAGAGGACCAGGGGTGAAATCCAGCAGGTTCTGACAGGTCTGGAGAACCGGTAGTGGAAATTTTGAGCAGTTCGGAGAACCGGTAGTGGAAATTTTGAGCAGTTCGGAGAACTGGCAAATACCACCTCTGGTTAGCCCCAGGAGTGGGGTGGGAATGGAGATTTTGCAGTATCCTTCCCCTGCCACACCCACCAAGCCACACCATGCCCACCAAGCCACGCCCACAGAACCGGTAGTAAAAAAAAATTGGATTTCACCACTGGAGAGGACCTATGCCAGAGTAGTGAGGCTTATGAAATCGGGGAGCTTTCCCTACCCCTTGATGTACACGGAATTAGTGGATGTGTTCAGTGAAAAGAAATACGATGTCCTGCCTCCCCACTGTCCAATTGACTGTGCCATTGAGTTCATCCCCGGGGCGAAATTGCCCAAACCCAAGATGTACTCAACGACACCCCGGGATACATAGGAGTTGCAGTGCTACATCAATAAGAACCTGGCCAGAGGTGTGGCCAATGCCGCAGTGACACGACGGACTCTTTGGGAGCTCCCCAAAGATCTGCCGATATCTCTGCTGTCCAGGGTTCTGAGTGACCTAAGTTGTCCTGTAGGGACGACAAACAACAGAAGCCAACCGGCACAGTCCAACCGGCACAGGGGGGGTCACAAACCCCCTGGCTAGTCAGGAGAAGCTTCTCCAACTGGGCAGCAGAGAAAGCGACCTTAGAAGTCGCTAAAAAGCTGGGGCGGCCACAACGGAAGAAGAAAGCTTAAGAAGACAGCGTGTGACATAGAAGTGAGAAAATCTTTATTTTTGGGAAAAAGAAGTTTCCCTTCATACCCACTTGTGAATAGAGTAAAAAAGAGACTGAAAGAGAGGAGTGAGAGAGGGTGTATATTCAGCTCTCACATCCGGCATCGAGCAGTGAGGAAAGTGAAAGTATCAGATAAAAGGATTTTTTTTTCTGGAGAGAAAAAAAAGAAGTTGGGATTTTTTTTTTGAAAACTAAGCTTAATTAAATGGAGAAAACTGAATTTTCTTTTTTTTTTTTTTACAAAGAGATGAAATAGTTCTAAACAATTGTGAGTTTAAAGTTTGAATAGAACTAATTAACAGCAAAAACTTAGGTGTTGAAAATGCTTTGTTCTATTGACTGAATTAGCCTGCAGTGCCACCTAGTGGCAGAAGAAAAAGGAAAAAAAACACTTTGAATTAATTTTAATATGGATGGATAATATGAAAGTTTACACACACACACACACACACACACACACACACACACACACACACACACTCTTTCTTGTATATTTTTATTTTTGATTCTAAAAGAACTGGTCTGTTGAGAAGGTGGATTAAGACAAGAAGAGTCTGATGAATCTAAAAAACCAAAGACTGCTAACCTTGGAGGGACATGATTTGTTGATGGGATGGCATGCCTTCTTGTGGAGCCCCAGGAACAAAACACATAGGTATTTTTGCAATCATATATTAAGAGATTCATTAATTTATACTTGGTAGGAAATTAAAAGTAAACACTCTATGATAAAGTTCCTGGATGGCTATCCACAATGGAGGTGATGATACACCCCAATACCTTAGCAATTCAAAAAATGGCAAGATATTATAAAATTTTGGATCCCCAAGGAACACTAAAAACACAAGAGGAACTCAGAGATCAAGGAATACAGATAGATTGGTGGCCCTATCTTCAGATAAAAACAAGATATAAAAAGGATCAAAAGGAAGGAGGAATTGAAGTAAAACCGAATCGGTTGGATAAACTTTTAGAAGCCACAGAGGAAAAATTTATTTCAAAAATATACAAATATCTATTGGAATTTGATTTAGCAGAGGAATTAGTAAAGGCACAAATGATAGCATGAGCAAGAAATATTGGGCATAATATAGAATTGGAGGACTGGGAAAAAGTGTGGGAAAATAACTATACTATAACAAAGTCAGTGGTTTATAAAGAGAATCAATACAAAATGTGGTATCGATGGTATCTGGCCCCTTCGAGATTAGCAAAAATGTATTCAAATTTAAGTCCAATTTGTTGGAAGTGCAATCAGGCACAGGGTACTTTCTTCCACGTCTGGTGGCTTTGCCCAAAAATTAGGAAATATTGGGAAAAAATATGAATTTGGCTAATAGAAATAACATCAGAAAAAATAGTACTTAAACCAGAGATTTTTCTACTAGGGATGATTAAAGAAAACTATAGGAAATAAATAAAGTATTTAATATTACACATCTTCCGGTCGGCACTGCAGGCTTCGTGGACGGTCTTTTTAGACTGCCAGCCTCTGTCTTCGTAAAAGCCGCTTTGACAGCGCAAACCGGCTGTCTGGCAGCTGAAAAACCTCCCCTTCAGGAAAAGAAGGAGAGGAGAGCCGGTGGGCGAGAGTAGAGCTCCCCGAAAGCCCTCTGGAATATTTCCAGAGGCTTGGAGGGTGAGAGCTCCCCAGTCAGCCCGCCAAGAAGCTCCGAAGCCAGGACGACTCTGCGAAAGCAGAGCGAGAAGCCACGATCTGATCCTGCTTTCAAAAGTGAGTTTGACTGATTACAAGTGCAGGCAGAGTGGAAACAGGAGAACAAGCCTTAAAAGTACAGAGCTTAACTCCGGAGTTACTTTGTTTCAAACTGAATTTCATTGAGCTGGAGGCTGAAGATTGCGTCTTTGTTATGGTTTTGAAAGTGAAAGCCAGAAACGAAAGTGCTTCTTGAGAACTTTGCGCTGGGAGAGTGGATTAGCTGCTTATTAACTGCTGGGAAATGAGAGCTTGTGGAGAAAACAAAACTATCCTGCCTGATAAATTAGAGACTATAAATTACAAACATTTTAAAGTTGTTTAAGGGACTTTGTGGCTTTGAGGGAAAAAAAAGATCTCTTTAAAAGGGGAAAAAATGGCTTCTAAACAAGTGAAACCAGGAATTGTTAAAGGAGGGGGAGGTTCTCCAGTTGTGTCAGTGGTGACACAGAAAGCACAACTTCCGGCTGATTCACAGTCAGAGTCAGAGTCAGGAGGCTGCACTTAATGATTTTAAAGAATTTATGAAAGAAGCCATGAATAATCAAGCAACAGCAATGAAAGAAGCTATGAATAATCAAGCCACAGCAATGAATAATTTAATAGTACTTGTGGAAGGGAAATTAAAGAAAGTTGAGGAGGATATAAGATCAATTAAGGAAGTGGTTGCAGAAAAACACGATGAAATAAGAGATGATATTGTTTATGCTGTATCAGGATTGTCAAAACTTGTTATCCAGCCTGATGGGAAAGTTGAAGAAATTAATGAAGCCAATTTAAATTTGGAAAGCAAAATGGGAGACGTTATGACCAGAACAGAGAAAGTGGATGATGAACTGGTAATGTTACAATACACGTCCATGGAGTTTGCGTTGAGATTGAGAGGCCTAAAAGAAAATAGCAAAGAAAATGTAAAAGATATTTGTGCTGATGCTATTGCAGAGATAATTAAAGAAAGACCAGAAGATGTGGCAAGCCAAATTGATAAAATTTACAGGGTTAATTCCTGGCTGGCAAGACAAAGACAGCTGCCAAGAGATGTGGTGATTTATTTTACAACCAGGAGGATCAAAAATGATATTTTGCAAGCTTCCTACAAGAATAAAGTTCAGGTGGCTGGGCAAGAGATGGTGGTTTTGAAAGAGATTCCTCCAAAGATGCTGAGAAGTAGAAAAGACTTTGGCTTTTTGGTAAATGAGCTGAGAAATCAACAAGTGGCATACAGATGGGACGTTCCAACTGGTCTAATAGTGACTTATAATGGAGAAAGATACCGGTTAAACACAGTCTGGAAGGCAAAAGACTTTTATGTAAATGTTTTAAAGGCTGGATACCCACCCTCACTGGGGGGGGGGGGGAAAGGAAGAAAATGGAGATGTTACAACAAGAAAAAGATGGAAAACAGATACAAACTTATGCTGAAGTTGCAGCTGGAGGAATTATCATGGAAGAAGATTTGGATCTTGGGGGTTTACCCCCAACTTTGGAACCACCTAAGAAGGGAGAGCCAAAAGTACAACGACTGACCCGATCAACTTATAAACTTCAAGAACAACAATAAAAAAGGCAACAATCTCAAGATTTATCTCAAGAAGTTCAAAAAACAGAAGCGGGGGGGGGGCTAGGCTGAAGAGTAAGATGGAGGAGGAGCTTCAGCTGATGCTCATACGGCTTCGAAAGGCTAACGATGGCAACTAAATTCCTATCTTGGAATGTCAATGGCCTAAATTCACCACAAAAAAGAAAGGAAGTATTTCACTACTTGAAACAATTTAACAATGATGTTATTTGTTTGCAAGAAACACATATTAGATTATTAGACCAAAAATATTTGATAAATTCAAGATTAGGTACACATTTTGTGGCATCAGCGCCAGAGAAGAAAAATGGGCTAGTCATATATGTAAGGAAAGGATTATCAGATAATTTAATTGAGGCAGATGATCAAGGAAGATATATTGCAATTGATTTATTAACACAGACTGGAAAAATGCTTTTAATTGGAATATATGCCCCTAATCAGCAACAAGACAAGTTTTATAAATTTTTACATACTAAAATAATACAATGGGACTATAAATCTTTTATATATTAATGGGTGACTGGAATGGAGTAATAGACACACAGAAAGATAAAAAAAGCTTATCAAAGATCTCAACACGTGCAAAATTACCTAAATCTTTTTTTGATATGATGGAAGATATAGAACTGAGAGATATTTGGAGAGAACATAATGTGGAGGAAAGAGACTTTACTTTTTTTTCTGATAGACATCAATCCTTCTCCAGGATTGACTTTATACTAACCACAAATGATTTTATTTCCAGAGTGAAGAAGACGAAGATATGTCCAAGAACTTTAACTGATCACAGTCCGGTTTGGGTGGAATTTTTACAGGAGAGGGGAGAAAGGAGATCTTGGAGGTTAAATGAAAATTTATTTAGATATGAAGAAAAAGTGAAAGAGCTTAAAAAACAAATGAAAGAATTTTATGTTATTAGTATGAATAAGGTACATCTATGGAAATGGTCTGGGATGCTAGTAAGGCTTATATGAGGGGTATGTTAATACATATGAATAATAAATATAGACTAAAACAATAAAAGAAGCGGAAAGAGATAGAGGAAGAAATAAAAAAGAAAGAACAATTACTTATATTTAATCCAGGAGACAAGAAAGTAAAAGAAACAATAAATATACTACGAGGACAATTTAATATGTTAATAGCTGATCAGGTGGCAACTAGCTTACAATATGCTAAACATAATACATTTTGTAATGCCAATAAACCAGGTAGGTGGTTGGCCTATATGTTGAGGAAAAAACAGAAATCACGAGTCATTGGTAAGATAGAATTTAGAGGTAAGCAAGTTTACCAACAGAATATAATCAAAAAGGCTTTTTTAGAATTTTATACAAAGTTATATCCTAGTGACTCAATACAAGGTATAGATATAGATAGATACTTAAAGGAAGGGAATATTCCTGAATTAACGTTGGAACAGAGGGAAGGATTGAATCAACCAATAACTTCTGAGGAGATTACTGATGCAATTAAGCAATTAAAAATAGAGAAAGCTCTGGGAACAGATGGATTAACAGCTGTTTATTATAAAAATTTACAGCTTGAAATGGTAGAACCGCTTAGAGTTCTATTTTGTAAAATTCAATTAGGGGGAGGAGTTCCACCCTCTTGGCGAACAGCTTTTGTTTCACTGATCCCGAAGGAAGATCAAAATTGCACTAAACCTGAAAATTTTAGGCCAATTTCACTTTTGAACATGGATTATAAAATTTTTGCTAAGATATTAGCGAATAGACTAATGCCAGTTATGCAACAAACAATTTATAATGATCAATCAGTCTTTATAAAAGGGAGGCAAATGAAATATAATGTTAGACAAATTATAAACTTATTGGAATATTTGGAAAAAAACAACCAGGTCCCTGCAGCATTCATATTTTTGGATGCAGAGAAAGCATTTGATCGATTGAATTGGCAATTTCTGTTTAAGATAATAGAAAAAATGCATTTTGGGGAGTATTTTATACATTCAATTAGAGCAATATATCAGGAACAAACAGCACAAATAATAGTTAATGGAGGTTTAACAGATGTGTTTAAAATTGAGAAAGGTACTAGGCAGGGTTGTTCCTTGTCGCCATTGTTGTTTATTTTAACTTTAGAAGTTTTGATGAATAAGTTATGTGACTCTGATAAAATAAAAGGAATTGTAATTAGACAGCAGGATTATAGATTAAGAGCGTTTGCAGATGACCTGGTTGTTACTTTATCTCAACCTATAGAAGCGGCTCCCTATATGTTGGACATAGTAGCTCAATATGGCAAAGTGTCTGGATTTAAAGTAAATCAACATAAGACAAAGATGATAACTAAAAATATGACCATAAGTCAAAGAGAAGATTTAGGGAGAATAACGGGGTTTGAAATAGTTAAAAAGGTTAAGTATCTAGGAGTATATATTGCAGCCTCAAACACGAAATTGTTTAAAAATAATTATGAAATTCTTTGGCAAAAAGTACAGAAAGAAATGGAAAATTGGAAAAAGTTACAACTATCATTACTGGGAAGGATAGCAGCAATAAAAATGAATATACTACCTAGGTTTTTATTTTTGTTTCAAATGATACCAGTGCTTAAGAAAGATGGAAATTTGATGGAATGGCAGAAAGGAGTTAATACTTTCATCTGGGCTGGGAAGAAACAAGAGTGAAACTGAAAATTATACAGGATATACGTGAGAGAGGAGGTCTTAAAATGCCTAACTTAAGATTGTATTATGAAGCAGCTGCTTTATCACAAATTAGTGATTGGTTTAACTTAACTGAAGAAAGAATGTTAAACAAAGAAGGTTATGATTTGTTATATGAATGGCATGCTTATCTGTTATATGAAAAAAAAGTGGATAAAGTGTTTAAGGGTCATATACTTAGAAATGCGTTGTTGAGGGTTTGGAAAAAGTACCAATATAAGCTAAATTATAAGATACCCATATGGGCAAATCCCAGACATGCAATAGAAAATATAAGTATAGAGCAAAAAACAGAGGTGATTACTTATAAAGAGCTTCTTTTTTTGGAAAGGGGTAAATTGCAACTGAAATCTTTAGATGAATTAAAAGAAGAAGGGATAATTTATACTTGGTTTCAGTATGGTCAGCTTCAAGCTAGATGGAGGGAAGATCAAAAATTTGGTGTTATGCAAAATGAGGAAAATCTGGTGAAACAGATTAGAGATCAAAGTCAGATGCATATTAAAAGGTTGTATAATGCATTATTGCAGTAATGTTTGGGTCACTTATTAGTTTTCTATCTCTAATAATTTTTGAGATCTCCAACCAGAAAAGTATGGGTGAGGCCAGCTTTGCTGCCTGTTCTAGGCCAGCCCATAAGTTGTCAATATAAGAGGCCTTTTTCCTCTTCAATAGTTGCTTATATTTCTGCTTTTTGGTGATATACTCCTTCTGTAATTCCATGTTTGGGCTGATTAAGTATCTCCTAAGTGATTTCCTAAGCTGTTTTTTTCCTTTCCTTGCAGTCTTTTTTTTTTTTTTTTTAATTTGATTTATATGCCGCCCTTCTCCGGAGACTCAGGGCGGCTTACAGTGCGTTAAACAATATCAAACCATGTTGAATAACTAGAATCAAACTTGACCATTGGCTTGGTGGTCATGAAAAAATGCTTCAATTTGTGGCATATTTCCGCAAAATATATTATAAGCTCTTGTTCACCCGTACTATTTGAGCATATATGCGCTAAGGCTTCCATAGAATTCTGAATTTCAGTGAATTCTGTCACTGCTTTACTATCAACCCTCTTCCATGTTAGTCTTCTCTCATGGGCTATTTCTAAGTTGAAGACTATTTGTTGAATTGTTTGATTCCTTATCCTTAAGTCGGAGGGGATTGCCAGGGACGTCTCAATCGGAAGATGGTCACTTTCTGGCCTTAGTAACGTCAAGACCAAAGTTGCCCCTGATACTAAGCTGTGAGAAACACAAAAGTAATCAATAGAGCTACATGCCTTAGGGCCAAAAAAAATTATGGGGTACCTTTTAGCTTTCGAGTATTGGCCTACAATTTGGAGGTTACAGTTGTATACCATTGTTAAAAATTTCCCCCCATCTTTATTCTTTTTCCTATCTTGGGAGTCCCATGATTGTTGGTCATGTAAATATCCATCTGGAATTGTACCCACACGAGCATTAAAATCCCCTGCCAAAATTAAAGGTGTTTTTATAATTTTTTTATGTATATCTAATATTTTTACCTCTAGTGCCTCCCACAGATTGCCCATTGCTGGATTAACATACACATTTACTTCCATTAACATATTAACATACCATTGACTTCCCTTCATATGCCAAATGGATTGCTTGAAAAAATAAAGGATCGGGGTCCAAGCATATCTCATTTCCCTTCCATCCTAATTCAGCTTTTATCAAGATGCACAACCCTCCTGAGGCTCTTCCCTTTGTAGCTACCCTCTTTGCTGGCAGCTGCCAAATATGAAACCCAGGGAGCTCAATGGGGGCCTCATCACTGCTAACCCAAGTCTCCTGTAAGTTAATTACTTGGTACCTGTTTAAAAATTTAATACAGTCATCTGTGCACCAGCTTCCTCTCCATCCTGCCACATTCCAAGAGAGGAAGTGTATTCTTGGAGAAAATGATTGCTCGCTATTTCCTAGTCAAGCTTCTTGAATAATCTCTCCCATCCGTCCTCCCTCACTTGCGCTCACACAACATTTAATCGCCTGAGCTCCACACAAGTCTGTTTAGGCGTCCTTACTCTGCCTGTTACTTTCGGGCTTGCAGATCCATAAACTCTATTAATCTCTGCTTCCACGGTAAATGATTTTACATGAGGCACTGTGTTTATGTCGTTTCTTGGAATCATCTTTGCCACTAAGGGGGACTGGGGAATTCCTTCCTGGTTGCCTTCCATCTCCGACATTTCCTCTGTAATGCTAAATCTCTTCCCCATTTCAGTTAACTTGCTTTCCCCATTTAGTTCACTTTCCCCATCAGCCATCCCATGCACTGTAAGGGTCTCTCTGGGGACTCTCCGGATCATCGGGCTGACTTTACCGCTCAAAAAAACTCGGGTTGGTAAAATTTGATAAAAAGCCAAGAATCCTCTCATTCACATGAGCAGGCTAGGAAAGAGCTGTTGTTTGAACTTAAAAAGAATTCTGGAATAATTATCACGTTATGGAAGATATTCATATGCTGCCAAATCTATTGCCCCCCTGTCACTCCGAGTAAGCTGTGACAATGAGGTCACTATCCATCTTTTTGAAGTCCATCTACCCGCATTTATCTCAGAATTATATATGTTCAATACAATCTGCTCCTTCAGCAATCGCCTGTTTCCCCCCCCCACTCCTGTGCCGCGGGATTTCAGGGCCAACCAGCTCACCATCTTTTTTCCCCCCATGATTACAGTCAATATGCTGTCTGCTTACTCCTTCCCTCGGTTGCACCATTGATGGTATCTGGCCAGGTCGTTCTGTCTGGCAACCAGTTGAAATTACCTGCGGCTTTTCCATCTGTACCGCAGCAATAAAATTGATCACGGAAGTCCAACTTTAAATGCACCTCTGCAAACTGGTCAAAAATGGCCAGAACTGTCTGAGAAGTGAGCAAACTGTGGCGACTGATAAAATCCTTTATACTATCACTTAGCTGATTTTCAAGCCCTAAAGCTAATTCACTGTGGTGTCCTACCAGAGAAAATTAGTAAAGAAAATGTATACTTGATTATATATATAATAACTGCAGCAATAATAATATTTGCACAAAGATGGAAAGCAGAGAAAATCCCTTTAGAAGGGGAAGTAATTAGAAAAAATTTGGACTGCGCAGAGATGAACAGATTAACTTTAATGATTAAAGAGAAAGAAGATATGGAATATTTTAAGATATGGGGGAAATTTTATGATTAGATAGAAAAGAGATAAAGAATCTGATAAGCAAACAGGAGAAAGTTACATTAAATATATGTATTTTGGGGAAAATATTGAAATAGAGAAATGGGATTTATTAAGGAAGAAATAAGGAGTAACAAAAAGAAGAAGTCATCAAAGAAACACCGAGATGACGCATGGAAGGACTGATGTATTATATGTTTGTTTATCTTAAAAAAAATAAAAAACTTTATATATATATATATGTTTAAAAAAAGAACCTGACCAGGGGGTTCATCCAGCTGACACACTCCAGGATCGCCACCCCTGTATTGTTTAATAAAAAAAAGATAGATCAATGCATTTGTGCATTGAGTTTAGGGGCATAAATGGGGTGTGTGTGGAAAATATGTTCCTGCTATCCCTGATGAAGGACATGTTGGCCCACCTGGCTAGGGACAAAATCTTCACTAAACTGGACTTATGGAAGGTGTACTATAAGGTTTGCATAAGGGACGAGGACGAGTGGAAAACTGCTTCAACTGCCCCCTGGGGAGCTACCAGTTTAACATGCTGCCATTTGGGTTGCAAGGGGCCCCTGCGGTGTTCATGCAGCTGATCAACGAGATGCTGCCTGAGCACCTGTACAATGGCATGTTGGTGTATTTGAATGATATTCTAGTATATACTGAAACAATGGACGAATATATCCAACTAGTACGGCAGGTGTTGGAAAAATTACTCACGGCACATTTGTATGTAAAACTGTCCAAGTGCAAGTTCCACCAGATACGGTTGGACTATTTGGGGTACTGGATATCTGGTACAGGGGTGGAGATGGATCCTGCAAAAGTGAAAGCTGTCCTGGAATGGCAGACACCTAGGACGCGTAAGCAGTTGCAGAGTTTCCTGGGATTCGTGAACTTCTATAGACAGTGCATCCCCTCATTTGCCCAGGTAGCTCTGCCAATCACCAACTTACTAAAGACCAAATCGCTGTGACAAGCCCTGTCCCAATTAACCCCTCCAGTGGATCATGGAGTGCCAGTGGGCCTTTTTTTTTTTTTTGAAAAAAAAGTTTTTTATTATTTTTTTAAAACATAAACATAAAACATATATTTTCCAAAATGAAGCATTGATCCGGTCACAGATTAATATAAATCACTAACAAATCTTAATTTTCAATTAACACAACTTAATATTTTATTCAGTTATTTCCCTCAATTCTATTTATCTATGCCATTATCCCCAAAAATCCGTTACTTAAATCTTAATTCTTAACCAAATATCATTCCATTTTTCTCTTTCTTTTGCTTAGATGGATACATTTTCAAAATATGAATCATTACAATTGTTATAAGCATTCAAAAAATATTTAATTCCAACATAAACATTTTCTTTTTACTATTAAACTCTACATTATCGTCTTTGTTTCTGTTATTAAATCCAGTTTATTCATTTCATTTTTACTTTTAATCTCAACATACTCCTCCTTATTTTGGCTATCCTACCTCATTTTTCTTTGTTGTTAAACCAATCATTTTTATTTCTTGGCTGTTAAACACAGCATAACCACTTTTATTTTTGGCTATTGAACACAGCATATTCATTTTTTTTTTTGGCTGTTGCACAGCATAGCCATTTTTATTTTTTGGCTGTTAAACACAGCATAGTCATTTTTGTTTTTTGGCTGTTACACAGCATATCTATTTTTGTTTTTTGGCTGTTAAACACAGCATATCCATTTTGTTTTTTGGCTGTTAAACACAGCATAACCATAGTTAGTTTAACTATTAATCCTACATAATCCTTTCTTTGTTGTTTCCATCCATCTATACATTGCTTATTTCCAGTTAATCATATTTATCCTTATCCTTTATCATAACACTTTAACATTGAGACATGGTTCTTACTTAAAACGTATCTTTGAATATATTTATAAATCTCTTTTAACTTGCTTAATTCTCTTGTATTTCTATAAAAACCTCCTTTTTATTATTACTATCCACCTATACATTATTTTATTTTTAATCACATTGTTTTAATCTTTTTTCTTTTTCCAGTCGTGTATATCTTATTTCTTCATTTCCTCGCTTGCTAACGTATATTTCCTTCCATTTTCAAAATCATCAAATTTGTCCTCCATATGTCATATTAAATCTTTCTCTTATTTTTATTATGGATAAAATGCATCCTGCGCTAAATCCTTCTTTTATTCCTGCGCCAGTTGTTATTGTTGTTTCAATTATAGTTGTTCCATTATAGTTTCCTTTTCTTTTTACCAAAGTCAAGCTGCCTGCAGACAAGAAACAAAACCTCCTCCACAAATCCCATGACTGGTTATCTGTAAAGTTCAAAATTTTCCATGACAAAGACAAGTTGCCATGTTCCTTTTTAGATCAGAAGGTGTCCCTCTACAATCCACATTTTTCATTAGTCATGTGAGTATCCATTTTATTGCAATTATGTAACAGTCCAATTTGTTTACTCTTCTCTCTCTCTCTCTTTTTTTAAAATATCAAGTCTTCTTTTTTAAAATCCAATTCAAATTTTAAGGTATCCAGTCTTTTCACCATATCTCGATATTTAATTCCATTAGTTCTTTTCAAGAGTTAGTTGTTTATCGGGTCTTTGTCACTTTAAAGTTGCATTTTAAATTTTCCAAAGCCCCTTTGTTATTCAGCCGCTATTTTATGGCTTGGGGTCTTATAGATAGTATTGCTCTAGGTGTTGTTAAAAGCCTGGGTTGGTTGTCACTCACCCGGCTTCAAAGAGCTCCATTTCAATCCACTTTCCTCCAGCACATCTCTTAGCCCACTTGTCACAGCTTTGTGGCAGCCACCATGGCTGCTGCTCCCCGCCGCCGACTCATAGAGGATTCCCTCTGACCTCCAAGGAACTTGCCTTCTTGCCTCTTGGTCTTCCGAGGTGTCCCTCCTTTTCCCCTGTCCCTGCAGGACGGTTCTGGTCCGAAGACCATCGGCGGCGGTTCAGCAGCCAGGGTTTTTGTGGCGCTCATCAGAGCCCGCTATTTCCCCAACTGTCTCACCACGATGCCAAACCAGAAGTCACTAGTGGGCCTTTGAAACTCTGAAGGCCCCGTTTGCCCAGGAGCCGATCCTCAGACACCCAGATCCCAACCAGCCCTTTGTCATCCAGGCTGATGCAAGCAACATAGCCATCCTAGCTGTCCTTTTGCAGCACAACAACAAAGGCAAGTTGCAACCATGCTCATATACCTCCAGGAAGCTCATTGATGCAGAATGAGCGATTTGGGAGAAGGAAGCATTCACAGTTTTTAACTCACAGGGAGGGATTATCATGAAAGGGGATTAAACTACATTCCTAGTGTACTGTGAACACACTCACTTTCACATGCAACAAACTTTTTTTGTGCAGAGTATATCTTGGCATGGAGAATTTATTTCAGTCTAATAGTTTAGCCACAGGTAAACTATCTGTGTGATAACAAGACCTAAAAGGAGCTAGCTAATAGATGAATGGCAAATAATCAGTTAACATATTCTTTGCTTTCACATATCACAGGAAAGGAAATTTGATGCTGATTCGCCAACATATATAGTGTAAATTGGTCAATTTCCTGAGGAGTGGGCAAGGGAGGCTTATATCTAGTATAAGGTGTCCATCTCTCCCCTCTTAATGTGGTAGATGAAAATATAAAATAATAAAAATGGAGTTTCAGTTCATTTTGGTGCCTTATGGAGAGTTGGGAAACAACACCTGAATGAAAGATGGAAGTCACAACCATACTAAATTGTTTTGTCAAATTGGTGCTTGTAAGAGTCTGATTGGAATAAGTGGTTTAGCACTGTGGCACAAAATAAGGGCTTGACTTGGAAGGAAAGTTCCCTTCTGGGAAAGTGGAGGTCATATCATATTCCCCTTCAATTAACACTCATGACACAAGGTTACATATTACCTTTAATTGAGCCAACTTGCAAGCAACAGTTTGCATTTGTGATTTCTTTATTATATTTACTAAACTGGGGAATTCTGGTTTCTTCCAAGAACAAATTGAGTATTCTTCTGGTTTGTTCTGAGTCTAAACCAATTCTCTCCAATCTATGTCTCTTTCAGAATGAATTTCCACTCTTAGCAATGGCATGCTGACTGGGAAGTTGTGAGAGTCAAAGTCAAGATATTTAGAGATTGGGGAATGCAGAGCTAACAAACAGCAGATGAAACTTTTCAAGTTTGTCAGTTATATTCTTCACCGAAGGAGTTGATGTGTATGAGAAAGAGACCATTCTGACAAATTCTGGCATTCTGTGGTATGAAAATACAAAAGCAATTTGTTAATGACTACAAACATGTTTGTTGTTGATGTATGAATTGACTTTTCTTTCAGTTGACCATTTTCTTACTGAGCTAAACCATTATTTTCTTCTTTTCTGTATAAATTGATTTTTTTCATAAATTCAATCATTTATTGCTTTTTAAAAAATATAAATATTCATGTTAAGGTCAGGGTGGTTGCCATCTGCCTAGAAATGGTAGTGCAAAGTATTCCTATGGGTAGGGGGGATTTTCCAGGAATTAAAAGTCATATGCACAGAGCTCCAGAATTTCTGGGAAGCTGGGCTCAACATAAAGCCTGTTACTGTACAATATTGCAATAGAATCAAAATATAGCTCAGTTGTAAAAGGATCATGGGTATAAAGCCAGCCTAGGAATGTCACAGAAGTATTATGTGGATATACCTTAATACGAAGCATGGGATAAATCCAGTGAAAAGAAATTCACTCCCTTAATGATTCCCAACTTTAATCTGATTTTTGGAGCCTATTGTGATCTGGAGCTCTGTTATCGGTTGCAGAGGCCTTTCCCAAAGGACCTCTGATGGCGAAATGGAGGCTGGGGGTGACGCATGTGTCAATCCGAACCTTGTTTCTCAGCTGCAGAGGCCTTTCTGGAATGCCTCCGATGGCAAAATGAGGCCGGAGGGCACTGCACGCATCAATCTGGAGCTTGTTTCTTGGCTGCAGAAGCCATTCCTGAAGGCCTCTGACAGTGAAATGAAGGCCGGGGGTGAGACGTGCAAGCAGTGGCAAGTGGCCATAGAAGAAGTGGACCGGCAAGGCAAAACAGGTGTCAGGTGTGCAAGGCCTGGTAAGGCAACTCCACTCCTCCATCCCCACCCTAGCTTAATTTTTACCCGTGCACCTTGCCCCACCCTGTGCATCCTGTAGTGGGCGGGGTCTTAACTAGAGCTTATTTTGGGGATAGGCTTATATTGGACACATATAAAAATCAGGCTAGAGGTTACTTTTGGGCTAGGTCGTATTTTTGGGAAAACACGGTACTATATTTTTAAGCATGAATTTTAGGAATAGGTTATAAGCACGGAAAAACAAAATTAGCAGCTTATCTATTCTTATTTTGAAACTACTGCATGGAATTAGGGAACAGAATTTTGTTCCTCTTATAAAACTGACTGATGAACAAACCTTCTCAAAAGATTTCTATAGCATTCATAGCACAATATATAACCAGAATAATCGCAAGTAACATTATCTGCAAATATTATAGATGAATGTTGCAGATTAAAAAATAAATAAATTCTAAAAATAAAAAGGGCAGGAAAAATACAATTGTTTCTTGATTGGATAATGCAATTATTTTTTTAAAGTACTAGCTTTTACATGAAAACAGTCTTTTCTAAACTGTGAGCAAAAATGTCCAAAAGAAGAGGCAGAATTAAATATTGGCCATTCAGATTTACTTGAAAATCAGGCTGCTTCACAATTATGAAAGGATGTATGTGTTTATCATAAAAAAATGAGCAGAAGGTCCATAACAAAATGCACAAACTGAAAAGGGTACTGTCTTCCTTGATGTGTGGACAGTCATTTGCATCAGTATTGTTAACAAGGAATGCTGCCTGTCGGTACAGGGATGAAGCTAAGCACTTCTTATTTGAGGAGGGCAGAAATAGATGTCATTCTCAGTCTATGCCTAGCCTTGATAAGTTATTTTCTTAACTCTGTATCAAACATAGTTCTCTGCTGGAATAAGCAGGGTGGTCCAATATGCCTGCTGCATTTCATTATGTCGTATGCAGTGCCTGCATTCCAGTTAGCTGGTGCATGCTCTGGAGTGCCCTTACTTAGTTGTACTGGGCTGCTGGATCATCTACCAGGAAAGGTTACATCTATTTTTAATGTGTTTTTTTCCAGATTCAATGAAATGCTCAACTTCTTTGTTCCTATAACATTGAAATCTCTTTATACTCTTCCACACTTTGAAAAAGTTTAATAACTTCCACATTTTTGTTCCACAGTTCAGAGAGATAGATGCATTCAGACATTAGTGAACTGAGCTTGATAGTTTCAAATTCATAACAAATGTTAGAATTAAATATTAAATTCCAGCCCCCATTACTATAGCACTAAAGCATTAACTTTTCTTTCCTGGCAAACCTTTCCATTTATGTTTATTCTTTAGGAAATACATCACTGTATTGAACTTCCTTCAGGTCTTATACACCATTGCCATCTATTGGTAAGACGCAGAGTATAAAAATCTAATAGACTGTATTTAAATATCTGATGGTTGTCTCTTGCCTTTTAGTAATATTTTGTTCTTTTCACATCTCCTTTTAAAGTTGAAAAATTATCATTCATATTAGTTTGACCATCAATTCCAATTACTATACAGTTTAATATAAAGGCATATGAACAAGATCTCCTCTTTCCATGACCATAACAAATGAGAACAGGACAGAGGAACAGACAGCCAAGTTATCTCTTTCAATTGCCAGCTTTTACTTATCCGACACATAAATCTGTCTGAGTCTTTTGAAGCCAGATTCACTTATCAGGAATGACTTGATGCCAGCCAGTGTGACCCCAAAGCAGGTAGAGGCCTGCAGACTTTTTTCTCAAGTTGAACTTGGAGTCCACTCGTAAGAGATTGTTGGATCTTAAAGCTGACCCAAATCCTTCTAGTGTGCTGCTATAGAACTTGTTAGTGTACCCTTCCTAGGCCCCTAAAGTAGCTTGGATGAATTGAAGCCTGCTTCACCTTTGCAGCTGGATGAGAATCAGAGAAAGCAGTAGTGTAGTAATAGTTCTATGAGAGGCCCAGTTTGTAAAACACAGTTCCTCTTATATTTAATTTTGACCAATAGAACATATACTCACCTTTTTGTAAAGAGGAGTGAGCCAAGATATCAGCTATTGTTCCCAGCAGCAGAATCATTTTCATTACACACAGACACAATTCATTTCACACAAGGGAAGGAATTGACTCAATCCAAACAGGAGTAGCTTGTGGGGCCATCAGCTTCATTGTATGAGCATGGTTTCCTGAAGAAAGGAAGGTTTCCAGGTTCACTTTCAGGCATTTCTCAGTACTCCATGGAAGTAATTACACTACTGAATTTTAAAATTGTATTGCTAACGTAGTGTGAAGTATTGTTGAAAACAGTGATGTAGCAAATGAAACATATAATTAACAGGAAAATAATTTGATTTTTATTTTTTCACATTATCAAGTACACATTACGTCACACATCCCTATATATGAGTCTATGTAATTTGTTTTTTAATTTTTACATAGTGTACAAGAGGGAAGGACATCAAGTACTTAACAAGCATTTTACAGAACAATTATTTATATTACATCCTTTTAATGTACCATTTTAAAACATGAAACTTCAACATCAATTTTATAGCGTTTGCTAATCAAATAAAACTAGTTTATAACTAATGTCAGTACATTAACAATAACTAGTTTTCATTTGCTTTTTATACAGGCACATTGTGCAAAATCCACTCAACTGATAAATTCTTAATTGCTTTTTCTACATTGCCAAAATTATGCTTCAATGTATGTATTTATGTTTCCAGGTGGTATTAGTGAAATAGGAAGTAGCCAAATTTCTTATGTCTGAAATTTTTAAAAAATATTCCAGTATGGTAATACTTCTGGTAATACCTCTGAATATGACAAAAGTTAATAGATCTTAATAGCTTGAAAATTATTTGTGTGCAAAGGAATCTATGTAGGACTTCAATAAAAAAAATGAGACACCTATATTCCATGGATAACTGCTGGATCTTGAGAACACTTGCTTTAATAAACTGAGGTGCTTTTAGACCTCAACCCTGCAATACTTATCACCACAATGCAAAAGCTTTAAATGGTTCCATACAATTTCACATGTTCCACTTAATTTATGTCAGTATAATGTGCACACTGTAGCTGTGTGATTTAGAACTCAAGAGCTTGCTCGACAGTAATAATTTTTACCAATATTTTCTAAGAATTTGGTGAACATGCAACAGTTCATACACATTAAAAAGTCAGAAACAAACATAATTCCACAGATATCTTACAAGTCATACAAAGTAAGATGTTAACATTAGGCTTTTTTGTTTGCATCACAACTATTTGTGTTAGAATTCTAATTTTATATTAAAATGAATCACCCAGGGAATATCGAACTATGTGAAGGAATGCACGTACACACATTATAATCTCTGACAATGTAATATATGGTATAATGATGACTTGGAATCCTTATGTCTGATGAAAGGAGGGAGGAGACATGGGAAAGCATGAGGCAAAACTGCTTAAACTTTTGTTCACTTTCAATACATTTAATTCTTGACATTGAATTTGACATTGAATTCTAGGAACCAAAGTTAGGGAGGGACAGATGAGAAAAAACAAGCTCAGAGAACATAGTCAGAATATCACATTTTTAAAAATTAGCTTTGATTTCACTTGAAATGTGAAATGTTTTATTCATCAAGTTTCCAGTATGCTTTATTATAAACTAATTAAACATTTACTGTGAAACAGACTGAAGCAGCTTTAACTTTGCAATAATTTTAAAGCATACAGTGGTCATTCAACATATATCCATAAGTGTATAAATGGACAGAAATAATGGGATAATTAAAAAGTTACTGCTTAATAGCCATAGGCATGAAGGTCTAATTCCTTCCTCCTGAAATTATTTTGGTAAGGAAAATTCTGTGTCCCTAAAAGAATAAAAAAGAAACATTTTTAAACTGGAAGAAAATTAATTCTTTCTTTAAAATGACCTGCTTTTATTATTTATTTCTTCACCTGTTCTCCCTCCAGATGGTTTATCTTTGAAAGCTGTCCAAAGATCCAGGTAGATAAAAATGAGACCAAACCAAAAATTCCATACAGTTAGAGTCTTGTAATAAAACTGCATTTAATTTGGAATAAACCTAGCAACAGTCAATTGAATATCTGTTGTCAACAACTGAAACAATATGTTTCAAAAATACAATTACATTTGCAATACAGAACAAAAAAGCAGAGAAGCAGATAATGAATACTTAATGAACAAGTGCCTCAAGTTTTTCTTTAAAATTCACCCTATTGAAAATAAATGCTCCCAGCAACCAATGTATTTCTTACATTATGGAAGTATTCAATACTATAAAGAAATAACTTCAGTATTGGAAAAAAGTTAAATAACCACTCAAATGAATAGCATGTAGTAAGTTCCTTAAATACCAATGGGACAATCAAGTGGATCCTATTGTACAATGCAGTATTTTGATGTTAATTCTGCTCTGATTTTTGAGCAGCCCTCTATATAACATCTTTGAGCAAATTAGAAATTTAATTTATGTTAAAACTGAATTGGCATGGAGAATTAATGTAATTGAAAAATTCAGTATAAGACAAAGTTTACTTTATTAAATGCAACTTTATTGTTGCCATCTTTCCTTTTATTAAACAAACGAAAGATAATTCAGAACACACTAATGAACAAAATATATAAAAGTCAACTAGAAGCAATATTCCTATCTGTATACAGCACTAAATCAAATGCACAGTATTTCATTTGTAAGATCCGCTTTAAAATACAATGACTGCCTAAAAAGCAAATCTTTTATACCCTTCCCAAATCCCTGTCTTTAAATCTTCATGGTAACCCAATGTCTTTATGATGCCGCAGAATGTGTTGATTCTTCTCTGAAGGCCTTCGAAAGCCTTTTTTACAGAATTCACAACGGTGAGGATAGTCTTTTGTATGAATGGAAATAACATGCCGCTTGAAACCTGAGGCATCTGTAGTGCTATATTCACAGTACTCACACTGATAAACTTTTCTACCACTGTGTGTTTTCATGTGTTTTTTGAGTTCCATTTGCAGTTTGAATCCTTTCTTACACCGCTTGCATCTGAACGGAAGATCTTTTGTGTGAACTGAGAGAATATGACGACTCAGAACAAATGGATCTGCAATTTTAAAGTCACAATGTCTGCACTGGTGCAGCTTTTTCCCTTTGTGCACTGCAACATGTTTTTTCAGTTCTGAAGGCCTATGAAAGCCTTTATCACACATGTCACACTTGTGGGGATAGTCCTTTGTGTGAACGGAAATTATATGTCTTTTTAAATCACTTGAGTTTGAGCTTTTGTGATCACAGTGCAAACACTGGTGTGTTTTGCTTTCTTGATGCATAAGAATGTGCTGTTGCAGCTCTTTGGTATCAGAAAATATTTGAAAACAAATGTCACACTTGAATGGCATTTCTTTACTATGCCTAGTCTTTACATGAGTTTTCAGATTAGAAGAGTCAGCAGATCTATACTCACAATATTGGCATTGATAGGGCTTTTCACCAGTATGGATTCGCATGTGTTTCTTGAGCTCTGATGGATGCCGAAATCCTTTTCCACATTCCACGCAAATATGAGGAAAGTTTTTGCTGTGTACAGCTAGAAGGTGACGATTCAGTAATCCCTGTTCTGCTGTTTCATACTCACAGAATTTGCACTTGTGCATTTTGTTTGCTGCTTTGTCCCTGTGCACCATCTTATGTGTAAATAAAGCTCCTGCATGAGAGAAACTTTTCCCACATTCATCACATTCAATTAGTTTCTCAGTCTTGGTAGTAAGCTTGTGGTTCTCAAGGTGATTATGCAGACTTAACTTTTTATTTGTAGTGTAATCACAATCAGTGCATCGATATTTTTTCTTAGCAAGAAGGTGCTCTGGGTGATTTTTCATGTGTCTTTTCAAGAAACCTCGGGATTTAAATTTCTTTCCACAAATCATACAAGGGTAGACAGTCAAAGGATGACCATCAGGCCCAATAATTATGGCTGCATAAAAAAAGAAAAAATAATAAAAATGGCATCTACCAAATACCTCTCAAGCACTAGCATAATTGCACAGAAATTATACATTTTAAGTTCCTATTAGTTTTAGTAGCAGAATTAAGCACATGCTTAAGCTTCACATTGAAATACATAGGACACTAATATTCTGAACACTGCTGGAATTGCAAATAAAGTTCAGATCAATTAATTGTCTATTAATTACAATGGTATGTCAGCTTTCTCCCTCAAAATTAAAAATCTTCCAACAGAAATATGGCTTACAGAATTTCAATAATTGGAAGCAATGTCAACAGCCAACATATCACTTAGACAAATTAACCCTGTGGAAAGGAATATCTTGACATGTCAGCAATTGCAACATCTGCATTCTCTCAAAGGAATCTTGTGGGAATAGATATATTTTCAAGAAATGACTCATATCTGGCATGTTTCAAGATAATATTCTCCAAAAGAACATATACACATGTGCCTTTGTGTACTGATGCAAAACATCCATCAAGACTGAAGTTGAAGATAGTATGTTACTTTTAAATGAGAAATCAGTCTACCAGTCTACAACCTCAATAAAGCAACAATATTACATAAAACTCCCACCAGGAATGCGTATAGGTAGATGGCTGTGCTTTTAAAAATGCTAATGGAGAATGCATTTCCATTTCCAATTCTATTTTCAAGCAAACAGAAGCTGAGTACCTGTTTGATATTGTCTGGATTCCAGTCTTCTCCTTTTCTTTGGTTTTTGTTTTGTTAGCCTTTCAAGACCAGAAGACTCATCTATGTGCAAGAGGGCACTTGCAGTTCCATTTCGGTTTTCAACTGCATCATTATTTCCTAGTGTGGATCAGAATTTAGCATCCTAAGGATTAGTCCACATACTATCTCTGAATATGATTTTTATACTTTTAAAAGGCAAGTGTGAATAATCAGCTCTTGGTGTTAATAAATATATTTGGATATCTTTGTAGTTAACAGTAAGCAAGATTTGGATTTAAAAAACCAAGCCTTCTTCTATTCAGTGAATTATTCACGTGTAGCTTTTTGCCAATATATATCTATATCTTTCTCACTGTCCTCACTGACCATGGAAAAAGCCTCAAGTATTATACATACATATTCATAGCATGAATTTAATCACATCATGACGAACACACAGGTAGAAAGAATGCTGTAGAAGATAGATGCTCTTGGCAAACAGACACCATAGAATCCAATTACCAGAGTCTATTTTTCCAAGGCCACTGGAAAATGCATGTAAATATTGTAGCCATATGGCTGATTGTAAGTCAACTAGCAACCCTCCACCCTTATGGGAGGAGAGTATAAAAGTATCTCCCACATTGATGCTGTAAAAGAAATGGACCGAGGCTGGAAGTTCCGATGAAAAAAAAATAAGTATAATTAACATGACAAAAATCTAAATTTTATAGGAGGCCTGTAAACTTCGTTTTTACTTATCTGATTCAAAATATTGAATAAAATTAACAAATGCCAAGATTTGAAAAAACTCTCCTCTCTAAGGTTGAATAAATTATCTATTTTTGCAGAATTCTTTAAAAAAAGAGATACATTGTTTTTTTATTTTTACTATTCTAACTATAATAGAAATATAAGAGTTGATTTCTTATTACAATTTTCTTCTTAATTCCTGTACAGTTTCAAATAAACCATAAATCATTTCCATCAAGAATCAAATAATATATATGTACTCTTATACGTAAATCCTGGCAGAAATACTGAACACCATCCCAGAAAGATTATTTTAAGTTTCTGAATACAGAAGACCAGAAACCAATATCCTTACTAGGTAATCTTTAATTTTTGGGAGTAATGACCTACCATAAGCTGCTGCCCAAGCTATTGGCATAAAGCTTTTGATTTCACTGTCATCAATTTGCTGTTCATGAGTCGCTGCTGCATCTTCCTCTCCTACTATCACTTCCATATAGACTTCATCAGCAATTTCAGCAACATCTAATAGAAGAAACATGTTATAAGTTTTGTATATTTTTTAAAACTTTTAAAATCTTTAACCCAAATGAAGGTCACATACTTACTTAAATCTTCATCTTCATGCTGAGAATCATTTACTGTCATATAGACCATTTTTTCTCTTGGAATGCGAACAGTGCTATTTTGATTAATTAAAGTTTCACCATGGTCATTTTCAGATTCACTTTCCACAATGTCTACTGTGCCTCCTATGTTAAAAAGAATTATCAACATTATTTGTAAGAAAATGCTTCTATTACACTATGGTTCAAATTCAAGAAACTGAAAAAAAATATAGTAACACAATTTTTTAAAAGGTGTGAGAATTCTGTCAACTAGACTTTTGGAAAGAACTGAGTAAAACAAGAGGGATATTATGAAATCCTATTGAAATATAAGCTTCATTATATTAATTTAGTAAATGTGTATAAAATCATAGACTAAGTACATAGTTTGTATTTTTACAAAGGGAGATAACCAAAGTTTATTAGTAGATTTTTATCCCACCTTTACACACACACACGCACACACACACACACACAGTATGCCTGCTTTTTAATTTTCCCCACAACAACCCTGTAAGGTCATTTGGGGTGACAGATTGACTGGTCTAACGTCACTCAGTCTGCTTTCATGCATAAGAGACGCATAGGCCAGAACCTTAACAAAGCTGCCTCTATATATGAATAATACATTAATAATAATAATAATAATAATAATAATAATAATAATAATAATAATTGTGATGCATTTTTTAATGTTCAGTTGACTGAGTTTCATGTTTAATGAATAAAGTAAATAATAATAAAATAAAATAAAATAAAAAGTGCAGTTATTAGGAATGCCATTCATAGGGTGTTTCAGGGTTCTTTTCGCTTTTAGTATGACAAATTCTCAGAATATTTCTTGAGATCTCCAAGCACCAAAATATTAATTTTTTCTTTCATTTAAGAAAACCTCACCTATGTCATCTTCTCCAGGATCAGCTTTGAAAATGTAGACTTTGATGACTTCTGGGCAAATGCCATCCATTTTACATGGATCACTTTCTGACTCAGATTTAAGGTCAACAGAATTGTCAGCTTCTGTTTTGACAGCATCATCCACTACAAGAAAATCAATAATATCATCACAACAACATTCTTCTAACATAAATTATAAGCATTTCTTATGTGAATAGAATAGAATATTACTTTATTATGGTCATCGACCAGCAATAGACATGTGTTTATACATTAAAACCCAAAGGGACATCAATTATTTGCCAAGCATTCTATTTATTTGCACATATACTTTAATTTATTTCCATGGTATACTATTATTTTTCCCTTTAACTCCATATTCCTACAAAACACTCTGTAACTAAATCTTATTTATTTTATTAAACACCTTCTTTAAATCAACAAATATAAAAATAAACTTTCTTCCTCATGTTCATATATTTTTCAATACCCATTAAACAGAAATCTGATGTGTATCCAACCTGCTCAGCAAAATGCTTGCTAAATTTTTCAGTCTTCCCTTATTTTGAGTTTTATCCCAAATTATTGCATAACTTTTATTTTTAAATTCCAATTAAAAGAATTCTTGTTTAACTTCTTCAATCCCCAAACTGTTTTTATTTTAAATCTGTCTAAATTTTCTGTTTTTTAATCATAACCATTTCTTGTATTTTATTACATTTTTTGCAATTGTCATCCGGTGTTTCACCTCACAATTTCACAATCCTTT
Organism: Pituophis catenifer annectens; assembly: GCF_029215685.1. Taxonomy (NCBI): domain Eukaryota; kingdom Metazoa; phylum Chordata; class Lepidosauria; order Squamata; family Colubridae; genus Pituophis; species Pituophis catenifer. The sequence continues at coordinate 56,370,106 of NW_027256884.1, read as the reverse complement.
CGTGTACTTCTCATTATATAATTCTTCACTTAATTCCTTCCATTTTTTCCCAAGACATTTCCACATTTTTCCTGATTTCCACTTTCCATTCATTCTATTGTGAAATAAATTCATTTTCTAATACTTTACAAGCAAGCTTTGTACTTTTTGCTATCATTCTATTTTCCCTTGTTCCTCTTCTTCCCAAGATTCACTACTCATGCTATTAATGCTCATGCTACTTATGCTCAAACTCATGCTACAGATGCTAACCCCAACCCCAACCCTAACCCTAATAGTCTGCTCCTCATTCAATACTTCTCATCATTTTTGTATTCTTCACTAAGCCTCTCAATGTTTCACCATGAACTATCTATCAATCAATCCTTTGAATAGGTATGCATGAATGATCATGCTTATCTTGTTTCTACCATCCATTCATGTCTCTTAATAGAATTTTTCACCCCTCAATTGCATTAATTTTAAATGTTAGTTATTCCATTATCACAATTCACTGAAGCTATGCATTCTATATTTGGCCATTTCATATAATTTGTCCCATCAATTTCCATATGGTTGTCACTTTGCAATAATGCATTGCAGTTACATTGGGAATGATTTTAAACAGCTGAGAAAGACACCATCAGCAAAGTCCTCCACAATCTCACATATTACAGGAATAAATTAAATTTCCATCACAGTCAACAAAATAAGTGTCTACAGTATGTCAGATTGGATATTTAGTATTTCTATGTAAAAGAAATACTGAATTTGAAAAGCATGTTTTCATATTACTTTGCAATACTCTTAAAGAAAGACCAGACTACACAAATAGTATAAAACATTGACAACTTTCTGATAAGGCTCTAAGAAAAAGATTAATACTGTGAGAAACTTTCACCTAGCACAATACTAACAGGCATTCCCATCAAATCATAAGAAATATAGATTTATAATTTCCACAAGAAAAATAGTAAAGTATATTTTTAGGAAATAAGGATTATAACACGCTCATGCATAATAAGAGTGTAGCAGTCTGCATATTATTAAGAAAAAAAGGCAAATCAATTCTTAAGAGGATATAGAGAAGTCCACACATCATCTACTGTTGGTTACCTGCTATCACATTATGAAAGATTACTCCTAGATTTCTAGTGTATAATGTGGCCTTGATAATGATGCAGGAATACTTCCTTTGTCTAGGGCTGTATTTTTCAACAACTTTAGATATTATTGCAATTCTGCATCTGCAAACAATAGTACTACAGTACTAAAGGCAACGAAGCACATCATCACTATCCTGAAAAAACATTGAACTCAGCAATAAATTGTAATCTCATGGAACAGCAAATCAAGAGTTTGGGACTTAAGAAATAGACTGCAACACGTTGCCTGTTAATCACAGATACTAATAAATTTCTTTGCAAGATCTGTATTTGTTAGAAATATTAGACACAATTACAGTGTACACATTTATAAAAAGTAGTTCTCAATTTAGTTCTTTTTTTCCTATTCCAGTTACAGGTAGTCCTCCACTTACAACCATTCGTTTAGTGACCATTCAAAGTTACAATACTGAAAAAGCAACTTATGACCTTTTTTCACACAACCATTGCGGGATCACCATAGGCATGTGATTAAAATTCAGACACTTGGCAATTGGCCTGTATTTATGACATTTGCAGTGTCTTGGGCTCATATGATCCCCTTTTGCAACCTTCTGAGAAGCAAAATCAATTTGGAAGCCTGAGTCACTTAACAATCACATTACTAACTTCAACAACTGTAGTGTTTCACTTAACAACTGTGGCAAGAAAGGTCGTAAAATAGGGCAAAATTCACTTAACAACTGTCTTGCTTAGCAATGGAAATTTTGGACTCAATTGTGGTTGTAAATTGTGGATTACCTGTATAGTTCACCCTTCCACTTTATTCTTCTTTTGCTAACATATTCACTACGCATCTACTGTTCATCACTGGTTTTTTTAAAAAAAAACAAAAATCAATATTTCTTCAATCCTTTAACTGTTGCCAGTTAGCTCTCCATCCTGTATTTCTGCTGGCAACCATTCGAACAGAGAAATGTATTTATTTAATATAGCCCTATAAGGATTCTTAAACAACTGCATCTTAAACCTAAAATTATTGAAATACAAGAATAGAGTAAAATAATATATAAACTTTATTCATTATAAATATGGAAGAATGGAAAATAAAACAAAAATAACAGCATTTACATATAAGGATTATCCACAGAAAGCTCTGGATTTCCAGTAGGAATTAAATAATGTAAGAATGGATACCTTGCAAATTTGGGAAGAAGAGCATTCCAGATACTATGAATAAGTGTAAAGTAGTAGTCTATCAATCTCGACAACATATAGTAACCCTATGATCTTAATAATAACAAGTGTCAAGTGACGGATTTTGCACATTAGTTCAAGGCTTGCAGCCCAATGATCAAATAATGATAGGTGATTGATGCAGGGCATTTTAATAGTAAAAAAAGTAAAGGTAAGTTTCCCTATCCAGTCATGTCTGACTCTAGGAGGCAGAGCTCATTTCTACTTCCTAGCCCAAGGAGCCATCGTTGTCCAAAGATGCTACAGTGGTCATGGGGCTGACATGAGTATATGCTGAGGTGCACCAAACACTGTTACCATCCCACTAAAGTGGTACTAATCCCAAATGGGAATGTTCACTGCAAAATCTTTTTTAAAAAATAATGTTAAAGTCATAGGTATGGATACTGATGCTAATTTTATTATCTTAACTTTAAATTATTTATTTTTTAACAACAAAATTGTTCTTGTTATCAAACAAATTATTTTTATATTAGGCCACCAGAAGCTAATTCAATTATTATGTAGAATGGTGATAGTGTTAAAATGTGTTCGTTACATTCCTGATACATGAAATGTCAGGATCTAAAATTGTCTACATGTTGTATTGATTAACACTGCAAAAATCCAAGAACAAAATCAGTGGGATAGCCTGGATGAAAAATTCTCTAGTTTAAACTGCAGTCCTTAAAATAGTTTACCCAGACACTTACAGGAAATCATCAGGTAGTCTTCACAGTTGTTTTTTTCAATATTATGCTCCACAGATATTCCACTGGCATCAATTACAGCTTCAGAAGCACAGTCTGCCACTAAGACTTCTGAAACTACATCTTCTCCAAGGGAATCTGTGACAATTTCTGCTTCTACAACATTATTATGGTCATGAATATGTTCCGTATGTTCAATTTCAGGTACGTGTATTGATTCATTTGTGAGTACATGTTCAGGTATTGCCACTGCTGAAGCTGTAATTTCAGATGCTAAAACATCTTCTGGAACACTGCAGTGTGACAGAGACACTTCTTCAGTGACATCAGTGTCCAGCACTGGTTCAGGAATAATAACAGTTTGAGATACATCTGTATCTTCCATGATATCTGGACACTGAACATCTTCTATAACAACGTCCTCAATGACATCTTGAATTACTACAGAATCTGGATCATCAGGGACAAAATTATGTACAGCTATATCAGAATCTTCTACATCTGATACATATACAGTTTCCTGTATTTCGACAACAATTTCATCTCCGTTCAAATGCGTTTCATCAGCTCCTGGAATATATAAATTATAATCAGTCCTATACTATCATAAATCTTTTGATTATGATATAGCAATGATATCTCTAACTTATTTACCAGACCAGAAAAAAAATTGATCTGAAGGGCTTTACTCGTCTTCATCCATTTATCAGGTGCAAATCATGGAAGTCATATACAGGTAGTCCTCAATTTATGACCATAATGAGGCCAAAACCTCTATTGCTAAGTAAGACAGTTAAGTTAGTTTTGCCCCATTTTATGACCTTTCTTGCCATTGTTGTTAAGTGAATCAGTGCAGTTGTTAAGTTAGTAATATGACTGTAAAGTGAATCTGGCTTCCCCATTGACTCTGCTTCTCAGAAGATTGCAAAAGATGATCACATGACCCTGAGACACTGCAACCATCATAAATATGAGACAATTGCCAATCATCTGAATTTTGATCAGGTGACTGTGGGGATGCTGCAATGGCTGTAAGTATGAAAAATGGTTATAACTTTTTCAGTGCTGTTGTAACTTCAAATGGTCATTAAATGAAAGATTGTAAGTCAAGGACTACCTGTATTCTATATAATTTGCTTCCTACTTGCTAGTAACTAGCAATATTTCCACAATATAATTTAGTGTGATAGAAGATAAAAAACTATTTTAAAAGCTATAAAAGGTTATTGATAACCTATTTTTCGATCAGTTTTCACAAACATTTCATAATCTGTCTTCCCACATAGCTAGTAAGTTATCTTGCCTTTATTAAAAAAAACTGGTACACAATAATCATATGTAAATCAGTGGTGGGATTCAAATATTTTTACTGTCGGTTCTGTGGACGTGGCTTGGTAGGTGTGGCATGGCTTGGTGGGCGTGATAAGGGAAGAATATTGTAAAATCTCCATTCCCACTCGTCCAGGAGAAGGATACTGTAAAATCTCCATTCCCTCCCCAGTCCAAGGGAAGGTTACTGCAAAATCCCCATTTATTCCTGATCAGCTGGGACTTGGGTGGCTGAGAATAGATGGGGGCGGGGCTAGTCAGAGGTAGTATTTACCAATTCTCCGAATTACTTAAAATTTCCGCTACTGGTTCTCCAGAACTGGTCAGAACCTGCTGAATACCACCTCTGATGTAAATATTTGAAACATATAATATTCCTTATATTTTTCAGCCTCAAAATAGATTATTAACTATTCTAAAATAGTTCTAAATTAGTTTAACTATTAAATAAATTAGATCCAGACTTGGGTAATAAAAGTAATCTGGATTCATTACTAAAGACCCAATAGTTATCGAGTTTAGGAAAAGAAGCTTATATATTATTTTCTTACATACCTGTTGGATCAAAAAACGCATGTGGGTCATGTGGCTGTAGTTCAAGCCCATCCTCATCCATGGCCTTTAAATCTCATCAGTCACAATGTCTATAAAATTAAAACAAATGTGTTTTTTATAAACTTTTAATAAGTGTCCCAGACTAGCACATAGCATATATATTGCAATCAAGCCTGCATTGGGGAAAAAATTGTCACATCCTTGAGACTTGAACGTTTTGCCCCATTCTTGAGTAAGCATAAAAAGAATGGCTAATATGTTGATGTCCCTTCCTTGCCTCCTATAGCAATGGGAGAATTCACTTGTACCAGAGCAAAATATATATACCTTCTTTGTAACACTTCGTGCTTTTCTCCCTATGCACGAACATCATGGCATTTTCTGTTAGACTATAATATTTTGATATAATCTGAATCAAATACTGCAAGTACTAACTGTATTTTTCCAATTTCATCCATTTTAATATCTAAAGCTTCTGGATAATTAAAAGCTTTTTATTTGCTTGACTGGCATTGTTGAGTCTTGAATGCAGTATACTAAAATGTATTAATATAGTATCTGGCGTACATTCCTGCTTCCATTCATTTCACAAGTATAAAAAAAGTTTTCCTGCTTATGCATTCGCATCTGTTGAAATAAGCATTCCCATAAATACATTCTACATCTTTGCTTTCCTGCCTAAATTGTGTAGAAATCTTGACTAATATTTTCTTTTCTAGTGCAAGTTAGTATTCTTCGCATCAACCCCTATTACTCAGAAGTTATTGTCTATCACATTTGTTTTTCAGATGCTTGTTTACTGACTGCAATGTGTCGTTTCAAAACAATAAAATGGTCACTTTTGAGGGGTTTTTAAATCTATAATAATCCAATTTACCTACTTCACATATCACACCAACAGGAAAAAAAAACCTCTAGGCTGTTTTTCAATCTCTATAATTCAAATTATAAATTATTAACCATCCTATGGTAGTATTTATGTAACACTTGATGATTACTAATATTAAAATATCAAATGAGCAACAGAGGCCACAGGATTTATGACACCTAATTACTAATAAATTTATCAGCACATAGGCTTTCCTTGACTACTTTCTCTGCACATGTGTGCACTTGGAAGCTTGTTTCTGGTGGGATTTTGAATTTAATTCTGGTGCTTCAGCTGTGGCACCACTATGCTCCCTTATAACAGGCTTGCTCCCTCAAGCCTGTCATGCAAACAGCTTTTCTTAATTAATGAAACTGACCCAGACTATTATTTTCCAAGGTATCTGTTGCCACTGGTTGGTGGTTCATGGTTAGGTTATTTTTTGCGGAAAGACAGAACCATCTGGACAAAACCGAGCACCTGGAGCTGCAAGCAGCTCTTCCTGTATCAACATAACGGAGAGGGGGAGCTATGTGAATAATCACTCGTGTTCCGTCGGTCATTGTCTGATATTCAGGGCTAGGAGGCAAAGCAATAATAGACAGAAAATGCCTCTGCACCCGCTGGATATTACGTGAAAGGGAAGAATGTGGAGGGACTAAATTATGCAGGGCTCGGGAGTAGCCGAGCAGGACAACTGGGCATAAGAAAGGGAGGGAGAGGGGAGGGGCAACCTTCCCCCACAGGCGCCGTCTCCGCCCTGCCCTGCCCGCCTGTAATGGGGACTGTCTGGGGCCAGAAGCGATTAATTCAAGATGGCGTCCGGCACTCTTCCTCAGCCTCCCTTGCTGCCGCCATCTTGTCCCCCCCCCCCAGCAGCGATCCCTCCGTTTCAGGCCTGGTCCCACTGTCCTCCAAGAATGTTTGACCCCCATTCCTCGTGCAACCTACAACAGCCCACCGCTTTTCTCTCTCTGGAAGCTGAGCTACAGCTGCCTGACCCCCCCCTGCAAGGCTTCCGGCCCGTTCCTGCAACAAGGAATGCTGCGCGGCCTAGCTGCGGCCTTCTTGGGGCCTGTACCGAAGCAGGCGCCGAGGCCTGGTTCCACGCAGGGGTAAGGGCCTAGGTCAGGCCTGTCCCATACTGCTTACCAGGCGGGGCGGTGCGGCGGGCTCTGGGAGGCCTTTCTCCGCGTAGTTGGGCCGATCTCGGTGGTAGTGTCGCGGCGGCGGGGCGGGCGGGCGGGAGCGAAGGGGAGGGAGGGGCCGAGCTCGGAGCTGAGTGGAAGCGGCCAAGCTCCCCGGGCCGGGCAGCCGTCAGCACGTCACGTCACTGCCCGTGAGAGACCCAGGGAAATGCGGAAGGAGTTGCCGGCTCCGCTGCTGCTTGAGCCGCCTGCTCTTCGGCCCCGGGCCAGGCCAGACCGGGCGCGCGACCGAGAAGGAACCGGGCCGGGCCGGGCCGGGTGGATGAAGTAGAAGGGCGGTGGGTCCCTGCCAACCCCTCCCGCTATAGCTGCCGCTCCTGCCGCCGCCTCCGTTCCAGCTTGGCCGTAAAATTCCGCTCCGGGCTCACTTGCTGAACACGGCGCCGGGGAATGAGGAGTTGTTTAGGCCTGGAAAATCCCCAACATTTTGGGGTGGCTTCTCCACAGGCATTGCCCCGGGCACCCCCGCCTCTCGCATCGTAATACATCCCCCTTGCTTGCCGAAAATAAATTTATCCACAGCCTTTTGGAAAATGAAAATAAGAGGTACCTTATTACGGCATTTTTAATGAAAGTATTGTCCCGCTCTCTATCTCTACCCTCCGCCCTCCCCTTCTCCATTTGACGGAGAACATAACATTTTTCTTAAATAGGAAGCCAGGAAAATGAAAGTACGGTGCTTTAATCCCGGTTCATATAGATCAATCCTTTTGGTGAATGCAGTTATCTACCATGTTTTCTGTTTCTGGTTTTATAGGGAGTCAGGGGTATATTGTTGTACAGCTACTTTCCCAAATCAGAATGTGCAACCTTAGTTAGCAAATAAAAAATTTGCGATTATTAGACATTGGGTGCCAGTGTGTCTTTTGTTGTAAAATGAATGTTTCAAAATAATTATTGTTTCATAGTTGCAAACTTAAATTTACTGAATACTTCATTGTAACGATCTATATTTTGTTAATGACACAATTATTTAAAAGTTACGTAGATGGTTTGTACAGTTCTCTGTTTTCAGCTATCAAAATCAGATTGTGGATACTTGATATGAGTATGGATCAAATTAAGGCTCATTTCCTTTGGAGCCCTAAGGTGCAAATCACATATGCATTATATCCCATTTAATTCTCTGTTAAAAATGTGTGTTAACAGCAGAACACAATTTTGTGTCTTTGCTTTGTGTTATAGATGCTATTTTTAATATTTTCTATTAAGCTTAGATAGCATTTTTAAAGTTAAAAAAGTAAATTTCAAGTTGCAAAATTCTCAGGTACAGTATAGTCAAACTAATGGAATTCTGAGAACTGAAATCCATTCTCTGGAAGGGGATGACAAGGTTAGAGAAGACTTCTCTTGTTATTTTCTGCTGTGTATCTTCAATTATTAGCAATAAAATACATTACCACGTTTAGTAAATGTTGTGTATCTTGTTTTCCTAATATTTTAATTGCATGGTTTATTGTTTTAATAACATTTGGTTTAATAAAATGTATGATATTTAGGGAGAACAGCATTAAAAGTTGAAGTACTTTTAATTACTTAAGTAATTAAGTATTATAATACTTAATTACTCATAAATCCATCCTCATAAAGAACACTTTATATACCATAGATTATGGAATTCAGTGTCACATGATATAATGTTGGGAATTCAGTTTAGAATTAAAAATAGATGTAAACATGTAGGAAGATAAAGACTGCTATGGTTCTTTGTCAAAGTGCCTGTATGAAATCCATTTTAAAACTTGAGGCTTTCAAGAAGCATCTACCCGGTTACTTTGCAAACAAAATTCTGACTTAGAGGGATCTTTTGGTCTGATCAGCAAACCTTTTCTTCGTAACCAAATAAAACATATGGTATGTTAATTGAATAAATTAGCTGGTTTGCACAATTTTTATGATACACCAATCAAACATATAAAAATATAAAACTCTATAAAAGGATCAATACAATCACAAAAATGATAAGCATAGAGGTAAAGAAAAAAATAGAAGTTTAAAAAAAAGGCTTGGAAATTACATTATGAGCAGTATAGATTTCTTCCTACATTGTGCCATTCTTAGCCAATTTTCATGCCCGAGAAGTCCACAATTGTTGTATGTAAACTATGAACAGTCATATTAAGAGTCCTGATATTGGCTCAAATGCAACTATAACCGGACAATACCACTGTATCAGTTAATGTTAAACTCCCAAGTATATCTTCAATTGCAAGGTGATTACAATCCTTACCGATACAATAAATAATAGGAAGTTTTGTACATTATCCTAAACTATGGTTTGTTTGAATAAAACTTAATTTGTTGAATTAAGACGAACATAATTATCTGATTATTACTTAGTATGATATGTAAACTCAGCCTTTTTTTGTTATCCATTTTCTTTTTTAATTAACCAACAAAAACAATAGTCAACATCTATGTTCTTTGGCATAGTCTCCAAGCCTGGATAAATAATTTCTGGAAAATCAATATATTTTGGTTTTAGAATTTTTATGATGGAATGATTAATACAATATTTAAGACAATGTAGATACTTTGTTTTCAAGGAATCTCTAGAAACAATGCAACAGAAGGAGCAATCGTAGGTTAAGGCTGTGTTTTTGTCCCCCAGAAATTTTGTTTTCATGACAGAAATTCCTTGGAGTTCTATACTGATCCCAGTAAAACACATGCTAGGTGTATTTCATAGTTAAATAGATTGATGAACAGTCTAAGAACATTAAATATTTTCCTAGACCAAAACCTTAAAGGAGACTGGATAAACTTTATCAGAACAGAATTTGACATTTCAAACTATAGAACAGGAGAAAATCCAATATATGCAAATTTTAAGGATAGAAAATAGTTAACATTAAACTATTTTTAAACCCTCCATATGAATACTTGCAGAGTATAACAGCTGCATTATTCATATAAAAAATAAAACAAAAATGAAAGAAAACAATTCTTTCAAAAGCAAAACTTTTTGCTTGAAAATTTTTTAATATTAAATCAAATGTATTTCAGATTGCCCTTCAGAGGTCATTACTCAGGACACTTCACATAAAGCTTACTAATAATGGAATTAGGTTTGGAGCAAATGAGTAGTTTTATGCTCAAATAATGTTGGAAGCATGTCACACAAAGGTAATGCAGTATTCCAGAATCAAGTTGCAATAATACCTAGAATACCTTGTCCTGGATAATTTATTTTTATTACATTATGTATTTGTTCATGGTTTTTTATAGCCTGCCCCCATTAGAAGAATAATATTAAACAATACAAAACCATAAATACCTCCAACAATCAAGTAGAGTAAAAATAATAGGGGAATAGGGCTGTTTTGGCAGCTTTTGGGAATCCATGAGGAAGAGACCAAACAGAATAAGGACCAAAACAGAAAAGATGTCATCTGGTCCATGATTCTATATCAAGAAAAATTCAAATTTTGGATTTGATAAAAACCAATAAATGAAATTTAATCCAAAAATGATATTGACATAAATTATGTGTAAAATTTGTTATTTATATGCAAAGTTATTTGAGACATTACAATCTCACAATGTAATTTGCCATTATTTTACTGAGGGAATTATATGTATTTAATGTGATGTATAACAGAAAAATTCAACTTTTAGAACTTCTGTTGTAAATCATTTTCAAAAATTGTTGAACTTTACAGCAGTGCCATTAAATATGGAATAATAATCCAACTTGATTGTTACATAACCAATACTTTTTAGAAAATAAGCTGTCAGTTTAGGAACCAATACTGGAGTAATATTAGTAAAACATATCATTTTAAAGTACAACATTAACTGTAAATCTAATATTTTTTCCATTGAATTTCCATTGCTTCATATCAATTGTGTCTAAATACTGCATCCATTTGGTCATACAGTCTTTAACTTGCTCGGTTTCCGAGTCAAATCTTACCAACTAGAAGGAAAACTACTGGACAATTTTGGGTCCACTTGAAAAGGTCCACCATCTATATTGAAGTCAAAGGCAGCTTGGAAGTGTAGTTTGATGAGAAAATTATTTAACAACAATAGCATAAGTTAATATATTTCATTTCTAGATCACAATTCATCTGGAATGAAATAAAAACCAATCTATATTCTCCCAGGTCAGATTACTTGAAAAGGACCATAGTTGCCATGGAGGTCATGAATTCACAAGTTTCATCAGACTTTCTTCCCAGGATACTTTGGGAGTTCCAGTCCCAATCCTGAGATGACAATCAGGAGCTTGTAGAGTCACTGCCATGCAGGTAAGTAATTTCAGCAGTAACACCAGTTTAACAGCCCCATTGGAAGGACTCCCAGCTGGTTACTTCTAGATCAGTGCTTACAGCCACTGCTTTTCCTTAGTCAAACTGGCATGGCTGATACAGGACTCAAAACCACTGTGTGCAAATTACTGACAAGGTTATATTCTCTCTGTTATCCAACTTGCTCTCAATAATACATGTTAGTGTGTTTATTAATTCCATACCAAAGATGGATATGATGTGAGAATTTGCATAGAGGAATATATGCTGAAATATTATGCAGATAATGTGATATTAACTATCATAGGACCACAAAAGGCAATAAAACAGTTAAGAAAAACAAGATTTTCAATCTGCTGCAAGAATATGGTTGTCAAGATAGCTGACTCCATGAAATGCCAGGATTTGCACCTGACAGGTAATAATCAAGAATATCTATTTAAATTATGGCAAGAGAAGAGACATTGAAAAGTGCAGAAGCTTAAAGTTACCTTGGTTAAGATCAATTGCAATCATAAAAATGAATATCACTCCAGCTAAACTATTTCAAATAAGTATTCATGTTCTATTAGCAATATCCCACAGGATACTGAGTAGCTAAATGTCATAAATGGCTGATATGGCATTGCATCATAATTACATTAAACCGGATCTATTGTATAAATCATTATTCACTTCTCAACTTGTAATTCAGATATACAGCATTTCTATACAATAATTTTAGCCTTTTCCAAAAAATTAAAATAGACAATAATTAGTTCGCTTTTTGGATACTGTCCATTGTGGTTGCAAATATTTTATTTTGGATGTGTAATTGGAATTATATTTCAAAATTCTCTCTTGAGGGGTTTAGTTTTTAAAAAAACATTTACTGACAGATAAATAGGATCAGTGCTTTGGGACCATTAGCTATAAATATAACAGCGTTCAATAATAAGTAGAATCATATTTGCTGCAAGGTCGAAGTATGGTATAGAACAAGAAAGAAAATTCATCTTCTAAGAAAAGTTTATTTGTTTAAGTTTGTTTCATTGACAAACATTTCAGTTTTTTGTTACTCAATGACCTATAAGAGTTAAATGAAAAAATAAGCAATTTTCAAAATTCAAAATCAGATTATGGGATCTTGAGTTACATTGTTTAAAATCAAATACTCAGCCCCATACAGTCTCTAAAAAAACTGACATAAACACACAACAAATTTAGTTTTTGTGAAATACTGGAGAATTAGATCCATCTTTGCTAATTTGTTTAATTTATTGCAGACACTGTCAAGACTTTTAGTTAGAGATTTGATTTTCAATACAATGTGGACATTATCTCTGCAACAGCTTCCTCACTAAAAATGCATTCCAACTGTATGGAAACACACACCATTTTTTTTACAAATTGAAGAATTGGCTTTTTGCTTTCAATCATCATCCACAGTAGGCTTGATTGTCACTCCTCTTCTAATTTGTCCCCATCCAATTAAACTGGAAAACAAGAAAAGCAGATTAGAAAAACTTTGAGGCATCAAAAATAAATTTGAATAAAAGAAGATCCTCTAAATACAATATACCGTGTTTCCCCGAAAATAAGACCCTGTCTTATATTTTTTTGAATCCATGTATTCAAAAGCCCGATTGGACTTATTATCAGGGGATGTCTTATTTTGCGGGAAACAGGTATAAGATAACATTATGCAAACATTAGTAATCATTTCCCATTCCAGATAATTCATGAATCACGTTTGGAATACTGGGATTGGCCATTATCAGAAAATAAAACTCCAAAGTCTGATTGCTCCAATATGAAATGTTTTGTATACCACTGTATACAGGTAAGTTCTCTTAGGAGAGTTAGAACTGGTAGCAACACAGTAGTAAGTGAAACATGTGAATGACCATGCTTGACTTATGTAAGTTCTGATGTAGTTAAGCAAATCACATGACTCTGAGTTGCAATTACTGTCACCTTCCCCATTGACTTCATATCAAAAGCCAGCCATTGAAAATAAGAAATAAGCATGGAATGGGAGAAAACTTAAGAGAGAATAGGAGATAAGATATTTATTGAAATATACTTGTATCTTAAATTGGTAGAGATATGGAGGAGAATAGATTGGAAAACAATATTGGTAACATATTCTGAAGTAATTTGGAGCTAAACAACTGAATAAGAGATAAATGTTATGAATTAGTTAAATGAGTTTAGGAGTGGAGGAAAGCATGATTCTGGAGATCAGTGAAAGCAAAGCTGTGACCCAGTTTTACAAATAAGGTAGGAGTGGAGGAAAGCATCATACTGGAGAACAGTTAAAGTAAACTGGGAACCAGTTAAAAATAAAAATAAGAGTTAGGAGTGAAGGAAAGCATGGGCTGGAAAACAGTTAAAGCAGTGGTTCTCAACCTTCCTAATGCCGCGACCCTTTAATACAGTTCCTCATGTTGTGGTGACCCCCAACCAGGGGTGGGTTCTAAATTTTTTTACTACCAGTTCTGTGGGCGTGGCTTGTTTTGTGGGCGTGGCTTGGAGGTTATGTGACTGGGTGGGCGTGGCTAGCTGGTCATGTGACCGGGTGGCCATGGCTATGTGTATAGGGACTACTCAAGAGGGCTGAAAAAAGTCATTTCTGACAGATCCTCGCACTTTTGACTGGTCCTCACACTTATGACCATCCTCACATTTATGCCCGTGCAGCATTCTTAACAACCATGTTACTCATTTCACAACTGCTTCTTTTCACCATGGGGATAGGGCAAAAAACGTAAAATGTGAGGACAGTCGTAAATTCGACAACTGGTCAAAAGTGCGAGGACCAGTCAAAAATAACTTTTTCAGCCCTCTGAGTAGTCCATGTGCACAAAAGGACAATCCAGACGGCTGAAAAAAGTGATTTCTGACAGGTCCTCGCACTTTTGACTGGTCTTCGCACTTATGACTGGTCATCATTTATGCCCATTGTAGCATTCTTAACCGTGTCACTCATTTCACAACTGCTTCTCTTCACAATGGTGACAAGATAGGGCAAAAACGTAAAATGTGAGGACAGTCGTAAGTTTGAGGATTGGTCAAAAGTGCGAGGACCAGTCAAAAATAACTTTTTCAGCCCTCTGAGTAGTCCATATGCATAAAAGGATACAGCAATAGAGAGGGATGAAGGAAGGGAAGGGAAATTAGAGTAGGAGTGAGGGTAAGAGAGGGAGGAAGAGAGGAGGAGAAGGAGAAAGGAAGAGGAAGTAGGGAGAAGAAGAAGGGGGGAAGAGAAAGGAAGAAGGAAAGAAAAGAAAAGAGAGAGGTGGTAGGTTTGAGGAGAAAGATTGCTGTACAATAAAAAAGATGAAAGGGAAGAAAACCAACCCCAAACAAATATGAAGATATTAAGATAAAGAATGAATTGTTAAACTTTAAAGAATAAAAGAGAACAAATATGAATAAATAGCAATAATTAGAAACACACATACAAACATACGATGTATTTTCTTTGAACAGAGTATTTGGCCGGTTCACAAATTTAAACAGTGTTTAGTCATTTCAATTAAATTTACAATTTCTATATTTCCTTTTTGCCAATTTATTCCTCATCTATTTTTTTTAAAAAAACAATGTTACCCTTCATCCTCATCTCTAATCTTCAATTTTTCCCTTCTATTCTATATTATACCCCTTCCCATTGTCATCTATTTTTATATCCATCCTCACATTGGTTAATTATGTAATTATGTAATACAGTTGTTTAATACAAATTCAACATTTTAATATAAATCAATTAGTTATATAACTATCTTTTTTGTATATTAATCAATATGAACAAGAATATTCCAATTATTTCCATGCAATCCAATTTCTTACAAATCAATTAATTATATTTACCAATAATAATAAACCAAATAATTTCCCCCATATATTCCTCCAAATCACAACTTAACCATTTCTGCTTTCAATACAATATACAATTAATAGTATCTCAATTATTACAATTCCCTAGTTAAATAGAGCTTTTTTTCTTTTGTGTTTTAAAATCTTGAACCTCCTTTTTTGCCCTAAATTTCCCATTTGTTTGCAGTTTTGCACCTACCTTTTTTGGTGAGGAAAAAGAAATCTCTCTCTGCCTCATTTTGTCAGGTTGCAGCAAAGACCCTGCTTTACTTTCACTTTCGTTTTCTCAGCATAGCTAGGGGGAAAAAATCTGCTCGAGATTTTTTTTGCAGCTAGCAACAGATCCCTCCGCAAAACAGCTGAGAGTCGAGGCTGATCTAATCAACTTGTGCTAATTAACCTATCCTGAAGCTGAAAGGGGCTGTTTTTTCTATTTTTGCAGGCACTGGTCTACTCATTTGTTTTTTTTTAACACTGATCAGCTGTAGGGCAGCCCTTTGAAGCCCCGCGGCAAGAATTTAAACAGTTTTTTTTCTCTCTAGCCATCAGCTGGGACTCAGGAGGCAGCAATAGATTGGGAGTGGGTGGGGTAAGCGAACGGCCAGTGATCCAACAGAGGCAGAAGGTGAGGGTGAGTGAAAGCGTGGGGGGGCCCGAGAGAGGGCTTTGGCGACCCCTGTGAAATGGCCGTTCAACCCCCAAAGGGGTTGCGACCCCCAGGTTGAGAACTGCTGAGTTAAAGCAAAGCTGTGAACCAGCCAAAAGTTAGGAGTGGAGGAGACTATAGCTGGGGATCAACTGAAATAAAGTTGTGAACCAGTTAAAAATAGGGGTAGGAGCGGAGGAAAGCATTGCTGGAAGGCAACTACTTGAGTTGTGAACCAGTTTTATAATAGATTTAGGAGGAGTTAAGGAGAAGGTTGGTGTGCAGTTAAAATTATACTGTGAACCAGCTAAAATAATTAAGATAAGGAATGAGGAAAGCATTGCTGGAAAGCAGCTGATTAAGATGTGAACCAGCTAAAAAATAAATTTAGGAGGAAGTGGAAGAGATTTTACCGGAGAATAGTAGCTAAACTGTGAACCAGTTTAAATAAATACAGATAAGAGTATTGGAAAATACAGCTGGGAAATAGATATTTAATATTTATTTTACCAGTTAAAAATTAGATTCAATAAAATATAAGAATAAACTTGAAATAAATAAAATAAAGTATTGTGGAAGTAACAAACTATAGAAGGAAATGTTGATTGTTTATGAAATGACTTTAAGAGAGGAGGAAAATACTTTTTGTCAAGATTATGGATATTAGATGTCATTTAAGAGAAGTAAAATATAGATTTGAGGTAATGGGTTTTAGGATTGAGGAATATATATGAAATGTTGATTGTTAAAATGATAAAGATTTAGACCAGTGTTTATTGTTTAGAATTTTGGGTGTAATAGTAGAATGATAAATGTTTAGAATAAGATTTTTTTTTCTTTTTTCTTTAAGATATAAATGGATAAAATTTGGAACAAAATTGATTGAGGGAATGTGAATAATTGTACTCATTTTATGACGGACCAAACCCTTGCTCTAAAATGATATATTTTATGTTTTATGTTTAAAATTTTTTTTATAAAAATTTTGGAAAAAAAAAAAAGCCAGCCATGAAGGTCACAAATTGTGATTATGTGACTGGGAGACTGAGATGATAAAAAATAGATGCTTCTTACCAAATGCCTGAATTGTGATCACATGATCTTGGAATTCTACATTCATCATAAGTTTGATGACTAACTATAAACTTACTTTTTCAATGCTATTATGATTTTGAGCGGTTGCTAAATAGGGCAGTCTTCAATCAAAGACACTGTTCCATTTATTTAGCATCTTTGACATTTTATTATATTTGATAAGAAACATCAACTCAAGCAACAACAGTCCTTAGGATAGAGTTGTGTGATATTTCAATAATTGAAATTATTACTATACTTACTATTTTATTGAACTTAGAATTTTACCATTATAAATACAAATTGCAATCTCTAAATAGTGGTTCTTATGTTGTTAACATGTTACATTTATGCATAAGAAGAGACATTACGGAATACAAAGGTTTGCAAAAATACAAAAGTAATCTGAAAAATTTATGGAGGAATTTATTTTGTTAACTATTATTACATTTGCCACCCATCTAGTGGTTTGAGGCAACTCTTGACAAACTCTTTGAACATCTATAGAATGGCAGGATGCAAGTATAAATGGAAAACTATTAAGTAGACTAGGAAGCAATATCTATTTACCAGCATGGAAAAACAGTGTTTAGTGTACTTTGAAACATTATGTCAGGTCCAACAAGTTATTAATTAGTATTAAATATCATGGATTACACCCAGCAGAATAGATACTAACTTTATATTATCTGCTTTTTCTGCTAGATTCTTCCAATAATTTGTGTTTAGCTTAAAATGTATTTATAGTGATACATTATGTTTTATTTCAAATCAACTTACCGCCAGTGTTTTTCAACTCTTCGACTAAGGGCAATTTTTTCTCCAACTTCAGTGCATACAGGATTAGTTAGCACTATTTTCCCCAGATCAGCTTTCACTGCACTGACCCGTCCTCCAGTTGAAAGAGATCCTATGTTTACCATTAGTACTTCATTTTTAGATAATTTTTGCACCTACAACAATTAGTAAAGAATTTTAAAGATATGTGCAATTTGTACCATTTTAAATTTGCAAGCATCCCTTTTAAAATACAGAAATTTACAGAATATCCAGATTCACCAGAAATAATTTAACTAACCTTGGCAGCTTTCTTGTCCCCTTCAGTACGGACACCCAGTAATCGCCTCAACAAGAAGTAGGAAATTTCAAGTTCTGTGAATATTTCAGGTAGTGCTTCAACTGCACCTAAAACTTGCCCTACCATTCGATCAGCTCGGCACAAAGTTGGGTCAATCTTGGTACCAACACCTAATAACAAAATACTTTTATTTTAAAAAAGCAACAGATTTTCAATTGTTAAGTTACTTTTAAATCACCAGACACTATTCAGTGCTTTTTAAAAAAAAAATATTTAAAATAAATATTTATTTATTGAAATTGATCAGTTGGCCATTCCAATGGATTCTTTTCTTTTTCTTGGATCTTGTAAGAATAGTTTAATAATTCTAATGAATTTGCCAAAAATAGATTCTGCTGCTTGGGCCACATATATGATTCACTGTTCCAAAGTTTCTTTTATCACTCTTTTATAATTTTATTTGTAATACTACATAAATATGTATTAATAAATGAATATTATAACATTTGTTGAATTCTAGATGATTTGGAAGATACTAAGTTGTTCAAAACACATTCTCAGGGGAAACAGTGATAGCTAGTAAGGACACAGCTAACAGTAAAACAGAATCACTACCAGGAATATAGATTCCTAAATCATAGCAAAACAAACTGGAGTGTTGTAAGAGTTATAGTTTTCTTTCCTCTTCATCCAAGAGCCATTGGTGAATGAGCTAAAAATTTAAAAACCCTTACGTTTTCCTCTATTGTTGATAGATCTTAATTCTATCTATCACTTTGTGTTGTGCTATAAATGAAACTTAAGTGAAACTGAAAGGTATTCAATTTTAGCTTGAGTTAATATGTACATAATGCACATATAATACTATAACTACCACTTTAAAAATGGTTTTAGAAAGTATAGAAACGTTTATAGCTGTTGCAAAAAAAGTCCTTGAAACTGTATATTCATAGCCACAGTCTTATCTTGGTATCTTCCATGTTCTCTTAAACATAAATGTAAAACAAACATACCAATAAGGCCTCCTGGTGCAGCATATTGCAAATCATTATGTTCTGCAAACAGAGATACAATTTTGGAGAAAATAGGCTTGCACATAAGTTTTCCTTCACTATCCTTTGAGACAATGCCAGGTCTCACCTCAAGTTCCTGGCCAACCTAATAATAAGATATAAGAAAGGAAGGTTATTACATATCAATCTCTATATAGTGCATTGGTAATGGATTTTATAGCCAATTCTTTATGTCAGTTCACTGTAGCCATGGTTTGTACACGTTTATGTAGAACACTGGTTTTCTCTATGTGTTCAGCTACACTAATGATTAGTTTCAGAAGGAATGGGAGTGCTTGTTTTTCCCCAATCATCATTTTACATGATAAGCATCATAGAAATTTAAGGAGATACCAGTGGTGAAATGCAATTTTTTTTGCTACTGGTTCTGTGGGCATGGCTTGGTGGAGTGTGTGTGTGTCATGTGACTAGGTGTAGCCAACTTTTTTTTTCTTTTTAAGGCATTTTTTACTACCTATTTGCCTGAATCGGTAGTAAAAATATACTTTAAAAAAGTTTAAAAAATGTTCCAACGATCGCACGGCACAACTGTGATCATCAGAACTTTTTTTTTTACTTTTTAAAGCATTTTTTTACTACCGGTTCACCTGAACCGGTAGTTCTTATCACTACTGGTTCGCCCGAACCGGAGCAAACCGATAGCATTTCACGCCTGGGAGATACCATAAATAATGGAGAGTATGGCATGGAGATCATTGTTCCAAACACCTGCTGTGATCCGCCAGTGGCCTGCAGAGCTGGCAGCAGAGTTGAACAGTGAGGAGGTTGGGGAGGAACATGGGCCTTCCCCAGTCCTGGAGTCTGGGGAAGGCTCGGATGAGGGCTCTGTGTCGGAGGCAGAGAGGGGGCCAGGACCATCTGTGAGTTATGTGCTGCCTCCGGAGCCTCCAGAGTCGGACATCAGCAAGGCAGAGGAATAGGGGGAGCCTGTTTCCAGCGCGTGCATTCGCAGAGCTGCCAAAAGGCAAGAACACTTAAAACAAAAGGGACGACTTGGGAGTAGGGCTTGGAGATGATGCTCTTCGCGCTGCAATTGGTTGGCGCTTCGCTTCCCAGCCGATCAGCTCCAACGCCCAGCTGATCTATTCGCCATCGATCTCCCAGCTGATCAGCACGGTTGCTCCATTTGCCACCTTCCAGCTGATCAGCACGGCTCCCAGTCACGCCCTGCAGCCTCCCCTCCCTGAATGGCACCCTGAGATGGCTCACCAGAGGCTTGCCATTTTGGGGTTGACAGCTCCAGCACCATCAAATGGACTTCCATGTGAATTAGCCAAAAGAGGTAAGGCAAAACAACACACAGCAGTCACAGCTGCTTTAGCTTTCTGAAAATGAGGATGTGGAATTACCACTCCCTCCCAACACAACAGTTTGGTGAGCTGTAAAGAGTGTAGAATAGGCAATAGAGCTCTCCATTGACCTGTTAAGTCCCATTCCTTGTAGCTTGACTTGCAAAACTTTACAACCCTGAGCCTGGACATGCCAACTACAAACTTTGATCCTTGGATTTTTCTTCACTACTTCACTACTTTCTTGCATTCTTGCTTTGATTTGAAACACTTTTAAGACAAATTTGTTGAACTTGAGGGGAACAGGAGTGGGAACTTGTCTCTATACTGCAAGTGCCTTTGTTTGCAATCCTCATTTAGTAAAGAGAACACAACCACTTGCGCACGCACACATGCACACTTGGCCTGGGATTGTCATAAACATCCATTTATACTAGTATTATATCTAAACTTATGGACTTTGATTCATCCAACGATTTAGTTTTAATCTCTTAGCCTTCATGTTCACCAAACAAGTTCTGGAGAATCCCTCAACTCCCACATATGTAGAAGGAATAGGAGGAAGAATACATACAATTCTATCATTAACATAAAATGATAAGTCTGTTAATCAGCATTGGAAAGAAACATTACCTTTAATACACCTTTGAGAATGCTGCCACCAGCTACACCTCCCTTCAAGTCATCAACTTCACATCCAGGCTTATTAACATCAAAAGATCTAATAACTGAAAAGAACATTCCATTAAGTTCAGCTTGCAAAAAACTTTAAACATTTTAATACCATAATATATTTATCAATTAGTCACACTCTGAATCTAATACTTTATTAAGCCACTGATTTGGTGTATATTGTTGGATCCATATTTCTTTTTGGAAGATAGCACTAGTAATAGCACTTAGACATTTACCACTTCACAATGCTTTACAGCCCACTCTAAGCGGTTTACAGAGTCAGCATATTGCCCCCAACAATCTGGGTCCTCATGGTAAGGTAAGATTAAATAATTAAAAGGAATTTATACATAAAGAAACTAAAAATATATGTTACTGCTTCCTGAAATCAATTTCTTGATCGACCTTCATGTGGTAGATGTGACAACATCACAAACCCTTGAAACAAACATTGCATGTCTAGAAATACATTTCTTCTAGACATTTTACCCATTTACGAAAATATATCTGATAAGGTTCAATTCAAAAACAGTTACTAATTCTAGGAGCACAAAACAGTATCAGATTTATTTATCTTGAACAGAAAGTTTCAAGACATGATAATTTACAAAGTGGAATTTCAAAGTCAGTTTATGGGAGCCATCTATTCAGTTTTCTTGAATAAGGACCTCATGAATATGAGACAAACTGTTCTTGATTTGACAAAAAAAGTATATTATCCATACAAATAATGAGTTCCTCTTATAATCTGTTAAATGTTGCAGTCCTCAAATCAATAAATATTGGCCCTATGAAATCAGTATGATTTAATTTCTTATGACTATGCTTACCATCACTCCATTAAGAGGGCACAGAAATTTACGTGATTCTGAAGTTATAAAATATGTTACATAAATACACACTATTTTAATGTGATCCAATTCATCTAAATATGTGTCCTGCTGGATTCTAATCACACAACATATCACTTTCACATAGAATTAATGATATATAGCACTGTTGAATTTAAGCTAAATTTTTCATATCAAAATATTTCCTATAAAGTCTATGTAGCAAAGATGCTATGTTAACAATACTACCAATGACTACAATAAATATGTATTTATCACATCATTAACCAAATTCCTGTGTTAGTGTACTTTCTACGTAGAATCAGTGACTCAAATAGACATACCAATAAGCCTTGGTTCTGATGTGAAGTCCCTTAAAGGCACTGGAATTTTCTTTACAATGTATTCACAAACGACTTCAATGTTGTATTTTAGCTGTGCTGAGATTGGAATAATTGGAGCTCCTTCTGCAACTGTACCTATTTCAACAAACAGTCACGTATTATAATACTTGTAATCCTCTATTATGATTAACATATTGGAAACTCCAGCACAAATACATTTTTTGCTCTATAATCTACAGCAGAGGTGTCAAACTCAAGGCCCACGGGCTGGATCCTGCCCATGGGGTGCTTAGATCCAGCCCGTAGGGCTGGCCTAGAAATAGTAAAGAACCGGCTCACAATGCCTTTACTAGCAAAAATGGGACATGCATCCAGACCAAAAACGTGGCCCGATTTTGATCTGGACTGCCTCCTGCAAAATCCTGTAGCAAACACAATTCCCTCACTAACCTGCTTTCCAGCTCCATTCTCCGGCATGCAGGGCAACAAAAGACCATGTGACTACCAGTAAAAAAAAAAAAAAAAGTCAGACCTTCTAATTTTGTGAGCCCCCCCCTCCCCCCCCAGAATAGAAGGTCTGATTTCATTTTTTTCTAAACTGGTAGTCACATGATCTTCTTTTGTTGCTCTGCACGCAGGACAACAGAGCTGGAAAGGAGGTTAGTGAGGAATTCTGTTGCTCTGGGATGGGGTGGAAGTGAGGATTTTGCATTATGATTGTTCATAACAACCAGTAAAAGAGGAATGGAAAAATCCCTATCTGTAGATCAGATGGACTAACTTCATGCTGCCTGGGAAATTTTGGGAATTGAAATCATGCACCTTAAAAGTTACCAAAGTTGAGAAGCATGGGTCTATACTAGAGTTTAGGATTTTCCATTTCTGTTTTATTTCGAGTTTGGTGCAATTAAATAAATCAGTTGTGGTTTCCTTAACAAATAGTAATTAAAGCGATATGAACCATTACTGGACTTTTTGTGAGAAACTGAAATTAAAAGTTGATCTAAAAGTTATTAGACATGGGATTATGGAAATAATGTAGACAATTGTTAATCTTAGAGTAAGAGTTTGATATATTTTTTACTTATATCTGTACCAAAAAAAGTTGGAAGTCATTCTTTTTCGGGTTTCCTTCTTTCTTTTTTTCTTACACTTTCATTTTTTCTTTCCTGAGCATTTTCTTTTTTTCAAATCTTTTTTTTTATTTGTTTATCCCTTAGCTTTGTATGTTTTTGATGTATGAAGGATCAAAGACCCAGCCACTATAATTCTACATTTATTTACAGAAATCGTATCAAAATTTAGAATGAAATCCAGTGGGAGCCATCTCATATAAGGCAGGCTCTGAGTAATCAAAAAGTGTTTATTGATAGAAGAGAATATTTGTAGCTCAGGATTGAATTGTGGGGTCCTTGGTGCTCTCTGACCTTGATGGTTTTCTTGCAGATGTTTCATTACCAAACTAGGTAACTTCATCAGTACTAGAAGGGAGTGGGGTTTGCTCTTATTTTCATATACTAGTGGCTTACCCTGTCAGTGTGATCAATTGCTTCACAAAAAGTGTTTTGATTGGTGCTGGGTCTTTACAGCCTCAGGCAGAGAAAGGCTATTCTGCAACCCTCCCTCAAATGTTCTTTAAAATACAGAGTTTCCCAACATTCCTTTAGGAACCTCCAACATGCAAACTGTGGTTACTCATCTTAAAATGAATCTTCTTTACCTGAAACTTCAAAATTTGCTGTTTGCTGGGAAGGTGTGTAGCTAAAAGTCAATCTACATTTAGTCTACATCTGAGTTTGTGGATATTCTTCATAACCAAACAAAAGTGTATTTTCTGTGCAGGCCACGCCCCTTGCTTGCTGGATCTGTATGTCACAAAGCAAAGCCCACATTTTGTAATTAACCCCTGCACCCTGTTTTGGCTGGCAGAGTGCTGCAGGAGGCTGAATGCTGTCACGACCACCCTGGCCACGCTGACCCTGGCCACGCCCCCCAGCCCTCTGAGGTGAAACACAACCCTGATGCGGCCCTCAATGAAATTGAGTTTGACACCCCTGATCTACAGAATATATTTGTTTTTGGACAAGAACAAAAGAAACCATACAGATTCACTAACAGAATGGTTTGCTAAAGAAAAGTTGGTTCAGAAGAAATAATCATAATTTTCAATAAATCAATTCTATTCTTTGAAAATTAATGTTTGAGGATGAATGGCAAAGATTCAGGGTCTAAAGTGATTTGATTTTTATGCTTTTTATGCCACAATTAAGGATAGGAAAGAATTTGTAGTGAAAAAATGCTTCCTTCAGTTGAAGCATCAATTTATTTTCAGTTCATCTACTGGTCTTCAATTTGAAGTAGTAGTTACAATTAGCCATCATTCTCCAAATTCCTCCTCTGAGTAATCAGCAAGACGATTTTCTAATCATAAAAATGGTTTTTCTGGCTTCTCCTTGACTAAAAGTAACTGAGCATTTCCAGGATTATTTTCTGCTAGGAAATATTTGTATATTCCTCTACTTCCCGAATTAAATTAAACAGTTTTAAATAAGAAAGAAAGAAAGAAAGAAAGAAAGAAAGAAAGAAAGAAAGAAAGAAAGAAAGAAAGAAAAAAAAAAGCTGGCCCGAGAAGGATTAAAAGGATAAAAACTCATCCTCTTTTTTTCACCAATGTTTGATAATCCCTTACAATTATAAAAATCTAAAAAAAGATCAAGAAACAAATAGAATGTCAGATAGATTAATGTTCTTTACTCTTGTTTGTTGTTATTAGAACGCAAGAGCATTTAGTGCAAAATCTGAGTCTATAATTTTGCTTTAGAACAGATAAGCAAAAGACAGCAACAACATACAATGCTTTCTTTGACATAAGCACTCTACAGTGACTTGAAATCAACTGGATAAATATTCTACTTTTAACAGATACAGGCTATTACAAATAGAAAATCTTTAAAATCTTTAAAAATTTCAGACAAGAGTATAATTATAATATGTACCAACACCAGTTACAAATTCTATACAGACAGTACTGTTGCAATCAAATTGAATTGCCTGTCATGTATTTGTTGGCTCAGTGTTTAAATGTTCTACTGCAAATGAAGTAACTGGATAACAGAGATAATGCTCAACCAAACTACCAGAAGTACTACAGACTGTTTTTATGACAATATTCCCAGGTAAACCAGACAAGAAGCACAACTAAATAAGCAATTCTACTTTAGTGTAAGGTAACATTAACAGAATCTTGCATGACTGAAGGTACAAACTTCCTCTTGTCTGTTTTAAACATCTGATCCATTAGGACTAATCCTAAATTTCTTCCTCTCCAGCCACTGAAGACTCCTCCATCTCTCATCTGATTGTCTACAGAGATTCTCAATCATACAGGTAATGGTAGTCCCAAAAGTGCTTTTTCCAAAAGGCAACTGGATTTCCTAGGTTTTTTTTCTTTAAAAACATTTTGCTTCTCATCCAAGAATATAATTTTCTAATTTCTTCATTTAAAATTGAAGAAGCTTTTTGGATGAAAAGTGAAATGTTTACTAAGTAAGTCCAGTTTCCTAATACTCATCTGATTATTTCCTAGGCAGCATCTCTGCCCCTCATTCCCCAAGATTATCCACACATTCCTTTACATCATTTTGTAAACTACAGTCACCTATGTGTAAATTGGGTAGCTATATATATTTATTTAATAAATAAAAATACGTAACCGTGAAAAAGAATCTCTTGCTGAACCCATTACCTATTCCAGGGGTGTCAAACACAAGCCTGTGAGTGGCATCAGGCCCATAGGGCCTTCTTGGAAAATGTATGGGACTGACCCGCGTCACTTTGGCCTAGTCTACCCAATGCAAAGAGGAAACATTGGGCCAACTTGGTTTAGGCCAGGTCTACCCAATGTGAAGAGGAAACATGCCAGCAGTTTGGGGAGTGGCGTCAAGCTGGCCATGCCCATCCAGTCGGCCATGCCCAGTGAGTGGCATCAAGCTGGTGATGCCCACCCAGTCGGCCATGCATGCCTGACCCCCCCGAGATCAACCACAGCGCTGATGCGGCCCTCAATGAAATTGAGTTTAACACCCCTGTTCTGGACTAAGATCTTTTAAGGAACAATTTTGGCAAGTCTAAATTATTAGTACAATCTTGATATATGAGGGTCTAGTTTGACTCTCACTTTGTCAGGGTCTTTGCTATGAAGAATTTACTGGAATTTGACTTGGTTTCTTTACTAGATTTCCCTATTTAACCTTTAGTCACTTTTTGCTTGCTTGCTTTGGAGTTCTGATCTTGGATAAATTTACTAAAATTAGCTAATACATTTGCAAAATTAGTTTGACAAATTTGATATGGCAATAACTGAAAATGAGCTGTTTGTGAAGCAAGACAAAAAGTTGGTTTGTAGTAAACAAAGAGAGACTTCTCGATTTTGACCTGGAAACTCACCTTGCACAAATGCTAGAATTTGTTCATATTGTTCTTTGGCTTGACTCTCTTTGACCAAATCAATTTTATTCTGTAGAATTAGAATGTGTTTCAGTTTCATAATTTCAATAGCAGCTAAGTGTTCTGAGGTCTGCGGCTGAGGACATGATTCATTGCCAGCTGGAATAACAGAAAAACAATGTTTACAACAGAATATAGAACACTGATCAACTTCTTAATAAAAGGTTAAAATACAGGATACTAATCCTTCTGTAAATTATAATTAGGGGTAATTAGAACACCTGAGAGTGAAACTGTACATGTGAATTTCGTGTAATGAGTAAATATAGTTTGTATTACAATAAGGATTATAATTAATGAAACCTTGTTTACAAGGTTGTGAAGTTTGTGTCTCTAATTGATTATGTAATCCAGGAAATGTACTGGTATCCTTATAGCAATATGAACACTAACACAACCTTACTTCTGTAAACCCCTATGTTTCAATGCTAACATATCTGTGTGCATGTGACAAAAAAGAGAGAAAATGTATTGGATGTGAAATTGACTGAATACATTCACTATAAACTAGTCAGTGCAGTATCTAGAAAGAGATCTGGCAAAGGATTTCTATCTATCTCACACTGCTGTGAATTTCACTTTCTTTCTGAAGCAGAGATAGCAGGAAGCCTACTTTAGTATCTGCTAATGTCAACCACTAATTTTATGTCTATTCTATAACTTAGTAGAAGAGAAGCTCCGTATCCTTATTTCAGGAGATTGAGAGCAGAACAATAATCAGCATGCACAGAATGTGACTCCAGAAGCCTATACTTCTCTGTGTTTGAATGGAATATGAGGTGTGCAGCTCTCCATGATCTAAATGCATACTTCTGACACCATTCTCTTTGCCTTTTCTTGTTCAGGAATGACCAGTTAATTGGAACATAGGTTTATATGGAAAAGGAGATGTAGACACTACCGATTTTTCCAGCAGAGAAAGTAGCACATAATATATTAACTTGCTTTAAAATTTTATTAAATTCAATCAGGCAATACATTTGATGATTACAAAGCAGTGCTTGAATCTTCTTAGTTATTGCTAAGAAAAATAATGGAATGAGAATTATTTGGCTTTCTCTACTGGTGGTCACTCATTTCCCTGCCCTCTTTGTCCCAATAGCTAC
The DNA here is from genome assembly GCF_029215685.1 of Pituophis catenifer annectens. Taxonomy (NCBI): domain Eukaryota; kingdom Metazoa; phylum Chordata; class Lepidosauria; order Squamata; family Colubridae; genus Pituophis; species Pituophis catenifer. Next base: position 56,342,380 of record NW_027256884.1, on the reverse strand, counting down.
TTTCCATTATATTTTTAAAAATGCATCCTTCCAGAGTGTTTCCTTCTCCAGCATAACATGACATAATGTAACTTGAAAGCATGATATTAACAGTAAAATTCTTTAGCCACAATAATGTCATGGATCTATTGCAATATCAAACTCCTACACTAATAATTACCTATTAACAGTAAAGCTGCATCCATGACAGCTGCTCCATTCAACATAGTAGCCATCAAAATGTCATGGCCAGGACAATCCACGAAAGAGACATGTCTATAATATAAGGAAAGGGAAAAAAAGAATAACCATAAATAATATTTCCTCAAAAAAGTATTACATGAATTTTGACATATTATAATAAATGTGGAAAAAAGATGTATCTTGAGAGACTACAAGATTCTAATAGACGAGGGAACCGGAAGTGTCGTGGCGATACTGAATGGGAAATAGCAAAGCTCCGATGAGCTTCGCAAAAACCCAGCCAGACAAACTGCTGTTGGGGAGTCTTCGGACCGGAACTGTCTTGGAGGGACAGGGGAGAGAGAGAGGCGCCTCAGAAGGCCAAGAGGAACAGGCAAGTTCCTCAGAAGGTTGGAGGCAGCTTTTTGACCCGGCGGTGGGGGAGGCAGCCATTACGACCACTACAAGCTGGGGCAACCAGACTAAGATCTGAGCAGGAGCGGAGATTGAACAGAGTATTGTTACCGGGTGAGTGATTGGCCAACTCACAGGTAAGAAGAAAATTTTTTTTTTTAAAGCTTGAAAGAAGTCCCAACGCGTAATTAGCGGCTAATTGGCACTCGGGAATTCAAGTGGAAAAAAAAGAGGAACTTTATAACTAAAGCCCTAAAAAGAACCTTCCACCTGGATTTAAAACTGGACTTGGAAGAAATTAAAAATAAGATAAGAAAAAGAAAACAGAGAAGTATTCTTTAAACAACAAAAGGACTTAATTTGGAGAAGAGGAAGTAACTATTTTTGTGGATTTACAATTAATACTTTGTTGTCAGGGGATTTGTGAATAGGAGAAAGACATCTACTGGTGAAAAGAAAGCATCGCACTAAGTTTATTTAGACCACCTTGGGAAAATACTGAAGGAGTGTTTGTTTAAACAACTGGAGCACGATTTCAAAAGAAGTAAAAAGAACAAAGACTAAAACTGGAATGGTTTAAATCAGTGGTTCTCAACCTTCCCGCCACCCTTTAATACAGTTCCTCATGTTGTGGTGACCCCCAGCTAGGGGTGGATTCTAAACTTTTTTACTACCGGTTCTGTGGGCGTGGCTTATTTTGTGGGCGTGGCTTGGAGGTCATGTGACTGGGTGGGCGTGGCTAGCTGGTCATGTGACCGGATGGCCATGGCTATGTGTATAGGGACTACTGAAAAAAAGCTGAAAAAAGCTGAAAAAGAGCTGAAAAAAGTCATTTCTGACAGATCCTCACACTTTTGACTGGTCCTCACACTTATGACCATCCTCATATTTATGCCCGTGCAGCATTCTTAACAACCATGTCACTCATTTCACAACTGCTTCTCTTCACCATGGTGACAAGACAGGGCAAAAACGCAAAATGTGAGGACAGTCGTAAGTTCGAGGACTGGTCAAAAGTGCGAGGACCAGTCAGAAATAACTTTTTCAGCCCTCTGAGTAGTCCATATGCATAAAAGGATACAGCAATAGAGAGGGATGAAGGAAGGGAAGGGAAATTAGAGTAGGAGGGACGGTAAGAGAGGGAGGAAGAGAGGAGGAGAAGGAGAAAGGAAGAGGAAGTAGGGAGGAGAAGAAGAGGGGGAGGAAGAGAAAGTAAGAAGGAAAGAAAAGAGAGAGGTGGTAGGTTTGAGGAGAAAGATTGCTGTACAATAAAAAAGATGAAAGGGAAGAAAGCCAACCCCAAACAAATATAAAGATATTAAGATAAAGAATGAATTGTTAAACTTTAAAGAATAAAAGAGAACAAATATGAATAAATAACAATAATTAGAAACACACATACAAACATACAATGTATTTTCTTTGAACAGAGTATTTGGCCAATTCACAAATTTAAACAGTGTTTAGTCATTTCAATTAAATTTACAATTTCTATATTTCCTTTTTGCCATATTTATTCCTCATCTATTTTTGTAAAAAACCAATATTACCCTTCATCCTCATCTCTAATCTTAATCAAATTCAATTTTTCCCTTCTATTCTATATTATACCCCTTCCCATTGTCATATAATTTTATATCCATCCTCACATTGGTTAATTATGTAATATTAGTTGTTTAATACAAATTCAACATTTTAATATAAATCAATTAGTTATATAACTATCTTTTTTGTATATTAATCAATATGAACAAGAATATTCCAATTATTTCCATGCAATCCAATTTCTTACAAATCAATTAATTATATTTACCAATAATAATAAACCAAATAATTTCCCCCATATATTCCTCCAAACCACAACTTAACCATTTCTGCTTTCAGAAATATACAATTAATAGTATCTCAATTATTACAATTCCCTAGTTAAATAGAGCTTTTTTTGTGTGTGTTTTAAAATCTTGAACTCTCCTCTTTTTCCCTAAATTTCCCATTGTTTGCACCTACCTTTTTTGGTGAGGAAAAAGAAAAGAAATCTGCCTGCCTAATTTTCAAACGTTGCAGCAACAGCAAAGCAGTTTCAGTTTCGTTTTTCAGGATAGCTAGGGGAAAAAAAATCTGCTCCAGGACTCTTTGCAAGGAAGCAGCAGAGCCCTGAGCAAAACAGCTGAGACAAATCAGCTGAGAGTCGGGAGCCGATCTAATCAAGGGCTAATTAGCCTATGTTGAAGCTCCGCAGGCCAATAAAATTACAAAAAAACACTGAACCATTTGTTAAATTGCTGGCTCGCCCGCCCCTCGCCCACCACTATTTATTGGCAATAAATAGTGGTGCGGAGGGGCGGGGCAAGCCAGCAATTTAACAAACAGTTGGGCTGCACCACTGGCTATAGGGCGGCCCTTTGAAGCCCCGCGGCAAGAATTTAAAGAGTTTTTTTTCCTCTAGCCATCAGCTGGGATTCCGGAGGCAGCAATAGATTGGGAGTGGGTGGGGTAAGCGAACGGCCGGCGATCCAACAGAGCAGAGAGAGAGGGTGAGTGAAGGTGTGGGGGGGCGAGAGAGGGCTTTGGCGACCCCTGTGAAATGGCCGTTCGACCCCCAAAGGGGTCGCGACCCCCAGGTTGAGAACCGCTGGTTTAAATGAATATTTGAATTGGACACTATTTGGAAAGAAAAAAGACATTATATGGACTTGAATTTGAATTATATGCAAACAAAAGTAACAAATTTTAAAATCCTTGCCCTTTAAATTGATAACATGGAAAATTGGGAGGATGAGTATGAGAAACTAAGGGAGATGTTTCAAAAAGATAAGAGAAGCTTTTAAGGGAAATAAAGAAGCAGAGGACTGGTTAGAATGTAAAAAAAGGAAAGAGAAAATATGAATGAGAAGCTAGAGAAGCAAGAAGACAATATTGAAAAGGAAATAATTGAAAATAAAGATATAGATGATTACACTGGGATTGACAGTGAGAGAATAAAAATGGATAGGGGGAATGTCTCTCAAAAAAGAAGAGAAGAGAAGGAAATGGGAAAATATTGAGAGGGAAAATTAAAGGAGTAAAAATTAGAGAAAGGAGGCAGAAAGGGAGATATAAGAAAAAGAAGAAGATAAGAGAATGGGAGAAAGGGAGGAAAATATCAAGAAATGGAATTGTGGAGAGATTAAAAGAAAATGGTTAAAAAGGGATAGCAGAAAGGAAATTAATGTTGATTTAAGAGAAGGATATTAGTAGTAGAAATTGTATATAAAAAGTAATTTAGAAGAAATATATAATTATTGTAAAAGGGATATAAGTAAGGATGAAATGAAATGTGGGTAAGAAAAAAAAAGAAGAAATATGCTGTTTAATATAAAATAGAGAGAAAGATAGGGAGAAAGAGAGGAGGAGTAGGAGAAAGAAAGGGGAAGTAGGGAAGGAGTAGGAGAGGAGGAAAGAAGGAAGTAGGAAGGATAAAAGAAGGGAGGGAGACGGAAGAGAATGAGAAGAAAGATTGCTGTACAATAAAACAGATGAAATGGAAGAAAGGCAACCCGAACACGTTTAAATGTATTAGGATAAAGAATGAATTATTAAAAAAAGAAAAGAGAATAAATATGAGTAAAAGTAGAGAAATTAGAACTTGAGGGTGAATGAAGATGTTGTTTATATAAATAAGCATAGAAATTTATTTTTATTTATTTATTTTATTTTATTTCTATACCGCCCTTGTCCTGCGGGACTCAGCCAGGATAAAACATAGCATATAAAATTTAAAAACATTTTAAAAAACAATTAAATAATTTTGACCCGGATTTAAGATAACCCAATTAAAACCGAATTCAATTAAAAACTGAGAGGATGGGATCAAGCCAGCCCGGCTAGATGGAATAAGTGCGTTTTCAGGGCCCGACGAAAAGTCCGGAGGTCTGATATCGTGCGTATCTCAGGGAGCAGGTCATTCCAGAGGGCAGGTGCTGCCACAGAGAAGGCTTTCCCCCTGGGGGTCGCCAGCCGGCACTGTCTGGCCGACGGCACCCTGAGGAGGCCCTCTCTGTGCGAACGAACCGGTCGGTGGGAGGCTATTGGCGGCAGAAGGCAGTCTCACAAATACCCCGGCCCTAAGCCATGGAGCGCTTTAAAGGTGGTCACCAACACCTTGAAGCGCACCCAGAAGACCACAGGAAGCCAGTGCAGTTCGCGCAGGAGAGGTGTTATATGTGAGCGCCGCGTTGCTCCCATAATCCCCCGCGCGGCCGCATTCTGGACCAACTGCAGCCTCCGGGTGCACCCCAAGGGGAGCCCCATGTAGAGAGCATTGCAGTAGTCCAGGCGGGAAGTGACGAGTGCTTGAGTGACCGTGCGTAGGGAGTCCCGATCCAGAAAGGGACGCAACTGGCGTATCAGGCGAACCTGATAAAAAGCCCCCCTGGCCATGGCCGTCATATGCTCTTCTAAAGACAGCCGTGCATCCAGGAGGACGCCTAAGTTGCGAGCCCTCTCCGTGGGGGTCAGTGATTCGCCCCCAATAGCCAGCGATGGCACCAGCTGGCTATATTGGAACGCCGGAAGCCACAGCCACTCGGTCTTGGAAGGGTTGAGTCGGAGCCTGTTTCTCCCCATCCAGGCCCGCACGGCCTCCAGGCACTGGGACATCACTTCAAGGGCATCGTTGGGGTGGCCTGGGGTGGAGATGTACAGCTGAGTGTCGTCAGCGTACTGATGGAACTCCACCCCAAAGCCACGGATGATCTCACCCAGCGGCTTTACATAAATGTTGAACAGAAGGGGCGAGAGGATCGACCCTTGTGGCACCCCACAAACAAGGCGCCTCGGGGTCGACTGCTGCCCCCATCAACACAGATTGCGACCGGTCAGAGAGGTAGGAGAACTACCGCAGAACGGTGCCCCCCACCCCCAGCCCCTTCAACCGGTGCAACATACCATGGTCGATGGTATCAAAAACCGCTGAGAGATCTAACAGGACCAGGATAGAGAAACAACCCCTATCCCGAGCCCTCCAGAGATCATCCACCAACGCGACCAATGCCGTTTCTGTGCTGTGCCCAGGCTGGAAGCCGGACTGGAGCAGGTCTAGATAGACAGCTAGAAATATTAAGATATGATTAAAAAACAAGGAAAAAGAAGATTTTGGCAGAAATTGTACCTAAGTAAAATGTATTTGGATATGATAAGTTGTATAAGATATGATATGACCAATACTCTGTTCATAAAATATGCGGGTGAATGGGGGGGGGGGGAGAATCAATAAAACTTGATTAAAGATGGTTGGCTTACACGATGAGGAAAAAACAGAAATCACGTGTTATAGACAAGATAGAATTTAGAGGTAAAGAGATTTATCAACAGAATTTAATAAAAAAGGCTTTTTTGGAGTTTTATACAAAGTTATATGCTAAAGATGCAATTCAAGATGCTGATATTGATAGATATTTAAAGATGGAGATTCCTGAATTAACGCTGGAACAGAGAGAGAGATTGAATCAGCCAATAACTTCCGAGGAAATTGTTGGGGCAATTAAACAATTAAAAATAGGTAAGGCTCCGGGAACAGATGGACTAACAGCTGTTTATTATAAACATTTACAATCTGAAATGTTAGAACCACTCAAAATTTTATTTAATAAAATACAAGTAGGAGGAGGAGTACCACCTTCTTGGAAAACAGCCTTTGTCTCACTAATTCCAAAGGAGGACCAAAATTCCATTAAACCTGAGAATTTCAGGCCAATTTCACTTCTGAATACTGATTATAAGATTTTTGCTAAAATATTAGCTAATAGATTAATGCCAGTTATGCAACAAATAATTCACAATGATCAATCAGGGTTTATAAAAGGGAGACAAATGAGATATAATGTTAGACAAATTGTAAACTTACTGGAATATTTGGAAAAAAATAATCAAGTCCCTGCAGCGTTTATATTTTTGGATGCAGAGAAGGCATTTGATCGTTTGAACTGGCAATTTTTGTTCAAAATAATAGAGAAAATGCACTTTGGGGAATATTTTACACAATCAATTAGAGCGATATACCAGCAGCAAACAGCACAAATTATAGTTAATGGAGGTTTAACAGAGGCTTTTAAAATTGAGAAAGGAACAAGGCAGGGGTGTCCTCTGTCCCCACTATTATTTATTTTGACTTTGGAGGTACTATTGAACAAGATACGTGATTCAGAAAAATTGAAGGGTATTATAATTAGACAACAAAATTATAGATTAAGAGCATTTGCAGATGACTTGGTTATTACTTTATCCCAACCTATAGAGTCGGCTCCATATATATTGGATATAATTGATCAATACGGGAAAGTATCAGGATTTAAAGTTAATTCACATAAGACAAAGATGATAGTTAAAAATATGACTTTACTTGAAAGAGATAAACTAGCAAGATTAACAGATTTTGAAATAGTTAAAAAGGTTAAATATCTAGGGGGATACATAGCAGCTTCAAATACAAAATTATACAAAAACAATTATGAGGTTCTTTGGCAGAAGGTACAGAAGGATATGGAAAACTGGAAAAAATTACAGTTGTCTTTATTGGGAAGAATTGCAGCAATTAAAATGAATTTTACCTAGATTTTTATTTTTGTTCCAAATGATACCTGTGCTTAAGAAAGATGAAAATCTGAGAGAATGGCAGAAAGGTGTTAATACTTTTATTTGGGCTGGGAAAAAACCCAGAATAAAAATGAAAATTATACAAGATACACGTGAAAGAGGGGGTCTTAAAATGCCTAATTTAAGATTATATTATGAAGCAGCGGTTTTATCACAAATTAGTGATTGGTTTAATTTAACTGAGGGGAGAATTTTGAATTTAGAAGGTTATGATTTGTTATATGGATGGCATGCCTATTTGTTATATGACAAAAAAGTGGATAAAGTATTTAAGGTTCATATATTAAGAAATGCTTTGTTAAGGGTTTGGAAAAAATATCAATATAAGTTAAATTATAAGATATCTTTATGGGCAAATCCTAGACATGCAATAGAAAATATAAGTATAGAACAAAAACAGGAGGTGATTACCTATAAAGAGCTTCTTATTATGGAAAGGGGGGTAATGTATTTGAAATCTTTAGATATACTGAGAGAAGAAGGTATAATTTATACATGGTTTCAGTACGGTCAACTTCAAGCTAGATGGAAGGAAGATCAAAAAACTGGCTTTGTGCAAAATGAGGAGAATTTGGTAAAACAAATTAGAGATCAAAAACAAATGCATATTAAAAGGTTGTATAATGCTTTATTGGAAATAGATTCTGAGACGGAATTGGTTAAAGACTGTATGATTAAATGGGCACAAAATTTTCAAGAGCCAGTAATGATGGAGACTTGGGAAAAGATTTGGATTAGAAATGTGAAATTTACACAGCACAAAATTTAAGAGAAAATTTTTATAAAATGTTTTATAGATGGCATTTAGATCCTAAAAAATTATCATGTATGTATTCTAATGTGCAAGCTAAATGTTGGAGATGTGACTGTGATGATGCAACTTATTATCATATATGGTGGACTTGTAGAAAAATCAAAGCATTTTGGATAAAGATTTGGTGGGTGATGCAGAATATTCTTAAAAAGAGACTGAAATTTACTCCACAGTTGTTCTTACTGGGTATAACTACGGACTGTACAGTTGCAGAGACTAAATTGATTTTGAACTTGATAACAGCAGCAAGATTGTTGGTAGCACAATACTGGAAGAAGGACTTTTTGCCTACTATTGATGACTGGATATTGAAAGTAACTAATTTAGCTGAAATGGCTAAAATTTCAGCATATCTGAAGGATCACACACAAGAAAGGTACATACAGGACTGGAGAAGATGGATTGATTATATACAAAATAAGTATCAGACCAAAAAATATCAAATAGCTTATGAATGATTTCTTTTATTTGTATAAGCGTTATATAAGTGATATTAGAAGTATTATGTTTAAGAAATAGGATTTTATATATGGGGGGTTAAGAAATTTTTTTATAGGGGTGTTAGTTTAATGATTGGTTATGCAATTTAGCTTATTGTTAAAGGTCAATAGAAATACCTTGTGTTCTGCTCTGGGAAGTCGGGGAGGGGGAGGGAGGGGTTGGGAGGGGGGGTTGTGGGGAAAATGTGTTTGTTTTAAAACTTTTTCAATAAAAAAAAACTTGATTAAAAAAAGATTCTAATAGACAACAGCTTTCACAGATTTAATTTTCCGTAACATTTTAACTAACTTGTTTTTAACTAACATATTGCACTATAAGTATGTTTTGTGTGCATGTGCATGTGTGTGTGATGTACACATGCCCTTTTTTCCCCCTGTGCCATGTATTAACATATTTTATGAGTTTAATAAAACCGATTTGTATTGTCTAGGACCATGATGGCAAATCGGTGGCACGTGGAGCCATATCGGTGGGCATGTGAGCGTTGCCCTAGCTCAGCTCCAGTGCGCATGCAGGCCAGCTGATTTTCGGGCCTTCTGGGCCCACCAGAAGTTGGCAAATGGGCCGTTTCTAGCCTCCGGAGGGGTGGGGAAGGCAGTTTTCACCCTCCCCTGGCTCCAAGAAAGCCTCTGGAACCTGGGGAGGGTGAAAAATGGGCCCACCATGCCATCGCATGCCAAAAGCGTGGGGCGGGGGGGTCACAAGCGCACTCACGGGGCACATTGAATTATGGGTGTGGGCACATGCGCACCCGACCCCCCCCACTCCTCTCGCTTTTGGCACGCGATGGCAAAAAGGTTAGCCATCACTGGTCTAGGGAATATATAAATATATTTTAATTTTTTTCTAATATATGTTTTGTTTCAAATATAAACATTAATGACTTGAGGTATATAACATAATTACAAATAAACAAAACACAAAGGAATTTATGGAAATGTTCAGTTAAGATTATCAATACACTGATTCCATGTCTAATCACTAAAAATAACAAATGAAAATCAGCAACAAAACATTTTTGGTCCTATTGAACTCATGGAGTGCGTTGGAATATTATATGATTAAATACATTATAGTCATTAAATGTTAATTTCATTTTTCTCATGATTCCTATATGATACAGTCATTCTGAAATTATATTTGTTTGAAGGGGTCTATCATAATCAGCAAAAGTTTTTGAAAAGTTTTGAAAAAAAGTCTTCTAGTGAAATCAAAGTTTAACTATGCCTACTTACTTACATATAATTTCACACAAAATTTATGTATAAAAAAACAAATCATGTTGAACTAGACTTGTCACCTGACTAATTTAAAATTGCCTTTGGTCCCAGGAATATCTGTAGGGAATTCATCAGGTGTACTGCTCCCACAGGATCGGTAACATTCTGGTCGAGAACAATTTGGATCATCAAGCTTGTAAATCTGCAGAGAAAAGACAGTAAGTCTTTACCAGCGATCAGCTGAATTTAGATAAAACAAGATGATGGCTCAAATAAAAACGTTTTATTTGATTAGATGTAAAGTAGTGACAAACCTTAGCATTGGCATAGCCCAGCTTGATAGTGATATTTCTTTCCAGTTCATTTTTGAATCTGACTGTGTGAACTCCAGAAATGGCTTTTACTACTGTTGATTTTCCATGAGCTACATGGCCAATTGTACCTAGATTTTAAAAGCAAAAATTGTTATTAATTTCATAAAAATTATCTAAGAAGTGAATGAATTTTATAATCCCCAACATCTATTTAAATATTGAATATATTAATGTTATTAATGTTATGAAAAACTCAACTCATTTTTCTTGTATTGTAATGGACAACAGAACTAGAACGATACAAAATATTGCCTTTCCATAGCAACTGAGATATTAACCAAATTAAATGATTTAATAACAACAAAACATTGTAGGATTTCATTGTACTTCAAGTCTAGCTGTAGCAATATTAACATAAAACATTTTACAGAGCAGAATTTTATGATAGAACTGCAATTAGGAACAAAAAGAAGATATATCATTTAATATACTAATCTAGTAATTCTGAAACTACTCTTATTATATTACATGCATTCATGGAAAAATATTTCAGTGAGCAACATAAACTGATGGCCTGATTTAATACTGTCAGCAATATGTTTATTTACAAGTAACTTCCTTTTAAATATACTTGAGGCAACATCAGTTCTATAATATGATGATCATTTGAATCCAATCTTCCTTCCCATACAGACTGTGCTCCATATAATTGAATTATTTTCAGTGTAGCAAGATTAACTAGAACAGAGCATGGAATGAGATGAATTTTCTCTTCTCTTCCTCTCTCCCTGGCACACACAAACACACACACACACACACACACACACACCCCACACACAGAGACTAAGACATTTCTTAGAAGTTCAAAGAAAGGACCAGAAAGGTATAGAAAAGATAGAAATCAAATGAAGATTCCTACTGAAAATGCAATACAATTCAGGAATCAAATTATAACTCTTTGGGGGGGAAGTTGTGATGATGGAAACCATTTAGACTTACAAATTAAAATGAATTCCAGACTATTTAGATGGTGAATTAAAGAAACTGAACAAAGTCAAGCCATAAAACATTATACATCCTAGAACAGGGGTCCTCAAACTACGGCCCGGATACAGCCCGCCAAAGCCATTGATCCGGCCCAAGCAGGACCATGAGGTGGCCCCGCCCACATAGCCCCGCCCACCTACTGGCCCACTCCCTTCGGGCGAGCGCACAACTTACCTTCGTGAGCTCCACGGGCTGGAACTGCAAGGTAAGGCCAACAGTTTTGGCCTGCAGAGTGCTACTGGAGGTCAGGGGAGGCCAAAAACGAGGCACATGGATGCCCCGGGAGGTCTCTGCACGCCCCATTTTTGGCCTGCAATGTGCTACTGGAGGTGGGGGAGGCAAAAAATGGGGCATGTGGACATCCCGGGAGGCCTCTGCTCACCCCATTTTTTTTTTTTATTTTTTTTTAATTTGATTTATATGCCGCCCTTCTCCGGAGACTCAGGGCGGCTTACAATGTGCTCAGCAATAGCCTTCATACTTTTGTATATTTTATACAAAGTCAGCTTATTGCCCCCACAAACTGGGTCCTCATTTAACCTACCTTAGAAAGGATGGAAGGCTGAGTCAACCTTGAGCCTTGGAGAGATTCGAACCAGCAGTAAATTGCAGGCAGCTGTGTTAATAACAGGGTGCTTTAAACCACTGTAGTACCAAGGCTCACTTTTTGACCGGCAGAGTGTTACTGCCAGCAAAAACAGGCCCGTTTTTGGCCTCCCCCACCTCCAGTAGCACTCTGCAGGCCAAAAAAGGGCACACCGAGGCCTCTTGGGGCGTTCGCACGCCCCGTTTTTTACCTCCCCTGCCTCCAGTAGACAGAAGGAATGAGAGAGAGAGAGAGACAGAGAGAGATAGAGAAAGAGAGAATTGTTGATTGTAAACTCCTGGGGGCTGAGAAGAATTGCTGCAAACTGAGTTTCCTGAAGCAGACCACTAGACTCTTAAACAACTTAAAAAATGATCTAGTAAAAAGAAAAGTCAACCAAAAGAGGAACATGCAAATAAAACACCCCCAGGAGCAAAACAAATTAAAGTTTAATTTGTGTGTATTGTTTAATGGAGTGCTAAATTGGCCATGCCCACCCAGTCACTTGACCGCCTAGCCACGCCCACCCAGCCGGTCCAGCCCCCCAACAGTATGAAGGACCGTGAATTGGCCCCTTATTTAAAAAGTTTGAAGACCCCGTCCTAGAAAAAAGAAGTTTCAAAAAGTTTTATGTAAAACCTCTACTAACAGATACTTATATCAACTCAGATTAGAACTGATTAAAAACAACCAGTGGAATTATGATTTGTGATCCAACTAAACCTGGGTGTCAAACTTGTAGCCCGCGGGCCAGATGCATCACTCCTGTTTTAGTAAAGAAAAAAAAAGTTGTGATATGTCACATGACAACGTGACAACACGAGTTTGACATTCCTGAACTAAATAATATAGAGGGTACCTACAGAGCTATAGTACATGCACTTATGTCTTATAGGCTCACATTTTAGGTTAAACTTTAAATAAACAAATGAATAAAAACATATAATATTTTCTTTTTCTTTTTTTTTTAAATAAATTTTATTAATTTTTCCAAGTTAAAATCCACATAAGACAAAAACATTGATTATACATAAAAACAAAAACCATACATTCCCCTCCCTCCCTCCCCCATTCATAACACTAAATATACAAACACGTCTATCCCGGCAGATAATATTCCTGCCTTCATTAATAAATAATTATGCCCACAACACAGAATAAAGTAAAAAATCCCCAAATATGGTTTTCATACAATTATCTTTCAATCCAGATAAATATATCTCTCCTCATATTGACTTAGGCCCTCACTTCATCTCAATCCTTTTATTCAACCACCAATACCAACTGTCCCAACTTTAAAAAAATGCAGAATCATCTTTTTCTTTCAACATATATGTCATTCTGTCCACCTCAGCGCACTCTAATACTTTATTTATAATTTGGGCACTAGCTGGTATCTCTTTTTCTTTCCACTGTTGGGCGAACGCTATTCTAGCTGCAACTAAAATATGTAGAGTGAGATAATAATAATAATAATAATAATAATAATAATAATAATAATAATAATAATTTTATTTCTATACCGCCCTTCTCCCGAAGGACTCAGGGCGGTGTACAGCCTAATTAAAAACAGAATAAACATCAATTTAAAATAATTTAAAAATATTAAATAAATTTGGCTTAATTTAAAACCCCAAAAATTTAAAACATCCAATTTAAAATTATATTGCTAACCCAGCCTGGCGAAACAATAGGGTCTTGAGTGCGCAGCGAAATACCATTTTTTCTTACTCAGCCCCTCTGGGCGAATACCTAGTAAATATATCTCAGGTTTCCATTGGAGGTCCACATTAGTAATTTCCTTAATCCAATTCCTAATCCTTCTCCAATACTTCTTTGCCATTATACAAGTCCACTATTGATGGAAATACGTACCTTTGGTTTTCCCACATTTCCCACATAACTCTGATGCTCCCGGAAACATTTTAGCAATTCTTGCTGGTGGGAGGTGCCACCTATTCAACATTTTATATACATTTTCCTTGAAAGACATTGCCGTAGTCATTTTAATATTTCCCCCCCCCACATTTGTTGCCATTTTTCTAAAGGAATCGAGTATCCAAAATTCCTCCCCCAGGCAATCATGGTATCTTTTACAACCTCCTCTCCTATTATTTGCTCAAGCAATTGTGCATATATTTTGGTTATGTATTTATGGTCCTCTCCCAATAATATTTTATCAAAACTCTGTTCCATCACATATATCCCATAATTATCTCTCTCTCCTGTAACGAGATTGAACTGTAGCGTAGATCCACCAATCTAGCCTGATTCCTTTGTCAGCCAAATCTTCCCTAGCTCTTAATATCCCTTGAGCATCCACAAGATCTTTATATCTAAAAATTTTATCCTGTTTAAGAGCTGTTGGGTATGTCGTCGCTTCTATGAGAACCAGGTTAGAATCTTAGTATAGAATTTTCCTCTAAATATATTCCAGGTTTCCAGTAATATTCGCCTTAGGTAATATCTCTTAAAATACTTTTATACTTTAAATACTATTGCGCTTTCTCTCTGCCTAACAGTGCATTCCAGCCATGTTATAGGCCGTGCCCTTCTAAATCTAATAAAGACCTCCTCTTCAATAACACCCAATCCTTCATCTAGGCCAGCAGTGAAGCTCGATAATATAGTTCCCAGCAGGAGAGGCCGAAGCCCCCCCCCTTCTATGTTCTTGTAGCATTTTGAGCTTTACCCTAGGCCTTTTCCCCTGCCAAATAAATTTCAGCACGACTCGATCCAGACCTTTAAAAAACCTTTTATCTAGCCTCGCCGGAGCTGATTGAGATAAAAATAGCCATTTAGGCAAAATATGTGTCTTAATTGCTGCTATCCGTCCCATCAAAGACAATTGTAAATTTTTCCAATTCTCCAGGTCTCTTACAGTCTGATCATATAATTTAACAAAATTATCTTCCTTAATTGTAGAGCACCTGGCTGTTAGCCAAATTCCTAGATATTTAATTTTATTTACAATTTGAATATCCAATCTAGATTCTAATATATCCTTCTGCATTTTTGGAATATTTTTTACCAATATCTTGGTTTTATCCTTATTCATTTTTAACCCAGCCTCTCTACCATATCTTCTATCATCTCTATCAACTCTGGGCCCAACTATAGAGGGTCTTCTACAATGAAGACAAGGTCGTCCGCGAATGCCTGTATTTTAAATTCCTGCCTTCGTACTTTAAGTCCTTTAATTGCTGGGTTATTCCTAATTTTCCTGAGGAGAGGTTCCAGTGTCAGAATAAATAAAAGCGGGGAAAGCGGGCAACCTTGTCTCGTACCCCTACTGATTATAACCTCCTTTGTTTTTTCCCCATTAATTAAAACCCATGCCACCTGGGAAGAGTAAATTGTTTGTATCGCCTGTGTAAACTTTTCGCCAAATTCCATTTTACGAAGCTGGGATAACATAAATTCCCAACTCATGCTGTCAAATGCTTTATAAACATCTAAAAAGAGAAGTGCCATCTGTTTGTCCGAATGGTGTTCATAATACTTAAGAGCATTTAATAGCACTCTCAGATTATCTCTCAACAATCTATGCGGTAAGAAACCATTCTGGTCTCTATGTACGAACTGATTTTAAAAAACTTGTAGTCTAGGATGGATGCAAACAATTTATAATCAGCATGAGCAAGGCTATTGGTCTATAATTCTTAATATAGGTCGTATTGGCCCCTTCCTTAGGAAGGAGAGAGATATCCGTCTCTTCCCAAGACTTTGGTATTCGTCCATCATTCAACACTTAGTTAAAGACATCACGCAAGTGGGTCCCGATCACTTCCCAAATTACATTATACACCTCTACAGGCAGTCCATCTGTTCCAGGGGTTTTACCACTCTTCTGTTTTTTCAGACTTTCCTCTATTTTCCCCTCTGAGATATTTCTGTTTAGCATATCATCTGATCTGGTACCCTTGGCAAATTCTCTAGGAAACTGAATTGCTTTCGACTAGTGTCTTCTCTTTGATATAACTCCTGAAAAAATTCATACGCCACTTCTTTCCCCCCCCCCCAGTACTGGCCACTAAATGACCCGATTTATCCCTTAACCATTTAATCTTTCTGCTTTCTAGTTTCTTTTTCAATCTGCTTGACAACCATCTTCCCGCTTTATTGGCATATTCAAAATATTTTTGCTTTGCTCTCCGGATTTTTTGCACTAACTCAGCTTGGTCCAATAAATTCATATGGTGCCTCGCCAATCCTCTTGCTTCTTTCACTATCTTATCTGTTGGTTCCTTTTGTAATCTCATTTCCATTTCTCCAACTTGTCTGCCCACTCTAGTCTTTCCTGCTTATCTTCCTTCCATTTTTTGGCCATATATTTAATCACGACCCCTCTCACCACTGCCTTAGCCGTGTCCCATATTATTTGTAAAGATGTATCCTCTCGTCTATTTTCCTGGAAGAAAAGAGCCAGCTCCTGTTTTAACAACTCCACAAAATCCTTATCCTTGCCCAATTCTGCCCTCATCATCCATCGTCCTCTGCTGCGCTCTCCTTTCCAGGCAAGCATTAAAGGGTTGTGATCTGCCCAATCATTCCCTAAAATTTCAACCTCCCGTACCATTTCTCCTAATTCCAACGACATCCATATCATATCAATGCGGGACCATGATTTATGCCTGGGAGAGAAAAAGTTAAACTGTTCCCTTGTCGGATAAAAGTTCCGCCACATATCCTGTAGTCCAAATTCTTCCCTTAATTGGTTCCAAATTGCCGGCAACGTCTTCCTACCTTTCTTTTTCACTCCCCCCCCCACTTTTTCAGATTTATAATCCTTCTCTCTATCCATTATAGCATTAAAATCCCCCATAATACAAATGTGTTCATATTCTAATTCTACCAATTTTTTATATACTCTTTTATAGAACTTCCTTTGATTACTATTAGGGGCGTAAATACCCACCAGCAAGATACGTCTACCATACATTGTTACTTCGACCATTAACAATCTTCCCTCTTCATCTGAGTATATTTTTTTAGATTCTATATAAGTTTGAACATAAATTGTCACACCCCGCTTCTTTTGGTTCGCCAGAGATACGTATAACTCACCCAATCGTGAACATCTTAATATATCCATGTGTTTCTTCCTAATGTGGACCTCCTGGAGACATATTATACCAGTTTTTAATTTTTGTAATTTTGAAAAGATCCTATTTCGTTTTATTGGAGCATTTAGTCCATTAATATTAATCGAAATCAAATTTCCACACTTCGCTGTGGCTTTCGCTTTTGTTGTTTGTCTTGTTTCTTGTCGGGTTCCTGGGATTTCATCTTCACTTATATCACTCTTTCCTCCTTTCGTTGTCTCTTTCAGTTTCCCGCTCTTTTCCGTTCTGTGACTCTTCTGGTTCTCGCAATTCTTTTGTTCCAGTTCTTCTTCATTACCGGGTTCACTTGCATTAAACTGGTTTTCATAGAAATCGTGTGCATCTCGAAAGTTCTCAATCTTCACTCTCTTTTCCTGCCGCGTCATCATCAATCCCTCTGGGAGCAACCACCGATAAGGAACCCTATATTTCCTTAATTGTTCTGTCAAGAACGGGTATTTCTGTCTTTGCTCACGAACACGTCGCGGGACCTGCTTTAATATCACAATTTCTCAGTCCTTATAAGTAATCTTTTGATCCCTAGTGCTCTGATATAATTCTTCTCTTAACGATTTTTTACTAAATTGGACGTGTATTTCACGAGGTAATTTATTCCGCCTGGTATAATTTGTATAGACTTGGTAGACCTCGTCTATACCACTCTGTACCAATTCCTTCTCTCTGCCAAGCGCACCAGCTACCATTTCCCCGATTATATCTTCATTGCTCGTCTTTTGCTTCCGTCACATTCTGAAATCTAAGATAGAAGGCAGCACGATCCATCTCCCCTTCCAATTCTCAATTTACTTGCATTAATCGTGCTTCACATCTGTCCATTTTATTCTCTGATTTTTCCACTTTTGTTTCTACTTGGTCAAATCTTTGTTCATGAGCCACTAATATTTCTTGAACTTCCTCATATTTTGAGTGGATGTGCATGATTTCCTGTTTGATACTTGCCATTTCCTCCTGCACATCTTCAAACTTTTTCATTGTTTGTTCCTGATTCTTTGTAATAGTGTTTTGTATCATCTAGCATATTTTGAAGTTCCTGTCCTCCGACCCCCTTTTCCAGGAGTCTTACATCATCTGCCGATCCTCTTAGTGCTGGAGATGTCGCCGTGTGGGTAGGCACCATTGAAAGGGTTAAGACTTTCTTCTTCGTCACTGTTGACATAATGGCAAGCTTCCACCGCCTACCCCACTCTTACATGCATTGGCTCTTTATCCAAAAGGATTACAAAGTAGTTTCAGAGTCAAGAGCCAGAAATCCAATTTTCTACTCAATTCAATCCCCAAGAACCAGAAATTGAGGGCAATGTCTGAAAGTGAATCAGCCAAAAAACAAAACAAAAAACTTTCCCCTCTTTTCTTGCACAGTAAATTTCCAAGCCACCACAAGGTGGTGCTATTGCCTCAGTCTCAGTTAGATCAGCTCTTCCTACCTCTTGTCCCAGCGAAGCTCTTACTATTCAGCACTTCCGGAGAAACTCAAAAATGCAAGTTACAATGGCTCCTTACTCACTATCAAGCCCAGGTAAGTCCAGCTAAGTCTGATTCAATAATATAGAAAGTCCCAGGATTTTCCACAAAACACTTCAGTCACAGCACTCTTGAAAACACCCACGCCGATCTTCTCAAAAGGCAATCTTAACAAGTACAGCTTCTGCCGCCGCTTAATCACTCCAGCCTGTCAGTCGATTTGCCGCTTTCAATGGAGCCTCCCACGCTCCCTCTCGTCGGCTTTCCCTTGTACACATACCTCTCCAAGCAGTCCGATCCCAGCATTGGTTCCTCCGCTTCACTTATCTCTGTGGTGTGGGCAAATCTTCTTCCACTGGGCGCGAGCCTGGCTTCGGGGCTACCATCTGGAGCCCTCTTCTTCCGCTGGCATCCCAAGGAGGGATTTCCCTTCGCAAACCCCCGATTGCACTTCGGTTGGCTCGCTAGAGCTTCCCCTCTTCTATACCCACCCCAATGAGGTGGGCAGTGGCCAATTCACGCCGCTCGGCGGGTAAAATCCAGCTAAGGGACCAGGAGCGATCCACCTTAGCTGTAGTCGCCAGTGATGTCACGCCTGGAAGTCATATAGTATTTTCTAACAGCTCCTATTGAGGCATTGCACAATGAATAGTACGCAATTAATACCACTCAGCAACTTCTAGCTATAATTTGTTATATTCTTACCTATATTAATTGTAGCTTGTCTACTGATGACTTCTGGTGACAGAGGGGTTAATTTTGTAACATCCTGCAAAGAACAGATTATTAGTGAATTCCAGAGCATTAAAGAGCAAAATGCATAAAGGATTTTTTGTTGTTTCCATGTAAAAAAGCAGAAGTCCCAAGACCAGGTTTTACTATTCAAGTAAAATTGTACTTTAGACCAGGGTGGATAAAAATAAATGATTTTTTTTAAAAAATCGGATTTTTTTTAATTTAAATTGGATTTTTTTAAATGAAATGCTTTTTGAAGAAAATATATTACCATCCAAAGGTTATTCCATCATGAAATAAAGATTAGTTTTTTAATTATGTAGAATAAGGCTGCATATGTTTAATTTTTTTGGTAAATAAATTCCATTAATCCATTCACAATGTCATGCTCTTCCAGAAGTTTTTATAAAATTATTGGGCAGTTTCTCTGCCTACAAGATATTATCACAGATGCTTGGTTTACTTTTGCAGTTCTCAAAACTGAATTTGACTCAGCAGAGATCACATGCCTCTTCTTCACAGCAAAAATGTTATAACATGAACAGAGTTGAGAAAAAGACCTTAATCCTATTGTTGTACAAACCTATGAATACAGAATCAACCCCTTCAGTGCTAAGTTTCAAGAAGTTCAGTGAATAGAATGGAAACAATATTTTTCTGATTGTTTGGAGTGGAATAGATCTGCACAAGAAGAAAGTGAAACTAAGTGTGAGGAGGAAGGGGCAAGCAGACAAGCAGTACAAAATGAAAGTGAAACTTTCTGAGCACAATACTGCACAGCCACAGACAGACAAGTCTTTGGATCTTTTTGTGTGTATGACCTGGTTTATCACATTCTTTCCTTGGAGGAAAAAACCTATAATGGCAGCAGGCCGTAAAAGAGACCCAGTTTGGCAATATTTTAATGAAGTTCCTTTACCTGTCGGTAAGGCAGGCATCCGTACAAACTGCAAACACTGCAAGAAAGAAATGCAAGGCCTGGTGGCCCGAATGAGGCAACATCATGAGAAGTGCTGTGATGAAGATGACCAAAGAAACACATTTGAACAGGCAGGATCTTCAGGTTGGTAAACATTTTTATTGAATCATATTTCTAAAGACTGCCTTGAACTGTCATGTTTGAGCAAAATTATATTTCTTATTATTACTGCATGTTACTGTCATTTGGTACAGTTATGAAGAAAAGCAAATATTCCTTTTGGGGCAGTGCTGTGTACAATAAGCAGAAATTGTATAAACAATAAAATAACAGCATTGACTTTTTTGTTTAGGGGAATTCATGGATTCTGGAAACTATCCACCTTCAAGATCACCATCCTCCTGTTCTACAGTTTCAGAGTTATCCATCCAGGATAGTGCTTCATTAGCATCATCATCATCAGACACCCACAGCCACATATCACTATCACCTAAACGAAAGAAAAAACCCTTCCCTCCTGGAACCACCATAGATAAGTTTGTGATTAAAAACTAGCAGATTAGAAAGAGTTAATTGATGAAAAAAATGCCCAGTTTGTTTATGCAACGAACTCTTCTTTCCGTCTGACTGAGAACCCACATTTCATTAATATGGTTCAGTCACCGAGACCACAATACAGTCCACCCAGCAGAGCAGATGTTGCAGGGAAACTGCTGGATAAAATGTATGACAGAGAAATGGAGCAATGTGCAACAGCTCTGGAGGGTAGAATTGTTAACCTAAGTATTGATGGGTGGAGTAATGTCCGCAATGATCCTATTGTATGTGCTTGTATAACAATAGAAGAAGGGAAAGTCTTCCTTGCACAAACAATTGATACGTCAGGAAATGCACACACAGCAGAATACTTACAAGAAGTGGCAGTAAAAGCTATAATAACATGTGAACAAAAATTCAAGTGTCTAGTACGCAGTTTGGTCACAGACAATGCTGCAAATGTATCCAAGATGAGAAGAAATTTAGAAGAGCAGGAAGGGAATACAAAGCTAATAACATATGGTTGCAGTGCTCATTTGCTGCACCTCTTAGCCAAAGACTTAAGTGTTACAGAAATAAAGACTAATGTTGTTGAAATTGCTAAATACTTCCGTACCAATCATTTTGCTGCAGCAGCTCTGAAAAGGATGGGTGGAACCAAGCTAACGCTCCCACAAGATGTTAGATGGAACTCTGTGGTGGACTGTTTTGAGCAGTATATCAAGAACTGGCCTATTCTGATGACAGTTTGTCAAGAAAATCGAGATAAAATAGATGGCACTGTCATGGCCAAAATCCTCAACATTGGGCTTAAGAGAAATGTTGAACATATGCTGAGCATCCTGAAACCCATCTCTGAAGCTTTAAACAAAATACAGAAAAATAGCTGTTTTATTGCTGATGCTGTTGAAATTTGGAAGGAACTGAGTGAACACTTAAAAACAGAACTATACATGGACAGAATTAAATTACAAGCATTAAAAAAACGAATGGGACAAGTACTGTCTCCAGTTCATTTTTTGGCAAATATTGTCAATATTCAGTATCAGGGTCAAAACCTAAGTGCTGAGGAAGAGGAGTTAGCTATGACATGGGTATCCAGCAATCATCCATCTGTAATGCCAACTATAATAAACTTCAAAGCTAAGGGGGAACCATTCAAGAAATATATGTTTGCTGAAGATATTTTAAAGAAAGTCACACCAGTGAACTGGTGGAAGTCACTTAAGCACTTGGATTTAGAGACTGTTCAAGTAATGATTTCATTTTTAACAGCAGTAGCTTCTTCTGCAGGTGTTGAAAGAATATTCTCTTCCTTTGGACTCATTCATTCTAAATTGAGAAATCGTTTGGGACCCGATAAAGCAGGAAAGCTTGTTTTTTTTTTCCAGATTATGAACAAAGAAAAAGATGAAGATGACGAGTGAGCTACAGAGGACAGTATTTAAGTTTTTCATGTGTAGGCTGGGCTGACAGTCTAAGTTTCTTAAAATATATATATTTTGTTTAGCCAAATTAGTTAACAAACATGGATGTTTGTTTAAGCAAATAACATATGCTGTAATGTTATTGTTTCAGTTGAATAAATCTATTTAAATTGTTATTATTAAGGTAATGATTATTTTTCTCCTTCCTAAATACAACAGAAAAGTTGTCCAAATATGAATGATTAACCTATTAAACGGGGATAAAAAAACTAATATGAAAAGTTGTTATTCTAAAAATCTTCATCTACTTGCATATTTTTTTTTTTTTTTTAATTTGATTTATATGCCGCCCTTCTCCGGAGACTCAGGGCGGCTTACAATGTGTTAAGCAATAGCCTTCATTCTTTTGTATATTTTTATACAAAGTCAGCTTATTGCCCCCACAAACTGGGTCCTCATTTCACCTACCTTAGAAAGGATGGAAGGCTGAGTCAACCTTGAGCCTTGGAGAGATTCGAACCAGCAGAAATTGCAGGCAGCTATGTTAATAACAGGGTGCATTAACCACTGTACCATCAAGGCTCTATATTAAAGTTATATCAGCAAGAATTAGTCTTTATGTAGAAAACTATGATTTAAATCAAGCCTTACTGACTAGTGATTTAAATCGTGATTTAAATCAGTTTGATTTAAATCAAATCCACCATGCTTTAGATACTTGCTCTACTAAGAATTCTACACATAGTTTAAGATTATTTTGCAACCAAATAAAATTGAATTCTAATATACCACTTTTCCCTCCACTGTTTTTAGCGCGATGAGTTTTTTTTTAAATGTGGTTTGAAATAATGTTTAAAAAGTAGTTATATAAATTATGCTGTTTATGTCATAAAACATTTTATCTTATCTTATAATTATCCTATAAACATGATAATTAGCTATAAAGCTTGTGCACAATACAAAGTCCTCAAATTGATGTCCTGTGATTCAAAATTGAATTTACTTTATCAAAATATTGTTTTTCATATCTACTGGACAACATCTATAATCTTGCAGAATGGATCTTTTGCATTGGCATTGTAAAAAATTTATACATTGACAGAAATATTGAGAAAATTGTTTTTTAAAGATACCATGTGTATACTGAATACATGCCAACTTTTTGGAATTTAATATGTTTAGAACAAAGATGAATTTTGTGCTCTAATAATAACAAAAGAAATATCCTTAGAAGATGGGAAAATACTATAATTCAAGACATAAAGAATGGAATTTCAGAGTTGTTACCAACTTTTGAGAAAATTGTATGTGGTTAATCAGGAAAATGACCTATCTTTCCCTTTGGAAACCCTTTTGAACAGGCTTGGTCAATATTAAAAAGCTTTTAATGTTGAGTTTTTATTTTAAAGATTTACAAAATTAGTTGGGATATAATTTTAATTACAGTTTGTGTCTTCTGCGTATTATTTTCTTGTGTAAAGTTTTTCTTTGCTTTTGTTTTTCTACACTGTAAATTGTTTTTATTTTACACTATTTTATGTATGTTTAAAAATGAATCAATTAAAGTATATAGTTTTTGGAAAAAACAAAGAGCTAGTGTTTCTTTATATTTATCCTAACAAGTTCCTTATGTAAAATTAACATTGTCCTATTTTTCAAGGAGGAAAAGTGAAAAAAGTTTACTTATTTATCATAAGATCACAACCACAGTTGCAAACAACAAATACATCACGCTGCCAAACATGCAATGTAACTGGGTAGCATATTCTCTCTGTGTAAGAATTCCAAACAATTTTATATGCCACAAATATCTAAAAAAAATATCAAAATCACACTATGCAATGAAAGCCACAGCTTGTTTTACTTTTCCAACAAGACCAATGACAGCTAGCTTCTCTTTTAAAGATGGCAACAGCTCTTGCAAGTAATTAAGAGGCAATTCCTTAAACTATGCTTTATTATTTCACAGATTAAGAGACATTCCTTACACCATGCTTTATTATAATGTGTTTCATTTAGCATATAAGCCTAATGTTTGTAGCTTATAGTATCTGGTTCAAGATTCAATTTATGTAAAACCTACCAACTTGTTCAATGATCTACAAATAAAATCTGACTAGTTACAATGTGAAACCCTATCACAATGAAGCTGGTTTGGTTTTAACAGTGCTTTGCAAAACTGTTCTTTCATTACCCCAAACCGCTTATCAGAAAGTATTATCAGACTTTGACAACTGGTCATAAATCCCTTCTTTTCACACCATTGTAACTTCAAAAGAGAATGAATGGTCTTAAGCTGAGGGCTATCCATATTATAAAAATACTGATTTATTAAATTTATAGGCAACTCGCTAACAGTGAGTTGGGCTGGATATAAATTTAATAAATCAAAATAAAATATAACTGAATGAGTTTTATGTCATTTCAACAAATTATCATTGCAAATTTTATTCAATTTCATCATAAAATTATAGATTTTTGAATATATTTTAGTACACGACAATTTAAATGTGTTTGTTGCAATGGGTAATGAGTTAATGCATCCTTACTCAAAGACTTACCCAATTTATTGTCAAATGCTAAGTAAATATATATTTCCAAAATGAAATGAAAACCATGCTGACAATTTTTCATAATTATCATTAGTAGCATTGAAGATCGCAGCTATTACTGGTATACTTAAGGCCAGGTGTGGGTTGGGAATGTACTACCATTCTAACTTTATAGTATTGTGTGACTTTTTATGCAAACCTGACCGAACATAACTAAAGCATAACCTAGTACTGTACAGTATGCAATGGGAACTCAGCTCCTCTCTGTTCTACCCTGTATTGATTGCGCTACAGAATGAAGCAGAAAGAGAGGGAAATATTCTCTCTGAACACAACCATATATCGTCGGAATTCAATTATCGATAGAGATCACGTTTCTTTCGCTGGAACCAGCTTGTAAGGGTAAGATGTCACTCTGCCTGGCATTATGGCTTTGTACTTTCGTACTAAATGAAGTAACATTGTTGTATGTAGGGAAGAAGAAGCGTGAGAACATTTGGGAGATTTCTTTCCCACCGTCATAAAGCCTTTCCTTCCCATTCTAACTACCCTTTGAGAGGAACGAAAAAGCAGAAGACAAGCAAGGCAAGGCAGATTTTCTGAACTCCCGACCATCACCCAGCCTTCGAGTACCGGGCAAAAAACCAGCATAGGGCAACCATTGGAATGCTGCACTCCTTAGCTGACGTGTCTTCCTTACTCCGAATTCCCTTCTTACCAAAGTAGTCAAGTCTTGCCGGGAAAGATGCGGCTGCCCCAGTGTCACTCCCGCTTCGGTCCCCGCCATCTTGCCTGAAAGGAAGTTAGAAGACCGCCGAGTCTGCCTGACCTTTCCCTACAGAACCCACTAATTTCAGGGGCACGCAGCTTACTCCCAGACGATGCTACAAAATATCTAGGAACAGAGTTACATCTTGCCGCCTTGCTTTGTCCAGGGAGAAGTTTGGAAAGAATTCGAGGTTGGGTCAGGCAATATGGTGGACTGCTCAAGAAGGACCCCGGGCCTGGCTGATGCAACCGGTGTGTAAGGAAAGGCATATAGCGGCAGAGCACGTTTTCTTCGGCTGGCTGCCGAATGGGTGGTGCTGTTGGCCGTAAGTTTACGACCAAACCGGAAGTATCTTTGCTTAGGGATGTCTCGTTAGAGCTCTACTGTAATTTTTCCTAATACCATTCTACCTCAGTGGTGCTAAATGTCTATGTAAAGAGACTCTGTAAATTGCAGAAATTCACTACCATACCTTTGATACCGATTTTGCTCAGAGTTCATTGGTGTGTGCCTATTGCTAATTTGGCCCGAGCTTCTAACTTGGTGTGTGGTCCTTAATCATCATTATTCTAAACCTGTATTAGCTTAATCATACTTTATAAAACACAACTTGGTTTGTACACCATGTTAACCTATAAACGTTAGTTTTCCAGCCACTGGTTTTATGAAAATACGTATGTGCGCATATGCTATCCTCTGACCCTGCTCCTAAGCATTTCTTCACACAAACTAGAAATAAAATTAATTGCTAATATTCCCAAGCCATATTTTACTATATATGTATATTCATTAGATTTCAGTTTCCAAAAAATAACCAACTATGAACTTGTGATAAAATGAAACACTCTTATTTTTAAAAATGATATTTTCCGATATTAAAAAATCACTTTATCAACCATTTCACAAATGGTTCCATAAAGCTTCTATAGTTATAGGAGCAACAGCAAATAAACAGCATGGGAACCTGAGGCAATACAGTAGTATCTAAAAATAAAAATTTAGGCTGCAATAAAAATCCTCTTGTTATTCTCCATTTGTATCAAAGCCTGAAAAAATGACTTGATGGGTTTAAGGGGTGATGTACTTGGCTCCAGCATTTATCAAAAGTTCCAAATCATTTTTGCACATATATAACTCTATTAGAGGTTTGGTGTTACTTTTCAAGTAGAGTCCTTTGGTAAAACTACCCAATTCAAAGTGTTAGAGAGTTCATCTGAAAATTTCTGAAGATTGGAGCCTGGATAGCTCAGCAGACTAATGCATTGTAATTTAACTCCAGCTGTCTGCAATTAGTAAGTTCTAATCTTGCCAGCTCAAGGTTGACTCAGCCTTCCATCCTTTCTAAGGTAGGTAAATTGAAGACCCAGTTTGTGGGGGCAATAAGCTGACTTTGTAAAAATATACAAAAGTATGAAGGCTATTGTTTAACGCATTGTAAGCCGTCCTGAGTCTCTGGAGAAGGGCGGCATATAAATC
The DNA here is from genome assembly GCF_029215685.1 of Pituophis catenifer annectens. Taxonomy (NCBI): domain Eukaryota; kingdom Metazoa; phylum Chordata; class Lepidosauria; order Squamata; family Colubridae; genus Pituophis; species Pituophis catenifer. Next base: position 56,315,687 of record NW_027256884.1, on the reverse strand, counting down.
AAAATTTAAAAAAAAAGATCTCAGAATAACTTGTTTTCTGTAGGTCCTGTATGAAGCAAATTGTTAAGGTCTTCGGATGAACTGTGGTACAAGTATAACACTGAAAAAATGTTAATGATTTATTGAATCAGATAGTAACAAAGTAGTATGTACAATTTTAATTGATATGAATCTTTTGTGTTGTTATAATTTTATGTAAATTGTTGTTTTTATTTGCTTTTGATATTGTACATTGCCCAGAATATTTTTTGATTTGGGTGGCTTTGCAATCTAATTGTTGAAAATGACCACACACAGAAAGGTTGAGGAAATATGTGGTAATTTATTGCTTTACAGAGTGACATTATACAGTTTGTTACAGCGTATTTGGCAGCATATCATTGGCTCACAGAATCTTCCAGGTAACTTAAATCTTTGGTTAACCATTACTGCTTGCTTAAGAACTTACAATGTTTAGCTATAGTTAAAGTATAACATATCCCATTTCCTCCTCTCTTGCTCCTCTTGTTTACAGATTTAGGGTCTTATTTTCTAATGCCATTTCCTGGCACCTACGTGCATGTAACCTTCCTCATCTGAGGTTTGCCTTCCAAGATAGGAAAATTCCTGCACATATGCAAACTCCTACATGTCCTCTCTTTTTATTTAATTTTGAGGGAACAAAGATTTTTGAATATAACGCATTTGAGAAGGAGACAGAGAAAGGGGGGTACGACGAAACATAGCAATTAATGAGGGAATACATTGAATGAAACAACAACAAGCAATCAATATGAGAAGGATAATCACATAAAGAAATAACTGTCTGAGCCAGGACCAATCAGGAAGCCAATTGGTCAATCAGTCAAAAGGAGAAAAAATAGCATGAACATTATTCTGAAAATATGATTGAAGTTCATTAAGTTCATCTTCAATAGTCTTATTCAAGGAATGAAAATGAACAGCACATCCACGATGGCCAACAAGTTTACAAAAACCCCCTTGTTGTGCTAACAAATAGTCAATAGCAAAACGTTGCTGGAGAACATCCTGATTCAAGTCCTCAATTTCATGTTGGAGATCACGAACAATAGCAGCAATGACATTAATTGATTTCTCCAGGTGACATGTTAAGCCCAGGATAGAACGTCTATTTTCTTGAGCTATTATTCCAGGGTAAGCCCTTAAGGTGATCATCCCAGTAATAGTTCCAGCCACAGCACGGCCAAAGGTATTTAAAGAAGAAAGTTGTGTATCAATGATGACTTCATCATTACATGTAGGACCTAATGGAGCATGGCGTTGTTGTGAGGAAGAAGAGAGAGCACCAATCTGCACAGGTAGGGAAAAGTAGCCAATAGCAGCACACTGATAGTTCTGAGGGTGTACGTTGGTTGCATATTTGTCAAAAAAGAACCACATATTAGGATCTTTTAGTTGCCAGCTAGCACAAATGGATTCAGTATCAGTCATATCAGAAGCGTTAAAAATATGAAAATTATCAGGATACATTTCTGGAACTAAATTAGGTCCATACAATAAAGAATTAAAGGTTCCCCATAACCAATAATAACCAGTACAATAGCTATAATTCCCTACTTTCGATAAAATGCGTCAAGCCTTAGCATAATCATTCCAATTGTTAAGCCAAGTATGGTGAGCATAACAACAAAAACATAAACCTTTAGTAAATTGATTAGTATGAAGATAACGCCAGTGAACTGAGTTAAGTTGTGCTGGGGGCTTGGAAAACAACCAGGAATGGTGAATGTTTTGCAGCTGTGAAACAATAAAAGAAGAAGAAGATATTAAATCAGGTATGAAAACAACTTGACCAAAAGCCATAGGAGGCTCATAGTACAGGGTGACATTAGTACCGTGAACCAAAAACATATATTGAGCATGACGAACCCAGAGATTAGGGTTAAATTGTATAGGCTGAGTGTCATTTAAAGCAGTAACAGAACCAAGAGAAGACGAGAATACAAAAAAGAATTGTGACAAAATTAGCTGTAATAATAGCAAAAACAGCAGCAACTAGATTTTCAGGAGTCTGAGGTAGGTTGGCTTGAGCCAATTGCTGTTGAGCTTGGTATGTTGTGGCCTTCACTTGCCTCCATGTGATTGGCAGGGGTCGTTGATGTTTCGGAAGATGGACCTCCATTTTGAGATTCAGATTGAAGTTGGGAATTGGGTTGTGCAGACCCTGATGCCAAGCCATGATAGGGTCGAATGTGCCGAGCAGGGATCCACAAAGGTTGGCGAGTCTGGGGGAGTTCAACTGCCTCGTAACCACGTCCCCAAGTAATTAAACGAGCAGGTCCCTGCCACTCAGGGTTAGGAGCAAGGCAATACTTTACTAGCGGTCTTGTAAGTGGTTCTATTGCACGAAAATGAACATTAACAGGAACATCTGAAAAGTAATCTAAGAGTTAAATAATTCCAGGTAAACAAAGCAACAGATAGTAAATGTTGAATCTTTCGCAAATGGTATGGACCAGACTCATGCTGCAGCTGTCTCTGCAAAAAGGACTTAAAGGTTCGATGGGCACGTTCCACAATAGCTTGTCCTTGAGAATTATAGGGAATGCCATGGACTAAGGTTATTTCCCATTGCTGACAGAAAAGACTAAAGTCTTTACTGATATATGCAGGACCATTGTCAGTTTTAATTTGAACAGGGCGGCCCATGATTGAAATAGTGGCTAAACAATGAATGGTGACATCCTGAGCCCGCTCGTGACGGGATGCAGTAACCCAAAGAAAATGAGAATGAGTATCAATAATAACATGCAGTTTATCGTATGGCTTGAAAGGGGAGAATTGTGTTACATCCATTTGCCAAATTTGATTGGCAGAGATACCCCTAGGGTTGACCCCACTGGGAAATGGAATGGCTGACTGTTGGCAGGAGGGACATGCTCGTACAATATCCCGAGCCTGCGCCAAAGGAATATGAAACTGTTTTGCCAAAGATTTTGCATTTTGATGAAACTATGAATGACTAGTCACAGGATCAGAAAATAAAGAAGCAATTTCCTTAAGGGATTCATCTGCAATGCGGTTACCTTCAGTAAGGGCATTGTTAAAAGGAGTATGACTGCGAATATGCTCCACATATAAGGGATGTTATCGATTCTCCAAATGATGCTTAAGAGACAAAAACAAAGCTAGCGAATTTATATCTAATGACAATGCACAATAAGATAATGGTAAAGACTGCATAGCTAAATAAACATATTGTGTGTCAACTACAAGATTAATGGGTTGCATTGGGAAAAGTTGTAAGGCTAATATCACAGCAGCTAATTCAGCCCGCTGAGCAGAAGTCTGAGCTGATGTGAATTTAGAATGCCATTGGGAGTCAGCGTGCCAGACCACCACCCCTCGTTTTGGTGAGCCATCTGTAAAAATTGTCAGAGCATCAACAAAAGGTGTACGTACAAAAATATTAGAAAAAGAGAGGTTTAAAGTAGTAGTTACCACAATTCTAGGATCTTTTGGTAATGAATATAAAACTTCTCCAAGATAATTGGATGTGGTCGACAGGTAAATCCCATTATCGTTTTAAAAAGAGACAGAGACTAAAATAATCCTGGGACAGAGTTTTTATTTACTTTGCAAAGGGCCTTTCTCTCTGGAATAGAGAAAGACGGAAATAAAACAATTTACACGAGTTTTTATAGTCTTCAGGAACATCAGAATACACGTCAATAAAGTACCTTGGGAATCAGTTTCAGATCTTACATAACATCTTATATAACATAAGCAGTACATAATCCACCCTGGAAATTCCCCAATTCCCAACAGAAATACCCCTCAAAAACATCAATTGTGTACTTCCTTTAATTAATGAGGACAAGTTAACCCAAGAGCATATTTCCTGCAAGATAAACATCCTCTAAAAAACACAGGAATTACACACTTCCTTTCTCATATTCTTAAATGTCAGCTAAAATATATAATCAGGTTATACAAGGTAAAACAAAGCCTTAACATGATTTTAAAATGGCGTAACTCAGGTTATGCTTTTACAGGAATAATTCTTATTTTTCTCACACTGGAGAAGGCAATCTGATAACTTTCAGATATCATCGTAAGATGATCATGCTCAATCTTTGTACGGGCGAAGGCAATGCCTATCAAATCCTGTCTAATCAGTTGCAAAGCGCGCTTTCGGCCTTTTATAATCAATTTTTCTAAGGCAGACTGGTAGGGATAAATGTTTCTAGGTGGAGTAGCAGATAAATTTAACCACTCATGAATAGCTATTTTTAATGTGCTCTTAATGGTATATAAACACCCAGTAGGTAATGGAGAAGTAGGAAGAATAGCTAACCGCAGACCTGCGTCTACTGACTCAATTTGGTCAAAATATTGTTGCTTAATTTTGTCCAAGATGAGCTGTAAGCACCTTTTTTGATCATTCATCAAATGAACTGTATCACCAGGGGAATGCGCTCCTTTTAAGGGTTGGAATAGAGGTAACATATCACCAGTTGTTATGCAGAAGAAAGGCTGAGCCCAGTTAATAATGCCTAGCAACTTTTGCCATTGAACTAAAGTGTAAGACTTTTGTACCTTTAAGTCGGGCAATACTGGAATGGAAGAAGCATTCAGTAATCTATGACCCAAGTATAAGTAAGGTTCAGTTTTCTGAATTTTGTCATCTGCAATAAACAACCCCTTCTGTGCAACAATAGTTTTTAATTCCTGCAGAAGGGCTGTAGAATCAAACTGAGGAGCAGCTATTAAGATATCATCCATGTAATGATAAACCAAATAAGATGGAAATTTCTTGTGAAATGGCTGAAGTGCATCGTCAACAAAATGTTGACATAAGGTAGGAGAATTAAGCATACCCTGAGGTAAAATATGCCAATGATATTGTTTAGTTGGCATGCTATTATTACATGCAGGAACAGTAAATGCAAATTTTTCTTTATCCTGTGGTTGAAGCGGAATAGTAAAGAAACAATCCTTTAAATCAACAACCAACAATTGATAAAAATTAGGAATTAAATTAGGATTAGGAAGACCACATTGTAACGAACCCATTGGCTGGATACACCTATTGATGTTCTGCAAATTGTGCAATAATCTCCATTTCCCACTTTTCTTTTTAATAAAAAAAAACAGGAGTATTCCAGGGGCTAGTAGAGGGTTCAATATGACCAGCAGCTAATTGTTCCTGAATAAGTTGCTGTAAAGCAGATAATTTTTCCATTGAAAGGGGCCACTGCTCCACCCACACGGGGCCGGTAGAGAGCCATTTAAGGGGAAGAGCCATCATCCAAAATCAATTAAGCATTTAGAAAAGAAAGAAGATCCCGACCCCAAATATTAGTATGAATATCCAAAATATAAGGTTGCAGGGAAAAGGACTTACCAGCCATGGTAGAGAATTGGATATCTTGTACGCTTTGCCAAGCAGCAGTAGAACCACCTATACCCCAGAGCAAAGAAACTGCTTTCTTAGGCCATTGCACAGGCCACTGTAAAGATGAAATAACAGTAACATCGGCTCCAGTATCAAGCAACCCTTGAAAAGGTTGCTTATTCAAATAGAGAGTTAACAAAGGGTGAAAGGTTTGTTTGTTTGTTTTGTTTTATTAGATTTATATACCGCCCTACTCCCGAAGGACACCGGGCGGTGAACAGGCACAAAATAAAATACATAGATACAAAAGTTAAAAAACATAATTAAAACCAGATTAAATAATTTAGCCCTAGACAATTAAAAATCCCAATAATTTAAAACAGATTAAAATTTCGATTTAAAAGAATTTTAAAACGGGAGAAAATTAGGGCAGGCCGGCTTGCTGGAATAGGAGAGTCTTAAGAGCACGGTGGAAAGTGCGCAGATCCGGGATCCTCCGTATCTCTGGAGGGAGCTCGTTCCAGATAGTGGGTGCCCCCACAGAGAAGGCCCTCCCCCTGGGGGCCGCCAGTCGACATTGTTTAGCTGACGGCACCCGGAGGAGCCCCTCTCTATGAGACCGTACCGGCCGGTGGGAGGCTGCTTGTGGTAGTAGCCGGTCCCATAAATAACCAGGTCCTAAGCCATGGAGCGCTCTAAAGGTGGTAACCAAAACCTTGAAGCACACCCGGAAGACCACCGGAAGCCAGTGCAGCTCGCGCAGGAAAGGTGTCACACGGGAGCGCCATGTTGCTCCCATAACCACCCGCGCGGCCGCACTCTGCGCCAGTTGGAGCCTCTGGGTGCTCCTCAAGGGGAGCCCCATGTAGAGAGCGTTACAGTAGTCCAGGCGGGAAGTGACGAGGGCATGAGTGACTGTGTGTAGGGAGTCCCGATCCAGAAAGGGACGCAACTGGCGAATCAGGCGAATCTGACGAAAAATCCTCCCGGTCACGGCCGTCAAGTGCTCTTCTAAAGACAGCCGTGAATCCAGGAGGACACCCAAATTGCGAGCCCTCTCTGTGGGGGCTAGCGATTCGCACCCAATAGTCAGCAATTTATTTATTTATTTATTTGTTTGTTTGTTTGTTTGTTTGTTTGTTTGTTTCAATTTCTATACCGCCCTTCTCCAAATAGGACTCAGGGCGGTGAACAGCCAAAGTAAAAAAAAAAAACAGGACATACAAAATTTAAAAACAGTTTAAAATAATTAAATATTTTGGCCGTTAATTTAAACAACCCAATTTAAAATCAATTTATAATTTAACTCAAGACAGCCCAGCTAGTTGAAATAAATAGGTTTTCAGGGCCCGACGAAAAATCTGGAGGTCTGTTATTGTACGTATCTCTGGGGGGAGGTTGTTCCAGAGGGTGGGCACCGCTACAGAGAAGGCTCTCCCCCTGGGGGTCGCCAGCCGACATTGTCTGGCGGCCGGCACCCTGAGGAGGCCCACTCTGTGCGAGCAATGGCATCAACTGACTATATTGGGACGTCGGAAACCCCAGCCACTCAGTCTTGGATGGGTTGAGCCTGAACCTGTTCCTCCCCACCCAGATCCGCACGGCCTCCAGACACCGGGACATCACTTCAAGGGCATCGTTGGGGTGGTCCAGGGTGGAGATATACAGCTGGGTGTCATCAACGTACTGGTGGTACTTCACCCCGAAATCACGGATGATCTCACCCAGCGGCTTTATATAAATGTTGAACAAAAGGGGCGAGAGGACCGACCCTTGTGGCACCCCACATATGAGGGGCCTCGGGGTCGACCTCTGCCCCCCTGCCAACACAGACTGCAACTGGTCGGAGAGAAAGGAGGAGAACCACCGTAATACAGTGCCCCCCACCCCTAACTCTTCCAACCGGTGCAGCATGATACCATGGTCGATGGTATCAAAAGCCGCTGAGAGGTCTAATAGGACCAGGACAGAGGAGCAACCCCTGTCCCGAGCCCTCCAGAAATCATCAACCAATGCGACCAATGCCATTTCCTTGCTGTACCAAGGCCTGAAGCCCGACTGGAACGGATCCAGATACGTCGTTTCATCCAGGTACTGGGGGAGCTGTCGCGCAACCACAATCTCAACAACCTTCGCAACAAAACGAAGGTTGGAGACTGGACGATAATTAGCCAACACTGCTGGGTCCAGGGAAGGCTTTTTGAGGAGAGGCCTCACCACAGCCTCTTTCAAGGCGGCGGGGAAGTCACCCTCACCCAAGGAAGCATTTATAATCCCCTGGAGCCAGCCTTGCATCACCTCCCGGGAAGCCAGCACTAACCAGGAGGGGCATGGGTCCAATAAACATGTGGTCACGTTCAGTCCACCCAGAATCCTGTTCACGTCGTCAGGGGTCACAGGATCAAACTCATCCCAGGTAATATTCTCTATTCCCTCTTTTTCCTTTCCGTGACCCAAAACCCAAACAAATATATATAGACAACACATAACATAAAAAAAATAATAAAAATAATAATAATAATATAAAACATACAAACAACATAAAACAAAAACTAATATAACACACAACCACATAAAATCTTCATCTCCCACCGTCTTCATTAAGACACGCCTTGTTTCCAAGAGTGGGGGAGAGGGGACCCCATCTATCAGCTGGGTCATCTCTTCATTGGCATAATTCTGGTTTCAATTGAACAACTACAGGTTCTTCATCCCCGCACTCGGGCTTATCTTCCCTTTTATGTTCAGAGTCCAGTGTAATCATCCTTTCCACTCCTTCACCAGTAAGATCTCGACTTTTCTTCTGTACCTCCGCCAAAGATGGAGAAATATCTTTCGTTGGTTTTCTTTTCCTCTTTGGTTTTGGACCTAAACCTCCGACCGCCCCTCCTTCTTCCTCTGGTGTTGATGTATATATTTCAATTCCACCCATTTTGAGTAATTGTGATCTTAATTCACTTTGTTCTTCCTCTTTTTCCAAAAAGCCAAGCTCATGGAAGTATTGGACCACATCCGTTTCTATTGTAAATATATGCATTCTATTTTTATAGAAAAATTTCATTCGCTGTGGTGGTCTCCAATTATACTTAATACCTCTATCTCTTAATATTTTAGTAATTGGCTTCAGATAATATCTCCATGATCTTTCCTCTCTTGAGATATCTTGAAAGACTTGGATCTGTTTTCCCTCAAGCTTCAACAGCATCACCATTTTCTCTAATTTTTGCCATTACTTGTAATTTATCATTAACACTTGCAAATCTCACCAAAACATTTCTTAGTATTTCACGTTGTCTTCTAAATCCAATTCGATAAACACTTATCAAATCTGTAGTTGTAAAATTTTTATCCAATCCAAGTTCATTAAGCCATTTCAAAACACGTTGTTTAACATTGTCCACTTTTTCTTCCACTATGCCTCTTATAACAATGTTGGACTTCCTAACTTCTTCTTCCAAAATACATATTCTTCTATCCTGTTTTTCATTTTTAAAAAAGATTTCAGTTATTTGCTTATCAATTTTTTTTGTTTGCACTTGTAGTTGGTCTACATTATCTTTTATCACTGTTACTTCTGCTGTGTATTTAGCAAAATTAACATTAATTTCTTGAACAATTTGTTCCAGCTGATTGGATCTTTCCTTCTTTTCTTCATCCATTTTTAAATGTATTTTTTGAAATTCTGTATCCATTATTTCAATTTTATCACTTAATTTGTTTAATTCCAACACAATTTAAGCTGAGTCAATACTAGCTTGAGAAATCTGTTTGACCTTAGATCGCACCGATTCATCTTTAGATGGATCCATCTTAATAACTCCTATAATTTTTGACCAAATATTTCTATAACCTTATTCACAGTTCAAAATCAATGGGTCATCAGCTTGATTTAAGATGTTAAATTATTGTAGAGGAAAATCTTTAATCATCAATTCTGTACCACAGATACTCAGAAGGGTCTTTTCAGAAGGACTTGGGCTTATTTTACTTTCACTTTAAAAAGCCAGAGACGACAAATAAAGCATTAAAGAGTCCCAAATTTAAAAAAAGTTGAAAAGTCCAAGTTATTGAAGGCTTGCTTACAATTGCTTCTTGCGCCAGAGGCAGTGTAAAATACAAACAGTGAAATTCCTGTAGTCACGTTAATCAAGATCAGTTACACTCCTCAGCGCCATTTTGCCCGCTGCAAACTTCAAACAGCAAACATGCTTTAGATTACTTTAAAACTTTTAACTTTTAGTCCACAATTTTCACAGTGTCTTCAAAAAAAAGGATAATTGCTTTCAGATTTTCAGATGATCCCACAAACAAGCCATTTAAATATTTGGCTGTTCCAAAAAAAAGATTCCTGTTCTCCACGTTTATGTCGACTCCAACATTCAGGCAGCTCTCATATATCTTATTTTTATCTTATTCAAACATAGCCATAAAACTTAATTTGCTGCCCTTCGCCCTGCCGACATTTTTTGCGGATCCAGCTCACAATTAAATTCTAATTTATTGTTTTTCAGACCTCTTTAAATCATTGTCTCGCCGTTTCATCACCCCCTCTGCTTGCTTTTATCCCCCGAAGGGAAAGCACTTTAAAAGAAAACCTCAATTAAAAGCAGTTCAGGGTGACTGACCACATCAATCTTAATCCAACCAAGACAGGAACTCTTCAATAACGCACCTAGTTGTTATCGGACTTCAAAAATGCTGTTTATTTTATTTTCATCCTCTTTCAATTTTCCATATGCCGCAGAGAGACGAAGACAATGTCTTCTAAGCCACAGCCATGGACACGCCCCCCCCAGGTAACATTCTCAAGACCTGCCTCAGTCATCCCCCCTGGAACTACCCAGTTGGAGTCAGATCTTCCCAAATCTGAGTGATTTTGTCATGCAGATATTGAACAAAATCCTCAGCTCTACCCTCCAAGGGGTCCTCCCGGGCTTCCTGGTGGAGCAGGGAGCAGGTCACCCTAAACAGAGCAGCCAGGTGATTATCTGATGACGCAATAAGAGCAGCAAAATATGTACATTTTGCTGCTTTTATTGCCACTAGGTAATTCTTAATATGAGATCTTACCAGCGTCCGGTCGGATTCAGAAAGACTGGCCCTCCAACTACTCTCTAAGCGTCTTTTCCGGCGCTTCATCTCCCTCAGCTCCTCAGTGAACCAAGGAGCTAGGTGAGATTGGCGCTGGGTCAGAGGCCGCAAAGGCACGACCCGATCCAGAGCTCCAGTGGCTGCCCTATCCCAGGCGGCCACTAGGTCCCTAGTCGAGGCGTGTGCCAGAGCCTCGGGAAATGGCCCAAGCTCCATTTGGAACCTATCAGGTTCCATCAGGCGCCTGGGGTGGAACCATTTTACCGGCTCCACCTCCCTGCGATGGGGTATAGTGGTTCGAAGGTCAAGGCGAAGGAGAGAATGATCCGACCATGACAAGGGCTCAGTGACTATGTCCCCTATCTCAAGATCACTTGACCACTGTCCAGAGACAAAAATCAGGTCCAGCGTGTTTCCCCCTGTGTGGGTAGGGCCATGAATTAACTGGGTCAGGTCCATAGCTGTCATGGAAGCCATGAACTCCCGAGCCACCTCCGACGCCTCACCCACAGATGGCAGGTTGAAATCCCCCATGACCATAAATCTGGTCATGGGGAAGGAAAGGAAGTAACAGATTGAAGTAAAGCCACAGAAGGAGAGGTAGAACCAAAACCAGCATCCCCACGTGCCGTGCCAGAACACGGGACTTGATAGGGAAGCAAAAGTAATTGAGCAATAGAACATTGAGCAGGAAGAGTTTGGGGAAGGTTCACCCACGCTTGAATAAAAAGAGTTCCAGTGTAATCAGAATCAATAACACCAGGGACCACAAAGCACCCCTTTTTATGAGCGGAAGATCGAGGCAAGATAAGACCCACTAAACCAGAGGGAAGAGGGCCTTTAAATTGAGAAGGAATCAATTTAACCTCCAAGGGAAATTTAAATTCCACAGATTCCTGAGTTATTAAATCGAGCCCAGCGCTACTTGCTGTGGCTGGGGCTGCGGAAGAGAGGCTGGAGGGGGAGACATGACTACGGGAAAGGCACTCTTTTGGCTCTGGGTGGGTGCCACACCCATTGGCAAGTTTCCCGACCGAAAACGGCACTGATTAGCCCAATGAAATCCTTTTTTACAAATTGGATATTTTTTAGAAGGGCGATTTTGAGAGGCTGCAGGAGTTGAGTGACAGTCCTTTTGAAAATGTTTACCACATTTAAAGCAATTGCCAGCAGGACGTTGCCCTTTTTGTATAGCAGCAGCCAAAAGTTGCATTTTATAAGTTTGAGAACCAATATCCTGGCAAACCCGCAACATATCAGCCAGAGTATAATGATTGGTAGCTTTTAAGGGCTGCAAGGCTCGCTTACAATCTTCATTGGCATTTTCAATGGCCAACTGCCGAAGAAGTTCCCCTGCCGCCTCCTGATAATCAAATTGTTGACGAATAGCTTTAGATAATCTCTCTACAAAATCAGCATAGGGCTCACTAGCCCCCTGTCTAATGTTGGAAAAATTTGCTCGTGGTTCCCCAGCCTGCGGAACCTTTAAAAAGGCACAAAAAGCACATTCAGAAACAATAGTTAAAGTGGCCGGGGGGAAGCCCAATTTGGGCAGGAATTGTAGCAAATTGACCTGAGCCAAAAAGTTGTTCCACCGTGTATGCTCCCCCACCTCCCAGAGCAGCGGCTTGAGCATGTCTCATAAATTCACTTTCCCAAACAACATATTGCATTGAAGTCAAAATCATTTGGAAAACTTGCTTCCAATCCTCAGGAATTGGAAAATGGAGTATATCCATTTTTTATCCCTTCTACCAAGCCTCTAGTAAAATTACCACTGATGCCATACTCTGTAATGTAACAGCCTTTTTTAGTTCCCTCAAAATTTGATAAGGTAACCCTTCCCATTCCGCTATCTGCTGTCCTGCCAATTGGCCTTGGCCCTGATGATATTGTACAGGACATACAGACAATAATTCAGCAAGTTCTGCCCCAGGCATGGAGGAATCTTGTTTGCAGGATTCTACCATTTTTTGAAAAGAGGACTGAACAGCAGAGTCAGAAAGTTTAGTAATCTGACCTGTGTCAGTAGGAGCTGAAGGAGGCAGAGTCAAATAGTCCGGTGAGGAAGGAGGACAGACAACAGCATTGGAGTAACATGGAGGTGGAGGAGTTAAAAGAGACAGTTCAGTATTTCCAAAATTTTTCCACTGCATAGCGACATAAATGCCATGCATGCAAAATCTCTACCTTAGTTCTTGGCTCAGTATGTAAAACCTTCCCAATTTTTTCCCAATCAGATAATTTTAAAGACCCCTTTTCAGGATACCATAAACACTGATTCGCAATCTCCTGGACCAGCCGTAAGAGACTGCGTTGTGATACATCAGTGTGATTTTTCTTAAGTAAATAGCTTAATTCTTCAGCATGCTTCCTTTGTTCCTCAGAAAGCGTAGACCCCATTACTTACAGAAACCTTTAAAAGGTTGAAGAAACCACGAGGGCTGTCAGTGCACCAAATCCTTGCCGGACGAAGCAGGGGTCCCTGGTCAAGCGCCACTTGTTGAAAATGACCACACACAGAATGGTTGAGGAAATATGTGGTAATTTATTGATTTACAGAGTGACATTATATAGTTTGTTACTACAAGTTACAGCGTATTTGGCAGCATATCATTGGCTCACAGAATCTTCCAGGTAACTTAAATCTTTGGTTAACCATTATTGCTTGCTTAAGCACTTATAATGTTTAGCTATAGTTAAAGTATAACATATCCCATTTTCTCCTCTCTTGCTCCTCTTGTTTACAGATTTAGGGTCTTATTTTCTAATGCCATTTCCTGGCGCCTATGTGCATGTAACCTTCCTTATCTGAGGTTTGCCTTCCAAGATAGGAAAATTCCTGCACATATGCAAACTCCTACATCTAATAAAATAAATAAATGAAAAAACAGTTCTGGGTTTAGATAGTAGGTCCAATTCTTTGATTAAATGTGTATTTTGAACACAATTAATACAATTCAGAAATTGATTTAAAGACAGCCATGATGCACAAGTGGATGGGATTCTAATGCCATAAATGTTGAATGATTACACAAATGGTAATCTAGATTGAAATTTTATGTGCAAGACTAGAAGAGGGCACTTTATCACCTGTATAACCTCTGTAGGTCCTTTATGAGATTGGACATAATGGAGACCAGAATACTCATCAATAGAAATGCAAATTTCTTTCACAAAGTGAAAGAAGGCTAAAACTTACTAAGAATGGTTGCAGGAATTGAGTATATCTAGTTTAATGAAAAGAAGGTGACATGATAGCAGTGTTCAAATTTTTAAGGGGCTGCCACAAACAAGAGGGGGTCAACTTATTCTCTGAAGGACCTGAAGGCAGGACAAGAAGGAATGGATGGAAACTAATCAAGGGGAGTATCAACTTAGAATTAAGAAGAAATTTCCTGACAGAACAATTAATCAGTGAAATTACTTGCCTCTCAAAGTTGTGGGTGCTCCGACACTGGAGGTTTTTAAGAAGAGATTTGACAACCTTTTGTCTGAAATGGTATAGGGTTTACTGCCTGAGAAGGGAGTTGAGCTAGAACACCCCCATAGCCCCTTTCAACTCTATTCTGTTCAGTATGGTGGACTGCAATAGCATATCCAAAAAGGGGTGGGAATGCAACCCTTTTGCATAGACTTATGCAAATCAGAGTATACAAGTAATTCTTTTTTTTTTTTTTTAATTTGATTTATATGCCGCCCTTCTCCGAAGACTCAGGGCGGCTTACAATGTGCTCAGCAATACTGAGCATGAAGTCAGAGGTACTGATGTAATGAAGATGAGACTACAAAGCCAATTGCATCATTAAAAATGCAGAAGCTATGTATTAGAATAGCCATTACTGTTAATTGTTTTATTTATAAGTGTAGCTCCCTTGGTCTTGATTTTCTGGAGCATTCTTCAACTTCAAACATCACTTCTGTTATCAACATTTTATGTATTTTATTGTATTTGTTTTGTTTTGTTGTGTTTTGTTTGTCAAACATGTACAAGATAGCAGGTATAAGTATAAACTTAAAGGAAGTTAAGTACAGATAAATGGGGACAATAAGACAGGGACAGTAGGCATGCTGGTGCACTTATGCACACCCCTTTTACGGACCTCTTAGGAATGGGGTGAAGTCCACAGTAGGCAGTTTGAGGCTGTAACAACGGAGTCAGGTAGAGCATTCCAGGCGTTGACCAGTCTGTTGCTGAATTCGTATTTTCTGCAATCAAGTTTGGAGCAGTTTATCTTGAGTTTGTATCGATTGTTTGCCTGCGTATTATTGTGGTTGAAGCTGAAGAAGTCAGATAAGACGTTGTAGCAGACAATTTTGTGTACTATGCTTAGATCGGAACCACAGGTGGCTCAGTTCCAAATTGTCCAAGCCCAGAATTTCAAGTCTAGTGGCATAAGGGATTCTATTGTGAGTAGGAGTGGAGTACTCTTCTCGTGAAATACCTCTGGACCCGCTCAGTCATGTTAATGTCCAATATACAGTGTGGATTCCAGGTGTATGAGCTATATTCAAGAATTGGTCTGGCAAAGGTTTTGTATGCCCTAGTTAGCAATACAACGTTACTGGAGAAGAAGCTTTGCAAGATTAGGTTAACAATTCTTAATGCCTGTTTGGTAATACTATTACAGTGAGCTCTGGGGCTTAGATTGTTTGAGATGAGTACTCCTAGGTCCTTGACAAAGTGAGGGTCATCTACAAGATGGTTTCCGCACAATAAATGGGGGGGGGGGCAGGGATTTTTGCTACCGGTTCTCTGAACTACCTGCCTCCATCGCTACCGGATTGGGCGATCCGGTCTGAATGGGAGCATTTCACCCCTGGGCCCTCCCTATTTTGACTACCGTATTTTTCAGAGTATAAAACGCACTGGAGTATAAGACACACCTGCCTTTTTTGGTTGTTTTTTTTTAAGTTTTTTTTTTTTATTTTTTTAGACAAACACACATACAAACATACAATGTATTTTCTTTGAACAGAGTATTTGGCTGGTTCACAAATTTAAACAGTATTTAGTCATTTCAATTAAATTTACAATTTCTATATTTCCTTTTTGCCATATTTATTCCTCATCTATTTTTGTAAAAAACCAATATTACCCTTCATCCTCATCTCTAATCTTAATCAAATTCAATTTTTCCTTTCTATTCTATATTATACCCCTTCCCATTGTCATCTATTTTTATATCCATCCTCGCATTGGTTAATTATGTAATATTACAGTTGTTTAATACAAATTCAACATTTTTATATAAATCAATTAGTTATATAACTATCTTTTTTGTATATTAATCAATATGAACATGAATATTCCAATTATTTCCATGCAATCCAATTTCTTACAAATCAATTATATTTACCAATAATAATAAACCAAATAATTTTCCCCATATATTCCTCCAAACCACAACTTAACCATTTCTGCTTTCAACACAATATACAATTAATAGTATCTCAATTATTACAATTACCTAGTTAAATAGAGCTTTCCCCTTATGTTACTCATTTTCACATCTTAAACTCTCCCAATAACCCAAAGTTTTGCCCATATAGAAAAATATTCCAATTATTATTCATTTCATTTTTACAATCATGATTTCCCATTTATTTCTTACTACTATTCATATTTCAATTCTAAATATGTATAACATCTTTCTCTTTCATTTCTTTTTCTCCCTTCCCATTTTTCTTTTTGCCTTTTTTCTTTTGTGTTTTAAAATCTTGAACTCTCCTCTTTTGCCCTAAATTTCCCATTGTTTGCACCTACCTTTTTTGATGAGGAAAAAGAAATCTCTCTGCCTCATTTTGCCAGGTTGCAGCAAAGAGCCTGCTTTACTTTCAGTTTTGTTTTTCAGCATAGCTAGGGGAAAAAAATCTGCTCCAGCACTCTTTGCAGCAAGCAGCAGAGCCCTGCGCAAAACAGCTGAGGGCAAATGAGCTGAGAGTCAGGAGGCCGATCTAATCAACTTGTGCTAATTAACCTATGCTGAAGCTGAAAGGAGCTGTTTTTTCTTGCTGTTTGCGTGCAAGGAAGTAACTGCTGCGAGGCACAGGCCGAAGAGTGGGGGCCAGTGGGTGGGCAGGGCTACATTCGCTGTATAAGACGCACCTAAATTTTCACCCCCTTTTGGGGGGTAAAAAGGTGCATCTTATACTCCAAAAAATACGGTATTTGTTGCCTGTTGGACAGGAATACGGCTATCCACTAGTGCAGAGATCTGGATTCGGGCGATCCGGTCCAATCCGGGAGCATTTCATCCCTGCCCCAAACAGAGCTTCAGAAAAGAAGCCCCCAAACAGAGCTTCGGGAAAAAAAGCCCCCAAACAGAGCTTCGGAAAAAAAGCTCCCAAACACAGTTTCGGGAAAAAAAGCCCCAAACAGAGCTTCAGAGGCTTTTTTTCTGAAGCTCTGTTTCAGAGGCTTTCAGAGTCAGAAAAAAGGGTTTTTTTCTGAAATGGAGTTTCAGAAGTTTCAGAGGCAGAAAAAAAAAACAAAATAAAGCAAGGCACAGAGGTCACAACCAAGGAACCTGTTGTTAAAATTCACCTCTGGGAACAGCTGATTGGGGGTATTCCGGGAGGCCGATCCACCTGCCAATCAGATTTTTTCTTATTTTCGTCCCCAAAAACTAAGGTGCGTCTTATACTCCAGTGAGTCTTAAACTCTGAAAAATATGGTAGTAAGAAAGAACTATGACATTTAGGGACAGTTCGCAGACAATGGTCTCAGGAAAAGCAAGCTCCTGTGTAACATTTATCTTTTTCAGACCTAGGGACTTTTTATAGAAGATAGCAATACCACCCCCTCTACGATTATCACGATCAGACTGGAAAATGTGATAATTACTTACTGTAATAATGGAGTCTGGAAAGGATACATTTGTCTCACAGACAAAAATAAGGTTGAATAGGGCCACACTTAGAAGCAGGAGGAATTTGAGCATTTTGTTTGCGTGGCTTCTTGCATTAAGTAGTTTGCATTTTAGGCCTGTAGGGGTGGACCTGGAGGAAGTTGGGGGCGTGCATGCTTAGTTTTGCTTGATGGGGGGGCCATTGTTGGGACGTGGGCCACTGATCTTGGGTTTGATACAGTCAGCATGGTAGTTTATGTACAGGTCAGTCTCTCCTTGGTCCTGGTGTCTTTTGAGCTCCAAACGGAGCTCGCGGGTGCGGGCACATTGCAGTATGGATAGGTCGGGCTGCAAAGTTTCCTATGGTTTGTGCAGCTTTTGACAAGTGAATTTATTGTGGAAAGGAATTTGCCTTTGCTGGTTTTTCTCTTGCAAACGACTGCAGAAGCGTGGGGCCACCAAGCCGTACTGTTCTTGAACTCGGGGCTGTCGCGGGAAACATCGATGATTCGAACATTCCTTTGCCTTCTAAGCATTTTTATGGCTGCACTGACATTTTTATTGCTTTCCAAGAGACCCAGGAAAGATAATAGGGGAGATTGAGAATGATCTGTTTAGCCTAGCCTAGCTAATCCCACATTCTCCTTCTTGTATTCGCAGCCATTGTGCAATGGGAAATGAATGAAACAATTGAATAGTATCATCTATGCAACTAAGTAGCACTGATGTTAAATATATAAGTATTTAGGTTTCACATTTAGCCATGCACTAAAATGAATGGCTAGGTTATGGCCCAGTCTATTTATTTTAAAGCAATTTGACTACTTCAGTAAGTCATGGTTTAATAAGCATGAGTTAAGGTACTGTAAACACGATTGCAATGTCTCTGAATTATGGTCACTGGACAATCTTGCATATATAATATTCCCTTGATTTTATATTAATTAATCTGGGAAAACAACCATTCCCTAATTTGTTTTTATCAGAAAAAAATGAACATTACAGTATTATACCTGCTAAAAGTGGGCAACATTTTGGATATTGTTGGATTCTAATGCCCCTAATCTTTTAATCAATGCCAGCTGCGTTCTTTATTCTATTTAAAGCTTTATCTGAAAGGACAGTATCAGCCACCTGATTTATTTCTCTGTCTCCTTGTTTTGTTTACTATCAAGGAGGCATACTACTATTAAAATGATTGCTTTTTATCCCTGTGTTGAATGATTATGCCCCAGTTGTTTTTGGAGTTAATCTTTCTCTGCAGGTAGCATAATCATTCGAGGCAAGATGAGTTGTGAAATTGAGATAGCATGTTAATGGCTAGAAAGAATAAATAAAAATTTAGACTGTCCCACAGTTAATCATGCTTTCAGTCTAACATTTTATAGAATTATTTTGAGGAAAAATGATGTGGATAATTGTTTCCCATAACATTTTTTACAAATCTAATAAACTCTGAATCTCCTTCCGACATTAATCTTTTTCATCAAAGTAGTCTTCAGAAAGATATTTCCCTAAATATAAAGGATATGTGACGATTTGTAAACTTTATTAAATTTGTTTAAAGCAGTTACATTTTAAATGTGTCCACGGAATCAATATAAATTGAAGTAGATTTGGCTACATTTTAAGCGACATATTTTACTGTAAATTAGTTTTTGAGTATATTATATTGAATATATTAGTTTTTCATGTATATCCCATGAAATAAATCCTTTTTTTACCTGGTTTGCAATATGAATTAACAGGGGACTTGTAGTCAAAGCCAAACAAGATAAAACTTTGGGTGGAAAAAGAACGTAAACCGGAGAATCCTAACGGTGAAGAAGCGGCCGGATGAAAAAGGCGACGATGAATGAAAACCTCAAGGGGAGGAGATTCAGAGGCCGGAGCGCCGGGCGAGGTGGGGCTAAGTGTTGCGTACGCAGTTGGCGACTTTTGTGAGGCAGCGGAGGCAGCGAATAGGGCGGCTGCTATGCGTGAAATGGGAAGGTGGCGACACTGGGAAATTGCGACGCCCTCAGCAGCAGTAGCGACTTCGTATTCATGGAGATTTTCCCTCCTCCTTTTCTGTATTTCTCTACCTTTCTTAAGGTGGTGGTGGCGGCGGCAGCAACAACAACAGCGGAAGTGACGGTCAGTGTGGGGTGCTTGTCGTTGGGGGAAGATGCCGACTGTGGCTGTTCTAGGCAAACCAGAAGGTAAACAACTGTGACAGGGAAGGGAGAGGCAGGGATTCTGGGAGGGGGACGAAGCAGGGCCCGGCAAAAGCCAATGCCCTCACGTTACCGTCGAGGCCTTTCTCACGAACGCGTTGACGAAGAGATATCCTAGGCGCAACACCTCAGTTGCAATGTCCAGCTACTTCAGCCCCACTGTGAGACTCTTCTCTATCGTTATGACCCCCAAAGACCGCCCCTCTTCGTAGGGTCAGCGGGAGGATCTGTGATTTCAGCGCTGCCGAGAGGTATGTGAAGCTAGGAGCGGGATGTTCTCCCTCGTTGCTCTCCCTGCTCCTGGCCTCCTCTGCTGTTCTTTGAGCGTTACTTGGATTGTACTTTTTCCTTTGGATCCTTCTCGGATAAAGCTTTCCTACTTCTCACACTCTGGCCCAAAATGAACGCTTAAACTAGGCCTTTTTATTTTTCTCTGAATTTCTTTCTTTTTTTAATAATTTTTTTATTTATTTAAAAATACAGAACAAAACAAGTAATTACAAGACATACAAAACATGTAAACAAAAAGACAGGTATCTTATCAAAGTTGTCACAACTGTAATCTATTGTATATTTGTCATTTGTATATTTGAGTCCTCCCTAATTGGGTCTTTCTCATTTTGTCTACTTTTTTTAAGTCACTGTTGGCCTACATTAAGTAATTTGTGTTTCTATATCTATCTTGGGTTGCATTGGTTGTCTCCTAGTCCTGTTTTTTCCTTTTCCTATCTTCCAACCAAGTGTACCATTTATCCCATACTAGATAATAGTCATGTTCCTCTTTATCTTGAAGTTCCTTTGTGAGTCTGTCCTTTTCTGCACATTCCATGATACTTTTCTCTGAATTTCTAATGTGGAAGGGGCAACTTTTTTTTAAAAAAAGAGGAAATCTTCGCTGAAATTTCCACTAGAAAAAGGCTGGAAAGATTTTCTGTTTATAGATGGTACTATCCCACGTTGGGGAAGGGAGTTGGGATTTGGGGTTTTTTGGCTACTTTTCTAGATAACAGAATATATGTAATAGCTTTAGGAATAAACAAAAAGCATCTTTTATATTCAGATATATATTGTTCTGGCATTTATTTTCTCTCTTAATTTAGCAAAACAAAAAGGTGGAAAAACAGGTTAGAGTATGGGCTCCCTGTGTAAATGTATTAGTGATGTTTCCAGAGAACTTCAATCTATTATATCTAAAATAAGTCATCCATTTTTTCTGTCTCTGGGTTAATTCTGAGTGAATTGAACTATTTAGCTTTAATTTCAGTTTAGCTTCATCCTGTCCCCTCCCAGCAATATTTGGAAAATGTTTCAAAAGTTCTGTTGGCGTGTACTTGATACTTTAATCCAGTATTGACAGTCTTTAATCCTGCATTCAAGTAATTGGCATTATCCTAGTTAACTTTGAATTTTGATCTGGTGTAATAGTGTAACTTTCCTTGAGCTCACTTAACTGCCATCCAGTTAAACAGAGAAAAAGGAAAAATAACTTATTTTGAGATATTACATTTATATTCTGCAATACTGACCTCTTGTTTTGTATGTATCAGTGAAGAATATCTTTTTTGCAGTGCCATTTTTTGTAACAATATTAAAAATAGTTTTCTGGGTCATTTTTCAAATAATTGTCAGTAGGGCACCAGTGCATCATTTTTTAAGAAAAACAAAATATGCTACACGGTTAGTCCACAGTTGACTTTCAGTTAGTCTAATTGATTGTATAATGAAAATTATAAAACATAATTTTATAGTGAAAATTATAAAAATAGAAATAAGTGTTGGCCTTAAATATAAGATTATATTTATGAAATAATATGGATGTATTCCCATGACATCACTTCATCCGTATGTCATTAGTGATTCCAATATGAATACAGTGTGCATACTTGCTTTCAGTTTTTTGTACAAGTAGTCCTTAACTTACAACCACAATTGGGAACAGAATTTCTGTTAAGCAAGACAGCTAAGCAAGTTGCGCCCAATTTTACAACCTTTTTTTTGCCATGGTTGACTCTTAAATGAATCACATGGTTGTTAACTTTGCTTTTGGAAGCCGACTGGGAAGATTGCAGATGGCAATCACATGTCCCTGGGATGCTGCAACCATTGTAAATAATTCTGGCTACCAAGAGCCTGAATTTTGATCACCTGATTGGATGCTGTGACAGTCATAAATTCAAGGATCACTTGTAAGTCAATTTTCAGTGCTATTGTAACTTCAAATGGTAGCTAAACAAATGGTTGTAGTTGAGGACTATCGGTACATAAATAATTAATTTAATTAAAATTAAATAATTTCTAGAGTGGCTGTTTTACATTCATAAATCCAGGCTATTGTCAACGCTTCACTAAAGGAAGGGGTCTTTCCCGCTGCGCTTAAAGAGGCGGTGGTTCGACCCCTCCTTAAGAAGCCTAACCTGGATCCTGACGTATTTAACAACTACCGTCCAGTCTCCAACCTTCGCTTTTTAGCGAAGGTTGTTGAGTTCCGTGGTGGCACAGCAATTCCCTCAATTCCTGGAGGAAACTGACTACCTGGATCTGGTTTCAGGCGTGGCCACAGCACGGAAACGGCATTGGTTGCCCTAGTAAATGATCTCTGGCGGCCCAGGGATGGGGGTTGTACCTCCATCCTGGTCCTTCTTGACCTCTCAGCGGCGTTCAATACCATCGACCATGGTATCCTGCTGCAGCGGCACAGGGGGATAGGGTTAGGAGGCACTGTTTTACAGTGGTTCTCCTCCTATCTCTCGGGCCGTCTGCAGTCTGTTTGGGCGGGGGGTCAGGGATCCTCCCAGAGGCCTCTCACTTGTGGGGTGCCTCAGGGCTCGGTTCTCTCTCCTCTGCTCTTTAATATCTATATGAAACCACTGGGTGAGATCATCCGTGGTTTTGGGGTGAGGTATCATCAATATGCTGATGATACCCAGCTTTACATTTCCACCCCTGACCACCCTAGGGATGGCCTTTCCGTGATGTCCCACTGCCTGGAAGCGGTGCGGGTTTGGATGGGGAGGAACAGGCTTAGACTCAACCCTTCCAAGACTGAGTGGCTGTGGATGCCGGCATCCTGGGATCTGGAGGTTCCATCCTTAATGATCGGAGGTGAAACCCTTGCTCCCTCCGATAGGGTCCGCAACTTGGGTGTCCTCCTGGATTCTCGGCTGTCTTTAGATGACCATCTGACGGCCGTAACCATGGGGGCCTTCACACAGGTCCGTCTTGTGCGCCAGTTGCGCCCGTTCCTAGACCGGGATGCCCTCGCCACGGTCACTCACACCCTTGTTATCTCTAGGTTGGACTACTGTAACACCCTCTACATGGGGCTGCCCTTGGGATGTGTCAGGAGGCTTCAGCTAGTCCAAAATGCAGCCGCGCGGGTAGTTACGGGGGCGTCTAGATACTCCCATGTAACACCTCTCCTGCGTGAGCTGCACTGGCTACCGGTGGCACTCCGGATACGTTTCAAGGTGCTGGTGCTCACCTATAAAGCCCTTCATGGCTTAGGCCCGGGGTACTTGCAGGACCATCTCCAGCCATTCTCCCATTGTCCTGTGCGCTCTCACAGAGTCGGCCTCCTCAGGGTGCCGTCGGCCAAACAATGTCGGCTGACGACCCCCAAGGGGAGGGCATTCTTTGTGGGAGCCCCGACCCTCTGGAATGGATTGCCCACTGAGCTCAGGACAGCCCCCGACCTTCTTTCCTTCCGTCGCGAGCTGAAGACGTGGCTCTTCCGCCAATTAAACTGATCCATTTGGGGGTACACTGGTATAATTTTAAATCGTTTTTTAATTGGGTTAATGATTTTAATTTGGTATTGTATTGTGATTTGTATTGAAGTTGTCATTTTGTAAGCTGCCTTGAGTCCCTAGGGAGAAAGGCGGCATATAAATCGCAATAAATAAATAAATAAATAAATAAATAAATAAATAAATAACTGGTTCTAGGCAAAAAAATTAAATGTGGGAAAAACAATTCATTGCAGTTGCTATATCATGTTAATTTTTATTTTTAATGATAAATAAGATTTATTATTATTCCTAGACATAAACTGTTATATGCTGTTATGAGCCTTGCTGATTAGTAGAACATGTTCACATTTTGCCCTGCAGAATATTGGAAACTGGAATCCATACTTTTGGAGAATGCCCAGGTTGGCGAAGACAGTATTAGCGCCTGGAAATCTGTATGGTGTTAATTTTGCTTTTTTAAGTATAGTGTGGTAGATATATCTATATGTTACTGAAAGTCAGTAACATATAAAATCAGCATGTTGTATCATCAGAAAATCAGCATGTTGTATCACTAGAAACTAGGCAAAATCTGGACTAAGTATGAAAACAACAGGAATTTGGAAAGGTGTCGTTGTAGTTTTCAATTCATATTCTGTACCTGTAAAAAAACTGGATTGTAGCAATTGAAATATGATTATTATGTGTGTAATTGAGAGTATTTGATGGACCTGGATGGATATATGACTAATGCTAATGCATTAGCATTAACATTAGCATTACATCTTCCCGTGCAATGCAGCATATCGGGTAGCAAGGGGTCTCCATATTTTCAGTTTGGGGCGAATACTTCAACATCTTGCCATGTGATATTTAAAGTTTTTTTTTTTTTTAAATTTGATTTATATGCCGCCCTTCTCCGAAGACTCAGGGCGGCTTACAATGTGCTCAGCAATAGCCTTCATCCTTTTGTATATTTATACAAAGTCAGCTTATTGCCCCCACAACTGGGTCCTCATTTCACCTACCTTAGAAAGGATGGAAGGCTGAGTCAACCTTGAGCCTTGGCGAGATTCGAACCCTGCAGTAATTGCAGGCAGCTGGTCTTAATAACCAGCTTAATAACAGGGTGCCTTAAACCCCTGTACTACCAAGGCTTTAAGTCTTCTATGAACGTTCTTCACTATGTATTTTGAAGGTGTCTTCTTAGACGTTTGGCATTGAGGGAGTTCATCTCATTGCCATCTTGGGAATTTGATTGTTCTTCATGTGGAGAATATGACCTTGCAAGTTAGAGTTTTCTGCGTGTGACAGTGTTATATAATTTGAAAGAGAAACTCTTTTGGATCACTACTTTATTAGTAACATGGTCAAAATAGCTAATCTTTAGGATTCAGCGAAGGCATCCTTTTGGAAGACATTGAGTCTCTTAATACTTGCTGACACCTTCCAGATCTCACTGGCATAAATGGTTGTCGGGATCACTATAGAGGCAAGCAAACAGAATTTAATTTTCTGTAATGTAGATGAGTTAGAAATTATTGGAAAATTCTATTCAGAGCTATACAAAGATCAAGGTCACTCAAAAGTAACAACATCCACAAAAGATGAAATGCCTGATATCCTAGTGGAGGAAGATTAGATTAGATTAGATTAGATTAGATTAGATTAGATTAGATTAGATTAGATTAGATTAGATTAGATTAACAGAGTTGGAAGGGACCTTGTAGTCATCTAGTCCAACCCCCCGCCCTACCTACACCAAATCTCTTCCTGAAAGTCTCCAGTGATGAAACTTCCACAACTTCCGAAGGCAAGCTGTTCCATTGGTTGATTGTTCTCACTGTCAGAAAATTTCTCCTTATTTCTAAGTTGAATCTCTCCTTGGTCAGTTTCCATCCATTATTCCTTGTCTGGCCTTCAGGTGCCTTGGAAGATAGCTTGACCCCTTCCTCTCTGTGGCAGCCCCTCAAGTATTGGAAGACTGCTATCATGTCTCCCCTGGTCCTTCTCTTCACTAGACTTGCCATGCCCAGTTCCTATAATGGTTCTTCATATGTTTTAGTCTCCAGTCCTCTAATCATCCTGGTTGCTCTTCTCTGCACTTTTTCTAGAGTCTCAACATCTTTTTTATAGTGTGGTGACCAAAACTGGATGCAGTACTCTAGGCGTGGTCTTACTAAGATTTTATATAGTGGTATTAGTACCTCACTTGATCTTGATTGTATCCCTCTGTTAATGCAGTTAGGATTGCATTGGCTTTTTTGGCTGCCGATGCACACTGCTGGCTCATATTTAGCTGCTTGTCCACTAAGACTCCAAGATCGCTCTCACAGCTACTGCTATTAAGCCTGGTTTCATCCAATCTATATGTGTACTTTTGGTTTCTCTTGCCAAAGTGTAAGACTTTACTTTTCTCTACATTGAATTTCATTTTGTTAGATAGGGCCCAGTGTTCAAGTCTGTCAAGATCCATCTGGATTTTGAGCCTATCTTCTAGGGTGTTAGCTATTCCTGCCAGTTTAGCATCATCTGCAAATTTGTTAAATTCCCCCTTCTATTCCCTCATCTAAATCATTTATGAAGATATTGAAGAGTACTGGGCCTAAGACAGAACCTTGTGGTACCCCACTACTTACTTCTCTCCATGTAGACATAGACCCTTTAAGAACTACTCGATGGGTATGATTTATTAGCCAGTTACAAATCCATCTGATGGTGATGCTATCTATCCCACTTCTTTCCAGCTTACCAAGAGGTAGGTTGTGGTCTACTTTGTTGAATGCCTTGCTGAAGTCTAAGTATATTATGTCCACAGTATTTCGCTGGTCTACTAATTTAGTCACTGTTGAAGAATGAAATAAGATTGGTTTGGCATGATCTGTTTCTAACAAACCTGTGCTGACTGTTAGTTGTTACTTTACTCGTTTCTAGATGTTGGCAGATCTGTTTTTTTATTATCTTTTCCTGTATCTTCCCGGGTATTGATGTTAGGCTGATTGGTCTGTAGTTTCCTGGGTTTGTTTCCCCCCTCCTTTTTTTTTTTTTTTTTTTGAAGATGGGAACCACATCAGCTCTTTTCCAGTCCTCTGGTACTTCCCCGGTGCTCCAGGATTTTTGAAAGATGTGGTACAGTGGTTCTGAGCTAGCTCCTTTAGAACTCTGGGATGTAATCCATCAGGTCCCAGTGATTTGTATTTGTCAAGATCAGACAGGCGTTCTCTTACTATTGTTTTACTTATTTTAACTTTTATTTCTAGTCTGTCTTTTACAGTTATGTTTTTGGTAGATTGGGCTATAGTTTCTTTTTGTGTGAAGACAGATGCAAAGAATGAGTTAAGCAGCTCTGATGGCACGTGGACCAAGGCAGTCACAGAATGTATTCCACTTGATAATAAGCGACCGCGAAAGAGACCTTAAACAAGATGGATTGACAACATCAATTGTGGGTCCAATTGGCAAAAGAAAACTCAAGACCTTATTGGTTGGAAAAGTGGAAAAGGCCTCCATCCTGCGGTAGATAGGCAATGACTAAAGTGATGATGATGAGATGAGGACCAGATTTTATTAATTCTCTGGAAAACAGCTGTTGCTTTTCCAATGTGGCACTTTATTCCGTCACTTGACAACCACCATTGCCAGGCGCAAGCTCAGATGAGGAGGGTTGGGTGTTGAGCTAGCAAACCATCTCTGTAAAAATTATAACCACTACAGAAACAACAAGAATATGACTATTTCACATGAATATTTTCTTTAACTAGAAAAATGTATGATCCAGTCATGTGCCCAAAATGGATGAATATTTTAAGTAGAGGAACCCCTACAATATTAGTAGTGTTTAGCTTGGACTTATACAATAATATTACAGTATAACTTTCTCTTTTTTGTATATATGATCTGTAGTATATACTACTTTCAATAAAGTTAAGGAACTTGAATTATTCTACTTTTTGCTGGGTTGTAGAAGATATTCTGAGTTTGAAAGGGCCATGCCAGTTTTCTTTGGAGTTTGTTTTGAATGGGGAATGATTGGTCATTCCAATCCTTTATACAGACAAAAGCTACAAAATGTGTTTATATGTTTATTATGGATTTTTAAAAAATGCTTATTTTATAATAAATTGGATGGCAAATAGCACTCATCCTAGACTTTTGGCCTCAAGATAAATATGACTGTTCAAGAAGTTGTTTCAAATTACTGTTGTTCTCTGTGATGGAACATTCAGGGAATGTCAGGTTCTGTTTGGTGGGAGACTAACCCATGGAATATTGGGTTAAATATTCTCCTATAACACTTCAAATGGGGCCAGTTCTGTATATACTGACCCCTATATGTTATAAAGCCTTGTTTTCTTCACCACTAGCTATGCTACTGTGTTTCATAGGAGTTGCTGGTTTCTATCTTTGATTTACAAAATGGATTATGTATCTGCATGAAGATTCTCTTCTACCTTTTTTTTCCTTTTAATACAAACATTTCATCATTCATTAAACTGGGTGTCATCTTGGTACAAATTTTTTGTGTCACAACAGTTTAAACTTATCACCATATTCATTATTTATATCTACTCTTATTTTAATACTAATACCGTGTTTCCCCGAAACTAGGACCTGTCTGGATAGTAAGCCCAATTGGGCTTTCAACTGAATGCGCTAAAATAACCTCCCCAAAAATAACCCTCCCAAAATACTTAGACACATGCACAGCTGCCACGCAAACAACATGACGTGAGGAGGCAAGGCTAGAGATGGGGAAAGGGAGGGGGAACATGCCCCACACGCCCCACACGCACCTGCTGTCCACGTGGAATGGCCTCACAGAGGCCAATCCCACAAACCATGGCTCGTGCACCCCTTCTCTTAGTGGCAGCTGCAAAGAGCGGCTGCAAAAAAACTTGCCAGCCCTAGCCCTGTCGACCTGGGACAGGGGAGAGGGGAAATGGCACCGGAGTTCCAAGCAGTGGCTGGTGCGGGCTGTCTGTGCAGCCATGAAGTGAGATTGGCATGGCTGGTTCCTGCCCGCAGAGCTGCTCGGCTCCCCGTGCCGTCTCTTTTCCATTGTGGGGCTTAGGCTATTCCAACATGGGTATTCACCAGTCTATTCGATAGGGACTGAGCGTAATATCTCTTTAAATCTGTTGTGGACACACCTCCTTTGCTCTGTTGTCTTTCAGTTTTATTTCGCTCAGCCTAGCTATAGGGACGTGTTTTTATTTGACTGCTCTGGCAGTCATTGTTTTCTGGATTGAATGTTTGTTACTTTGCTTATTTTAATTTCTGCTGTTTATTGTTTTGTACATTTTGAATTGTTTGTTGGTTGTTTTGGTTTTTTACTAAGAAACTATGTTTTTTTAGTGATTTTTTAGTTAGTGGGGAGCAGAAGAATTGTAGCTGTAGGTGGGCAGATAGGCTCTGGAGGCTCCAGAGTGATTGCCCACGAAGCAGGAAGCTTGCAGCATACGGGTTTTTGTCCCTAAGGGGGCAAGCCCGTCTGGCTAATTTTAGCCAGCAGAGCCGCCGGCGGTTGAGCTGGGTACCTGCTCAGCTGGTGGAACCGTCCCTGCCATTGCTCCCGATTAGGGGCGGCAACGGAGTACCACTCGGCACCGCCGGGGCAGGCTCTGGAGGACATTGCCTTGCGGCGCTTTTTTGGAGCGATTTTAGCTCCAGCGTCTGGAAGGACAGCCCTGGATCGGAAAGGAGAGCCAGGATCGCAGGAATCCTTAAGCGTGAGCATTATGGCCATTTTGGGTGAGCGGAGGTTTGAATCTCCTGCCCATTTGCACTTGAAGGGCTGTTTTGGTGAGTCGGCTAATTTGGGGAGGTAACTCCTCCCAAAAGCCTGGAAGCTTCAGGAATGAGTGTTGGGGGGGGGGGAGCTAGCTGGAAGCTAATCCTCAGTTCCACTTTCGTTTCTGCAGCAGCTGCCTGGAGGGAACCTTTTTTTCAGAGGCGATTCCAGCAGCCAGTGTGAATTTGGACTGACTTTGACTCTTTATCTGCCTGTGGTATTTTATTCCATTTTTCCAGTTTTTCTGTGTGGTGCTTTTTATAGCTTTAAATCACAATGGATGATCAGGAATTTTCTTCTGATATTGAGCAGCCTATTACCCCCCCCCCCCCCCGGGCTACTAGAGCTTCCAAAAATAAATCTAAAAGCTCTGTTCCTGTGAGCAGGAAGGAATCTGAGGAAGTTAGAACAGCCTCTTCACTTCCTGTACCAAAAGCTTCTATTGGTGACAAGGATGCTCTAAGAAGGCATGCTGCCTTGGAAAAGCACTTTGCTGAAGCATAACAAAAAGCACAATCT
Source organism: Pituophis catenifer annectens (assembly GCF_029215685.1). Lineage (NCBI taxonomy): Eukaryota > Metazoa > Chordata > Lepidosauria > Squamata > Colubridae > Pituophis > Pituophis catenifer. The sequence goes on along the minus strand of NW_027256884.1, from coordinate 56,286,132 downwards.
TCCAGTGTTCCTGTTCCTCTTCAGCCAGAAGTTTTGGTCTCTTCTGTGCAGCCAGATTTGGCCCTACCCCAATCTGGGGCAATTTTGCCTTTACCTGAGATTCAGGATACCTGTTCAATTTCTCACCAGGTTTCCTCAGGGGGAGGGCAGGAGGAACAGGTTTCAGGGTGTTTGGCACCCGAAGCTACTTTTACCCCAACAGCAGTGGGGCTCCGCTTGGGGGAGGGGCAGGGAGCTGCCCAGCCTTTGGATTTTCAAGCTCTCTTCACCGATGCCTTAGCTCAGGCACTTACTTCTGGGTTGCACCAAGGTAGACAGATGCCTGCAGGGGTGCCAGGGTGGCAGCCTCTATTGCAGACACAATCTGCTTCCAGGCCAGGATCTCCTACGCAGCAGGGATCAGTCAGTAGTGAGGAGGCCTGGATGGAGGAAGATATCAGGGATCCTGAGTTTTCAGAGGATGAAGGGGTGTTGCCTGAGAAGCCAGCTTTTACCAAACTTTTCCGCCCTTCAGTGTTTAAAACCCTACTTAGGAAGGCCAAGTTGGCTACTAATATGGGAGCTATTGTGAATCCTAAAGATCAAGGATCTGAGGTTGTTAAACATCATGAAGAGTTGTTTGCCATTCCTACTCAAGATCAGGAATCCATTCCTTGCCCAGAGTTGTTTTCAGAGGTCATTAAGAGGCAGTGGGACCAACCAGGTGGCTTGGTGGCACCTAGTGGTTCTGATAAAAAGTTGTACTGTGCAAACCCTGTTTTAGACAGCTTGCTCAATCTGCCCTCAGTTGATCCGCCTGTGGTTAGTCTTTCTTCTTCCACAGTCTTGTCTCAGGATGTGGCAGAAGTTTTGAAGCCCGAGGATAGGAAAGTAGAGGTTTCCTATAAGAAAACTCATCAGGCAGCAGCTTGGGCGGTTAAAACCGCTACTGCGGCTTCCTTTTTCAATAGGGCCACCCTAATTTGGCTACGACAGCTGAAGGATCGTCTTCCTCCAGAGGACACCAGGATCCAACAGGATATCAATAAGATGGTGGCGGCCACTGAATATTCAGCTGATGCTTGTCGATGCGGCCAAATTTGCTTCTAGGTCTTTGGCTGCTAATGTGACTTCTAGGAGGTTGCTTTGGTTATGTCAGGGCGCTAATTAATCCCATTCTGCTTTTGGGTAATCGCACCTTGATTTAGAGACATGGATCATGGCTTTTTTTCTTGTGTATACTTTTGCAAAAAAATAAACCCCAAAGATATTTTTTCTAAGAATAAACTCATTTATTTGTTATACAGAAAGTAAAACATCTAACTATCTAAATAATTACATTTTGGCAACGTTCCTGCCGGCCACCTCTCTGCAGCCGGACCTCTCCTGGCAGGAGAACAAAGAAAGTGTGAAGTAGAAAGAAAGGAATGCGGACATAGCTTACTGATAAGGAACTTGGCAATTACAGAAAGTCTGAAAGTCCAGAAATAATGAGCTCATCTGGTAAATACAGAAACGCAGTGACAACTCAACCCGGCCAAGACCGAGTGGCTGTGGGTACCAGCATCTCGGTTCAGGGGAGAGGTGCCATCGCTGACTATAGGGGGTGAAGTTTTGCCCCCTGTAGACAGGGTGCGCAACTTGGGCGTCCTTCTGGATTCACGGTTGAGCTTAGAAGACCAGATAACGACCGTGACCAGGGGGGCATTCGCCCAGATACGTCTGGTGCGCCAGTTGCGTCCCTACTTGGATCGAGATGCCCTACGCACAGTTACTCATGCTCTGGTCACCTCACGGATTGACTACTGCAACACTCTCTACATGGGGCTACCCTTGAGGACCACTCGGAGGCTTCAGCTGGTGCAAAACGCAGCCGCGTGGGTTGTGATGGGAGAATCCCGATACTCCCATGTTACACCCCTCCTGCGCGGTTTGCATTGGCTACCGATTGCCCTCCGGGTGAGATTCAAGGTGCTGGTGTTGACCTATAAAGCCCTACATGGCTTAGGACCAGGATATTTGGCAGACCACCTACAGCCAGCAACAACATCCCATCGCCCGGTTCGCGCCCATAGAGAGGGCTTACTCAGGGTGCCGTCGGCTAGGCAGTGGCGGCTGGCGGCCCCCAGGAGTAGAGCCTTCTCGGTTGGGGCGCCCACCCTCTGGAATCAACTCCCCTTGGAGCTCCGACTAGCGCCCGACCTTTGCACCTTCTGCCGGGAATTAAAAACCTGGCTTTTCAAATCCCTTGACCTAGTCTGATGATGGGGTTTTAAGGGTTTTAATGGGTTAATTTTAAATTTTTTAGATCTTAGTCTTTATTTTTATTGTGGCTTGTGTTTTATTGTTGTGAGCCGCCCTGAGTCCATTGTGAGATAGGGCGGCATATAAGCCGAATAAAATAAATAAAATAAATAAAATAAATAAATAACCCCTTCTTTTGCCAGTTGAGCGAATATCAGGTACATCATCAAATAAGGCACATCTTATGCAGATACTCGTGTTGAGCTGCTGGAAGCGGTTTGTTGAGCATGTCTGCAATCTGATCATGTGTAGATACATACTGCAATTTAACAAAATCTTTTTTCACTAATTGTTTTATGTTTTGATAATGGATGTCAATGTGTCTGGACCTAGAACCTGTGAAATGTGATTCAGAAATATAAACCACCGATTCATTGTCTTCCATCACGGTGACCGGTCGGATTGGGTGTGTCCAGATATCTGTGACCAAAGCATCAAACCAAGTTAGAGAATTACATGCATCTGAAACACAAGCATATTCAGCTTCAGTAGATGAACAAGAAACAAAATTCTGTTTACGCACTTGCCAGTAAACAGGACATCCATTTAAGAACATCATATAACCTGAAGTACTTTTACGTGATTTCTTATCACTTGCCCAATCAGAATCTGCATAACAACATAATTCTGCATAATCAGTATGTGTTGGTTCTAACAATAATTTCATATGTTTAGTGTGTTTTAGGTATTTCAATAATTTAACACATGTCCAATGAAACTGTTTTGCCTTACCTACGTGTTGAGACAAGAGATTAACACTAAGTGCAATGTCGGGTCTGGTCCAACTACTAATATACAACAGTGACCCAATAACTGAACGATAAAGTGTTTGATCCTCGAACTCAGGACTTGCTTCATGTGTCAAGTTGTGGAAATCTGTTTGCATGGGTGTCTTTGTTGTGTTAGCATCCTTTATGTTGCAATGATGCAAAATTTGTTCAATTTTATCCTCTTGTGAAAAACTAAACCCCTTCTGTGTTTTTTCAATCTAAACACCTAAATAAGTGCTAATATGACCTAAAGATTTCAATGTGAAATATCTCTGCAAAGCTTTGGCAAAAATTTCGCTCATTTGCTTATTTAGACCAATATAAACAATATCATCAACATAAACAAGAACTCTCTCATATGCATTGTTAGATCTTTTTGTGAACACACACTCATCAGTTTTGGACTTAATAAAGCCCATTAAATTTAGTTTGTCAGTAAGACATAAGTACCACATTAAACCAGACTGTTTCAGACCATAAAGACTTTTGTTTAGAAACCAGGTATCCCCTTCTTGCTGTCGGAACCCTGGAGGACCTCTCACGTAGATCTCTTCATCTAGGTCTGCATGTAGATAAACTGTGTCAACATCGAACTGGAAAACTTCTAAACCAAGAATAGTTGCAGTTGCTAAAGCAATTTTTACACTTTCAGTTCGGACTGTCGGTGAGTAGGTATTTGTGTAGTCCTCAGGATAACGTTGAGTGAAACCCTGAGTTACAAGTCTGGCCTTGTACAATGACTCACCATTTGGCTTCTTTTTGATTCTGTAGACCCATCGAGTCTTTTATTTGCTGGAGGTTTTGCAGGTGTAAACACCTTAAGTTTCTTTAGACTGTCCATTTCAACCTGCATTGCCTCATACCATTTGTCTTGCTCTGAATCAGGAAGATGTTTGATTTGCGTGAACGTATCAGGTGGAAGTGTAACATTGCAAATCAAAGGCAAGAGTGCTTTTGTCAGTTGCCAAGAATATCGTTGTGGAAGGATTCCTTTTGTGACCCTCTTGGAACGTCTCAGAACAACAGTCCATTCTTCTTCTGCTTCGTCCTCACATTCATCGCTAGCGTCAGCATCCACGGCTTGTGAAGACGGAACATCAGGTTGAGAAGAACTAGTGGAATCTTGATCATCAATCTGCGCGGCATCAGCAGTATCATCTCTAGGAAAATAAACTCCAGGATCATTGGAATGAATCCTGGATCAGTCAACATCTTCCTCAAAATTAGCAGATTGGGAAATCACAATTACATGTTTAGAGTCAATGAATTTGCTCCATTTTGAATTATCATCAATACCAATAAATCTCAGTCTCTTTGCTGCTGGACCTCCTTTTCTTCTTTGAGCTAAGGGAATGTTCACCATAGCATATGAACCAAAAATATGGATGTTTTTTGTGATCGGGCTTGTATCCGTACAACATGAAGAAAGGAGTCTGATTTATTACACTGCTCCAAGTACAGTTGACAATGTAATTTGCATATTTGATAGCTTCACCCCAGTATGGGTTGCTAAGGTTGGCATCTTCTAGGAGACAACGCATCATGGTTTGCAGTACCCCTTGTCTCTCTGCGACCCCGTTATGAGCCGGTGTGTAAGGGGCCAACGTCTGATGAAGAATTCCATTTTTACGCATCCAGTCCTAGAAACGCTGAGACATGAATTCAGCACCACGATCACTCTGGATTCTGGCGATGCGGACTTGGTGTTGGGTAGAAAGAGCAGCAAAGTCTTTAAAGATCTGAAAGGACTCAGATTTTTCTTTCATAGGATATACATATCCATATCTAGAGTAATTATCAATAATTGTTAAAAAATATTTTCTACCACCAAGTGTTGGCGGAAAAGGACCAACTATGTCAGTGTGAACCAAATCAAAAATGTGTGTTGACAGACGTGTAACGCGTTTGGGAATGGCTGCTGCTTTGGATTTGGCTTTTTTGCAGATAGCACAATCCAAAAACACCTTACACCCCTTTAGATCCAAACCTTTTGCGAACTCCGGCATCTTCCTAAGAACACGGAAACTGGCATGCCCCAATCTTCTATGCCATTTATGGATACACCTGGAATGCAAAGGTTTACCAGTTAGTGAATTCTCAACATTAACAGTTTTATGAGGAACCTCAGGCTTGCTCTGAGCAACCTGTTTCCTAATTTTCTTTTTGTTGGCTTTAGAAGCCTTTGGAGTAGCAACAGGATCTCTCACTGGAGCATCTCTCTCTGGGCCTGTGCTCTCCCCTTTTGGAGTTTGTATACTTGCCTGTGTTTGCGGTTTAGGCTTTGGCTTTAAGTAATAAGCACCACCAATTAACATGGTTTCAGCAACAATATCTCCATCTTTAACTATGTAACTTGCTTTTTCAAGGTGGTGAACCTGGAACTTTAGTGCTCTAGACAAGTGACTCTGACTAAACAAATTACTGGTTGCTGTTGGTATGTAATAAACATCAGGAATGAATGCATTGAGTTCTTCAACATAAACAGTTCCTTTTCCTTTGACCTGACAAGGATGATTTGAAAAAGAATAAAATTCACGTAGTTCAGGTTCAGGCTCGTGCATCTCTGTGAAAATTTCCTTTCTGTAGGTAACATGCAAAGCTGCTCCACTGTCCAAAGTCCACAGGAGTCATCTGTCGTACTCTGGTTGAGGTTGTGGATCATTGGTTAAAGCCAATGTGGCGAGTGGAGCTTGTGGTTCATGCCGGGGACCACGACAACCTTGTCTACCGCCTCTGCCTCTGCCTCTGGAGTCTGTTCCTCTGGGCTGGTATGTGACGGGAGCTGGAACTCGTTGGGGACAATCCCAGGTGGCATGTCCCACACGGTTACAGATGTAGCATCTTGGCATCCTTGGAGCATAGGTCCTTCCTTGCAAGGGACGCCTAGCTGGAGCTCTTGATGCGGGTGGTCCTCTCAAGTGTGGTGTGGCTAGCATTAGTGCTTCTTCTTCAATTAAAAGTCTGCATACATTGTCCACTGTGCATTGACCAATGGGCACTTGGTTAATCTTTGAAATGGCATCGTTCCATTCATAATTCAATGAGTTAATAATAATGCTGATCATTTGAATATCATCAATATTATAGCCTCTTTCTCTCAATTCTCTTCTGATTCCTCTCAGTTTGGTTAAATGTCCTCCAATTTGTTCACCAGGTTTCAATCTTGAACCATGGAACTCAGACATGAGCAAACATGAAGATTCAATTGAAACAGGCCTGTAGCAATTTTCCAATTGGACCCAACTTTGTTGGGCTGTTGCATCAGGCAGAAAGGTAACCTGCAGTTCAGTATCCATGGACATCAATAATGTTGTGCAAGCTTTAGTCTCTAAGTCTCTTATTGCAGGAGTCCATGGCTGAGCAGGAGGATTAAAAACCATACAGTGAGTACCTTCTCTGCGAAGTAACAATCCAATCTCACTGACCCAGGCCTTATAATTCTGTCCTGACATCTTTAATTTCGACTCACCAGCTAGTGGAGCAACAGAAAATGCCTGGTGAGGAACATGCATTTGGTATGCTGGTTGTGCTGGTAAAAATACGTGTGGTATTTGCTGTGCTTGTTGTGCTGGAGGTGGACCAGGGATTGGCCCTGGTTGTACAGCTGGAGGCACGTGTGCATGCATTTGTGGTTGAGGCTGTTGCATTTGAGCTGCAATATTAACATGGCCTGCTGGAGATGCAGTCATTTGCCTTTGCTGCATTAAGCTTTGTTGTGTTCCATCTAAAAGGACACCAGCACCACCAGGGGGTGCTGGAAATTGAGCCTGTGGAGACACTTGTGGCATTGCAGCCTGAATATCTGAGTGAGTTAAAGACATCTCTGATAGAGTCTTCTGCAACAATTGTAATTGCTCTCTGAAGATGCGGTGCATTTCAGCTTTCTCTAGTGAATTACTTTCGCCAGCAGATGGTGCTGCAACTTTAGTTTTAGGCAGCTCAGGTAATCTTTCTGCTTTCGTGGCATGATATGTAATTTGAGAAGGCAAATGTGACGTATGCACAGCTCTCTGTTCTGATTGGCCTGACACAAAATCCACCAGGGTGTATGTCTTTGGCTCCGAAGGAGAAGGCAAAATGGCGTTTTCAGAGATTTTAAAAGCACTAGACTCTCTCTTATCTTGCTCAAGCATAGATAAAGCCATTTTTGCCTGGGACAGCTCCTGTTCAAAAATTTTGATTAGATCACTATAGCTTTTTACAGCTAGCTCACGAAGGGAGAGATCGGAACTGCGAGGAGAATAATGAATTATTTCTCTCTCTGCGTGGGAGTAAAAATGCTCGGCAGTTTGTAGAAAATCTGGCCCTGCACCAAGTGTTACAAATTCAGAAGGTTCTGGGACAACTGTTTGAGAGCATGCATAATTGGAAGGGGGCGTCACCGACCTCGGTTGCAGCACATTACCTTCAAAAACAGCTCTGCCTTTATCTTCCTTCTGAACCCTTTGTAAGAGCATTTCGTCCGTTTCTTCTACTCCGACGGCCCCCTCTAGCCGGGTGGCTGAGGCAAGCAGCCGGAAATTTGAAAACCTCCTTTTTGCCTCCTCTTCGTTGGAAAAATCAATCAGATCATTTACGAAGAGTGGTCTTAATTTCATTTTTCCTTTTTTCTTTTTTTTGGCATCTTAGCAGACAATTAATCAGCGTTCCGCAGTCGCAAAAGTAATCATCTGACTAAACTAGCCTAGAGGTCTAATCATCAAAGTAACAAGCAAGGAAAAAAGCCATAAATCAACCATCGTCCGCTACCAGGTGTCAGGGCGCTAATTAATCCCATTCTGCTTTTGGGTAATCGCACCTTGGTTTAGAGACGTGGATTGTGGCTTTTTTTCTTGTATATACTTTTGCAAGAAAATAAAACCCGAAGATATTTTTTCTAAGAATAAACTCATTTATTTGTTATATAGAAAATGAAACATCTAACTATCTAAATAATTACATTTTGGCAACGTTCCTGCCGGCCACCTCTCTGCAGCTGGACCTCTCCTGGCAGGAGAACAAAGAAAGTGTGAAGTAGAAAGAAAGGAATGCGGACATAGCTTACTGATAAGGAACTTGGCAAGCTACGGAAAGTCTGAAAGTCCAGAAATAATGAGCTCATCCGGTAAATACAGAAACGCAGTGACAGGTTATGGCCTTGGAAGGCTGATTTGAAGTCTAAATACAGGTTGGCTTCAGCTCCTTATAAAGGATCTGATCTGTTTGGGCCTGCCCTTGACCCTATTTTAGTGGAAGGTAAGGACAAAAGGAAGGTGCTGCCCACTTCCTATAGGAGGTCGGATCGTAGGTACACCCCGTGTTCTCAACGACAGTCCTTTCGGCAGGAGACTGGACCAAATGGGTCCTATTCTTACAGGCCTTAATCACAGGAGTTTGATAGACCTTCCGATAGTCAATCCTTTCGAGACAAGGGCAGATACAATCCCAATGCCAAGAGACCTTACAGGGGAGCAAGGCAGTAGCCCGCAAAAAGAGGCAGGTGACTCACTGTCTCAACTTTCCATTGGCGGACATCTAAGTCATTTCCTCAGTCAATGGAAATTCTCATCGTCCGACGAGTGGGTGCTTCAGACAGTGGGACAGGGACTCACCCTAGAATTTCACTCCACTCCTCCAGATCATTACGTTCAATGCCCCATGTCCATCTCCATGCCATCTTCCACCCACGTAGCTGGTCCATAAACTTCTATAATTCATTCTGCAGGCCTGTTAGGATAGGCATACCTCCTGTCCTAACCCTTCCTATTGCAGATGTACCAACATGTCTTTTCTGTCATTGATTACCTACATCATCATATACCGAAACACCCAAAATCTGTCGAGTTTTAAGGGGGAGCATAAAGAATCCTGGCCTAATTATTCCCAGGACACAAGCTCCACACCAATCCTTAGGTAGATACCTATATGCCAGTTTACCACAAATCCAGTACAATCCATCAGGAGCAAGCCATCCAAGGGTTTGATTATCCGGATCCCCTAAGAAGGCTAATCTGTTTACCTCAAACAGAGCCGTTTCATCAATACCCTCTGTGACATTACTTCCGGACCACCATATCTTGCTTTCCCATTTTCCTGTGCATATGAGGTTTCCTACCTGTTTACATTCAGTTTGAGTCCTCCTTTGGAAACATACATTCCCTACCAAACTGGTGATAAGTGTCCAATCCCCATCTTTTCCCTGATTATATGAAAGGTTACCCTTTTCCTCCATTTCTAATACTTTGGAATAGTTCAATTCCTGGGCTTCCCATGGCCATTTTTCTCTCATATTAGTTCCTCCACAAACAAAACAATTTGATACATTCAGAGTGTGGGCTATGTCTTCTGCCAATTTGACAAAGGTATTTGTTACATGGCTAGGAATTTCAGGTACATTTAGCTTTTCCATTTCCAGATAATATAACTAGAACAATCCTTTCATAACCTGTGTTGTCCTAGTAATTTTGGTAACATACCAGCTAAGGATTACAAGGGGATCTCTTCAGTATCTATTACCAAATAATGTACTAACACATCCTCTATAATTTTCACGCACACTCTATCTTACAGCCTATACATAAAAGACAATATATACAGTGAGTGCAACAACAACACTCACACCCACAATTACAAAACCAGCACATTTAAAGAAAATCTCTTTTCTGTTCCTTTGCATCAAAAGGCAGCTTCCAGGGTGTCCTAAGCAGGGACTTCTTTCATCTGTAAGAGGTTCACACTTCGCAGCCAGTTGGGGAAGGGACCATTAGGGATCGGAACGACTGAGAAATCAAATGGCCTTGGTTGTCCACAAAACCATTGCTTATATCTGTAAAACACAATGATCAATAAAGCTAATACCCCAATTACCCAAAGTGCCCACACCCAATTTTCCTCCCACATGGATCTGCAACGATCTTCAGTCTCTCGTCAGGATCTGAGTTCTGGAACAATTCAAGAGGGCAGGTGTTCCATCCTCTTTTTAGCTTGCAGCGGGCTACATCGGCAGATATACATCAAAGTAACCTATATATAAAATACAAAAGCTTTCTTTAAGCACATTTCAATGTCAGTTTTGTTGGATGTTGTTTGTCCACGGACACGTTTCAGCTGGTGTCAACTGCTGCCTTGACTCGTGTCCGATGGATCCATGATTTTGATTCTGCAATCTTAATAGCAAGTGGAGAAGTCATAACAACAATAAAAGGTCCCTTCCATCTTCCTTCTAGCGGCTGTTTCTTCCAGTGCTTGACCCACACTTGGTCCCCAGGTTTAAATGAGTGACATTAGGTTACTAATCTAGGGGGTACTTGTTCCATCACATATCGTTGGAGTCTCTCAACTTGCTTATTAAGTTCTTGTACCATCTCCATATTCCAACCCCCCCCTTTATGACCTAAATCAGGCCACCCAGCATACATATTTGCCTTATTTTACCATATTCAGGGGAGGGGCGGGGGAGTAGCGGTTATTATTAGAGAAGGCCTTAGGCCGAGGGAGACCACTGTTCCTCAGACAGCCGGTTGTGAGTCCCTCCTTGTGAAGTGGGGTCATGGGGTTCAGATGGGCTTGTTGATCACGTACCTGGCTCCCTGCCACGTGGCTGCAGCCCTGCCCGAGCTCAATGTTATCGCCGCGGTGGCGGTTGATACCCCCAGACTTATGGTCATGGGGGATTTCAACCTGCCGTCCGCAGGCGAGGCATCTGAGGTGGCTCGGGAGTTCATGGCTTCCATGACGGCCATGGACCTGACCCAGTTAATTCTTGGCCCTACGCACAGGGGGGGAAACACACTGGACCTGGTTTTTGTCTCTGGACAGTGGTTGAGTGATCTTGAGATAGGGGACATAGTCATTGAGCCCTTGTCATGGTCGGATCACTCTCTCCTTCGCCTTGACCTTCGAACTGTGGTACCCCGCTGCAGGGAGGCGGAACCGGTAAGATGGTACCGCCCCAGGCGCCTGATGGAACCTGATAGGTTCCAAAGGGAGCTTGGGCCAATCCCCGAGGATCTTGCACACGCCTTGACTGGAGACCTAGTGGCCGCTTGGGATAGAGCGGCCGCTGGAGCTCTGGATCGAGTCGTGCCTTTGCGGCCTCTGACCCGGCGCCGTTCTCACCTGGCTCCTTGGTTCACTGAGGAGCTGAGGGAGATGAAGCGCCTAGAGAGTAGTTGGAGGGCTAGTCTTTCTGAATCGGACTGGACACTGGTAAGATCTCATATTAAGAATTACCTAGTGGTGATAAAAGCAGCAAAATGTACTCATTGTGCTGCTCTTATTGCGTCATCAGATAATCGCCCGGCCGCCCTGTTTAGGGTGACCCGCTCCCTGCTCCACCAGGAAGCGCGGGAGGACCCCTTGGAGGGAAGAGCCGAGGACTTTGTTCAATATCTGCATGACAAAATCACTCAGATTCGGGAAGGTCTGGACTCCGACTGGGTAGGTCCAGCGAGGGTGACTGGGGCAGGTCTTGAGAATGTTATCTGGGACGAGTTTGATCCTGTGACCCCAGATGACGTGGACAGGATTCTGGGTAGACTGAATGCGACCACATGTTTGTTGGACCTGTGTCCCTCCTGGTTAGTACTGGCTTCCCGGGAGGTGACGCGAGGCTGGCTCCAGGGGATTATAAATGCTTCATTGGGTGAGGGTGCCTTCGCCGCCGCCTTGAAGGAGGCGGTGGTGAGACCTCTCCTCAAGAAGCCTTCCCTGGACCCGGCAGTATTGGCTAATTATCGTCCAGTCTCCAACCTTCGCTTCGTTGCGAAGGTTGTTGAGAGTGTGGTTGCACGACAGCTTCCCCAGTACCTGGATGAAACGTCGTATCTGGATCCATTCCAGTCGGGTTTCAGGCCTGGGTACAGCACGGAAACGGCATTGGTCGCGTTGGTTGATGATCTCTGGAGGGCTCGGGACAGGGGTTGCTCCTCTGTCTTGGTCCTGTTAGATCTCTCAGGGGCTTTTGATACCATCGACCATGGTATCATGCTGCACCGGTTGGAAGAGTTGGGGGTGGGAGGCACCGTATTACGGTGGTTCTCCTCCTTTCTCTCCGACCGGTCGCAGTCTGTGTTGACGGGGGGGCAGAGGTCGACCCCGAGGCCCCTCATATGTGGGGTGCCGCAGGGATCGGTCCTCTCGCCCCTTTTGTTCAACATTTATGTAAAGCCGCTGGGCAAGATCATCCGTGGTTTCGGGGTGAAGTACCACCAGTACGCTGACGACTCCCAGCTGTATATCTCCACCCCGGACCACCCCAATGATGCCCTTGAAGTGATGTCGCGGTGCCTGGAGGCCGTATGGATCTGGATGGGGAGGAACAGGCTCAGGCTCAACCCATCCAAGACTGAGTGGCTGTGGTTTCCGACGTCCCGATATAGTCGGCTGGTGCCATCGCTGACTATTGGGGGCGAATCATTGGCCCCCACGGAAAGGGCTCGCAACTTGGGCGTCCTCCTGGATTCACGGCTGTCTCTAGAAGAGCACTTGACGGCCGTGACCGGGAGGATTTTTCATCAGGTTCGCCTGATCCGCCAGTTGCGTCCCTTTCTAGATCGGGACTCCCTACACACGGTCACTCATGCCCTCGTCACCTCTCGTCTGGACTATTGTAACACTCTCTACATGGGGCTCCCCTTGAGGTGCACTTGGAGGCTCCAACTGGCGCAGAGTGCGGCCACGCGGGTGGTGATGGGAGCAACGTGGAGCTCCCATGTAACACCTCTCCTGCGCGAGCTGCACTGGCTCCCGGTGGTCTTCCGAGTGCACTTCAAGGTTCTGGTTACCACCTTTAAATCGCTCCATGGCTTAGGACCTGGTTATCTACGGGACCGCCTGCTACCACGAATAGCCTCCCACCGGCCAGTACGCTCCCATAGAGAGGGGCTCCTCCGGGTGCCGTCGGCCAAACAATGTCGACTGGCGGCCCCTAGGGGCAGAGCCTTCTCTGTGGGGGCACCTACGATCTGGAACGAGCTCCCCCCGGTGACACGGAGGATCCCGGATCTGCGCACCTTCCGCCGCGCGCTTAAAACGTTTTTATTTCATCAAGCTGGCCTGGCCTAAATCTTCTCCCTTCTAAAATTTTTAAATTCAAATTTTAAACACTAATTTTAATTTGTTTAATTATGGGATATTTTTAAAATTTAGCCAAATTGTTTAATCTGTTTTAATCTATTTTAAATTTTGTATTTCTGTGTTTTAACTTTTGGCTGTTCACCGCCCTGAGTCCTTCGGGAGAAGGGCGGTATAGAAATCTAATAAAATAAATAAATAAAATAAATATTTACATATTTACACATCCAATGTTTCTCCCTTGTTTCTCCCTTGGCCCTTTCTAAAGCCCATATCAATACCCATAATTCAGCCGCCCGTGCACTATGTCCACCCCCCAGAGGACCGCTTTCCACCACTTTTTCATCATCCACAATAGCATATCCGGATATTCGCCTCCCATCTATAACATAACTTAATCCATCCGTATACCAATTAAGCTGCGCATTTGGCAACGGAATATCCGTTTAATCTGGTCGGGTGGAATAAACCTTCTCCAATACCTGTAAACAATCATGCTCAGAAACAGACTCCGTAGACAACAAAGTTGCTGGATTTAATCGGTTAGACACCACCAGACGCACCTGTGGATTCTCACTCATAATTGCCTGATATTTTGTCAACTTTTGCCCACTAATCCACAAATGTCCCTCCATATCCAACACAGACTGCACCGCATGAGGGGAGTGCACGAGTATAGGACAAGAAAAAGTAAGTTTATTACAATCCTGAATCAATTCTGCACTTGCAGCCAGCACCTTCAAACAGTGGGGCCAGCCTTTGGCCACTCCATCCAATTATTTTGACAAATAGGCTATAGGTTGTTGCCAACTTCCCAAAGACTGGGTAAGTAACCCCAAAGCAATGTTTCTATTAGTGTCTACGTACAGATTAAAAGGCTTCCACAAGTTCGGTAAAGCCAGAGCTGAAACCTGAGTCAATGCAAGTTTTATGTCTTTAAAAGCCTTTTTCTGTTCCCCCCCCCTCCACTCAAGGGGTTCCACATTGGCTCCTTTGGTGGCTGCATACAAAGGTGCTGCCATCAAAGCAAAGTTAGGGATCCAACTACTAAAAGCAAAAGCTAGCTAATCCTAAAAAGCTTCTCAGTTGTCTTTTTGTTCGGGGTTCTGCCAGCATTAGGACCGCCCTTTTCCGCTCTGGTCCTAAAGCTCGATGGCCCTTCTCAATGTCGTATCCCAAATATCTAACTTTCCTTTTCACCAATTGAGCTTTTTTTCTCGATACCCGATAACCACACTCTAATAACAAATCTAGCAACGTCTTAGTATTGTCCCAACATAAATCCTCTGTCAGTCTTGTGATCAAAACATCATCCACATACTGCAATATTGTGTCTCCTGATTGTCGAGGCACATAATACTGTAAATCTCTAGCTAATGCTGTTCAAAACAATGTGGGGGAGGTCTTAAATCCCTGAGGCAACCGAGTCCAAGTATATTGCATTTTCGTTCCTGTATAAGTATTCTCCCACTCAAAATGCAAACCATGGCTGGCTTACGGGGTGAATGGGAATTGTAAAGAATGCATCCTTTAAATCAATAACAGAAAACCACTCAGCCTGGGGTGGAATTAAACTTAACAGGGTATATGGATTCGACACGGCCGGGTGTAAGGTTACCGTGCGCTGGGCGGTAAGACCCATCTGACTTTTTAATTGGGATAATTGGAGTATTCTAGGGGGACTGAATAGGCACCAAAACCCCTGCTTCCAAATATCTCTGAATGCTTTCATAAATAGCACAAATAGCTTCCCAAGAAACAGGATGCTGCCTTATACTCACAGGCACTGCTCCAGGTTTTAGTTCCACCACCACTGGACGGTGGTGAGCTGCAAAACCCGGCAGGTTATCCTCAGGCACATCAAACAACCCCACTTCCCTTCAACCTGTCTCCCTACCATCAACCTCCAAGTTTCCTCCAAGTTTCCTCCGGAGAACGTCTTATGGTCACCCTTTGGCGACCCTCATCAAATGAAATTGTTGCCCCTAATTTGCTAAGCAGATCCCTGCCTAACAATGGAATAGGGCATTCAGAAACATACAAAAATTCATGCTGGATTTCAGCTCCCTTAAAGTCACACATCACTGGTTTCAAGACCTGTCGCCCCCTAACTTGCCCTGATACCCCCTGGACCTGAATTTTACAGGATCCGGGGGCTGCAATCTGCTTATTTACAACTGATCTTCCTGGTCCCATATCTACCAGAAACGTTGTGTGCTGACCCCCTATTTTCATTGTAACCAATGGCTCAGGCGGTGGTTCTTCCAAGCCTGGTCCCCCTCAATCTGACCAAGTCATGTCTGCCAATCCAATACTTTCCGCTTCCTGCTGCCCCGCGCCCTCTCCAAATCCTCTACCAAAATCCCAACCTGAACTTGTCTGTCCAACCTTCTACTCAAATCTCCCCTCTGTCCTCGTTCTCCCCTTCTCCCAGAGAACTGCCCACACATCCCTGACCCAAAATCCGGTCTTCTCATCCCTCTACCTCTCACCATCCGTCTTGGGCATTCCCTCTGCCATTGCCCTTCCCCCTTACACATTGATTAGGACCCAGGGGTAAATTCTGAGAAAAACTCCCTTGCATCCCACTTTGCAGTGCCACTGCCAACAAACCAGCCTTTTTATTCATCCGTGCCTCCTGCTCTTTCTTCTCCACCTTATCCCTATTTACATACACCTTATTGCTATTTCCAATAATTCACTTGTGTTTTTCCCCAAAGCTCCTTCTAACTTTTGCAACTTCTTTACAAAATACTTCTTTGTATTGCATAACCTTCACTTTCTCCACCCTTCCCTTGCTTACCCCGCACCCCCTTACTTTTCCTGCCTGCCCTAGATACACATAACCTAACCATTTCAGCCTGACATTGCAACAAATCCTCAGCTTTTTCCGTTAAAGCCCTTGCCCACTGATCAATATATAGAAATTGATCAGGATATTTATCCTGATTTACCACTATCACTCCCCACAATTTATCCACTGTTTCTTCCAAAACCTTTTAACATGCATGTCAACAGAGTGTTGGGCATGCTTTGAGCCCCCCCCCATCCTAGCACACTGCCGCCGACTCGTAGCCCCGGAACTCACGGTCACTAACGAGAACTGCGACGGCTTACCCAACCCACACAACCTGACGGACTTCGTTAGGGTTGCCACCCCGAGTCCAAGGGATTGATCACGTCCCTTCTTCTGCCTACAAGTGAGGCAGGTACAATACCTTTACTATATACTTGTCTGAGATGTCTCTACTCCTTAACCTCCTGGGCAGAAATTTGTTCAGACCTCCTATCCTGCACTGCAGGGTTCTTGGACTTGATCAGAGCACCGTCGGTCCCACAGGGCTGCCACTGCCGTCTCCCGGAGATATACCCCAGTGGCGCCTGGAGAATATTCAGGAGCGACTTCCCGATGGTCCCGAGGGGCCAAACGGTCCTCAGCGAAATATCGCCTTGTACCTAGTCCCGGCAGAGTCGCCAGCTGTTGCAGGAAAAAACGGGACCAGGCCAAGCTCGTCAATGCAGGAAAGAGTTTATTGTGCACGGTTCAAACAGCCCAAAGGCAAACAAAAGTTTGAACCCCGAGAGGTCCTTTGTGACAAGTATTTATACAATCCAACTACATATGCATATCAGGGAGCGTTACATTTAACACGTAAGAACTAACCTCCATCAGTTTGCAAGGATCAAAGAGGAGAGGAAATAATAAACACCCACTAATACATTCATGTTCTCTGGCCAGTGTCTCAAGACAAAACATAAGAAGATAAGGGATTGAAAGACGCCTCAAGGGTAATAAAGGAAGCAGCATTTGTTATCTGGGGATATACATGACATTTGGAGTACAATAAACAGTGAGTAACAGGATGCATCTGTTTTGGGTCATTTTACCCTTTTACAGATAAGTACCTCCGTCAAATACCTTCGTCAATCCAGCAACCTTTTATCGGCACAGAAGAGGAACTTCAGCCTTGGCCAAAGTTTTAGGACATTAATATTCGAAGTTTAGCCAATATCAGAATTTGGTCTGCCTCACTAGGACACATGGTCACTCCTTCGACGGTGGGTTGCTTGATTAGAGCTTGCATTGCCAAAGCATACAAGATACAACACCTGCCTACACCTAGGCACATAACAGTGCATTCCACCAGAAGCGCGGCCACGACTGGCATGGGCGACACAGGCCTCTATTGAGGAAGTGTGTCGGTCAGCTACCTGGTCCTCCCCATCTCTATTCGGCACTATAAGTTAGACTCCTTTGCCTCAGCAGAGATGACATTTGGGAGGCGAATCCTCCAGAGAGTTCATAGTGTCGGGGGGGGGGTGTCTTGGGACCAGACTGCTCCCACACGTAGGGGACAGGCAGGTTTTGATATGTCCCATTCCTGGATGCTGTCGTACAGCTCTGGGGAGAATGGGTGTTGGTCCTACCTGAACACCATTTCTAGTAGAGCTGGAAGAGAGCATCCAGCCCCACCCTTATTAACATCTGGTCCACAGTCCGGGAGGGGCTACTGTTTTGCAGGTCACAAGTTATTCATCACTATGCCTTCACCAAATTGGGAAATCACCAGACAAGGAGGAAGTGACCAGAGATGCAAATAAGATCACGTGCTCAGTCTCCATGCAGAAGATAGAGCTACTACCCATTCCTGGATGCTCTCTTCCAGCTCTACTAGAAATGGTGTTCAGGTAGGACCAACACCCATTTTATCGCTTTCTTGGTAAATTTAACATGCACCTCTCTGGGTAGGTTATTTCTCATTGCGTATCTTGTATGCACGCTAAATATTTCATCAATGTCATTCAAAATTCTCTCCTTGGTTTCCTCCATCGCTTCTGCTAGCAAATCTGCCATTATCTCTGCTAAATTTCCCCCTTTCTCTTGTTCCATGTTCTGAAATCTCAGATAATAATCTGCTCGATCCATTTCTAAGGAGATAATTGTCTTCTCTTTGTTTCTGTCTGCCGCTGTCAGTTTATAATCCAGCTCGCCCACTTTTTTTTTTTTTTTTGTTAATTCGGCTTTTTCTTCTACTTTTTGCATTCTTTGCTCATTTTTCTCCATAATCCCTTGAACTTTTTAAAATTCCCCTTCTACTTCCCCCATTCTCTCATCTAATTTGCCTATTCTTTCATTCAAGTCTTCATGAAGAGTTTGTATCATATTCTTTCATTCTAATTGCATAGCATTGGCTTTCTTCTTGTGCTATAGAATCTAATAGAATCTTGTTGTGCCATAGAATCTAGTACAGCAGGACTAGAAATTGCAGAGGATGACACTGAGGAAAATGCTGATGTTGTTTTCTTCATCTTGTAATGTCTTGATCTTTGTAATCCACCAGATATAGCTTGTTGTATTTCCAAGCCAATTTATGTATTGGCCTGCCAAAAAACAAGAAAAAAAGAGCAGCAAAACACAAGGAAATGAAAAACCAAAAAGAAAAATAGGAAACCAGAGTAGTAACAAAAAAAAAGAAAAAAAAGAAGCCAAAAAGTTTTGTCATCCAAATCTCAAGAGTTTTTCTTGCTTCTTTTCTTCAGGTTTTTCTTACCTTAATCCAAATTACCTCAGAGAGAGGAAAAATAAAATTTATAATCCAAATCAACCTCCCAGGCTCCCAAATTCCAGTTATTCCAAAAGAAAAATTCACAATGTTACCACATGGCAGCAAAAAGATTTAAATAGGAAAAATAGAGGAATAAATAACAGCCACTTTGGAAAAATAATAATAAAAGCCTTATTTCAAAGTGCGACAAAAAAAAACCAAGGAAGAATTTCTCCTTGGCCTGTTCTGTTATTTTGCCTTTCAAGTTCCAGGAGCTGCCAGTGCTCCGATCTCTGACAATCCAAACAACTTCTTATCAATTTAATTCATAGGCTCCCAAGGGCACATCTCATCCTTGCTCTAATGTTTTTCCAATTTTCACTATTGCCTCTAGATGGCACTGTTGCTCAGTTCAGTTCAATGGGAAGGCAAAAAAAGAAAAAGAGGGGGGGGGAAAAGTTTTTTCCCTTTAAAAAAAAGTTCTTATAGTTTTTTAGCTTGGTTGTTATTCCCCAATCTGAAAATTAAAATATCCAGTCCGGTTTTCTGACTTTGCTCTTCAAACAGCTCTTTCTAAGCCAATTTTTAGTTTAACTTTCTTAGTTCTTTTGGCTCCTCCTGCCTTCCTTGCTGTTGTTCTTCCGGAGATGGAAGGAAAAGGCCAATTCCATCTCCTCCTTTTAATCCCCCTCTCTTCTCCTCTGTTCTTTCAAGGGAGTTCTTTACAACAATTTCAAAAGAAGTTTCAAAAGAATACACATCTCACCCACACCGATCACTCCTTCATCCACCTCCGTGCTCTTGCTGTGACTGCCCCAGCTTCATAGCATCTCGCAATGGCTGCCTTATTAGTTGTCAGCTTAGGGAGCTTTTTCCGGATCAGTCAGGGAATTGCGAATTCCCTGAGATTGTTGGAATGTGCTTCCCTTGCTCACCGTCCCTACAAGACAGCTTCGGTCCCTAGAGACCACCTGGCAACAGAGATGTTGGTAATTTAATTCTGTATCCTTTAAAGGAATATTCTATACCCTGTCTGACTACTTAGGGTGGAATAATGTAAAATACATACTGGAACTGCATTTCAACTCTTCCCACCATGATCTGCATACAGTTAGAATAGTCTAAAACAGTGGTTCCCAATCTTTTTTTGGCCATGTCCCTCCTAAGCATCACTAAAATCCTGATGCTCCCCCCCCCATGACACATAATTCATACTATTAAAAAAGTGAATTCCTACTCATGCGGAGGAAGCCTAAAAGGCCATTAACTTGGTTTAAACAAGATTCCAAAGAACATGGCATCCATGAAAAACAAAAGAATGAAAGACAGTAGAAGTACTGAGGAACTTAAATAATAGTATGAAGGGATATGAAAAAACAGCAAATAAAGTTTCAAAACATATAATAGAGAACTGAAGTGCATAAATATAAAATAATTTTAATGAAAGCTTTTTCTGTAATACTTTGATCATATTAATTACTATGCATATTAAAATAAAGGTACCTAACAAATTCAAAATACAATTTGAGCTCACCTCAAGATTATATTTCCAATGCAATCCTATGCATGTCTACTCAGAAGTAAGTACCATTGTCTTCAATGGGGCTTATTCCCGGGAAAATTATGTAGGATTGCAGCTTTAGTCTACTTAAGTTAGTGAGATACTTGTGCTTGATGCTGATGCAGACAGATTTTATATTAGGCTCCAATTTAGTCAGCTTCATTCTTAAGTCTCCTCGTTCAATGATATCTAGTCAATTTCTTCAATAACAAATCATTTACAGCACTAAAGCCACATTCAGCTAAATATGAAGATGGGAACGATAACAGCAAATTTTTTGCAAAGTAGGTTGAATTTGGATATTTAGTTTCTGTCTCATCACAAAGCCATGCCATCACTCCTTTTATATTGAATAAAGTTTTAAGTGGCTCATCATTTTGCATTTCCAAGAAGATGGCGCAGAAAGGGGGAATATTTTTTTAAAAATCTTTGTTTAATTTATGAATAAGATTGTCATGAACGAAAGGGGGGTTGTAACCTATGACCCCCCCCTACTCGCCCACTCAGTTTGAACCTGCAGCTTAGTGGGGAAATGCTTTGGTAGTTCAGTAGGTGGAGGTGAATCACACAGGCCTGGCAAGGCCTACTCATGCGTGGCCCAGTCCCAAATTGCTCTGAGAGGAAAAGTCATGTAAAACATGGCCTGGGCAAACACAGACTAAAAATAACTATAAATCTAACAATTTCTTACTTAAACTTGGGTCCTGGTTCTGTATCCTCACTGCTGGGCTTCTCCCAGCAGCCATCCACTCTGTCTCCCCACAGAGCAGCTCTCCCTGCAACCACCCAGCAGGAAAGCCCACAGGAAAGAGAGAGACTCTGCCAGTCCCATAATCCTTAGTGGGAACACATCTGATTGGCTGGCAGTTGCTTCCTACTCCCCCCAACTGGGATATCCTTTTCAGACCAGGCCCTAGGACAGTGATGGCTAACCTTTTTGCCATTGCATGCCAAAACCAGGGGGAGCACAGGTGTGTGTGTCATGTGCGTGCATGCCCACACGCCCGCCCCCACGTGCCCCGCCCTCCTGCATATGCACATGTGATTCCCCCCACCTCCCACGCATGCGCACATGACCTATACTCCAACCGTGCATGCGCGCCGCCCCGCCATCCCCCTTTTTGGGCCTGGCAAGTCTTCCTGAAGCCTCCTGGGACCAAAAATGGCTGGGGGGGTTGCTGCAGGAACCTGCAAGTGTGTCAATGAAGTGCTCCCCAGCCTGCCACCAAGAACAAGCCAGCACAGCCCCCTGCCCCTTCTGCCAAGAGAGCGCACCCATGGCCGGCGCGTCTCTTACCCTGGCGCCAGAGAGATGTACCTTCGGCGCAGACTCCGCTTCTGTGGCAGCGCTGCTCGTTCTCAGTGGCCCCCATCTCACCCACCACTGAGAACAAGCAGCACGGCCTGATTCCTGGCAATCTACCAGGAGGAAGGAGGAATTGGGTTGTCCCAACTTGAACTGAAGTGGCACCAACAAAACTACTTTGCCAGACAAATTTCTGTCTACCTATGAGTATTCCATATTATCAACCATCACATGCAGCGTGGGATATTCTTTTTTTTTTTTTTTTTTGCAAAAAGTTTTTTTATTTTTTTTCCAAACATACAAACTACATCTTTTCAGAACAGAGCTTTGATCCGGTCATCAATTTGTTCAATATTTGGTCATTTTTAACAAAATTTTATCTATTCTATTTTGCCATAACACTTATTTCTTAATCTTAAATCGCATATTCAACTAATACCATCTTTAAAAAAAAAATTAACACATATTTGCTTAATCAAAACAATTACTCTTTTATTAGCCCACTTTAATCTTAATTCAATTAATAACTCATAATACATTTCAGTACAGTTCAAACATATTTATATTTCATGATACTCATTAAATCCTTCTTCCATTATTACTTTATCAAATTTAAATTTTATCTTTAATCTTAAAAATATAGCAATTTAACATTTAAACATATAACACCAATTAAGTAATTTTTGTTTATAAATCATAATCATATATTGTTTCAATTTTCTTTTCTTTTTTACTTAAGTAAAAAATGTTCAAATTATTATAATTGTTAAGCAATATCCCAATTATTGTAGCTGTCAATTTTCTAATTTAACGTTTTCTTTTATCTTTCCACTATTAATCCCAGTATACTCATCTTTATTCCACTGTTAATCCCAGTATGATCCTCTTTATTTTTCTCACTGCTAATCCCAATGTTATCAACTTTGTTCCAATATTAATCCCAGTGTAATCATCTTTATTTTTCTCACTGTTAATCCCAGTGTTATCAACTTTATTTTTCTCACTGTTAATCCCAGTGTAATCATCTTTATTTTCCAGAGTGCTGCTCCCACTGTCCATAGCTGGGATGTTCCCCCAGTTCTTGACACTAACTGAGTGAGAGCTGATTAAACTCTCCCTGTTAAGGCACGCCTCTAATCCCATCATGCTCCAGTCTATCACTCAGTTACTGACAAGAGCTGACGTGAATTAAGAGCTGTGGTAACTAGTTTGGAATTCCCTTCAATTTTCTATCTCTTTCTCTCTCCCTGGGCTTTATTGCGTTTAGAATTTTTGTTAATTTTGATTAGCCTTTTTTTCGTGCGTGTGGATATATATCCCCTTCTCTGATTGTGCTGCTGTTGGCGTGCGGTGTGTCTGGGCCCCGGGCCGCCCACGCCCCATGGAATTGCAGCCGCCGGATTCCGACTCTTCGGGGCGGATCCGGCTTGATCTGATTAGCCGCGAGCGTGGGCTGAGCGCGCAGGCTAGTCGCTACCGCCACTGCTCCCTTATTGTTGTCGGCGGCTTCGGGGTTGTGTCACTTCAAAAGTGCGCTCCCCGCGCTTCAACTGCTCGGCTGGCTGTGCGAGGGACAGCAATTGGCGCACAGGATTGCCGCCACTTTCAAACGGCACCGTTTTTGAGGCTGACTTCGGAGAAGCGTCACGACTGAGGTGCGCTCTCCACTTATCATTTCGCCTTCGGAAGATCGTCCCGGCAGCGTTTCGCCTGGCTTGCTCGAGGAGACGGGGACTGTCTCTTGGCCCTCTGGTCTGACAACGACGACGGGCGCCATTTTGGAAGGTCTCGGGAGCACTCGCCATCTTGCGGTGTCCCTTCCTAGCACCCGCCATTTTCCTCAGGGGCGGTGCTTGCTGCTACTATAATTCATTACTGGCATTGAATTGTGAGGACTTCCTGGTAGCCCCGTAACACCTAAGGGCTTGGTGGACTTACGTTCGCCCGCCATTTTACCTCAGTCCCGGGGGAGGAGTTTACAGACGATAAAGGACTTTCCTCCACTTATCTGGATTCTGACGGCTTCCTTGACAGCCCTGCTATTCCTGGGTTTAGTGGAATAGAATTTGTCTTGCAGTGATCACTGTCTATACCTATTCAAAAAAAAAAAAAAAAGAAAAGAAAAAAAAGACTGTTTTATCTATTGCCTCCATTGCCCATCTCTTTAGTGGCATGGTGGATACCGCGCTCTCCTCTGATATTGAGCCAGAACAGAGCCCAGAACACAGACCTTCTAAACGGGCTAAAAAGTCTTCAAAGACGCGGTCTGAGTCTTCAAGCCGCAGGTCCCATAAGTCAAAAGCGACTAAAGGGATGGATAGAGATGGCCAGCGCCGGCATAACGCCTTTGAGAGACAGTGGGACAAGGCCCGCCGGGCGGCTGTTGCAGAAGTGGGCCTTGACTCCTGCGCACCTGACCTTGCCGCCTCTGCATCCGTGGCAGGCATTTCTTTGTCTTCCGGGTCCCCGGCATCTTCTCCTGAACGGGACATACATGAGAAGGCCCAAAAGACCACAACAAGTACGACTGTCAAAAGGGGTGTCCCAGTCCTTGCTGGATGTGTCAGGAATTGGACTGGCTTCTTCGCAAGGACCGGCTCATACTCTACCTGAGGCCACGTTCACACCAACAGCGGCTGGCCTTCGCGGTCCTGATGGGGCCATTCCTCCGGTTCCAATGGATTTCCTTTCATCAGCCTTTTCTTCGTTCTTGACAGCCGGTCTCCATCAGGCATCTCAGCCTCTACTGCCTACTCCGACTGTGCAGCCTGCCCAGCAGCAACACCAGGCAGCGTTACCCCAGGTCACGAGACAGCCATCCTCTGCTTCCCGGGCTGACTCTGATCAAGGTGAAGAATGTCCCGAGGACATCGAATTTTCGGACGATGAGGGATTAACCCCGGACTCCCCAGCCTTTACAGGGTTGTTTCGTCCATCCATGTTTAAATCCCTGCTGCACAAGGCCTGAATGACAACCAATTTGGACTCTCCGGGTCTGGATTCGTCGGGCGCCTCGACTTCCACGGGGCCCCACAATGCCCTATTCCATTCGGCCAAACCAGACAAAGATGTCATTCCGTGCCCTCGCCTGTTCCTGGACGTCTTGCAGTCTCCTTGGGGTCAACCTGGATCCTTAACATCCCCCAGCACCTTGGACAGGAAGCTGTATTGCGCCGCACCGGATCTCGAAGATCTTTTAGCCCTTCCATCTGTAGATCCCCCGGTGGCTTCCTTGGCATCCAATTCCGTGATTTCCACTGACTCCCTGGATGGACTGAGGTCGGAGGATCGCAGGGCGGAGTTGGCTTTTCGCAGGTCTCACCAGGCGGTCGCCTGGGCGATCAAGACACGACCGCGACTTCTTTCTTTAATAGAGCCTCGCTCATTTGGCTAAAACAACTTCAACAACGGTTACCTCCGGAGGAGACTAGATTACATCAAGACATAAATAAGATTGTGGCTGCCACAGAGTACTCGGCGGATGCTTCCTTGAATTCGGTGAAGTTTGCCTCCCGTGCCCTAGCGTCCACGGTCTCCTCCAGGCGTTTATTTTGGCTTCGACACTGGAAAACAGACCTTAAGCTAAGTGGAGACTGGTGTCTGCCTCTTATAAGGCGCCTAACTTGTTTGGGCCGGCATTGGAACCGCTCTTGATAGAGGATCGAGACAAGCGGAAGGTCCTCCCGACTTCCTACCGCCGTACCGAGAGGCGGTACACACCATATAGCCAGCGTCAGCCTTTTTGTTCCTTTCCCGGCACCGGCGGCTCTTTCTCCCACAGACCCTATTTCTCTGGGTCCGACTGCCCCCAAGGAAGGAATTCCTTTCGTGAACGTGGCAGGTTTCACCAGCAATCTAAGCGCCCCTTCCATGGCTCCACCTACCGGCAATCCCGCAGAGGCAAATGACTCACCCCTGACGGGTTCCATCGGCGGGCGGCTGCACCTATTTCATCATCAATGGACCTGTTCAACCAAGGACTCTTGGGTGCTGCGCACCATTTCTTCTGGTCTCTCTATCGAGTTTGTGGGACCCCCACCGAGTCGCTACATCCCCTGCCCAGTTCCAGTCTCGTCGGATCGTCACCAGTTAATGTTGCAGGAAATCGACCATTTCCTTCACATCAAGGCGATAGAACCTGTTCCCTCGGCCCAACGGGGGTCAGGTTTTATTCGACCTTCTTCCTGGTGCCCAAAAGTTCGGGGGGCTGGAGAGGTATCCTGAACTTAAAACTATTGAACCTGTCGGTCCTGTACCGCAGGTTCAAAATGCACTCTCTTCGGTCGATCCTGCTGGGGGTGCGGCAAGGGGACTTGCTTCAATCGGTGGATCTCCGGGAGGCCTACTTACATGTCCCAGTGCACTCCAATCACAGACAATTTCTGAGATTCCAATACGACGGACGGCACTTCCAGTATCGGGCGATGCCATTCGGCCTGTCCTCCGCACCGCGCACCTTCACGAAGCTGGTGGCGGTGGTTGCAGCCGTACTCCGTCAATACCCGGTGCAAGTGATGTGCTACCTCGTCCCCTGATCAGGCATCACGCGACAGGATCCTCGTTCTGCATACTTTCGAACGCCACTGGTTCTCGATAAACCTCGAGAAGAGCCACCTGGTCCCAACTACGTGGCTCATTCATCTAGGAGCTTTAATAGATTCTGTCAGGGGGAAGGTTTTCCTCTCTCCAGACAGAGCTCAGAGCATCAACGACCTGATTCTGCACATCCGAGTCCTAGAGAAGGTGCCTCTGATTCTTCTTGCTCGGGAAAATGGTGTCCTGCTACAACATCGTTCCGTGGGCACGCAGACACTCCCGTGTTTTACAGTGGTTCCTCCTTCCCTTTCAGTGGTCAGGCCGCTCCTCCTCGAGCTGCCAGGTGTACTTACCTCCTCAAGTCCGTCTGTCCCTGGCTTGGTGGATGTCGCCGGCGATGCTCAAGGGCTGCAAATTCCTGGAGCCGGAGAGACTTACCTTAACATCAGACGCCAGCCTCAAGGGTTGGGGAGCGCACCTCAGCAACCTTGTGACTCAAGGTCTGTGGTCAGCGACAGAACGTCTCTCAGCATAAATCTACTAGAGTTGCGAGCGGTTCGGCTGGCCCTCCTGTGCTTCCAAACTTCAGTGGAGGGCCATCATGTTCTGGTCCTTACGGAGAATATAACGGCCAAAGCGCACATAAACAAGGAAGGGGGCACAAGGTCCAGGATGCTAATGTTCAAGGCGGAACATCTCTTCAACTGGGCGGAGCGTCACCTGTTATCGAAGGCGGATCACATATCGGGGTGGACAACGTACGGGCCGACTGGCTCAGCCGGGAGCAGATCGACCCGACGGAGTGGCAACTCCACCCTCGTCTGTTTCACGAGATTTGTCACCGGTTCAGGACACCGGTGATAGATTTGTTCGCCTCTCGGAAGAACTCTCATCTGCCTCACTTTGTGTCCCGGTATCCGGACCCGTCAGCCGAGGACCGCGACACTCACTTGTCCATGGCCAAAGGGCCTTCTCTACGCGTTCCCTCCCATCCTTCCGCTGTCCCGGGTTGTGAGGAAACTGCTGCTAGAGAAGGTGGATTTAATCCTGGTGGCTCCCAACTGGCCTCGCAGGGCCTGGTATGCAGACCTCGTCACCCTCTCCGTAGTACCACCTTGAGTGATCCCTTCTCATCAACTATCCCTTCGCCAAGGGGCCGTTTGTCATCCGGAGCCCCAGTGGCTCCACTTGGCCGTTTGGCATTTGAACGCATCCTGAAGAAGGCACATCTGCCAGACGATGTTGTTGAGACTATACAGGCGGCCAGGCGTCCTTCCACGTGCCGTATTTATGAGGCCTCCTGGAGGACCTTCTGCACCTGGGGGGCTTCGAGACTTGTGGATCCCACCTCTGCCAACATGAAAGAGGTTCTGGAATTTCTGCAGACGGGACTTAAAAAGGGCCTAGGTCCAGCAACGTTGCGCCGCCAGACAGCGGCTTTGTCCACGGTCTTGAAATGTCCTCCCTATGAGTCCCTTTCTCACCATCCGCTGATCAAAGGCTTCCTTCATGGCGCTACGAACTTGTGTCCACCTCAGGTGCACAGATACCCGACCTGGGACCTGCCCCTTGTTTTACAGGCTCTGACGTCCCCACCCTTTGAACCTCTGGCTTCGACTTCCTTGAAGCGTTTGTCTCTTAAGGTGGCGTTTCTTCTAGCTATCACCTCTGCTCGAAGGGTGTCAGAGCTTTCGGCTCTGTTGACTAGGGAGGACCTTTGCATTTTTTGGGATAGCGTGGTGGTTCTGAGACTTGATCCTACGTTCATTCCAAAAGTGAACTCCCTATTTCACCGGGCGCAAGAACTCACCTTGCCAGACTTCTGCCCGTCCCCACGGAACTCTACTGAACGACGCTGGCATAAACTTGATATGAAACGTGCACTTTGTACATACCTTCGCAGGACTGCCACCTTTCGTAGGACGGAGGCCCTGTTGGTCTCTTTCCACCCGGCCTCCATGGGCCAGAAGATATCTGCGGCCACCGTTGGCAGGTGGCTCAAAGCGTGTATTTCCTTGGCGTATGGGTTGGCGGCGAAACCACTTCCGGGCCGTATCCTACTGCACTCCACCCGCAGTTCATACGCCACTATAGGATTGACTCTTACGCTTCGTCGGACGCATCCTTTGGTCGGCGAGTCCTGCAGAGAGTTGTTTGTGACGGGTTTGGAGGCAGCCAGTCTCCCGCCCTAATCATACGAGCTTGGGTATGTCCCAGCTATGGACAGTGGGAGCAGCACTCTGGAAAACGGACGTTGATTTACCTGAACGTCCCTTTTCGGAGTGCTGCGACCACTGTCCATTCCCTCCCCTGTTTGTGTTCTGGTGCTGTTGTTTTTTTCAGACTGTCTGCCTCATTCCAGACTGGGGAGTTGTTTTTCCTTTCTCCTGTTGACTTGCCGTTGGACTTCGCTGTTGTGCCTCGCTGTGCCTTTGTGATAGACTGGAGCATGATGGGATTAGAGGCGTGCCTTAACAGGGAGAGTTTAATCAGCTCTCACTCAGTTAGTGTCAAGAACTGAGGGAACATCCCAGCTATGGACAGTGGTCGCAGCACTCCGAAAAGGGACGTTCAGGTAAATCAACGTCCGTTCCATTGTTAATCCCAGTGTAATCATCTTTATTTTTCTCACTGTTAATCCCAGTGTAATCATCTTTGTTCCACTGTTAATCCCAGTGTGATCATCTTTATTTTTCTCACTGCTAATCCTAGTGTAATCATCTTTGTTCCAGTTAATCCCAGTGTAATCATCTTTATTTTTCTCACTGTTAATCCCAGTGTAATCATCTTTGTTCCACTGTTAATCCCAGTGTAATCATCTTTATTTTTCTCAGTGTTAATCCCAGCGTAATCATCTTTATTCTCACTGTTAATCATCTTTAACTTTTATAAATATATTATTAAAAGTATTCAAATTATAACAATTGTTGAGTTGCCTTCGGCTGGGCAGCAAGCTGTTAGAGAGCCGTTGGACTAAGAAAACGCCTCAGGAGCTTCGCGCTCCGCAATTTACCGGCCAGCAGCCATTTTTATCACGGGTTTCGCCTGGAAAGATTGCCTGAGCCAAATTAAAAGGCGACCAGTCTCCATCAGGAGCTGCTTTATTATTATTACTATTCACATGTTCAATTATTTATTCACATTTAATCACAATGTCTTTATCTTCTTTATTTTCCACTTCTGTGTCTTATTTCTCCATCTTCATTTTCTTGTCCACTCGTTCATTTCAATTTTTATATCCTCTACTTTTTATCCTTTATGCAACATTATAGTTATTTCTCTTATTTCCGTTGTCCAAGTCAAATAATTATTCCAATTATACAAGTTCCGTTGGGTTCCCTTCTATTTCTTTTTTTTTATTCCACCAAAAGTCAAATCTCTTGTAGACAAGAAAATCCTCCACCACAAATTCTCACGGTTGTTATCTGTAAAGTTCACAATTTTCCAAAATAAAGAACCAAGTTGCAATGTTTCTTTTTACTCCAGATGGTGTCTCTCTGCAATCCACAATTTCCAGTTGCTTATCCATTTTATTGCAATTACATCACAAACCTTACTTAGCTTCTCTTTTTCTTTTTCAGTTTAAAAATATCAGATCATATTTAAAGTCCAGTCCAAATTAAAATAGCTCTTCTCACTTCTTTTTTTTCCCCTTTTATTTATTCATCACTTTCCCCCCCCCTTTTTAAAACTTATTATCCGTTCTTTTTGTTTTTCTTACAATTTAAAAAAGAAAGGGGGTAAAAAGGGTCTCTCTATTTCTTTCCAATCCTTTGACCATATCTAATTATTTAAAATTTCCAAATAGTTTGTTCAAAAATCAATGTTCCATTGGGTTTTTATTTCTTCAAAGTTACATTTCAAAATCTTCTTTGCCCCCGTGCTCCTTAGCCACTATTACACATTAGGGGTCTTATAATTGTAAGATGTATCTCTTGTTATTCAAGCGTGACTTGGCTGTCATTCACCCGGCTTCAAAAAGACTCCATTCCATTTCTTTCTTCTCTCCAGCTCTACACTTAGTCCGGTTGTCCCAACTTCTGGCAGTCGCCATGGCTGCTGCCCTCCGCTGCCAACTCACAGAGAGTTCCCTCTGACCTCCGAGGAACTTGCCTGTTTCTCTCAGTCATCCGAGGCACCTTTCTTTCTTCCCCGTCCCTACAGGACAGTTCCGGTCTGAAGACCTATCGGCAGCGGTTTGTCAGCCGGGGTTTTTGCAGCGCTCATCGGAGCCTGCTAATTCCCCGACTGTCTTGCTGCGATGCCAAACCAGAAGTCCCAGGGTGGGATATTCTGTAAATACTGTAGGACAGTGGTTCTCAACCTTCCCAATGCCGCAACCCTTTAATACAGTTCCTCATGTTGTGGTGACCCCCAACCAGGGGTGGGTTCTAAGATTTTTTACTACCGGTTCTGTGGGTGTGGCTTATTTCGTGGGCATGGCTTGGAGGTCATGTGACTGGGTGGGTGTGGCTAGCTGGTCATGTGACCGGGTGGCCATGGCTATGTGTATAGGGATTACTCAGAGGGCTGAAAAAAGTCATTTCTGACAGGTCCTCACACTTTTGACTGGTCCTTACACTTATGACTATCCTCACATTTATGCCCGTGCAGCATTCTTAACAACCATGTCAACTGCTTCTCTTCACCATGGTGATAAGATAGGGCAAAAAATGTAAAATGTGAGGACAGTCACATTTTAAATTCGAGGACTGGTCAAAAGTGCGAGGACCAGTCAAAAATAACTTTTTCAGCCCTCTGAGTAGTCCATATGCATAAAAGGATACAGCAATAGATAGGGATAAAGGAAGGGAAGGGAAATTAGAGTAGGAGTGAGGGTAAGAGAAGGAGGAAGAGAGGAGGAGAAGGAGAAAGGAAGAGGAAGTAGGGAAGAGAAGAAGAGGGGGGAAGAGAAAGTAAGAAGGAAAGAAAAAAGAGAGGTGGTAAGTTTGAGGAGAAAGATTGCTGTACAATAAAAAAGATGAAAGGGAAGAAAACCAACCCCAAACAAATATGAAGATATTAAGATAAAGAATGAATTGTTAAACTTTAAAGAATAAAAGAGAACAAATATGAATAAATAGCAATAATTAGAAACACACATACAAACATACAATGTATTTTCTTTGAACAGAGTACTTGGCCGGTTCACAAATTTAAACAGTGTTTAGTCATTTCAATTAAATTTACATTTCTATATTTCCTTTTTGCCATATTTATTCCTCATCTATTTTTTTAAAAAAACCAATATTACCCTTCATCCTCATCTCTAATCTTAATCAAATTCAATTTTTCCCTTCTATATTATACCCCTTCCCATTGTCATCTATTTTTATATCCATCCTCACATTGGTTAATTATGTAATATTACAGTTGTTTAATACAAATTCAACATTTTAATATAAATCAATTAGTTATATAACTATCTTTTTTGTATATCAATCAATATGACCATGAATATTCCAATTATTTCCATGCAATCCAATTTCTTACAAATCAATTAATTATATTTACCAATAATAATAAACCAAATAATTTCCCCCATATATTCCTCCAAACCACAACTTAACCATTTCTGCTTTCAACATAATCTACAATTAATAGTATCTCAATTATTACAATTCCCTAGTTAAATAGAGCTTTTTTTCTTTTGTGTTTTAAAATCTTGAACCTCCTCTTCTCCTCCCAGGCTGTCACGGCAGTCAGGATTGGGTAGTTGCCAGGTATCTGCCCAATAGGACCGAGCCCACTGGAAAGCAAAATCCCGCCTCTTCCTCTTAGCTCCAGTTTTTTCGGCTTGGTTTGCCTGGACAAACGTGTCTATCGCTTTCTCTAACTTGCTATTGCCTTATTCCTCTATTTTGACCATGGAACGGACTGACTTCGACTTCTCCATTTCCCCTCAAATACGACCCTTCTGGCTATATTTCGCTGTCGCTAATTGCTGCTAGCCGTCGAGCTGCGGCTTCGTTGGCGCGCGCACGGGTTCGCCCTGCTGCGCTTCCCGGCTTTCCCGCCCTCACCGGCGGAGGCTATCTGACCCAGGCGCCTCTCCTCAGGGTCACTATCCGGGCACTCCCGCCTCCCACGGCGGCCATCGCTGCGTCTGAGGGCTCCCTTTGCCCAGCAGCGTATCTCAGCCGCCCCAGTGCCGCGCTACAGAAAGCCTGCCTCGAGGATTCTGACAGCGATTTCAAGTTTGCCGCCTCCAGCGTCTCCCTCAGCCGCCCCAGCGCCGCGCTACAGGAGGCTTGCACGAAGGTTCTGACGGCGAATTTAAAGCTGCCGTCTCAAGGCTCATCGTACGGTACGTTTGTTTGCATCCCGGCCCTTTTCAATTTGGCAGCCATTACAACAGGGGTCGGATCACTCTCAGGGCCTTGTACTCAAAATGGCGGATGCCTCAAAATCGCGCCATTCCTGCCAAGCCGCTGCGAAAGGGAAACGTCCTCGTCAGGACGATCCAGAAGAGGGCCCATCAAGGGGGATTCCTTCCAAGGCCCCAAGGGTTGCCGCTCCTCCTGCTCATAAACAATCGACGGAGGTGGAGAGACGTCATAGGGCCATAGAGAAGGCTTTCCAAAAGGCCCTGGCCCCATCTGTTGTGGAACCTGGCCCTGATCAAGCAAGTGTGGTTCCTCCACGGCCCCCTCAAGCCCTATCCCCTGATAGATCTGTTCAGGGTGAATTTTCCTTCGATGCTGAAGCTGCATCTGTTTTTCCGCTGGCCCAACAGGATTCCGTTTTTCCAATTCCGGATCAAGTACCTTCTTTAGCGCCTGAAACGCATTTGGCATGTGCTCCTCCCCTTCCAACTCAAAATATTACCCCTGAATTGGCAGATTTAATCTCTACTGCCATTCGCCAGGGTATTGCGCAAGGACTCCAACAGAGACCTTCTTCCGTAATTCTGATCAAGCCAGGGCAGGTCCATCTTATAGGGATCAGTTTTACCAGGATCCCGTCGAGGAGGTCATGGAAGCAGGGGCGAATGTGGATTTAGAAAGCCGAGATTCCCTCTCTGGGGAAGGCCAGATCATGGGCAATGATTTGTCAGATGATGAGGGGTTGGAGCCTGATCAACCCGCTTTCATAGGGCTTTTCCGCCCTCAATTATTCAAATCTTTGCTGTTTAAGGCTCAGAATGTAACTCACCTTGGCGCCTCCTCTTCAGCGGCTACAGGTACCTCCTCCTCGACTGACCCGGCCTCAGTTCTCTTTCAAGAGCCTGCCGTTCATAAGGAAGTGGTTCCTGTGCCCAAATTGTTTTCAGATGTCCTTCTGGTCCAGTCCCAAACAATTTGGATAAACGATTTTATAATATGGCTCTGGACTTTTCTCAGCTTCTGCAGGTTCCCTCGGTGGACGCTCCAGTGCTGGCTCTCTCCTCTCCGTCTCCTCTTGCAGGTCCCCCGGAGGAATGCCTACGACCTGAGGAGAAGAAGGCTGAAAGGACATACATCAAGGGTCATCAGGCCTCGGCCTGGTCGGTACAAGCTGCCTCTGCAACTTCTTTCTTTAACAGAGCCATGATCCTCTGGCTTTGCCAGCTGCAGACCCGTTTGCCTCCTTCAGATCACCGCTCCCACCAAGATCTGAACAAGATCTTAGCTGCAGTAGAATTT
This sequence comes from Pituophis catenifer annectens, assembly GCF_029215685.1. NCBI lineage: Eukaryota > Metazoa > Chordata > Lepidosauria > Squamata > Colubridae > Pituophis > Pituophis catenifer. Next base: position 56,252,452 of record NW_027256884.1, on the reverse strand, counting down.
TCAGCGGACGCCACGTTGAATGCCGCTCGCTTCTCTGCCAAGGCCATTGGTTCTGCCATCACTGGTCGCCGGCTTCTGTCGTTCCGTAATTGGCAAGCGGACATCCGGAGTAAATGGCGCTTGGCTTCCTCACCCTTTGCCGGGGAAAAGCTCTTTGGCACTCAGCTGGATCCTCTGCTAGTGGAGACAAGAGATCACCGCAAGGTCTTACCCGCTCTCAATCGTCGTCCTGATAACCGTCCATTCTCCTCCTTTCGTTCCTCATCCTACCGACCACAGGATTCCTCCTCGTCAGTTCAACGCTCACAGCGCTCCTTCACTGCTAGAGGCCAGGCTCCTTCGGAATTTCAGGTCAGGCCCGGTTCCCGGTTCCCTCACAAACGGTCCTTTCGAGGAGGCAGGGGCCGTCCCTTTAGGAGGCCCCGCTGAGCCCCCTGCCCCTATGGCTCTAGGGGGTCGTTTGTCCCTTTTCTTTAATCAATGGGAAGTCACGGTCTCCGATGCCTGGGTAAAATCCACTATACGTTTTGGTCTTTCCCTAGAATTCCGTTCCACCCCTCCGAAGTTCTTCCTTAGCTGTCCACTTTCCTGGGACCCTTCCTGGGACTCTGCCATACTTCACCTTTTGGAAATCAGGGCCATCCAACCTGTCCCTACTTCCCAAGAAGGCCAGGGATTTTACTCTCGCCTTTTTCTCGTCCCCAAGACCTCGGGGGGGTTGGAGGGCCATTCTCGATTTAAAATCCTTAAACCGGCACATAATCTACCGCCGGTTTAAGATGCATTCCCTCCAAACCATCCTCCTAGGTATTCGCCATGGAGATTATATGACCTCCATTGATTTGACAGAAGCTTACCTCCATATCCCGATTCGGCCTGGTCACCGCAAATTTCTTCGCTTCTGTTACAATGGGAGGCACTTTCAGTATACTTCCCTCCCCTTTGGTCTGTCCTCAGCCCCCCGGGTCTTTTCCAAGATAATGGCTGCCCTTATGGCACATGTTTCCTCCATTCCTATTAGAAGTATGTTCTATTTGGACGATATCCTCATCCTCTCCCGTTCCTCTGAACTAGCCCTCTTAGATTTGGACAGAACCATCCAAATTTTGCATCCCATGGCTTCTCCATTAATTGGTCAAAAAGCCATTTAGTTCCTTCCACCAGGATCCAACATCTGGGAATCATTATTGACACTACCACGGGGGAAGTGTCCCTCTCACCGGACCGCATTCTTAGCTTGTCCTCTCTGGCATCCCGTGTCCGACTTAACAGGTCGGCCTCCCTTTTAGACTTGTCAACGCTCCCGGGCAAAATGGTTTCCTCTTACGGGATCGTTCCCTGGTCTCGTCTCCACAGCAGGGCACTCCAATGGCTGCTTCTCCCTTTCCAACGGTCGGCCTCTACGCCCAACTCCCAGCCTATTCGGCTTCCTCGAGCAGTCATCGAGTCCCTTCGCTGGTGGACTTCTCCGGCCCTGTCTCTCGGGAGCAATTTCCTCGAGCCCCATCGGACAATAGTGACTACCGACGCAAGTCTCCTCGGTTGGGGGGCTCATCTCGGCCCCTTCTCGGCTCAGGGCCTCTGGCCCCTGCAGGAGCAGTCCCTCAGCATCAACATTCTGGAGCTGCGGGCGGTTTACCTGGCCCTCCTACACTTCAAGATCCATGTCGTCGGTCGGGATGTATTGGTCCTAATGGACAACATCTCAACCAAAGCCCACATAAATCGAATGGGCGGCACTCGTTCCGAATTATTGATGAGGGAAACCCTTCGTCTGGGTCTCTGGGCCGAGGCCAACCTGCGCTCCCTACGGGCCGATTACATCGCAGGAAGGGACAACATCAGAGCGGATGCTCTCAGCCGGACCTCCCTGGACCACACCGAATGGGGTCTTTCCCTGAGACTCTTCCAGCTTCTCATGGATTGCTTCGGTCCACTGCATGTTGACCTGTTTGCCTCCAGCGCCAATCACCACCTTCCTCGTTTCTTCTCCCGCTTTCCATCTCCGGGAGTGGAAGCGGTGGACGCCCTCCGCAGTCCTTGGCCTCGGGGAGTCCTGCTGTACGCCTTCCGCCACTTCCCCTGATCGCCAGGGTGGTTCAGAAACTGCTATTAGAAAAAGTGGAACTTCTCCTTCTGGCTCCATGTTGGCCCCGCAGGCCCTGGCTTGCGGACCTTGTAGCCCTGTCAGTGGCTCCTCCATGGCGCATCCCAGACGAGCTTATTGAGCTGAAACAGGGCAGTCTGTTTCATCCGGACCCTCAGACCCTCCAGTTGACCGCCTGGAGGTTGAGCGGCGCCGTCTAGCCGCCTCTAAGGTCTCCCCTGCAGCTGCTGCTATCATCCTAGCAGCTCGCCGGCCGGCCACCGTACGCATTTATGATTCAACATGGAAGGCTTTTCTCCGCTGGTGCTCCTCGAAGGGCCTGGATCCGTCTGATATTTCAATTGAGCAACTGTTGGACTTCCTACATGATGGCTTCGTCTCCGGCCTGGCTCCTAATACACTCCGTCGTCAAGTTGCCGCCTTGTCTTCCGTTCTACAGTTCAGGTCATTGACCCCCCCTGTCAAAGGAACCCCTAATCCGGAGCTTTCTGCGCGGCGCCACGAACTTGCGTCCTCCCGTCATTCACAGGTTCCCTACCTGGGACCTCAACAAGGTGCTGATGGCCCTGACCAGGCCCCCATTCGAGCCTCTCCGCGAGACCAGCCTCAAGCTATTGTCTTTCAAAGTCTCCTTCCTAGCGGCAATCACCTCCGCCTGTCATATATCAGAGCTTGCTTCCCTATCCTCTCATTCTGACCTTTGCCTTTTCCACAAGGACAGGGTAGTCCTCCGTCTGGACCCCGCCTTCCTATCCAAAGTCAACTCCACTTTTCATAGGTCTCAGGAGTTAGTCCTTCCAAACTTCTGTCCTTCCCCTCGTCATCACCTGGAAAGACTTTGGCACACCCTTGACGTACGGAGAGCTCTGAAGGTCTATTTGTCTCGTACTCAATCCTTCCGACGAACGGAGGCCCTCTTCGTCTCGTTCCAACCGTCATCCATGGGGTCTAAGGTCTCTTCGACAACCGTTGGACATTGGCTGAGGGCCACTATTTCTACCGCTTACGACGCCCAATCCTTACCGGTGCCCCGAAGGATCACCGCGCATTCTACCAGGAGCGCGGCCACATCGGCCGCTTGGGCCACCCAAGCTCCCTGGGAGGAGATCTGCAAGGCTGCAACCTGGTCGTCGGTGACTCCCTTCATCCGTCATTACCAGGTGGATGCCTATGCTTCGGCAGATGCTGCCTTCGGCCGTCGCGTGCTTCAGATGGTCCGACCTGATCCCTCCCTGTAGGACATGTGGCTTTGGTATGTCCCAATCCTGACTGCCGTGACAGCCTGGGAGGAGAATGGGCGTTGTACTTACCTGATACGCCCCTTCTCTCCTTGCTGTCACGGCAGTCAGCCCCACCCGGTCGGGGTTCTGGAATCCATAGGGAGGGGGTGCCTTTTCACTTCTCTTGTGTTTTTATCCGATAGACACGTCAGCCTGCTGGATACCTTCGCCTCAAAACTGGAGCTAAGAGGAAGAGGCGGGATTTTGCTTTCCAGTGGGCTCGGTCCTATTGGGCAGATACCTGGCAACTACCCAGTCCTGACTGCCGTGACAGCAAGGAGAGAAGGGGCGTATCAGGTAAGTACAACGCCCATTTTGCCCTAAATTTCCCATTGTTTGCAGTTTTGCACCTATCTTTTTTGGTGAGGAGAAAGAAAAAGAAATCTCTCTCTGCCTCATTTTGTCAGGTTGCAGCAAAGACCCTGCTTTACTTTCAGTTTCGTTTTTTCAGCATAGCTAGGGGGAAAAAAATCTGCTCCAGCAATTTACCTCTTTGCAGCTAGCTAGCAACATAGCCCTCCGCAAATCAGCTGAGAGTCGGGAGGCTGATCAAATCAATTTATGGTAATTAACCTATGCTGAAGCTGAAAGGGGCTGTTTTTTCTATTTTTGCAGGCACCGGTCTACTCATTTGTTTTCTTTTAACACTGATCAGCTGTAGGGCGGCCCTTTGAAGCTCCGCGGCAAGAATTTAAACAGTTTTTTTCCCTCTACCCATCAGCTAGGACTCAGGAGGCAGCAATAGATTGGGAGTGGGCGGGGTAAGCGAACAGCGGACAGAGGCAGAGGGTGAGGGTGAGTGAAGGCGTGGGGGGGGTTAGAGAGGGCTTTGGCGACCCCTGTGAAATGGCCATTCGACCCCCAAAGGGGTCGCAATCCCCAGGTTGAGAACCGCTGCTGTAGGAGATAACCAGGGTGACCCTTCCCTCAGGCTCAGCCTGGTCATCTACAAATACATGTTTTACTTATTACTGAATTCATATTTGAACTAGACTCTACAGTGCAAGCTTCTATTTGTCTGTTTTAGAACTAAGATTCAGAATAGTTCATAGGGCCTCCAGTAGAGAGAGTAAGTTTGTGACTCTTAACAATATCATCACAAGAATGTATTTATTGATTTATATCTCATACTTTCAAAATACTGTTCTGTTATTGATTTAAAAAGGAAAAAAATTAAAAACCAAATTGAAAATGCTAAAATTTACAAAATAAAGTCAAAATTTTAAAACAATCAGACTAAAATTATGTAACTTAATTTTTCAAAAATGGTCCTTAAATATTTGTTTATTTTTTTTAATAATTTTTATTAATTTTCCAATAAACACGAAATCAAAAACGTACATACAAAAATACAAGGAAAAACAGAAAAAAAGAATACAAGAGATACAAAAAAAGAAAGTCAGAAACAGAGAAAGAAAGAAAAGAAAAAGAAAGAAAAGGGAAGAAGGAAAAAAGAGAAAAAGAAAACAACCCCCCCCCCATTTTTAATGCAGAATTGTGTCCATTTGCAGAACTTGTCCCTATAAAATACTTATAGTCTATATATTTTACTTCATCAAATTTTGTTATGTCTGAGCCTGTTTCATCTTTCTTTTTTTAATCCATTCGTACCATTTCTCCCATGATACATAGTACTCTGACTCTGTCATTTCTTTCAGCTCAATGTTAGTTTGTCCATTTCAGCGCAATCGTAAATTTTTTTGATTATTTGATCTTCACATTTTTCCAACATTGTGCAAAAGCCAATCTCGATGCTGTCATTATATGTAAAATCATATGTCTTGTCTTCTTATCGTAGGTTTTTCCCATTATTCCCAGTCGGTATAGTTCTGGTACAAATTCTAATTGAACACCTGTTTTTTCTTGCAACCAATTTTTTTTCCCAGTATTTTTTTGATTCTGGACACAGCCACCATCAGTGGTAGAAGGTACCCTGTTTCTGTCCACATTTCCAGCAATTTGGAGCTAAATTTGGATATATTTTTGCCAATCTTGAGGGAGCCAAATGCCAGTGGTAAAACATTTTATATTAGTTTTCCTTATATTTTACCGATCTTGTTAATTTATAATTTTTGTTTCAAATTATTTCCCATTTCTCTAATTCAATATTGTGCCCTACATTTTTTTGCCCATGCTATCATCGTTCCCTTCACTATTCCTCTGCTTTATCAAATTCCAAAAAATATTTATACCATTTGGTTATTAATTTATCATCTGGGCCAATCAGTAGTTTATCTGAATATTGTGGAACCAGTTCAATACCATAATCCTCTTTGTCTTTTAAATACTGCGATTTTATTTGTAAATATGGCCACCAATCAATAATAATTCCTTGTTTCTCCAGGTCTTGCTTACTTTTTAAATTTCCTTGGGGATCTAAAATTTTGTAATATTTGACCATTTTGTTCATATTCATAGCGTTTGGGTATATCATTGCCTCCATTGTCGACACCAACCCAGGTATTTTCATATAATATTTTTTTTAATTTCTTGCCAAATTGGCATTAAAGCCTCTCATATTTTATGGTGAAAAAAATATGAATGGGATTTATTTTCTTTATCCCATAGAAAGGCATGCCACCCTTTTTGTAAATCATGCCCTTCCAATATAAGTAATCTTTTATTTCTTAAGTTTATCCACTCCTTAATCCAGGTTAAAATTGCTGCTTTATAATAGAGTCACCAATCTGGGAGCCCTAGACCACCTCTGCTTCTGCTATCTTGGAGGTCTGTTAGTTTTATTCGTGGTTTTCTGCCAGCCCATATAAATTTCAGTGTAATTTGATTCAGTTCTATAAAGAATTTCCTATCTAATTTTATGGGTATGGTCTGGAAAAGTTATAACAGTTTTGGCAGAACATTCATTTTGATGGCTGCGATTCGGCCCAACATAGATATTTGTAGTGCACCCCATCTTTCTAAATCCAATTTTATTTGCGATATAAATTTCGTATAATTATCCTCTTTTATACTGAGGAGCACCTTGCCATCAACCATATTCCTAAATATTTAATTTTTTTAGCGCTTTGTAATCCCAATTTCCCTTCTAATTCTTTTTCTTGTTGTTCTGTCATATTTTTTACTATCATTTTTGTTTTTGTCTTGTTGATTTTAAGGCCGGATATTTCTCCATATTTTTCTATCTCCTTTATTAATATCGGGCCTGTCTCTTTTGGATCCTCAATGAAAAACACCAAATCATCTGCGAATGCTTTTAATTTATATTCTTCTCTCTTAATTTTGGTCTCTGTTTGCCCTAATTTTTTTCAAAAATGACTCCAAAGTCAAAATAAAAAGCAGAGGTGATAATGGGCATCCCTGGCGAACTCCTTTTTTAAAAAACTCAAATGATTTTGTAATTTCCCCATTAATTATATTTGCTTTTTGGGTGGAATAAATTGTTTCAATCATCTGTTCAAATTTAGTACCAAATTTCATTTCTTTAATTAGTTTTATCATGTATGTCCAATTTAAATTATCGAATGCTTTCTGCGCATCCAGAAAAACAAGAGCTACTTGTTTCTCTGGATGCGCCTCATAATATTCTAATATATTCAAAACCGTCCTTGTATTGTCTTTAATTTGCCTCTTTGGGAGAAAGCCATTCTGATCGGAGTGGATAATTCCATTCAATATTTTTTTCATTCTTCCGCCATAATGGTCATAAAGATCTTGTAATCAGTATTCAAAAGAGAAATTGGTCTGTAGTTTTGAATTTGGGTTGGGTCGGTACCTTCTTTCATGATGACTGTGATGTATGCTTCTCTGCACGAGTTGGGCATTTTTACTTCCAACAATACTTCATTATACAAGAGTATCGGTTCTAATATTTCCCCCATTTTTTAATAAAATTCACCTGGTAGCCTATCAGGTCCCGGAGTTTTGTTATTTTTTTGTCTATGAATTGCTTCTTCTAGTTCTTCCAAAGAGTTCTCTCTAGTTAATCCCATCTGTTCTTCATCCTCTAATCTGGGCATACCTTCCTCTTGTAAATAAGTATTTATTTTTTCCATCTCCACTTCCTCTTGATTATACAAGTTTTCAAAATATTCTAATGTTATCTTTCTAATTTTTTCCTCACTATTTTGTAAATTGCCTGCCTCATCTTGTAATTGGTAAATTATCCTGCTTTCTCTTTCTTTTTTAAGTTTATATGCCAGCCACCTCCCCAGTTTATTTGCGTTTTCAAATTGATATTGTTTCATATATTTAATCTTTTTGATATGGTCTATTTGTTCAATTAGGTTTAGTTAATGTTTAACTGATATTAATTCTTCTTTAATCTGGGGGTCATCTAAGTTTAATTGAAATTTATTTTCTAGATATTCTGATTTTTTCAATAGTATATCCTGCTGTTGCTTTTCCCTCCGTTCCTCATCAATGTATATGCTATTGTTATTCTTCTCGTAAATGCCTTTCATGTATCCCATAAATTCTGTAATAATGTGTGGTGGTGTTTTTATTTATGTCTAGGAATAAGATCTGTTCTTTTTCTATTTTCTCTAAATATTCCTTTTCCTGTAGTATTTGTGTATTTAGTGTCCATCTCCTAGGTTTCCTTTTTTTGGCCTTTCCAAGTAATTCTCAGGGGATTATGGTCTGTCCAATCATTAGGGAGAATCTCTATATTTTCAATTTCTTTAATTATTTCTTTATTTGCCCATATTATATCTATTCTTAAAAAGGAATCATGTGGATTGGAATAGAAAGTATTTTTTTCCCCCTTTGGGGTTTAATAAACACCATATATCATTTAGATTCAGCCATATTAAAAAAAGTTTTTGGCAGTAAAAAAAGCATTCCTCTTTTTTTGTTTTCCACTTTTTCCAGCAAGCCGGGATGGCTTAGGAAGAAATTTTTTAAAATTTTTAAATGTTTAATTGGTTTGTGGTTTTTTAAATTTTGGGCCAAATTTATATAGATTTTAATTGTTTTTAATATTTGTATTTCATGTTTTTAATTCTGGCTGTGCACCGCCCTGAGTCCTCAGGGAGAAGGGCGGTATATAAATTGAAAATAAATAAATAAATAAATAAATTACAAATATAATGATTTCTTATATCTATTATTCTATTATAATCACCCACTATACATATATTTGAATAGTCCGCCTCAATAATCATATGCAATTTTCTATAAAATTCTTCCTGTTTTTTGTTGGGAGCGTAAATATTAATTAATAACATCCTAATTTCTCTTCTTATCACTTCAATCATAAGTACTCTTCCTTTGGGATCCTCATTACTTTAGCTATTATTTCTTTTCTGACATATATCACTATCTCTCTCTTCCTTTTTTCTGACAATGCTGCAAACAAGTTCCCTAATTTATTGTATTCCAGATATTTCTTGTCTTGTTTTCTAATATGTACCTCTTGAAGACATATTATATCTGCATTCTGTTTCATTAATTTTGAAAGTATCTTTTTCCTTTTTGTCTGATCATTCAGTCCATTTATGTTTATTGATAGTAGTTGGGTTCTTTTCTCTATTTTCTTATTTGTCTGCTGGTCTCTGATTTCTGGTTGCCCTAATAGTTCTTTTTGGTCTGATCCTAGTTTCCTTTCCTTCATCTTGGTTTTCCATTGTCACCCTAGTTCTTTCTTCCATTTCCTCACTTCCAGATCCTTGTGTTTGTTCTTCTGTACTAACTATCTCCAATTGCTCTCTGCTGCTTGAGCTTTACTCCACCCCTGTCAATTGATCGAATAATTCTTGGGCTTTGTCCAAGTTATCAATTTTAATTTTTTTCCTCCTGCCAAGTTATTATCATTCCTTCTGGGATGATCCACCTTAATAGAATTTTTTTGTATTCAATAGTGATGCCAGGAACCTATAATCCCTCTTTTGTTCACGTATCCATCTAGGAATCTGTTTTAGTGTTATGATTTCTGTCCCTTTATAGAATATTGGTTCTTCTTTTGTAGTTTTATATACATCCTCCCGAATCTTTTTGCATGCAAATCTAATATGTACCTCTCTTGGGAAGTGGTGACATCTTGCATAGTTAGTTTGAACTCGATATATTTCATCAAGTTTGTTCCTAATCTCTTGTTTGCCTCTGCAGAGCTTCAGCAATCAGTTCCGCCATTATCTCCCCTAAATTCTCTTCTTTTGTTTCAACTACATTCTGAAACCTCAAATAGAAAGCGGCTCGGTCCATTTCAAGATCTATCAGGGAATTTTCCAAATCCTTATTTGCCAGCATTAGTTTTTGGTCTACCTGTTATAATTTTTTTTTAGTTTGTTTTGTTTTGATTTCGACTGATTTAATTCTTTATTCATTTTTTTGTATTGCCTGTTGGATTGAATCCATTTTGGTATCTAATGTTTGTATATCCAGTTTCAGGTCACCATGATTTTTAACCATTGTTTCTTGCAGTTTCATCATGGTGTCCTGTATTGTAACCAGTGTAGATTGCATCATTTGAACCGATAAGTTAGTATTAGGTTTTCTGCCGGGAGCATCATATCTATTGTTTTCTGGTTTGATGGGGAGGCCATCGCCACCATCGGATTTGATGCTGCCTTTTTCCCTGCTCTTAGGATTGTGGTAGTAATAGTAGTCATTTCTTTTAAGATTCTACTTTGTTCTCCTAGAATATTGTAAATTTTTGCCCAAATTACCATCCATTGTTGTCACTGAGTTTGCTTATCTATTATTTATAATCTAAATATATTATACCCTCTAGTTTCTATTTCTTTGTATTATCCTTAATTACTTAATCAGAGATTTACAATTATATATCAATAACCCAACATAAAGATACAGTACAATATAATTACAATCCAGTTACAAATTAATTGCTTAGTTAATTACTTATAGTAAGTTGAGTTATATTATATCGATATAATTAATATAATAGGTATTTCTACTCTTAAATATTTAGTTTACAAGAATTTATAAAAGTTTATAACTATTTCTCTATTGAATCTGATTTCTTCACCATAATCTAAATAATCAATATTTATTAATAATACTAATAACACTTAATCTATATATTTTTAAATATGACCGGAACAATATCTGTCAGATGTAAATGCCTTATTCTCTAATGTGTAAATAGTATATGAATGGGGTATCAGGGGTTAACTTATTCTTCACTTCTTAATGTATTCATAATTCACCACTCCCACTTATAGCTCCACCCATTGTATATATAAGGAGCCACCTACACCCTTTTCCTTGCTTCTATCTGTGAATATTCGGTGAATATAGAATGCCTATTGTAAATAAAAGGAAGTATATTTAAACCTTTAACTCTCACTAATTTTATTGAGTCTGATCCTGAAAATATTGCAACAAGCTGGTAGCAGAGGATGGTTAATTGACTCAATAAAAAACTTAAAAAATGTCTAAGAAAGATAGGCCCAACACCAGGGCCTACAGCAAAGAAATGGAAACAGAACAAGAAATAATCAACGAATACACAAACGCAATTTCGAGAGAATCCGAAGAATACACCACTGAAGACGAAGAAATAATAGACGAAAATGATGACCAGGAGGAAATCGAAATAGAGAATAACGAACTCAGGTCAGAGATATTAAAACTATTAAAAAGCCAGAAGAATGATGAAAGCCTCATCGCGAACCTCCAAGAAATGCTGAAGAACAGCGGAGCAGCGAGAGAGAAAAACATCACTAATGAGAAGTCTAAAGACCCAAAAATAGTGAGTGATATGACTGCAGAGAAAGTCATTACGAAGAAGAAAAACAGTGATCCCGCGCGAAATTTTGAATGGCAGCCATCTTGGTTTCAACAGGCCTCCAAGGTGAGCGAAGCAGAGCCAATCAAAATGCTCAATTCAAAATTTCTGGCGCGAAAAACGTTATCAGACAACGAAAATGAAAAAGAAGATTCGAACTCCTCAGAAGAATCAGAATCAGAAAGTGAAGATGACTCAACAAAATCCCAAATAAAATCAGCAATGAAAACACTTTTTGCTGCATTTGGGCCAAAACTAAAAATTACCAAAGAGCCACCGAAGAAGCGAGCGAGCAAGCCGATACCTCAAGACCTACCCGCTCCCATCCTGACTTCGAAAGCGACGACGCCCGAACCCAGAGAGCCTTGTCGATTCCACCCTACACCACAGACCGAAGCAAGTGCCAACGCCCCCAAAAGAAAAAGAAGAGCAGCCGCCGTCGTCAGAACTCCCAAGGTCGAACCAGAGACCGACTCGTCTGAAGCAGAGCAGAGCGAGCGAGCCGCAATGGAGAGAACCTTCCACGACGACTCCAAAGAAGAAATGGACAACGCGCATGCGCGAAACTACGCAGACGGTCCGGGAAGACATGAACTGGCGAGAGAACCACGCAGACTCGTTGCGAGCATCCCCATGCCGTTTTGCAATTTTCTACACTTGCGAGACCACGGACTACCTCAGGTCGTAAGTAATGGACAAAATAATGTCGGAAATTTACCCAGTGACTTCCCAAAACTAAGGGTTGATGGCATTAATTTGCAAGAATGGTATCAACAGCTCCAGGTTGTCTTTATGAAGGAAAATTTACTATTTTTTATCACTAGTCCCCCAAAAAGACCTTGGACTTTAAAAATAGATTGTTTACACCATAGAGCATTTTTCTTAATAATATCTAGTGTGTCTCCTGCAATGTATCATAGCATCAAACCTAATCTGACTGTTTCAGAAATTATTCAATGCATGTTTAATTTGTTTCACAGTGATAGTGTGGCTACCACCACAAGAATGTCTAAGGATTTCTTTTCATCTAGAGTGAAACCAGGGGTTTCCATAAGTGAGCATTTAATATCTTTAAACAAAATAAGAGCTGAGCTGCATTTGAGGGGGGAGGTGATTTCAGACCAAACAATGAAAAGTGTTATTATCAACTCACTTGATTCATCATGGGACAGTTTTATGTCACATTTAGACACTATCAATCTAGGATATTTATCCATAGAAAGTCTATCCAATAAACTGATAGCAGAAGACAATTCAAGAAGAAATCGTTCTAGCAATCACACAGAACACAAACCTTATAGGAAAGTAGCTTTCCAAGAAAAATATAATGAAACATTCAAATGTCACAATTGTGGATCCAGGGAACACAATAGAAGAGATTGTCCCAAAATTTCAAAGGAAAGACATAGGTCAGAATATAGGAACAAATACAATTATAGACAGTCTTCCATAGATAGACATAGATATAGAAGCCCACCAAATTACAAAGAGAATAGAGGGGGCAGAGATAATTCAAAGGATAGAAAATCTGGTTCACTGAATGGATTAAATAAACAAGACAACACTAAAATACAGCAAAATGAGAACAATAATTGGCTTATTGATTCTGGAGCAACTAATCACACCACTAATAACAAAAATATATTGTCTTCATTTACAGAAGATAAATTTGTAATAAAGGTAGCTAACCAAGAAAAGGTTCAAGTATTAGGCAGAGGAAATGTAACCTTGCCTGGTCTAGGAAAAATAGAGGGGGTATTGTTAATACCTGAAATACCTCATAACATACTAAGTGCCATAAAACTAAGTAGAGATTCTGACATTAATATAGTTTTCTCAAAGGGAAAAGCGACTTTGGAGAAGAATAAAATAAATATAGGCACTGTGATGATTAAAGGAGGCCTACCTTATCTGATAACGAAGGAAAAATGGTTGCATAACATTGATTCAAATATGGAAGATTGTATTGAAGCAGATGATGAAAATATTAGTAACAGTGACAATGATGAATGTAAAATATCTCATGATCACGCAGATGCACACAATGAAAAAAAACCAAAAATAGGTAAACCAATTCATGATGAGTGTGCTCACATCTTACATAGGAAGTTAGGACATGCCAGTTTTCCTGTAGTACAAAAAATGACTGAACACGCAGAAGGTGTCAAAATAAAAAATTGTGAAAACTATTTGGAATGCTCAGTATGTAAATCTACAAAACTAAAAACTAGTCCCAGGCCAAGAAAATCTACTAGATCAACTAACAAAATTTTTGACTTAGTACACATGGACTTAGTTGGCCCATTAACTCCATCAATCACCTATAGAAAATGTTACTTCCTGACAATAGTAGACGATTATAGCCGTTATGGGTTTGTTTATACATTAAAACACAAAGGTGAAACCTTTCAAAAATTTAAGGAATTTTACAAACGCATAGAAACACAACACAATATCAGAATAAAACAAATTATGACAGATAGGGGATGTGAATTCATGTCTAAAGAATTCTCCCAATGGTTAAAGGATAGAGGAATGCTACATTACACGTCTAGTCCATTTTCTGCATTTCAGAACGGGATTGCAGAGAGAAAGAATTCCACATTACAAACCATGATTAGATGCACATTGGAGGATGCTGGCTTAAGCAAACAATTTTGGTCAGAAGCCTTACATTATTCAAATTACACACAAAATAGAACCTGGTCCAGTATTGTAAATAAGACACCATATGAAGTAATGTATAATAGGAAACCAAAATTAGCACACATGCACATATCTGGAGTCACTGCAGACGTACACATACCTAAGCAGTTGAGAAGAAAGGGAGAAAACGTATCCAGAAGACTCAGATTTATGGGATATGAAACTGGCACCAAAGGGTACAGATTCATTGATAATAATAACAAATTTATAGTTTCCAGAACAGCTGTGTTCCATGAACAGGCCAACTGGTCTAAATTACATCTTAATGAAATATTTCCAAATAAATGTAAAGATACAAAATCTCATGAGAAAGGGACCATAGAAAAACAGGATATCAACAAATATAAAAGCAAAACCAAAACTTGGACAAATAGCCAACACAAAATAAAGACAGACACACTAACAAAAAAAGAAGCAAGATATTTGCATGATAACAATAGCAAACCTGAAAGAGTCATTAGAAACAACAGAAATCAAATGCCAAATAAATACAGAGATTACATAATGCATATGGATGGTGAGCCAATAACACCTAATACTTATGAGGAAGTGTTAAAACTCCCTCGTGAAGAAAAAGAAAAATGGGAATTAGCTATGAAAAAAGAGATGGAAAGTTTACAAGGATTAAATGTATTTACACCTGCAATTGCACCTAAAGATAAAACAATTATTGGTACCAGGTGGATATATAAAATTAAGAACTTAGAAGGAGGCAATACTCTATATAAAGCTAGATTAGTTGCACAAGGTTATGCACAGAAATATCCGGAGGACTATACTGACACGTATTCCCCCACTGTAAGAACAGAGAGTGTCAAAACAGCTCTAGTGGTAGCATCAGCACTCAATCTTGATGTATTTCAATATGACATACAGACTGCGTATCTACACGCAAAACTAGATAAGGAAATATACGTAAGAGCACCTCACAGTCAATACACCAACAAAAATGAAATTTGGCTGTTGAACAAGAGTTTATACGAATTAAAACAATCTGGTAAAAAATGGTATGATTGTCTAGTAAAAGTACTTAAGACCATGGATTTCAACGCTACCACTGCTGATAACTGTTTCTTTGTCAAAAAGGGTGATGATCACATTGAATTTGTGTTGATTTATGTAGATGACATTTTATATATAGGAAAACACAAAGAGAGAAGAGAAACTTTTGTAAATAAGTTAAATGAACATTTCTCGTTGAAATCTCTAGGTAAAGTGAACAAATATCTTGGTGTTCAAATTAATAAGACTAGAAGGGGATTCAAACTTACTCAGAGAGATAAGATTATAGAACTTTTAAATAAATGCAATTTAAACAATGCCAAACCCTGTGATACTCCTATGCAAACTGATTTTCTTAGAAATACTGATGAATCTTCCCCTGAATTCAAGGATAACACGTTTTATAGATCAATCATAGGTTCACTTCTTTATATATCTAATTGGACTAGACCAGATATCTCCTTACCACTCAATTTATTATCCAGACACGTCAGCAAACCAACAATGTATCACTGGGAAGCTGTTAAAAGAATTTTAAGATATCTGAAAAGTACACTAGATTTTTGCTTAGTATTAGAACCTAGTGATAATAAAGAACCAAAGCTTGCATGTTATGCAGATGCGGACTGGGCTGGAGACACATCATGCAGAAAAAGTACATCTGGTTATATTTTTCTCTTAAATGACTGTCCAGTTTACTGGTATACTGGTAAACAAGAACTAGTAGCCACTTCAACGACAGAAGCGGAATATGTTTGTTTATCCAAAGCTGCAAATAACCTTGTATGGTTTAATGATTTAATTTCAGATGTTTGGAAAAAACCTGCTTTGCCTTTTGTTATGCATGAAGACAATAAAGCGGCCATTGAAATATCTAGATCTGATGCCATTGGACAAAGGTCCAGGCATATAGATATAAAATTTAAACATGTGAGGCAATTATCTCAGGATGGATTTATTAAAGCAGTGCATTGTGATACTTCAGAACAATTAGCTGACATATTGACAAAGCCTTTACCTTCTAAGCAACACAAATATTTAACATCTAAATTGTATGTCTTGTATTGTCCTGAATCAGAATGTAATTGGTGTTGTATAACGAATCGGCATTTAGAGGGGGATTTGTCAGATGTAAATGCCTTATTCTCTAATGTGTAAATAGTATATGAATGGGGTATCAGGGGTTAACTTATTCTTCACTTCTTAATGTATTCATAATTCACCACTCCCACTTATAGCTCCACCCATTGTATATATAAGGAGCCACCTACACCCTTTTCCTTGCTTCTATCTGTGAATATTCGGTGAATATAGAATGCCTATTGTAAATAAAAGGAAGTATATTTAAACCTTTAACTCTCACTAATTTTATTGAGTCTGATCCTGAAAATATTGCAACAATATCAAATATCAAAACAAGAACCAACAAAATTATTTAAAGGAAGAAAAGGGGGAATTTCTATTTCCAAATCCTTAATCACTGTCTATAATTTGTCAATATTCCACACAAGACAAAGCCTCTGTTATAACATTCAGTTTTTGTTTTTTTCGTCTTCTCCCAGATGTTCCAATTTCTTGACTGATCTCAATCTCTCAACACCACTGTTCTCTTTTCTATTTAATCACTTAATATTATATCGTGTTATATTATGTTCAAATCTCCTTATCCTTGCCGTTCTCCTTCTTTTTTCCAGTCACTCTCTTACTGTTTTTCCTTGGCTTTCTTACTTCTGCCGGTAGCATCCAATTTAGCCTAGTCACTTCCTTTCCTCTTCATTCCACTTTTTCTCGTTGAAAATCATCAATTTGTTCTTTCTGATGTCACTTTCCCCAATACTCCAAATCTTCCCATTTATTTTCACCGTTGTCCTTCGCTCCCTCTCCTACATTCGTTTTCACGCTTACAATCTTATTCAAATCCCACTTTCCTTTTCATTTTCCTCCCTCTGCAGTTTCCTTTTTTTTGATGAATCACAGCTCGTCTCTCTCAGTCGCCGCTACGTTTCAATCAGAGCCTCTTCCGTTTGCCCAAATAGTTTTTAAATTAACTTACTTTGACAAATCCAATCACCACACAAAGGAGAATTTCTCATCAGGGGAAATAGTCACAGTCTGCTGACAATACTTGCTTCTGATCCTCTTGTGGGTTGTCACGGCCTCGGGTCCACCATATCTGATAGAATGATGGAACATCTTCTCGCCGGGTTAAAGAGGGCTTTCCTTGCTTCAGCGGGCAATTGCCCACTGCCACGCCGAATTCTGGGATTCCCCTCTGCTTTGCACAGCTCTACAAGTTCCATGCGCCTTCGAAGGGTCCCCAATGCGGAAAAATCAGAGGTAAAGGATGGAGCTCATACTTTTCCTTCTGCGCCGCCCCGACAGCACCACCAGAAGTCAAATATTTATGTTTATTATGACAGACATTTAGGAAATGTCCTTGGGATCTTAGAAGTCTTCTCTGTAAAGTATACTTTGAAATAAAGTCTTTGGAGTGATGCCCCAGAATATTATTGTACTAATCTGTTTGAAGGTACAGAGGAGATGAAGAATTAAAATATAACTGATTTAAAAGATCTTTAAACTTGCATTGTGATTCTGTATGCTGCTTATCTATAAATGTTATATTAGGAAATTTATCATTTGGACTTTTCTGATATTTATATTGTAATGGTATGTGGGTATGACCTTGAGAAAGGAAGGGAAGAGCCCCAACTGCATAATGGGCAGAGAAAGAAACTTAGAAAGGATCCACCCAGTTTACCACCCTAATCAAGTGGTAAAAAGAGACAGAGGGAGATTTGTACTTTCAGATTTGCAAGATTCTGTTAATGTAACCTTAGAATAAAGTAGGATTAGTTCATCTTGTTGTATTTCCTATCTCGGGTGTCGGCACCAGAGCCACATGCAGCTATTTCATCCCTCTGCTCTGGCTCCCTCTCAGCTGAACCCGCCACTGACTGGCCCCACCTCTTGCCCTCCCCTCCCAGTCACTCCTTGCCTGGCCTGAGAAGGTAAGGGCGATGGCAGGGGATGGAGACTTGCTCCATATTCCAGAGCAGGAGCAAAGCACCTCTGTACTTGCCTCATCCCGCTGGTGCTTCTTCTGGCCCTTGTTAGTGCTGAGCACACCTCGGTCACTCGGGAAGATGAATGACTTGCTCTCTGCCCCGAGATATTGGCCAAGGCCCCTGCTCTCACCGCCTCCATGGTCTGCCTGCTGCTTTCTTGCACAGACAGTTAAATTTAGCGTGTTTCACAATGGGGGAGATTGCGTCCCCTCCTCCTCCTGGAGCCCATAACGATGGGATAGTGTCTCAGGGCGGAGAGCAAGTCACGCATCTTCCCTAGCCACCGAGGTGCACGTAGCACCAACAAGGACCGGAAGAAGTGCCAGCAAGAGTGAGGCAAGTACAGGGGTGCTTCACTCCCACTCTGGAATATGGAGCAAGTCTCCATCCCTTACTGTCGCCCTTAGCTTCTCAGGCCAGGCGAGGAGTGACTGGGAGGGGAGGGTGAGGGGCAGGGCTAGTCAGTGGTGGGTTCAGCTGACAGGGAGCCACAGCAGGGGGATGAAAGAGCTTCATTTATCTGGGAACCTGAAATGTCTCTTGATTTAAATCATATGGTAAAAATATCCAAAGAAGAAGAAAGAACATCAGCAAAACAAAACAAAACAAAACCCAATCCTCACCGGTTTTTGGAAATGGTTCAAGAGGGAACACACACACACATGAGAGAGAGACAGAGAGAGACACAGAAAGAGATACGTACACACAGAAAAGAAAACACTGGGAGCCACAAAACCTAGATAGGTGTGGTTGGGGTGGTTTCATGTCATTGGGCGGGAATGACATTGAGTTAGCCAGGCCCACCCAGGTTTTGTGGCTCCCGGTGTTTTCTGTGGGAAACTGGTCCAAATGACTCCTCGAGCGTTTAAGGTTGCAGACCCCTGTCCTATTTGATTTACCTAGAATGGCTGAGAATATAAATTACAAGCAAATTCTTTATGTTTGGAAATACTAAAGGGAATGTTAGTAAGTTTAGCTGTAATTTATCCCATTTCCAAACTGTGTTTAAAAGATTGGGATTATGAAGCACAATTACTTATTTCACATTGCTGAATCTTCCCTAAAATGAGCATATTATTAATTGCAGTAGAGATGATGCATTTGTCTAGTTCTTACATGGACTTTATGTGATCTCAGTATTTTATAAGGCTTGATTGTTGGTTTTTGTGCTATGTTAATAGTTTTTATCTTCTTTTTTCTTTTTGATGCTGTTCAACTTTACACAAGTTTAGGATGATCTTAAATTGGTATAAATGTATTGTGTGACATAAATTTTAAAAAGCTTTAAAAATCTTGCCAAGAAAACTGCTTGGACACATCTAACCAATCACCATTAGTCAAGAATGACTCAAAGTTGTTTTGATTTTTTTTAAACTAAATGTAGCATCCTTGCTCTATTATCCCTTCATTTGCAAATAAGGCTGATCTTTGTTCAAATTTAATACTTTGTAGTTTAAACCTAGTTCCATGAAACAGAATTATAATTAATATGCATAGTATGAAAGTTGGGGATAAAGACTTTAAAAGTTAATATTTAAACAAATCTTTAACTGATTGTTATGATTACTTTTACTAAAGCAAGATTTTCTATACTGACTGTTGTTGTATAAGATGCCAATTATATTATTCAAGATTAAAAAATGAGGCAATGAATTAAATATTAAGGTTTCCAACCTTCAGGAATTTCATGAAATTCTAAAGTTTTCTTTGTTTACATTTTTCCAGGTGATTCATGGCAGGGGACGTGGAAGGGTTTAGTTCCTCCATCCATGACACCAGCGTCTCAGCTGGGTTCAGAACACTGTATGAGGAGGGATTACTGCTTGATGTCACTCTTGTCATTGAGGATCACCAATTTCAAGCTCATAAAGCACTTCTTGCCACCCAAAGTGATTACTTCAGGATTATGTTTACTGCTGATATGAGGGAACGAGATCAGGACAAAATCTACTTAAAAGGACTGACAGCAACAGGCTTCAGCCATGTTCTCCAGTTCATGTACTATGGAACTATTGAACTGAGCATGAGCACTGTTCATGAGATCCTGCAGGCTGCCATGTATGTTCAACTTATTGAAGTGGTGAAGTTCTGCTGCTCCTTTCTTTTAGCAAAAATATGTTTGGAAAACTGTGCAGAAATTATGAGACTTTTAGATGATTTTGGTGTAAACATTGAAGGAGTAAGAGAAAAACTGGATTCCTTTTTGTTAGAAAATTTTGTGCCTCTCATGGCCAGACCTGATTTTTTGTCCTGTCTCAGTTTTGAAAAGCTTATGACTTATTTGGATAATGATCATCTGAGCAGATTCCCAGAGATAGAACTCTATGAGGCTGTTCAGACTTGGCTGCGGCATGATAGAAGACGCTGGAGACATACTGACACCATCATTCAGAATATCAGATTTTGTTTGATGACACCATCCAGTGTTTTCGAAAAGGTTGGTGCATTTGAAAGCAGTAGATAGTATTCATGTGTTTAGGGCAGCATCCTATTAATAGGTAAAATCCCCAAAATTAGTTGAAGGGGAAATATAAGAGTGTTTTAGAAAGTGGAACCTTGAAATCATGTCTGAAATGAGTGCCATTTTAATTTTAAAGCAAAGTTTCCCAGTTAAAGGTAAAAGAATTTACAACCAGAAAACAGGTAGGTTTACAGTTTTTCTGATTATCAATTAAAGTGAAAACCATTCAGTAGTGAAAAGCCTACAAGACTGTTTATGATAATCAGTGAAATCTGTGGTTTGTGTATTGACATTGCACAGTTGTGGAAGACATATATTTAAAAATATAAGAGTGTGCTAGAAAAAGAATCTCAGCATTTTATGTTTAGATGTTGAACTTGATTTATTGATCTGATACATCACATTTGTACAGGAGCTCAAGAGAGGGTAAATAATATTCCCTCCTTGGCTTTATTTTGTTGGTTCCAACAGATTCAGTGCAGGATCTGTAATGAAAAAAAAATGTACTGTTTTTATTTTTACTTTATAAAAAGAGATGTGAGATACTAAGTTATAATTCTCTTTTCTGTTCTCTGATTGGGATATAAATTGTGGTTCCTCTTCCAGTTATTTTTCTTCAATGGCAGAGCAGTGGGCATTATGGTAGATGTTCTCTATGTTGAGATTGATAGAGATCTTTGGAGGCTATGGTTGTTGGAGTGTAAGAAATAAATCAATTAGGAACTGGTTTATTGACCAGGTTTACTGATTAATATATGACTTTAAGAAGTTGAGCACAGTTTGACTTTAGAAAGACTCTTTAAATTGGAAAGGTCAGGACAGAAAATATTAAAAGAGAGAATATGAATAAGGGTGAAGCAACAGAGAAAGTAAGGTCTGTAAATCATATGTAATGTTCCTTTAGCAAATTAAATACAAAAAATTAAATTGGGCCAACTATAAGAATTTCCTCTTTATGTAATTAAATAATTGGGTCTTCTGTGCTTGGGCGGCACAGAGGCTCAGCAGTTAAAATGCTGGGCTTGGCTGAAAAGTCAGCAGCCCAGGTTCGAGTCCTTTTTATTATTATAAGATTTTTTTTATTTTTAAATATATATATAAGTATTAAATACATGAACAGTGTTGCTTCTAGGTATCGTTCATTTTGATACCAAATAATAAAATTGACAATTTTGATAATCGTACATTGATCATGCTCACACCATTATGATAACATTGTACATAATACAATCATCTTTCAACTTCTAATCCTTTCATCTCTATACTAATTTTGACATCTTACATAAAAGTATTTATAGTAATATTATGCTATTTCCCTCAATTCCAGTTTCTACCTGTTTCATATTTCAATAATACAAATCTTATATTAATAGGTGTTCTATTTCTATCTTTCCTCTCTTATCCCTTTTAATATTTCAATTCTTGTACATTTTTAAAATTATATTCGCATACTCACATCATTGTCATAACAATATATATATTACAATCAAAGTTGTTAACATAATATTTACTCCATATATATATATATATATATATATATATATATATATATATATATATATATATATATATATATATATATATATATATATATATATAATCCCTTGTCATTTAATTAATCAATATTTTATTATTCAATGCTAATAGTCATGGTAACCTTAGTGATGTTATTTAAATGTGTATAATACAATCTGTCGAGTGTCAAATAACCCTTGACACCACACACACCTTAACAGCATAGAAGACCACGAAGGGGGGGCAGGGGAATACCGTCAGAGGATCCAGAACATCTGAATAAACTCCAGCAACGGATCACAGTGGAGGGGGGTGTTGCATTAGGACAACATACACACTGATAGTGGGTGATGGACGGGACACAAGAAAAGGGGGGTTGGACATACATCTGAGGGATTGGGAATGAAAAGGAGACTGACGTCAAGGGGCTGCAACCAACGGTAAACCAAGGGAAAACCAAGCGGCAGATTCGAGTGTAACAGCTGAGAGAGATTGCCTGGGGACAGATAACGAGGTTAATGAGCTAATGAGGCACTATAAAACCAGCCAGGCGGGAAGCTTGGGCATCTCTGACTTCCTCTCAGCCCCTCTGGAGCCACTGGTGCTTCGCCAGTCGCTTTCATTAAACCAGGTTTTGAACCGCAGCTTCTATCGTGGGTACGTATGTGTGTTGTGTTCCTTCATGCCTGGTGAAGCACTGGCAGCTCCAGAGGGGCTGAGACAATCATCTTTCATTTTCTGATCATTTCCTGTATCTATAATTTTAAAACATTATATAAGAATATGCATAATAATATTTCCCCTCTTCATAATTCCTACCTCTAATCTAAATCCAAGTAGCACACATCTTATATTGGTGGATATTCTACTTATACCCAATATTACAGCTTTTCGCTCAGTCCCAAAATCATTTCTCAAAATGCCCAATATTTGTAGTTCTTTATAGTCCTCCACCAGTCAATTTACTCCTTCCAGATTTTCCCTTGTCTTCATCAGTCACATAACCAACTCTTTGATTTCAGTGATAGTTCCAAGTGTTTGTGAACTACTCTACTTAGCAATCTTCAAAGGTCTCGGAAATTTTCCCTCCTTGGTCTTGAGAAGAATAATTATCAAATAATATGCAGCAGAAAACACAGTCTTCCAGATGTTGTTTATCTCCACTCTGTATTCCTGATTAATCCCAAGGACTTTTGTTTTTGTAAAAATATAGTGTTTCTTTTTTTCACCAGTAGATGGCATCCTCACCTAGCATTTCAGCATTGTACCCAGTATAACAGCTGAAAACCGTTCCCTTCAAATAATTTCTTTCACTTTTTCCAATATACAGTCCAATATTTCCAGCATTTTAAAATGCCTTTTCAAAGTGTGCCAACAAATATTCAAATCCAATCTGCATTTTAAAAATTATATCCTTTCTTAAAATTCACTTTCTTTCAAGTCTATGATTTTTCTCCAAGTATCTTTCCGGGGTTTCTTTTCTTTGGGGTTTAATCTCTAGAAAATCATCTCACCCAGCTCCAGATCACTGTTCAAACACCACTCCAGCACATTTCTTTCTTCGATTGTCCCAGCTTCACAGTGGCCATAATGGCCGCCTCTCCTTCTTCGATGTTGGATAGGAGAGTAAGCCTCGGATCAAAGCAGGAGAGTTGTGACTCTCCGCGATCTGCAAGATCGTTTGTCAACCCTACAGGGTGACTTTTGCCCTTTAAGGATCCCCCAACAAGGAGGGTTCAGCCTAAGTTCGTGGAGCCCCGCCTCCTACAATTGTAACACAGCGACGCCAAACCGGAAGTCCCCGGGTTCGAGTCCTGAGTGCCAAGCAATGGGGTGAACTCCTGTCCTCACCCCAGCTCCTGCCAGCGTAGCAGTTCGAATGCAGGTAGATAAATAGGTACCCATTTCAGTGGGAATCAGTTCCCTGACGTCATGCTGGCCACATGACCACGGAAATTTCTTTGGACAATACTTGCTTAAAGGCCTTGAAGCACAAATAAGCACCACTCCCTATAGTCGGCAGTGACTAGCGAAGTAAAATCCCCAGGGACTCCTTTACTTTTTTTACCTTCTATGCTTACTTATGCATCAGAAGCATGTGTAGCCTGTAAGCAATGTAACGTCCTTGGATAAGATACCTACATTCCCCTGACCCATAAATCTGATTACATAAATAACAGCCCTTCTATAATTTTTAAATTAAAAAAAAAACAATAGCGTAATGAGAAAAAAAACCCTCAAGAGATAGTTCATGTACTGCTATGTTATCTAGAATTCAACTTTTTGACTATCTCAACCTGACATTGTGGGCTGGAAAATCTTGCCCTGGAATATGTGAATCTTCCTTTTGATGACTAGAATAATATGTGACTAATTTTAAAAGGTGCCAAATATTTATGACCCACTGGGTCACTATTTCAGAGATATTTCCTTACCAAATTCCTCAATGCCTTCAACAGTGACTGAGCTTCTAACGTACTGCCTTCACTAGAAAAGCTCTTAAAAATTCAGGGACATATTCAAAGATGTATCTGTTTAAAGAAAATGTTTTATGACCTATTTTGTATTATGTCATAAAATATTTTATATTAATTTTTATGTCATAAATAATTTTATAAAATCTGTCAAATTTCAAGTCCACTGGAGTCATGGCTTCTTGATTTTGGACATATTCTGTAAATCAGTCTGTTTGAGGTAACTTGGTTCAAAAATTACTGTCTAATGATGCACCATTTCACCATTTAAAAGTTATGAGAATGAGAGTTTTAGTATATATAGATGTATGTGGAGAAATCATGACTTCTCCTCCCTGGTTGGGAACGGCAGGCAGCGCTGGGTAGACTCCGTCAATTGACCAATTAGGACCGGGTCTGCAATGACGTTAAGTCCCGCCCTTTCCTGCTGCTCTCCAGTTTATCAACTCGGTCGACTTGGACAGTCGTGTCTCCTGCATTGCCTTCTCTTATCTTAGCTTCAAAACAAACAAACAAAAACATTTTAAAGGAGCAGTTTGGCGGACGATCGGAGCGCTACCAGCGTGAAGGACTCGTTCCGGTCCCGCTGACGGCTGATTGCGGCTCCTAACTGCCGGCCGGCAGTTTTTTCAGGCAGGGCCCACGAGTTCGCTCCGTAGCCCTGTTCTGCACCGCGCTCGCCTCCTTCTCGATTTGGCGGGTGGTTTTCGCTAGTCCCAAGCCTTTGCTTAGCAGCCCATCTCGTAACGGCGATCAGCGGCTTAGATCGCAGTGAGTTGTCTGCTGCTGGGTGATTGATCTCCGTCATTCCTAGCACGAGGAGCGCAGTGAGTACAGGGGCCATTTTCTCTTTAATTTTGGCGCCAAGGGAGCTCCTTCCAAGATGGCGGACGCCCGTTCTTCAAGAGCTGGCCGTGGGGCGGTATCCCATAAAGATAGCGCCATAGCAGCGATCCGGGGGAAGGGACCTCAGGCCATCAGCGAAGCCATAAAAGGTCTAAAGTGCCATCTGCCCCTCCAGCTAAATTGGCGCAAACCCTGAAGGATGAGCAGCGCCGCCACAAGGCTCTGGAACAAGCCGTTCAAAAAGCGCAGCTCCAAGCCGCAAAACATTCCGTGACCCTTCCCACCTCAGCTGCCCCTCAGGTTACTTCCCCTGGGGTTTCTGACAATCAAGCCCAACCCCAGGCCAACCATAGGGCTTCGCTTTCTCCAGATCATTTTGGCACGGGGATTTCTCCTTCTACTGATGAAGCAGCTATTTTATTCGCCACGCTGCCTCCTGAGGGCCATTCCCCAATTTCTGATTCTCAGAACCGGGGGGACATTGCTTCATCGGAATACCAGCCTCCTCCTCCTCCTTCTCCTCTCCCACCCCCTCCTCCCCCCCTCTTCCTCCTCCGGCTATTGACTCTCTGCCTTCTACTATTCCTCCTGCTCTGGCATCCATCATTACAGCTGCCATCCGTCAGGGGATATCAGAGGGTCTTCACCAGCATGCTGAGTCTGAGGTGTCTGACTACGCCAGTCAAGTCAGCAGTTTATCACGCAGGAGAGAGGCTTCACCCCATCTGGAGAGACCCTCATCTCCAACTTCTGCCAGGCAGATCTCTCTATCAGCTGAGGACCTTGCCCTGGACCAAGATTGGTCTGATGATGAAGGTCTTGCACCCGACCAACCGGCCTTCATAGGCCTTTTCAAACCTCACCTTTTTTGCTCCTTGCTATTTAAAGCTCTATCTGTCACCAAAATGTTGCCTGCTCCCTCTGTTCCAGCAGCTTCTTCCTCTACTGATGATCCCTCCGCTTCTCTCTTTGCAGAACAGCCTGCTCGAGTGGATACCTTGCCAGCACCAAAATTGTTTTCAGATGTGGTGAAGAGGCAGTGGGCATCTCCTGGTTCTGGGCCCTTGCCCAACTCTCAGGACAAAAAGTTTTATGCTATGGCAACTGACTTTTCTGACTTATTGCAGGTACCAATTGTGGACGCTCCGGTTGTAGCCTTGTCATCTTCTACTCACCTTGCTGGCCCTCCTGATGAGTCCTTGCGCCCTGAAGACAAACGAGCCGAGCGTACCCTGATCAAAGGTCATCAAGCTTCAGCATGGGCGGTAAGAGCCGCTTCGGCGGCATCTTTCTTCAACAGGGCCTCTATATTGTGGTTGAAACAGCTGCAGGATCGTCTTCCAGCCTCCAACACGCGCTCTCAACAAGACATTAATAAAATATTAGCCGCAGTGGAATTTTCGGCCGATGCGACCCTTAACACTGCCCGTTTCGCAGCCAAAGCCATTGGATCCTCAGTCACATCCCGGAGACTCTTCTGGCTCCGCCACTGGCAAGCCGATGCCAGAAACAAATGGCGCTTAGCAGCTTCTCCTTATGAAGGGAACAACCTGTTTGGTTCCTCCTCTGATCCTATTTTGGTTGAGACCAGGGATCACAAGAAAGTTTTTCCAGTGGTGTTTCAGAGGTCGGAATTTTGTCAACAATCTTATTATCGGGCCCAGTCCTTTCGTCCATCCGAAAGTGGCTCCTCCTTCAACCGTTCCTCTCACAACTTTTCCTCCAGAGGAATGCAAAATCAAGACTTTCAGGTCAGATCCAATTCTAGATTCCCCCCCAGAAGGTCCTTCCGAGGTGGCAGAGGCCGCCCCTTCCGAAAATCTCGTTAATCGGCCTCCAGATTCTCTAGTTGGGGGCCGCCTTTCTTTTTTCTCCGATACTTGGGATGCCACTACCTCTGATATTTGGGTTCGTTCTACCATTTGGGAGGGTCTTCGTTTGGAGTTTAGTTCTCTTCCCCCTCGGGTTTTTGTTTCTTGCTTCCTTTCCCAAGACCTTCCTTCCCTCGCCCGTATGGCCTCTGCAGTTGCCCATCTTCTCCAGATCAAGGCCATCGAGGTCGTTCCTCAGGCGGAACGCAGGTCCGGTTTTTATTCCCGTCTCTTTCTAGTCCCCAAGGCTTCCGGGGGCTGGTGCGCCATCTTGGACCTGAAATCATTGAACCGATTCATAACATACCGCCGGTTCAAGATGCACTCCCTTCATACTATCTTGGAATGTATTCGGGAAGGTGATTTCCTTGCCCCGGTGGATTTAACCGAGGCCTATTTGCATGTGCCCATTTTTCTACCCCATCGTAAATTCCTCCGCTTTTATTATAGGGGCTCTCACTATCAATATAGGGCTCTCCCCTTCGGCCTTTCTTCTTCACCCAGGGTCTTCACTAAGTTGATGGCGGCCCTTGTCGCTCATATCCGATCCCTTCCCATTCGTATTTTATTTTACCTGGATGATATTCTTATTCTTTCCTCCTCCCTTCAAAGGGCTTGGCAGGATGTTTCTACTTCTCTCCGTTTGCTTGAGGCTCCCGGTTTCCTGATCAATTGGGCCAAGAGTTCTCTGTCTCCCTCGACCCGTATCCAACATTTAGGAGCTGTCATTGACACTCTCTCGTCCAGGGTTTTCCTGTCACCGGCACGCCAGCCCAGCTTATCTGAATTGGCTTCTCAATGTTTAGAAGGCCGGCCTATGTCTATTCTTTCTCTTTCTCGTTTTCTGGGTAAAATGGTGTCCTCTTTCGACATCGTCCCTTGGTCCCGTTTGCATAGCAGGCGCCTTCAATGGTTCCTATTTCCCTTTCAACGGTCCTTTTCGGTTTCCTCTTTGCGCAAGGTTTCCCTCCCTCCAGCGGTTTTGGATTCCTTATGGTGGTGGTCATCTGCGGCCATCTCCAAGGGTACCTTGTTTAGAGAGACCCATAGATTAGTGCTTACTACCGATGTGAGCCTCACCGGCTGGGGTGCACACCTGGATTCCCATATGGTTCAGGGACTTTGGGCTAAGGAGGAGGAGGGCTGTTCCATTAACCTTCTAGAGCTGCGGGCGATTTTCCTCGCTTTACGCCATTTCCAACATTTGCTCCAAGGTCAGCATGTGCTCGTGTTAACCGACAACGTCTCCGCTAAGGCCCATGTTAACAGGCAAGCTGGCTCCCGCTCTCGGTCCCTTTTTCACGAATCCCTACAGCTAGGGTCCTTGGCCGAGTCTCATTTAGCCTCCCTACGGGCGTCTCACATTTCTGGCAAGTCTAACATTCAGGCAGATTCTCTTAGTCGCAATTTAGTGGACCATTCCGAATGGAAGCTTCATCCGGATCTCTTCCTGGACCTGTCTACTCGCTTTGGCTGCCCTGCGGTGGACTTGTTCGCTTCACACGTCAACCATTAGGTTCCGTGTTTCCTTTCCAGATTTCCATCTCCAGGCGTGGAAGCGGTGGATGCACTTCAGTCACCCTGGCCAAGGGGTGTTCTTCTTTATGCGTTTCCTCCCCTGCCACTCATCTCCAAGGTCATCAGGAAGCTCCTGGAAGAGAAGTTGGAACTGGTTCTCATAGCGCCGCACTGGCCTCGCCGGCCCTGGTTCTTGGACCTGGTTTCCCTGTCCACTGCCCGTCCATGGCGGATACCAGACGACCGAATTTGCCTACTACAGGGGGCTCTTGTACATCCCGAGCCCCAGTGGCTGCAACTAACCACCTGGAGACTGAGCGGGAGTTCTTGACTAGGGCCAACATTCCACCTGCTGCTATAAGGACCATCCAGGCCGCATGGCGCCCGTCCACCGCTCGTATTTACGAGTCTATCTGGCGCTCCTTCTCGTCCTGGTGCTCGACTCGCCAGATCAACCCTACTTCGCCTTCAGTGGCGCACGTCATCGGCTTTCTCCAAGACGGCTTCGACTCTGGCCTTGCTCCTTCTACTCTGAAGCAACAGGCCGCGGCCTTGGCTTCTGTCTCCGCATGTGACTCTCTGGCAACTGTTACTAAGGATCCCTTGATCTGCCAATTTCTGCGGGGAGTCTCCAACCTGAGGCCGCCGGTTGTCCACCGTTTCCCCACTTGGGACCTCTCAAAGGTTTTGTCCTCCCTCACACAACCTCCCTTGGAGCCCCTCAGGGCGACTACTCTGAAATTTCTCTCCTTTAAGGTGGCGTTTTTGGTGGCAGTGACCTCTGCCCATCGCATTTCCGAAATGGCCGCCTTGTCGGTTCGCCAAGACTTATGTATTTTCCATCACGACAAGGTGGTCCTCCGTTTGGACCCCACATTTCTCCCCAAAATAAATTCTATGTACCATCGTTCACAGGAAATCTCCTTGCCCAATTTTTTCCTAACCCGTCTCACCGCCTCGAAAAGGTGTGGCACACTCTCGACGTACGCAGAGCCTACATCTCCTGTTCTGCTTCCTTCCGTAAAACCGGCCTTGTTCGTCTCGTTTCAACCTACTATGATGGGAACCAAGGTTTCTGCTCCAACTCTGGGCCGTTGGATCCGTGCCACGATTGCCTTCGCATACGAGTTGCAGTCCCTTGCGATTCCCAGCCGAGTGACCGTGCATTCCACCAGGAGTGCGGCTACCTCCGCTGCATGGGTGACTCAAGCGTTATTGGAGGAAGTCTGCAAGGCGGCGACTTGGTCTACCCCGACACCGTTTATTAGACACTACCGTCTGGATGTCTACGCGTCAGCTGATGCGGCGTTCGGCAGACGGGTCCTGCAATGGGTTCATGTTTCCTGATCTTCGGCTCGCCCTGGCACTGCCCGCCCATTGGACATCAAGCTTTGGTATGTCCCAGCGCTGCCTGCCGTTCCCAACCAGGAAGGAGAATGGGCGTTGGTCCTACCTGATACGCCCGTTCTCTCCCGCGGGAGGGAACAGCAGGCAGCCCCCTCCCTATTGGGGCTGAGCCGTCGGGTGTCGGGGTGGGGTGGGTTCTACTTACCTTTCTTTACTTTCAGCAGGAGACACGCCAGTCTGCAGTGAATTCCTCGCCGATAAACTGGAGAGCAGCAGGAAAGGGCAGGACTTAACGTCATTGCAGACCCGGTCCTGATTGGTCAATTGACGGAGTCTACCCAGCGCTGCCTGCCGTTCCCTCCCGCGGGAGAGAACGGGCGTATCAGGTAGGACCAACGCCCATTTTAAGATATTGCTGGCCTATGATTTCAGAAGTATTAGCATACCTGAACTGTTGAAAGAGCTGCTGGAGTTTATAAATCAGCATATCTAAAGAGCTGTAAGCTTCCATATTCCTATAAAAGATTTTATTAAAGCAAACTCTTCTTAAATATATCTTCTATCAATCCATAGTTATTTTACAGTTTTAATTAATACATAGAACTTCTAAAATGTCATGTAATCAAATATAAATTCTATATAGATAATCCTTGATTTACAATAGTTCCTTTAGTGATCATTTGAAGCTATGACGGCACTAAAAATAGTGACATGACCATTTTTCACATGATCATTGCAGCATCCCCATGGTTATGTAATTAAAATTCAGACGCTTGGCAACTGACTCAAATTTATGATAGTTACATTGTCCCGGGGTCATGTAATCACCTTTTGCAACCTTCTGATAAGCAAAATCATTGGGGAAGCCAAATTAAGAATAGTATTAGTAATTTAACAACTACAGTGATTAACTTAACAATGTGACAAGAAAGATTGTGAACTGGAGCAAAATTCATTTAACAACTGTCTTGCATAGCATTCGAAAATTTTGGGCTCAGTTGTGGTCATAAGTCGAGGACAAGCTGTACTTGCTATTCAGTTGCCACTAATATACAAATATAATTTGTAAAATTAAAGTTTTTTGTGAACTATAACAGCGTACTGTGAACTATAATAGTGAACTATAATAGTGTAAAGATGCGTCAACTGCCCAGTTTTCTCTTAATATCTATAAAATGATTGCGCCTGTTAAAATACTTAACATATTAAAATCCATGTATCTTTTGATAAAGGTATGAGTTCTTAATTGACATAGTCATTAAAAGTTAATTTTAGAGCAAAGGGAGTCTTTATTACTGTATTTTTATATGTTTATATGTTAAGAAAACACACACACAACTCCTCTTAGATTATGTATTTTGAGCTAAAAATGAAATAATTACATCCTAAGAGATCAAGCTAAGTAACCAACAGTATTACAAGTATATTTTCCAACATTTAACTATAATGCTTATTGACTTTTAAAGAAATAAATATTTAAAAATAAATATGATTGTTGTGTATCATTGGTTACAAATATTTGAATTGATTAAAGGCTGAAAATTAGTTTTCCATATATGATATTTGCTAATTGCTATTCACTTTAAATACAGTATTTATATCTGTTTTATCCTTTTGTATCCTGTTTTATTTTTTTTTCTAGTGCAGTCATTTGTATCCATATTGTTGTCCTTCATCTCCTATCTGCAGTGTATACTTAGTCTCATTTGTACAACTAGTCCTCTCTTAGTGATTGCCCTCTTTAGTGAACATTCAAAGTTATGACAGTGCTGAAAAATTAACTTTATGATTGGTCCTTACACTTAAACCTTTGCAGGATCCCTGCAATCAAATGATTGAGATTCAGGCACTTCATCACTAGCAAGAGTTTACAACTCACAGCGTACTACAATCACATGATTGTCATCTATACACATTTGGCTTCTAACAAACAGAATAGAGAATTTGGCAGTAAAATTGCAAGTCTCAATCACATGATGTCTCAGTTAAAGCATGTGATTTGCTTAATGACTGTGGTGGAAGTGAGTTGATAACCCCATCAAGGATACATGAAGTTTTGTTTAAGAACTATATTACTTAACAATAGAATTGTGGATCCCAATTACCATAATTATGCAAGGACTACCTGTAATAACTTTTTGTCCAGGGACTATGCCCATTTTCCCCCCAAAATGCTTTGCTCTAGCACCATCTTTTTTATTCTAATTTGTTAAATAAAAAGTATTTTCATATGCATGTTTTGAGTGGGGCGGTAAAAAAGAGGAATAAGGTGATAATGCTCAAGCTAATAGCTGGTAACATTTAGACCTAGAATGATAATAAAGGACTAAACAAATAATGACAAATTAAAAGTTCCAAAACCTTCATTGGCAAAATATAGAAGAAGGAAATGTTGCCTTTTAATGAAATGGGCACTGTTAAAAAAAAGAACTTGGTGTGGACCAAACAAAACTGTTTTAAAAACTTATTACATAAATTGATTTTTCATTTGCTTCTGTGTTCAGAGTTCATGTTTTATGAATATAACAGGTAGCCTGTTCAAGCAAGACGTGTGTTGTATACACTTTATTATAATGATTCAAAGTTTAATATAAATAATTTATGAAATAAAGTTCATTAATTGGTAAATAATCATTTTCATGGTGAAGACCAATAGGGATGAAACTTAACACATTATTTTTGAGACTATCTTAAAGATGGATGTTTAGAAATATGTGTTAAAACTAAGCTTTCCTTGTAATAATACCTTTTGAAATTAAGTAGTCATAAATATCAAGAAGGTGTTTATTTCAAAATCTTTTATTTAATGTAATTTACAAAAAAAACCTTACCAACTAAAATACATTTCTAGGTTGGTGGTCTCGATATGTTGATAAATAAGAAGATACGAGATAGAGAAGTACTCTTGCACTAAGAAAGGTGTGTTGTATTAAAAACCAATTCATGTAGATTGAAAATGAGAGAGCATAATTCTCATTCATGTAATTGCTAGTAAATGGAGACTTTCCCCTATTTTTTGTATAGGGAAATATTTAATTTTAAAAATTTAAAAATACAGGTAGTCCTTGTTTAACTATGGTAATTGGGACTGGCAACTCTGTCACTAAGTGACATGGTCATAAAGTGTGACATCATATGACCCTGCTGACTTATAACATCAGTTGTGGTAGTTCCAGTTGCCATTGTTAGGTAAATTCCATGCAGTCACAGCATCCCACAGTCATGTTTATTGTTATTTGGCTTCCCATTGATGGAGGCTGAAGGTCACAAATGGCTATCATGCAACCATGGGATGCTGCAATGTAATTGCAAGACATCTATAATCACATGACAAAAGGGATGCTGTGACAACAACTATGAGGAACAGTTGTAAATCACATTTAGTACCATTGTAATTTCAGATGGTCGCTGACCAGGTGGTCATCGAATGAAGATTGCCTGAATTTTGCAGGGCCCTCATCAGTAACTGTTGTTATTAATGTAATATAATGTAATTGGAGAACTTGCCTCAATGTTAGACTAAATATTAATATTCTATCAAAAATAGAGCTTTGGGGAATTCAGTATTAGTATTAGGGAATTCATTATTGCTGATGCTATGTTATGTTGAACTGCATAAGTGAACTAGTAAAATACAAGTCTGCATTTAGCTGATACGGTAATTTTTGTATTTTAGTTTAGGGCCTGATAACTTCTGAATTAGAATTTGAAAGGCATGTTCAGAGGATTAGATATTTTAATTAGTTTCTTCTGTTGCACATTTTTATGGCCTTCGACAAATAGATTATAAAAATATGGAAAAGGGGATTTTCTTATTTATTGAAAGTGTTGTATATTAAAGATATAAATAGTAGAAGGAGTTAATTATGAAGAAGGTCAATCTAAAAATGTTACTTTAAAAGATTCCTAACCAAATCAGTGTTGGGATCTGTCATACTGAAAATGAGAAAAAAGTTCAGTGTGGCCTATAACCACCTGAATTGTACAATTCTGAGTAATTTTGTTGAAGAGCAGCAAAGTAGAAGTGATATTGGTTGATAAGATTACTTAAAAGCTCTTCTGGGTTTTTATTTTAGCTAATAAATTGTATTTGAAGTATTTGTTTCCTGGTTTCCCTTAATTTGGGAAATTAGCCAATTTATTTCTGAACAATTTTTCTATAATATTTTCATGCTACCTACAAAGTCATATATAGTTTTGGGCAGGGGTGAAATGCTCCCGGTTCAGACCGGCTTGGGCGAGTAGGTAGCGATGGCGGTGGGCAGTTCGGAGAACTGGTAGCAAGAATCCCTGCCCCCGCACCCATGCCCAGCTGAGCCACGCGATCATCAGAGGCTTTTTTTCTTTTAAATGCCTTTGACGATCCAAGCTCTGACGATGCCAGCTGAGTTGCCTGCCGATCAGGCAACTCAGCTGGGATCGTCAGAGCCATTTAAAAGAAAAAAAGTTTTTTTCTTTTAAATGGCTCTGACGATCCCAGCTCTGACAAGCCCAGCTGAGTTGCCTGATCGTCAGAGGGTTTTTAAAAAACCCTCTGACGATCAGGCAACTCAGCTGGGATTGTCAGAGCCTTTTGAAAGCATTTTTTACATGGTTTTACATGTAAAAAATGGTTTTAAAAGTAAAAAAAAATTGGCCATGCCCACCCAGTCACATTATCCCCCCACCAAGCCACGCCCACAGAACCAGTAGTAACAAATTTTAGATTTCACCACTGGTTTTAGGCCTACATAGGACCACCTCTCTCTAACAGTTGTTGCCCTTTTCCCAAATGGGCAGGTGTTATGGTGGGAAGCATGAGGTTTTTTGGGGGGTTTTTGCTGTAATTTATATGCCGCCCTTCTCCAGAGACTCAGGGTGGCTTACAATGCGTTAAGCAATACAAAGTATTCTTTGTAAATCTGCCTACTTTGAAATACTTTGATGCAAGGAGAGCCTTCACACTCAATGGACTTCTAGAAGCAAGTGAAAATAAGACTGTTCTTAAGTCCTGGGGTATAATTATAACTAGCAAGTGTATATTCGGTAAATTGAACATTATTTTTAGCATTAATTTGAGATTGGACTACTATTTAAATTATATTGACTTAAATTTCATGTTATCTGGTAAGTTCTGTAAACTAGTATCTAGAATACCTAGAATCTGCCTAGTTTCAGAGGGTAGATACATCTTGAAAATAAATATATGTATTTTGCTCTATTCTTAGGTGAAAACTTCAGAATTTTATCGTTATTCCAGGCAGTTGCGGCATGAAGTGGAGCAGGCTATGAATTACTTCCATAGTGTGCATCAACAGCCTTTGATGGAAATGAAATCAAATCGCATTCGTTCTGCCAAACCCCAGACTGCAGTATTTAGAGGAATGATAGGACACAGCATGGTAAATAGCAAAATACTCCTTCTGCACAAGCCAAGGGTCTGGTGGGAGTTAGAAGGCCCACAAGTACCTTTGAGACCAGATTGCCTTGCTATTGTTAATAATTTTGTGTTCTTATTGGGTGGGGAAGAGTTGGGGCCAGATGGTGAATTTCATGCTTCCTCCAAGGTGTTCCGATATGATCCAAGGCAAAACTCTTGGTTGCGAATGGCAGATATGTCTGTGCCACGGTCAGAATTTGCTGTTGGTGTTATTGGAAGATATATCTATGCAGTAGCTGGAAGAACAAGAGATGAAACATTTTATTCAACCGAACGATATGATATTACAGAAGATAAGTGGGAATTTGTAGATCCTTATCCGGTCAATAAATACGGACATGAAGGAACTGTTCTTGGCAGCAAATTGTACATCACTGGTGGAATAACGTCGTCTTCTACATCCAAGCAGGTGTGTGTATTTGATCCCAGTAAAGAAGGAACTGTGGAGCAGCGAACAAGAAGGACTCAAGTGGTGACTAATTGTTGGGAAAACAAATGCAAAATGAATTATGCAAGATGTTTTCACAAAATGCTTTCCTATAATGGCAAGCTTTATGTTTTTGGAGGTGTCTGTGTAATCCTGAGAGCCTCGTTTGAATCTCAAGGCTGCCCTTCTACAGAGGTTTACGATCCAGATACTGATCAATGGACAATTTTGGCTTCTATGCCAATTGGTAGAAGTGGCCATGGTGTGGCTGTTCTGGACAAGCAGATAATGGTTCTTGGAGGCCTTTGTTACAATGGTCACTACAGTGATTCAATTCTTACTTTTGATCCTGAAGATAATAAATGGAAAGAAGATGAATATCCAAGAATGCCCTGCAAACTTGATGGTTTACAAGTTTGTAGCCTACATTTTCCCGAATATGTGCTAGAACATGTTAGACGTTGTAGTTAAAAGACTCAAGAAGAAAGTATTCATGAGAAAAGCAGAGTAAAGTAGAGGGAAATAAAGCAAATATCATTGACTTGTGTTATATACATCTTAATAAAGAAAAAAGTGTACAGGAATGTATTTACAAAGTTTATATATAGGAATAACTGCAGTTTCATAATGATTAAATTTTTTTACATATTATATAGTTTGAGAGAAGGAAAAATAAAAGATGTTCTTCCATTTTATGTCTTGTAACACCATCTATTATCTCTGTAAACAAAACTTTGTGTTCAGAAAGTACTGGAACATACTGTTTTTGAAAGGTGGTTTAAAAGCAAATGTATTTTTTAAAGAAAATTTGGACACCCTTACTAGAACAGATTCTATTCTAATATAGCAGTGCAATGGGCCTTTTGTTTTAAGTATGTTATTTGTTTTTTCACTTTTATTTCACTTTGTATTTTCACTTTTATGCCCCCTGAACAAATTTGACACATCATCTTTTGATATTGGTCACAATTTAAAATAGTTTTCTATTTTTATATGATTTTCCTTAATTTTATGCAATAGTTCCTATTAGTCTTGCTGAAAAATAAGTTTCTAAAAGTAATTTAAGTTTTTTAATGAAAATTCTAGACTGCCTTTGTTTTAATTGTTTGTGAATAAAATTTATGTATAAAGGAGGGTCAAGATAAAATGCGTATTTTTATGTGCAGCTAAAAATCTATTTTTACTAGTGCACAGATATCAGCCATATCTGTAGAATTTTAGCTTTGATGGTATCCTTTCATATATACATTCATTGGATAATCGAAAGCTTCATTCTCATTAATGTATATGCTGACTGATGGAGTAATATTTGAACTCCTTTTAATGCAAATAAGGAAGAAAGTGAAGAAAGTGTATTTTTGAAAGATTTCCCAAAATCTTCTTAGTGCTTTGCTCTGAAATACCCAACATAAATGTATATAATAAGCATAAAATCTGCTCTTTATGAGCAGATAATTTTCTCCAGATATTATCAGCTATTGGCAAAACCATTAAGGAAATGGTTTTTCTGATTAAGCTGTTGTATTTAAAAACAGAGATTTGACTAACTCAGCATTATTTCAGCAAACTTGAAAATATTACTGGCTTCGCTATCTGAATAGGATGGCTGGCAGCAGAGGGATCCTGTATCCCTTGAAATTTTGTTGAACTACAACACCCAACCTCAGTCACCAAGGCCAGTTGTAGTTGGCAAAATTTGGAGTTCCCACCTCTGGACAATAAGATGATGTTAAAAGCACTCTCTAAATATGTGGACACATGTCTGAAAATGTGTGATATCCCTCAATCTGAATAGAATTTTGGATTGACATTGAACTTTCATTATCTCTTTAAAGTAATTTGGAAATGTGAAAAATAATAGCTGACAATTTGAAACTTGCTGATTCTAGGCAGACTGCTGAAATGGTTTCATGAGATTCAATGCTCATGTAAACCATAAAGATATAAACTGCACAATTTTATTTTAGCATTTTGGGAACCTCTACATAACAACATGCTATATTCTTGGAGTTTAACATTATGCATGTGCTAAGTTCCCAATTTTTGCTGTGTTAAACAGCAACATACTTGACTGAAGCAAATGATATATAGTATCATTATATTATATAATTGTGTTCTTTCCAAGCTTTTTTCTCTGAAAGATAAATTAATGGGGCAATATTACTTTGTAATTATCTAAAAGATAACAAGTATAAATTACCCCTGTAATAATATCCTGTATTTACTGAGGTCATGTTATTAAAAATGGTAGGCCAAATTTTCTCATTAGTTTCTTGCACACAGACAAATATGAAATGTTCATAAATTGCATATGTTTCTGAAAAAAGCATCGTACTAGCACAAATTCAAATGCATGTTAAACCAAAAGTGATCCTCTTACGTTTATTACTTTTAATGTAGACATTGGACAGTTACTAACCTTATTAAGATGCAACCAAAGCTTAATTCTGTAACTAGTAACATAATAACAGAATTTATGTGCTAGGGAAAATGTAGCACAAAAATTTTGTTCTGTTTTAAAATAAACCACCCTGCTTGGATTCAGTTTTGAAGGTATATGAGTTGGTATATACCGCCAATAGTTCCTGAATGAATAAAAAAATTCTGATTTTTTTATTCATAAAATAAAAGCAGCATACTAATGTTTATATATACACATTCATCCATTATTTCTCCTATTTTGCTATAGACCTATTCATTTTTATATTAGTATATGGAATATAGTATATAAAGAGGGGGAAATTGTAAATGAGCTTAATCCACAGCATGCTTCAAAATGTGATGTATAACTTCTCACATCCCATTTTAAAAACTTATGTTGCCAGAGGAACATAATCTAAATCTCTCAAAATAAGTATAGAGTTTTTCAGTAACTTGAATTTTTGCTCACCATAAAATTTACTTCTATTTTTTTAGTCTATTCTTTAGACTAAAATTAAATAATTCTAGAAGTGTTTGTAATAGCAGGATAAGATCAGATAAAAATGAAAGTGAATTTTTTTCCAAGTATGCTAAAGAGCCACTTTTGTATAATGTTAATTATTATATTAACAGAGAATAGCAGAGAAGCTTAGACACTTACTGTTGCTGCTTCATTATGATTGTTATGAGACCAAAGACTTCTGGCTGTAAGAGAATGAGAGTTTTTGTTTACATCTAACTTGGGGGAAATCATTATGTTAGGCTTAAGCAATGGCTTACCTGCCTGGCTTTTAAGTAATATTTGAATACTGATAGCTCTAATCTCTTGTAAAGTTAATTTGATTCTCGGTTTTCCAGGTCATGGTTGTCCCAAAGGTGCTTTTTTTCAAGACTTGTCCAGTTGCCTCTTGAAAAAAAAAAAAGCACCTTTGGAAGAATTTGACAGTCCCTTTGCAGTTATATTTCAGAGTTTCTAAGGCCATGGGTCTTCATTACTAATATATAAAATGTTTTTTTAATAAAATGTATCAATATGTGTCTATCCATGCAGAGTTGATAAAGGCATTTTTACTCTAGAAATGCTTTTAAAACAGAATCCTCCATAGCCAAGTTTATATGCTATGTGGCCTGATCAATACCTAAATCATCCTGGGTATCATATAGAAGAAGAGTTTTAAAAAATAATTTACCACTGAGACAATAGTAAAATTATGAAATATATTAATAGATATAGCAATAGTACTTAGACTTATATATCACTTCACAGTGCTTTACAGTCATCCTTAAGCGGTTTACAGAGTCAGCATATTGCCCCCAACAATGTGGGTCCTCATTTTACCAACCTCAGAAGGATGGAAGGCTGAGTCAACATTGAGCCTGGTAGAGATTTGAACTGCCAAATTGCAGGCAGCCAGCAGAAGTAGCCTGCAGTACTGCATTCTAACCACTGCAGCTCTGCTTTCTCAATTATAATAAGTTATCTGAAAAGGCACATTAAATGTAATGGAACTATGGTGCTTGTGCTTTTTAATTTCTCATCCATTGTAATACTTAATGGAAAGTTAGCTTAAATGAGTTACTGAACCGATACTTAAAGTTAGCCTATTTAGGATGTCAACCTCAAGTTTTTCAATCTTGCTGTTGCATAAAAATACAATTTATCTAAATGTGAATGTTGATTTTGTTTCTTTGATTAAAAGGCAAATATTCTTCAGCTTACAAATGTCAGATGATTTCTAACCTATTATGTATCTTCCGGTGGTTCACGATAATCTAGATAATCTTCTAAATTGTACTTTATTGAAATTCCTATGCATATAAAGGTAACTTAAGGTTACAAGAGAAAATAATGTAACAATGTAGCAAGTATAGCAAATTATTCATCCTTTTGGTATTGAGAATTGTAGTTCTTTGGTATTTCTCCATTCATGTCTGTCACAACTATAATTTAAATGTATTTAAAATATAGCTACTCAACTTACACTGAACTTTGGACACTTCCCAAATTGATTCCACACTCTCCTAAAAAGCTCACTATTTAGTTTAAACCATTTCATCTCATTGTTAAATTAAAATGCCAACTTTAGTGCCAAAATGGAAGAGGAAGGAAACATGAACGTTTTTAGAGGGTTTAGACATAATGCACTAGACCAGTGATGGCTAACCTTTTTGCCATCGTGTGCCAGGAGTGGGGGAGAGGGTGGAAGGGGGGGGTCGCACGCACGTGTGCCCACACCCATAATTCTATGTGACCCACACGTGTAACCCTCCCGCTCCCCCCACCCCACTCCTGGCACACAATGTCACGGTGGGCCCGGTAGGCCCGTTTTTCTCTCTCCCCAGGCTCCAGAGCCTTTCTAGGAGTTTGGGGAGGGCAAAAACGGCCTTTCCCACCCCCCAGGACACCCACCGGAGGCTGGAAACGGTCTGTTTGCCAACTTCTGCTCCCACCGAAAGTTGTCCAGAGGGCCTCCAGGGGGGTGGGGAAGGCCGTTTTCACCCTCCCCAAGCTTCTAGAAAGGCTCTGGAGCCTGGGGAGAGAAAAAAATGGGCCTTTCCCACCACCCCCCGAGGCCCACCGGGGGCAGGAAACAGCCTGTTTCCCTATTTCTGGTGGGCTCAGAAGGCCCGAAAATAAGCTGGCTGGCATACCCATGCGTGCTAGAGCTGAGCTCATGTGCCCACTGATATGGCTATGTGTGCCACCTGTGGCACACGTACCATAGGTTCGCCGTCACGGCACTAGACTAAGGTCTGTTTATTTCACTTGGGAGTCTGTATAAACACTTGGTAGTGTTAGAAGAAGAAAGACTATTCTTAAGAATATATGGCTCTCCAAAAACTCTAGTGTCTTGCATTAATGAATGTTTACATGTGCTTTATAAATTATTTTTTTAAAACAAATTACTCTAGAAAGCCTATTCTTACATTTTATTTTATGACATGTCCATGTACTTGTGAATACTATTTTCTATACTATTTTAGTGGAGAAAAGTAATACAACTAAAAGAGAAGGATACCACATGAAAAAAATCAGACGCCAAATAAAAACCGAAAGCATGATTTGTATGTCCATTTCTTATACTAAGTTAGTACTAGAAGAAAAGTCACATGTAAAACCATAACAACCACTAGGCTAACTTCATAGAGTTCATCACTGCTCATTTTTTTATTCATATTATAAAGTGGCTGAATGAAAATTCTGAATTTTCTTATCACATAAACTACTGATATTCTGAAGAAATGGAATTAAAGTATAAAATTCAATTTCTAAAGCAAGTATATTTATACATAATTCAAGAATATCTCTGTTACTGTCAATATAAACAAGAAAAGGAAATAAGGTCCAATACCTGAAAACAAAACTTGCTTAAAGTTCCATAACTAGAAAATGATTTCTCTCAATTTTATGGTATTGTAGCATTACAAGATTTATTCAACTTTTGGAAGAAGAAAAAAAGGGACAGTGACATACATTTGAATGAAAATAAGAACCAGTTATTCTGAATTAAATTAATAAATCTTAATTAGGATTAAATTTTATATGTAAGTTTTATAAATAGAATTTCAAATACTATGCCAAATTTTGAGAATATGTTAGTAACAATAGTTGGAGAAGTTGCTGTTGCAGGATGGCGATGCATAATCTAATGCTGCTTTTCAACATATCTAATAAAATGTTTGCATGTTAATTTGAGTTACCTTTGAATTGTGCTACAATAAATTGGAATACTTTATTCAAATATGCACTGTGCAGTTCTAATAATTTACCTGAAGCAATTGTGAAACTGCAATCTTTTAATCTTAAAAACATTTCTTTCTTTCTACTTCTTTGTAAATGTTATTCCAACTCATCCTGTCAATGCATTATGTTCAAACGTGCATATATACCCTGTTTTGTTTTTAAGCAAGGTGTAAAAATTGTATATAAATAAGAATGTAAATAAAATATTTTTAATTTTCACTATAATTTTTCCATTTTTTGTTCCTTTTCAATTATTAAGTCTGTTTCACATTCTTAAAGTCATATATATTGACTTACTTGTGAAAGTACTCAGCTGAGCCGAAATGCAAATAGAACAGTTTGGACCAGTTGTAAATTTTAACAGTGTAATGAAATTTGAATACTTTAGAGCCTTAATAACTTTGATGGGAAAAGTAAGGAAGCTATACTTTTTTCTTTGAAAGCAATATTTAAAAATGCTTAGCTTTGCCTATTGTCCATTGATAATGCTAAAATTACTGTGTAAAGCATTTAAAAGAATTGTTTCATAAAATGTATAAGCCAATTTACTTTATTTACTAAATTTTTATAGCACCTTTATTGATTGAAGGAATTAACCTTTCTTCAAAGCATAAAACTAGAGGCAACTTTTGCAAGATTGATGTGGCTGTTTTGCAAGCTGCTCACAGATGTCTCACATGATAAATTTATCTGGTGTTGTATATTGTCAACCTTGCCTTTGATGTGATGGGCGGTCATACAAATTTGATAAGTAAATAAATGGGTAAGTATGAAAACTCAATGTTTTCCTGGTAGACTGAATGGAAGGGTGAATGTGCAGGTGTACAGAAATAATTGGAAACCACTTTTGAAGCAGCTGTGTAAATCTTGTGAAACACTTGATGATTTCAGGTGTTTCCTTTATATTAATGCATACTGGGAAACATCTCTTTAGTTACCTTCAGTACTTATCAACCTCTTCCTATTATTTTCCATCTAGATGTCTCAAGTTATTACTTGTAACATATGCATATTGGCTACATCACTTTATTCTTCTCACTTAATATCACATCTTTCTATCAACAGTAACTTGTTTTGTTAGGAATTTTCTGAAGCCAGAGAATTGTGTATATTCATCTTCTGCTATGGTTATGTCTGCAAAAAGAGCAAAAAAAACTATATGGGAAAAAACAATTTCAACTGTTGCTGCAACCATATGATAGAAATGGCGGAGACTTGAACAAAAATACATTTATTTCTGATTAATCTTCCCAAATATCTTCAGTTCGGAGTGATCTGGCCCAATCATAAAGCATTACTGCTTCTTGCTCCCAATCTTCATTAGAAAATTGATTTTCTGGCCCTGGATCTCCAGCTGAATGATCACTCAAAGGACTACTTAAGTCCTAAAAACAAAATATAAAACAGCAAACATAATTTGAAAGTGAAATCTAATGTTATACATTTTAAACTAAATTCTTGTTTTGCAGAGATTTTTAATACAAATGCAGCTATCTATCTTGAGCAGGGGTCAAACTCAATTTCATTGAGGGTCGCATCAGGGTTGCGTTTGACCTCAGGGGGGTTGGGGGCATGGCCAGCTCAATGTCACTCATTGAGGCTCTGTTTTTGGCTGTGAGAGCCTCCTGCAGCCCTCTGCCAGCGAAAACAAAACTCGGGGAGGCCACACGCAGCCCGCCTGGGCTCTGTTTTCACTGGCAGAGGCACTGTGGGCTGGTCCTTCGCTGTTTTCAGGGTGGGCCCAGAGGCCAGATCTAAGCAACCCGTGGGCAGGATCCAGCCCGTGGGTCTTGAGTTTGACACCCCTGATCTTGAGATTTAGAATGTAATTGTAATTTTTCAATATTTCAACCAAA
Organism: Pituophis catenifer annectens; assembly: GCF_029215685.1. NCBI lineage: Eukaryota > Metazoa > Chordata > Lepidosauria > Squamata > Colubridae > Pituophis > Pituophis catenifer. The sequence goes on along the minus strand of NW_027256884.1, from coordinate 56,208,681 downwards.
ACTAAGCACATTTCTTCTCAGAATTAAGCATTCTTTGAGCAACCTATCCTTGGACAAACAGTATTCTTGGACATAAAATTAATATGCCCACTGCAGCTCTGGAATTAGATTCTAATATCCAAACAAAGTATTAGATTGGAGTGGGTTTTTTTTAGTAAATGAAAACTGTACTGTAAACAGGCACAGTACTGTATGGTCTTCTAACTCCTTTAGCCAGCAGTGATCATAAAAGTATCTTTATGTAACAAACAGGTTGCATGTATGTTTGTGCACATACGTCTTCTTGCCCCTTGTGTTATAGCTGTTATGCTATAGGTGGTTCACATGATCAGAAGGAAAGATAGGCAATAGTTAGCTTAAAATGGAGCTGTGAGCAATGTTCTTTTTTTTAAATGTTTATTTTATTTTATTTTTATATATACATCAAGATCAATACATGAACAGTGTGGCATCTGGGTATCATTCATTTTGATACAAATAACAATACTGATATCAATATTTATTACATTGGTTAGGCTTATATATTACTAAAATTAATACTCATTTGCATTAAGATATAATCCTTCATTATTTAGTTATTCAGTATTTCAATGTACCATTCTAATGCCAATTACAATATTATTTAAACATGCATAATAATGCCATCTTTCAACCTCTAATCTTTCCATTTGATTATTTTGTTTATTCTATTTAGTCAGGCCATCCTTACTAATCCTAATATAGGATGCAGACAGCTATTATGAAGTACATAATGTTCTCCATATATGTGATATATCTTGGGATACATTTGACTTGGAATCTGAAAAATTATATTTAAAATCATTTTAATTTATAACATAAAAAGAAATGCTGCATAGAACATTGTTAATGTCCTACATTGTTATTATTTCCAAAATGTCTTTGGACCAAATGGGTCCCATAAACCTCCTTAGGAAAAAAAAAAAAAACATTGCCCCAGCTGAAAATATTTGTTTGAAATTATGGTTACTTTTTCAAGAAAAGGACTTTTGATTTGGGGAGTGTCCTAGGTAGAGACTAGAGGGGAAAGAATACAACACAAACATTTCCTTTGTACCTTGTTACATTCTCTTGAAATACCTGGTAAACTTTCAAAATGCTAGATAGCAATAGCAATAGCACTTAGACTTAAATACCGCTTCACAGTGCTTTACAGCCCTCTCTAAGCAGTTAAAAGAGTCAGCATGTTGTCCCTAACAATTTGGGTCCTCATTTTACCCATGGAAGGCTGAGTCAACCTTGAGCCTAGTGAGATTGAAACCGCCAAATTGCAGGCAGCCGGCAGTCAGCAGAAGTAGCCTGAGTACTGCACTCTAACCACTGCACTACCGAGGCTCTTGTACCCACTAGTCACTAGACACACCTTCTGCCAATGGTCCCCAGCTTTTGGCAAAGATGAAGGGACAGACTCGACATGGTCAACTCCGATACAATCCAATGCGGACCGAGGGCCATCCCTACTCTAGGGTGGGGCTGGATGCGGCTTCCACTCAATGAGAAGGATCATATCAGATAGGACCAATGCTCCTTCTCCATTGTAGTGGAGGCAGCATCCAGGAATGGGACATAACAAAGCGGTCGTGTCCTTATGGGTGGGCTGCAGCCTGGTCCGAGGTCCCCCCATCTGCATGGACTCTCTGGAGGACCTGCCTACCAAAGGCCACCTCATCAGATGCATAGCTGTTCAGTTTATAGTGCTTGATAAAAGGGGATGGTAAGGACCAAGTAGCTGCACGGCAAACCTCTTCCAGAGAGGCCTGCATTGCCCATGCCGCACTTGTGGCCGCAGTCCTTGTGGAGTGTGCCGTTATACTCTTGGGCAATGGAAGGGGCTGTATCTCGTATGATTTGGCGATACACATCCTAATCCAGCGGCCCATGGTCGATGGAGTGACCTTAGTCCCTAAGATGGCAGGCTGAAATGACACAAAAAGTGACTCCGTCTTCTGAAAGGAGGAAGTTCGTTTAATATAAATCTGGAGTGCCCATCTAGCGTGTGCCACTTCCGTTCCAGTGAATGCACTGGATTGGTACAGAAATCTGGTAGGATAAGTTCCTGGGCCCTGTGGAACCACATATTTACTTTCAGAATGAAAGAACATAAAACCACTCTGTTAGGGTGGAAAACACAGAGGTCCGGTCTGACGGAAGGCACTGCCAACTCTGGTATCCGCCTGGCTGATGTGATGGCCACCAGGAATGCCACCTTGCAGGTCAGGAAACACAATGTGGCCTCTTTGGTTTGAATGGGGCCTCGGTCAGCGCCAGCAGTACCTTAGTGAGGTCCCAAGTAGGGTATCGGTGAACCACTGGAGGCTGTAGGTTGGTTGCACCCCTGATGAACCTGCGGATGGCTGAGCCAGGGACTCCAACCCCCTGCAAGTAAGGACCGATGACAAGGCAGCCACCTGACGTCAGATTGTGTTGGGCGAGAGACCAATGTCAAGCTTGAAGAAAATCCAGTATCTGGGGGACAGACACCAAAGTCGGGTCCAAGTGCAACCTGGAGCACCAGGAGCAAAAAGCCTTCCAGGTGACATCATAAAGTCTGTTTGTGGAAGGCCGCCTGAAGGCCTGAATGGTGTCTATTACCTTGGAGGAATAATTGTCAGGCTCAGAGACCTCCGCTCAAGCACCAAGCAGTCAACTGGAGCCATTGTGGGTCTGGGTGGACCAATGCCCCCTGGCTGAGGGAGACTGTCCGGTGGTATCCTCCAAGGGCTGGCCACCGAGAGGGCGACTAAGTCGGCAAATCATGGTCGCCATGGCCAGTGCAGAGCCAGGAGCAAGACCTCCGCCCATTCTGTCAGAATTTTTATTACCCTCAGGATGAGGGAAAGAGGTGGAAAGGCATATAGGAACTCCTGCGGCCAAGCGCTGCGAAGTGCATCAACCTCTTCTGCACCCGGAACCTCAAATCTCGCAAAAAACCTCATCAGCTGGGTGTTGTCTGGAGTGGTGAAGAGATCCATGGCTGGTTGTCCATAGCTCTCTGTCAGCTCCTGAAATAAATTTGGATGCAGATGCCACTCTGCATGATCAATTGTGGCCCTGCTGAGCCAATCTGCCTGCACATTGGTGGCCCCTGCAATGTGTTCTGCCCTCAGGGACAAATGGAGTTTCTCTGCCCAAAGACAGAATCTTTTAGCTTCTTCCATAAAGGCCTTGGATTGGGTACCCCCTTGTCTGTCAATATGTGCCTTAGTGTCTACATTATCTGTCCGACTCAGCCACGATGTCCTGGAACTGTTGTAGAGCCAGATGGACTGGCCTGAGTTCCAGCCAGTTTATATTGTGGGCCAGGTCTGCCTATGACCTCTGGCCCTGGGCTATCCTATTCTGGAGATGTGCTCCCTAGCCAAAGAGACTGGCATCTGTCATCACCGTTAGTGACTCCGGTTTCTTGAAAAGGCAGCCTCTAGTAATTGCCTTGCAATCCCACCATATTAGGGAACGGACCATGTCCTGTGTAAGTCTAAACTTGGATGGTAAATTATTCCTGCCTGCCTTTGATAGAGGAGAAGGAACCATTGGAGTGTCCTGGCATGCCCAAGGCACAATTGAAATGCAGGACACCATCTTCCCCAGGAGTTGCAAAAGCATTGACGGGTACATTCTGGTCCCTCCAGATCCGGCACATCAGTTCCTTTATACTCGCCTGTCACTCCTGAGAGAGAAACACCCTGCACTCCATGTTGTCTATCTCAGCCCCCAAATGCAGCAACCGGTTAGTCGGTGTCAAGTGACTCTTGCTGATATTAACTGAAAACCCATGCTCCTGAAGTACTTGGATGGTGACTCCTAGATCCCTATGCACCTAGGATTCGGAGGGAGACTGAATCAGGATATCATCCAGATAGCACTGGACACACACAGGAACAGCCCGTTGGTATGCTGCCAAGGCAGCTAGCAATTTGGTGAATGCCCTGGGCACTGACGACAGGCCAAAGGGCAAGGCCCTATACTGATAATGCCGGGCCTTGTAACAGAAACAGTGATATTGTCTATGGTTGTGAGAAATGGGGACATGAAGATAAGCCTCTGTGAGATCAATTGAAGTGAGGAAGTCACCTTCCCTGACACTGTCCAAAATGGACTGAAGTGAATGCATCTTGAACTGCTTGTACACAATGCAGCAGTTCAGTCTTTTGAGGTTCAGAATTGCCCTGTACCCCCCAAAGCTTTTGGAATTACAAAGAGGATGGGTCTCCTACGTTGGGTCTCCAGAACCGGTTGGATTGCTTGGATATCCAAAAGATGTTGGATAGCAGTTTCCATGAGACGCTTGATGCTGTTCCCTGAAACAGAGCAGCTAATGAAAAACCTCAGGGGTGTGGAGAGGAACTCTAAGGAGAGGCCTGACTGGACCGTCTCCAGGACCCATGCATCTGTAGTAATGCCCTCCTGACAAACAATGCCAGGTGTCCCCCAATGGGAGAACCCTTGCTGGAATTATCTTTGGCATCTGAAAGGACGGCTTCCTCCCCTTCAAAAGGGCTGTTTGGGGGGGAATGGCCTATACCTCCCCGCCCTATCTGGCTGTTGTTCCTGCTTCTGCTGGAAAGGGCATTGTGGTCAAGATAGCCCCAATCTGCCTTCTGACCCTGGGAAGGCCTGGTGGCGGAAGTAAGGTGGCGGACGGGAATCTGCCCACTATGAAAAAGATGGAAGGACCTTATGTTTATCGCATGCTTCCACCAGCAGCGGATCCAGAGAGTCTCCAAAAATCTACTATCCAGAGAATGGAGCAGAGGCCAATCTCCACTTGTGCTTGGCATCCGCTTGCCACTGGCGGGGCCACAGGAGTCACCTTGATGTCACATTGGAGACGATGGCCTTTGATGCAAACCTTGCAGTGTTCAGCGTCACATCAGCGGAGAACTCCAGAGCCGCCTGTAACTTGTTCAAGTCCTGGTGGGCCCTGGAATCTCCCATCGGGATCTTATCCTGTAGCTGCTTGAGCCGTATAAGGGAGGCTCAGTTAAAGAAAGAGGCTGATGAGGCAGCCTTAACGGTCCAGGCAGCCACCTGGTGTGTCTTTCTCAAGGCTTGCTCTGACCTCCTATCCTCGGGTCTGAGAGCTTCCTTTGGGGCCTCAGGAATCATGGCCTGCACAGCCAGTGCGGCTACAGGAGCATCTACTGAAGGCAACAACAGTGCCTGTGATAATTCAGGCCCTATGTTATACAGCTCCTTGTCCAGGGAATCAGGTTAGGCCCAGTTGCTGGTGCAGTCAACTGGCGCTTTACTATGTCTAGAAATAGATCGGGGGAGGGCACCACTTCCGCCTAGTTGATTGGCTCGGAAAATAAAAAGCCTGTAGAATCAGAGGAACAGGATCCAAAGAAGATGGGGTGAGCGTCATGTTGGTGGATTTTATTGCTTTGAAAAGCAAGGACTTGAATACAGCAGGCCTGAATAGACCAAACAATGCTGGCTGCTCCACTAGTAACCCCTCATCCTCAGATAAGTCCAGATCTCTGCCTGTCTCATCTCCAGACACTGAAGAACGATGAGAAGGACTGGGGGAATAGAACCCCTGCACTGCAGGAAAGTCTCCTGCATCATTGCCCCCTGGGGGAAATGCAGGCAGCAAGGGGCAACCAGAATGCAGGGAAACAGCTCTTTGGCCCTGCTGCAGGCCAGCTGCTATGCCTTTTTTTATGGCCTCCAAAATTATGTCCCCCCCCCCCATGCTTGCAGGCACCTGCTCTGCTCTGATTCCAGCAGCCATTGGTGTGAAGGTAGCCTCTATGCTTGCTGGTTTGTGTCTGACAGGCTGTTGCCAGGCAGAACTTCTCTGAGAAGCCTGAGAGGCTAAGATTAGCAAAGGCTCCTTGTTGCTAGGCAAACTAGCTCCCAGTTGCTCACTGGCGCCATCTGACGACCATTGCAATTCAGGCCAGCTGTCAAAATCCTCCAGCGGCTCTAACGGCTGCAAGGTAAAAAGGTGGGAACTGGCTTCCCTATCTAGGGCCGTATGAGGTAATTCCCTCTGACATTCTGCCCTTTTTAAGGCTTTTTCGATTTCCGATCGATAGCCTTCTGCCTCCTCACTGCATCTAATTCCGAGTCCTTAGAGGCTTTTTTGGAGGCTCTGTGGTGTTTGGGAGGCTTTGCCATGGTTCTCTTGCCCACAGGCCTCTCTCCAAAGGATCCCGCTAAATCTGCCTCCCCAAGGGTCAAGAGAGCCAGATCCAGGCCGCCTGCATCGGTCCCCGCTCTATTGGCGGCAGCCACGGCTTCCTTAGCCATTTTAAACTCAAGCAGCTCACCTGAAATGGCCTGCTGTGATCTAGCATGGCTAAAAGCTTCGCGTTCCTTTCTGAGTTTGCTCGGAAACCGGGCAGGGACTCTGATGCCTTTTGAGCCCAAAGGCTAAGGTTGGACTATCTGGGCAGCCGCCCGGTGCTGGATGCATGCTCTGACAATCCTGGCCGCTCCTGCTGGCCGGCGCTCCCTCGGCCATCAACAAGCCACTCGCAATAGCCGGAAATAATTTAGCACCAATTGTCGAGTCCAGCGCAGCCCAAGGGTCAGTGGCAATAAGTTGTTCTGCTCGCTGCCCTGCCAGGAACGATCCGTCATCTGGCTTGCTGTTTTTTGAGACACAGCCTTCAGCGGGATCAGGCTAGAAGCCTTTCATGCTGGAAAAGCTGGCTCCACCAGCCGAAGCTGGGAGCAGGCTGACAGTTCAGTTTATTAAAGATAGTAATTTAGAATAGAGGTGAAGAAGCAGTCTAAGAATGGGTCAGCTGATAATTGGAACTTCCAGTTGGTGAGCTACAGTGACATGGTGCCGAGTGAGTGATCGCTACTCCTCAACACCATCTGTCACCGCGTTTTGGGGATCCTTCGGGGGCGCAGGACCTGGAGAGCCCCGCGGACAATAGAGGGAGCCGGGTGAGCGAGAAAGCGAACCGCAAACGCCTCTCGCAAGACCAGGTGGCTCTGTCAATCTAACGCGAGTGAGTCAGCCTTTAATGACCGACCTGAAGCTGTAGCAGCCAGCAACGAGACAGGAGCTAGGAGATTTGGAGGCTGCAGTGCAGAAATTGGAACATACCTTTCCTGCCTAAACCAAAGGGGATATCGGAGAAGGGGCCGGCGTAGTCGGGCGATAAGGGCTCAGTGAGGAAAAGAGCGGCGATTGAGATCAAAGAAGAAGATCTAAAGATGATGGAGCTCGACAAGCCGGCGCGGTGAATGGAAAGACTGGCGTGAGACCCACTGCGCAAAAAAGAGGTTTGGTGGGTCCAGCAAGCAAGAAGAAAAAAGAATCCAGAAAAACTCTTCTTTTTTGTTATCTACAGCACTGATCTAGCGGAAAACGAGGCAAGTGGGAGATTTGACTATACCCGACTACAGAGAAGAACAGGAAGCGCAGCCATCACAGTGACTGGACAGAGCAATAACTAGAAAGACTGGCTCAGAGACAATTTAGTACTGAGATCCACCATAGAGCTCAGATTCAGATCTCTGAATTTGGGAAGAAGAAAGGCTCGGAGAAATCGGGAGGCTGAGCAGTAAAGAACAATACACTGTTTCAGAAGAAAAAAAAGGAAACTAAGGGGCTTGATATCTGCTCCTTTTCTGATACGCTTTTCTGTAGTAATTTGTCCTTCTATATATTATTACTAATTTTAACAAATATTGTAAATATTTATATCCATCAAACTCTGATCTTTTTCTACTTATAATAGTTATAATTATAATACTTATAAGATATTTTTGTATATTCTATCATATATATATCTAACTATATTTAATCTTTTAAGCACTCAACTGTCTTTACTTATACCGGTAGAACTTATTTATAGTAATATATCATTTTGTATTTGAAATTAATTTTAAAAATTAAGCAAGACATAGGAAATTAAGGGATAGATGACATTCGTATATTCTAGGAAGTAGAGTGATTTAGGATATTAGGAAACGATAGATATTGTCTGTGCTCAGGGGATCTGAATAAACCTCTTATAAGTATAATCAATTCTTATTAACTAATCATTTATTAGCTGTTAAATTAATTAAGTATAAATAAGTAATTAACTATAATCAATTAATTGACATTACCAATATTGCAATTTAAGTGCTACTTATCTAAGACTCCGACTGGAAGTGTCATAGACTGTTAGACTGAAACTGAGGGAATACTAGACCTTTCCCACAGTTGAAAACTAAGAAAGATATTAGTACCCTAAAACAACTGAATTATTGAACAAAAAAGGTGGCAACAGTGAATGATAATTTGGAGAAACATTGAGAGAATAATTAGAGATCAAAAAATAATTCTGAGAGAAATGACAAGCATGTCATCTTGAAAACTGGAAAAAAAACACCCTCCAATTCCACTATAACCATGACCTCCCCAGCTATGCAGAAATCAACGGAAGGCCTACCCAAAACAGAAAAATCTACAACAACACCATCACTGCAAACCGTTCAATCATCATTGACGTTAATACAAGAAACTATGATGGCTATGCAGAAGAAAATGTTAAATAACTATTCTGAATTAAAAACAGATATACATGCACTGGACCAAAAGATGAATGAAATTCAAGTCTCAATATTTAATAATGAACAAAGGATCCAGAAGGCGGAGCAAAGAATTGAACAGAATGAGAAAAAACTAGATACGGTAGACCAGACATTGACGATGCAGAACAAGGAATTAGAAGATTCATTAATCCAACTGGAAATGGACAGGGCATCGTTTTACTTATGGTTCCAAAATGTCATAGAAGACAAAGAGGAAGATCTGGGAGAAAAAATGGCTGAACTGATAGCGGAAGTGCTCCAACAGAACAAGCAAGAAATTATCAGAGAATTGGATGAAGTTTATAGGGTACAAACAAACTATGTGAGGAGAAACAGGCTCCCTAGGGAAGTCCACGTGAGGTTTGCGAGAAAGAAAGTGAAAGACATCTTGTATAACATGGCGAGAGGGGCAAATTACATACAGAGGAAAAGAGGTGATTAAAGCAGGTGCCAAGAAGAATGAGGGAGGTAAGAAAGGACCACAGATTCGTAGCTATGCAACTGAATAAAAGGAACATACTATTCAGATGACTCCTGCCAGAAGGGATGCTAATCACCTGGCAGGGGAGGAAAATAAAAATAGATAGTCTGAGTTCAGCACAAGATTTCCTTGACCAGCTAAGAGGGGCGGAAGAAGAACAGAACAGTAAAGAGGAAATCGAGGCAATTAACCTAGAAGAAGAAACCTCACATAAATGAAACAGTAAGGAAGAAATCGCGGAGGAGAAGAAGATAGAAGAAGAAGAAGCCAAAGGGAAAAAAACAAGACCAGTAAGAGCCGTAAGAACAAACAGGAACTAGGAACCAGACAAGGAAATCAGGAATGAATAATCTAAAACTAATATCAATAAATGTTAACGGATTGAATGATTACAAAAAGAGGAAGTTAACACTCACAAAGTTAGCGAAACAAAATGCAGATATAATCTGCCTACAGGAGGTCCATATAAAAAAGGATGAGGGCGCTTGTCTAGAATACACAAAATACGGCAAAGTATTCACTTCACTAGCAGAGAAAAAAAGAGGGGGGTAGTAATTTATGTAAAAAAGGGAATAGAAGCTGAATTAAAGTATAACGATACGAAGGGCAGAACTCTTATGATCGAGGTCACTAGAGGTAATTCCAAAATGTTACTAGTGGGCATCTATGCTCCAAACAAAAAACAGGGAGAATACTTCCAAAAACTCCATGAACAATTAGGAAAATTGGCACACAATGAAATTTGCATAATAGGTGACTTCAATGGCATTGTAGATCCGGACAAAGATCATAAAAGTAATAAATCCAACAAAAATAAAAGAACAAATTTTCCAAGAGCATTTTTTGATTTAGCAGACAAATTAAATTTAATTGACATATGGCAAACCTTGCATCCAGATGTTAGACAGTATACATTCTATTCTAGAATTCATGTCTAGAATAGACATGGCATGGGTTACCAAGAAGGTGGGATTAGATATAAGGACGGCAGATATTAGCCCAAATATTTGGGCGGACTATAACCCCCTTGAAATAATTTGGAAGAGTATAAAGAGAAAGAAACAACAGAGATGGAGGCTCATTGAATGACAAAGAATGTATAGAAAAACTGGAAGAAGAAGTAAAGCTCTTCTTTGAAGAAAATGAGAACCAAGGAACACCACGAGAAATAGTCTGGGATGCTATGAAGGCCTATTTAAGAGGGGTAGTGATATCCCACAATGCATTCAAAAATAAAGAAAAAAAGGAAATCCTTGTAAGATATCCTTAACCATTTAGGAGAAGCGGAAAGGAAGCTCCAGGATAATCCTGGAGACGAAGTAGCAAAACAAAATAGGTTGATGTGGAGACACAAAATGAACATCTTTGACCAAGAGGAATTAGCCCTAAAAATAAAAAGAACAAAACAATATTACTTCGAGAATGCCAACAAGTCGGGAAGGTAGTTGGCCTACAAATTGAAAAAAGAAAATGAAAAAGGGCAAATCCATGTATTAGAAGATGCCAAGGGTAACCTTTTAAATAAAGAAGACAAATTAGAAAGAGCAAGGGAATACTACGAAGCCCTATATAAAGAAGAGGAGGCCCCAGAGGAAAAACTAGAGCAATATCTGGCAAACGCCGAGCTCCCACAAATAACGGAGGAAGAGAGGGAAATGCTTAACGGAAAAATAACACTGGAAGAGCTTAAAACAGCCCTCTCCAAAATCAAAAATAACAAAGCACCAGGCCCGGATGGATTCCCAGGGGAAATATACAAAAAAATTGGAAGAAAAAATACAACCAAAATTAGTGGAAATTTTTAATGAGGCCTTGATGAGTGCAAAAATTCCAGATACATGGAGGGAAGTGCATGTCACACTCCTACCAAAAGAAGGTGCCGACCTAAAACAAATTCAAAATTACAGGCAATATCCCTTCTTAACACTGACTATAAATTATTCATGAGTATAATGGCCGAGAGACTTAAAAAAATATTAAACGCTTGGATACACAAAGATCAAAACGGATTCCTCCCGGGGAGGCAAATTAAGGACAATTTGAGAATTGTATTAAACACTCTAGAGTACTATGAAGAGCATCCCGGAAAGCAGATGGCCCTAATTTTTTTGGACGCCCAAAAGGCGTTCAACAATTTGAATTGGAATTTTATGATCAACCAAATTAGAATAATGGGATTCGGATTAAATTTTGTAAAAATGATAGAAACTATTTATGACAACCAAAGGGCGAGCATTCTAGTGAATGGTGACAGGACAAGAAGGTTTCAGATTAGGAAGGGGGTAAGGCAAGGCTGCCCCCTATTACTGCTATTATTTATTTTGGCCCTAGAAGTCCTATTGTGAAAAATTAGAAAAAATGAAGAAATTAAAGGTCTAAAGATCAGGAAAGAAGTCTACAAAATGCAAGCATTTGTGGATGATGTGGCCCTAATATTAGAAGATCCCTTAGAATCCGGACTAAAAGTATTAGAGGAATTGGGCAAGTACGGAGAGGTGGCAGGCTTTAAATTGAATAAAACTAAAACTAAAATACTAACTAAGAATGTAACTAAAGATCAGAAAAAAGAGATAGAAGAATCGTTGGGATTACAGGTAGTCAAAAAAATAAAATACCTGGGAATTTGGATAACTAAAAGGTGCTCATCCCTAAAGGAAGATAATTATGTTCCCCTAATTAGAAACAAGATTTGGACAGATGGAAGAAAATCAAATTATCATTTTTAGGCAAGATTTTTAGGCAATTATCATTTTTAGGCGATCAAGATGAACATCCTTCCCAAAATTTTATTCCTGTATCAAAACATACCAGTGACCCTATAGACAAAAAAAATTTTTTAGAACTAAATAAAAACATCAGGAATTTTTATAGGATGGGAAAAAACTGAGGATCTCACTTAAAATTCTACAGGGAAAAAGGAATATGGGTGGTTTTGGACTTCCAGATTGAGAATCGTATTACAGGGCAGCCAAGCTAGTATGGATAAGGGAGTGGGCCATATTGGAAAATAAGAGAATTCTAACCTTAGAAGGCCGCGACCTACAGAAGGGGTGGCATGCCTACCTGTGGGACACAAACAAAAAAAAGAAAACTTATTTTCATAGACATAAAATTAGGGAGTCCCTTATCCAAACATGGACTGGAATTAGACAGCGATACTATACAAAAGTCCCCAAATGGCTCTCCACAATGGAGGCCTTGATTTATCCAAACAGGTGGGGAATGGAGAAAATGTGCAGATATAAAGACATATTAGATGGGGGAGGAAACCTTAAATCAATTGACACTCTGAGACACCAAGGTATAAATTTAGTGGACCTACTTACAAGTAAAATCAAGATATCAGAAAGATAAGGAAGATTATGGCTTAGAATTAGGATATAATGGACTAGACAAAATTTTGATGGGATCGGAGAAAAAAGTTTTGGCCAAACTATATAACTATTTATTAGATGAGGACAGAGCTGAAGAGATAGCTAAAAACCAATTGAGAGTATGGGAAAAAAACATAGGACATAGTTTAAATTTTAATGAATGGGAAGAGGCATGGAATAAAAACTATAAATTGACTAGAGCCGCGACATATAAGGAGAATCAGTACAAAATGCTCCACAGGTGGTACTTAGCACCTGCTAGACTAGCTAAGATGTTTCCCAATATGCACCCCAACTGTTGGAAATGTGGCCATGGTCAGGGCATCTTCTTTCATATGTGGTGGACATGCCCCGAAGTGAAAAGATACTGGAACAGAATTTGGAGATGGATACAAGAAATAATTGGAGAAGATATAGAATTGACATCGGAAATATTTCTCCTGGGAATAGTAAAGAAGGGGTATGGAAAGAAAAAGATTCATCTGATAATACCTTGGTAGTACAGTGGTTTAATGCACCCTGTTATTAACACAGCTGCCTGCAATTTCTGCAGGTTCGAATCTTACCAGGCTCAAGGTTGACTCAGCCTTCCATCCTTTCTAAGGTAGGTTAAATGAGGACCCAGTTTGTGGGGGCAATAAGCTGCCTTTGTATAAATATACAAAAGTATGAAGGCTATTGCTTAACGCATTGTAAGCCGCCCTGAGTCTCCGGAGAAGGGCGGCATATAAATCAAATTAAAAAAAAAAAATACATATAACCACAGCTGCTAGACTGGCGTATGCACAACTCTGGAAAGAGAAAACCCTGCCACCAGAAGAACTTATAATTAGGAAAATACTGGAGTGCGCAGAGATGAGTAAATTAACGTATGAAATAAACAACGATGAGAACTCAGAGTATTATACTGTGTGGGAAAGGTGGTACGAATGGATGAACAACAGAATTAAAGAGGGAGTATAAGGTACGATAAATAAGTAGTAACAAACTGACTAAGTGACACCAGAGACATTTTATGTATATATGTATAAACACTGCAGATCCGATGTTAACAGAAATGAAATTTTTGTCTTGTATATATATAAAACTTAATAAAGTATACAAAACCGATGTTTGACAACCATCGGTTGTCCCCTACCGTTGGACTTTGTCTCCCCTAATGATTATATGTATTCGGTGTCGGAACTCCTCGCCCTGCTCCCGTCTCGCAGGTTTGGCCCTCCACATTATCTCGATGACGGACTTTGGAGCCTGGAGAGATGGCATGGAGCAAGGAAGAATTTGTGGGGTTTTCTAGGGAATTTTTTTAAGATTTTAAGGGTTCTGGGAGGGGGATTTGTAATAATTTTTTTAGAGAAACTGGGAAGACAACTATGGGGGATGAGGGCGGAAATCCACCAGGGTCAGAGCCGAGCCCGGCACAGGGTAACGATTCGGGGGGTGCTAGACGAGGGATTGGGAAAGGGATGGGGGACGATACCTATGAGGGTTGTACCATCAGCACGGTAGACGGGAGGGGCAGATATGGCAGGAGCAGGGGACCATATCATGTGTTGGGGGCTCGCACTTGCTGTCTGAGAGCAATTGCTTGCCCCGGTCCCCAAGGCTCCGCTCAGATACTAGGTGGCTTAGATACTCAGGATCTGGGCCTTCGGCTGATGCTATGCAACGCCAGGTCCATGGTAAACAAGGCCCCCCTCATTCACGATCTTATACAAGAGGGAGGAGCGGACCTGGCGGGTATTACGGAGACCTGGCTGGGCCCGGAGGGCGGCGTCCCTCTGGTTGAAATGTGCCCACCAGGCTTCAGAGCATTCCATCAGCCGAGGGTCCAGGGGAGGGGCGGGGGGGGTGGCGGTTATTATTAACGAGGATCTGGGTCTGAGGGAGACCGCTGGGCCTCAGATAGCCGGATGTGAGTCCCTCCTTGTGAGGTGGGGTCGTGGGGTTCAGATGGGCTTGTTGCTTACGTACCTGGCTCCCTGTCGCGTGGCAACAGCCCTACCTGAGCTACTTGACGTGATAGCCACGGTGGCAGTAGATACACCCAGGCTTTTAGTCATGGGTGATTTCAACTTGCCATCCGTTCGTGAAACGTCTGAGGTGGCTCGGGAGTTCATGGCTTCCATGACGGCCATGGACCTGACCCAGTTAGTTCATGGCCCTACTCACAGGGGAGGTCACACTCTGGACTTGATTTTTGCCTCTGGCCAGTGGTTGAGTGGTCTTGTTATAGGGGATATAGACATGGAACCTTTGTCATGGACTGACCATTCACTCCTTCGCCTGGATCTTCGAACCGCTGCCCCCCACCGCAGGGAGGCGGACCCAATTAGATGGATCCGCCCCAGACGCCTGATGGATCGTGATAGGTTCCAGATGGAGCTTGGGCCATTTCCTGAGGATCTAGCACATGACTCGGCCGAGGACCTGATAGCCGTCTGGGATCAGGCGGCTGGTGGGGCCTTGGACCGAGTCGTGCCTTTGCGGCCTCTGACCTGGTGCCGATCCCGGGCGGCTCCTTGGTTCACTGAGGAGCTGAGGGAAATGAAGCGCCGGAAAAGACACCTGGAGAACGGTTGGAGGGCCAGTCTCGCTGAATCTGATCGAACACTGGCCGCCCTGTTTAGGGTGACCCGCTCCCTGCTCCATCCGGGAGTGCGGGAGGATCCCTTGGAAGGCAGGGCAGAGGATTTCGGACAATACCTGTATGACAAAATTGCTCAGATCCGGGGGGATTTGGACTCTGACTGGGTAGATCAGGGCAGGGTGACGAGGAATAGTCTTGAGAATGTTATCTGGGAGGAGTTTGATGCTGTGACTTCCGATGATGTGGACAGGATTTTGGGGAGACTTAGTGCGGCCACATTTTTACTGGACCCGTGTCCCTCCTGGTGGTACTGGCTTCCCGGGAGATTACACGAGGCTGTCTCCAGGGTGTTATCAATGCTTCGTTGAGTGAGGGTCACTTCCCCGCTGCCTTGAAAGAGGCGGTGGTGAGGCCTCTCCTCAAGAAGCCCTTCCTGGACCAGGTAGTATTGGCCAACTACCGTCCTGTCTCCAACCTTCGCTTCGTGGCGAAGGTTGTTGAGAGTGTGGTTGCGCGACAGTTTCCACAATTCCTAGAGGAAACATCTTATCTAGATCCGTTCCAGTCGGGTTTCAGGCATTGGTCGCGTTGGTAGATGATTTCTGGAGGGCTCGAGACAGGGGTTGCTCCTCTGTTCTAGCCCTATTAGACTTCTCAGCGGCTTTTGATACCATCGACCATGATATCATGCTGCACCGGTTGGAAGAGTTGGGGATGGGGGGCACTGTGCTATGGTGGTTCTACTCCTTTCTCTCCGACCGGTCGCAGTTTGTGTTGGCAGGGAGGCAGAGGTCGACCTCGAGGCCTCTCATCTGTGGAGTGCCGCAGGGATCGGCCCTCTCGCCCCTTCTGTTCAACATTTATGTGAAGCCGCTGGGCGAGATCATCCGTGGCTTTGGGGTGAGATACCACCAGTACGCTGATGACACCCAGCTGTACATCTCCACCCCAGGTGGATGCCCTTGAAGTAATGTCTCAGTGCCTGGAGGCTGTGCGGATCTGGATGGGGAGGAACAGGCTCAAGCTCAACCCTTCCAAGACTGAGTGGCTGTGGCTCCCGGCATCCCGATATAGTCAGTTGACTCCATCACTGACTATTGGGGGCGAGTCTTTGGCCCCCACAGAAAGGGCTCGCAATCTGGGAGTCCTGCTGGATATGCAGCTGTCCTTGGAGGAACATCTGACGGCTGTAACCAGTGGGACTTTTTGTCAGGTTCGCCTGATTCGCCAGTTGCGGCCCTTTCTTGATCGGGATTCCCTGTGCACAGTCACTCACGCCCTCGTCACCTCTTGCCTTGACTACTGCAACGCTCTCTACATGGGGCTCCCCTTGAAGAGCACCCAGAGGCTCCAACTGGTCCAGAACGCAGCAACACGGGTAGTGACAGGAGCAACATGGCGCGCCCATGTAACACCGCTCCTGCGCGAGCTGCACTGGCTCCCGGTGGTTTTCCGGGTGCGCTTCAAGGTGTTGGTCATCACCTTTAAAGCGCTCCATGGCATAGGGCCTAGCTATCTTCGAGACCGCCTACTGCTACCCACGACCTCCCATCGACCCGTGCGCTCCCACAGAGAGGGCCTCCTCAGGGTGCCATCAGCCAAACAATGTAGGCTGGTGACCCCCAGAGGGAAGGCCTTCTCTGTGGGGGCACCTACCCTCTGGAATCAGTTGCCCCCAGAGATAAGGAGAATCCAAGACCTCAGTGCCTTCCGCCAAGCCCTTAAAACCCACTTTTTCCAGCATGCCGGGCTGGCTTAAGAAGAAATTTTTAAAAGTTTTAAATTGGTTTGTGATTTTTAATTTTTGGGCCAAATTTATATATATTTTAATTGTTTTTTAATATTTGTATTTCATGTTCTTAATTCTGGCTGTACACCGCCCTGAGTCCTCAGGGAGAAGGGCGGTATATAAATTGGAACTAAAATAAAATTAAAATAAAATAAATAAAATAAAATAAAATAAAATAAAATAAAATAAAATAAAATAAAATAAAATAAAATAAAATAAAATAATAAAATAAAATAAAATAAAATAAAATAAAATAAAATAAAATAATAAAATAAAATAAAATAAAATAAAATAAAATAAAATAAAATAATAAAATAAAATAAAATAAAATAAAATAAAATAAAATACCATGTCTGTCTTTGACCAAGACTGAGTCAAAAGCTGGGGACCATTGGCAGAAGGCGTGTCCTCGCTGCTTTGACAGACTCAGTCTAATTGGCTGACAGACGAGGACAACCGATTCCTGGATGCTGCCTCCACTACAATGGAGAACTGTATAATGGTCAGATCCCATAGATCCAGGGGTGAAATGCTCCCGGATTGGACTGGATCGGGCGATCCAGTAGCGATGATGGCTGGTAGTTCGGAGAACCGGTAGCGATGGCAGCTGGAGGCTCCGCCCACCCGCCCAGAAGTCATTACTTCCTGGTTTTTTGAGCCTCTGCGCATGTGCTCTGGCCAAGAGAGACAGTGGTGGAGGCACTGCATATGCAGCCCCAGGACATCCGTCCTCTCTCCTGGAGCACCACTGCCGCCCCAGAGCTTGCCTTAGCCTCTGCAGCCCACTGGCCCCTCTTGCCCTTCTTCCGAGTGCAGCGCTTCTGCTTGTTGGGCCACTTCCCTGCAGCGCTTCTGCTGGTGCCACCACGCAAGCCTCCCATGAGGAAAAAGAGGAAAAAAGCAAAGCAGCTGGCTGCAGAGCTGCCAGTTTCAGGAAGTGGCCCAACAGGCAGAAGCGACACGCCCAGAAAGCGACATGACTCGCCCACTCACCACCTGATCGCCCTTCACTTTGGGTCGGGGGCTGGGCCCCAGAGACACGCCATTCACCGAAGCCCCGGAGCTGCCACCTGCCCACCGCCTGCCTCAACCGGGTCAGGGAATGCACCATTCCCCAACTCCATCCTTGATGCAGAGCCACCGCCCGCTCGCTCTTCGCCATGCAGCGTGTCCTACTCCTTACCTTTCTCCCGCAGCTGGCTGCCAGGGAAGGCAAGCACCCGAAAGTTGCTGGAGCTGCTCTCCTTGAATGTGCTGCCACCATCGCCGTCCTGGTCCATGCACCAGCTACGCAAGTGCTCACCATTTATTTCATTCATTCATCAGTGGCAGGTTGGGTGTGCGCTTGCGCAGCCGGCGCGTGGACCAGGGCAGCGATGGTGGTGGCACATTCAAGAAGGAGAGCAGCTCCGGTAACTTTCAGGTGCTTGCCTTCCCTGGCAGCCAGTCGCAGGAGAAAGGTAAGGAGTATGACATGCCAGTGGCGAAGGACAAGCGGGCGGCAGCTCCACGGCAAGGCTGGAGTCAGGGAATGGTGCATTCCCTGACCCAGCTGAGGCAGGCGGTGAGCAGGCGGCAGCTCCGGGGCTTCAGTGAATGGCACGTCTCTGAGCCCCAGCCCCTGACCCAAAGCAAAGGGAGAGCGGGTGGTGAGCGGGCAGCAATATAGAAATTTAAAATGTTTTCCTACCGGGTTCTGTGGGCGTGGCTTGGGGGGGGTCTTGTGACTGAGTGGGCGTGGCTGTGAGTGACATTGAGTTGGCCACGCCCACTTAGTCACAGGACAACCCCCCCCACCAAGCCACGCCCACAGAACCAGTAGGGAAAAAATTTAGATTTCACCCCTGCATAGATCCCTATCGTGATGCTGCCATTCTTGTGGTGAGGGAGCTTGGGTGCATTCTTTAGTTTGTCCTGTAATCCCTTTCCTTCAATAAAAGTTCCTTTTGAAATGTTGATTGTTTCAAGAGGTTTACTTTCTTGAACGGAGAGGAGAGACCCTTACAATAATATAAAGTTATAATATGAAGTTGAATTTGCAGAGAAAGAAGATAATGTATGATGATGTTGATATTACTAAAACATCAACCAGGTCTATATAAAACAGTCTTATCACTAGGTAATAAATCCCACTTGAAGTCAGAGTACGTTCTTTTCAAGTAAAGATCAGGATAAGAGATGGAAAGGTTTGTTTTTAAACCTTTGAGGCAAAATGAACTATAGCAAATCCTTGGCCAAATTATGTACTTCACTGGACCACTATGGTTTTGGAAGGTGGAAACTATTTTCTAATAATTTGATTCATAACATGTTCAAACCATATTATCACAAAATTCATTGGCCAGCAAAGCATCCCTCTTAAAAATATGTTTTTTATCAGATTGGATAATAACAGAAAAAAATAGCCACAGCAACTGTTTTATTCTCTTTTTTCAGGTGTTATTTCATACCATATACAAGTATGCCATCCATATACAGTACAATTAAATTATATCCTACCATTTGAACCAGTGGTGGGTTCCTCCCAGTTCCGCCGAGCCAATAGCAGTGACGATATGACATCACTGAAAAAGGTTCCCACCCACCCCCGCCTCCACCACCCACCCCCGCGTTATTCTTACCTTTTATTTGGCCCCACCCCCAATCTATTGCTGCCTCCTGAGTCCCAGCTGATGGCTAGAGGGAAAAAACCTGTTTAAATTCTTGCCACGGGGCTTCAAAGGGCCGCCCTACAGCTGATCAGTGTTAAAAGAAAACAAATGGGTAGACCGGTGCCTGCAGAAATACATGAGTAGATCAGTGCCTGCAAAAATAAATGGGTAGACCAGTGCCTGCATAAATAAATGGGTAGACCAGTGCCTGCAAAAATACATGAGTAGATCAGTGCCTGTAAAAATACATGAGTAGATCAGTGCCTGCAAAAATACATGAGTAGATCAGTGCCTGTAAAAATACATGAGTAGATCAGTGCCTGCAAAAATACATGAGTAGATCAGTGCCTGCAAAAATAAATGGGTAGACCAGTGCCTGCAAAAATAAATGGGTAGACCAGTGCCTGCAAAAATAAATGGGTAGATTGGTACAGCTCTGCAAGCAAAAGCCTGGTAGACCAGTACCTCTGCTAAATCCTAAATAATTGTCACATGACCATTAAGCCACGCCCACAAAATAAGCCACACCCACAGAACCGGTAGTAAGAACCCACCCGATTTGAACACTCTACTGAAAGTAGTGTTCAAAAACCTGGTACTTTAAAATATATTGATAGACTTCTAATGATCTAGCAGTACTATTCTAAATACAAATATTCCATGTGCTTTATCCTTACTTACCTCTTCTTTTGCAGTTTTATAAACTTTCTTCATTTTTGCAATCTTCTGCCTAGCTTGATAAGAGCGGCGTTGTGACATTCTCTGGGCTGCCTTTTGTTCTTGTCTTGATAGGGAGGTAGTTATGAAACCAGGTGACATAGACCTAGAAAAGAACTGGTGTTTTGAACATTATTTTCACAGATCCTACAGTACAAATGCTACTGTGGATGTGAAATGTCATTAAATATTAAAATAAATACTGTGAAAACTATTATTTTTGTGCTCTGAAGCAGAGATGTATATAGCAATTGGCTTCAAAATAGTGAGAATGGTCAGATGACTGAAATCCCAGCGCACATAACAAGGGTGTGGCCTCAGTCACAAAATTGCACATGTTTTGAAGATAATTAATGTCAGTACAGACACTTCTGGAAGATCATGTTGCTATTTTTTTTATTCCTATTAAGGAACGTGTGCAAATTTACATTGATATTACTTTCTCATCCCTCACTTCTGGAAAGCAGTGACTTAAGTGACTTAAAGTTTCTAATAGTATCCAAGGCACTATTTTTTCCTAAATGATACTGTGAATTGGTGGATGACATGATTGATGAAAATGAAGAAATGGGAAATAAATGCAAATATCTTAAGTATACCTGAAAATCATGGATGCCTTAAAAATAATCTCTGAAGCTCATTTACTATTTAGGTTATTTTTAAATTTAAGATTACATGGCCACCCTATTTGCAAATATTGTATGCAACTTTGGACAACGTATAGCCATAAAACAAATCATAATGTAAAAAATATAATAAATGAAAACCAATAACACAATTGGACATGTATTCAACCTCTCAGGATAAAGCCACCTAATATTTTGGTCTGAAAGAATATCTAGGTCTTCAAGGCTTTCTTAAAACCAACATGATTGAGGCCAGTTCAAATATTAAAGGGGAGCTCATTCCATATGGCAGGTGCCACAAATGAAAAGTAATTCTGGTTCTGTCAGAAGGCATTGTTTTAAGGTTAGGGAGCTGCAGCACACCCATTCTGTTGGAATGTTTGAGATGCATGCCATTAAGGGCTTTAAAGGTCATGACCCAGTACTTTGAATTGCACTTGGAAGCCTACTGGAAAACAAGGCCCCTCGCAAAGGAGAGAGATCCACTACATTGATGCATTAAGGTGCATCCATAACCCCCAACACTGTTAGATTCTAGAGCACCTCCATCTTCCAGATTTTCTTTAAGGGCAGCCTCATACAATAATCCAAATTACTTGAGAAGTAACTACAGCCTAAGTGATGTTGAGCAGATTGTCCCAGTTCAAGAATGCTTGCACTATATATAGTTGTGCCAAGGATTTCCTGTCCATAGTTTCCACTTGCTCATTGAATGGAAGCTATGAGTCCAAGACAACCACCAATACTATGGTTGATGGTATTAGAAGTTGCTGAGAGGTCAAGAAGGATGGATGCATTACTTCCATTTCCTGCCTTCCATAGGCAAGCAACAAATTTCACCAATGCTGTCTCATACCATGTCTTGATCTGAATCTAGACTGAAAGGGGAGGGGGATTCTTTGCCTGCTGAATGTATATCTTTTTTTCATAATGACCAAATACAGTTTCTTTCCCTTTTTCCTTCTCTATCCAATTACTGCTTCCCTCTGTCTCACCGCCATCCAAATGTGTTCTCATTCCTTTCCTTCACCTATTCTTACTCCATTTGCTGGTGTACTTTTCTCATTTTTTTTTTATTTTTTTTGCTATTCCTGATGGAAGAGGAAGGGGAATGCATGTATGATATGTTTCTATGTGCAATACAGATTTATGTATGAGAGAAAGAACAATTGGTACATGCAGGTCAGCATGAATTATTGCTTAAATTGGGCTATTTTACAGGAAGTTGTTTTTTTAATGAACAGTTACTAATACAATCATCTCTGCCTTTTGGGGGCTGGATGGTGAGGAATGTAGCTTGCAGCAGATATATAAACATAGACACAAATAGGTATACCAAATATATCACAAGCATACTTTATTTGTATGTCCTCAGTTGATAATGTGGGTTCCTGTATATTACACAAACTTTCTATATCAGGGATGTCAAACTCGCATCATGTTATCATGTGACGTATCACAATTTTTTTCTCCTTCACTAAAATGGGGGTGGGGGTGGCCAGCACATGATGCATCCGGCCCATGGGCCGCAAATTTGACACCCCTGTTTATATTCACATTTTTTTCATAACTCCTTTTCATTTGGGAAAGGGAGGGTATTTTAAATATAGGGTCATCTTCCTATGCATACAATATTATGATTAAAACAATTTTCTGCTTTTTTATATCTGCGCATTAGCCTATGGTTTAAATATAATATCTGAAAGGCTGAAAAATATTCTAGAAAAAATCTACTCCACAGACCTGGTATTTTCTGGTAGACCCCCATTCAAATACTAACCTAGTCTAACTCTTTTTAGCTTGAGATCAACCAATGTCAGATCTATGTTATCACATCCACTCTAATATTTATAGTATATTATCGTAATTAAAATAATGGACAAATGTGCAAACCAAATATTCCTACTGCAACATGTAAAATTGTATTGCCTCCCTTTTGTAGTACTAAGAAGATATTAAGATGGCATTACCATGTTTTCCCGAAAATAAGACCTGGTCTTATTTTCTTTTGGGCCCCGGAATACCACCAATCAGCTGTTCCAGGCTGTGGGGATCACTGTCGCCCATCAATGCTGCCCATTGCCACTGCCACCTATCACCACTTCCGCATGCTCCATTTTCAGCCTCCGTGCGTCACGTTTTTGGCCTGTTCCAGGAGGCAGGGATTGCCGCTGCCACCTATCCCCACCATCTGGAACGGGCCAAAAATGGGATGCATGGAGGCCGCGATAGGTGGCAGCGGCAATGGGCGGTGCCAGCACCGATTGATGGCACCAATCCCCACAGCCTGGAACAGCTGATTGATGGTATTCCGAGAGGCAGATCCAACTGCCAATCAGCTGCTTGTGCTAAATCAGGCTGTGCTGAAGCTCACCAGGCTGTTTGCTGCAAGGAGGCAAATTGCTGGGAGGCAGAAGCTGAAGGGTGGGGCCTGGCAGGTGGGCGGGGCTTCAGCAATATTACAACACACACAGACATTTCCACCCACTTTTTCTGGGGGGGAAGTGCATCTTATAGTCTGAAAAATACGGTATATTGTAGTTACAAATATGACATTTCTCTTGGTATTAATTCTTATCTGTCTTTTAATAAATAAAAGTAAAAGTGAAGAAAGACATTCCAAAGAAAGTTAGCAATCAAATTTGGCGACAATTGACTTTATTTACCTAATTTGACAAACAGCCAGGATTTGAGCACGGCATGTCTCTTCGTTCTGTGGTTTCAGCAACAGAAATGGAAGTTTGGCTCTAAGTCGAGCAGACAGCTTCCCAGAGTATGCATAATCCATGATGTCATACACTATCATTGCTCTAGGCCAATTTTCCAATGTCAGCCTTCTCCAACAATTATGTCTGCCACCATAATATGCTGGAGTTTCATCCATATGACTGGCATACTAGAAAGCCATAAACAAACAATATTTATGAAATGTTAATTATAATCCAATTAAGTTTGGATAACTGAATTATATATTTATTTTATTCATTTATTAAATTTATATGGCTGCTCATCTCACTTGCATATGATTCTCAGTGGCATATTCTCAGTTAAATAAAACCATAATCTTCTACCATTAAAAACAATGAAAACCTACATTTAAAATACAATAATAAAAAGACAGAGAATAGACTGTAGCAATATAACCATTTAATAGGCTCTATGAGATCCCAAAACCTGATGCACATCCATGTTTTAAGGATTCTTCAATAGGCACAAAAATTACATATTGAAAGCATCCCAAAATCCCTCCCCCCAAGGACCCAGGTTGAGTGTCCAATCCACATCTCCCCAAGTTGTCATATGGGGTACTTCTTCAGACGGTCCCCTCTATCTGGTGTGCTGGAACGGTTGACTTTGACAGCTATCAGCTCCCTCTGCAGCTGCTATGAAGACAGTGAGAATTTTCCTCTCTTTTTCGAGACATCTCCACCAGCTCACTTCCCCACCCTCCCAAATATCTGCAATACCTCCCTTCTCCCATTACAATGGAACCGAAAGCAAGCAAGCATCATAGAGGCTGACAGATCCATTGGACAGACAGGGGGTAGCAACAGGGCCAACTGAAAGTTTGAAAGTTTGAAAGTTTATTAGATTTCTATACCGCCCTTCTCCCGAAGGACTCAGGGCGGTATACAGCCATATTAAAAACACATAGATTTATAAAATTTAAAACCAATTAAAATCGAATATATAAAATTGACCCTCAATTTAAAAACACACATACACCCATTTAAAATTCATATTAGGCCAGTCCGGCTTGCTGGAACAGAAGGGTCTTAAGGGTGCAGCGAAAAGTACGCAGGTCGGGGCTAAGACAAAGCTCTAGGGGCAGCTCATTCCACAGGGCTGGTGCTCCCACAGAGAAGGCTCTCCCCCTGGGTGTCGCAAGTCGGCATTGTTTGGCCAACGGCACCCTGAGGAGCCCCTCTCTGTGGGAGCGTATCGGCCAGTGGGAGGTTGTTGATGGCAGAAGGCGGTCTCGTATATATCCCGGTCCTAAGCCATGGGCCACTTTAAAGGTGGTGACCAACACCTTGAATCTCACCCGGAAGACCACCGGGAACCAGTGCAGCTTGTGCAGGAGGGGTGTTACGTGGGTGTGCCGAGTCGCAGCCATAACCACCCGCGCGGCCGCATTCTGGACCAGTTGGAGCCTCCGAGTGCTCTTCAAGAGGAGTCCCATGTAGAGAGCATTGCAGTAGTCCAAATGGGATGTGACGAGGGCATGAGTGACCATGCGCAGGGCATCCCGGACCAGAAAGGGACGCAACTGGTGCATCAGGTGAACCCGATAGAAAGCTCCTCTGGCCACGGCCGTCATGTGATCTTCCAAAGACAGCTGTGCATCCAGGAGAACACCCAAGTTGCGAGCTCTCTCTGAGGGGGCCAGGATCTCACCCCCAATAGTCAGCGATGGAACCAGCTGACTATACCGGGACGCCGGAAGCCACAGCCACTCGGTCTTGGAGGGGTTGAGTTTGAGCCTGTTTCTCCCCATCCAGATCCGCACGGCCTCCAGGCACTGGGACATCACGTGAAGGGCATCATTGGGGTGGTCCGGGGTGGAGATGTACAGCTGAGTATCATCAACCAATGCGACCAATGCCATTTCCGTGCTGTGCCCTGGCCTGAAGCCCGACTGGAAAGAGTCTAGATAATCAGCTTCATCCAGGTACTGGGGCAGTTGTTGCACCACCACACTCTCAACAACCTTCGCCACGAAGCGAAGGTTGGAGACTGGGTGATACAGCTGGGTCCAGGGAAGGCTTCTTGAGGAGAGGCCTCACCACCACCTCTTTCAAAGAGGGGGGGAAGTAGCCCTCACTCAAAGAAGCGTTAATAATCCCCTGGAGCCAGCCTTGCGTAACCTCCCGGGAGGCCAGCACCAACCAGGAGGGACACAGATCCAATAAACATGTGGCAGCACTAAGCCTCCCCAGAACCCTGTTCACGTCCTCGGAGTCACAGGGTCAAACCCCTCCCAGATAACATTCTCAAGACCCTCCTCCATCACTCCATCTGGATCTACCCAATCAGAGTCCAGACCTTCCCGAATCTGAGTGACTTTGTCATGCAGGAATTGCACAAAATCCTCAGCCCTGCCCTACAAGGGGTCTTCCCTCGCTCCCAGATGAAGGAGGGAGCGGGTCACCCTAAACAGGGCTGCTGGGCGGTTCTCTGCAGATCCGATAAGAGCAGAAAAATAATTAAATTTTGCCGCTTTTATCACCACTAGGTAGATCTTAATATGAGACCTCACCAGTGTTCGGTCAGATTCGGAGTGACTGGCCCTCCAATCACTCTCCAGGCGACTTTTCTGGCGCTTCATCTCTTTCAGCTCCTCGGAAAACCAGGGAGCCAGTTGAGATCGGTACCGGGTCAGAGGCCGCAAAGGCACGACACGATCCAGAGCTCCGGCGGCTGCCCTATCCCAGGCGACCACCAGCTTTTCAGTTGTGTCATGAGCCAGAGCTTCAGGGAATGGGCCAAGCTCTGTCAGGAACCTATCCAGGTCCATCAGGCGCCTGGGACGGAACCATCTAATCCATTCTGTCTCCCGGCGGCGAGGTGTAGCGGTTCGAAAGTCTATATGAAGGAGGGAGTGATCTGACCATGACAAGGGCTCGATGACTAAATCCCCTCTTTCCAGATCACTCTGCCACTGACCAGAGACAAAAATCAGGTCCAGAGTGTGTCCTCCCCATGTGAGTAGGGCCTTGAACTAATTGGGTCAGGTCCAAGGCCGTCATGAAAGGCAAGAACTCCCGAGCCGCCATAGACGTTTCGCCGACAAATGGCAGGTTGAAATCACCCATATCCATAAGCCTGGGGGTATCAACCGCCACCCCGGCTATCATGTCAGGCAGCTCAGGCAGGGCCGCTGCCATGTAGCAGGGAGCCAAGTACGTAATCAGCAGGCCCATCTGCACCCCACAACCCCACTTCACCAGGAGGGATTCACATCCAGCTATCTGAGGTACAGTGGTCTCCCTCGGACATAGATTTTCTTTAATAATAATTGCCACCACCACCCCGCCCCTACCCTGAGCCCTCGGCTGATGAAATGCCCGGAAACCTGGTGGGCACATTTCAACCAGGGGCACCCCCCCTTCTGGGCCCAACCAGGTCTCCGTTGTACCCACCACGTCCGCTCCCCCCTGAATAAGATCGTAAATGAGGGGGGGCTTATTTATCACGGATCTGGCGTTGCACAACAACAGCCGAAGGCCCAGGACCTGAGAATCTGTGCTACCTGGGGAACGAGTGAAGCCTTGGGGACCGGAGTGCACAATCGCTCAAAGATAGCGAGAGCACACTCCCATAACATAATATGGCCCCCTGCTTCCACCATATCTGCCCCTCCCACCCATAGTACAGATCATATGGCCCTCGTAAGATCGAGCTCTAGCCCCCTCCCTGATGTCCAACCTTGCACCTCTAGTGCCGCTGCCCTCTGCCAGACCCGGCCTTGACCCTTGTGGGTTCTCCCCCAATCCCACTCTGGTCACAATTGACCTGCCCGCCACCGATACACTGACTGAACTGCACAGGTCGGAGCGAGTTACCCGACGCCCCGTCTATTTGTGATGCCCTATTTGCGGGACTACATTAGCTAGACAAACCTCGATTGGTCAATGACCTATCTTGGTGGGGAGGGGTGTTGAATATTCATCAGGAAGATGAAGAGAAGAAGGTTTCCGCCATCCAGGCAGGAAGAATAGTTTAAAGTGATTGTTCAATTCGTCTGGCAGCCCCTATAAAAAGGCAAGCCACCCGGCAGACCTTGCTGGAGTTTCCTTGTACATTAAAGAGCTGAAGTCACATTGTTCTCTGCCTCTTCACTCCACCCACTATTTAACAGTTAATCCATTTCATTAGGATTCTCTGAAGATATTTTTTTATAAAATGATATATTGATGGTATTTGACTAGGAACAAACTGGCAAAAATGTATACAGGAACTTTTAACAAGTGTTAGAAATATAATCAAATTCCAGGAATATTTTATCACATGTGGTGGTCTTGTGTGTAAATCATACTGGACAAACATAATAATGATAAGGCAGAAAATACTCAAAATGCAAATACTAATTAAATCTGAAGCTTTTCTTTTAGGCATTATGGACAAATCGAAAGAAAAACTGTTTGGAGATCTTATTTCTTTACATGGTAACTGCTGCAAAGATTGTCAGTGCCAAATTTTAGAAAGAAAAAGGGTCGGCAACTGTTGAAGAATGGATTTAAAATTGGCAGAGATGGCAAAATTAACTTGATTAGAGTTCATGGCTTGGGACCAGGTTATGTGAGGGACCGTCTTTTGCCGGTCTCATCTACCCAACTCATCAGAGCAGGAAGGCAGGGAATGCTGTGGGTCCCAACTCCGAGGAAGATACACCTAGCGTGACCCAGAAGAAGGGCCTTCTCCATGGTGGCTCCCTCTCTCTGAAACATCATTCCTCCAGAGATTAGGATGGCCCCCACTCTAATACTCTTCCGGAAGGCGCTGAAGACCTGGTTCTGCCAGCAGGCCTGGGGAATCCAGAGTGGGATAGAGTCCATTAAATGGCTCGTGTGATCTGCTTTCTCCGGGACGGGGGGTGGGGAGTGGGGATTTTATTACTACGTTAATTTTTTGATTTTTAATTAGTTTTATTGTTTTTAAATGTGGTTTTTATATTTTGTAAGCCACCTTGAATCGCCATGGGAGAATAGGCGGCGATATAAATTTAATAATAAATAAATAAAATAAATAAATAAGGCATTGCAATTTCCATGTCAGGGACATATTTTTATATAACATAGTATTTTGGGCATATATACTGGTAAATGGAAATATAGTAACTGTTGTAGACCTATTATGCAAGGGGCAGGGGAAATATCAGATACAGTATTTGAGATATATTTTTCAGCATTCAATCAAAATGGACATTTTATGTTGAATATGTTTATGTTAATGTTATTTGTTGTACACACATTTTTATTATTGTTTTTTGTTTGGTTGTTATGTTTGTACTTGTTTTTAATCTGTATTTTAACTTTGTAAAAGCTAAATAAATAAAAAAATATTTTTAAAAAAGGATTCTCACGATCACTTTCTCTATAATCTTTCCTAAGAAAGGAAGCCCAATCGAATCCAAGATTGCTAGATAGCAAGGAGGCTGGTACAGTATTAGAATTCTTGGGGTCTAGGACTTTTCGCCTCGGTCACTTTGCCTTCCCTGTTTCACCTTAAGGTGAAGCCTCTGCGTTATTAGCCACAAACATTTCTCCTCGGCTGACCCGCCCCGTCTTTCGCCCCAGCATATTGGCCACGGCCCCTACATCCCAGTCCCTTTGCCGGGGTCCACTCGTCGAAGTACATTTCACGTCGGGCTTTTGGCCTCCCAGGAAAGAGATGCGAACCAGCCCTTGTCTCAGGCACTTTGGACAAGGGGGTGGGGTTGTCTGTCTTCTTTCTTTCTTTCTTTCTTTCTTTCTTTCTCTCCCCTTTCTTTTCTTTCTTTTTCTTTCTCCACCCCCCCTTCTCTTCCCATTCGGGGTGATGGATCCCTCATCCTTTACAGCCCCCCGTGTCAGCCCACTTGGAACCACCCGTGCTGCACCGGATAAACACACACACACTCATGCTCAGAAGAGGAATCTATCCGGTTTAATCATAGCTTACACAATGGTCAAACAGTAAGCGCTGAAGTTCTTTGGTGAGAAGCAAAGTCGGAGACGGCTGTTTCTCCCGTGCCTCCGGCTTTATAGAACGCCCTTCAAGCGCCCCTCCTTTGCTCTATTACAAATTTAAAGTAACCGCGCTGCTTATCCCATTCTGGTACCTACAGGTCACCCTTACTTCTGGGTTTTTACTATCTTCTCCTGTCACTGGGATCTGTTTGATGTTGATGGATTTATTCCCCCCCACCCTTTTTCCTTATACCGTCCATCACCTAATATCACCGTGCCATCCTACATGCTATAACACCCCCTCCACCGTGTGTGTTCTTCCGGGTCTGTTCCATCTCATTCTGGATCTGCACAGATGCTCATGTTCAGGTGTTTCATATTCCCCAGGATATTGTGTCGAGTGGTTGTTTGACACTTGACATGCGCCCCCCCCCCCCAACCAGGTCTCCTCCTGGAGGGACACAAAAACAATCTATCAACATCATTAGTTGGATGCGTGTCTGCCTGGTTTGTTTGGGTATTTCTCATGGAAATGTTTTAGCAAGTGTGGAGCATTTACGTCTTTAGCTTTTACCCATGATGCCTTGGAATCAGGATACCTTTTCCAGCGTACTAAATACCTAATCCTACCATGATATATTTTGGAATCCAGTATCTTTCTGATTTCGTATATGTTTCCTGTTACGGGTCCTGGACGTGTCCCTGTATCCTTTATGTTGGTTGCTGATTTTAGGAGACTTCTGTGGAATACTGGATGTATTCTTTTCAGTAATGGGGGTAGTTTTAATGATACCGTCATGGGATTTATTATTTTGGTGATGGTAAAGGGACCTATATATTTAGGACCCAGTTTTTTACTGGGCATACGTAAATTGATATATTTTGTAGAAAGATATACTTTCTCTCCTATACTAAATGGTGGGTTGTCTCGTCTCCATTTATTTACTTGGGTTTTATATGCCTTAGATGCTTTTTCTAGTGCAGTTTTGATATGTAGCCAACTCTGTTTCACCTTCTCTGTCTATTCTCTTGGATTATGTGGACCTGTCGTTTGTACATCTAGGTCTGGGATGGCTGGGAATTCCTTCCCAGAAACTACTTGGAAAGGTGTATACCCTGTACTGCTGTGCACAGTGTTGTTATCTGCTGATTCTGCAAAAGGTAAGAGTTTGTACCAATCAGCTTGTTGGTACGACACATAAGATTGTAGGTATCTTTCTACCATGGCGTTGGCCCTTTCAACTGCTCCGTTGGTGTTTGGATGGAACGCAGAACCCCTGTTCTGTTCCTATTTGTTTTAAGAAATTTCTCCAGAACCGAGTGGTAAATTGGGGACCTCTATCTGAAATTATTCGCTTGGGGGCACCATGAAGACGATATATATGTTGTACAAAAAGTTTTGCTAAACATCTTGCAGATGGTAGTCCTTTGCAGGGAATAAAATGCGCCTGCTTGGAAAATAAGTCAATGACTGTCCATATTACATTATGTCCTTTGCTAGGAGGCAACTCTACAATAAAATCCATGGCAATATCCTCCCAAGGCCTGTGGGTCAGCCACAGACTGTAATAAACCAAGGGGTTTTCCTGACAACAGTTTGGCTCTTATGTAGACTGGACAACCTTGTACATATGTCTTTATCTGTTTGCTCATATGTGGCCACCAGAACTGTCGACGCACCAAATGCAATGTTTTCACAAAACCGAAATGTCCTGCTGTCTTTACATCGTGGCATTGTTGTAATATTTTATTCCTCAGCACAGCAGGGATGTATAATTTATCCCCTTTCCAGACTAGTCCTCCTTTCTGTGTCACTACCTGGGGGTTGGCCTTTAACCAGACATCCGTTGCTAATTCCTTTTTTAGATCTACCACCCAGGCGGAAGGGAGTGGGAATGTATCCCTACCTTGCTTTCCTATTTGTTGATCAGGTATTAAAGCTTGATTTATATCTTCTTTTTGACTCTCGTATTGAGGCATACACGATAAGGCGCCTGCTAGGTAGTTCTTCCCCCCTGGAATCGCTTTCAGCCGAATCATAAATCTACGGAAATATTGTGCCCAACGCACCTGTTTTGAAGACAGTCTGCGAGGCGTTTGAAGAGCCTCTAGATTTTTATTGTCCGTCCATACCTCGGACTCCACGTTAGTTCCCTCCAACAAATGTCTCCATGTTTGCAAGGCCCATTTAATGGCATAGGCCTCCTTCTCCCAGACCGTCCAGTTTCGTTCTGTGGGGGTTAGCTTTCGGGAGGTATAGGCAAATGGTTGGAGGATACCTTGTTCGTTCTTTTGTAAAAGAACTCCCCCTAACGCCATGTCACTCGCATCCGCCTGTATTACAAAAGGCTTTGACGCGTCAGGATGTCTCAAAATGGGTTCTTTAGCGAAAAGATATTTTAATGTGTCAAATATGTGTTGGCAGGACGGTGTCCATTCGATCTTTTGTTTTGGTGTGCCTGTCCCAATCGTGGGGGTTTTCGTTCTTAAAACATTGGTCAACGGCAAGGCTATCTTGGCAAACGAGGGGATAAACCTCCTATAGAAATTCACAAATCCTAAAAAACTTTGTAACTGCTTTCGGGTCTTTGGAGCCAATACCGTTTTGACCTTATTTGGATCCATTTCTATACCTTTTCCTGTAATCCTAAATCCCAGGTAATCAATCTCTCCCTTGTGAAATTCACATTTCGACAGTTTCACATATAATTGAGCTTTCAACAATTTAGTTAATACCTGACGCACCAGACGGATGTGTTCCTCCAGGGTCTCGGAGTAGATCAGGATGTCATCTAAATATATGAGAACCCCTCTATACAAATGGTCGTATAATATACTGTTAATAAGCTGCATAAAAACTGTGGGGGCCCCTTGTAGGCCAAAGGGCATAACCTGGAATTTATAACTGCCCAAGGGGCAATTAAAGGTTGTCTTCCATTCATCACCTGCTTTCACACGAACCCTATAATAAGCTTCTCGGAGGTCCAGTTTCGTAAAAACCTTTCCAGTCGTGAGAGTGGACAGTAAATCCGTCATAAGAGGTAAGGGATACAAGTGTTCCATACAGACAGCGTTTAAACCCCTAAAGTCAACACACAATCTCAAACCCCCGTCTTTCTTCTCTTTAAACAAAACTGGCGCCGCCATGTGTGACCGACTGGCCGAAATAAAACCTCTGGCTAGGTTTTGATCTATACAATGCCGTAATTCCTCCAACTCGAGGGGGGTCATGGAATACATACGGGGTTTGGGTAGGGTAACACCAGGTTTTAATTCTATCGTGCAGTCTGTAGGACGGTGGGGTGGAAGGGTTTCGCACTCCTTTTCACTAAAGACCCGCCACAAATCCCTGTATACATGTGGGACCTTCTCTAAACACAGTATCTCCTTCCCAACTGCTCCTGTAGTCTGGTTGTCTTCAGGTGGAGTAGGGCCTAATGCCAACCGCAATTTGCGAAAACCCCCTTCCCACCAGATGGTAGGCTTCCATTTATCTAACCATGATAAGTCTAAAATTATAGGTTCAATCATCTTCTCCACGACTACAAACCGTATTAATTCCCGATGATTCCCAATTCCGAGTGTTACTCGCTCTGTTACATGACTAGCCAGTTGTCCACCTAGCATCGAACCATCCATTTGTTCAAAAATGATGGGTTTCTGTATCTTCAAAATGCGAATACCTAAACTGTCTGCTATCGATCTCCGTAACAAGCAACGGGTACAACCAGTATCTACCAAGGCCCCTTGATGTTCTATCCTACCCATCCTAGGATGGTTCAATGTTACCTGAATAACAAAGGGATGGATAGGATCACATACCATAGGATCTGTTTGTTCTGTATCCTCCTCGGTAAGCTCCTCCTCCACCGGTGTCCGGACGTCGGGGAAACGACCACTCTCGTCACGACCACCGGGCTTACCACTCTTTGATTGACTTGCAATGCGGGAGCGCTCCGATGGTCTGGAGCGTAAACTCGTCTGTTTGCTGGAACTTGTAGTCGGTACAGCCGGGCTCCAGAGGGGAGAGAGTGGGCAGTCAAGCGCCCTATGACCCTCCTGATCACAATGGTAACACCGGAATTGTCGTCGTGAAGAAGCAGCACCTCTTACTCCTGTAGGGGCATAGGTTCGGACACCTCCCCACCCTACTGGCGGCTTTTCCAACACCTTTCATTGTGGAGCCACGGTGTCACTTCGTGTACAGAACTCCTTCAAACCAACATCTAATTCAATAGCTGCCTTGTACCAGGCTTTTATATAAGGGCCAAGACCCCTATAAACGCAGGCTTGCCGTAGTTCTCTATCCAAACCCATATGGAAATGGTGAACTAACAGGCGTTCAGGCCAGCCCCTCACTCGACCAGCCAACGTACAGAATTCTTTAACATAGTCTTTGGCTGCTCGGCCACGTTGTTTTTAAGAAACTAAATCACCTTCAGCAGTAACCTGGGCACTGGCATCGTCCTCAAACCTGCTCCATAATGCTTCCAGAAACAGGCCTAGATCCGCTAGTTCTCGAGCATGCATAGTATGTAAACTTGCTACCCAGTCAGCTGCCTCGCCTGTTAAGACTGTTGTAACAGCCACTACCCTGGCCCATTGAGAAGAATAACAATGTCCGTAGGCATCCATGTAGCTGATTACCTGACTGAGAAACAGAGCTACACGATCTGGGTTCCCAACAAACGTAGCTTGTAAGGGAGGAAAACCCCAGGGTACTTGCGGTATCCATGGTCCTGGAACCCAGGGGCCTGCCAAGTCTTGGCCACGACCAGCCCCCTCCCCAGCCTGAGGACCCCTACGTTCTCGTGACTGCGTTCGTCTAGTAACAGGCTCCCCTTCCCTTTCCTCACGGTGTATATGACTGCGGGGTTGCACTGCACCACGTAATCCCTCGCCTACCAATGAACCCCCTTCCTGAGAAGCAGACTCTTCTTCCCCTCCGCTCCTATATCTGCTGGGGTCTGCCCGCAACTTGGGACTGGCCAAACGCACCCTGGACTCAGAGGTTCCGCCTGCTGACGGTCCAACCTCACTTGGCCATGTGGTCGACTGATCCACCCCAGGCGCCCAGGGCTGCCAGGAAGGGGCATCTCGGAAGCTGGCTTCCCCAAACCTCTCCCTCAACATATCCAACGTAGTCACACCGGGGCCAGTGGAATAACTCCAATCCCCATCTTCTTCTTCTGGCCATTGCCTCTCCCGCCATCCTTGGAATTGCAGGGCCATGGGGGGGGGGGGTTTATTTATTTTTTTTTTAATAAAAAAGTTTTTATTTTCTGATCAAACAAGTATACAATATAAACAATCATTCATACTATCATCAGAAAAAAAGAAAAAAAATCAATTTGGTAAACTCAATCTTCAACCCCTCCTTACCACCCCCCACCCCCGACTTCCCAGAACAAAAACAGGGCATAGATTTCACCAAACATTCGCTAAAATAAACTAGCTAACTGCAAGATTTAATAACTCCCAAGACCCCTTAACTCCCCTTTTACAATTTCATCAACCTCCCTTTATATAAACACAAAGTAACATGTAATCCAATAACTCTAAGAATTTTAAAACCATTAACAAATCTTAAAACATTCAAACCTAAAAACATTTTTCCCCCTCCTATTTTTCTCAAAGTTCAGATATTTTGAAATCTCATAACAAAAAATAAACCTTAGATATTCACTAATTAAATTTCTACATTTTTATAATTAACCATTAGTACATTAACTAGAAAACCAAAAAAGATTAATCAACCATTAATACATCATATTTAAAAATCAATATTCAACTTTATACTTTTTCCCCCTCAGTAGTTATAACACCTAAAACATAATCAATTTAAACCATGAATAGAACAACTGCAAAGCCAAAAAAAAAAAAAAAAATTAATCTTCCATTCTTGGTTTCTTATTTTGAAATCTCATAACAAAAAATAAACCTTAGATATTCACTAATTAAATTTCTACATTTTTTAAGTTTCTAAATTTCCCCCCTTCATTATTCCTCCCTCCAATTTTTTAAAATTTAAAAGATAATCAACAACATAATTAACCATTAATACATAAACTAAAAAACCAAAAAGGATTAATCAACCATTAGTACATCATATTTAAAAATCAATATTTAACTTTATACTTTTTCCCCCCTCAGTAGTTATAATACCTACAACATAATCATTTTTAACCATGAGTAGAACAACTACAAAGCCAAAAGAAAAGGTTAATCTTCCATTCTTGCTTTCTTTTTATATTTTTTCCAATCTTTCTGCATCCCTCCTACTTCTATTTTGAGGAGGTTTTTCATTTTAATTTGAGGTTGATATAACTGCAAAAATTGTCCCCTTTTAAAAAAAGTTTCCTCTGATTTAGAGCCCCCAAATCGCCTCTTCATGCTTATATAAATCAGTTCATTCCTTCGTCTGTAAAACCAAAGTTTGTCAAGAGTTTGTGAAGAAAAGTTCAATTGTTTCTTTTCTATTAAATGTATAGATGCCACTGACAAGTCTCCTTCATCTTCTGAAACTTCGAAAGTCTGGTCATTTACTACTTTTTTCCAAACCAAGTCATAATTTTGAAGGATTCTATCAATTTTTCCGAAAAGAGCAGAGAGTAAGCTCGAAAATTCTTGAGAAAATTCTTCCACCCTCTCTGCTGCAATATCTCCTGAGTTGTCATCATGCTCCGTAGTTGTTTTGATTTCCTCAGTCATTTCTGTTGTTATCCCTTTAAGAATTGCTATTTGGTTACTTATAGCTGCAGTATGATTATTCATGGCTTCTTTTATAAATTCTGTAAGTTCTGCATCAAAATCCTTACAACTCTGTAAATCAGACAACTGTTTCATTTCTGACACCTCCAAATAGCATCCAGCACTTTCAAGATCTCCTTTCTTAGAAGCCATTTTATTTTAAAGAAATTTTCTTTCTTCCCACAACCATAAAATCATAAAGTCAGAGCCATCCTTTTGAGCAGCATTCAGCAATTTCTTTATAAACAATCTTTTCCCAAACAGCTCTTCAAAATCTATTCCAGCAACTTAAAGCCAGTCTCTGAGCACGAGTCTGTTAGCAAAACCTTTTTCTAACTTTCCCTTTTAAAATCGCAACAAAGAAACGCCATCTTAACTTCCAGCTCAGAAAATCCAATTAGAAACATTGTATCCCCGGAGTTAAGTGTTATACTTGCAAAAAGCTTGTCCTCCTGCTTCTGTTCCACCTGCTTTTTTGAAATCATTTAATCTTCTGTTTGACAGCAGAAATTGGACGCAACACCTAGCTCTGTAAAAAAAAACAGAGTCCCCCCGGATCCGGAGCTTCAGTGGGCTGAACGGGGAGCTCTCACCCTCCTAACCCCTGGAATTAATCCAGGGGTTTTCAGGGAGCTCTACCCTCACCCACCTGCTCTCCTCCCCTTCTTTTCCCGAAGGGGAGATTTTCAAGCCGTTTGACAGCTGATTAACGCTGTCAGAACGGCTCAACGGAATCACGGGGGCGGCGGTCTAAAAAGACCGTCAATGGTGCTGCGGAGCCAACCCGGAAGTCGGGGGGGGGGTTTGTTGACGGCCGAAACCTCAATTTCCCCAGTATTTTGCCACCAGTTCCCAGACGATGTTTGAACAGCCTCAACAATGAGTCCTGGCTTTCTTGCTTGCTTTCTGGCACCGGCAACACCACTCTCTGTTTGGGGCGTACTACTTGTTGTTCGCAACATGCCTCAGGCGCCGCGCTCTCCTCCACCTCTGCCTCCGTCTCAGCCCCCAAGTCCAACACCGAAGCGTCATCCACCGTTCCTTCTGCCATTGCAGCTGCTCCCGTCCTCAGTACCAGGGCTGTGGAGTTGGGAGATAAATGTTCCGAATCTGACTCCGACTCCTCAGGGTTTTTTTGTACTTCCGACTCCGACTCTGACTC
This sequence comes from Pituophis catenifer annectens, assembly GCF_029215685.1. Taxonomy (NCBI): domain Eukaryota; kingdom Metazoa; phylum Chordata; class Lepidosauria; order Squamata; family Colubridae; genus Pituophis; species Pituophis catenifer. The sequence continues at coordinate 56,171,307 of NW_027256884.1, read as the reverse complement.
CAGGTGCCCAAAATTTCCTCCGACTCCAACTCCACAGCACTGTCAGGGCTATGGAGTCGGGAGATAAATGTTCCGACTCCGACTCCTCAGTTTTTTGTACTTCCGACTCCGATTCCAGGTACCCAAAATTTCCTCCGACTCCTCAACTCCGACTCCGACTCCACAGCACTGCTCAGTACAAGAAAAGAAAAAGCGTCTCCAACTTTCTGTCAGCCCCACTTGGAACCACCTGTGCTGCACCGGATAAACACACACACTCACGCTCAGAAGAGGAATCTATCCAGTTTAATCATAGCTTACACGATGGTCAAACAGTAAGCACTGAAGTTCTTTGGTGAGAAGCAAAGTCGGAGACGGCTGTTTCTCCCGTGCCTCCGGCTTTATAGAACGCCCTTCAAGCGCCCCTCCTTTGCTCTATTACAAATTTAAAGTAACCGCGCTGCTTATCCCATTCTGGCTACCTACAGGTCGCCCTTACTTCCGGGTTTTTACTATCTTCTCCTGTCACTGGGATCTGTTTGACGTTGATGGATTTATTCCCCCCCTTTTTTTTCCTTATACCGTCCATCACCTAATATCACCGTGCCATCCTACATGCTATAACACCCCCTCCACCGTGTGTGTTCTTCCGGGTCTGTTCCATCTCATTCTGGATCTGCACAGATGCTCATGTTCAGGTGTTTCATATTCCCCAGGATATTGTGTCGAGGGGTTGTTCGACACTCGACAACCCGCCCCTACCCCACCACTGAGCTGCTCTCAGCAGCCTTGGGAGAGGCTCCGAACTGACAGGCGAGCAGTTCGTGGCGATGCGAACCAGTCCTTGTCTCAGGCACTTTGGTCAAAAGGGGGGTGTTGTTGGCCCTCCTGAGCCTCCCTCTGAACTGCAGCCCCCGCTCTTCCACTCCTAAAGCCCCCGAGTCCCTGCACCAATTGGCTGGCTGAGAATTGTCCTGGGAGGCCAAAAGCCTGATGCGAAATGTACTTCAACAAATGGGCCCCGGCAAAGGGGCTGGGACTTAGGGGCCGTGGCCGATGTGCCGGGGCGAAAGATTGGGGATGGGTTAGCCGAGGATAAAAGTTTGTGGCTAATAACGCAGAGGCGAAAACCTTAAGGTGAAACTGGCAAGGCAAAGAGACCGAGGTGAAAAGTCCCATTCTGGAATTCTTGGGCAACAACCTGCTTTCTTTTTTGGAAGCATTCAGCTTAAATTATTAAAAATAACTAGGCAACCCATGACCTGTTGGATCATTGTTTCAGAGATATATCCTTACTAGATTCCTCAATGCCTTCCTCAATGGCAGAACTTCTAATGTACTTCAAAAGGAACATTGTACTTACCTGAACGTTAGTTCTATGTGCGCTGTGTGAGAGTCCAAACAATGGGTCTTGTCTGATTGGCCAGAGACTGAGTTGTAATTTGTTTGTTTCGTCACACCTCCTCCTTCCTGTTTAGGCTCAGTTTGTTAACGATGGTCTGGATCTGGAGAATGTTGTGGTCTGCCAGCAGCCTGCAGAGCTGGCAGCAGAGTCGGACAGCGATGAGGCTGCGGAAGAACATGGCCTAGTCCTGGAGGCTGGGGAAGGCCCAGATGAGGGCTCTGCGTCGGAGGCAGAGATGGGGCCAGGGCCATTGGGGAGTGATGTGCAGACTTCAGAGCCTCCAGAGGCTGACAGTAGAGAGGCAGAGAAACAGGAGGAGCCTGTTTCTAGTGCATGTATGAGAAGAGCTGCCAGAAGGCAGGAGCAGCTAAAGCAGAGAGGACAACTCAGGAGTAGGGCCAAGAGACGATTGGCCCCTCCCATAAGGCTTAAAAGGCCAGCAACGGCTCTTGGCCTCTTTGCCGGAAAACAACCATTGAGAGAATTGCTTCTTGTTTGGTTGTAGTTATTTCTTCTGTTCCTGAACTGTTGCCAAGAAAAGCTTTTGATGGTTTGCCTAATTATTCCAAGGTCAGAGATAAACTAAAGACTAGTGTTTTAAGGACTTTGTTTTCATTTCATTTAGAATACACTGAGAATGATTTAATTCTCAGCTGTTTTAATAAAATCTGTTTTTTGGAACTGTTTTGCATTTAATATCAACTACGTGGGCCTGGGTCACAACAGTTTGTTTTCCGGACTAACGAGGATAATTAGTAACAAACCTCGATCATAATGGATCAGCTCTGTGCCAAAAACACGCAGCTTCAGCAGCAAGTAGCTTTGTTAGCTGCACAGATGGCTCAGCTCCAAGCTCCGGCTTCTCCCCCTCCCCATAGAAGATGTCTTGTAAGAGCCTTGGTGGCGCAGCAGACTAAAGTGCTGTTAACTAACACCAGCTGCCTGCAATTACTGCAAGTTCAAATCTCACCAGGCTCAAGGTTGACTCAGCCTTCCATCCTTTTGAGGTAGGTAAAATGAGGACCTGGATTGTGGGGGCAATAAGCTGACTTTGTATAAAAAAGAACACTGCTTGGGGGGGCCGAAAGTCCTACTAAGCAGGTATATACAAAAGTATGAAGGCTATTGCTTAACGCATTGTAAGCCGCCCTAAGTCTCCGGAGAAGGGAAATTGAAACTATAAACAATAAACAAGTTTGACGGCACTCAAGCCATGTTTCCTGCTTTTATGGGACAATGCCAGCTTTTTATCAGCCTGCGAACAGAGGACTTCCCCACTGACTGGGATAAAGTGGGTTTTATACTCAGCCTGCTCTCCGGCTCTGCAGCTTGCTGGGCCACGTCCCTGCTGGTCCAGGCTAGTCCTCTGTTGGGCGATTTCAGGGGGTTTTGTGAGCATCTCCGACTTGTGTATGAGGACCCCATCAAGATGCAGACAGCTACCAGACGACTGAAGACCTTGAAGCAGGGCCAAAAACCGCTGCAGGAATATATCAGTGAGTTTCAGCTGCTTAGCCAGGATTCGGCCTGGAATGAGGCGGCCCTCATGGATGCGTTCCAGGATGGCTTATCAGAGGAGTTGCAGGATGAGCTGGTCCAGGTTGATATCCCTCCAACCCTCAATGCACTGGTACATCTGTGCCTGAGGATCGACGCCCAGTTGCACATAAGGACCATGAATGAGTCCTTATCTTTATGGTGCGGATGTTGGACAGACGCTCTCTGGAGAGGAAGATGAGACAGGTCTGAGTGTCGATTCATGCTCCCAGGTGGACGATGTTGGTGGTGGGAGTCATGTGGCTTTTCTCCCAATTCACGGTAAATGCATGATTTTTAAGGGTTTGAACTGTGACTTGTAAATCTAGACTCACCTGCGGGGGAGAAGATGACAGGATTAATATGTCGTCTAGATAACAGAGCAAACGTACGGGTCTTGTCTGCAAGTGAGCGGCCACTACGTCGAGAAGCTTTGTGAATACTCTGGGGCAGCAGTGAAATGTAAAATTTGTTACTACCGGTTCTGTGGGCATGGCTTGGTGGTGGGGGAGTAATGAGACTGGGTGGGCGTGGCCAACTTTTTTTTTTTAACTTTTCAAAGCATTTTTTCCTAATGCTTTGAAAAGCCTCTCTGCCGATCAGGCAACTCAGCTGGGATCATCAGAGAGGCTTTTTAAAAAATACCTCTCTGCTGATCAGGCAACTCAGCTGGGATCGTCAGAGAGGCTTTTTAAAAAATACCTCTCTGCCAATCAGGCAACTCAGCTGGGATCATCAGAGACTTTTCAAAGCATTTTTTTTACCACCTCTTCGGCCAAGAGGTTGCAGAAAAATATGCTTTGAAAAGCCTCTGACGATCCCAGCTGAGCCATGCGATCATCAGAGGCTTTTTTTTTTTACTTTTAAAAGCATTTTTTCATCGGAAAGGTTGTAGAAAAAATGCTTTTAAAAGTAAAAAAAGAAAAAGCCTCTGATGATCATCAGGCTCAGCTGGGCATGGTGATGGTGGAGGGGCACAGGGATTTTTGGTACCGGTTCTCCGAACTACCCGCCGCCATTGCTACCGGATCGGGCAATCTGGTCTGAACCGGGAGCATTTCACCCCTGCTTTGGGGTGGACCAGAGACCGAAGGGCATACCCCTGTATTGGTAATGCTGTCCGGCACAGGAGAACCGGAGGAATCTCCTGTGAGACGGCCTGATAGGCACATGTAGATAAGCCTCTTGTAGATCTATTGAAGTCAAGAGATCTCCCTGCCTGATGCAACCCAGAATGGTGTGCAGGGATTGCATTCTGAAGCATTGGTACTTGATGTGTATATTCAGCTTCTTGAGATCCAAGATGATTCTGCTGCTGCCCGATTTCTTTTGCACCAGAAAGAGTATCGAATAGAAGCCGAACCCCTGATGTTGAAGGTGGACTGGTTCTATAGCCTAGATGGTTAGTAGGTGCTGGATTTCGGCTTCCATCAGAGATCTCTTTGTGAGGTCCCTTGAGATGGAATATTGGACGAACCGTCGAGTGGGTTTGGAACTGAACTCTAGGGTGAGACCTCGCATTATTGTCTGTAAAGCCCAGGCGTCGGTGGTTGTGTGTCACCCAGCAGGTTGCAAATCTGCTCAGGCAACCACCAATAGGGCCCTTGTCGTGACTCTCAGCCCCTCTGGAGCCGCCAGTGCTTCGCCAGGCATGAAGGAACATACACATACATACACACTCACGATAGAAGCTGCGGTTCAAAACCTGGTTTAATGAAAGCAGCTACAGTGACGAACAGTAGGCACTGAGCTGCTTAGCAAAATTAAAGTCGGAGATGCCCAAGCTTCCCGCCCGGCTGGTTTTATAGGGCCTCATTAACTCATTAACCTCATTACCTATCCCCAGGCAATCTCTCTCAGCTGTTACACTCGAATCTGCCGCTTGGTTTTCCCTTGGTTTACCGTTGGTTGCAGCCCCTTGACGTCAGTCTCCTTTTCATTCCCAATCCCTCAGATGTATGTCCAACCCCCCTTTTCTTGTGTCCCGTCCATCACCCACTATCAGTGTGTATGTTGTCCTAACGCAACACCCCCCTCCACCATGATCCATTGCTGGAGTTTGTTCAGATGTTCTGGATCCTCCAATGGTATTCCCCCCCCCTCCCATGGTCTTCCATGCTGTTAAGGTGTGTGTGGTGTCGAGGGTTATTTGACACTCGACAGTGACAACCATTTGGACCGATGGTAAGGTCGGTAGCCAGCTCCCCAAAAGGGATGTCTATTCTGTGGTTGTCTGGAGCGATCCTGAAAGGAAGGCCTGTACTGCAGCCTGTCCGTGGTTGGTAGGAAGGGCCTTTGGTAGGTCAGACTTTGAAACCCCATGTCAGATGCACGAAAGGGCTGTCTGCAGTAAGAATACCCAATTCATCTGTCTGCATGACGGTAGACGTGAGGGAGATGTGAACTTCCTTTTATCCTTACTCTCCACCAAGACAGGGTTTAAGGCTTCCCCGAAGAGGGAGCTGCTCTTGAAGGGGGCTGCTGTTAGTCACCATTTTGTTTTCATGTCAGCCTGCCAGTGCCTCAGCCATAAGAGGCGTCTGGAGGTGACATTAGATGCTAAGGCTCGAGAAGCAAATTTAGCTGATATGAGGGTAGCATCTGCTGAATATTCTGCAGCAGCAATTAGCTTATTTAAGTCCTGATGCAAGCGGGTGACCTCAGGTGACGCTCTGGATTGCATTTGACGAAGCCAAATTAGGGAAGTTTGAGAAAAAACATTCCACTGTGACAGAATGAATGGCCCAGGTGGCTGCTTGGTGGGTCTTACGAGAAGCAAGCTCCGCCCTTCAGTCTTCTGTTTTCAGGCCCTCAGTTGAATCGGAAGGATGTTAGATGAGGCCAAACTGGCCATCAGAACATCAATGGTTGGAAGTTTGAGGAAATCCTCAAGTTCTTGTTCCACCATATACATTTTCCGATCCATGCCATGCAGAGATGGACCCAGGCTGATTCCACTGCCGCTGTATGACGTCCACAAAGAGTTTAGGGGATGGAACCACCTCTTGCTCTGTGACAGGCTCGGTAAAAAGAAGAGCCATGGAATCTTGAGGGTCCAAGGATCCCTCAGGTTGCCCAATAAGTGCCCCCATATTGGCTGTTGTCTTTACCTTGTACAATAGTATTTTAAATAGGTCATGACGAAACAGGCCCATTGCAGGGCTTTATCAGGAATGACCCTTTCATCCGCAGAAAAATTATAATCTAGCACCTCCTCTTCTTCACTGTGAAAGGACATGTCACTTTGCTGCGAAGGTGAAGGAGAACGATAGTCAAGAATGTACTCTCTGTCAGAATGACCCACTGGTGGAATGGCTCTTGGATTCAGATCTGTCACTGGCAGTGGGGCTAAAAAACCCTGTTGCATAAGAGCAGCATCAATGACCTTTGTAACAGTCTGGGCAATCATATTGCACAGGTCTTGTGACAGTGCAGTGCCCTGGCCTTCCTCCAGGCGGAGCCCTGCCACAGTAAGCGTAAAGGTAGCAGAGGCATGGGAACCCCTGTGCTGCTGAGAGGATCCTGGCTCAGGGCTGGCTATGCCCAAGGGAGCATTCATATCTGCTGCCTGCAGTTGCTGGGTGCTAGTGGAGGCAGTGGGAGACCAACCAAACTGACCTGGTTGGGATTCCAGAGCCAGAGGTTCCTTGTTTAATGAATCAATTGTTTCCCTGCTGCAGGCAGATGTGGAAGGTGCTTTGCTAGTCTCTGCCCTTTTCTGGGCCTTATCAAACTGTTTATCTAAGGCACACTGTCGTCTCATGGCATCCTTATCAGATGCAGATGAAGTTGAGGCTTGAACAGAGGACTGGGATCTAGTAACTGGTACTTTGGATCTAGAATTCCCCTTTTTTGTAACTGGAGCCTCCAAGGCTTGATGCCTGATGGAGGGAGAGGCAGATGCATGAGAAGGAGATCTACTGTGAGACGCCATTTTGAAAACACGAGGTAACTGTGAATCAGCCAAATAAAAAACCTCCTTTGTAAAATCTCTATTAATTGTTGCCAATTGCCTTGAAATCACCTCCGTGGTATACAAAAACCCCAGTATGGAGGACAGTTAATGGCTTCAATCATGCCAAGCTGACACCATGGCTTGAAAGCGGAGTAGAATAAAGGGTGCAGTGGGGAGAGAAATCCAAAATGACACTGAGCCTACACCAAGGCTCAGCGTGAATTCGAATGCAGCCTGCCCAGGGAGCTGGAATCCGAAACCACAGATCCTTGCCAAGTTAACAGAAGCGCAGAGCTGACACCACGGTTCTCCCCGCACTAATCAGCCACTAAAACTCATGATAACAGCTCCGGAACGATCGAGGAGAAGAATAGAGGCTCCACATGCCGCACAGACCTCTCTGCAAGAAAAAACACCACCACGGAGCCTCATGGCTCAGCTGATTGGCACTTGGCTGGGCGCAGTGCCAGAAACCGCTTCCCAGTTGAAACGAAGCCGTTTGTAAAGAAAACCTTCTGCTGTGCGTTTCTAAAGCAGTCCAAGCAATGGAGATATTCAGAATATGACTCTCTAGGCCAATTGAGCCTAAACAAGAAGGAGGAGGCGTGACCAAACAAACAAATTACAACAGTCTTTGGCCAATCAGACAAGGTTATCACCCATTGCTTGGACTCTCTAAGCAGCGCACAGGAGAAGTTCTGAATTCTATGAATTCAGGGAGATATAGAGAGGTACTTGCCTTGGAAGTAGCTCATGCTGAACTGTATAGTACTGTCAAGCATCACCACCATAAATCCTGAACAAATACTTCCACATAGAAAGTGGGCAGAAACACACTCTATTGTAAAGACACTTTCACCTTTGACAAATATTCCTTGCAACAGATCACATATTGCCATTTTTTAATAAACATTTGCATGTCTTAACATTTCTGTTTTCCTACTGTTAGATTTTTACCATTTGTTTTCATGTTGCAAATTCAATCCATGTTCCCCATCAAACAATTCAGTTTTGGTACCTGATATGGTACCAGATGAATTATTCCTTATTGCATCATAGTCTAAAATTTGCTGTAACCTAGTCCATTTTCAGCCAGAAACAAGTTGTCTTTTGTATACATATATCACCAACCATCACATCTCTAATATTACTATAATTAACATTTATATATTAATATATGAATACATTTAGCAACAAAGGAATCGCCATACATGCTCTTTTTGTTCTCTTATCCAAATTGAATGGAACATTGGATTACCTGAATGTCCATTTTATGATCGTTGTGACGACATTCCTCAGTTATGGGAACCTTCACTCCTTCGATTTGTTCTACTGAGTGCTTGTCAAATATTTATCTCCCTCTGCAGTATGGTTTCGCCCCTTCCTTCTGCGCATGATCAGTCTTTTCACGAAGTCTAACTCCATCAGATCTGAAGAATATACTCAACGGAACTTTAACTGCAGAGGTGAAAAAAGAAAGACACCCCCCACGACCACCAGGCAATACGCCAAGGGTGGGACGGAATGTCGTCACAACGATCATAAAATGGACATTCAGGTAATCCAATGTTCCATTTTCATGCATCGTTGTGCCGACATTCCTCAGTTATGGGATATACCCAAGCTTAATAATTAGGGTGGGAATTACTCCTTGTCATTGTCCTGGCTTCGTGGGGAGATTATTGATTGTAAAACTCTTCTCCCGAACGCTGCATCAGCTGATGCAAAAGAATCTAATCTGTAATGTTTAACAAATGATGAAATAGATGACCATGTAGCTGCCTTACATATTTCATCTACAGATGCCTGTGTAGCCCATGCAGCAGAAGTTGCAGCACTGCGTGTTGAATGTGGTAACACTCTTCCAGGTAAACTTTCCCCTTGTGAACTATATGCCACTGATATACATGCTTTAATCCAGCGCCCCACTGTATTAGAAGACACTTTCTTACCCATTGTAGAAGGTAAGTATGATACAAATAGTGCTTCAGTTTGTCTAAACGATTCAGTTCTTTTTATATAACGTCTTAATGATCTACGTACATCTAGTGTGTGCCACATTTTTTCCCTAGGATGTTTAGGATCTGGACAAAAGTTTGGTAAAATTACTTCTTGAGCTCTATGGAAATATGAGTTAATTTTTGGTATAAATGATGGATCTAATCTAAGTACTACTCTGTCTGTGTAAAATATACATAAATCTTTTCTAATTGAAAGAGCAGCTATTTCTGATATTCTGCGTGCAGATGTTACTGCTATTAAAAAAGCTAATTTTAAAGTTAGGTATCTCATACTTATAGATGCCAGTGGTTCAAATGGTTTTTTTGTTAATGCTTGTAATACTAAATTCATATCCCATGAAGGATATCTGTGAACAATAGGAGGTCTTAAATTCATAGCTCCCCTTAGGAAGGATTTAATTCTCATATCTTGTGAAAGAGACTTCTTACTTGGTCCATCTATGACTGTAGCCAATGCTGCTACTTGTCTCTTCAATGTTGAAGGAGCCAGACCTTTGTCTAAACCAGATTGAAGAAATAATAGTACCTCAAGTACTGTTGCTGATGTAGGATCTACGTGACTTGTACTACACCATTCTACAAATGCCTTCCAAGACGCATTGTAAATACGCGTAGTAGATGGTCTTCTGGCTGCTTGAATAGTTGCAATTACTTCTGAAGGAATATGATCTTTTGTTAATCTGGACCTTTCAAGCGCCAGACGGTCAATTGTAACCAGTCTGGCTTTGGATGTCTTATTTCTCCTTGAAGTAGAACTATCTGATTTGGAGGAATTCTCCAAGGGTTTTCTATTGAAAGATCTAAGAGGTCTGCAAACCATGGTCTGCGAGGCCAATAAGGTGCTATCAATATCATGTCTGCTCTTTCCTCCCTCAATTTGTGAATTACACTCTGAATTATTGGAACTGGAGGAAATGCATACAGAAGTCCTTGCGGCCAAGGAGACCTTAGAACATCTTGGCCTTCTGCTCCTTGAGTTGGAAAACGAGAAAAAAATCTTGCTAACTGGGCGTTTTGATTTGTAGCAAATAGGTCCACTATTGGTTGACCGAACCTGAGAGATATCTGTTTGAACAGCTTGGGATCTAACATCCACTCTGATTGGTCTATTTTGCCTCTGCTTAACCAGTCTGCTTGTACATTTATTTCTCCTGATATATGTTCTGCTTTTATCGATAAGACATGTTTCTCCGCCCAAGACATGAGGCGATCCGTTTCTTCCATTAGAATTTTTGATTTTGTGCCTCCCTGACGATTCAAATGTGCCTTTGTTGTCATATTGTCCGTTAAAATCAGGACATGTTTGTTGGTCACTTGATGTTGAAATTGAATTAACGCCAGGCGCACTGCTCGTAATTCCAACCAGTTGATTGGTTGTTTTTTTTCCCACGTAGACCAAATCCCTTGCGCTATCAATGAATTGAGATGTGCACCCCATCCATAAAGGCTTGCATCCGTTGTTAACGTTACTCTTTCTGATTGTAGAAACAGAGAACCCTTCTGAATTGCCTCTGTTATCCACCAACGTAGAGATATTTTTACTCGTGTTGGTACCACCACTTTGTGAAGAGAATCCGCTCGTCTTTGCCTTTGAAAGGGTAACAGAAACCACTGAAGATGGCGCGTGTGGTAACGAGCCCATGGCACTATTGTAATTGCAGATATTAGCTTGCCTAGAAGTTGAGACAGTGTTAATAGTGCAGTTTTCTTCTGTGATATTACTTGCAGAACTAAACTCTTGATGCTGTTTTGTCTGTCTGGAGACAGGTAAACTAATCCCAGTTCTGAATCTATGATTGCACCTAGGTGCAATAGTCGAGTTGTCGGTGATAAGTGACTTTTGTCCACATTGATTGTAAAACTGTGGTTTTGTAGAGATTGGATGACTAATTCTCTGTCCCGACATGCCTGATCTTTTGATGTTGACAAAATCAAAATATCGTCCAGATAACACACTAGACGTATTGGAATTGACCTGAGATTGGCCGCCACTGCCGCTAACAACTTCGTAAATGTTCTTGGTGCAGAAGAAAGGCCAAAAGGCATTGCCTTGTACTGAAAGTGTCTGTCCGCATATGCAAACCTGAGGTATTGTCTGTGCCTTGGGTGGATGGGCACATGTAAATATGCTTCTTTGAGGTCTATAGATTGCATGAGATCTCGTTGTCTTACACATTGTAGAATCGACTTTAGTGAATGCATCTTGAATCTTCTGTATAGAACATTCACATTCAGCTGCCTCAAATTCAGAATTCCCCTCCAACCCCCTGAGTTTTTTGACACCAGAAAAAAGATCGAATAAAAACCGGTTTGAATTTGGTCTTTTGGAACTTCCTCGATCGCCTTGATTTGTTTCAGGTGCTTGATCTCGAGATTCATCAGATTTTGTTGCAATGGTTGAGTTGACCAAGGACATTGGATGAATCTGGTCGGCGGGTTCGAGGTGAATTCCAATGTGAGGCCGCTGGTTACAGTACGTAAGATCCATGCATCCGTTGTTGATTCCTCCCATTGGTGATAGAATAGTTGAAGTTTGCCCCCAATGGGAAGGGAAGAATTCGAGTCACTTGCCTCTACGAGATTGACGTGACATCGCTCCTCGAAAAGGTCTTCTGAATGATGATTGGCGGCTGCCTCTTCCTCGAAAGGAATTTCTATTACTCGAGTATGAGGAATAGTAGGGTTGAAAATTACCACGTTGTGTGTAGGAATTTGAATTCCCTTGATCATATCGAAAAAACTGTCGTTGAAAGGGAGAATATCTGTGTTCTGGTCTTCTATACAAGGAGAGTAAAATCTTCTTTTTATCCCTGCCTTCTACCAGAACCTGTTGCAAGGACTCTCCGAATAGAGAATGGCCTTTATAAGGGGCTGATGTGAGCCTCCATTTTGACCTTGAGTCAGCTTTCCAGTGATGTAGCCAAAGAATTCTTCTTGATGTTACAGAAGATGCTAATGCCCTGGAAGAGAATTTCGCAGCATCTAATGAAGCATCTGCAGAGTATTCTGCAGCTGCAATAATTTTTGATACGTCTTGTTGAATCCTAGATTGTTCAGGTGGTAATCTATCTCTTAATTGTCTTAGCCAAATAAGAGAGGCCCGGTTAAAAATGATGCTGAAACTGCAGCTCTAATTGCCCATGCCGCGGCTTGATGAGTTTTGCGACATGTCATTTCAGCTCTTTTGTCTTCAACTTTAAGACCTTCTCCAACTTCACTGACTAACACAGAAGATGACATAAGTGTTGCCACCGGTTCATCTACTAATGGCAATTGCAACAATTCATCCAAGTCTGGTGGAGAGCAATATAATTTTTTATCAAAGCTATTAGGGCCAGAAGTTGAACTGGGATGATCCCAAGATTTTTTAATAACTTGTGAAAATAGATCTGGGCACGGAACAAAGTCCAAATCAGACTTGTGTACTTTAAACAAATTCTCATTTGGGTTCATTTGAGTATTAGGATCAGATGACTTATCTAAATTTAGTCCCATATTAGTAGCTACTTTTGCTTTATGTAGCAGTGACTTAAATAAAGATGGTTTGAAAAGACCTTGAAATGCTGGTTTTTCTGGTGTCATGTCTTCTTCATCCTCTGATAATTCAAATTCCTCTAACTCTGTGTCATCCCCACAGCTAAAATATTGCTGTTTAGGAATTGATTGAGAATGATATTGATTCCTGGTAACTGCACCAGTATGACAAGGATAGCTGGTTTGTTGCAAACCTGCTTGGAATATTTTAGAAATGGCATGTGTAACCATTGTTTGAAAATCCATTTCCTGACCACTGTTTTGAATATCTTCCCCCCTAAGCCCAGCAGCGGTTGGGGTGAAAGTGGCTTCAGGAGGACCTTGATTTAGTGAATTAACACCTGAAGAAATAGGCCCTTGAGGAACAAAGCCTCTAGGAATATTTATCATAAATTGACCTTGTGGTTCTCTAAACATAGAATCTTGTGACTGAATTTCTTCAGTTTCCTCATTAACCTGATGATTGTCATCAATAAGTTGTTGATTATCAGACATTTCAGAATGATATATGTTAGAAGCCGATTGTGCAGCACACTTGGCTTTGACAAATTGACGCTCTAAAGCTTTATGTCTATGTGTTTCCATCTTATTCATTGTTTTAATAATGTCATCAGACAATGAATTGGCAGACTGTTGAGGCTGTGTCACATTTTTTGTTTTAGCTCGTTTTTTTCTTAATTGCTGAGGAGAATGTACTTTAGGAGGAGAAGCGACCTGTTCCAGGTCAGATGATAGATTATCGTCTGCCATATTTAATTAAAATTGTATTCAATCAATAATATAATAATAATAATAATTAATTTTTAATTTTTTTTAAATATAATTAATTAATTAATTAATTCAAGGTATAATAATCTTTTTATCAAACAACAATTAATTAGAGAAACTTCCCTGAGATGAACTTCTGTCAGTTGATGTAAGCAAATGATGAACGAAGTTTTGACAGTTAAAAAATGGCTCCACTGTCAGTTGCTTGCCTCAGCAACTGTCAGTTTAACGAAGATTCCTCGAGCCCAACGTTTCCGAACTGATCTCTTGTGGTATATTAATAGTATAACACTTGAGTGTATAACATGAGAAAAAATCACAACTTTCAAAATTAAGTATGCCTGGCACAGGCAGGAACTTTAAATAGACTCTCAATTTTCTTTAAATTTAAATGGATTCTTTCATTAGGAGTCTGAATCCAACATCAGGAACTCCTTCGCCGCTAATAAATAACAAAACTTCAAAGGTGTTATTGGATACTGAAAACACTGCGGCTCAAATAAACAAGGCAGCTTTCAAGCGTTACAATGTAGCTCAATTAAAACTGTAACTTCCACATGAGACTGAAAGTTACTTTAGAAACCATGTAGCCGCTGATAAGCAAGAGAGGGCTGCAATAGTGTTAGCGGTTATTCACCAGCTGAAACACCTCGGCTAAATTAAAGAAACAGCGTCCGAACCACAGCGGATCGCTGCTGACAGATCGGCAAGGCGGCTAGCAGCCCCTTAGCGCCGCAATTTAAAACGGCAAGGCGGCTAGCAGCCCCTTAGCGCCGTAACTTTAAGCAAGAAAAAATTTACTTCAGTATAGACAGCAAATTAATCAGACAGCTTCCGAACCTCAGCAGATTGTTGTTGATTGAACGGCAAGGCGGCTAGCAGCCCCTTAACGCCGCAATTTATAAATAGCGATCTTTTTTTTTTTTAAACAATTGTAAAGCTGTCAAGACAGAAGCCATTAACGCAGCCCTCTAATAAGTTATAATAATAATAATGAATTAGACAGATTATCTGTAGAACAAAAAGCACTCTAGACCTATTGAGTCAACTGAGTGAAAAAGACTGATCATGCGCAGAAGGAAGGGGCGAAACCATACTGCAGAGGGAGATAAATATTTGACAAGCACTCAGTAGAACAAATCGAAGGAGTGAAGGTTCCCATAACTGAGGAATGTCGGCACAACGATGCATGAAAATAGCTTTAAACACTTCATTTATTCCTTCTTAGGCTAAACTTTTATCATATACTATTTTTATCAGATTCAGCAAATAAGTTTCTGTCATACTGTATAAAATATTCCAAAATGTTATTCTAGTCATTTTATGATGCACTTTCTCTAAATCAAGAAATGTGTGATAAAAACATTCATAGTCAAGAGACAGAACTATAAATTTTGACCTTCATTATTTTCATCATGCCTTTACTCAGTTAACTATTTCAAATAATGCTTTCTAGTAAAATAAGAGAGAGGTTGCTTCAGAGACTTGGTGCAAGTTGGATAGGTACAGGGAAGGCACAGTGCAGGTTAGTGATGTTGCATGTGAGTGCATGAGTTGCAAGTGTGGCACGAATGTAAAAGGGCTGAGGGAAGGTGCATGAGAATTTACTCCATCAACTTCCGACCTTTCTTGCTGGCTTCCCCATTAATTTTCTGGGGAAGGCAACAGAGAAGGCAATCACTAATTGTGGGGTGCTTGGTAATTGGTCATAAGTGTGAAATGGTTGCCAAACAATCAGATCCATATCATGTGACCAGAGGGATGCTGAGACAGCCTGAACTCTGAGCACCAGTTGTAACTACTATTGGAACGATAGCTGACCAAATGGCTATAGGTCAAGGACTACTTATAATGAGATGGATTGAGAGTATGACAACTACTGGTGATTATTTTATTTTATTTTATTTTATTTTATTTTATTTTATTTTATTTATTTTATTTTATTTTATTTATTTATTATTTATTTATTATTTTATTTTATTTTATTTTATTTTATTTTATTTTATTTTATTTTATTTTATTTTATTTTATTTTATTTTATTTTATTTTATTTTATTATTTTATTTTATTTATTGGATTTTGTATGCCGCCCTTCTCCCAAAGGACTCAGGGTGACTCACAACAATAAGAAATAGAAAATACAAAAGTTAAAAGACAAATTAAAGCAGAATATCCAATAAATAACGTTAAACGTGGGAATACAAATTCAAATTTAAGATTTAAGAATTTAAAAAGCGGGAGCTTCCGGTTTGCGAGCTTCGGCGACGGCGGTGATTTTCTAAAGACCGCCAGCCCCGCCGCCTGTAGAGCCGCCCCGCGAACGAGGAGCGGCTCGAAAACTCCGAGATCTTGAAGATTGCAGGAGCAGAGACAGCAGGGTACAGGTTGAGCCCCTGTAACCCCCCCAGGGAATTGCTTCTGGGGGTGAAAACAGGAGCGGCTCCCTTCCAACCTGCGGAGACTCCGGGCGGCGTGGGACGATTCTGCCTTCAGCAGAACAAGCCGATAGCAGCAAACTTTTAAAGTGAGAGGAACTAATTCTAACAAATAGCGGAAATATCAACTTGAATCCAGAAACCTGAAAATTGCAAGTATCAGTGCTTTATTGACTTTTTAAATCAAAGAGAAAGTGAGCGAGTGAAAGTGATTTGAAAAAATATGGCGTCCAGCACTTGAGTTAACGAGCTAGTGAAAGTGATTTGCGAAGCCTCTCTGCTTTGCTACAAAGTTGAAAAGTTGCTACAAAGTTGTTCTACCTAAAGGAAAAAATTTTTCTTGCTAAAATTTGACTTTGCTTTACTTCAGTTTTACTTGATTAAATCTGGGGGACTTTTTTAGAAGCTTCTGTGGAAGAGGGAAAGGAAAAAGAACTTCCTTCTTTAGAAAAACTAGCTTACGTGGCACGATGGCTTCAAAGAAGCAGGAAGGGAAGGCATCAGGGGGGGGATCCCCCACACACAAACATCAAACGCAACTTCCCCCTGCTCAACAGCTACAAACTCAGAAAAAAGAACTTGATGTGGGAGATTTAAAAGAATTTATTTCTAAAACTTTGGATGAAAAATTTCAAGAATCTCAACAGGAAATAGATCATAAACTTCAAAAATCACATGAGGAATTTTTGCAGGAAATTAATGAAGTTAAAGATATGGTGAAACAGAATCAAAATATGGTGACCAAAAAAATATCAGAAGTGGCGTCTGGCCTGGCAAATTTTATTGGGAAAGTTGATTTTAAAGTTGAAGAACTCAAATTAGAAGTTAATGTTAGGATGAAAGATAATGACTATAAAATTGAAGAAGCTGACAATAAAATGCAGAGAATTGAAGATGAGATTGTCATGATACAATTCCGGGCGATGGAATTTGCCATACGGCTTCGGGGAATTCGAGAGGAGGAGAGACAGGACTTGAGACAAGTTTGCTCTGAAGCCCTGGCTAAGATTTTACAAGTTAATCCTGATTTGGTATTTCATAAAATAGATAAAATTTACAGAGTGAACTCTTGGGTGGCCAGACAAAGACAATTGCCTAGAGATGTGGTCATATACTTTACTGAGAGAGAAATTAGAAATGAAATCCTCCAAAAATCTTTTCACACCTCTGTACAAGTGGGGGGCTCACGACTTGTAATTTTTAAAGAATTACCTCCTAAAATGCTGAAAGCTAGAAAAGAATTTGGTTTTCTTGTTAAGGAATTGAAAGATTTACAGGTACCCTTCCGGTGGGATGCACCAGCTGGGATAATTTTTAGATATAAGGGAGAAGGATATCGATTGAATACCGTGGAGAAGGCACAACATTTTTATAGTACTATTCTTAAGGAAAGAACACCATCTCCACGTACATCTACAGTTTTGGAGATTAAGGAGAGTGAAGAGAGGCAATTGGAAGAACAGTCTAAGCAGGAATTAGAAAATGTGCAAGGTGCAGAAGGAGGTTTTCTGAGTGAGCCCTTGCTGGATTCTTCTCCAATTTTGGATTTGATTCAGTTGACTGAAGTTAAAGATCAACGTATAACTAGAGCTCAATCCAAGCTACTTAAACAAAAGCAACAACAACAACAGGAAAGACAAGACAAGAAGGCAGCTAAGAGTACCCCACAAGAGAGTGGAGCTATGGGAGGAGCAAGATCGAAGCTCTTGGATGAACTTCAAATATTTTGCTCTGCGCTCCAGAAACAGGCTGATGACCCTTAAGTGTCTATCTTGGAATGTTAATGGGTTGAATTCAGCACAGAAAAGGAAGAAACTATTTACATATTTGAAACAATTTAATAATGATATAATATGTCTACAAGAAACGCATATTACAACTCAAGATCAGAAATATTTGATAAATTCAAAATTAGGAGTACATTATATATCTTCAACTTCGCAGAAAAAGAATGGTGTGGTTATTTATGTAAATAAAAAATTAATAGCAAAAGTTATAGAAGTAGATCAAGATGGTAGGTTTGTAGCAATTGAATTGCTCACAGCAAATGGTCAAATTCTTTTGATTGGAATTTATGCTCCCAACCAACAACAGGATTATTTTTACAAGATGTTACATACTAAAATATTGCAATGGGACTATAGATCTATTTTATTTATGGGAGATTGGAATGGAGTAATTGATTCTAAATTAGACAAAAAGAGCTTGGCAAAGTCTAGAATTAGACTACCGCAGACCTTTTTTGATATGAAAGAAGATATGGAACTAAAAGATGTTTGGAGAATACATAATCCAAATGAATTGGATTACACTTTCTTTTCCGATAGACATAGATCTTTTTCTAGGATTGATTTTATCCTGTTGTCAAATGATCTACTTGTTAAGACAAAAAGAACAAAGATTTTTCCAAGAACTTTGACTGACCATAGCCCTGTATGGATAGAAATTGAGATGGATAAGGTTGAGAGACGTTCTTGGAGATTAAATGAGAACTTGTTTAGATATGAAAAAAATACAATAGAACTTAAAAAGCATTTGAAAGAATTTTTTGAAATAAATTTGAATAAAGGTACTCCAATTGAAATTGTTTGGGACGCTAGTAAAGCTTATATGAGAGGGGTACTTATCTACATGAATTCTAAACATAGACTGTTCCGACAAAAGAAAAGATTTGAGTTGGAAATGGAAATAAAGAATAAAGAACAGTTACTTATTAAAAACCCAACAGATGAAAGAATACGAAGTGCTATAAAACTTTTGAAAGACCAATTTCAAATGCTTATGGCGGAACAAGTTGCAACAAGTTTACAATACGCGAAGCATAATACATTTTGCAATGCTAATAAACCGGGCAGATGGTTGGCTTACACACTGAGGAAAAAACAAAGTATACGGACTATTGATAGTATTGACATTGGAGGGAAAGAAATTTTTCAACAAAAATTAATTAAAGAAGCTTTTGTGGATTATTATACTAAATTATATGCCAAAGAAGAGGTGCAGAATGGACTTATAGAAAAATATTTAAAGGATAAGAGAGTTACAAAAATTACTGATCAACAAAAAGAAAGAATGAACTATCCTATAACAGAGGAGGAGATAATAGCAGCAATTAAGCAGCTAAAAACAGCCAAAGCTCCTGGCACGGATGGTTTGACTGCAGTGTATTACAAAACTTTACAAGCTGAAATGGTGGGACAACTTAGAGATTTATTTTGTAATATTCAACAAGGGGGTAAAATACCCCCATCTTGGACAACTGCTTATATATCTTTGATACCAAAGGAACAAGTTGGTCCTAAAAAACCAGAGAACTACAGACCAATATCTCTTTTGAACACAGATTATAAAATTTATGCGAAGGTATTAGCCAACAGGTTGATGCCAGTAATCCAAAAAGTGATTCTTGAGGACCAAGCGGGATTTATTGAGGGCAGATACATGAAGGATAATGTAAGGCAAGTAATAGACTTATTGGAATATCTTGATAAGAATAAACAGATTTCTGCAGTGCTGGTTTTTTTGGATGCGGAGAAGGCCTTTGATAGAGTGGATTGGAACTTTCTACTAAAGACTTTAAAAAAGATGGGCTTTGGGGACCAATTTATACAGGCGATTTCAGCAATTTATCAAGAGCAAAAAGCACAGATTATTATTAATGGAAGTTTGACGACAGAGTTTAAAATTGAAAAAGGAACAAGACAGGGATGTCCGTTGTCCCCACTTTTATTTATTTTAACATTGGAAGTCTTGCTAAATACAATACGGGACTCAAAAATTTTGAAAGGTATAGTGATAAGGCAAGAGGATTATAGAATAAAGGCATTTGCAGATGATCTGGTTGTTACCCTATCACAACCAATGGAATCAACAATCCTGATGAACGACATTATACAAGACTATGGTAGAGTTTCAGGTTTTAAACTGAACTCAAAAAAGACTAAAATGATAGTTAAGAATATGACACAAGATCGTAAACATGAGCTTGAAAGGAGGGCAGGTTTTGAAATTGTACCTAAGGTAAAATATCTTGGAGTTCAGGTTGCAGAATCAAATATGAAATTGTTTCAAAATAATTATGAGGTGTTGTGGCGAGAGGTTCAGAAAGACATGGAGACTTGGAAAAAGCTGCAACTGTCTTTACTTGGAAGAATAGCAGCAGTTAAGATGAATATTTTGCCAAGATTTCTGTTTTTGTTTCAAATGATTCCGGTGCTTAAAAGTGATAAACAACTGAAAGTCTGGCAGTCTGGTGTGAATAAGTTTGTCTGGAACGAGAAAAAGCCGAGAGTGAAATTGAAAATTATGCAAGATGTTCCGGAAAGAGGAGGCCTTAAACTCCCAAACCTACAGTTATATTATGATGCAGCAGCTTTAACTTTAACAAGTGATTGGTTTGGAAATAAAAAGGCTGGAATATTGAATGCAGAAAGTTTTGATCTTGAATTTGGATGGCATGCTTACTTATTTTATGATGATAAAGTTGATAAAGTATTTAAAAGTCATATACTCAGAGATTCTTTGATGAGAGTTTGGAAGAAGCACCGACTCAAATGGGATTATAAAATACCGCTATGGCTGGATCTTGGTCATACCTTGTGGAATACAAATATAATGTCACTCGGGGGGTTTTTATACAAAGAGGTTCTTTTTACAGATGCGGGCAGATGGCAGCTGAAGACATTGCAGACACTGTTGGACGAAGGGATTAATTTAACCTGGTTACAATATAATCAATTACAAATGAGATGGAAAGAGGACCAAAAAACTGGTATTATACTGCATGAGGAAGAATTAGTTAGACATATAAGAGAGAAAGGTCCAATGCATATTAAAAGGCTTTATAATGTTTTGTTAGAAAGGGACTCAGAAACTGAATTAGTTAAAGATTGTATGATTAAGTGGGCACAAAATTTTGAAGAACCAGTGATGTTGGAAACATGGGAAAAAATTTGGGTTCAGAATGTTAAGTTCACACAGTCGCAGAATTTGAGGGAAAATTTTTATAAAATGTTTTATAGATGGCATTTGGATCCTAAAAAGTTGTCATGTATGTACCCTAATGTTCAGCCAAAATGTTGGAGATGCGAATGTTTGGATGCTACGTATTATCATGTATGGTGGACCTGTAGGAAAGTTAAGGCTCTTTGGATAAAAATTTGGTGGGTCATGCAGAATGTTTTGAAGAAAAAAATTCAATTTTCTCCACAATTGTTTTTATTGGGTATAGTTAAGGGTTTTACACGGGGTGAAATAAAACTAATATTGTATATGATAACAGCAGCAAGATTGTTGATAGGTAAATATTGGAAGAATGAAGCTTTACCTACTATCGAGGAATGGACTTTGAAGATGGCCAGTTTTGCAGAGATGGCGAAGATTTCAGCGTATTTAAAAGATTGTTCACAAGAGACTTATGAATGGGAATGGAAAAGGTGGATAGAATATGTTCAGAACAAATACCAAACTAGAAAGTATCAAATAGCTTTTATTTGAAAATAATGTATTAGAAATATTTTAATGTAAAGAGACAAAGAGGAAAAATTATATAGGGGGAGGGATGGGTTCAGGTTTATATATTAGTGTTATTAGTTATGAGTATGTAATAGGGAAGTCTGGGGGGGGAGGGTTAGGGAGGGTTAGGGAGGATGGGAAGTTCGGGGAGGGAGGTGGGGGGGTGAAAAAAGGGGTGAAAATGTAATTGTAAAACTTTTGCAATAAAAAAAAAAAAAAAAAGAATTTAAAAAGCTACAAAATCAGTTTAGAGTCAACCCAGGCCCGCCCCTTGGAAGAGCCAGGTCTTCAAGGCCCGGCGAAAGGTTCGGAGGTCGGGGATTATCCGGAGCTCCAGGGGTAACATATTCCAGAGGGTAGGAGCTCTCACAGAGAAGGCTCTCCACCCTGATTCTTGACTTACAAATATTATACGGACAAGTAAATTTGTCATTATGTGGTAATTTGTCATTAATTGAGGCATCACATGACCACATTCAATTTTATGTACTTTTTTACCATGCTTATTATAAACAAATCAGACAGACATTAATCAAATCATATGGTACCCCACTGACTTTTCTTGTTGGAAACTGGCTGGGAAAGTCATAAATAGTGATCACATGAACCCAGGATGCTGCAACCATCATAAATTCAATACCTGAATTTTGATCATGTGACCACAGGGAATCTGTGGTAGTCATAAGTGTGAAGACTGGTCGTAAGTCACTTTTTCAGTATTGTAACTTTGAATGGTTGCTAAATAATTGGTGATAAGTCAAAGGCTATCTGTATTTTCAAATCTCTAAAGAGTTGTCAAAGAATATCAGGGCCTGTTTTCTATGGTATTGTCCCAGAATGTAAGATACGAAGTGATGATTTTAAGTTACAGGAAGTAGATTTTGATTCAATATTAGGAAAAAACTTCTTAACAGCAAGAGCAGTTTAATAGTTGCTACAGGTCCTTTCGACAGAACCATTCAAGAATTATGTATTGAAAATGCTTTTAATTTGGATTCTAAGAGGATTGGATTTGACTGAATGGAACTTTAGTATTTTTTTATTATATAATCCCATGTGATTGATAAATCTAAACACTGCTTACTTGCATGTAATCTCTTATTGTAGCAATATCTATTTCATCTGTTATTCCATGCCTTTTATTCTGAAGTTCATCTTGAAGAATCTGATTATAATACATCCGATATCCCATTAATTTGCAAGCATCAACAGCTGCCTAGAAAATATTAGAAAATATAAGGTAAAAAAGTGATAATATTTCACTAAGAATGAGTTCAGATGCTTAATGGAAAATATTCTTATTCCTACAATAAAAGGACATTTCCTCTTCCCTCACAAATCTACCCCAACATCTAATTTAACACATCATGGGAAACCAATATATTGAAAACTTGATAACTCAATGTTCTCCCCCATACCATTTCTGGGGTGGGGGAGAGGGACAGAATTGGATAAAATATGGTTACCATTTAAATCCTGCCCATTTAAATTCCCATTTAGCTGTTTGTGAAAACCTTTCTTTTTATTATTTTCAAACTATGGAATGAAATTCTTTGTAAATTGTATTCAACTTGCACTTCTCTGCCTTCAGAAGAGCAACCAAGACACAGCATATTTTAACTGTTACCATATTTCACCATATTTTAACTGATAGTTATTTTTAATGTTTGTTTCTATATTTCAATATTTTAAGCATTGTTATTGATACTAAGCAATATTTTTAAAATAATTACTGAGCAGAAAAGCATAATATAAATCAATTAAGTAGTTTGAGGAATAAATAAATGCTTTTTTTTACTATCAAGGTTTACATTACTAAGATAGTTATTTACTAAGCAATATCTTAGCACTGCTGCTTTAGTTGGATCTCCATATTTATGTATTTTGTGGTGGTAGTGTGAAATTTATTATACTAATCTTTTACACCAATGTTTCTCAACCTTGGCAACTTGAAGATGTGTGGACTTCAACTCCCAGAATTCCCTAGCCACAGATCTTCAAGTTGTCAAGGTTGAGAAACACTTATTTTACATACAGGCCTGAAATCATGCCTGTGCCGCCATTTCCTCCTCCTCCACTCTTGGCTTCCTCTCACCAGTACCAGATGGAGGACTTGTTGAGCTGCTTATGCTCAGGTGGCTGGTAAAACTGTCACAAAAATGGCTGTTAGAGGAGGTGGTGAGCACTCTCTCCCTCTGTCTCCCAGACTGGATGAATGTATTTTCATTTTGGGATTTCAGGCCACATGATTTTAGGTTTCAGGCCACATCTGAAGTGTATGTAGATACACACACATAAAAGCATCTGGGACTATTTGAGCAGGAGTACAGATTTTTGTGGAATTTCACATATTTTGTAGGAAACATTGACATTTAACCCTTGAGAATTCAGATCCAACTATATTCCTAAAATAACTATTTCTTTCTTTCACCCTCAAGAACCACCTGTTAAAAAGAGTTTTAACAGATATATTAAAAGGTAAAGGCATCCTCAAATCATATTTGATTAAATATTAAATAATGCTTAAATTTGCAAGTTATGACAAGTATGTTACATGTCTACTCTAGCTGAAATAACATATGATAGATATTAAATGTGCAAAAAAGTTTGGATAAATAGAAAATAATCAAAACCAACAGTAAATTACCTTACTTTCTGATGTTATTACTCTTTTCCCACTGATATATTGGTTGTTTTTGGTTCTTGATTTACAAAATATTTTAAATATAATAAAAGGGGGGAAATCAGATCCAGCAAATCTGAAGGGAGGAAATATCAAAACTAAGTAACTATTTTTATGGAAAAATTATTTTTTATGTTCTGCCTTAGAAGTCATAACTCATTTAAGTGTTTCCTATTCAAACAATAAGATTCATAATTATTTTAAACATTTTTATATGGCTGTAAATTAAGGCAACCAAAACAACTACATTTCTGATTTAAGCACAGTGTAGAAATAGATGAGCCTGTTTTCCTTATCATAATCTGAGTCAGCATAGGTATTTTATGCAAAAATTCCTTTTGGTAATTGACTCTATTGCAGTAAATATTTTCCTGTTATGAAGAGAAACAATTTCCATTTGTCCACATCCAATTCCTAAGATCATTTAGTGAATGTCTCCCTTTCTGAATTACAACTGTATAGAAAATTCTAAAAAATCTCTCAGCCATCATAATAAAAACCAATTCTGAATGTACAGTATAACTCTTGCTTCATCTTTCTTATCAATAAGTAATCAGTTTAATCAGATCAACATATGTATGTTAAAGGCTAGATGGTCACAGAAATTACTGAATAGAAACTATATTTCAGACTTCCCATTTGTAAATCTGAATGCTTTCCTGTGGCATAAATAAATACTTTTTGAAAACAGATTAAAGAACAAAGTATTTATCTCTCTTCACATTTCTTATTTTGCTATTAATCTGGTTTCTACATTTCTCCTTAATCACAATCTGATCCATCCACTATGTTTGAACAATATGGTAAACAAAATCACAATTGGCTTGGTAGTGTAGAATATAGCGGCTGTCTCCCTAATCCTGTTTGACTCTACTGCCTATAAAATATGAATGGTGTTTAAAAAGCACTGATTCCTTCTCTGTATACAAAAACATTGTCATATTGACAAAAGTAATCTCATACATGGAAACAAGGAAAATAAAAATACTAATTTTACCTGAATCGGACTTTATATTGAATAGTAGGTTCTTTAAGAAGTTCAGCTTCTAAAGGATTCACTCTTTTTAAAATATCATAGCTAATGCAATACTCCTGAAAGAAATACAGTATTTAACCAACAGATTTGCAACGTTCTATATTTACAGAAATGTTATAATCATTGCGTATACAAATTGAGGTTAGTAAGAGAAACAGAGAGGCAACAGTATGCTTAAAATAGCCCAAGATTTAGAAACTGAAATATTGGGAGAAATATTTGAACAAGCAAATAGCTCAATGAGCCCTTGGCATACTCAGGATTTATACAGTTTTGAATATCACTGAGGTGAGGATGTGGGAAAGAGAGGATGTGGGAAAGAGATATGGAAAATCCTGAAAGAAATCATATTATATCACTATTTGGAGGAATACGGAATAACATGATCCACACTACAATATTTTTCAAATTTTTCATTCAGAAAAAAGAATATCTGCTTTTCAATAAACTGTAATTAGAATTGTAAGGTTCCAGAAGTTTCCCCAAGCCACTGAGATGCCAAAGAGAGTGAGACTCCAGATGAGGCTTGCAAAAAAATATCAGCTTTTATTTATGGCCATAGCAAAAGCTGGTGACAAACTATATTCAGAACATACAAACAAAATGCACGTAAGGAATAGTCACACCCTACGAGAGTGGCTCAGAGTATTATATACATTTTACGCTGATAGAAACAACGTTTACCCAATCAGAGACAAAGGTTCGTTACCAACGTGATCTTTAAAGCGTTCTTTGTTCAGGTCCCTGTCTCTGTCTACCTTATCTATGGAGTATTCCTATAGCCTTGTGTAGGGGTGGTTCCCCCTCCCCCTTGGCCAAGTTGTTTATTCAGCAGAATGCTTTCAAGATTCAGAATTTATGAGACAGGAAAACTCCCTACTCTGGTTCCTTTATCTATGGAGCCTGATATTCCTGGGTAACAATTTCTTCTTTATTTTCAAGGATGTGCCTAGCTTTGAAGCCAAGAATAGAAGCGAGACACAGCAGCTAGATAACAAACTTTGACTAATGCCAACCAGTATTAAGGTTACAATTTACTAAGCTAGAATTAATTCCTAACAACTAATTTCTGACAGTATACAATAATATAAGCAAAAGCCAATAACAAAGCTTAATTCCTAATAAATTATTTCTAGCAGTATATCATATCAAAAGCAAACAGCAAATATTGGTTTAATCAGCAACAATTATATAGTAGCATAAGCAATTCATAAAAGCAAATAGCCAATATTAGATTCATATACTCCTTCAGGATATTGAGATATTTATTGGCACTAGATTTAAGACTACCAAATCACCCCATCTTTAGGCAAACGAACAGTAATTGAAACATTATAAGATAATGCTGTTCAACTCTAAAAACAAATTTTGCAATATATTATTTGTAATTACTACAAATGTAAGACAGAGATAGGTGGCCATGGCTGCACTATTTTCAATGGAAAAAAGGCACAGTGAGACAATGAGGCAAAAAAAACTAAATATATTATACATATAAGAAAGAATGAGGCTTTAAAAAAACTTGGGGATATTTTATTTTTTTATGCTATATAAAATTAATTTAGAATATGTACTATAATTTAAATGCTTCCTGTTTTAATTGTTGGGAAACAGAATAATTAGTTTCTTACTGCCAATAAATGATCAGCTCACTGATGAAAGTAAATCTTTACTTTCCCATTACTAATGACAGAAACCCTCTCAAAATTTGTAGTGGGTTGCTGAAAGAAAAGAATGAGAAACTGTGGTATATGCAAAGAAAAGCAACTGGTATTACTATCAAGCCATAAACCCTAGCTAATATACTGAATATGTATGTATAGCTTGCAGGTCTGTATCCCTGGGGAGCATATTTTTGCAAAGGTGCAATACTGCACTCTAATGTATTTTGAATGGTGACAGTTAAAACTCAGATATGGATCTGTTTTATTTTTAAAAATTATCCTTTCCTTTTGCTTGTTGTCTCTGAATCTGCAATGCAAATTTTTTAATATATCTTTGAAATCCATTGAGCTATTAATTTAGCTCAAATATCTCTGTTTAGGAGGGGAGGTTTTGAAAAATTCCCATCCCAGAATGTCATGTTTTTTATGGATCTTAACCTATTGCTTTTACATGTCTTTTAAATGGAGAAATTGAAGTGGGGGGAAGCAGTTTTTTTCTTATATCTTTACAGTAAAAGTGCTAACATACATATGAATTTTACCTTAATATAGCATTGTACTAAATACTAGGTTCATACTTTTCCTAGAGAATCAGAATGACAGTTTAATCTAAATTTATCTAAGTTTAATACCAATCAGAACCCTTTAGTGACTTTTTGTGTGAAACTGAAAAAAATGAAATTATAATATGGGGTTTTGAGATTAAAAAAATAAGAGAGTTTAATTTACATTTATACTTAAAACTGCTATAATCAGTAATCAGAAGTCATTTTTTAATATTTCTTTTTTGCACTTTTTCTGTTATTTCTTTTCTTTTTCATCCTTCTTGGTTCTTGTTAGATTTTATCTTACCATGTTTGCCCGAAAACAAGATGCAGTGCAGGTGAGTCTGAGCGCTGCGACTGCTGGGCCAGCCCTCCATGCAGCAGGTGGAGGCACGCGATCTAGTCCACTGGACGCCCATCTAATCCCGTCTCTTTTTGCTTGCCTGCAGCTGCGATGGGGCAGGTGGCCGTGCAGCACATCTGGGGGGGGGCTGGATTGGGTGCCTCGCCGTGCCTCTACCTGGTGATGGTTCCACCACCACAAAGCGAGATGAGGCAGATCGCGGGATGGGGTGGTGCCACATCACGGCACCTGCGTGCTTGGCCACCATCTAATATCTTCCTCCAGCTCTGCTGCACATGCAGGATAAGCCTCCTGCTCCCTCCCGCCCCAACTGTGACGGCCCCAGCAAACAGGAAGGGTAGAGAGCCCCCATCCTCAAGAAGCAGCCAGGACCCGCCCCCCATGCCTCTGTTGCCACCTGCTGTTTAGACGGACGGCCTGGCGGTCACAGTGCTCGGACTAACCTGTGCGGCATGGGCTGCATAGCTGCAGAATGTGTCAACCATCAGCTCACGTGCGCTCACTGTCTCCTGTGCTGGCCACCCCCACCACCCCCAAGGGCTGATGATCTTAACTACGGCTTATTTTTGGGGTAGGGCTTATATTACGAGCATCCTAAAAATCATGCTAGAGCTTATTTTCTGGTTGGTGCTTATTTTCAGGGAAACATGGAACAATTATATTTTTGCACATGCGTGTGGGCGCACACACACACCCCCAACTTTCAGAATTTTAATTTTCCAGATAGCATAGAATCCTGTGACCTGTAACATAAAGGAAAGATTCAGATTTTCATGTTGTTGGGAACCTTCAACAGAATCAGGGAAAATGGTAAAATAGTTGGATGGCACAAAAAATGAATCTGGAAAAAAAAAAAGGCATTTAGTTGAAAAATAGAATGTTGACCTTATTCAGACATCAGGCACCATTTGTCAAAATGAATTTGTCAAACCTGCTTTCATTGCAGGCTGCATCAGCATTGTGTCCTCAGGGAGCCGGGGTGGTCATGGACGACTGGGCGTGCCCTGAGGGGCATGGCCAGTTTAACATCATTCACATGGGCCAGGTGGTGTCGCCATTGGTCATCTTCTCCTCAGCCCCCTTGTGGGTCTTGCCCTTGCAAGTCGCTCGGATTCGGGATGGCTTGGACTCCGACTGGATGAGTCCACGGGAGGAGACGAGGGCAGGTCTTGAGAATGTTATCTGGGAGGAGTTTGATCCTGTGACTCCCGAGGATGTGGACAGGGTTCTGGGTAAGATTAGTGCCGACACGTGTTTATTGGACCCGTGTCCCTCCTGGTTGGTGCTGGCCTCCCGGGAGGTTACACGAGGCTGGCTCCAGGGGATTATAAGTGCTTCTTTGAGTGAGGGTGCCTTTCCTGCCACCTTGAAAGAGGCGGTAGTGAGGCCTCTCCTCAAGAAGCCTTCCCTGGACCCGGCTGAATTAGCCAACTATCGTCCAGTCTCCAACCTTCATTTTGTGGTGAAGGTTGTTGAGAGCGTGGTGGCACGACAACTTCCCCGGCACCTGGATGAAGCTATCTATCTGGACCCGTACCAGTCGGGCTTCAGGCAGAGGTACAGCACAGAAACGGCATTGGTCGCGTTGGTGGATGATCTCTGGAGGGCTCGGGACAGGGGTTGCTCCTCTGTCCTAGTCCTATTAGACCTCTCAGCGGCTTTTGATACCATCGACCATGATATCATGCTGCAGTGGTTGAGGGGGTTAGGAATAGGGGGCACTGTTCTGCAGTGGTTCTCCTCCTTCCTCTCCGACCGCTTGCAGTTTGTGTTGGCAGGGGGACAGAGGTCGACCTCGAGGCATCTCGCATGGGGAGTGCTGCAAGGGTTGGTCCACTCGCCTCTCCTGTTCAACATTTATGTGAAGCCGCTGGGTGAGATCATCCGTGGTTTTGGGGTGAAGTGCCATCTGTACGCTGACGATACTCAGCTGTACATCTCCACCCCAGACCACCCCAACGATGCCCTTGATGTGATGTCCCGCTGCCTGGAGGCCGTGCGGGCCTGGATGGGGAGGAACAGGCTCAGACTCAACCCCTCCAAGACCGAGTGGCGCCCCGATTTAGTCAGCAGGTGCCATCGCTGACTATTGGGGGTGAATCCTTGCCCCCCACAGAGAGGGCTCGCAATCTGGGTGTCCTCCTGGACGCACGGCTGTCTTTAGAAGAGCATATGACGGCCGTGGCCAGGGGGGCCTTTTATCAGGTTCGCCTGATTCGCCAGTTGCAGCCCTTTCTGGATCGGGACGCCTTGCGCACGGTCACTCACGCCCTTGTCACCTCCCGGTTGGACTATTGTAATGCTCTCTACATGGGGCTCCCCTTGAAGAGCACTCGGAGGCTCCAACTGGTCCAGAATGCGGCCGCGCGGGTGGTTATGGGTGCAACTCGTTGCGCCCACGTGACGCTCCTCCTGCGCGAGCTGCACTGGCTCCCAGTGGTCTTCCGGGTGCGATTCAAGGTGTTGGTTACCACCTTTAAAGCGCTCCGTGGCATAGGACCCGGGTACCTTCGAGACCGACTTCTGCCACCAATAGCCTCCCACCGACCAGTCTGCTCCCACAGAGAGGGTCTCCTCAGGGTGCCATCGGCCAAGTTATGTCGGCTGGCGACACCCAGGGGTAGGGCCTTCTCTGTGGGAGCTCCAGCCCTGTGGAATGAACTGCCCCCGGAAATACGTAAGATCTCCGACCTCCGGGTGTTTCGCTGCGCTCTGAAGACCCTGTTGTTCCGCCAGGCCGGGCTATTAACATAACGTTTTAAATTGGGGTATTTTAAATTTCTGGGATTTTAATTGGAGCCTAATTATTTAATGATTTTAAATTTTAATTGTTGTTTTGTTTCTGTGTTTTTAAATAGGCTGTACACCGCCCTGAGTCCTTCAGGAGAAGGGCGGTATAGAAATAAAATAATAATAATAATAATAATAATAATAATAATAATAATAATAATAATAATAATTATTATTATTATTATTATTATTATTATTGCCCTGCGTGTGGAGCGTGTTCCCCTTGCAGAGCCACTGCCACCGCCGCCACTCAGCAGACCCGCCCAGCCCGAAGGGGGTGAAGCACCTAGATAGAAAGACTGTGAGTGGGAAAAGACAGATCCCCATCGGCGCCATGGCCACCCAGGCCCAGCAGAGATGGCGCATGCGCACCGGCCAGCTGGTCTTTGGGTTTCTGGGGCTCCGGCACACATGAAAATCAACTGGCCGGCACGCATGCATGCGCTGGAAACCAGAACAGCAGCTGTCGACAGCATGTATGCCCACAGAGAGGGCTCTGAGTGCCACCTCTGGCATGTGTGCCATATGTTTGCCATCATGGATGTAGGGGATCTATCTTAAAACAGGAGGTGTGGAAAGAAAAAGGGTAAAACAATAATGCTATATTTAGTCAGGCATCACTGTATACAAGACATTACCGCTGCACGAATTGTGTGTTTCAGAAGTATAAATAGTCTTTTTGTCATATGCATCCACCATCTCTTCTGAATTTTTACAGCTGCTTGCTCTCTTTTAATCCTGGTGGAAAAAAGTAAATGTTACCAACTTTGCGTACCACTATACGATAACTTCAAAATATTGGGAAATTATTTAAACAGACAACTCAAAAGAGTCAGGTATTTCTAGACTGAAGTAGAAACAAGTAACAAGTCAGACATTCCTATATTGTTTATTATCCATAAACTTTAGATGAGATACATAGTATATCCCAACATCAATAATATTCAGAACAAATCCAGAATGAGGTCAAATTAGTCTGAGATGAAATGGAATGCCCCAAGATCCTGGACCAGCC
The DNA here is from genome assembly GCF_029215685.1 of Pituophis catenifer annectens. Classification (NCBI taxonomy): domain Eukaryota; kingdom Metazoa; phylum Chordata; class Lepidosauria; order Squamata; family Colubridae; genus Pituophis; species Pituophis catenifer. The sequence goes on along the minus strand of NW_027256884.1, from coordinate 56,140,063 downwards.
TCAGATAGTATTTCTTGTCTTTATATGGTATCATTTTTATCCTTCCTTTAACTAGTAAATTGGGAAAGTGAAAAGATATAGCTTTATGATTGATACTTCTAAACTGTCTAGCCATGATACTTTTCAGAAAAACTGAGATATAATTATTTTAGGAATTTCATCTTGATGTAGTAACTATAATGTAACTTTATGTAACTTTATTCCATTTATATTCTTTTTTAAAAAAAAGTTTTATTGTTTTATTACTACACATTATCACAAACACATAACATACAACATATAAATATATCCTATTTTTAACAAGTGTTTCTTCGTGGTCTGTGACTCCCCCCCATGTCTCTCATATTGTTTCATTTTCATTGTCCCCTTTTTGATTGATTACAATGTATTTTCTAATCCTAATAGCCTTAATTTTATACATTTCTATATATTTGTTTCAGATGCCTGAAAAACCCATTAATGCTTAACTTCCCCCCTTAAAACAATTAGCATATATATATATATATATATATATGTGTGTGTGTGTGTGTGTGTGTGTGTGTGTGTGTGTGTGTGTGTGTGTGTGTATGTATATGTATATATATATTTGTTACATACATATTTTACATTTTATCTTCTCCCCTCTTTGTGTTGTTCTTTATTTCTGCTCTCAAGCCATTCATACCATTTGTTCCAAATTGTATAGTAATCTGTCTCTTTTTTTTCTTTAATTTCTTTTGTTAACTTGTCCATCTCAGCACATTCTAAAATTTTTTTTATGACTTCTTCATCTGTTGGTGTTTCTTCCTGTTTCCATTTTTGTGCATATGTTATTTGAGCTACTGTTATGATCTGTAAAATCAAATATTTTATTTCTTTGGTATATGTTCTCATATATATTCCTAGTAATGTTTTCGGTTTTCTTTCTATTGGTTGATCTGTTATTTTTTCTAACCATTTCTTTATATTTGTCCAGAATTTTTTTGCTGCCGGGCATGTCCACCATAGATGGTAACAGGTTCCATGGGTTTTCTTACACTTCCAACATGTTGGGTTATTATTTGGGAACATCTTTGTGATTCTTGTCAGTGGTAAATGCCATGTATAAAACATCTTTCACTGGTTTTCCTTGTATGCTGCTGATAACTGCCAGATGTGAGTCCCTCCTTGTGAAGTGGTGTCATGGGGTACAGATGGGCTTGCTGATCATGTACCTGGCTCCCTGCCATGTGGCGGCAGCCTGCCCGAGCTACTCAACGTTATAGCCGCGGTGGTGGTTGATACCCCCAGGCTTATGGTCATGGGGGATTTTAACTTGCCATCTGTCGGTGAGATGTCTGAGGCGGCTCAGGAATTCATGGCTTCCATGACGGCTATGGACCTGACCCAGTTAGTTCATGGCCCTACTCACATGGGGGGAAACACGCTGGACCTGGTTTTTGTCTCTGGTCAGTGGTTGAGTGATCTTGAGATAGAGGATATAGCGATTGAGCCCTTGTCATGGTCGGATCACTCCCTCCTTTGCTTTGACCTTCGAACCGCCACACCCCGCCGCAGAGAGGCAGAACTGATGAGATGGTTCCGCCCCAGGCACCTGATGGAACCTGATAGGTTCCAGACGGAGCTTGGGCCATTCCCTGAGGCTCTGGCTCATGCCTCGACTGAAGACCTAGTGGCTGCCTGGGATAGGGTGGCCATTGGAGTTTTGAATCGGGTCGTGCCTTTGCAGCCTCTGACCCGGCGCCAGTCTCACCTGGCTCCTTGGTTCACCGAGGAGCTGAGGGAGATGAAGCGCTGGAAAAGACGCCTGGAGAGTAGTTGGAGGGCCAGCCTTTCTGAATCTGACCGAACACTGGTAAGGTCTCATATTAAGACTTACCTAGTGGCAATAAAAGCGGCAAAATGTAACTATTTTGCCGCTCTTATTGCGTCATCAGATAATCGCCTGGCCGCCTTGTTTAGGGTGATCCGCTCCCTGCTCCACCAGGGAGCGCGGGAGGACCCCTTGGAGGGTAGGGCTGAGGACTTTGTGCAGTATCTGTATGACAAAATCGCTCAGATTCGGGAAGACTTTGACTCTGATTGCGTAGATTCAGGAGGGATGATGGAGGCAGGTCTTGAGAATGTTATCTGGGAAGAGTTTGATCCTGTGACTCCCGAAGACGTGGACAGGATTCTGGGTAGACTGAGTGCAGCCACATGTTTATTGGACTCATGTCCCTCCTGGTTAGTTCTGGCTTCTCGGGAGGTGACACGAGGCTGGCTCCAGGGGATTATAAATGCTTCATTGAGTGAGGGTGACTTTCCCGCCGCCTTGAAAGAGGTGGTGGTGAGGCCTCTCCTCAAGAAGCCTTCCCTGGACCCAGCAGTGTTAGCAAACTATCGTCCAGTCTCCAACCTTCGCTTTGTGGCGAAGGTTGTTGAGAGTGTAGTGGTGCGACAGCTTCCCCAGTATCTGGATAAAATGGTTTATCTGGATCTGTTCCAGTCGGGCTTCAGGCCTGGGTACAGCACGGAAATGGCATTGGTCGCGTTGGTTGATGATCTCTGGAGGGCTCGGGACAGGGGCTTTTCCTCTGTCCTGGTCCTATTAGATCTCTCAGCGGCTTTTGATACCATCGACCATGGTATCATGCTGCACCGGTTGGAAGAGTTGGGGGTGGGGGGCACCATGCTGTGGTGGTTCTCCTCCTTTCTCTCCGACCGGTCGCAGTCTGTGTTGGCAGGGGGGCAGATGTCAACCCCGAGGCGCCTTATATGTGGGATGCCACTGGGGTCAGTCCTCCCGTCCCTTCTATACAACATTTATGTGAAGCCACTGGTGAGATCATCCGTGGTTTCGGGGTGAAGTACCATCAGTACGCTGATGATACTCAGCTGTACATCTCCACTCCAATGATGCCCTTGAAGTGATGTCCTGGCGTCTGGAGGCCGTGCGGATCTGGATGGGGAGAAACAGACTCAGGCTCAACCCATCCAAGACTGAGTGGCTGTGGCTTCCGGCGTCCCGATATAGTCAGTTGGTGCCATCACTGACTATTGGGGGCGAGTCGTTGGCCCCCATGGAGAGGGGTCGCAACTTGGGTTCGCCTGATCTGCCAGTTGCGTCCCTTTCTGGATCGCGACTCCTTACGCACGGTCACTCATGCTCTCGTCACCTCCCGCCTGGACTACTGTAATGCTCTCTACATGGGGCTCCCCTTGAGGAGCACCCGGAGGCTCCAACTGGTTCAGAGTGCCGCCGCATGGGTGGTTATGGGAGTGACATAGCGTTCCCATGTAACACCTCTCTTGCGCGAGCTGTACTGGCTCCCGGTGGTCTTCCGGGTGTGCTTCAAGGTTTTGGTTACCACCTTTAGAGCGCTCCATGGCTTAGGACCTGGGTACTTACGGGACCGCCTTCTGCCATCAGTAGCCTCTCACCAGCCAGTACGCTCACCTAGAGAGGAGCTCCTCAGGGTGCCATTGGCCAAACAGTGTCGACTGGCAGCCCCCAGGGGGAGAGCCTTCTCTGTGGGGGCACCTGCCATTTGGAATGAGCTCCCCCCGGAGATACTGAGGATCCTGGATTTACGCACCTTCCGCCGTGCCCTCAAGACCTTTTTATTTCAACAGGCTGGCCTGGCCTAACTTCCCTTTTAATTGTAAATTGTAAATTTGTTTTAAAACATTAGGGGTGTTTTAATTTGTTTTGGGCTAAATTATTTAATGGGTTTTTATATTGTCTTTTAAATTTTGTAGTTTGTGTGTTTTATCTTTTTGGCTGTTCACCACCCTGAGTCCTTCCGGAGTAGGGCAGTATATAAATCCAAAAATAAATAAATAAATAAATAAATAAATAAATAAATAAATAAATGATGTTAATTTTGAATTTACTTGTCATGTTGTTTCCCACTTCTCTAAATCTATTGTATAATTAAAGTTTTGTGCCCATTTAATCATTGAATCTTTCACTATCTCCTCTTCCATTTTATAATTTAGTAAAAAATTGTATATCTTGCTAATTAGTTTTTCATCTGACCCTAATATAATTTTATCCAATTCGTGATGTTCTCTTTGTATTTCATATGTTTTTATGTCTTCTTATATTTGGATTGGATTTGTATATATATCCACCAATCTATATCTCTGTTCAAATCCGATTCCAGTTCTTGTTTTGAATTCAGTTTTCCTTGTTGGTCTATTAGGTCTTTGTATCTAATTATTGTATTTAATTCTGTTAAATTTGGGTTGTTTAATATGTCTGTCGGTGAAAACCAAATTGGTATTTTTGCATAGTGTTTTTTTTTTAATTTTCAACCACATTTGTAATAATGCATTTCTTACTATATGTCTCTTAAAGTAACTATGTATTTTATATTTTCCATCGCAGAGGCAAGCGTGCCATCCTACTTGTAGATCATGGCCTTCTATCACTAATATTCTCTTATTCTTTAGTTCTATCCATTCCTTTAACCATGTTATGCCAGCAGCTTGATAATATAATTCCCATTCTGGGAGTGCTACTCCCCCTCTGTCTTTTGTATCCTGTAGAAATTTAAGTATGATTCTTGGTCGCTTTCCCTGCCATACAAATTTGGTAATTATTTTGTTTAATGTTTCAAAGAACTTTTTTTCCAATTTTATTGGTATAACCTGGAAAAGGAATAGCAGTTTTGGTAGAATATTCATTTTGATGGTGGCAATCCTTCCCAATAATGATATCTGCAAATTTTTCCAACTATCCAAATCCTTTTTAATCTGTAATACTATTTTGTCATAATTAGCCTCTTTGATTGAGGAACCTCTTGCTATTAACCAATTCCCTAGATATTTTATTTTCTTGGTTACTTGAATTTGAGTATTAATTTCCAAATCTTTTTCTTGTTTCTTAGTAAGGTTTTTGGTTATTAGTTTTGATTTGTTTTTATTGATCTTAAATCTCACTACTTCTCCGAATTCTTCTAATTTCTTAATTAATTTTGGTCCTGATTCTGGCGGTTCTTCTACTATGAACACCATGTCATCGGCAAAGGTCTGAACCTTGTATTCTTCATTCTTAGACCTTTTATTTCTTGATCCTGTCTAACATTTTTCAGAGCATCTCCAATGTTAATATATACAAAAGTGGAGAGAGTGGGCATCCCTGTCTTACCCCTTTTGTTATATTAAATTGTTCTGTTGTATCGTCATTCATGATTACTCTTGCTGTTTATTTTGTATAAATTTTCCCTATCATTTTTTTCAAATTTTGTCCCAAATTGCATAAATTTTAGTTGTTCCATTAAAAATTTCCAATTCAGATTGTCAAATGCCTTTTGGGGATCAAGGAAAACCAGTGAAGCTTGTGCTTTGTAGAATTCTAATGTATTTATTATTATTCTCATGTTGTTTTTGATTTGTTGCCCCGGAAAGAATCCATTTTGATCTGGGTGTATATAGTTATTCAATTTTTTTTAAATTCTTTCAGCTATAATTGCTGCAAATATCTTGTAGTCTGTGTTTAACAAAGAAATTGGTCTTTAATTCTGTATTAAATGCTGGTCCGTATCATCTTTAGGAATAATGGTTATTATTGCTTCCATCCAAGTTTTCGGGATTTTTGCATTTTCCAGAGCATCACTGTATAATTCTAACATTATATCTCCCAATATTTCCTGTGAATTTTTATATAATTCCACCGGTATCCCATCTGGACCAGGTGTTTTGTTATTTTTTTGTTTTTTCAGTGCCAATTCTATTTCCAGTTTAGTTATTGGTCTATTTAGTATTTCTTTTTGTTCTTCTGTGATTTTATTCATTTCTGATCCTTCTATATATTGTTTAATTTTTTCTTCCTCTATTTCTTCCTGTTGATATAAATTTGAATAAAATGTTTGAATGATTTTCTTTTTGACTTCTCTTCTGAACTGCATAACCCATCTTTGAGTTGGTATATCATTCTTTTATCTTTATCTTTTTTCAGTTTGTATGCCAGCCATCTACCAGTTTTGTTCACGAATTCAAAATAATTTTGTTTTGCCATTTTTATTCTCTGGGCTACTTCTTTTTGAGATATCAGATTTATTTTATGTTTAATTATGTTCCTTTCCTCTTTTTCTTTTTTGTTTTGGGGATCTTCCTGTAATTTATATTCTGCTTTCTTTAGTTCGTCATATAGTTTTTCTTGCTGTTGTCTCCTTTCTTTATTTTTTCTTCCTATATACACAATCGTCAATCTTCGTATATATGCCTTTACCATGTCCCAAATGTTTTCTAAGGAGGTGTCTTCTTTTTTGTTTATTGTAAAGAATACGTCCAATTCATTTTCTAACATTTGTTTGTACTCTTTATCTCTACATATATTTTGGTTCATGGTCCATCTCTTAAATCCTTTTTGTCCCTTCCATTTAATAATTATTGGGCTATGATCCACCCATTCATTTACCCCTATCTCTATTGTTTCTAAGCCAATCCGAATATTTGCAGTCATCCAGGCCATATCTATTCTGGACCAAGATTGGTGTGGGCAAGAATAGAATGTGTACTGGTTTTCGTCTTCATGTATTTCTCTCCATACGTCTCTCAATTTTAATTCCGATACCATATTATAAAATTCTTTTGGTAGTGTTTCTTTCTTTTTTTTTATTTTTCTTGTTGCTCTTGTAATCTTTTTTAACATCTACTATGGCATTATAACCTCCAATTAGACAAACATTTTCATATTCCAAATCTATTACTTTGCTATGTATTTTTTTAAAGAATTCATGTTGGTTTTTATTAGGGGTATATATTACTATTAATAATGATTTTTTTCCTTCCATTTCTAATTTCACCATTACAATTCTACCCTCTTCATCTGCATAGATTAACTTTGATTTTATCTTTTCTTTTATATATACTGCTACTCCTCTTTTCTTTTTTTGTATCAATGATGTGTAGTTTTCCTATTTTTGGATTCTCTACTAGTTTTTGATGTTCTTTTTTGATGTGTACCTCTTGAAGACATATCACATCTGCTTCCAATTTTTGTAATTTTGTAAATGTTTGTGTTCTTTTCTTTGGTACATTTAATCCATTTATGTTTACTGAAAAAAGTTTAATTGCCTCTTCCATTGCCTGCTATTGTTGTTTTTTAGTGTTTCTTGTCTCTTGCTTTCACCCTTTCTCTTTCCTCTCGTTCTTTTTCCTGGGTTTTTCTTATTTCTCTTTCTCGCTCTATTTCTTCTTCTTTCTGGCTTTTGCTCTCTCATTCCTCTTTGCTTTCCTGCTCTTCTTCCTGTGTGAAATGTAGATTATAAAATTCTCCTGCCTTCTCTATTGTATCTACTTTATATTTTTTTATCTTGCCATGTAATTAAAATTCCATCTGATGTCAGCCATCTAAACATTACTTTGTACCTAATCAGTTGTGTTGTTAAAAATTGATATTGTTGGCATTGATTGCTAATCCTTCGTGGTATTTGTTTTAAAATTATAATTTCTTTACCTTTGTAAGTCAAGGTTTCTTCTCATGATTTCTTTCTTTTTTTTAATTTTTATTTGAAAGTACAAACTAACCAAATCACAATAAAACATACAAAACATGTAAACATATAAACAAAAATTCAAATATATATCAAGTTTATCGTAACTGTGCTGTATGTTCTTATTTGTGCTTTTGACTCCTCATTGTTTAGTCTATCTCTTATGTCTATCTTTGTGGTTCATTGTTAACCTGTGTTCGTAGTTTATGTTCCTATTTCTGTATTAGGTCACTCCACTTACTTCCTAATCTTTTTTCCCTTTTCTGCCTTCCAACCAGGTGTACCACTTTTCCCATACTAGATAGTAATCGTGTTCCTCTCTATTTTGTAATTCCTTTGTGAGTCTATCCATTTCTGCACATTCCATGATTTTGCTAATTACTCTATCTTCCATTGGTATGTCACTACTCTTCCAATTTTGTGCAAAAATTATTCGTGCTGCTGTTGTTATATGAATGATTAAGTATTTTATTTCCTTTTCATATTGTCCATTTATTATGCCTAATAGAAAGGTTTCTGGCCTCATTTCTATTCTTTGTTGGGTTATTTCTTCTATTTGTTTTCTGATCGTTAGCCAATATTGTTTTGCCACTGGGCAGGTCCACATGTGATAATAAGTTCCTTTATGGAATTTACATTTCCAGCATGTTGGGGGAATGTTGGGGAACATTCTTGCCAGTCTGGCCGGTGGGAGGTGCCACCTATAAAACATTTTGTACAAATTTTCTTTATAGGGTACAGACATTGTTAATTTATAATTTTTTTTTTTAAATTTGATTTATATGCCACCCTTCTCCGGAGACTCAGGGCGGCTTACAATGCGTTAAGCAATAGCCTTCATACTTTTGTATATTTATACAAAGTCAATTTATTGCCCCCACAAACTGGGTCCTCATTTAATCTACCTTAGAAAGGATGGAAGGCTGAGTCAACCTTGAGCCTGGTAAGATTCGAACCTGCAGAAATTGCAGGCAGCTGTGTTAATAACAGGGTGCATTAAACCACTGTACTACCAAGGCTCTTTATTTATTGTCCATAATTTTTCCCAATTGTCTAATTCAATGTTGTAGCCGAAATTCTTTGCCCAAATTATCATGTTTTCCTTAACCACCTCTTCTTCTAATTTATATCCTCATAAATAATTATAAACTTTTTTAATCAATTTGTCTTGTGATCCTTGTAAAATTTTATCTAATTCGTATTGGCCTTTTTGGAATCCAAATTGTGCCGAATCTTTCTTATACCTTGATTTTATTTGTAAGTATGGCCACCAGTCAATGTCTGTACCCATATCCTTCAATTCTTGTCTCTCCCTCATAATTCCTTTCTTTCATATTATCATCTACCCATATCTGCTGTCAAATTATTTTAGCCTTCCTGATCACCTTAATGCCAATGTCCATGTCCATCTATTCTTTCACTCCATTATTTCTTACTATATGTTCTTTGATATATGGACTAGTCATGCCAATGTATGACTTTGTATTTCTCCAAGCAATGTAAAATCCCTTCCATCAGTTCATAAAACACCTTTGATCATTAAATTATTCCTAATGTTACTGTTTACTTTTCTATTAAAATATAGAAATAACTTTCTATACTCACTCGAAATGTATTTATTTATTACTCATTATATGTGAATATAGTGTTAACAATTTAAATAGAAGAATCGCCATATATTTTAGCTGCTTTGGGATAACTTTTCAGTATGCCGATTTCTGAATTTTTTTACCATATGAAATATGGTATTTCAAAACATTTATTATCATCATCATCATCCAAATATTATTTGGAATTTTAGGCTTCATTATTAGCATTTTTAAAAAATTAGCATTTTAACCTAGCAATCTAGACCTCTTTTCTAACTTCAGGAAAATATGTTTTTGTTTGTTAGCCAAGGCCATTTCTACTGATATGGGAGAACTTGTTTTTCAGCACTAAGCAATAGATTATGATTCATTGCACAGTCAGCCAGATGTTCAGACTGCATTTGGAATTTATATCCACCTATCGAGTCCTTGCCAAAGACCTGCAAGAGGCTGGTTTTAATATTATTATTATGGTTGGTCACAGATGTTTAGACTGGATTTGGCATTTTTATCAATTTACCGAGTCCTTCCCAAGGATTTAGGATAGGCAAATATTGATGTTTCACTGTCTGAAGATATTATGGCAGGATATAAGCTGTTCTGAATAAAGCTGCCCTTTGCAATTGGCTGATGATTTTGTCAATGCCAATGGTGTTACAGTGGTGCTCCAGTTGTTTTGGGATTGCATTCAAGGCACCTAATAGTATTATATGGTTCCATCACACAGTCAGCCAGATGTTCAGACTAATTTGGCATTTTTATCCACCAATCGAGTCCTTCCCAAGAACCTAGGACAAGCAGATGTTGATGTTTGATAGTGTTAGAGATATCGTCGCAGGATGTAAGCTGCGCTGAGTAAAGCCATTTTTTGCAATTGACTGATGGTGAATTTATCAATGCCAATGGTGTTCAAGTGGTGCTCCAGTTGTTTTGGGATTGCAATCAAGGTACCTATTATTATTGATACTACCTTTGCTTTTTTTTCAAATAGCCTTTTCTTGCTGGGCTTGATCTGTAATAACAGATCATTGTTTCTTTGCTTTCTATCTCTGTATATTTGCAATGGGCAAATACCTTTTCTTTCAGCATTTCTGCAGCTGCTGGTCCTGGTTGCTCAGCCAACAGTCCTGAATCATTTAGCCCATTTTTCACCAGATGTCCAGGAACTCCAACAACTAATGTGGTCCTTATTGATCGGACAATGATTGAGCCAGTATGGGTTTCTCTAATTTACACCTCACCATCTTTGTCTTCCTCCTCTGTTGAGACCTGTCCAGTCAGTGGTGAAATGTAAAATTTGTTACTACCAGTTCTGTGGGCATGGCTTGGTGGGGGTTAATGTGAATGGGTGGGCGTGGACAATTTTTTTTTAACTTTTAAAAGCATTTTTTCAGCCGAAGAGGTTGTAAAAAAAATTCTTTTAAAAAGCTCTGACGATCCCAGCTGAGTTGCCTGATCGTCAGAGCCTTTTAAAAGCTCTTTTCGGCCAAAGAGGTTGTAGAAAAAATGCTTTTAAAAGTATAAAAAAAGCCTCTGATGATCGCACGGCTCAGCTGGGCATGGTGGGGGAGGAATTTTTGCTACCGGTTCTCCGAACTACCCACCGCCATCGCTACCGGATTGGGCGATCCAGTCCGAACTGGGAGCATTTCACCCGTGTCCAGTATGGCTGAATCTCTGGCATAATTCTCTGAATTATCTTCCTCAGAGAACACAAGTCCCACAATTATATCAAAGTAATTTCTTGCTGAGGGTCAAGGTAGGTATTATTATTAAATTTATTGCCTCCCATCTCTCAGTTTGAGCGGAACAGAACAGTATTCTGAAAGTCCTTGAATACACTTAACAGAATAACAGAGTTGGAAGGGACCTTGGAGTTCCAACTCCCTGCTCAGGGAAAAAACCCTATACCATTTCAGAGAAATGGTTATCCACTCTCTTCTTAAAAACGTCCAGTGTTGGAGCATCCACAACTTCCAGAGGCAAGTCGTTTCATTTATTAATTGTTCTAACTGTCAGGAAATTTCTCCTTATCTCTAGGTTGCTTTTCTCCTTGATTAGTTTCCATCCATTGCTTCTTGTCCTGCCTTCAGGTGCTTTGGAGAATAGGTAGATCCCCTCTTCTTTGTGGCAGTCCCTTGCAAGTTTTAAGAATGATACAAACCCAGATGGGAAAGAATAATGTAACCCATAAATGTGTCACTTGTGGAACATTATCTAGTGAAAGGCCATATTGATACGAATCAATCTAACCTTTGCTCTTTGCTTCTGTTAAAGAAGTTGCTTGTACTATTTTGCTATGGTTGGGAATCATTTGTTAGGAATTCATTCTGTAAGAGAATTGTATCCTTTTCTATCTGGTTTCTCGCTTCTGTCATTTGTTTCAGAGCTAGGCACATCCTTGGAGACAGTTCCCAAGAATATCCTGCTCTATAGATAAGGCCGGGGGGGGGGGGCGCCTAGGAGCCCAAACACACAAGGACAAGGGATACTCTGTAAGATAGCAAAGCATGGGCAGAGACAGGGGCCTGAACAAAGAAAGATCACGTTGGTGACGAAGTTTTGTCTGATGGGATAAACTTGTTTCTATCGGCCTAAAATGTATATAATACCCTGAGCCACTCTTGCAGTGTGTGTCTATTCCTTACATGCTTTTGCCTGTGTTTTGGAAATAGTATCACCCAGACTTTTTACTTTGGCCAAAGAATAAAAAGCTGATATTTTTTTGCAAGCCATGTCTCGAGTCTCACTCTCTTTGGCATTTCAGTGGCTCCGGGAAACCTCTGGGACCTTATATTTTCTGACGCCCCAAGTGGGGCTCGAAGGCATTATTCCTTCAAGGTACAAGCTGGACCGCTTTGAGGTTCAGTGGCCTTCATTATGGCGAATGGAAGAAACCAGCTGAGACCAATGGCAATGTCAAGAGCGGTCCTGGAAATTTTTATCCAGTGATTTTGCCCTGGTCATTTGCTGGCAGGCTCCGATTCTGCCTACCCTGAACACCTAAGAGGCTTGCGCAGAGTGTTGTGGAATTGTACCCTCTGAGTAGAAATCCATTATTTTGGGAAGGGGACGGTTGAGGGGAGTGTTGTCTTGTGTGTGTGTGATTGAAACATGGGAAAAACCTAATAAAGGTTTTCCTACACTTTGAAAGGAGTGTGACTGTTGGAATAATTTGTCGATGGAAAGGTCAGGGTAAGGGGGGGTCAGGGATTCCAGATACAAGGGAGGGCATCTGATCAGGCTCCAGATACCCATGGAAAGGTCCAAGAAATCCCTTAGGAATCAGGTTGGTGGTCTGTCTGGAAAAAGAAAAGTGGAGTTCAAACTTACTCATGAGAGTCCTGGCAAAGTGCAAACAATGTGGGTACAAAGGTCTCTATACATTTGGATCTTTAAAAATAAGGCAGAGTCTGCTGGGAGATTCAAGCTAGAAAGGACAGAGACAGGTAGTAACAATCCAGTGCTTGAGGAGAAAGACAAATGGGTGTAACTTTGAGTAAAAGTGAGAAGTTCACTAAAAGAATTAGGAAGAATCCCAAATTGTAAATAGACCCAACTAGTCCTTTAAGGGAAAAAATATTTAGAAGTTGGGAAGCCCCTCCATACAGTAAGATGATTCAGACGTTGGGGCTGACCAAAGAAGATATGGTTAATTTATGCTGTTATGTATGGTAGGAAGACCCAGGAGTACTGCAGTATTATAAAGATCTCGAGAATTTACCATTCTCAAAAGAGCCAGAAAACTCTGAAAGAACTATGAATAAAGAAGAAAATGTTTATTCCCACCTGGGGTTTAGCAGGTAATAAAAAGGTAAAGCCTGTCTAAATGGGAAGACTCAGATAATTTGACTTGATCAATTTGATGTGATTTCTGTTAAAAATTCTTAGATATACATCTATAATAATAGCATGTAGAATTGAATGGGATTGAATTGATTGTGATATGGTCGGCCAGCAAACTAACTAAATTTTTCAGTTTGGGCTTAAAGCTGTGGGAAACAGGCAATGGTTAGGGCCCAAAATCACATTTTTGATTAAAACTACTTCCTGAGTTTTCCCACTGCTTGAAGAATGAGCTACAGATTGACCAAGGAAAGAAAAAAAAAACCTCCACAGGTCTGGAAATGTTGTTTAATGATATATGTGTGTATGTGTATGTGTATGTGTATGTGTATGTGTATGTGTATGTGTATGTGTATGTGTATGTGTATGTGTATGTGTGTAATCATTTCCAGACCTGGATGATGAAACCATCTAATAATAGTACACAAAATTATCTAGAAAATGGAGCTCACTGGCTTGTGAAAAAGCTCCCTGAAATAATTGTAATGATTGGTTTGCATGAAATGGGATTTTTGCATGTGAAATTGGTTTACACAAGTAGTTTGATTGCAGTGCAAATGTGAGTATATTGAAGGTAAAAGTAGGTGTTAATGTACTTTGATTCCCTTTCATATGTGTAAAGAAACAGTAAATTGCAAGGAAAAGAAATGAGAAAATCCCATGGAGAATGTGGAAAAGAAATTTGTGGTGGAGGAGTGGGGAAATGTGTGTGATTTGCTAAAGCTAGAGAGAGGGGGAGAAACGGAGAAAATTATTTTGTTGAGAGAATGCTGAGTGGAGAAAAGGAATGAGATTTCTGTGTATCTTTTAAATTTTTTTCCTTGTCTTCGCTGGTTGTTAACTCAAGGACTTTTTTTTTGCCTTGGAAGAGTGAGAGAAGTAGGAAACTCCCCCCCCCTGCAGTTTTTCTGCTCGTTTTAAACAATTTTTTTCCTTTCTCTTACCCACCTCTCTCTGCCCAGCCTGTCTGAGAAAGGTGGGGCAAATGGGTGACCTGCTCATACAGGCTTGCCTTTCACTGTTTTGGTCTCTTTCATCTGCATATAAAAACTATGCAGATATATTTTCTTTTCTGCTCTGAATACAATTTTGATTTTATTTTTTTCTGGAAATTTTTGAGGTTTAAAATGCTTAATTAAACCTATATAAAAGAAATGATTTTGAAAGATTTTGCTTACATTTGTATATTTCCAAATATATTTCAGAGCATTGATCCAAAATACTTCATTTAGATTGTTTGTTTTATTTTTTGAAGCTGTTCTTCTTACCTCCATTTTTTAAAAATATGTCTGTGTGCATTTTGAATGCTTAGGTGCTCCGTCCTATGGCATTGTTTGTTTGTTAGCAGCACAAGTTGTTGCCCTTTTAGGAATTGTTACAGAGATGGGTTAGCAATTACAATATGTAGAGAGAGAGATAAAATACTTAGGACATTTGATTAATGAAAGTAGTAGAAAAATAACACCTGAAGGAGTTGAGGATTGGATCTTTTTTTTTTTTTTTTAATTTTGATTTATATGCCACCCTTCTCCGGAGACTCAGGGCGGCTTACAATGCGCTAAGCAATAGCCTTCATTCTTTTGTATATTTATACAAAGTCAGCTTATTGCCCCCACAACTGGGTCCTCAATTTACCTACCTTAGAAAGGATGGGAGGCTGAGTCAACCTTGAGCCTTGGCGAGATTCGAACCTGCAGTAATTGCAGGCAGCTGGTCTTAATAACCAGCTTAATAACAGGGTGCCTTAGACCACTGTACTACCAAGGCTCTTGAACAATATTGTGTTGGGATAGTTGTATTAAAGCCTAGGGTTAGACTTGATTTAATGGATGTTCCCTTGGGGGGAAGGATTAATTTATTTACATATGGGAAGAGAAAATAGTAGAAGGAAAAGATGGAGTTTTGGTCTAGCTAGTTAGGAAGTTACGTTTAAGGTGGTCTGCACAGGCTTGTGAATTTTATGCCTCAAATCAAGCTTTGAATTCCTTTGAAGCTTGAGGCAATAATTTAGCTGACTTGGAAGTCAAGATGGCAGTGGTAGGAGGAATTGAATGTTTAATGTTATGAGAAGAAGGAGTTAGAGAAAGTGGAGGAAATGGAGTATTGGAGAATGGAAATGGATATTGCCTGATGGAAGGCAAATGTTGATTTTGGAAGTACTATATCAGGGCACTGTTGGGGGACTAAGGTATGATATCATGTGTTTTTGGAAGCTTATGGATGCTGTGGATTATATACAGTAACTAAACAAATGTGACTTGTATAGTATGAAAAAGAGTTACTAAACAAGTCCTACACATAAAGAAAAGGGAAGGCAACATTTAGCATGAGACCATTTTGATGCATTCAAATTGATTTTATTAAACTCCTTCAAGTGAGGAGATTTAATTATTTATTGATGATAGAGGATCATGACTGGATGGGTTGAGGCTTATCCAGCCACGAGAGCCACTGCAGCAGTAGTCACCAAAATTATAATTGGAACAGTTGATACGTAGATATGGAATAGTAGAAGCTATAGACAACAAGCAAGAGACTCATTTTACTGCAAAAGTGCTGTCACCTTCTGTGGTGTTAGGTTTTTGGGTGCAGCTCAGAATCTGATGGGTCCAGTGGGGCTCTGAGCGTGAGGCAATCTGGTATTCAGATTTGTCTTGGCCAGGGCAGGGCTGGGCAACCTTTTGTCTCCCACCTTGAACAAAATGGGCAGAGAGAGAGGGGGTGGGGACTGAGGCCACCACACGTAGGAACTTTTTTCTTGGGCTTCTTGTAGTTTACACAGATTGCACGGTGTTAGAAACATAATTTCATATCACACAGGCCTCATGATTTTTTTCTCAGTGCTCTGGAAGCGGGGGACTTTAGGTGGAGAGAGAAGTGCATTTTCTGGCAATTTGCCTGGAGGCTTTATGTTTGCAGGTGGTACACTGGATTGCAGGGAATCGAAAGTCAAGTTAGGCATACTTTGTGTATGCTCTAATCCTTTCAGTGGAATGCAAATTCATCTATGCCATGGATCAAATGTTTACCCTTGGCCTTGCTCAGAACTCAACCTTACTACAAAGGGATGCTGATATTTTACTTTATGAAATGATGTTTGGATTACCACACTTGGAAATTCCACAATATGAAACAAAACTAAAAGATTTTTTGTTGTTGTAAAGAACTGTATGTTTGGGCTCTCCTCTTCTTTATCTTACCTCAGAAACACTACTACTCAGGACTACTAGCTCAATCCCTACCTCCCGAATTTGCTGTCCATAAATTCCAGCCTGATGATTGGGTCCTGACAAAAAGCTGATGTGAGGAAAAACTTAGCCAAACCTGGGACAGGTCCTGCCAAGTCCTGATGACCAGTGAAACAGCAGTTTGGACAAACAACAAAAGATGGACCTACTACACACGTGTAAAAGGACCAGTTGATGAACTTAAAAAGTGGAAAGTGGTTCCTGGAGAAGACCCACTAAGAATAAACCAAAAACTTACGTGGTCATGCTGGTATGAATAGTTTCTGTTTGTGATTTCTTTTTCTCATTGCAGGAGTACCAACTTTTTGATTTTTCCTGCCTGAGTTATCCTGGCCAATGTTATTTCATCTGAAGATCCCAAATGAAACTGTGGAACTTTGTACCCTAGAGGATATGTTGATTCTGTGATTGTAATTGTATCACTGAATGTTGTTGTTACCATTGTTGTGACTGTAGACCAGTATGTGTTTGTGAAGAACCTTGTGATATAGAAATAGTGGAAGACCGGGTAGATTAAATGTATAAGAATTGGGGCCTTTAATCTGATCAACCTGACTTGAACACAGTAGTCCTAGGAGATAGTGATATCATAATCCCTAAAGATATAGGATGTTTCGATTTAATGCAATGGTTATAATTTTCTTATGGGTAGAACTAATAGGAGAATATAATGCAATGATTAATCTGAAAAACCATATATTACAAGGGTCTTTTCATTGCTTAATGTAACCTTTCAATGTGGAATTAACCTGACAACCTAGTAACCCTTTTGAAAATGCACCTAGACTGAGTGGTTATGGACGGATGTGGGTAATAAAATTCTTAATTGGCATGCTACAGATGGCTTATATTGGATATGTGGAAAGTTCGCCTATGTGCAATTGCCTAGCCGTTGGTATGGAGCATGTGTATTGTTTTTCCATATAACAAGGTGAAAGACTGGGTACACCTGTTTATGTGGAAGCCGGCCACGGATCTACAATGAGTGGCCTGCCCACATACTGGGGCAGACTTGGACTGGGGCAGTTGACTTCAACTGGTTTGGCAGTATCTTCTCCCACTGGAAAAGGATTCGGTTTCTAGTGTTTTTAGCCTTTGCAGATCTCCTTCTTCTCCCGTTTCATCCCTCTGATCCAGCATATGGATCATCTCCCATCACTGGGATGGCAGTCTTGGCCTCCTCAGTGTCCACTGACCCTTCCCCTTAGATCAGCAAAACTCATGGTCCTTAAATGCTCCCTTAGTCCACCATTGACAGGAAGCATCCTGTCATAAGAAAAGGGAGGAAAATGAAGGGCCATATTGATACAAATCAATCTAACCTTTGCTCTTTGTTTCTGTTAAAGAAGTTGCTTGTACTATTTTGCTATGGTTGGGAATCATTTGTTAGGAATTCATTCTGTAAGAGAATTGTATCTTTTCTATCTGGTTTCTTGCTTCTGTCATTTGTTTCAGAGCTAGGCACACCCTTGGAGACAGTTCCCAGGAACATCCTGCTCCATAGATAAGGGGGTGGGCCTGTCTAGGAGCCTGAACACACAAGGACAAGGGATACTCTGTAAGATAGCAAAGCATGGGCAGAGACAGAGGCCTGAACAAAGCAAGATCATGTTGGTGATGAAGCTTTGTCTGATGGGATAAACTTTGTTTCTATCGGCGTAAAATGTATATAATACTCTGAGCCACTCTTGCAGTGTGTGTCTATTCCTTACATGCTTTTGCCTGTGTTTTGGAAATAGAATCACCCAGACTTTTTACTTTGGCCAAAGAATAAAAAGCTGATATTTTTTTGCAAGCGTCCTCTTGAGTCTCACTCTCTTTGGCATTTCAATGCCTCGGGGGGACCTTAAACTAGAATCAGTCTTTTCTATTGTTTAAGTCTTTTAGTAAGATAATTAAAGGCTTTGAGACTAAAATATATGAAGAACAGGATTTGGATTTGGCTAGTCTAGAGAAAAGAAGGACTAGGGGGGACATGACAGCAGTATTTCAGTATATGAGAGGTTGCTACAAAGAGAAGGGAGTCAGGTTATTTTCCAAAGCACCAAAGGGTAGGACAAGAATGGATGGAAACTAATCAAGGAGAGAAGTAACATGGAATTGAGGAGAAACTTCCTAACAGTGAGGACAATTAATCAGTGGAACAGTTTGCTGTCAGAAGTTGTGGGTGCTTCATTACTGGAAATTTTTAAGAAGAGACTGGACAGTCACTTGACTGAAATAATATAGGGTCTCCTGCTTAAACAGGAGGTTGGACTAGATCTAGAATGTCCCTTCCAGCTCTACTCTGATTGATTGATCAATGTCTTTTATTGTTTGACTTGCTTTCTAATGTATTATATGTAAAGTCCCAAAATGTACTTGAGTCACCAGAATGCCAAAAAGAGAGACTCAAGACGAGGCTTGCAAAAAGAAGATTTTATTTATGGCCAAAAACAAAATGCTGGGTGGGACTATATCACAGATACAATGCATGTGAGGAGATAACCACACCTTGGAGAAGGTATGGCATCCTTTTTATACCCTCAGAAGCATTACTTAGTACCCAATTCTGGCCCCCTGGCCCATCCCTTCCTTTGGCAGTGCAGCAAGGAAAGGGGATGGGTGGGTGCTTAGCAACCCCACTTCTTGAGCTATCCACCAGGTACAGAATGATACCAAAAAACATAACATAGAAGTGAGATCACTGGTAGAAACAAATGGCAGAGGCAGTTCTAATTCTTAGCAAAGCAATTCTTACAGAAGCAAAACAGCAAGTCAAACCAATTCTATTGACTCTACTATTATTTCCCACCAATTCTATCTGTTTTATTATTATTATTATTATTATTATTATTATTATTATTATTATTATTATTATTATTATTATGTCCCTTCAATATATACCAAATGTCATGTTTCTGTAGTTTCTATACCCTATGAAAATACTTGACCCTCCCTTTAATAAATGTTTTTTTGCTTTGCCTGAATTACTTGGTGATTCGTATTTTCAGGTGGATAAAGAAGCCCATGTGTGTGTGTCTCAGATTCAGGCATCAACTTCTTATCAGTTCCGTGCCACAATCGGGTTCCCTGAGTTTGGAGGCAATAAAGTTAAGTTCAATTTCCATGTTGAAAAGAGACTATTGATTTTTATTTTAGGCAAGTATACTAGATCTAATATATAGCTTATACGATTTTATAAACTACAAAAAGAACAAGTTATCGTTCACAACAGAGTTCAAAATCTGGTTATGCTATCCCGGTCTCATATTACAGTCAAACTCCTGGAATAATAGGGAGGAAGGTTTACCTCTGCTTTTCCTTTTCCTTTTCGTTTAGGACGAAAGGCGATATGGGCATATGGTTCCACATCATACCGCACTTAGGCTCGAAGACCCGTTTTCTCAACGTCTCCCGTTCAACCGCTTTTAGCGGTTGCCTAGATACCAGCCGCTCTACTTAACAGAAAGCAGGACAGGCAAAACCCGCCTCTGAGTAGTGATTTTTTTTTTAAAGTGGCACGTAACATCCGCCGGCTTTTACCGTTACAATATAATACCCGTATATCAAGCGCATACGTTTTACGTCATCAGCCCTGGCCACACATCAGGAGAAAACATTTTCACCGCTATGTTCAAGGTGAGAAAGTTTCCTTAGTACTTTCAGGAACAAAATTGGCGACATAGCCTTTTCCATCTTTGGTGCTGCCCACGCAACGTGCGTGTTTTGAGCTGTCTGAAATCAACTGTAGAGCAGTACTTACTCTGAGTTTTTGCTTGTTAGTTAGAGATAGGCTAGGACTAGGTGAAGGGGGGACGGTATTGCGCTCGTGCCAGTTTATCCAGCCTCGAATGCCAACATTTGTTACCGAGTAAATAAATAGGAACGGTAAGAGAGGCGAAAGAAGACGGTTCATATCTCATTGAAATATGAACAGCTCAATGACTAATAAAACGAGGATCGATTAAACTAAAGTAACACTGTCGAATGTGTAGTTGAGTATTATCTTTATTAGAATTAGGAAAAAGTCACAAAATATAAACTCTTCCTTCTGTTAAATGATGCAAAAATGAAATAGGAAAAACTCTAAAACACCCACATTTTTAAAAAGTTTGTTCAGCTGCTGTATTTATTTTAAAGTTGATCGCAAGATTGAGATAGACGATCGACCGACTGAATGAATGGATGCTTTTATCAACCTAAATACCTCCAGAAGTCTTGAATCACAACTTCGGTGGTTCCTAGCCAGTATACGGTTCCATATCTAGAGGTTATAGATTTGGAGAAAGATGTTGTAAAAGGAATGGGGAACTTCTTATTTTGAAAACATGCTTGTCTTGTAGAGCAGATATTAAAAAGAATAAAATACAACAATTAACAAAGCTAAATGTTAACCTGATATGGAGGAATTACACCAACAGGTAATAGTATAGAAATAACATAATCCAGTTCATAATCCATATGAACATTCAAATTCATATTGTCAGCTAACCTGTAAAAGAGAATTCATGTCCTCTTCAGTATTGAATGGGAAATCTGTTTTCAGACTCCAGGCTAAATATTCATTTATAATACAATTTGGACATATTGCTTTATTCCTTTATTAACTAGTGCTGTCAGTTAACAGCTTTTTATCCCTATTAAAATAGAATAATAAAATAGAGACCATTGAGTTCAGCTCCACTACTCAATATAGTTAAGGATATCCAACAGATGGCAGTCTAGTCCCTGCTTGCACATATTCTAGAGACTTCACTTTTTCAGGTAATTGATTTTACTGTTGAATTTTTAGATAAATAAATAATACATAATTTAAATCTATTTATTAGATGGGTACGTAGCCCACCTTTATTACTTTGTAAGTAATTCAAGGCAGTGAATATACACAATGCTCCCTTCTATTTTCCCCACAAGAACAATCCTGTAAGGTAAGTTGTTATTGGAAATTTGAAGCATTTTAAAAATTGGGATATATAGTAATTATTATTTATTAAATTTATCTGCTGCCCAACTCCTAGAGACTTTGGGAAGTTTACAAATGATAGAAAGCATGAAAACATGACAATAAATATAAGACACACACACCCAAAAGTAGATATGGCAGTATAACCAACCAGGTTTAAACAAAAGAATATTACCTAAATTAAAATGAGGCTTCAATCATCCCTATCAAAAGCCTGGATAAAGAACCAAGTCTTCAGGCACCTTCAAAATATCAGGATGGGGTGTTTAGGTCTTGGGGGTAACATCATTCTGTAGAGCAGGCACTGCAACAGAGAAGGCAAGTTTTCAGGGTCTTGATAGAGGGCATTGTTTAATTGAAGGTAACTAGATCCAAATCAGCCCTGCCAGATCAAATTGACTGGGCAGATACAAGCAACCAATAACCAGGCCCTATGCTATGTAGGACTAAACTGGGAACAGTGCAGTATGCAAAGCAGATGAGTTACATGGACATACTAAGGCCTTGATGGCGAACCTATGGCATGCGTGCCACAGGTGGTACCCGGAGCCATATCGGTGGGCACACAAGTGTTGCTCTAACTCAGCTCCAGCGCACAAACGTGCGCCGGCCAGCTGATTTTCGGGCTTTCTGGACCCACCGTAAATTAGGAAACAGGCTGTTTCTGGCCTCTGGAGGGCCTTTGGGTAGTGGGGAAGGCCTGTTTTTCGCTCTCCTCAGGGTTCCAGAGCCTTTCTAGGAGGCTGGGGAGGGCGAAAATGGCCTCCCCCCACCGGAGGCCCTCCGGAGGTTGGAAACAGCTTGTTTGCCAACTTCCAGTGGGACTGGAAGACCCGTTTTTCGCTCTCACCAGGCTCCAGAGCCTGGGGAGGGCGAAAACTGCCTTCCCCACCCTCGGGAGGCCGGAAACAACTCATTTCCCAACTTCTGGAAGTCAAGCCATTGTGTGCCAAATGCAGGGGGAGTGCGGGAGGGGGGATCATTGAATTATGGGTGTGGGCACGCACACATGCGACCCCCGCTTTTGGCACGCAACGGCGAAAAGGTTAGTCATCACTGTACTAAGGCATGCACTGCATATTGCACCAGTTGATAGTCTTCAAGGGCACTGCCATGTAGAGCACATTGCAGTAGTCATCATGCTTATATACTGTATATTTATATTATATTTATATTTTATATTTAAGTTCTAAATATATATTTAAAAGAATCTAACTTCTTTTCTCTGAATGAATTCTGAACCTCTTGTCAGTTTGCAGCTGACATACCTGTTGTTTATATCTCCTTTCTACGAAGCTTACCCATTGCATACAATGACCAGTGCATACTTTGCTCCTCCCAACTGGCTTGCATTGGCCCAACCAAATCTGTATGTACCAGCTCTAGAGCTTTTGTTGTCTGCCTTGTGCTACTTTTGCTTACTGGGAATGCCTTGGACTTTGATGATTTACATACTGCACTGTCCAAGTATGCCTTATGTCCTTTTAAGTTTAACCCTTCTCCAAACTGTTGCATCTTTTGCAAAACTCTGAAACTGGCATGGGCAAGCTTTCTGTGCAAGAGATGAATGCATGAATCATGTTGTGCCACATTTCCAAATGTTTGGGCACATTGAACCCTTTGTCCCTGCAACACATAAAGTTCATCCTGTTTTATGCCCTGTGCACATACACTCTCATCTCGTTTTATAAGACACTTCCCATTTACAAATGTGGTCTCAAAACCTTGTTTGTCTAGACTAGGGACACTTAGTAAATTATGCTCCATTTCGGGCACACGTAACATGTTACTAAACTTTTTCTCCAGATATGGAATCAGCACACTGCCTTTTCCAATGACTTTAGCCTTCTGGCCATTTGCTAAGGCTACTGCATCTCGTCCATTCTGAAAAACAATTAAGAATTATTAACAATTGTTTGACTAGCCCCAGTGTCAATTAAACATTTGTCTCTGCTATTACAATAGTTAACTTTTGGAACAGCAGCTTGTCCTTCTGTTGTCTTTCTTCTTTGCAAACAGTCTTTCTTTAGATGAGTCTTATCACTACACATGAAACACCTCCAGTGTTGCTGTCCTGCTTCTTGCTTTTTAGAAAAACTTTGCTGGGCTGTAATTCGATCTCTACAGACATGCTGTCTGTTGCTTTTCTCTCTCTACTCCTTGGACCCCCATCTCAGGAATTTCTCCTCATGGCTTTTTCTAAAATGGTGTTTGTTTTCTTCAGAAATCAAACAGGCTTTAAGAGCTTCCATTTGTAAGTCTTGTTCTGGTTTGCGCTCAAAAACAGCTGAAACAATGTCCCACGTTTCATCAAGACTATTTAACACCAACAGTACCTTCTAAGACTCAGGAATCTGTATTCCACGCTGTTCCAATTCAATAAATAAAGTTTGCATTCACAGCAAATGCTTCTCCACATTCTCTTGTGGTAGCAGTCTTGTTGTGGAATGAAGGAACCAAACAACATTCCTGGGTCAGCCAGAGACAGTTCTATTGCGCAAGGTTCAGAGCCAGATTTATACCTGAAACTTTGAACAAGGAAAGAGCTCTGATACAACTGTTTTTATACATTTCTAAGACAAAGGATTCGGTGAGATCATGCATTTTCCATATATGGTTAATATACATCCAATTTTCCATATATGGTTAACATACATTTGATAATATGTTCATCTAATTATTAAACCATTACTTGCTAGTTTTATAAGATTATCTTAGCTACACAACTTTTTATTTTATTTATTTTTATTTTATTTCGAATTTATATACCGCACCTTCTCCCGAGGGACTCAGGGCGGTGTACAGCCAGATAAAAACATACAATACAAACATTAAAAACAATTAAAAGAATATATACTAATTTGGCCCCAGTTTAAAATGACAGACCAATTAAAAATTAAAAATATTTAAAAATATGTTAAGCCAGCCCAGCTTGCTGAAAAAAGAAAGTTTTAATGGCACGGCAGAAGGCACCGAGGTCTTGGATTCTCCTTATCTCTGGGGGCAGCTGGTTCCATAGGGTAGGTGCCCCCACAGAGAAGGCCTTCCCCCTGGGGGTCACCAACCTACATTGTTTGGCTGATGGCACCCCGAGGAGGCCCTCTCTGTGGGAGCGCACGGGTCGATGGGAGGTTGTCGGTAGCAGCAGGCAGTCTTGAAGATAACTAGGTCCTATGCCATGGAGCGCTTTAAAGGTGGTAACCAACACCTTGAAGCGCACCCGGAAGACCACTGGGAGCTAGTGCACCTTGCGCAGGAGCGGTGTTATGTGGGAGCGCCATGCAGCTCCCGTAATTACCTGTGCGGCCGCATTCTGGACCAGTTGGAGCCTCCGGGTGCTCTTCAAGGGGAGCCCCATGTAGAGAGCATTGCAGTAGTCCAGGCGAGAGGTGACGAGGGCATGAGTGACTGTGCACATGGAATCCCGATCAAGAAAGGGTCGCAACTGGCGAATCAGGTGAACCTGACAAAAGGTACCCCTGGCTACAGCCGTCAGATGTTCCTCCAAGGACAGCTGCGTATCCAGGAGGACTCCCAGATTGCGCGCCCTCTCCGAGGGGTCCAAAGAATCGCCCCCAATAGTTAGCGATGGGGTCAGCTGACTATACCGGGATGCCGGGAACCACAGCCACTCAGTCTTGGAAGGGTTGAGCTTGAGCCTGTTCCTCCCCATCCAGATCCGCACAGCCTCCAGGCACTGAGACATCACTTCAAGGGCATTGTTGGGGTGGCCTGGGGTGGAGATGTACAGCTGGATGTCATCAGCGTACTGGTGGTACTTCACCCCAAAGCCACAGATGATCTCACCCAGTGGCTTCACATAAATGTTGAACAAAAGGGGCGAGAGGACCAACCCCTGAGGCACTCCACAAATGAGAGGCCTCGAGGTCGACCTGTGCCCCCCTGCCAACACAAACTGCGACTGGTCAGAGAGAAAGGAGTAGAACCACCATAGCACAGTGCCCCCCAACAGGTATTGTCCGAAATCTTCAGCCCTGCCTTCCAGGGGGTCCTCCCGCGCTCCCGGTTGGAGCAGGGAGCGGGTCACCCTGAACAGGGCAGCCGGACGATTCTCTGATGATGCAATAAGAGCGGAAAAGTAATTACACTTTGCCGCTTTTACTTAAGACTAAGTAGGTCTTAATATGTGACTTTACCAGTGTTCGGTCATATTCAGCGAGACTGGCCCTCCAACCGCTCTCCAGGCGTCTTTTCCGGCGCTTCATCTCCCTCAGCTCCTCAGTAAACCTAGGAGCCACGAGGGATCGGCACCGGGTCAGAGGCCGCAGAGGCATGACTCGATCCAAGGCTCCACCAGCCGCCCGATCCCAGGCAGCCACCAGGTCCTTGGCCGAGTCATGTGCCAGATCCTCAGGAAGTGGCCCGAGCTCCATCTGGAACTTATCAGGATCCATCAGGCACCTGGGGCGAACCCATCTTATTGGCTCCGCCTCCCTGCGGCGGGGTGTAGCGGTTCGAAGATCCAGGCAAAGGAGCGAGTGATCTGACCATGACAAGGGTTCCATGTCTATATCCCCTATAACAAGACCACTCAACCACTGGCCAGAGACAAAAATCAAGTCCAGAGTGTGACCCCCGCCCCTGTGAGTGGGGCCATGAACTAGCTGGGTCAGGTCCATGGCCGTCATGGAAGCCATGAACTCCTGAGCTGTCTTGGACATTTCACCATTGGATGGCAAGTTGAAATCACCCATGACCATAAGCCTGGGTGTATCAACTGCCACCATGGCTATCACGTCAAGGAGCTCGGGCAGGGCCGTTGCCACACAGCAGGGAGGCCAGGTACGCAAGCAACAAGCCCATCTGAACCCCATGACCCCATCTCACAAAGAGGGATTCACATCCGGCAATCTGTGGCACAGTGGTCTCCCTCGGACCAAGACCTTCGTTAATAATAACTGCCACCCCCCGCCCCTCTCCTGGGCCCTCGGCTGATGGAATGCTCTGAAGCCTGGTGGGCACATCTCAACCAGGGGGACCCCTCCCTCCGGGCCCAACCAGGTCTCCGTAATACCCACCAGGTCCGCTCCCCCCTCCTGTATAAGATCGTGGATGAGGGGGGGCCTTATTTACCACGGACCTGGCGTTGCACAGCATCAGCCGAAGGCCCAGATCCTGAGTATCTGAGCCACCTAGTATCCAAGAGGAGCCTTGGGGACCGGGGCACACAATAGCTCTCAAACAGCGAGTGCGCTCCCCCGACACGTGATGTGGTCTCCTGCTCCCGCCATATCTGTCCTTCCCATCCACTGTGCTAATGGTACATCCCTCATTGGTATAGTCCTCCATCCCCTCCCCAATCCCTTGTCCTGCACCCTCCAAACCGTTACCCCGTGCCGGGCTTGGCTCCGACCTTAGTGGATTTCCCCGCCCCATCCCCTTTGGTCGTCCTCCCAGTTCCCCTTAAAAGATTGTTAACCCCCCCCCCTCCCCGAACCCTTTAAAATCTTATTAAAAAACTTCCCCAAAAAACCCCACAAGCCCTTCCTCGCGCCATGCCATCTCTCAGGATTCCAAAATCCGTCATCGAGATAGGCCCTCGATAAAGTGGAGGGCCAAACCTGCAAGAGGGGGAAATCTCGCAGGGCAAGGAGTTCAGACACTGAATACATCAAATCGTTAGGGGTGAGAAAAGTCCATGGTTGGGAGACCACCATGATGTTATAGTACAGGGGAAAGAGTTCCAGTCCATGGCACAGGCAACCGGACTCCATTGCCCTCTCACAGCAGTGGAGGGGGAGATATATGCCATCCGACGCCCGGAAATTTCTTGGCCAACAATCCTCTCACAATGGCCAACCAATAAAACTTTGATGGACACCCGGGAGTGAAGGCAGCCATACACCGACTCCCACCGGCCTTGAGTCCATAGATCCAGTTCCCCATATGGGTTAAGAGAAGTCAGAGAGCCCAATTCTCCAGCTCATGAGCAGGATTTAGTTCGAAATTTAGTTCAGGAAGAATCTTGCAAAGGCAGGAGATTCAGAGATGGCTTGATGGAAATGGGGGAAAGTAGGAGCAGCACAGCAGGCCAGGATAGGCTGGGTAGCTATAACCATAATAAGGCCAACAAGGTCTCACTCGGTAGAAAAAAGGAAGGAGGGGAGGGGGGAAGTATAGGCAGCAAGTGCCAATAGACATTTTCCAGCCCCTTCAAATCTCTCAAAACTTCCAATTGATGAAACATAGTGCTCCCCAGTTTTGCCCCCTCCAGCTCACCATGGAGGTCTCCGGACCTGCAGAGGGCAGCCCTGCCCCCAGGGCCAAGCACCGTCCAGCCACCAGGGAAATCCAATTTTAAGGCTGGTGCCAAGAGTCCCACGCCATCTCAGTTGGTCTACAGGCCTTTAGGAAGCTGCCCTGGCACCAGCCACCGTCCTTGCCGACCGCCGTCGCAGACGCCATCACTGCCGCCGACACCGTCACCATTGGCCCTCCCGCGGTCGTCCCCAGCTGCCCCTAGTCTCCACAGATCTTTCTCGAGGCATCCGGGGGCATGGGAAGACTCCGCAGGGGACCTCAGGGTCGCCATCGTCGGATGTCGCTGTTGCCGACCGCCGACCGCCAGGTAGCCGCTGGAACAGCCACAACCGCCCCTCAAGGCCGCGCCCACCATCTCACGCTGTCTCCCGCCATTTTCCCTGAACACCATCCTTCTCAGGGCTGGGATGACCCGGAGAGCTAGCGAAGCTCTCAAAAAGCTCTCTAGACCCTCCTTTACCCAGGTGGGGGGTCGTAGATGATCAAACTGACCCCCCCACGAAGCCCCCTTGAACCAGGACATCACCCCCGAGGATCAGAGCTCTAGCGTCGAACCGCCATCTTGGACATGCGCAGAAGGTAGCTTTAACTTTTTCTTAAGTGCTTGTAGTTGCTAATGGGAGATTTACTGCTGTCCTTGGGTAATAAGAGGTAATAAGTGACTCTTTGTTTCTTGTGACTCTTTGTTCTTGTTTTTGTGTATCTTACAGTCAGGCCATTCAGACATCTGGGCTGTCCTTCCATGGCGGCTAGGCCTCATCAGAAGATTTATTACCACTAATGGGGTTTAGCTGTTTTTAATGTAATCTCCAACAAGCACGTTTCTCTCTTATAATAATGTGAATAGAGAGGGTTTCCTAGAGTTCATGTAGCTGACTCTGTATGATTCCTTCTTTTTTTTTTTTATTGCAAAAGTTTTACAATTACATTTTCACCCCTTTCCCCCCCCCCCCTCAACCCACCCCAACCCTCCCAACCTCCCTAACCCTCCCTAACCCTCCCCTCCCCCCGGACTTCCACACAGTATACTCATATCAAATGAAAAAAAAAAACCCTTTATATAAAACTTATATAAAACTTGAACCCCTCCCTCCCCCTTAATTTTCTTTTTTATCTTCATTACATTAACATATTTCTATCTTAATATATCATTTTCAAATAAAAGCTATTTGATACTTCCTAGTTTGGTATTTGTTCTGAACATAACCTATCCACTTTCTCCATTCCCATTCATAAGTCTCTTGTGAACAGTCTTTTAGATATGCTGAAATCTTCGCCATCTCTGCAAAACTGGCCATCTTCATAGTCCATTCCTCGATAGTGGGCAAAGCTTCATTTTTCCAGTATTTACCTATCAATAGTCTTGTTGCTGTTATCATATACAATATCAACTTTGTTTCACCCAATGTAAAACCCTTAACTATACCCAGTAAAAACAGTTGTGGAGAAAAATGAATTTTTTTCTTTAACACATTCTGCATAACCCACCAAATTTTTATCCAAAAAGCCTTAACTTTCCTACAAGTCCACCAAACATGATAATATGTAGCATCTAAACAGTCACATCTCCAACATTTTGGCTGAACATTAGGGTACATACACGACAATTTTTTGGGGTCTAAATGCCATCTATAAAACATTTTATAAAAATTTTCCCTCAAATTTTGCGACTGTGTAAATTTTACATTCTGAACCCAAATTTTTTCCCATGTTTCCAACATCACTGGTTCTTCAAAATTTTGTGCCCACTTAATCATACAATCTTTAACTAATTCAGTTTCTGAATCCCTTTCTAGCAAAACATTATAAAGCCTTTTAATATGCATTGGACTTTCTCTTTTATATGTCTAACCAATTCTTCCTCATGTAACATAATACCAGTTTTTTGATCCTCTTTCCATCTCAATTGCAATTGATTATATTGTAACCAAGTTAAATTAATCCCTTCATCCAACAGTGTCTGTAATGTTTTCAGCTGCCATCTGCCCGCATCTGTAAAAAGAACCTCTTTGTATAAAAACCCCCCGAGTGACATTATATTTGTATTCCATAAAGTATGACCAAGATCCAGCCATAGCGGTAATTTATAATCCCATTTGAGTCGGTGCTTCTTCCAAACTCTCATCAAAGAATCTCTTAGTATATGGCTTTTAAATACTTTATCCACTTTGTTATCATAAAATAAGTAAGCATGCCATCCAAATTCCAGATCAAAACTTTCTATGTTCAATATTTCAGTCTTTTTCCTTCCAAACCAATCACTTGTTAAAGTCAAAGCTGCTGCATCATAATATAACTGTAGGTTTGGAAGTTTAAGACCTCCCCTTTCTGGAACATCTTGCATAATTTTCAATTTCACTCTTGTTTTTTTCTCGTTCCAGACAAACTTATTCACTCCAGTTTGCCACACTTTCAGTTGTTTATCACTTTTAAGCACCGGAATCATTTGGAACAAAAAAAGAAATCTCGGCAAAATGTTCATCTTAACTGCTGCTATTCTTCCAAGTAAAGATAGCTGCAGTTTTTTCCAAGTCTCCATATCTTTTTGCAACTCTCGCCACAACACCTAATTATTTTGAAACAATTTCGTGTTTGCTTCTGCAACCTGAACTCCTAGATATTTTACCTTTGGTACAATCTCAAAACCTGCCCTCCTTTCAAGTTCGTGTTTACGATCTTGTGTCATATTTTTAACTAACATCTTAGTTTTTTTTTGATTCAGCCTAAAGCCTGACACTTTACCATAGTCTTGTATAATGTCCTTCATCAGGATTATTGATTCCATTGGCTGTGTTAGGGTAACAACCAGATCATCTGCAAATGCCTTTATTCTGTAATCCTCTTGCCTTATCATTATACCTTTCAAGATATTAGAGTCCCGTATTGTATTTAACAAGACTTCTAGTGATAAAATAAATAAAAGTGGGGACAGCGGACATCCCTGTCTTGTTCCTTTTTCAATTTTAAACTCTGTTGTCAAACTTCCATTAATAATAATCTGTGCCTTTTGCTCTTGATAAATTGCTGAAATCGCCTGTATAAATTGATCCCCAAAGTCCATCTTTTTTAAAGTCTTTAGTAGAAAATTCCAATCCACTCTATCAAAGGCCTTCTCTGCATCCAAGAAAACCAGCACTGCAGGGATCTGTTTATTTTTCTCAAGATACTCCAATAAATCTATTACTTGCCTTACATTGTCCTTCATATATCTACCCTCAATAAATCCCGCTTGATCATCATGAATCACCTCTTGGATTACTGGCATCAACCTGTTGGCTAACACTTTTGCATAAATTTTATAATCAGTATTCAGAAGAGATATTGGTCTATAATTCTCCGGTTTTTTAGAACCTGCTTGCTCTTTTGGTATCAAAGATATATAAGCTGTTGTCCATGATGGGGGTATTTTACCCCCTTGTTATATATTACAAAATAGATCTCTAAGTTGTTCCACCATTTCTACTTGCAAAGTTTTATAATACACTGCAGTCAAACCATCCGTTCCAGGAGCTTTAGCTGTTTTTAATTGTTTAATTGCTACTGCTATCTCCTCCTCTGTTATAGGATGATTCATTCTTTCCTTTTGTTGGTCAGTGATTTTTGTAACTCTTTTATTATCTAAGTATTTTTCTATAAGTCCATTCTGCACATCCTCTTTGGCATATAGTTTAGTGTAATAGTCCACAAAAGCTTCTTTAATTAATTTTTGTTGAAAAATTTCTTTCCCTCCAATATCAATACTATCAATAGTCCGTATACTCTGTTTTTTCCTCAATGTATAGGCCAACATCTGCCCGGTTTATTGGCATTACAAAATGTATTATGCTTCGCATATTGTAAATTTGTTGCAACTTGTTCCGCCATAAGCATTTGAAATTGGTCTTTCAAGAGTTTTATAGCACCACGTATTCTTTCATCTGTTGGGTTTTTAATAAGTAACTGTTCTTTATTCTTTATTTCTGCTTCCAATTCTAATCTTTTCTTTTGTCGAGTCAATCTATGTTTAGAGTTCATATAAATAAGCACCCCTCTCATATAAGCTTTGCTTGCATCCCACACAATTTCAATTGGGGTACCTTTATTCAAATTTATTTCAAAAAATTCTTTCAAGTGCTTTTTAAGTTCTATTATATTTTTTTCGTATCTGAACAAGTTCTCATTTAATCTCCAAGAACGTCTTTCAGTCTTGCCTGTCTCAAATTCTATCCATACTGGGCTATGGTCAGTCAAAGTTCTTGGAAAAATCTTTGTTCTTTTTGTCTTGATAAGTAGATCATCTGACAACAAAATGAAGTCAATCCTAGAGAAGGATCTGTGTCTATCAGAAAAAAAAGTGTAGTCCAATTCATTTGGATTATGTATTCTCCAAATATCTTTTAATTCCAAGTCTTCTTTCATATCAAAAAAGGTCTGTGGTAATCTAATCCTGGACTTCGCCAAACTCTTTTTATCTAATTTAGAATCAATTACTCCATTCCAGTCTCCCATAATTAAAATAGATCTGTAGTCCCATTGCAGTATTTTAGTATGTAACATTTTATAGAAATGGTCCTGTTGTTGATTGGGAGCATAAATTCCAATCAGAAGAATTTGGCCATTTGCCGTAAGCAACTCAATTGCCACAAACCTTCCATCTTCATCTGCTTCTATAACTTTAGCTGTTAACTTTTTATTTACATAAATAACCACACCGTTCTTTTTTTGCGAAGTTGAAGATATAAAATGTGTTCCTAATTTGGAATTTATCAAATACTTTTGATCTTGAGTTGTGATATGCGTTTCTTGTAAACAAATTATATCATTATTAAATTGTTTCAAATATGCAAATAATTTCTTCCTTTTCTGTGCTAAATTCAACCCATTCACATTCCAAGATAAGCACTTAATCGTCATCTTTATCTTTCTGGAGCAAAGAGCAGAATAACCGAATATCTTCCAGAATCTTCGGTCTCGCTCCCCCCATGGCTCCAGTCTCTTGTGTAGTACTCTTAGCTCCCTTGTTATCTTGTCTTTCCTGTTTTTGCTTTTCTTTAAGTTGCTTAGATTTAGCTCGAGTTATACGCTGATCCTTGACTTCAACCATCCGAATCAGGTCCAAAATTGGAGAAGATAGCAACAAAGGCTCATCCAAAAAACCTCCTTCAGCGCCCTGCATTTCCTCTGGTTCCTGCTTAGACTGTTCTTGCAATTCTTGTTGAAGTTGCTTCTTATCACTCTCCTTAATCTCCAGAACTGTAGATGTGCGTGGAGATGGTGTTCTTTCTTTAAGGATAGTAGTATAAAAATGCTCCGCCTTCTCCACGGTATTCAAACGATGTCTTTCTCCCTTATATCTCAAAATTATACCAGTTGGGGCATCCCACTGAAATGGTATCTGTTGTTTTTGCAGTTCTTTAACAAGAAAGCCAAAATCTTTTCTGGTTTTCAGCATTTTAGGTGGTAGTTCTTTATAGACTCCAATTTGTGAACCCCCCACTTGCACAGTAGTATGAAAAGATTTTTGCAGGATATCATTTCTTATTGCTCTGTCCGTAAAATATATGACCACATCTCTAGGCAATTGTCTTTGTCTGGCCACTCAAGAATTCACTCTGTATATTTTATCTATTTTGAAAAAAACCACATCAGGATTAATTTTTAAGATCACAGCCAGAGCCTCAGCACAGACCTGTCTCAAATCCTGTCTGTCATCTTCTCTGATCCCTCGAAGCCCTATTGCGAATTCCATTGCCCTGAATTGCATCATAACAATTTCATTCTCAACTCTCTGCATTTTATCATCAACATCAGAAATTTTATAATCATTATCTTTCATCTTAACATTGACTTCTGATTTAAACTCTTCCACTTTGGAATCAACTTTAATAATAAATTCTGCAAGGCCAGACGCCACCTCTGATATTTTCTTGGTCACTTTATTTTGATTCTGTTTCACCATGTCTTTAATTTCATTAATTTCCTGCATAATTTCCTGTTGAGACTTTTGGAGTTTATCATCTATCTCCTGTTGGGATTTTTGAAATTTATCATCCAAAGCTTTAGAAATAAATTCTTTTAAATCTCCCACATCAAAATCTTTTTTCTGAGTCTGTAACTGTTGAGCAGGGGGAAGCTGCGTTACATGTTTGTGTGTGGGGGATCCCCCCCCCTGTTGCCTTCCCTTCTTGCTTCTTTGAGGCCATCCTGCCACGTAGACTAGTTTTTCTGAAGAGGGAAGTTCCTTTTCCTTTCCCACCTCCACAGAGACTTCTAAAGAAGTCCCCCAGATTTAATCAAATAGGAACTGGAGTAAAACAAAGTCAGGTATTAAAAAGGGAGAAGTTTTTCTCTTGTTTCTCTTATTACAAGCGAAGCAACTTTGTAACAACTTGGTAACTTTGTAACAAAGCAAGATAACTTCACCAATCCACACTCGCTGGCTCGTTAACTCTAAAGCCAAGCGCCATGTTTTTTCAGATCACTTTCACTCATTCACATTTTTTCTCAAGTTAAAGAATCAGCAAAGCGCTATACTTGCAATTCAGAGTTTCAGAGTCCAAGTAAATTTTCGCTGCTTATTGAGGTTGGTTTCTTTCTTTCGCTTTGAATGTTTCCTGCAGCCGGCTTGTTCTGCAAAAGCAGAATCGTCCCACGCCGCCCGGAGCTTCAGCAGGTTGGGAGGGAGCCGCGCCTGTTTCCTCCCCAGAAACAATTCCCTGGGGGGTCACAGGGGCTCGACCTGTGCCCTGCGATCTCTCCTCCAATAATCCTATGGATTTTGAAGTTTTCGAGCCGCTTCTCGATCGCGAAGCGGCTCTACAAGCGGCGGGGCTGGCGGTCCTTCAAAGGGCACCGCCGTCGCCGAAGACGAGGAAACCGGAAGTCTCTGTATGATTCCTTCTTTTATCCACATTAGTCTGGCCCTGTACAATTGTCTCGATAATTGCACAATATTACATTTGGCTGGATATTTTTGTAATCCCACCTTCATCCCCTTCGACATGCACACTTCTTAATTTCAACCAAACCTCCTTTGCAGTTTTTAATTTAGCTACATTCAGGAATGTAAGATGATGTAGGCCAGTGCCTTATCATGCTGCCTTTGATTTGCTGATGCTAATGGTGCCTGGGGTGGATTATTAACAATATCCCAGAGCTCCTTAGCCTTCAGGAAGCATTCCATTTTTGCAGCCCAAATAATATAATTCTTCTGCCCCAATTGAGGCAGAGAGCTCTCCTTGAAATCAACAGCCATCCTGCAAGCGTTCTCAGTCTTCTTTTCTTTTCCTTATAACACAGGCTGTCCTTCAGCTTAATTATAGTTCAGTCTTGCTGTGTGCTTGGTGTGCTCTGGGCCCATAACCTGTTAGAGTTTGCACCAATCCAACCAGCACACAAGTAAATCATTCAGCAGGATTCATGAATAAAAGAAACTTCTTTATATACAGTAATATAAAGCATGATGCATGTATACAATATCCATGCAGCAGAAGCCAGAACCAGAATCCAGAAGTACAGAATCAATATAATCACAGAAGCAAAAATGCAAGGACAAACCAACTCTTTTATACCTAACAGTCAAGCTAAGCCACGCCCAGGCCCCAAACTGAGTCACCAAACAGTCCCCATTGGCTGATCTGTTGTTCTGACCTAGGCTCCCTTAAAAAGCAGGAAGCAGGAATTGGTTCCAGCAAAACCTCTTTTATTTACACAATTGTGAATTACTTTCATTCACAGTCAGCAAGATTTGTCCAAACAGGTTTTCAAAGGAATATTTCTCAACACACCTTATCTCATTTGGCAAACTGCCATGTAACTTGTTTCCAAACGCAGAGTAAGGCAAAACTTGGCACAGTCTTTTAGAGTCACAAACACAACTTTCCACTCTTGAAACTACCTAATGGACAAATTGGTTCCTGCAAAAGCTGCCTCCCCATTCACTCCTCTTTTGTTTCCTATGGGAGGGGCCAATCATCTCCAAGGTGTGACTTTACTCCCAAGTCGATCCTGCTTTCTGAGTTATTCTTGTCTTCTGGCAGCTCTGCGCATGCGCACACTGGGAACAGGCTCCAGCTGTTCCTCTGCCTCGCTGCTGTCTATCTCCCTCTCTGCCTCCGACGCAGAGCTCTCGTCTGAGCTTTCCCCAGTCCCCAGGACTGGCCCATGTTTCCTCCCCAACCTCCTCACTGTGACTCTGCTGCCAGCCCTGCTGGCCACCAACAGGCCACAACACCTGTTGCCATGTCTATTCCAATTCATGAACTCTTATACACTGACAGTGTTTACTATGACACATACATTCTTCCCACATACTAATTATAAATGATTAATGTTGTCGTAACTTTTAAAAAAGATTGAATCATTCTTCAAATCTGGCAGAATAGATATTCTTTTACTATAGTGTCTTCTAGACTATGTGGTCACATGTAATCCCAGAATTGTTTTTATTAATACTTTTTTCTAATTCCAATTTAAATAACTAGAGTTCTAATTAAGTAGTACCCAACTCTTCTATTTGAAAACAAAAAGTTGTGTCTATAATTTTGCTGTTTATCTGTATTACTCATTCTGTCTACTTAGCCCAAGACACAGAGAATAGAAATTCAAAAAGAAAGGAACATTTCTAATACAGGTAGTCCTCGAGTTACGAATGGAATGGAGCCTGCCCATTCCATTCTTAACCCAAGGATTCATGAGAGTGAATCTCATACCATGAACAAAATCACTTCCTGCTTTTGCCCACACGTTCGATAATCAAATGCATGGCTTGTTAAGTGCGCATGAGGTATGTCGGGGTGGGGAAGGCAATTGGGGGGGCTAGTGATGGAACAGGTCTCCCCCAACACACAGATACCTCATTCTTCCTCCCCTGGGGTCCCCACAATTGCTTCCCCCCCCATCCTGCCGCACCGGGTGACTTACTTTATGAAGATCTGTCTCCTCTCCAGCCTATTTCTTTGCCTGGTTCTTCCTTTCTCATCAGCAAAGGGCTTGACGAGGCCTCTGGTGATGAAAAAGGAGGTCAGAGGGCCGCCCGCAGCCTTCCAGGCCTCCTTTCTCACTGGAGATCCATTTGATGAGGCCTCCAGCGACAAAAAAGGGGGCACACAGCCTTCTGGGCCTCCTTTTTCATCGCCAGAAGCCTTGCCAAGTGGATCTCCAGCAAGAAAGGAGGCCCAGAAGGCTGCATGCGCGGCCCTCTGGGCATCCTTTTTCATCACCAGAGGCCTCATCAAGCCCTTTCCTTTCTCTTTTTAAAAAAAAAAAAAACACAAAAAGTTTATTATTTTTTAAATTCAAACAAATAACATTTTCACTTATCTATGTAAACATTTGTTAACCCGACCTTCAAACCCCCCTTCCCTCCCCCGATTTCCCAGAAGAAAAACAGGGTATAAATTTTACCAAACATACGCTAAAATATGCTAAGTTAAAACTCCCTAGACCCCTTAACTCCCCTTCTACAGATTATTTATCAACCTCCCTTTAAACTCAGAATAACATATAATCCTTTAGCCCTAAGAGTTTTTAAAAACCATTAACAAACACTAATAGATCATTCAAAGTCTAAAAATCTCATAATACATCTGTAAGATATTCTTAGTTCATTTACTTAATCATGTTACTCTTCTTCCTACTTTTGTTCTCAAAATTCAAAAATTTTTAAAACTCTTAATACAACAATAATTAAACCTTAATTAATCATTAATTGAACTCTTAATTCATTTACTTAATCATTATAATTAATCATTAATACATCAATAGTTAGACCAGAGAAAGTTAATCTTCCATTCTTCCTTTCTTTCTGTATTTTTTCCAGTCTTTCTTCCTCCCTCCCTTTTATTTTGAGGAGGTTTTGAATTTTAACTGGGGGTTGATGTATCTTTAAAACTTGTCTCTTTCTTGGAACCATTTCCTCTGATTTGGAGCCCCCATATCGACTCTTCTTGCTTATATAATCAGTCAGTTCATAGAACGAAGAACTCGATCAGTTTGCAAAGAAAAGTCCAATTGTTGCATTTCAATTAATTGTGTGAAAGCCTCTGCCAAATCTTCTTTATCCTCCGAAACCTCGTAGGGCTGGTCAGTTTCTTCTTCTTTCTGCTCCAAATTATATTTTTGAAAAGTTCTGTCAGTTAATTCCAAAAGGGCAGGAAGAAAGTTTGAAGATTCTTGAGAGCCAGCCAGTTCCAGTGTCTCTGTTTTAGTCAAAATGTCTCCTACATTGTCATTGTGTTTTCCTTCAAAAACATCCTCAGTTGCTTTTATATCCTCCACCGGTTCTATAAATTTTTGTTCTATGATTGCTGTTAGGTTATTAATAATTACAATTTGGTTATTCATGGCTTCCTTTATAAATTCTGTAAGGTCTCTAAAAAAATCCTCCTGGCTCTGTGATTCAGTTCTGTGTGTCATTTCTGACGCCATTAGAGAGCCTCCACCACTTTCAGAAACTCCTTGCTTGGAAGCCATATTATTTTAAAAGAATTTTTCTTTTCACAGCCATAAAATCTCTTGAACAACTTTCTCAGATTTATTTGTAATTTATCAAGCAAGATAGTCTTTTCTACACCCAGCTCTCAAATCCCAGCAGTTTAAATCCAGTCTCTGAGCACAAATCTGTTAACAAGCACTTTCATTTCCAACTTTCACTTTCACACCCACAACAAAGACGCCATTTCCACCTCCAGCTCAGCAAAATCAAGTAGAAACAATGTATCCGAGAGTTAAGCATATACTTGCAAAAGCTTGTTCTCCTGCTTCCGTTCTGTCTGCTTTTTGAAATCAGTTAATCTTCTTCTTGACAGCAGAGTCGGTCGTCGGCGTCTGGCTCTGTTTAAACGGAGTCGCCACGGGTCCGGAACTTCAGTGGGCTGAGCGGGGAGCACTCACCCTCCAAGCCCCTGGAATTGCTCCAGGGGCTTCCGGGGAGCTCTACCCTCACCCACCGGCTCTCCTCTCCTTCTTCTCCCGAAGGAGAGGTTTTTAAGCCGTCTGACAGCTGATTAGCGCTGTCAGAACGGCTCCAACGGAATCGCGGGGCTGGTCAAAAAGACCGTCCGCGACGCCGGTGGTGCCAACCGGAAGCCAGGCATCCTTTCTCATCAACAAAAGCTTTTTGCAAACGGCTGCCATGAGCGCAATCTCCCTGCAGGCAAGGAAATGGCAAATGGAGGGAAGTCCTGAAAGATCGAAGCCTTCCCTCCATTTCCAAACGTCTAGGCCTCAATTCACAGAGAATATAGGCCTGAAGTGTGAGATCACATGAGATCAGTAGCACAAGATCTTGCGCTACTGATCTCGCAGTACATTAGGTCTCTGTTCTCTGTGAATGGACCAAAATCCTCAAGCAATGAAGCAGGCAAAGAAAGCGCGACAGAGACGAGATCTTCGCAAGGTAAGTGAGTCTCCACAAGTGAAATGCCTGTGAAGACCCGGCCGGGGGGAGGGGGGAATAGGCGGGGCGGGACTACAGCCTTTGTAGTCATTTGTAAGAGCAAACAACTGCCATTGTGCTGCAATAGTCATAATTTCGGGACTTGTTCATAAATGCTAGTAAAATGTGTAATTTTGAATGCTCACCAGGGAACTCTCGTAACCATGGGATTACGTGTAATAAATTAATACCATGTTTGCCCAAAAATCAGACTCGTTCTTATTTTCTTTTCGGCTTGAAAATAAGCACTTGGACTTATTTTTGGGGAGGCCTTATTATTTTTAAGTGCAGGAGGCGGCGATTGTGGAGGCTGACAGGAGTGGGAGCGTAGCTACCACAGGCCCCGCTCCCTCCATCCCACTGTCTGCTTGCCCACAGCTGCAACGGGCCAAGCTCTTGGCATGCCTCAGCCTCCAGTTGCCCTTGCTACTGGCCTAGCTGCTTCCCGGACACTTCTCGGCTGCAGTGGGGATTGTGTTGGCTGCCAAGTGGCTGCCCATGTTGCTACTGGCCTCACAGGAGTTCTGCTCTCCTGGCATGGCATGTGGAGGCTGGGGTGTGCCAAGAGCTTGGCAACGATTGAGGCCACGGGCAAGCAGACAGTCAGTCAGGGCGGGGCCAGTGGTAGCTGCCAAAACACTTTTCATCCAGAGGGAAATGAAGCTTTGTCTGCTTGCAAAGGGGACACTTTGAAATGGAACTAATTGCTCCATTTCAAACTGTCCCCTTTGCAAGCAGACAAAGCTTTGAGTCTCCATCATTTCTCCATCTGGGTGAAAAGGGTTTGGTCGCCTATGGGGTACTTGGGAACAGAGTGATTAGCTTCCCTTTGCAAACAGACAAAGCTTCGTCTCCCTCTGGCCGAAAAGTGTGCAGCACAGCCAGGCAGAGGCAGAAGCGATCCCAGTGTGCCACCCATTCCATCCCGCTGTCTTGGCTTGCCTGTGGCCGCATCAAACAAACACCCACATGGGGCATCAGGATTGCCTGCCTCCCCATTCCTCTGCCTCACCCTGCTGCTCGTGCTGCCACACAAGCCTCCTGTGAGTCAGACAGCCGCACATGATGTCTGGATCGTCTGTCTTCTCCCCCCCCAACTCTGCCTCCACACTTGAACTTATCGGTATTTGCACTGTGCTAAGGGCTGGCGGGCTTCTGTTGCTGCTGCTGGACACCATCGACCCCCATGTGTTCATCGCCTCTCGTGCTGGCTACGCTCATCCCTCAGGTTTATTTTCGGGGTAGGGTTTATATTAGGCCCACCCCAAAAAATCAGGCTAGGGCTTGTTTTTGGGGTAGGTCTTATTTTCGGAGAAACATGGTAATAATTGAAGTGTCTCAGCGGATGGCATTGCCTGATTTTCTCTGGCCACAGGAACTAAACAAGATCATTCTTCGTTAATACTTGGTTGGGAAATGACCAGGAAATTCAATGACTAGTTAATTTATGTAGTCACAAAACATTCTACATAAGTAAGGCATTAGGAAATCACTTTCTTGTTGTTGACAAGTGGACTACAGGAATTTGTCATTAGTAATTGAAAGAGATTTTACTTTAAGTGAAGACAAATCTCTGAATATGCCTGTTGTGCTATTCAGTATACTTGGGGGGGGGAGGCTACTGTTGAGTTTTTTTATTAATGCATTGGTTTTTTAAAAAAAATTGTTATTGTGATATTGGGTGAAAAAAGTGATGTAATTTATGACAATTTTTTTTTTTGGTCAACCCTAATGAAAAGCATATAATAGCATTACAAAATTTAAGCCAGAGAATCATTTGTATAACAAAGTCCAATCTAAGAAAATATCCTGTGTTTTCCCAAAAATAAGACCCTGTCTTATATTTTTTGAACTCCCGAAGTAAGGGCTTCAAAGTAGCCTACTTCGAAGGAAGTATTTTCAGAGGGAGGGTCTTATTATTTTGGAGGTGCAGAAAGCGTTGAGCGTGGTCACCTCATAGCTGCTGCTGTGTTGCGCTGCTACGGTGCTCATCAGCCGCTCGTCCTGCCCCTGAGCAGGACTCGCAAGAAGGGGTTTTTTAACCGTAGAACTTGTTTCCCTGCACATAATGACGAGACACACAACAGAGCTGGAAGCCCAGCAAGACAGCTCCACGCACTTGGTACCGTAATAGCAGCTTGGCTGCTTCCCTTCCCTGCCATCTCTTTATCGAGAAGGGTGGTAGGTGGGGCAGGGGCGGGGTGAAATGCTCCCGGTTTGGACTGGATCACCCGATCCGATAGCGATGGCAGCGGGTGGTTTGGAGAACTGGTAGCAAAAATCCCTGCCCCCCCCCATGCCCAGCTGAGCCGCATGATCAGAGACTTTTTTTTTTACTTTTAAAAGCATTTTTTCTACAACCTCTTCGGCCGAAAAAATGCTTTTAAAAGTAAAAAAAAAAAGCCTCTGATGATCACACGGCTCAGCTGGGGTCATCAGAGGCTTTTCAAAGCATTTTTTTCTGCAACCTCTTGGCCGAAGAAGTGGTAAAAAAGTAAAAAAAAAATGCTTTGAAAAGTCTCTGGCAACTCCCAGCTGAGTTGCCTGATCGGCAGAGAGGTTTTTTGTTTTTTTTTTTAATTTGATTTATATGCCGCCCTTTTCCGGAGACTCAGGGCGGCTTACAGTGCGTTAAGCAATAGCCTTCATCCTTTTGTATATTTATACAAAGTCAGCTTATTGCCCCCACAAACTGGGTCCTCAATTTACCTACCTTAGAAAGGATGGAAGGCTGAGTCAACCTTGAGCCTGGCGAGATTCAATCTTACTTTAATTGCAGACAGCTGGTGTTAAATTACAGTGCTTCTGTCTGTTGAGCTAAACCAGGCTTTTTTTAAAATGCCTCTCTGACGATCCCAGCTGAGTTCCCTGATAAATCCAGTCTCCAGTCTTAGAAAAAAATGCTTTGAAAAGTTTTTTTTTAAAAAGTTGGCCACGCCCACCCAGTCACATTACCCCCCCCCCAAGTCAGAACCGGTAGTAACAAATTTTACATTTCACCCCTGGGCGGTGGAGAAGCGAGATGTGTGGAGCTAGACGGGGCTCCTCTTGCTGTCTCTTCTCCCCCCCTCGCCAGGCATGGCAGGGGGTGGCAGGTTGGAGGGGTGGGGCCTGAGGCTTCCAGCTCCATTTCGTGTCTCGCTGTTATGTGTAAATTCATTTCCTCCACCAAATCGAAAAAGGGTTTTGGTAAAGTCACTCTTTTGTTTTTATTCATTTTATTGCTTTTATGGTCGTTATCTAGGTCTACAATTCCATTGAAATCACCTATCATGCAGATTTCATTATGTTCCATATTCCCTAATTGTTCACGTAACTTTTGAAAAAATTCTCCTTGTTTTTTGTTTGGGGCATAAATGCCCACTAGTAACATTTTAGAGTTTTCTATCGTAACTTCAACCATAAGTATTCTGCCCTTTGTATCGTTATATTTCAATTCTGCTTCAATTCCTTTTTTAACATAAATTGCTACCCCTCTCTTTCTTTTTTCTGCTAATGCGGTAAATAGTTTACCATATTTTTTATACTCCAGACATTTGCCCTCATCCTTTTTTATATGGACCTCTTGTAGGCAAATTATATCCATATTTTGTTTTGCTGGCTTTGTAAATGTTAATTTCCTTTTTTTTACTATCGTTTAAACCATTGACATTTACTGAGATTAATTTCAAATCCTTCATTCCTGTTTTCCTTGCTCGGCTTTAGTTCTTATTTAGTCTTACGGCTCTTACTGGTCTTGTTTTTTTCTCCTTAGCTTCTTCTTTGGTCTTCTTCTCCTCCGCAGTTTCTTCCTCTTCTAGATTTGTCGCCTCTATTTCCTCCTTACTACTTTGTTCTTCTTCTGCACCTCTTAACTGGTCGAGAAAGTCTTGTGCTGTGCTCAAGCTATCTATTTTTATTTTTCTCCCCTGCCAGGTGATTAGCATCCCCTCTGGCAGGAGCCATCTGAATAATATATTTCTTTTATTCAATTGCACAGCCAAAAATCTGTATCCTTTTCTCACCTCCCTCACTCTTCTCGGGATCTGTTTTAGTATTATCACTTCTTTTCCTCTGTATGTTATTTGTCCATCCCTCGCCATACTGTATAAGATGTCTTTTACTTTTTTTCTTGCGAATCTAATGTGGACTTCTCTGGGGAGCCTATTCCTCCTCGCATAGTTTGTTTGGACTCTATAGACATCATCCAGTTCTCTAATAATCTCGCGTTTGTCTTGTTGGAGTACTTCTGCAATTAATTCCGCCATCTTCTCTCCCAAATCCTCGTCTTTTTCTTCTTCCACATTTTGAAAGCGCAAGTAGAACGACGCCCTGTCCATCTCTAATTGTGTTAATGAATCTTCTAATTCCTTATTTTGCATCGTCAACGTCTGATCTACCATGTCCAGTTTCTTCTCATTTTGTTCTATTTTTTGCTCCGCCTTCTGGATCCTTTGTTCATTGTTCGAGATTGAGACTTGAATCTCATTCATCTTCTGGTCCAGTTGGTGGATATCTGTTTTTAGTTCAGTGTGGTTATTGGACATTTTTTCCTGCATGGCCATCATCGTTTCTTGGATTAATGTCAATGTTGACTGAACTGTTAGTAATGTTGGTGTTGCTATGGCCTTGTCCGTTTTTTGTAATCCTTCCGTTGATTTTTGGGTAGCCGGGGAGGTCATGGATATGGTGGGATTTGAGGGGGTCTTCTTCCCTGTTTTCAGGATCGTTGATGACATGCTCGTCATTTCTTTCAAGATTATTTTTTGTTCTCTAATTATTTTCTCGATATTTCTCCAAATTTTCATACACTAGCTGTCACCTTTTTTTTATATATATATATATACTTCTTCAAAGTATAGGGGGGGAGATTTTTTTTTTTTTGGATCGATGTCTATTTATCACTTATGTCACATGTATCACCTCCAATCACTATCTTAAATAAACTTAACCATCAATATCTATTCCTCAATCTACATTACTTCCAATCAATGTCTTAAATGAATAACAAGAGTTGATTTATAACTTATGGTTATGTAATTATAATAATAATTAATTGGTGTATTAAGTAGTAATTGATTAATAGGGGCTTATTTCTACTTATTCGTAGTTAATTCAAGACCTGGTAATTCTAATCACAATAACCCATTAACTCCTAGATAAATCTATGCTCTATAACTGCAATTCTTATGTTTAAATTACTGCTTAAAAAAGATTATTAATTCAAATTTCTATACTTCTGATTATCAATAAGTTAATATGTTTAGGAATTGTAATTCTAATATAACAATATAGCAATATATAAAAATATTATTTGTACAGATATATATAAATGTTAATAGATATAATTAAATACAATTAAATGGTTGAATAAATAGATATAAATCTAATAAAAAAGGAAAAAAAATCTAATTAAAA
Organism: Pituophis catenifer annectens; assembly: GCF_029215685.1. Taxonomy (NCBI): domain Eukaryota; kingdom Metazoa; phylum Chordata; class Lepidosauria; order Squamata; family Colubridae; genus Pituophis; species Pituophis catenifer. Next base: position 56,095,877 of record NW_027256884.1, on the reverse strand, counting down.
AAGGAAAATGAAAAAGGGACAATCCAGATATTAGAAGACGCTGAGGGAAATCTCTTAAATAAAGAAGAAGATAAACTAGAAAGAGTGAGAGAGTACTATGAATCCCTATACAAAGAAGAGGAGACCTCGGAGGAAAAAATAGATCAATACTTGGCAAAGGCGGAGCTCCCGCAAATAACGGAGGAAGAGAAGGAGATGCTAAACGCTAAGATAACAACTGAAGAGTTTAAAAAAGCCCTTTCCAAACTCAAAAACAACAAATCACCTGGCCCAGACGGATTCCCAGGAGAAATATATAAAAAATTGGAAGAAATTCTACAACCCAAATTAATGGAAATTTTCAATGAGGTTTTGACGGGCTCAAAAATTCCTGACTCGTGGAGGGAAGCTCATGTTACACTACTGCCGAAAGAAGGTGCTGACCCAAAAAAAATTCAAAATTATAGACCGATCTCACTTCTAAACACTGATTACAAACTATTTATGTGTATAATGGCAGAAAGAACCAAAAAAATATTAAAAAATTGGATTCATAAAGACCAAAATGGATTTCTCCCGGGATGACAAATTAGGGACAATTTGAGAATTGTATTAGATACTCTAGAATACTACGAAGAACATCCAGAAAAGCAGCTGGCCTTAGTTTTTTTGGATGCCCAAAAGGCATTCGATAATCTAAACTGGAATTTTATGACCAAGCAAATTAAAATAATGGGATTCGGGCAAAACTTCGAAAAAATGATAAAAACTATCTATGATAATCAGAGGGCGAGCATTTTAGTAAATGGTGACAGGACAAGAATTTTTCAAATTAAGAAAGGTGTAAGGCAAGGCTGCCCTTTGTCACCGCTATTATTCATTTTGGCTCTGGAAGTTTTGCTACGAAACATTAGAAACAACGAGGAAATCAAAGGCCTAAAAATTAGAAAAGAGATTTATAAAACGCAAGCCTTTGCGGATGATGTGGCGTTAATATTAGAAGACCCATTAATATCTGGACAAAAAGTATTAGAGGAATTGGGCAAATACGGGGAGGTGGCAGGCTTTAAATTGAACAAATCTAAAACCAAAATACTTACTAAGAATGTAACTGAGATGCAGAAGAAAGAGATAGAAGAAACCTTGGGCTTACAAGTTGTCCCAAAAATAAAATATTTAGGAATTTGGCTAACCAAAAGGTGCTCATCTCTAAAAGAAGACAATTATACTCCATTAATTAATAAATTAAAACAAGATCTGGATAGATGGAAAAAGATCAAACTATCACTTATTGGCAAAATTGCGGCAATTAAGATGAGCATCCTCCCCAAGATCTTATTTTTATATCAAAATTTACCTGTAATTTTAAAGAAATTTTTTTTTTCAGAATTAAATAAGACCGTTAGGAAATTTGTTTGGGAGGGAAAAAAATCAAGGATCTCACTTAAAATTCTACAAGAAAAAAGGAATGTGGGAGGATTTGGACTTCCAAATTGGGAAATGTATTACAGAGCAGCAAAGCTGATATGGATAAAGGATTGGATCACCTTGGAGAATAAGAGAATCTTAGTGTTAGAAGGACATGACCTATAGAAAGGGTGGCATGCTTATCTATGGGACAAAGACAATAAAAAGAAAACCTATTTCCACAGGCATAAAATTAGAGACTCCCTAATACAAACGTGGGTGGGAATCAGGCAGAGATACTATTCAAAAGTCCCAAACTGGCTTTCCACGGTAGAGGCAATGATTTACCCCAACAGGTGGGGAATGGAGAAATTGTGCAGATACAAAGACATTGTCGATGGAGGGGGAAATATTAAATCTAATGAAGCCCTGAGAGACCAAGGTATAACTTTAGATTGGTGGACTTATCTGCAAATAAAATCAAGATACCAGAAAGATAAAGAAGAGTATGGCCTAGAATTAGGATATAATGGATTAGACAAAATTTTGATGGGACCAGGGAAAAAAGCGTTGGCCAAGCTGTATAACTATTTATTAGAGGAAGACAGAGATGAGGATATAATCAGAAATCAATTGAGAGCATGGGAGAGAAATATTGGACACAGTTTGAATTTTAATGAATGGGAAGAAGCCTGGAATAAAAATTATAAATTAACTAGAGCAGCCACATATAAGGAAAATCACTACAAAATGCTTCATAGGTGGCATTTGGCACCTGCAAGACTAGCAAAGATGTTCCCCAATGCGCAGCCAAATTGTTGGAAATGTGGCCATGGCCATGGCACCTTCTTTCATACGTGGTGGACATGCCCCGAAGCAAAAAGGTTCTGGAGCAAAATTTGGAGATGGTTGAAAGACATACTTAAAGAAGACATTGATCTGAACCCAGAAATATTTCTCCTGGGAATGGTAAAGAAAGGATGCGTAAAGGAAAAGGTCCACCTCCTAATACACATAACTACAGCTGCCAGACTAGCATACGCTCAATACTGGAAAAAGAAAGACCTACCACCAGATGACCTTATAATTAATAAAATATTAGAGTGTGCAGAGATAAGTAAATTAACTCACGAGATAAATGACGATGAAAATTCTGATTATGATACTGTGTGGGGAAGATGGTACGGATGGATAAATGATAGAATTAAGGAAGAAACAAAAGGTGCAGAAATTAATTAGAAATGTATAGTACAAATGACACCAGACACTTATTCATGTATATATGTATAAACACTGCGAATCCGATGTTAAACAGAATTGTTATTATATTTTATTTGCATATAAAAAAAATCAATAAAATTGTAAAAAAAAAATTTTTTTTTTTCATGTCCTTGGCATGGTGAGTGCTGGCTGAATCCCACACTACCATGCCTCTTTGGCCTCCTTGCACAACAAGTGGGAGCATTAGCTCCACCCACTTTTTGATAGCTGCTTGGGTGCACCAGGCCTTTTCAGTTTCAAGGACGTAAATCCCTGAAACCCTTTCAATTTTGTCCTTCTTTCCCTTGCTGATTATTAGCGGTGTGACTTTGGTTCCATCCAGCCAAATAGCCAATATGCACATCACACATGTGCTTTCATATCCCGTTGAGGGAATATAAATCGATGTGGCACCCCTTTGCTCAATTGTTGTTTGAGCTCCTTGGCCCATAAACACTGCAGTTTCGTCCATCAACGAACAATTTGAATGCAAGTGCCCGTTTAACAAGTTCACCATCTTCCAGCTTGAACAGTGAGGTAGATCTCCTCAGAGACAGTTCATGTCGCTGAAGGAAGCTATCCAGCCAGTGTTGAGAGGCTTTGAATTGTTCTTGAGTAATTTCCATTACCCAGGTGCCATTGCAAGGGCAAACCAAAACCTTTGCTCTCCTATCAAGCTGCCAGATTCTTTCCCTGAGAATCCTCCATGATTCCTTTCTTGAATTCCACGGAGTAGCTCTTTCTTTTTGAACTTATCTTGTCTGGGGGTCAAAATAAAAGTCATTTTAGATCATTAAATCCATTAATCCAAAACCCTGGGGGTGTGGTGGTTGGGATTTGGCATTGTGGTTTCCCTCTGTCCCTATCATTTCTGTACCTACCTACCCCACACGCCCCTACCGGTAACATTGATGGCCACTGGAAAAAGAGTGGCAGGCCCAGCAATGTCCCTTGCTCCCCTACTGGTAACGCTGATGTCCACCGCAAAAAGAGTGGCAGACCCAGCAATGCGCCTTGCACCCCACTCCTTACCTACCACCGCCTCCAGCAAAAATGAGAGAATGGGGAGAGAGAAAGGAAAGAAAAGAAAGAGAAAGAGAGGGAGAGGAAAAAGAGAAACAGAAATGAGAGGAATGGAGGGAGAAAAAGAGAGACCCATTTCCCACACACAGGGAAACCACAATTGCAATTTTATTTTTTAAAGTAAGCTTACCTCCTTTTATCCTAGAAGAACATCTACCATCCATTACAAATTGTATGGTTTCTACCTATGGCAGATCACTGTTGCTTTAGCTGAATCCTTAATACCCAAATAACAAGTAGTCTTGCAGAGTAACTGCATTCCCTTGAAAGCTCACTGTGGCTACTTTAAAACCATCCTGTGTATTTTGCACAGGGACCTGCACATATGTAATTTATTATTTATTATTTATTTATTAATTTTATTTCTATACCGCCCTTCTCCCAAAGGACTCAGGGCGGTGTACAGCCTGATTAAAAGCACAGAGACAGACAATTTAAAAATAATTACAATTATTAAATAATTGGCTCAATTATAAAACCCCCAAATTTAAAATCCCATATTTAAAACCAATTAAAATCTTTAATTGATAGCCCAGCCTGGCGGAACAACAAGGTTTTGAGGGCACAGTGAAATACACGGAGATCAGAGATCTTACGAATTTCTGGGGGCAGTTCATTCCAAAGGGCAGGGGCTCCCACAGAGAAGGCCCTCCCCCTGGGTGTCGCCAGCCGACATAATTTGGCCGATGGCACCCTGAGGAGACCCTCTCTGTGGGAGCGGACTGGCCGGTGAGAGGCTACTGGTGGCAGAAGATGGTCTTGAAGGTATCCAGGTCCAATGCCATGGAGCGCTTTAAAGGTGGTAACCAACACCTTGAATCGCACCCGGAAGACCACTGGGAGCCAGTGCAGCTCGCGCAGGAGGGGTGTCACGTGGGCACAACGAGTTGCGCCCATAACCACCCGCGCGGCTGCATTCTGGACCAGTTGGAGCCTCCAGGTGCTTTTCAAGGGGAGCCCCATGTAGAGAGCATTACAGTAGTCCAGTCGGGAGGTGACAAGGGTGTGAGTGACTGCGCAAGGCGTCACGATCCAGAAAGGGCTGCAACTGGCGAATCAGGTGAACCTGATAAAAAGCCCCCCTGGCCACGGCCGTCATATCTTCTTCTAAAGACAGCCGTGCGTCTTTAGAAGGAGGACACCCAGATTGTGAGCCCTCTCTATGGGGGGCAAAGACTCACCCCCAATAGTCAGCTATGGCACCAGCTGACTATATCGCGATGCTGGGAACCACAGCCACTCAGTCTTGGAGGGGTTGAGTCTGAGCCTATTTCTCCCCATCCAGACCCGCACGGCCTCCAGGAAGCGAGACATCACATCAAGGGCATCATTGGGGTGGTCTGGGGGTGGTCTCCCGTGGAGCTAATCTCTTGCCTCAGGGGCCTCTCTTAATTGCCGCCATTAACAGCACAGCGGAGGCAATCCTTTTATTGATTCCTAGCAGCTTTTAAAGGCAAATTTGACTTCTACCAGCTCAGAAACGGAGCAAAAGCCTCAAACTTTTCAGAAACCTTCAAGGGATCTTAATTAGCAGTCTTGGTTTATTGGAAACACCAAGGAGCCACGTGAGTTTTGGCGATCGGGCCTAGCATTGCTGGCTGATTTACTGCTATTGCCTTATGGTTTGGGGATTGTTGTCTCTCCCACACCATTGATTACTGCTGCCTTTCTCTCATAGTGTTATTGCAGCTGGTCATTGATCAGTCTCACGCTTAATACTTAACAGCCTTTCTCTCATAGCGTTATTAGAGCTGGTCATTGATCAGTCTCACGCTTAATACCTAACAGCAGTGGAAAATTGGCACCATATTTACAACTACTGGAGTGAGGAATAATATCATTATTATAATCATTGTCCTAGTAAGATCCTCTGATTGAATTGCCTTTTTTGCTTGTCATTCCAAGATAGCGGATCGCAGCTCCTCTCACTCCAAAAGTACTGCATCCCATTCCTCTGCTTCTAAGAGAGCTAAGTCTTCAGATCACAGTAAGGCAATTGGGGCTCAGCCTGGGCCTTCCACCAGATCCAAGGCCCCTTCTTCCACAGCTGTTGATAAGGATGCAGAAAGAAGGCAAAAAGCCTTAGAGAAACAATTTGCAAAGGCAAAAAAGCAGGCAGAAGTCTCCTCAGGCCTAGGCCTTGTCATTGTTCACCCAGAGCCTAGTATCCCTCCAATTCAGGATACACCTCCTTCTGCTTCAAACGAAGATAGATTGAATTGGTCTCCAGATATTACCACAGATCCTCCAACTGAATTAATTGAGAGTACTGTGGAGGTTATTCCCATATCAGAACAGGACTCATCTGATCAGGGAGTCATTCCAGTACCTAGGAGTTCAGCTCCCTCAGCTACTTTCACCCCTACAGCGGCGGGGCTCCACCCTGAGGTAAGCCAGGCCCCTGTTCTTTCCCAGGAACTCTGCCAGATGTTAGCTCAGACCATTGCCCAGGGCATTGACTCTGCCCTGCTTAGAAGGGGCTTTCCTGCTCCCGACTCAGCTGGTACCAGTGTACACCAGGCCCACCAGAATAGGGTTTATTCCCAGGCCCTTCACTCGCCTCATGATTCTCAGGGCAGTGAATGGTTTTATGCTGGGGAGGAGGAAGAATTCGCAGATCATGATCTTTCTGAAGATGAAGGCAGATCTCCAGACAAACCAGCCTTCACTGGCCTTTTCAACCCTAGCATGTTCAAGACCTTGTTATACAAGGCCAAAACCACGGCCAATCTAGGGGTTGTGGCTGGGGCATCTGATCGCTCGGCTGAGCAGGACCCCCATGCTCGATTATTTACAGAACTGGTCACTACCCAGGACGCTGTTCCTTCTCCCAGATTATTCATAGACATTATTAAGAAGCAATGGCTTCAACCTGGGTCCTTGTCTAATCCCAGCGGATTAGACAAAAAGATGTACACTGTAGAACAGGAAGTAGAGGACTTGCTTAAGTTGCCTACAATAGATACTCCCTTTGCCAATCCAGCATCTTCCAATATTCTCCCCTCAGACTCTGCAGAAGGGCTGAAGACCGAGGATAGGAAAGCTGAGATGTCAGTTTGTAAGACACATCAAGCAGCTGCCTGGGCGATCAGATCAGCCATGGCAGCTTCCTTCTTTAATAGAACCTCCCTCCTGTGGCTGCGCCAAATGCAGGCAAGAGCTCCCCAGGGAGATGTTAGGTTACACCAGGACATCAACAAGTTAATTGCTGCAGCAGAATACTCTGCTGATGCAACCTTAATGCGGCTAAGTTTGCTTCCAGGGCCCTGGCCTCTAATGTGACTTCCAGACAATTATTATGGCTTCGCCATTGGCAAGCCGATATGAAATCCAAATGGAAATTGGCGTCTGCTCCTTTTCAGGGCAATAATCTTTTTGGTGATGTTTTAGATCCCATTTTGGTAGAGACCAAGGATAAAAGGAAGGTACTTCCCCTGTCTCACAGGAGGACAGACAGGAGATACTCTCCATATTATCGGAGGCAGTCCTTTCGTGGGGTGGAGGGCGGTTACTCCGCCCCAACCTATCAGAGGACTTACCCTCCAACTTCAGACCGATCCCAGGATAGGGCTCAGTTCAGGGACAGGTCTAGACAACCCCAGTCTAGGAGACCCTTTCGAGGGGCCGGCGGTAGACCTTACCGCAGGTCCAAATGACTCCCAGTCACACGTTCCCATTGGAGGCCGCCTCTTGAGGTTCTCAGCCCAATGGGAGCTCATCACAACCGACGCCTGGGCTCTGCAAACCATCCGGCTCGGTCTCACATTGGAGTTTTAATCCCTTCCTCCAAGGAGATTCATCTCTTGCACTCTTCCCAGGGATGCCACCAGGAAGTCTCTGATGGAAGCCGAGATCCTTCATCTACTCTCCATCCAGGCAATAGAACCGGTGCCTGTCTCGCAGAAGGGTCTCGGTTTCTACTCAATCCTCTTTCTGGTCCCCAATAAATCGGGGGGTTGCAGGGGAATACTAGATCTAAAAAGACTCAACAAACACATCAAATACAAGAGATTCAAGATGCAATCCTTAACCTCTATTCTAAATTGCATCAGACAGGGGGATCTGCTTACATCCATAGATCTAAAGGATCCCCTTTGCAAGCACACAAAACTTTTGAGTCTCTATCATTTCTCTGTCCGGTCAAAAATGAACATTGGAGCTTACCTGAATGTTCGATCTATGTGCGCTGCAGGAGAGTCCAAGCAATGGGTTCAAGTTTAGCCTGGTTGGCCAGAGACTCAACCAGTCCGCCTGTTCGTTGTGTGCGCCTGAAATATGTTCTGCTTGGAGGGAGAGCAGGTGTGATTCCGCCCAGAGGCCAAGGCTCTCTGCTTCAGACATCAGGTCCTTGGACCGGGTGCCTCCCTGCCTGTTCACGTGTGCCTTGGCGGTCACATTGTCGGTTAACAGCAACACGTGATGGTTGGTTAGTGAGAGGTGGAAATGACGGAGAGCTAGGTGGGCAGCTCTGAGTTCCAACCAATTTATGTCGTGTAACAGATCCTGTGGAGACCATCTGCCCTGTGCCATCTGGGAACCCAGGTGAGCCCCCCAGCCGAATAGACTGGCATCTGAAGTTAGTGTTAGAAGTGGCGGTTCCTTGAAGAGATAGCCTTTCTCTAGGGCATCCGTTCAATTTTCAAATACGAGCTTTCACTAAGGAGTTAGACCAAAGCTGTATCTCAGAATTGGCAGTAGGAGTCAACACAGCCAGGAAATTTGACTATTGACAGAGAGTTCAGATTTGCAAAAGAAACAGATATCCACCAGTTCAGGGAGTGGAGAACTTTTGGAGGCATTCTGACTCTTGTTGTGGAGTGACTGAAGCCTGCTCGTTGGCTCGGTAGGAGGAACCATTGTAAGGTTCGGGAATGTAACCTCGCCCAAGAAATGATGGCCAGACATGAAATCATTTTCCCTAGTAACTGGGACAATACTGCGAGGGAGACAGACCTGGCTGACCTGACCCGATGTATCAAGGCCCGTATGCTGACTAGACGTTCTGGTGATAGAAAAACCTGGCAACTGACTGTGTCTATCCGGGCACCTAAATGATGGATAGAATGGGATGGAATTAACTGGCTCTTTTCTAGATTTATTGAAAACCCGTGAAGTTGCAGAGCCTGAATAGTCTCTGACAAATCCTGTCTCGCCTGCCTGATGGATGAAGATTGAATCAAAATGTCGTCTAGGTAACATTGAAGCCTGATTGGGCGAGCCTGCAGATGGGCTGCCACCACGTCCAGGAGCTTTGTGAACGTCCTGGGGGCAGAAGACAGGCCGAATGGAAGGGCCCTGTATTGGAAGTGTTGCCCTGCGTAACAGAATCTGAGATATTTCCTGTGTGAAATCCAAATTGGTATGTGCAGGTAGGCTTCCTTTAGATCTATGGATGTAAGCAGATCCCCCTGTCTGATGCAATTTAGAATAGAGGTTAAGGATTGCATCTTGAATCTCTTGTATTTGATGTGTTTGTTGAGTCTTTTTAGATCTAGTATTCCCCTGCAACCCCCCGATTTCTAGCTCCGTTTCAAAGCATCCCCTTTGCAAATAGACAAAGTTTCATCTCCCACAGTGCAAAAAGTGTTTGGGCAGCTACCACTGGCCCCACCCTTTCTGTCCCACTGTCTGCTTGCCCGCAGCCCAAGATCTCAGCACCCCTGGCCTCTACCCACCCTGCCAGGAGGGCGAAAATTTCCTGTGAGGTGCTGCGGCCGAGAAGTGTCCCAGCAGCAGCAGGACCAGCAGGCAGGGCAGGTGGGGGCCAGGGCATGCCGAGAGCTTGGCCCATTTCAACCGCGGGCAAGTAGACAGTGAGACGGAGAGGGCTGGGCCAGTGGCATCTGACCCAAGTAGTTCAGGGTCCGACTCATGGGGGGGGAGACACACATTTGACCTGGTGTTTCTCTCGGGGCAGTGGAGATATGATCTGGAATTAAGGGGTTTAGATGCTTCTCCCTTGTCGTGGTCAGATCATTTCCTGCTGAGGTTAGACTTCAGGGTGCTACTCCTCCATCGCAGGGAGGTGGAGCTGATTAAGTGGTTCTGTCCCAGGCGCCTAATGGACCCTGAAGGGTTCCAGAAGGAGCTTGGGGAGATACCTGACTCCCTTGTCCACAGTCCGGCTGAGTCCCTGGTGGCTGCCTGGAATAGGGCGGCATCTGGGGCACTGGACCGGATTGCACCTTTGCGACCTCTCCATGGCGGTGGATCCAGGAAAGTTTCCTGGTTTACCGAGGAGCTCCGGAAGATGAAGCGCCAGAAGAGATGTCTAGAGTGACGCTGAAGGACCAATAGCTCCGAATCTGACTGAACACTCTTAAGAGCCTTTATCAGGACTTATTTAGTGGCGATATGGGCAACAAAATGCTCGCATTTTTCCACACTTATTGTATCCGCTGATTCGCGCCCAGCCGCCCTATTTAGGGTGACTCGCTCCCTCCTTAATGTAGGGGGAGTGGAGGAGCCCTTGCAGGGTAGAGCTGAGGAGTTTGTGCAGTTTCTGTCGGATAAAGTCGCTCAGATTCGGATGGACCTGGACTCTGATTGGGCAATTCCGACCGAGATGACAGGTGCAGGTCTTAGTCCCATTGTGTGGGATGAGTTTGAGTCTGTGACTCCTGAGGAAGTGGACAAGGCTGTAGGAGCGATGAGTTCCTCCACTTGTTTGTTGGACCCGTGCAACTCCTGGCTGGTTTTGGCCAGCAGGAGGTGACACGAGGCTGGCTCCAGGCTTTAGTTAACACGTCCTTGAGGGAAGGGTCCTTCCCGCAACCATTAAAGGAAATGGTTTTAAGGCCCCTCCTCAAGAAGCCTTCCCTGGATCCAGCAGAATTAAAGAACTTTCGTCCAGTCTCCAACCTACCCTTTGTGGGAAAGGTTGTAGAGAAAGTGGTGGCACTTCATCTCCTGCGATCATTGGAGGAAACGGATTATCTAGACCCTTTTCAGTCTGACTTCAGGCCTGGCTACAGCACGGAAACTGCTTTGGTCATGCTGATGGATGATCTCTGGCGAGCCCAAGATGGGGGTCATTCCTCCATCTTGGTGCTACTTATTTATTTATTTATTTATTTATTTATTTATTTATTTATCTATTTATTTATTTATTTTTCATATTTGTATACCGCCCTACTCCCGAAGGACTCAGGGGGGTGAACAGCCATAATAAATACAAATACATATAGAAGTTAAAAACTATTAAGAAACAGATTAAGTAATTTAGGCTCAAAGATTAAAAACATCCAAATTTATCTAAAGAGGTTTAAAACCCAATTTAAAAGCCAGTTTAAAAGCCAATTAAAAAGGGAGAGTTAGGCCAGACCAGCTTGTTGGAATAGAAATGTTTTCAGGGCACGGCGGAATATGCGTAAGTCTTGGATGTTTCGTAACTCCGGGGGAATCCTTGATACTCTGACTTGACCTCTTGACCTCTCAGCAGCTTTCGATACCATTGACCATGGTATCCTTCTGGGACAACTAAGGGAGCTGGGAGTGGGAGGCACCGTGTTATGGTGGTTCTCCTCCTATCTCTCTGATCAGTCACAGTCGGTGTCGGTAGGAGGACAGAGGTCGACCCCTAGGCCCCTCGTTTGCGGGGTGCCTCAGGGCTCGGTCCTCTCTCCCCTCCTATTTAACATCTACATGAAGCCGCTGGGGGAGATCATCCGACGACACGGAGTGAAGTATCAGCAATACGTGGATGATACCTAGCTGTATATCTCTACCCCGCGTCAATTCAGTGATGCGGTGGATGTGATGTGCCGGTGCCTGGAGGCTGTGAGGGTCTGGATGGGAGTCAACAGGCTCAGACTTAACCCAGACAAGACCGAGTGGCTGTGGATATTGCCTCCTAAAGACTATGTCGATTGTCCATCCTTGGTTCTGGGGGGCGAGAAATTGTCCCCCTCAGAACGGGCTCGCAATTTGGGTGTCCTAGACTCACAGCTAAGATTAGAGGAACATCTGACAGCTGTGGCTAGGGGAACTTTTACACAGGTTCGCCTGATGCACCAATTGCGGCCCTACTTGGATCGGGAGGCTCTCCTCACAGTCACTCATGCCCTTGTCACCTCACGGTTAGATTATTGCAATGCGCTCTACATGGGGCTACCCTTGAAAAGTATTCAGAGACTACAGTTGGTCCAGAACACAGCCGCGCGAGCTGTCGTGGGTGCACCTAGTTACATCCACATTACACCAATTCTCCGCGAGCTGCACTGGCTCCCTATTGGTCTCCGGTCACAATTCAAGGTGTTGGTTATTACCTTTAAAGCCCTACATGGCTCAGTGCCAGGTTATCTTCGAGACCGCCTTCTGCCGCATAGCTCCCAGCGACCTGTAAGATCCCACAGTGTTGGTCTCTTTCGGGTCCCGTCAGCTAAACAATGCCGGCTGGTGGGCCCGTAGGGGAGGGCCTTCTCTGTGGCTGCCCCAGCTCTCTGGAACCAGTTACCTCTTGAGGTCCGGACCATCCCCACCTTTATTAGCCTTCCGAAAAGCGGTGAAAACAAAACAAGCATCATAGGAACATTACAGCTCCCTTTTTCCTTTCCAAACTTTACTGCCTACTCATGTTCTGATTATGAGGTTACATCAGGATTCATGAAATATATATATAAAGGTTAAATATGGCATTACTCAGGTTATGCTTTTTCAGGAATAATCCATTTTCTCACAATAACTTTGCTTAATTCATGTTTGAATTGCGAATATGTATCTGTTCAAATCCATTGGAACGTATGAAATATCCCCATTTTATTATATTTAGATAAGGCAGTTGATTGCTGCACCTGGTACCTTAAGCTTGCTTGCTGTACATGTATATGCTGATTCTGCTGAGAATAAATCCTCCAAAAAGAACCTATTAAAAGTTGATGAGGTATGAGTCTATCTTTTCTCTGAATGATTTTTTTATTCATTCATTATCTAATTTCAGTATGTAAATTCATAATTTAGATTTCTTCTTTTCTAATGAAGTTATTCTTTTTTATGAAGGTGTGTTGCAGTGTTGCAATGCTGCCTCATTGTGGTTTATGTAGAAGAATTTCCCATGTGGAGAACCCCCCAATACACACTTACCATGTTTCCTGGAAAATAAGATCCGGTCTTATTTTCTTTTGGACCCCAAAATAAGCACACAGGCTTTTTTTCATGGAGGTCTTATTTTTTTGATGTGCAGGAGGCTGCAAGCGCAGAGGCCAACAGGAGTGGCAGCGCAGCTACTGCTGGCCCCCCCTCTCTGCTTGCTTGCAACTGCAACGGGCCAAACCCTTGGCATGCCTTGGCCTCCACCTGCCCTGTCTGCTGCTGGGGCACTTCTTGGCCGCTAAGCGGCTGCCCATGCTGCTGCTGGCCTCGCGGGGGCTCTTTGTCCTCCTGGTGGGTGGAGGCTGGGGCGTACCAAGAGCTTGGTCCCGATTGAGGCTCCCTGGGTTGGAGCCACAGCCCAGTGCTTTAGAGGGTCTTGGGGGGGGGGGAAGCCCCTTTACACAACACAGCCTTTCTTTCAGGTGGGCAGGAAGCCCCCTGCAATCATGCTGCTGGCTGGTTGAGAATCAGGCAGTCCTAGGAACCACTCCCTGGCTGAACACGGAACTCCAGCTGGAAGGGGTCTCCTTTGGGCTACTGAGCGCCAGTCTGCACACCTACTCGGTGCTGCAGGCGCCGGGCTGCAGCCCAGGCTCTGGTGGGTGCTGCAGCTCTCATGCCAGCTGTGTGTGGGGTAGCTCCAGTGGGAGGTAGTGGAGGCTGCTGGGTACCAACCGGGGCTTGGTGGTAGGCTGGGCTGGGCAGGGCAGAAGGTGAGATGGCTGCAGAGCTGCCATAGGCGACCAGGGGCAGCCCCATGCTTGCCTGCGGGCCGGCACTCAGCAACCCAATCACTTGACAATGCAGGTCGGCACCTATCGGGCACCCAAACACTTTTTGTCTGCTTCTTCTCCCTCTGGGCGAAAAGTGTACTGCAGTTCAAGCGATCAAATGTCTCTCTGTGTATATGAGAGACAGAGAAAGAGAGAGAAAGAGAAATGGCGGGGGGGAACCAGGTAAGGGGACTGAACCTCCCCTTCCCAGAAGCAATGTGCAGCCTCTCACAGTAACAAGAATTGCAGGCAATTCTCGTTACTGTGAGAGGCTGCATGTTGCAAAGAACGAAGAGAGGCAGTTGGGGGGTGGAGGATGAAGCAAGGCAGGGGATGCGGAGCTGCCCCAAGCTCCCTGCACCAGCGCACCCTTCAGCCAGGCCACCCATGCCAAACCCTTACACACACACACACACACCCTTCAGGGCAGACATATCCCTTCACTAACCTGCTTTCCAGCTCCATTCTCCGCTGCCACATGCAGGGCAACTAAAGTAGTCTATGGGACTACAGTAAAAAAAATACGATAGTTCAGGCCTTCCAACTTTGCGAGATCTTTTTTTTCATGGGAAGTTGGAAGGTCTGAACTACTTTTTTAACTGTAGTCCCACAGACTACTTTTTTTGCCATGCACGGACAATGGAGAATGGAGCTGGAAAGCAGGTTAGTCAAGTGGCTGTCCTGTGGGGGTGAGGGACCTTTGTTTGTGTGTGTGTGTGTGTGAGAGAGAGAGAGAGAGAGAAAGAGAGAGAGAGAGAGCACATTGCTGCCAGCTCTGGATAACTCTCCAAGGTTGGATCGGATCGCTCTTTCCTTGGGAGCCCTGCACAGATGCACATCACAGGATTGCAAGGCTGAAGGCTTCGGCTGGAACATTTTGGGGATGTGTGTCTGAGCTGCAATCCCAAGTAAAAAACGATCAGCAGGAAAATGAGGGATGGGGATTTTCCTGCAAACCTTCTTTCTTTGGAATCTGAGCACAGACGCATATCCCAGGATTGCAAGGCTGAAGGCTGGATTGAGCATTCTCCAGCGCGCTGCTTGGAGAATCCAAAGCGTGGGTAATGTTCACGTTGAGCTTGTCAGAGACTGAGTGTATCACTTTAAATTTTCTGCCTCGGTTCCGCCCCTTCTGCTCAACTGATGTCAGTTTAGTTCACTCAGTCGAGTGGAAGAGACTGAATTTTGGCTTGCTCTGACAATCCTCATCGTTTTCACCTTTTTTTCTACCCACGCTTTGTGATCCATATCCTTTTATTTTTGTTATTATTCTCCTTCCCATTTCTGGATTCCTTGCTTATTGACTTGCATGGACTGCTAATTCTCAAGAGGGGGTGAGTTCTCCCTCAGGCTTCAGCCTGGCCTGGGACAATCCATCTGGCATTGTTTTTTTCTTCAAAATTATCAACATCGACACCTAATTGCTTCCTTAACGGCTTAATTGACTCACGCTAATTGCGCTTTGCCCTGGAGCGCGTTTTTAAACTTGGGAAGAACGCTTAGCCTGAAGCCTAGTGCCTGGCTAGCGTGTCTTGCGGCTGTCAGCAAAGCAAAAAACGCTATCCCTGGCTTCCGTGGGGAAATCGCCTGAGCGACCCCCGGATTGTGCCGTATTGCTATCTCGGGGCCGATCGACCCGCTGAGGCATCGCCCCGATCGATTCCTTGCCGCTCACCCTGCCTTCGTCTCACAAGCACTGAGGGGGATAGTTTTCCCGCCCGCCGCCATTTTGCCCATTATCCCGCTCCCGCCAGCGCTGCAGCTGCCTCCTTAAGTCGGACGGACTTTTTCACTTAGCCGTTGCTCACCTTCCCCCCTGGGATTTGCTGCCTTTGCTGCTCTTTTTGGATAGTTTGCAGCCTTCTCTTACCGTTTCAGTTTGCCCAGCCTGCGCTCCGCTTGCCTCGGCTATCCAGCGCATGCGCAGTACCTTCTCCTGTCGGCAAGCGTCTGGGCCTTCCCTGAACTATTCTAGGCCTGCCTGGCGCCATTTCCTCGGCTAGTATTAGCGCTGCCTGCTCATTTTCACTGGACACGCATGCGCACTAACCTTTACTTGCTGATATTGCTGTATCCTCCAGGAGCGTCAGTTGCTTCGTTATCTGACATCCGATCCTCATAGTGACGTTGTGCTCCAACTTACGTCTGTTTCCGCCCTATTGGACTGACTTGCGGCCTGTTGTTTTCCACTTTGTGACCTCCGGTCTCGTTTAGTGACCGACCAAAAAAAAAAAATCAACATCGTATCTATACCACTTATTTGATTCCTATTGTTCTCCCTTCTGACCTCCGTCTCGTTTAGCGACCAAAAAAAAAAACAACCCACCTCTAACTCACCTGAACTCCTGTCTCCTTCAATGGCGACCCTGGACCTTTCTTCTGATCCCGACCTCTCCGACGATCAATCAGTCGTGGATCCTCCACCTGCAAAAAAGAAAACCAAGTCACAGTCACGCTCTGCTCGGGCGGCTTCCGCACCCCCGCCCTCCTCGTTGCAACTCGTTTCCGGGGGGGTTCCCATTCATCTAAGGATGAACAACGCCGGCATCGTGCTCTTGAACGACAATTTCGTGTCGCCCAACAAAGAGCATTGGCATCTACTGCCCCGCCTTCGACCGGAGCGGATCCTTCCTCCGCCTCGACAGCAAGTCTCCCTCCTCCCGCCCCGTCCGGGAATGTTCCCATTCATTCCCACCCTGAGCCGGAGTCCAGCTCGTGTCGACCGGCTAACCGGCCCGCTCCATCAGCTACATTTACACCTACTGCAGCTGGTTTACGACAAGCAAATACTTCTCAGCCTGACCCTCCTTTGGATGTCCAGTCCATCGTGGCAGCCACTATATCTAATCTGATGGCATCAGGCGCATGGACTCCTGCTGTTACCCAGGCTTCTCAGACATCTCAGAACCAGCCCCAACCTTTGAATGCTGCGTCTTCTAGACGTTACCATGACTATGAATGCTTCCAGGACTCATTCCACAGTGAGGACTCCAACTGGGAGGAGGAGGAATATATTGACTTTGAATTTTCGGAAGATGAGGGCCTCCCACCGGATAGACCCCCACTGACCAGACTCTTCCGCCCAGCCTTGTTTAAGTCTCTCCTTCACAAGGCCAAGGTCTCTACTAATTTGGCGGATTCCTCCGACCAACCATCCGGGTCATCATCTGCCTCTCCTTCTAATGGGCTCTTCAATCTGCAGACCGCGGCTCTATTCCTTGTCCTCAGCTGTTTACGGAGGTCATCCAACGCCCATGGAGCCTTCCGGCCTCTTCTCCAGCTCCGAACGGCCTAGACAAAAAATTATACTGTTCAGCGCCTAATCTGCAGGAGATGCTACAACTGCCTTCCGTGGATGCACCCATAGCCCAACTTACGGCGTCCTCAGTTCTGACCAGCGATGCTGCGGACGGCTTACGTACTGAGGACAAACGGGCGGAAGCTCTCCTCCGCAAAAATCATCAAGCGGCCGCCTGGGCTATCAGGGCTGCTACGTCCTCGTCCTTTTTCAATCGCGCCTCCCTCATCTGGCTCCGCCAGTTGCAGGAGCGCCTACCCCAGGACGACAAGCGCTTACACCAGGATATTAATAAACTGGTTGCGGCAGCTGAATATTCGGCAGACGCGTCCCTGGACACAGCCAAGTTCGCCTCACGATCCCTCGCAGCCACGGTCGCTTCCCGCCGCCTCCTGTGGCTCCGACAATGGAGAGCTGACAATAAGTCAAAATGGCAGCTGGCTTCAGTCCCATTCAGAGGGGCGAGTCTCTTTGGCGAGGCGCTTGACCCCATACTCGTTGAAGATAAGGACAAGCAGAAAGTGATGCCGACTTCCTTCAGACGCGGGGATCACCGTTACTCTTCATACCCTCAACGGCCGCCCTTTGGGGCAGATTCCGGACCCAGCGGGTCCTACCAATACCGCCCACCTTCACAGGGCCCCTACAGACCCCCCGACCGTGCCAACTTTCGTGACAGGGGTCGTCGCCAGCCCTCCTTCAAGAGGCCTTACCGGGGCTCCAACTCCCGTCCCTACAGGAGGGGAAAATGACTCCCTCTCCTTGACTCCCATTGGCGGCCGTCTACATCTTTTCCGGTCCCAATGGGAGCAGACTACAACGGACGCCTGGGTCCTCCAAACCATCCGCCTCGGCCTCACCTTAGAATTCAGTTCCCTCCCTCCTCCCAGATTCATCACCTGCCCAGTTCCAACAAATCCAATAAAACGGGACTTGATGGAGACGGAGATCCAACACCTCCTCAACATTCGGGCTATGGAGGCGGTCCCCCCGAGTCATCAAGGGACCGGCTTCTACTCCGTCTTTTTCCTGGTGGCCAAAAATTCCGGAGGATGGAGGGGAATTCTGGATTTAAAGGCGCTCAACAAATTCATAAAGTACCATCAATTCAAAATGCAGACGCTGCGGTCGATAATGGACTGTATTCGTCCGGGAGACCTGATGACTTCCATCAACTTGAAAGAAGCCTACCTGCATATTCCCTTTTTTTTTTTTTTAAATTTGATTTTATTATAACATATAGTGATACAATCGGTACATTTTCGGTTCATTGGTGCAGTTATATACATATATACATCTACATACATTATTGCTTGTCTTTTGTTGATATTGTTTCTTGAAGCTAGATTTAATTTCGAACACTTAAAAATAATAGTGCTCAGCTCCCTAAGACTAAATCTAATACTATTCATATAGATTTTGTTAACTACCTGCATATTCCCATCCGTGCAGCACATCGTCGGTTTCTCAGGTTTACCTTCAATGGTCTGCATTACCAATACCGGGCAATGCCATTTGGCCTGTTGTCGGCCCCACGGGTATTTACGAAGGTGTTGGCAGCCGTAGCCGCCTCTCTCCGCCTGATCCCCATTCGGCTTTATTGTTACCTCGACGACATCCTCATCCTGTCGTCGTCGCCCGAACTTGCCATGGGGGATCTCGAATTGGTGACATCTTCCCTTTGTTCACACGACTTCACCCTGAACATCAAAAAAAGTCATCTTCATCCCACCACCAGGATTCTCCACCTGGGGGCGATCCTGGACTCCCAACTGAACATGGTTTTCCTGTCGGAGGATCGTCGCCTCAGCATTCGCTCCTTGGTCCTCCAAATTTTGTCACTTCCCCGGGTGCCGTTACTGCTTCTTTCGACCCTTCTCGGCAAAATGACATCCTGCCTCTTCATTGTACCTTGGGCCAGATTCCACTCCAGGCCTCTGCAATGGTACCTACTACCTTTTCAGAAGGCACACCGAAGCAAATCCAAATCTCGAGTCCGGCTACCTCGGGCAGTCCACGATTCCCTACGTTGGTGGATCTCGCCATCCGTGCTCTCCGGGTGTTTGTTCCAAAAACCCCCACGGGTGACAGTGACCACGGACGCGAGCTTGCTGGGCTGGGGTGCCCACTTTCAAAACCAGGTCACACAGGGTCGCTGGTCTGCCGCAGAAGCAGCCAACGACATCAACTGGCTGGAGCTTCGTGCAATCAGACTCGCGCTGTCTCACTTCCAGCCTCTCTTGGAAGACCAACAGGTCCGCGTCCTCACGGACAACGTGACGGCAAAAGCGCATGTAAATCGCGAAGGAGGAACACGCTCGGCTCTCCTGATGGCGGAAGCGACGATGCTCCTGACTTGGGCGGAACTTCACACTCGGTCGTTGACGGCGGATCACATAGCCGGGACCGACAACCGCCAAGCGGATTGGCTCAGCCGTCAGCAGATCGATCAGGCAGAGTGGCAACTCCATCCATCCCTCTTCCAAGAGCTGTCCGTCAGGTTCGGCCGTCCCATAATCGACCTGTTCGCCCACCTGACCAATGCGCAACTTCCGAGATTCCTTTCCCGGTTCCACTGCCCCACAGCAGAGGGCACCAACGCTCTTCTCTGCCCCTAGCCATGGGGCCTTCTATATGCCTTTCCCCCCCTCCCGCTTCTGCCGAGGGTGATCCGGAAGATCCTGCTGGAACAAGCGGACGTCCTGCTCGTCGCTCCCCATTGGCCGCGCAGGTCCTGGTTCGCCGACCTGATGGACCTATCGGTGGCTCCTCCGTGGCAAATCCCGGACCACAGGATCTCTCTCAGCCAGGGGGTCATACTGCATCCAGAGCCTCAATGGTTGCAGTTGACCGTCTGGCACTTGAGAGGATCCTCCTGACCAAAGACAACTTGTCCAGGGATGTTGTGTCCATTATCCAGGCCTCCAGGAGACCTTCCACCACCAGAATTTACAATGCCACTTGGCGCTCTTTCGCGTCCTGGTGTGCCGCCAGACACTCTGATCCCACTTCTGCTTCGGTCTCCGACGTGTTGGAGTTTCTGCATGCCAGTTTCAACAAGGGCCTCGCGGCGAACACGCTCCGCAGGCATGTGGCTGCCCTGAACACCGTCCTTTCCACCGATTCGGATGTTCCTCTGTCTCACAATCGACGAATTAGATCCTTTCTGAGGGGCGCCTCTAATCTCCGCCCTCCATGTGTCCATCGATATCCATCCTGGGACCTCCCACTGGTCCTTCAGGCCCTCATGGCCCCTCCTTTCAAGCCATTGGGATCTATTGGTTTGCGTTTTCTGACGCTCAAAGTCGTGTTCCTGATTGCGGTGACATCGGCTAGACGGATATCTGAGTTGGCTTCCCTGTCAGTTCGAAAGGACTTGTGTATTTTCCATTCTAATCGAGTCGTTCTCAGGTTGGATCCCTCCTTTATCCCGAAAGTCAACTCGATTTTCCACCGCACTCAGGAGCTGATCCTTCCCGATTTTTGCCCGGATCCCAGACACCCGTTAGAGGACCAGTGGCACACCCTTGATGTTCGGAGGGCTCTACATCGGTACATCAAGAGGACCTCGGCATTCCGTCGCTCTGAAGCCCTTTTTGTTTCATTCGTTCCAGCTTCTTTGGGCCAAAAGGTTTCGTCTACCACGATTGGACGTTGGCTAAAAGCATGTATCTGCAAGGCTTACTCCTCGTCAGGCAAGCCCCCTCCAGGCAAAGTCCTTCCTCATTCCACCAGGAGTGCCTCCACTTCAGCTGCGTGGGCAACTCAAGCCTCGGTTTCGGAAATTTGCAGAGCAGCCACCTGGACCACCTTGAACCCGTTCATTAGGCACTATAAGATCGATTCTTTTGCGGCTGCTGATGCGGCCTTTGGCCGACGTGTTCTACAATCGGTCGCTGCTCCAGTACTTGCCCCGGACCTGTCTGATAGCCCCCCCAAGAAACTTGCTTGGGTATATCCCACGCTTTGGATTCTCCAAGTAGCGCGCTGGAGAACGAACGTTGCTTACCTGAACGTTCCTTCTCGGCGCGCTGATGGAGAATCCAACCCTCCCTACCTTAAGGCTTCAGGTCCGGTGCCTTGATTGTGGACTACCGTCGTCTTCTCACCTGTTCTTCGTGAACTAAACTGACATCAGTCGAACAGAAGGGGCGGAACCGAGGCAGAAAATTTAAAGTGATACACTCAGTCTCTGACAAGCTCAACGTGAACATTACCCACGCTTTGGATTCTCCATCAGCGCGCCGAGAAGGAACGTTCAGGTAAGCAACGTTTGTTTTGGGGATGTACAGTTGCAAGAAAAAGTATGTGAACCCCTTGGGATTACGTGGAGTTTTGCATGAATTGGTCATAAAATGTGCTCTGAACTTCATCTAAGTCACAACAATAGAAAAACACAGTCTGCTTAAAATAATACTACACAAACATTAGATGTTGCCATGGTTTAATTGAACATAACATGTAAACATTCACAGTGCAGGTAGGAAAAAGTATGTGAGCCCCTAGCCTAATGACTTCTCCAAGAGCTAATTGGAGCCAGAAGTGAGCCAACCTTGACTCCAATCAGTGTGATGATATTGGATGTGTTGCTGACAGCTGTCCTGCCCTATAAAAACACACACCTGTTTTGGGTTTACTGGTTTCAAGAAGCACTGTCTGATGTGAACCATGCCTCGCAGAAAAGAGCTCTCAGAAGACCTACAATCAAGAATTGTTGACTTGCATGAAGCTGGAAAGGGTTACAAAAGTATCTCCAAAAGCCTTGATGTTCATGTGTCCACGGTAAGACAGACTGTCTACAAATGGAGAAAGTTTAGCACTGTTGCTACTCTCCCTAGGTGTGGTCGTCCTGTAAAAATGACTGCAAGAGCACAACGCAAAATGCTTCATGAGGTAAAGAAGAATCCTAGAGTGTCAGCTAAAGACTTACAGAAATCTCTGGCACATGCTAACATTTTTGTTAACACATCTACAATAAGGAAAACATTAAACAAGAATGGAGTACATGGGAGGACACCACGGAGGAAGCCATTGCTGTCCAAAAAAAATATTGCAGCACGTTTGACGTTTGCAAAAGAGCATCTGGATGTTCCACAGCACTACTGGCAAAATATACTGTGGACAGATGAAACCAAAATTGAGTTGTTTGGGAAGAACACACAACACTATGTGTGGAGAAAAAAAGGCACAGCACACCAACATCTAAACCTCATCCCCACTGTAAAACATGGCGGAGGGAGCATCGTGGTTTGGGGCTGCTTTGCTGCCTCAGGGCCTGGACGGATTGTTGTCATTGATGGGAAAATGAATTCCAGAGTTTATCAAGACATTTTGCAGGCAAACGTACGACCATCTGTCCGCCAACTAAAGCTCCGCAGAGGATGGGTGATGCAACAGGACAATGACCCAAAGCATACAAGTAATTCAACAAAAAAATGGCTTCAACAGCACAGAATATGCCTTCTGGAGTGGCCCAGTCAGAGTCCTGACCTCAACCCGATTGAAATGCTGTGGCATGACCTTAAGAGAGCGATTCACACCAGACATCCCAAGAATATTGCTACACTGAAACAGTTTTGTGAAGAGGGATGGTCCAAAATTACTCCAGATCGTTGTGCAGGTCTAATCTGCAACTACAGGAAACGTTTGGTTGAGGTTATTGCTGCCAAAGGAGGGTCAACCAGTTATTAAGTCCAAAGGTTCACATACTTTTTCCTCCTGCACTGTGAATGTTTACATGTTATGTTCCATTAAACCATGGCAACATCTAATGTTTGTGTAGTACTATTTTAAGCAGACTGTGTTTTTCTATTGTTGTGACTTAGATGAAGTTCAGAACACATTTTATGACCAATTCATGCAAAACTCCATGTAATCCCAAGGGGTTCACATACGTTTTCTGTGCGTCTTGCTCCATTGAGAAGGATGCAGGCAGGGGGCTTGGCAGCTAGGGAAGACGGGGTTCTGGGGTGCAAAGGTGGAAGGAGCAATCTCCCCCCCTCCTCTGTCCCGCTGCAGGGCCACCATGAAGCTCATGCAGGGAAGTGCGACCACTGGCAAAGGGGGCCCTGGTAGGCCAGCGGTTGGGGAGGTGCTCCAGAGATCTGGGCCGAGTTACCCAGACCTCCCTGGCACAGCTGATCCACGGGCCGCAATTAAGGGGCTGAGCCTCCATGAGGTGACCGGGGAAGAGAAGGTCTGCCTCCTGTGCTGGCAACGCCCACCCCCTTCTCTAGGGCTTATTTTTGGGGTAGGCCTTATGCCCACCCCAAAAAAATCAGGCTACACCTTACTTTTGAGGTAGGCCGTATTTTCAGGGAAACATGGCATTAGAACATAAGTAGTAACTATTTACTGCTATTTACAGCTTTCACTCTATACCAGTCCATCACCAAAATCAAAGTATGTGGAAGTTCCAGAATCACAACTGGAAGAAACTATTTCTCATCTGCGGCATTCTTTGGCGCCATATGCAGCTTGGATTCAGGTATAGCATTTAATTTTGTTACCATCCCAAGAACTGAATAATTTGTATAAACATGTAGCTTTTATTGCAGAAATTATTTGAGTAGAATCTGTTTCTCTTGCAATCTAAACTGTAAACACAATAATTTCAGTACTTATATACTTATATACCCATACTTAAATTGCTTTGGAACAAATGTTGCAATATTTTAACATACTAATAGTTGTTTCAACTTTGCCTTCTTTAGGACTGTACTGGGAAAGCTATGCCTAAGGTAGAAAAGGCCTGTGAATATGTTAAAGGTGAGAGCATGTTTCCAGAAATTAAACTATACACATTTTGGAAATATTATAATATACTCTTATGTGCTTGTATTACTGTACATATTTTTAAAGTACAGTAACTTCATTATTCAATCTGCTTACATTCCTGCTGCCTATGATTGTTTTATGAATAAGGTCATATACCACCCTTTTCCTCCTCGATGCTCCGCCACTCCACTATATGGGTTTCCTTCACTGTCATTAGATCGACTGGGTGCCAATCAAATTTTCCTCCACAGCTTTGTCCTGCCTCCTCCAACTACGCATGTCCAGTCTTTTCACTCAGTCGCTGGTGATCAGACTGGAGTGCCTTTTTCTCTATTGTTTTAGCAACTAATTTAGATCTAATTTGAAGAGGGCTACTAATTGGAAGAGTGTTTTTTCGCTGCGCGGACAGGCGTTCCCGGCTGGGGCGCCTACCGCTGCTCTTAATTGCGATCAATTTAAAAGCTTTAGGGAAGTTCGAACTTTTCCCTCAGCTGATTTTCGCCGCGAGCGTGGAGCTGGTTAACCGGCGCGCCGGCAAAACCGCCCTCGCTATTATAGCCCTCATTTTAGCGGTGGTTTTACAGTCCCTGCCTTGCCGGCAAACTTGAATCAGCAGGAGGTCGCTTCCGGAAGAGGCAAATTGTCAAACTGGTGGTTTAAGCCGCCAAAAGACGAGCGGTTTATTGACAGTATTCTGGAAGGATCAAACGGCACTAATTGGAGGCAGTTTTTCATAGCACCACCATTTTTAACCGCCTTTACTGCGCCCAACCGTCATCTTGTCAGAGCGGTTAGAGGGCTATCTGCCTAACCGAGCCTGGTGGAAGCAGTGTGAGGACTGTGCTAACGTTTGGTCTGGGTCCTAACTCCTGACTGTTTTGAGTATCATCAACAACTGGCTTATTACAGGAAAGTATATATTATTTAAATTGTTTATTTCAATTTGGGGGCGTTGGGAGACTGATTATGGCAGAGGAGGCAATTTCTTCCGAGTTGGATCAGAGCCCATCTCCTCTTAGAGCTCCTTCCCCCAAGCCACTGAGACAAAAAAAGGTTAAAACCAAAGCTTCAGGGCATGCTCACCATCATGAATCCTTTCAATCTGATGGGACTTTGAGAATGACTAGACAAGTCCAGTGCAGACATAATGCTTTGGAAAGACAATTCGATAAAGCCAAGCGCTCGGCGCAGGCAACTATTCAAAGTGGGGAAAATGACATAATTATACTTCATCCCCAGTTAGACCAGGTTCAACAGAGCATGGCTCAGGATTCGGTCTCTAACCTAAAAAATCTTTCAGACCCAGATGCGACTGTTCAGAATATGGTCCAGAATCCAGAAGGATTTATATTACAAGAGGCGGTTCCACCAGGGCCCTTCCTTAAAAATTTGACCCGGTCAGTCCCAGAGGCCACTTTCACGCCAACAGCGGCCGGACTTAGACTTGGGGAGGATACCTTGGCTGACCAGGCCATAGATGTCCAGGCCTTTTTGGCCCAAACTTTTACCCGAATTTTCCAGGCAGGCTTACAACACTCAGGTTTACCTGTAGCGCCTAAGGACCCGGTGGCTGTCCACACTGGCCATTATCACGCACCTAGAGCTGAGTAGTCACATTCTGTGCAAGGTGGTAGAACAGCAGATCTGTTAGAACCAGAGGATAATCTGGAGGATTTTGAACTATCTGATGATGACGGGGACATGGCTGACAAGCCGGCATTCCAAGGTCTATTTAAACCCGCTCTATTTAAGTCACTCCTTCGCAAAGCGAAGGTAGCTACAAATATGGATATTGATACTAACCAATCTACTCCTTCAAATAATCTGGTTGATTCGATGAATAATCTTTTCCCAGTACCTACTTCTGATTGTGATATTATTCCATATCCTGATCTATTTGCCCAAGTTGTCCAGAAACCTTGGGAATGACCTGGTTCAATTTCAGCTCCCAATAACTTTGATAAAAAGCTTTATTGTGTATCTCCAAAATTAGATACGCTTTTACAAGTACCATCAGTAGATGAGCCAGTAGCCAGTCTTTCTTCGTCATCTGTGTTAGTTGGAGATGCAGGAGATGGTTTGAAACAGGAAGATAGAAGAGCAGAGCTAACTTTCAAAAAAACCCATCAAGCAGCAGCCTGGGCTATCAGGGCAGCTACATCCGCTTCTTTTTTCAATAGAGCTTCACTAGTACGGCTCAGACAACTGAAGGACAGAGTTCCGCCTCAAGATAATCGTCTCCAACATGATATGGCCAAATTGATCGCGGCAGTGGAATATGCCGCAGATGCTTCTTTAGACGCTGCAAAATTTGCTTCTAGAGCTCTTGCGTCTACTGTTACTTCTAGACGTCTCTTATGGTTACGCCAATGGCGCGCAGATATGAAATCAAAATGGCGCTTGACATCAGCACCATATCAAGGTCATTCGTTGTTTGGAAAATCTTTGGATGCCATTCTAGTGGAAGGACGGGATAAAAAGAAAGTATTACCTTTATCTTACAGACGCCCTGATCGTCGGTTTTCTCCGTTTCCCCGTCAGCCATTTCGTCCTGAGCAGGGATTCGGAGGGGTCCTATTTTTCACGTCCATCTTCCCAACAGACAGATCTTCCTTTCGGGATAGGGGAAGACGCCAGGCCGGGTTCAAACGTCCATTTAGAGGAACGAGTTATCGTTCCTTCCGTCGCAGAAAATGACTCCTTGATGAATATTCCCATTGGCGGCAAAATCCAATTGTTCTATCACCAATGGGAAATGTCAACAACGGACAATTGGATAATACAAACTGTGACGGACGGACTTCAGCTGGAGTTCATTTCATCTCCCCCTTCCTGTTATATTTAATGTCCCCTACCATCGATTCAGTCCAAACAACATCTCATGGAACTGGAGATACAGCATTTACTGGAAATAGAAGCCATCGAAAAGGTTCCTCAACTTCAGGAGACAAAGGGCTTTTATTCGATCTTATTTCTTGTGCCCAAAAGCTTGGGTGGATGGCGGGGTATTCTAAATCTGAAACATTTGAACCTCCACGTGAGGTACCGCCGCTTCAAAATGCATTCCTTGAGGACATTACTCGGATGTGTTCGATCAAACGATCTCATGCAATCCATCGATCTGAAGGAGGCATGCCTTCATGTTCCCATCCAACCTGCACACCGCAAATTTCTCAGATTTGCTTACGGAACCCAACATTTTCAATACCGGGCTATGCCCTTTGGGCTATCATCAGCCCCTCGGACGTTCACGAAACTGATGGCAGCAGTGGCGGCCACTCTCAGAGAGCAGTCGGTAAGAATTGTATGCTATTTGGACGACATACTGATACTGTCATTGACAGTACAAAAGGCTCAATTGGACAGAGAAAGGGTGATCAAATCGCTACAAGAACATGGTCTCACGATAAATTGGGACAAGAGTCATTTAGTACCCACGACAAGGATATTGCACTTGGGAGCAATTATAGACTCAAAACAAGGTCTGGTGTATCTTTCGAACGACAGACAAAACAGCATAAGGAACTTGATTTCACAGGTACTATCTCACAGAACAGTTTCCCTGTTAGTGCTGTCCCAACTTTTGGGAAAACTGATCTCGTCTATCAACATTGTACCGTGGGCCAGACGCCATTCTCGTCAGCTGCAATGGCTTCTATTGCCATTTCAGAAACAAAGGAGTAGCCAACTCCTTAACAAAGATCAAGGTTCCCCCGTCCGTGAGACTTTCGCTGAAATGGTGGTTATCCCCGGCCTTATACAAGGGGACTCTGTTTCTAGAACCAGCCAGAGTCATTCTGACAACAGATGCAAGTCTGCTAGGATGGGTGGCTCATCTGGACTCTCAATTAGCTCAAGGGACTTGGTCATTGACTGAGAAACAACAGAGCATAAACTGGTTAGAACTGAGGGCGGTCAGACTAGCACTTCAACACTTCCACAGGAAGGTAGCGCAGAAACATGTTTTAATCCTCATGGACAACATGGCCACGAAGGCCCACCTAAACAGGCAGGGAGGAATAAGGTCCAAGTCTCTCATGATCGAGACAGAGAGATTGATGGCATGGGCAGAAAGGAACGTACTATCGATAAGAGCGGAACACATTTCAGGTTCACTAAATCAACAAGCAGATTGGCTGAGCAGAGGAATAATAGATCAGGCAGAATGGAGGTTGCATCCACGACTTTTCAATCTGATTGTGACCAAGTATGGAACCCCGATAGTGGACTTGTTTGCAACAGAGAAGAACAAACAACTCCCAAGGTTCTTCTCAAGATTCCCGTCTCCGGGTGCAGAAGATCAAGATGCGCTGAGGGCCCCTTGGCCGAAGGGACTTCTTTACGCATTTCCACCTATTCCTATCATTCCACATGTAATCAGAAAAATGATGGGCGAAAAGGCGGACCTCATTTTGATAGCTCCGTACTGGCCACGTCGGGAGTGGTTTGCAGACCTCAAGGATCGATCGATAGACAAACCATAGAAGTTGCCACTGGACAGTACTTCTCTAAGTCAAGGAGCAGTCTTTCATCCAAACCCGGAATGGCTGCAATTGACCGTCTGGCGCGTGAACGGATTCGTCTCATGAAGGACCATTTACCGAATGATGTTATTGCCACTGTTCAAGCAGCCAGACGGCCAGCCACAATTCGTATTTACAACGCGACTTGGAGAAAGTTTGCTCTTTGGTGTTTAGAACACCATACAGATCCCACGTCTACGTCCATTCAAGACATTCTTAGATTCCTTCAGTTAGGTTTAGATAAAGGTCTGGCTCCAGCAACTCTGAGACGTCAGGTGGCAGCGTTAGCCACGGTGCTATCTACGGATAAGAGTCACCCTCTAACGCATGATGAAAGAATCAAATCATTCTTGCATGGTGCAGTAAATTTAAGACCACCTGTGGTACATAGATTTCCGAATTGGGACCTTAACTTGGTTTTACAGTCTTTAACATCTGCACCTTACGAGCCCATCAAGGAATCCTCTATACATCATCTGACAGTCAAATTAGCGTTTTTGTTGGCTATAACATCAGCTAGGAGAGTGTCGGAATTGGCAGCATTGTCAATTCGAAAAGATTTGTGCATGTTCTTCCCGGATAGAGTTGTCATGAAACTGGATCCGACGTTCATTCCTAAAATCAATTCAATTTTTCATCGTGCTCAGGAGATTATATTACCAAACTTCTGTCCAGTTCCGAAACATCCGATGGAGAAGAGGTGGCACACGTTAGATGTACGTCGAGCACTGAAATATTACTTATCTAGGACAGCTGAATTCAGAAAGTCAGAAGCCTTATTGATCTCATTTCTGCCATCAACTATGGGTCAGAAAGTTTCATCAGCAACGATTGGCAGATGGATTAAGTTATGCATTTCTGCTGCATAAATTGAAAGGTTCTCAAGGCCCCGGGGGGTATAGTTCCACATTCTACGAGAAGTGCAGCTACTTTGGTAGCTTGGGCCACTCAAGCATCTATAGACGAAATTTGTAGAGTGGCCACTTGGTCATCTATATCCTCTTTTATAAGACACTACCGATTAGACACATTTGCATCCGCAGATGCGGCTTTTGGCAGGAGGGTTTTACAAGCAATAATTCCCAGCCGTGGCCAGCGGATGGGTGCAGTTCCCTCCCAAATGACTTAGGCTTGGGTAAGTCCCATATAGTGGAGTGGCGGAGCATCGAGGAGGAAAAGGGGACGTTGTTTTACCTGAACGTCCATTTTGTCCTCGATGCTCTGCCACTCCGACCCGCCCAGTATTTGTCCATCACCTGGTCCGGCTGGGGTTTTCTTTATTTTTCCTCTACAGTGGAAGTACCATGATGACCGTGTAGGAAGGTTACATTGAGGTTGATGCTTCAGGTCCTGCAGTTCCTAGGGTTACAGTCTGGTGATAGTTCTGGAGGGACTTCGTGAAAAGACTGGACATGCGCAGTTGGAGGAGGCGGGACAAAGCTGTGGAGGAAAATTTGATTGGCACCCAGTCGATCTAATGACGGTGAAGGAGTGGAGTGGTGGAGCATCGAGGACAAAATGGACGTTCAGGTAAGACAACGTCCCCTTCTGATAAGAGTAGGATACTTAAAAAGATTATTTGGAAGATATTTTATATAATTAGACTTCAGATATCTAAATTCAGTTTAGATGTAGGCATTCATAGTGAAAGTAAGTAATGTTTGTATAGTTGAAAATACCATTTGGGATCCAGAGTACAAACCCTGTGTTCTGTGTAGAAATCCAAACTGAAGCATCTTTAATAAATGCTATTTAATGTCTACTTGAACAGTTCCAGAACCCAATACCTCTCTTTCTCTCTCTCCTCTTTTAACATTCCCCTGGATAATCCTTGCTTACCAATTATTTATTCAGCAACCATTCAAAGTTATGATAGGACTGAAAAAATAACTTTATAACCAATTTAAGACAATTTATGACTTTTACAGTGTCCCTCAATCAATGATCGCCATTACAGGCAATATGCATTGTCCTATGCCTGATCTGTGTTGTTTTCTCCTTCAAAGTGGGGAGATTGAAGAGGAAGGAATTACAAGAGAATAAGCTATTTATTCTTCCACATATCAAAAGCAATAAATTACATTGTGGGCACACTATGCAAATACCTTACTCTCTATAAATCCTTTCCTCTTCAATCTCACCACTCTGAGAGGGTGCAGTAAAAAAAAGCACACAATTTCTTTAAACAATGTCCTATTCCTTAACCTTCTTCCTTTCACAGAACACACATTGAAGAGGAAGGGATTTCAAGAAAGTAATGTATAATATATTGTATTTACTTGTATGATAAAGTGTGTCAATCTAATAAAAAGTCTAAAACTTGATCAAAATTTTAAATGTCTTAATCTGAATGCAAAAAAATTAAATTACATTTAATTTTTTTTAAATTTCCAGTCTAAACTTCAGGAAATTCCAAGAGAACAAACAGCTTTTTAAATAACAAACAAAAAAAAAACACACCATACAGTTACATTTCAAATGTAATGCTGACCTGGGAAATGGATCTTGATATGCTAATTACCAATGAACAGTGACAACAGTAAAGAACGGAAAACAAAAGAACCAATTGTTAATATTTGACTATGGCAGGTGTACCTGATTCAAATTGTAATTAAACATATGATTGATACTTCTTAGTCAGTCATTGTTTCTTAGTCTAATCTACCAACAAGATTGTCACAAGGACACCGCACAAATATCTTCCTAATTAATATACCTTTATTATATTAGATATTAATATATCAAATGTATTTCTAATTTTGTAACTAGCTATTGATAATGGAAACATAAAAATAATAATTTAAAGTCTGGAATAATATTTAAATGCTCTAGTAAATGGGTATAAATAGGTAATGTAATGCTGTTTTTTTTAAGAGAGTTATGAAATCATCAAAGCTCCACCTCCAGGATTTTATCCAAGGCTTGGTGTTATAGGTTTCGCTGGTATTGTTGGATTGTTCTTGGCAAGAGGTATGTTTGTTTTCAATGTTTGTTCAAATGTTGGTGTCCATTTTCTCTTTCAGCAAAGCAGAACTTAAAGTGCAATATACAATTAATTGATACTGTGATGCTCAACTAGAGTGTTACCATCATTAAATTACAAATAAAAATTTCAATACATCAGCATTAGAATTTATTTGGAATAAGCTCAACATGTTTCAGACAAGAGGACCATGTATAATAAAGATGTAAAAATACCTATTACAAACCAACAATTGTACCAACTAATTTAAAAGTAAATTCCATTAAGGAACATGATGATTATGCATTTAATGAGTCATTTTTATACAGTGAGAATGTACATATTCTTGTACAGAATAACATTACATAAATCATGATCCTCTTTTAAAGCCATCAATTACTATGTATATAATAGAGATACATCACAAGTAAGCATTGTTTTCATATTGTTGCTGAATTCATATGTTAAAGATCATGGCTTAGCTATAAGGTACATGTTGTATATGGTATAAATTCTCAGTCTCTAGTAGATGAAGTAGAGGTAGAAAAGAATCCTGACTAAACCTTGTGTCTGCTATTAATCAGAGATCCTTCTGGGCTAGATTGATAAATGAATAATCTGACACAGTATAAACACTGGTTATTCATAAACAGCATTTAATTACCAGAGCAAGTCTTTTATCACTTGTTGAATCTATCTATGTGGCTAGACAATATGTACTTTTCAAGATGTTTTAGAATTTGGAGACCGAATTATAAATTAAGAATATGTGGGTAGGATCTTTCAATGACCAAAGCCAGGCTTGCATCATCTTGCTACAGTGTTTAGTATTCCTTTGCTCTTCACTATCCTGTTTTCCTATATCTTTATATCTAATTGCCATCATTTAACATACTTTCCCCAATCTACTTATTGCCAAAGTAATTCATCTGGCTGAGAATCTGCCCCTTTGGGGACACGGTGATGCAGTGGCTTAATGAAGCTGGAACTGCTGGCCAGAAATGGTCTACACTGGCGGTTTGAGCCCAGCTCTGTGAGACAGAGTGTGTTCCCGTCACTTCCTCCCCAGGTCCTATCCATTTGAAAGCATGCAATATTGCAAGTAGATAAATGGATACCACTTTGATAGGAAAAACCTAACTACATTTGTGTGCGCGGTGAGGGGAAGCCGGCTCTGGACCTAGCCGGATGCGAGACAGCGTAACACGAGGCGAGGTGAGATGAGACAAACAGAGGAGCCTGGAAGAGTCAGCAACCTAGAAACCACTAGTCAACTAGTGTAAACTAATTTGTCCCCTGTGGTGCACCAAGGATAGGCAACAAGCACTAAATAGAATGAACCATCAATTAAGGCTATCGGGATTGCATTGTGTGTAGCATTTGTAAATTTCCCTGACATTATATGCCGTACTATAAATAAGTAAGTAAGTAAGCCCTTTTAATTTCATCTTTCATCAGTATATCATACATTAGAAGTAACATTTCTTCTATGGAATAGGTTCTAAAATTAAAAGATTGGTGTATCCAATAAGCTTCGTGGGGATTGGTATTGCTGTCTACTATCCACAGCAAACAGTTGCTGTTGCCAAGGTAATTATTGAAAATAATCCTTTTATTTTGTACCCTTATATTTCTTGAAATCTTGTAATTTTACTTAAATAATATAATTAGTCCAAAGTGTTGGGTAAATATAGTGTAAATATAGACATAAGTGAATATGTCTGGGTGCACACATATACAAACATAGTTGAGTCTACTTAGTCTCAGTCCATCATTATTCATTATTTATCCCAGTATATCAGTTAAGGAGATTTTAGGGATTTGCAAATCTAATTCTATTTCCTTAATGAATAATCCAGGAGACCAAATGTTCTCATTAGCACATACTTAATATCACTATTTTTTTCTGCAGAGCCTCTTATGAAAAAACTTTGTGGGTTTCTGTAGTTTCTTTTCTCGTCAGTTATGTTTTCCTTTTCTGTTGAAGACAGGTTTTTTTTACATAATTGAATAATTTGTTTCTTTATTTTATAAATGCTAAAATTAAGTCTGCACAAATAGCTTGATAGTGTTGCTCATGAAACAATACAAATATTGAAATATCAAGTTGCAGCAGCTTTGTGTATTAATTTTATGGGGTGCCTATAAAGTGTGTCTACTTAAATCAGTTGCATCTTAAAAAGTATATTAGCACTGTATAGCCATCCTTTCTTGAATATAATTTGAGATCGTACAATATTTTCCAACACTAAATACTGAACCATAGAACAAAGCTCTATAGATTGTCAGCTGTCCAGCTAGCGAATCCAAAAAAAGAACTCCTGGGACATTGTTATTCCCAAAAAGTAAAACTTTATTGAATACAATACATTGGCACAGAAGAAACAAAACCATCTCTGAGTTTCCCGCGTGAAAGCCCACAGAGTTTAATTTGCTTTTCCCCTTTGGCCATCCCCCTCAGTTCATTGTGTTATCCAATTAAATCAACTCCTTTTGCTATGAGAACGGCTTGCATCATTCAAACACCTGCGCAGCATGATTTTGGGATTGGCAAAAGGGTCTCACAATCTGCAGGCAGAGTCTTGGCATTCCATTCCCACCCCAGACATTCCAACCATCCCCCTCCCGATTGTAGTCAAGCTGAGAGCAAAGAAGTAACCAGATAAAGAGTGAATCACTCTTGACATCTATTATATGAGTCCTGAAAATATAATATTCTTTTAAGAGCCTTGGTAGTACAGTGGTCTAAGGCACCCTGTTATTAAGCTGGTTATTAAGACCAGATGCCTGCAATTACTGCAGGTTCAAATCTCACCAAGGCTCAAGGTTGACTCAGCCTTCCATCCTTTCTAAGGTAGGTAAATTGAGGACCCAGTTGTGGGGGCAATAAGCTGACTTTGTATAAATATACAAAAGAATGAAGGCTATTGCTTAGCGCATTGTAAGCCGCCCTGAGTCTCCGGAGAAGGGCGGCATATAAATCAAAAATTAAAAAAAAAATTAAAAAAAAAATTAAAAAAAATGTGAAATGATTGTAGCTCAAATTGTTTAAAGGGTGAAAGTTTTTGGTTCTGTTAATGATTACACAGAACTTATGTATACCTGCTTTTGCAGCTGAAATTCAGAATTTCAGTTTTTAAACTAAATGTTCTCAGAGAAAACAAATATTTTCATTTGTTTCTGTCAAGTCTCACACTTCTCTAAATCATAGTTTTAGCTACATCTGTTCACATGTTGTAACTCTGTAATTTGTTTTCTACTGAATCATAGCATGGAAATTTAAGGGTGTTTACACAAGGAAAAAGAATTGTCCTCTCCTCTATACAGATTTGAGGCCCCTCAAAAGCTTTCTGGAAATACTGCTTGTCAATATGGGATTAAGTGCAAAATGTTGCTATGTAAAATAGGCACAGGAATTTCTCTTTGTTTCTGTAAGCAATAATGTAAACCAAGATTTCTGCTTACAGTTTATTTCAAATTTGATAAGAAAATCAGATCTTTTTTTTGTTTTGTGCTACCTTTTCCAAATAAACCTCAACTATATACTTTATTTATATTATAACAAAGTCATACTGAGCAATACTTGTGGCTGACCTATAAATTCACTTTTATGGTGGCACTGGAGAAATTGAAAATGTTGTATAATGGGAATATCAATGTTTGTATATGATCAAGGTATCTTAGTATAAGTTGAATAAAGTAGCAGTTATTTCTTGCTGTCTTGTTTACTTTATAATTACAGATTTGTCATGATTTGCTATACTACTTACCTAAATTTAAAAATGTACTGTTTATTGAAGTTGATAAAGCCAAAGTATACCTCTTAAAATGACTGTCATCATAACATTGGTTTTTGAAAGGTAACTGGCCTTCGCCTATATGACTGGAGTTTACAAGCATATATAAGCCTAGAATCTCTTTGGAAAGATAGTTCAAAAAAGAAAAAGTCTGCAAAAGCAAGTAGCAAGGTATGGTATCTGAGATGTTTCTTTCATGATGAGTTTGTTTTGGTGGTTCTTGGCTTTTTTGTTTTGATTTGTTTCTGCTAATTTGTTCTTATATTGTAGTTATAAAAGCTATGCAGGGATAAACACAAGCTATCATATACTGGTTCCACAAACTTCAGTAATATTTAGGAAAAGCCTGAAGACCTGGTTCTGCCATTTGGCCTGGAGATCCATTAGGGTAAGGGTCTCCAACCCCTGGCCCTTGGCCCAAAACTGCGTTGCAACCCGTTTGGAACTGGGCTGCACAAGCTAGATAACTTCAGTATACTTTGGATTACAACTCCCTTGCCACTGCCTATGCTGGATACACTAATGGCAGTTGTATATTATAGCAACTGTAGAACATGAACTTTATTCCCTCTGTCTTAGTTGATCATTACAATTCGAGATAAATCTTAGTAGAAATCATAAATCTTTAAATTTTTGTCTTGTTAGTTTCTCTAAGCCAGAAGGGGACAAGATAAAACTTTATGTTGCCAATGTATAACAGAATTGGAAGGGACCTTGTAGGTCATCTAGTTTAGCTTTCTGCCCAAGCAGCAGACCCTATACCATTTCTGACAGATTTATTTATTTTATTTATTTATTGGTTCGATTTATATGCCGCTCTTTTCCGGAGACTCAGAGAGGCTTACAATGCGTTAAGCAATAGCCTTCATACTTTGTATATATCTGCTTAGTAGGGCTTTCAGGCCCCCCCAAGCGGTGTTCTTTTTTTATACAAAGTCAGCTTATTGCCCCCACAAACCGGGTCCTCATTTTACCTACCTCGAAAGGATGGAAGGCTGAGTCAACCTTGAGCCTGGTGAGATTTGAACTTGCAGTAATTGCAGGCAGCTGGATTATTTAACAGTGCTTTAATCTGCTGCACCACCAGATGGCTGTCCAGTCTCTTCTTGAAAGCTTCTAGTGATGAAACAGCCACAACTTCTGAAAGCAAGCTGTTCCATCAGTTGATTGTTCTCACTGTCAGAAAATTTCTCCTTATTTCTAGGTTAAATCTCTCCTTGATCAGTTTCCATCCATTATTCCTTGTCCGGCCTTCAGGTGTTTTGGAAAATAGGTTGACCCCCTCCTCTCTGTGACAGCCCTTCAAATATTGGAACACTATTGTCATGTCACCACTGGTCCTTCTTTTCACTAGACTATCCATGCCCAGTTCTTGCAACCGTTCTTCATGTTTTAGCCTCTGGTCCCCTAATCATCCTTGTTGCTCTTCTCTGCACTCCTTCTAGAATCTCAATATCTCTTTCATAGTGTGGTGACCAAAACTGGATGCAGTATTCTAGATGTGGTCTTACTAAGGCTTTATATAGTGGTATTAGTACCTTACATGATCTTGATTGTATCCCTCTGTTAATACAATTTAGGATTTTTTTGGCTGCCACTGCACACTGTTGGCTCATATTTAATTGGTTGTCCACAAAGGCTCCAAGATCCCTTTCACGTTTACTGCTATTAAGCCTGGTTTCTCCCAATCTATTTGTGTACTTTTGATTTTTCTTGCCTAAGTGTAAGAAATGTAAGTTTACTTTTCTCTACATTGAATTTCATTTTTTTAGTTAGGGCCCAGTGTTCAAATCTGTCAAGATCCATTTGGATCATCTAGAGTGTTAGCTATTCCTGCCAGCTTAGTATCATCTGCAAATTTGATGAGTTCACCTTCTATTCCCTCATCTATGAAGATATTGAAGAGTACTAGGCCTAAGATGGAACTTTGTCGTACCCTACTACTTACTTCCCTCCATGTAGACGTAATACCTTTAAGAACTACTCGTTGAATATGGTTTGTCAGCCAGTTACAAATCCATCTGATGATGACATCTATCCCACTTTTTACCAAGAAGTTGGTTGTGTTCTACTTTGTTGAATGCCTTGCTGAAATCTGGGTATACTATGTCCACAGCATTTCGCTGCTCTACTAATTTAGTCACTATATGAAAGAATGAAATAATATGGATTTGGCATAACAAACCCATGCTGACTTCTAGTTATTACTTTACTCATTTCTAGAAGTTCCCAGATCTGTTTTTTGATTATCTTTTCCAGTATTTTCCCACGTGTTGATGTTAGGCTGATTGGTCTGTAGTTTCCTGGGTCTCTTTTTTTTTCTCCTTTTTTGAAGATGAGAACCACATCAATTCTTTTCCAGTCCTCTGATAGTTCCCCGGTGCTTCAGGATTTTTGGTACAGTGGTTCTTAGATGACATCTGCCAACTCCTTTAGAACTTTGGGATGTAATCCAGGTCCCAGTGATTTATTTTCATCAAGATCAGACAAGTGTTCTCTTACCATTTTATTTTATTTTTTTGCTTATTTTAACTTTTATTTCTAGTCTGTCTTTTACAGTTATGTTTTTGGGAGGTTGGGCTATAGTTTTTTTGTATGTGAAGACAGATTCAAAGAATGAGTTAAGCAGGTCTGCTTTCTCTTTGCTGCCTGTTACTTATTAACTGACTGTTTCCTTGATTTTTTTTCTTATTATTTATGTGTTGAAAGAAACATTTTAAAATTATCTTTGACTTTTGTTGCAAGTCTTTGTTCATTCTGAGCCTTTGCTTTTCTGATTTCGTTTTTGTAGACTCTGGCTATCTGCTGATATTCTGCCTTAATTATGTATCCCTCTTTCTATTTTTTCTACTTGTCCTTTTTGTCTTTCAGTTTATCAGAGAGATCTTTGTGTAGCCATGCTGGTTTCTTCTTGGATTTCTTCTTTTTGTTTTTCAGTGCTATTCTGCTGGACTGGGCTTTTATGATCATATTTTTCAGAGTTTCCCAAGCTTCTTGAGTTGTTTTTCCCTTTAGGATTTTCATCTAAGAATCTTTCCCAAGTTCTCTCTAAGTTTGGTAAAATCAGCTGTTTTAAAATCTAAGACTGGTATCATTATATTCTATTCCTTGTGTTTACATTATGTTGAATTCCAGTATGACATGGTCACTCTCACCCAAGGTTCCTGTAGTTTCAACACCCTCAATCACTTCTTCTTTGTTCAAGAGAATTAAGTACACTATGGTTGTCTTTCTAGTTCCCTCCTCTACCTTTTGGGTGACAATAAAGTTGTCACCTTGGTTGGTCAGGAACCTATTCGATTTCTCACTTGGTGCAGAATTAGTCTTCTAGTTAATGCTAGGGTAATTGAAGTCCCCTATTATTATTATCCCTATTACTATAATACTATATACTATTATCCTCCAAAGAAAGATTGAAGGTCTTGAACGAGGTCCAGGCAGAAGAACGTCATGGCTTCAAAATCTAAGGGACTGGTTTGGACAAAACAACAGCACTTTTTCGTGTGGCTGTTGATAAAAATAGGATCGCCAACATGATGGCCAATGTTGGATGCCAAATTACCGTCCAGTCTCCAACCTTCGCTTTGTTGCGAAGGTTGTTGAGAGTGTGGTAGCACGACAGCTCCCTCAGTACCTGGATGAATCGGCTTATCTGGATCTGTTCCAGTCGGGCTTCAGGCCTGGGTACAGCACAGAAATGGCATTGGTCGCATTGGTTGATGATCTCTGGAGGGCTCGGGACAGGGGTTGCTCCTCTGTCCTGGTCCTATTAGACCTCTCAGCAGCTTTTGATACCATCGACCATGGTATCATGCTGCACTGGCTGGAAGAGCTACGGGTGGGAGGCACCGTGTTGCGGTGGTTCTCCTCCTTCCTCTCCGACCGGTCGCAGTCAGTGTTGGCAGGGGGGCAGAGGTCGACCCCGAGGCCCCTTGTATGTGGGGTGCCACAAGAGTCGGTCCTCTAGCCCCTTCTGTTCAACATTTATGGGTGAGATCATCCATGGTTTCGGGGTGAAGTACCATCAGTATGCTGATGACACCCAGCTGTACATCTCCACCCCGGACCACCCCAATGATCCCTTTGAAGTGATGTCCTGGTGCCTGGAGGCTGTACGGATCTGGATGGGGAGGAACAGACTCAGGCTCAACCCATCCAAGACCGAGTGGCTGTGGTTTCCGACATCCCGATATAGTCAGTTGGTGCCATCACTGACTATTGGGGGCGAGTCATTGGCCCCCACGGAGAGGGCTCGCAACTTGGGGTCCTCCTGGACTCACAGCTGTCTTTAGAAGAGCACTTGACGGCTGTGGTCGGGAGGCCGTTTTATCATGTTCGCCTGATTCACCAGTTGCATCCCTTTCTGAATCGGGACTCGTTAAATACGGTCACTCATGCCCTCATCACTTCCCGCCTGGACTACTGCAATGCTCTCTACATGGGGCTCCCCTTGAGGAGCACCCGGAGGCTCCAGCTGGTCCAGAATGCGGTCGCGCGGGTGGTTATGGGAGCGATGGGGCACTCCCATGCGACCCCCCCTCTTGCGCGAGCTGCACTGGCTCCCAGTGATCTTCCGGGTGCGCTTCAAGGTTTTGATTACCACCTTTAGAGCACTCCC
Organism: Pituophis catenifer annectens; assembly: GCF_029215685.1. NCBI lineage: Eukaryota > Metazoa > Chordata > Lepidosauria > Squamata > Colubridae > Pituophis > Pituophis catenifer. The sequence goes on along the minus strand of NW_027256884.1, from coordinate 56,056,310 downwards.
ATGGTTTAGGACCGGGGTATCTATGAGACCGCCTTCTGCCACCAGTGGCCTCTCATCGACCAGTACTCTCCCATAGAGAGGGGCTCCTCAGGGTGCCGTCGGCCAAACAATGTCGACTGGCGGCCCCCAGGGGGAGAGCCTTCTCTGTGGGGGCACCTGCCATCTGGAATGAGCTCCCCTCGGAGATACGGAGGATCCCGGACCTGCGCGCTTTCCACCGTGCCATCAAAACATTTCTTTTCCAGCAGGCCGGCCTGGCCTAACCTCTCTTGTAAACTTTTTTAAAATTTTAAAATTTTAAATTTGTCTTATGAATTTGAGGTGTTTTAAATTTTGTTTTTCGGGCCAATTATTTAATTGTATTTTAATGGTTTTTTAACATTTGTAGTATATGTATTTTATTTGGCTGTTCACCACCCTGAGTCCTTCGGGAGTAGGGCGGTATACAAATTCAATAAATAATAATAATAATAATAATAATAATAATAATAATAATAATAATAATAATAATAATAATAATAATACGCTGCGTGTTGTTGTCCTGTAACCAGGCAGACCAGCCCGAAAGGCTCTGACGAGCCTTAAATGGCTCTGGCGATCCAAGCTCTAACGATCCCAGCTTTGCCTGCTAATCAGGCAACACAGCTGGGATCACCAGAGCCATGGAGAAGGAAAAAACTTTTTTCCTTTCACATGGCTCTGGCGATCAAGCTCTGACGATCTGCTAATCAGGCAACTCAGCTGGGATCACCAGAGCCATGTAAAAGGAAAAATGTTTTCCCCCTCCAGCTTGCTTACCTTAGCTGCTAGTCGCAACGCTTGCCTTGCTTCGCTTGCCTGAATCCATTCCATCAGCAAGCCACTCCTTGCCTGCAATCAAGCAGGCAGGGAGTTATGGACTTCAACTCCCAGAATTCCTCAGCCAGCAAAATGAAGCTGGCTGAGGAATTCTGGGAGTTGAAGTCTACAAGTCTTAAAGTTGCCAAGGTTGGAGACCCCTGTTCAATTGGGTAAGCTTTTTTCCCCTTTGGGAAATAGTTAATTGGGGTTTTTTTTAATTATTCTTTTTTTAGACCTAGCCATTTAAAGTTTAGGAAGTTTTAAATTTAGCTGCTTTTATATAAAAATAAAAATAAAATAAAATAATATTTGTGCAGCTTTCTGAGATTTAGTGTGTTTCTGTAGTGTTTCGCTCTAACTACACAAACACACAAAATCTCACAAAGCTGTATGTGGAATTGTGTGTGTGTAAAGTGTGAAAGTTGTTTTTTGGGGGTTTTTGTGGCTGTGTGAGGTTCCTGCTTGTTGCGGGGCCATTTTGGGTCTAGCACAGCTGCTTTTACATTGTGGGTGAGCCAGTTATGTTGTGTTGTGTGTGTGTAAAGTGTGAAAGTTGTTTTTTTGGGGCTTTTTGTGGCTGTGTGAGGTTCCTGCTTGTTGCAGGGGCCATTTTGGGTCTAGCACAGCTGCTTTTACATTGTGGGTGAGTCAGTTGTGTTGTGTTGTGTGTGTGTAAAGTGTGAAAGTTGTTTTTTTTGGGGGGGCTTTTTGTGGCTGTGTGAGGTTCCTGCTTGTTGTAGGGGCCATTTTGGGTCTAGCACAACTGCTTTTACATTGTGGGTGAGCCAGTTGATGTTTTTTAATTTTTATTTGGTGTGCGTTGGAAGAGGGGTAGTCTTATACGGCGAGTATAGCCCAAACCCTATATTTTAACAGGAAAAGTCGGGGGTCATTTTATATGCCCAGTCGTCTTATACGCCGGAAAATACGGTAATCTCGCTTACATTTTCATAAAAAAATTTTCACCATTACATCTTTAAAAAAAAAAAATCCAAATAAAGACAAATGTTTACAACATAAATTCTAGCATCTTAATTAAACCATTCCATTATATCAAAAATCAATCCAGTTCTTTCCAAATTTTTCTCCATTGCTTCTTTTAACAATATCAAAATACAAATTTTAAAAAGTAATCTAACCTCTTAATCTAAATGTTTACCTTACTACTTTATCATCACCAATCTTAATTCCAAATATATGCAACTTAATTTTTATTTCCATTTATTAATCAAAATTCTTACTTAATATCTAGACCCATTCCATCCAATCTTCAAATCTTAAATTTTTACACAGAGATCTCAAAATTTTTTCATTTCATTTTAGTTATTTTCCAATATTTTCTTTTTCACCCTTTATATATATCTCCAACTATTGTTTAGCTAATTTCCAGCATAGTTCAGTTTGGCTGATTTCCAGCATTTTATCCTCCATAGCTCCACCTATTATTTGGCTGATTTCCAGCATATCTTGTTTTGGCTGAATTTCAGCATAATCTCCTCCATAACTCCGACTATTATTTGGCTGATTTCCAGCATTTTGGCTGATTTCCAGCATATTTTATTTGGCTGATTTCCAGCATCCTCCTCTCTACTCCCAACAATTGTTTGGCTGATTTCCAGCATCTTTTATTTAGGCTGATTTCCAGCATATTTTCCTCCGCATCTCCACTTCAGCTGATAACCAGCCTGTCTTATTTTAAGTATTTTCTTTTCAAAATATTTGTCTATTAATCAACAATTTCCAAATATACTCTTCCAGGGTGTTTCCCACCTATTTCTTAATATTAATCATTCAACATATGTTAAATTCAATCCCAAATTATTACTTCCATCTGTGTGTTATTATATCATCCAATAATTATTTAATCATTAACAATTAGTCATATTTATCCTCCTCAACTTTTTACAGTTTAAAATTAAAACATGTTACATCAAATTATACTTTTACAGAAATATCATTTTTGACCACTTTAACTTCATATTTCTATTTTAATTACTCTCTATTTTTTCCTATCTTTATTACACCATAGACACCTTCTGCTTTTATTTAAAACTCATTTAAACATTTAAGCATTGCCTGTTAATTTTATCAATTTTATTTCTTCATTTCCTTATCTGTCCATAATTATTCCAGTTCTAAATCAGTACTTCCGTGTTTAAAACTCTGTATATCATTGTAATTCTATTGTAGAATCTGTTCTCTGTAAAATCCATCAGCTTCCTCACTTTTGTTCCTGCGCCACATCTTTTGTTGCTACACAGTTAATTTAAGTTTTTTTTTAATTCCATTGTATTTCTTCTGTTCTTGTTATTCTTTAGACAGAATAGGAGTCCCAAAAATCCAAAGTTATTTTCAATGTAATCCAAAATAGCTAGTCAAAATGGTTTCTTTTCAAACAGAAGGCAAGTCTTTACAATCAACACTTTCGCTTAGTCACAGTTTCAGTCTCCATTTTAAAGCAATTATGTAACCATCCGTTTGTCTCGCTTCATCTGGTTTTTAAAGGTGTCAATCGCTTTTCTCTTTTCTGAAAAAATAAATCTGTTTCAATTTAAAGAGGATCTTAATTTTCTAATTATATTTCATTAATGGTCAATTCGTTCCAATCAATCTTTACTGAAGTAAATCCCTTAATGGGTCTTTAACCCTTGTTATTTCGTTACAAAATCTTCAAGCCCCACAGATATTCAGCTGCTGTTTAAGGCTAGGGGTCTTATTAGTAAATGTTTATGCTCAAAGCGCTGTTTCTCGCCTGGGTCGGTATCACTCACCCGGCTTCAACATGTCATTCTTCCTACCTTCCTCCTGTGCATTTCTTTTCCCGGTTTGTCCTGGCTTCGTGGCAGCTGCCATGGCTGCCATCCCCCCCACCGTCAACTCAGAGGGTTTCCTCTGGCCTCTGAGGAACTTGCCTGTTCCTCTCAGCCGCCCACGGTGTTCCTCTCTTTCCCCTGTCCCTACAGGACAGGTTCAGTCTGCAGACCTGTCGGCAGCAGTTCGTCAGTCAGGGTTTTCGCGGGGCTCATCAGAGCCTGCTATTTCTCTGACTGTATCACTGTGACGCCAAACCGGAAGGCCGCCCAGAAGGAGATTACTATTGTAGTGTGTTTCCTACATAGGTAAAGGTAAAGGTTCCCCTCGCATATATGTGCTAGTCGTTCCTGACTCTAGGGAGCGGTGGTCATCTCCGTTTCAAAGCCGAAGAGCCAGCACTGTCCAAAGACGTCTCCATGGTCATGTGGCCAGCATGACTAAACGCCAAAGGCCCACAGAACGCTATTACCTTCCCACCAAAGGTAATAGTGGTCCCTATTTTTCTACTTGCAATTTTTACGTGCTTTTGAACTGCTAGGCTGGCAGAAGCTGAGACAAGTAACGGGAGCTAGGGATCCGTTACGCGGGACTAGGGATTCGAACTGCTGAACTGCCGACCTTTCGATTGACAAGCTCAGAGTCTTAGCCACTGAGGCATTGCGTCCTTGTTTTCTACATATATTTGTTAATTGGTTAGCAAAAAATACATCTATTTTTTCTGCTTGGTTGGGTGGCCTGTAGTATACACCTATGACAATGTCATTCGTTTTTTCTTTTATATTGACCCTTATGCATCCTAGGAGGTTTTCGTCTTTGGTTTCGTACATTTTGTAGCAGCATAGTGGTCTTTTACATATAGTATAATTCCACCTCCTCTTTTATGGGGTCTGAGTTTTTTGAACAGTTGTATCCTTCTATTAGTATGTTCCAGTCATGGGTTTCATCCCACCAAGTTTCTGTTATTCCACCTATATCATATCTACCTTTGTGTATTAATAGTTCAAGTTCACCTTGTTTGTTCCCCAAACTTTGCGCATTTGTATATAGGCATTTGAGATCTTTATCTCTGACTCTGGCTATGCTTCGTATGTCTCCTATTTGATGCTTGAGTTTTTCTTCTTTCCCATCCCTCCTTTGCCTCATTATTTGATTTGTTTTCTAGGGGTTTTTGCTTGGAATTAGGTCTTGAAAATCCTAAAGTTTGGCCACCTTCCCTCCTCAATTTTAGTTTAAAGCCCTCCTGATAAGTTGAGCCAGTTGTTTTCTGAAAACATTCTTCCCAGTTTTTCTGATGTGCAGCCCATCCCTTGCCAAAAGCCCATCGTGGAGGTAGTACAGACCATGATCCAGGAATCCAAAGTTCTTTTGGCAATACCAACCCTTTAGCCCATGGGTCCTCAAACTACAGCCCGCGGGCCGCATGCAGCCTGCTGAACCAATTAATCTGGCCCGCGGAGCACCACGAGGTTGCTCCACCCACATCACCCCACCCACCCTTCAGCAGAGTGCAGGACTTGCCTTCAGGAGAGCTGCAGGCTGGAACCAAAAGGTAAGCTCAACAATTTTAGCCTGCAGAATGCTTGTGGATGTGTGGGGGGGGGGGGTTAGAAGAGGCAAAAAACAGGCAAAAATGGTCCGTTTTTTTTCAAAAAACGAGCCATTTTTGCTTGGTTTTAGCCTGCAGAATGCTTGTGGAGGGGGGGGGGGTTAGAAGAAGCAAAAAACAGGCCAAAATGGCCCGTTTTTGCCCAAAAAACGAGCCATTTTTGCCTAGTTTTAGCCTGCAGAATGGTTGGGGGGGCGTTAGAAGAGGCAAAAAAACAGGCCAAAATGGCCCGTTTTTGCCCAAAAAAACTAGCCATTTTTGCCTAGTTTTAGCCTGCAGAATGCTTGTGGAGGTTGGGGGGGTTTAGAAGAGGCAAAAAACAGGCAAAAATGGCCCATTTTTGCCCAAAAAATGAACCATTTTTGCCTGGTTTTAGCCTGCAGAATGGTTGTGGAGGGGGGGGCATTAAAAGAGGCAAAAAACAGGCCAAAATGGCCTGTTTTTGCCCAAAAAACTAGCCATTTTTGCCTAGTTTTAGCCTGCAGAATGCTTGTGAGGTGGGGGGGGGTTAGAAGAGGCAAAAAACAGGCCAAAATGGCCCATTTTTCCCCCAAAAACGAGCCATTTTTGCCTAGTTTCAGCCTGCAGAATGCTTGTGGAGGTGGGGGGGGGGGTTTAGAAGAGGCAAAAAACAGACCAAAATGGCCCTTTTTTCACCTTCACCGCCTCCACAAGATAGAGAGAGAGACAGAAAGAAAGAGAAAAGAGAGGGAGAGAGAGACAGAAAGAGAGAGGGAGGGAGGGAGAGAAGGAAAGAGAGAGGGAAAGAGAGAGAGAGAGAGAAAAAAAGAAAAAAAGAATGAAAGAGAAAGGGGAGAGGGGAGAGGGAGAGAGACAGACAGAGAGACGGAAAGAGAGAGGGAGAGAGAAGGAGAGAGAGAAAGAAAGATAGAAAGAGAGAGGAAGAGAGATAAAGAGAAAGAGAGGGAGAGAGAAGGAGAGAGAGAAAGGGAGAGAGAGAGAGAGAGAGAAAGAAAGCGAGGGGGAGAGAGAGAGGGAGAGTGAAGGAAAGAGACAGACAAAGAAAGAGACAGACACAGAAAGACAGAGAGAGAGAGAAAGAGAGAAAGAATGAAAGAGAAAGAAGGGAGAGAGAAAGAGAAGGAGAGAGAGAAAGAAAAAGAGAGGGAGAGAGCGAGACAAAGAGATAGAGAGAGACAGAGAGAGATTTCTCAAGCTCCTTGGGGCTGAGAAGAATTGCAGCAAAACTGAGTTTCCTGAAGTGGACCACTAGACTCCTAAACAACTGAAAAAACAATCTAGTAAAAAGAAAAGGCAATCAAAAGAGCAACATGCAAACAAAAGCAAATAAAACACCCCCAGGAGCAAAACAAATTAAAGTTTAATTTGTGTGCATTGTTCAATTGACTGTTAAATTGGCCCACCCGGTCACATGACCTAGCCATGACCACCTAGTCACATGACCACCTAGCCACGCCCTCCCAGCCGATCTGGCCCCCCAACAGTTTGAGGAACCGTGAATTGGCCCCCTGTTTAAAAAGTTTGAGGATCCCTGCTTTAGCCAGTGGTTCACTTCTAAAATTCTTTGTTCTTTTCCTGGATGTTGACCTTTCGTTGGCAGTACAGATGAAAAAACTACTTGTATACTTAATTCCTTAACTTTCTTGCCTAGCTGCTTATAATCACTCAATATTGTTTTCAGGTCCATTTTCATGTCATTTGTCTCTAAGTGTAGTAGTAGTAGAAATGATAGTAATCTCTGGGTTTTATTATTTTGGTTAGGTTCTTAGCCAAATCTTTGATTTTTGCTCCACGGAAACAACATACCTCTCTGGATTGACTGTCTGGTCTACAGATGGCTGGTTCTATTTCCTTGAGAATTGAATCTCCTATCACCAACACTCACCTTTTTTTTCTTAGGGAGGTTTGGGGTATTTTTCTACCTGTCACAGAAGCACTTGAGGATGCTACTTTTTAGGGACATTTGATGATGCTTCTTTTTTAGGTATCTGCATGTTTTCTTCCAGTTTTCTATGAAAACTGCATGTTTTCTATGAAATCGATTGCTCAGCACCAGGGGGACTGCATCAGAGTGTGTTGGGTTGAACAGGGGTTTTGTACTAGGTTTGTGTTTTTTTCTATGAGTGACATGTATTAGTCTCCAGAGCAATACCCCCATCCCCCTGAGATTAAAATTAAATTAGGGTGATCAATATATAATCTGAAAAATTTCCTAACTGCCATTTTATTACTAAAATAGATGCAGATGCTTTCCTTTTAATACGCAATGCTATCTTGTTTTTTCACCTAAGTATCTCATTTACTCAGATATCTGACTATTTATCTCAAAAGATTTTTTTTGCCCCATAGGCAGAGTTATATAATCAAAGGAGTAACTTTGTGTTTTTCCCCCCCAAAAATCCAAGCCCACATACCAGTTTTTTCTCAAATATTCCAAAATGCATGCTTAGGAGAAATAAAAATTAGCTACCATCTTAACATGAACATATGGAATCTGAGCTGTTAAATATTTCTAAATATTTCAGGAGGTAATTTTGTAAGACTTTCTTGGTTATCTCTCAATTAACTTTGTTTCTAAATAACTTCAGTCTGTATTTTTTTTTTATTTCCTTGTTCATTAAGTCCAATGCAGAAAGTGATAAAGAATTGAAAGTACAAGAAGAAAGAGCAGTAAAATAAAATACTCCATTGTTGAACAGGTAAAAAAAAAAATAAGCATGTACTATTCTTAGGACAAAATTGTAGTGTTAAAATTGTACTCTTTATAAGGAATATCAGTGACAGAATAACGGTCCATTTAGGGCTATCATTCCACTTGTTAATTAGAACATTATTAGAATAATTTGGAGCAGAATTTAGAAATATTTATTTTTATTCTAACAGTTAATCAGAAACACTTCGAATAAAAATAAATATTTCTGAATTCTGCTCCAAATTGTTCTAATAATATTCTAATTAACAAGTGGAATAATTTAATGCACATGCCAAATCAAACTAATCCACTATATAAAGATGAGCAATTTTAGTTGACCAGAAACTGTCCATTTTGCATACAGAAAGTATATACTAAATCATAAGACTATCTAGTTAAAATAAATTATTTGAAGTGCTTTATAACATTAGTAGAGCAACAATGAAGACCTATGAACAATTAGAATAGATGAAACTAGTCTAAATAGAATACATTTAAACATGCTGAATTCTTCTTGCGCAATTCCCTATGCATTTGGGCCAGGTAGTTCATTGACCTTTGATGGTGATCTGGCTTTTGTATGGAGGGTTATTATTTAACCAAGGCACCATGGGGTTATATTGTTACAAAGGTTTTAATCTTTGTATTCTGACCAGAATAATTGCTGTGAAAGTGTGGCTCTATAAATCATTTAAGTAAATAAATAACTTCCCTCCTCCATTTTTTCACAATAGCTGTTAGCAGTTTAAAATTTTCCATTTAATGGCTGTTGTTAAACATGTTGCCTTCCTAACAACTTTATAAACTATGGATTCAGTAGTTGAGAATAAGTTTTTCAGATTTGGCCATCATATTCACTTGAATTTCCATATTTTTTGGAATATAAGATGCACCTTTCCCCCCCTAAAAGAGGCTGAAAATTTGGGTGTGTCTTATACTCCAAATGTAGCTTTTTTGAAGCTTTTTTTCAGCTCTAACGAGGTGCTAACAAGGCAGTAGCAAGTGAAGGATCTTCCCAGCTTTGCCTGCTCCCTCGACTCTTCGCAGTGCTTTAACGAAGCGCTAGCGAGTGAAGCGATCTCTATGCTTTGCTCCGACTCTCAGCTGTTCTTTAGAAGCTTTTTTTCAGCCCTAACTAGGCGCTAGCCGAGTGAAGCAATCTCCCCTGGCTCTCTGTAGTCCAATAGATATAGTTCTAAACCAGTATATCACAGTGCATTATAATTTACAGCATGGTATGCTACAATTCATGTAAAGTTGAAGCAAGAGCTTGACAACCTGGTAAGGAAAAAAGAAAAGAAATATGCAAACTTGCTAGGAAGAAAGTGAAGAAATATGGTTGTTAGGCTTGTTTTCTTATTGCTGACTTTTTAACACTTAATGCCCATTGTTTGCCTTGTTTGTTTGATTGGATTTTAGAAAAAAAAATTAAATATTCAATAAAGTTAGATTAAATTTTAGTTATTTTTAAACATGCTGAGAAAGCAAACATGCCAATAGGGCTACTTTAAAAACCATTAACTGTGTTTTATTACTGAAGTTATCTTTTCTGATAATTTCAAAGATATGGTAATATGCACAGTTTTTTAAATTACAAAGATAACTGTAACTCTGTAAAGCAGGGGTGTCAAACTGAATTTCTTTGAGGGCTGGATCAGCTTTGTAGTTCTCCGCAGGCCAACAGGGGGGAGACAGAATGGATGTTTCTTGTAGCACCCTGCCGGCCAGGCCCCCCACATGTATGGAGGGTTATTATTTAACCAAGGCACCATGGGGTTATATTGTTACAAAGGTTTTAATCTTTGTATTCTGACCAGCAGCACTCTATCGGCCAAAAACGGGCTGCGCGGAGGCCCCGTGAGGCCTGTTTTCGGCCTCCCCGACCTCCAGCAGAGTGCTGCAGAAGGTCGGGTTGGCCGAAAATGGGCCGCGGTGGGGCTTCACATGGCCAGTTTTGGTCTGCAGAAGCATAGTGGGTTGGTCCTTTGATATTTCCAGGCCAGCCCCACGGGCCGGATTTAAACACCCCACGAGCCGGATTCGGCCTGTGGGCCTTGAACCCATGAACCCATGCTGTAAAGGCTTAACTTTTAAAATAGGAATTAGGATATAAATTCTGCTATGCTGTTCAGTGCGAGAAATCATACTTTGGCTTCTCCAGCAAAAATACCTTTCAGATAGAGACTTAGCTGATGGCAGTTGGAAAAAATACATTGAACAACTTGGAGAAGAAGCTGATCCAACATATGTTTCCTGTGTTCCCATCCATGCAATTAATAATTCTTGTTATTGTAAACAAAGAAAAAACTTCTACCCATAGGATAATGAACATTTACAGATTATTCAAAATACCAGTGTGTGTCTCTTTAACATCAAATAGGAATCTGGTTCTGCTCTTTTTAGCCGGTACACTCAGAAAGTCTCAAGGGTACTACCATATCTCTAAAGGTCAAACCTAAAGGCTAGCAGACAAATAACTGCTCCAGAGTCTAAATACAAGGCAAACAAGCAGTAAGAACACTAAAATATAAAACCATTTATTTAACTCTCTATTTACATAATAGAGGAAAACATTTTCATTTGTATTCCTTGTACATGATATGGCCATATTTCTCTAGTTCATTTCTATTCTATACATTATGTATCACAATCCACTATCAACCCATTTCCTTCATCTCTGCTTATAGAATTAGCCTTATTCAGCCTTATTTTTTTCTAAGAAGCAGTGATGGGCTTTCTTTTTTCCATAGTGAAACTGTACCTTTACTTCCCATGTGTCCAGAAATATTCTGAGTAATTAAAATAATACAGGCCTAGAGGAACCAATGGAATACTTCATCCATCCATCCATCGGAAACTAGGGCTTTGTTTCAATTAATTGGAAAATAGCACCAAAAAGCAAACAGATTTCTTCATACTGCTCCTGAATAATTCTGTCACATTTTTCTATTAAGTCAGAATTTAACTTTTGCCAGTCTGATTTCTGTGAATATATAAAGATGTAAAAGATTTGTTGCATTCCAGATCACTATAAGCCATATTTGAATATCCTAGAACAGGGATGGTGAGGATGTACTTCAAGATAATCTAATTTATATCATTATTCTTTTGAATATAGATGGATAGATAACATATAGAAATCAACACTTTTTTTAAAATTACAGAATCTATGAAGATTGAACCTGGTTTGCCACTGTCTTTGCTTTGGAAAGATTGGCTTGAAAACTGTCGAATAAGAAATACTATGATTGTGTTCTGCCAGCTTTGGACTTATGGTCAAAGTTCTGCATCATTATCTTAAGTTCCTTTGAGACCCGAGTCTCTGAATTCCCAAGCAATACTTGCAAAGAAATATGTTTAATTAAATTTAATGAGATGTAATGCTACATAAATGTTTAAGATTAGGCTACAAATTAATGTCAAAACTTCTAAGTCCCTTGTCACTGTTTATAGGCTTAATTAAAATGAATATTGAAAAAACATTGATCTCTTTGTTTTTCTTCTATTAATTACATTGTGCTATCTTACTAGCATTTGTATAGAAAGTTAAGAGAAAATGAATAACATTTTTGATAAAGTAACAAAGCTAACTTGTCTTGTCAAAGTTGGTAGGGGTAAAAAACAAAAATACAATACATTGTCTGAATTTTCCCTTTCCTCTGCAAATTAATTCTTCTGGATAACAGAAGTCAATGGGAAGTATATAATGGAGCATCTGTGAGCTTGCTTCTGTAGACTGATGGGAACAAAACTCCTTTAAGCGTTTTTTTTTTCCTTGCTTGAATGCACAGTTGAGTATAAGTTAGAATGTTCAACTGCTAGGAACTAATGATTTATTCTTGGGCATCAATAAAGAAAAATTATGCAGTATAGAAATCCAAATACCCAACCCTAGATTGGGGATGACAGATAAAATTTGGAGTGCTTACAGCTATTTGCATGAAATGTTTCTGATGGGGAAAAAAGATTAGCACAATCATAAAATACGTTTTCAATTTCAGTGTCAAATATACACATTTACAAATGAATTGAAACAAGCAAGCAAAATAAACACTGAGAATTTACATATGTTAAGGATATTAACATATTAACACTCAAACCAGAGACATTTTCTTTAAGACATTTTATTTTCAAATCTTGTACAATATCTTTGACAATTATGTGGAATTTTTTTTAGAATTCATCAAGAGGTTATAAAGAATGAGGTCTTCTGTGGTGGTCTCCCATGAGAGAAATGAGACCCACAAGCATGTATCTCGGGATGAGAGCCAAGAGCTGACTCCGTGACCCTCTTTTATTAGAAATTCATCAAGCTCATTATACAGCATCATAGCAAGGTGGGATTGGGGGTGGTTACATGATCGGGTTGCATACACTCATATTATAGTAGACCCTTCCCAGGCTGGTACGACCCTTCCCAGGCTGGTACGAAAATAATCATGTAGGTATTTCTTGGCCTGAGCAGTCGGGACTTTCCAGATGATGTCAACATCCTATTTCCTTGCTGTGGCAAGGCCTACGGATAATTCTAATATGCAAGTATATTTCTATACAACTATTCCCACATCTCCTCCTTTTCTGTTTTGTTGAGATTGGCTTCCTCCAGTTCCAGAAGGGCTTTGGTTTCACTTATCAGGACGTCCTTCCTATTGGAGGGAATAAAACCTTTGCACACTTGCAGAAGGGAGGGGAGACATTGGACACAACAACAAAGCAAAACAAGCAATACGATTATAGATAAAATGGTTGGCATAATTGATTTTAACCAAGAACCATCCGGGAGCCATGACCAAAGGGCAGCCCAGATGTCAATGGCGCCAGATCCACCCGGATGATAGGGGATTGTTTTTGATCATGTTTTCCATATGTTCTATGGTGTGAGTGATGTTATACTGATAATCAGATACATAGGCACAACAATGTGAGTGTATGAGGGCACAAACGCCTCCTTTAGCTGTTAACATAATATCTAAGGCATATCGGTTTTGTAAGACTACCTCCCTGATTTCAACCAGTTCTTTGTTCATCAGCTTCAGCACCTTGATAGTCTCGTTGAACATATGTACTGTCCAGTTATTTAATAAATGAAGATCCCGATAGTTCATTGCCACCCCGAGATTGGGCAAGATGCCTCTGGATATCTAAGTTTTTAGTGACCGCCGAGTTCCATGTAATAGTCCGATAACAATTGGTATAAGTCCCCATGTACGTGGCATTAGTGGACAGGCCGGCGCTGCTGAAACAAAAACGGGCTGGCTCTAAAATCCGGGTAGGGACAGCATATGTGTGCTTAAGCAGGGCTGTTGTGTGGCGCCACAGGAATGTCCATCCGGTCTCTTTGAAAAGCACACTATGAAGTGCCAAGCCTGTTTTCCCATCAGAGGGGATGTGCATGCAAATCCAACAGTTAGTTTTATTGAGAAGTAAAGCAACTTTATTCAAATCTCTCACAAATGTGTTGCTGGCCCATGTCTCTGGATCACTGGTCACAATGACATGGTTAAGTGATCATATATGGACGAACACAGCGAGCAGGAGTCCATATAATTTCGCCATTGTCGTCGACTGCAGCGTAGCCCCGACCCCAGGTGACAAGAGAGCCCGGGCCTTTCCACGTAGGATCTGGAAGACGGCGGTAATAAACTTGCGGTTGTGGAAAGTCTATAGGAGAAGCAGAAAAGTGCCGACTTGCGGCGGTTGACCCGGGGGTGCCGGAAACATTGAGGAAGTTGAGGGTAAACAAGACAAGGTTCAAGGTATTTTGTATTCCAGGCAAGCCGGGGGTATTTTCCCCTTTCTGTTTTTTATGAGCATCAAGGGCCTTTTTTAGGGTCTGATTAGCCCGTTAGTTGTATGGCATTCCAAACTTGTGTAAGATGGACCAGTGGTGGCAAAACTGTGCAAAGGCAGCACTAGTATATGCAGGGCCATTGTCCGTTTTTAATTGTTTGGGATTGCCCAGAATACTAAAAGTCCGAATACAATGATTAATAACATGTTTGGTGGCTTCTCCCCTTTGTGGGGATGCCATGATGAATCCTGAATAAGTATCCACAGAAACGTGCAAATATTTCCATGGGGCAAAGGAAAGGTATTGAGTCACATCCATTTGCCAGATTTCACAAGCTTTGAGACCTCTAGGGTTTACACCCATAGGGATAGAATGAGCTTGTTGACTACAGGTAGGACATTGTTGTATGATGGCAGTCGCTTCGGCTGCCATGAGACCAAATTGTTTCGCCAATGCTTTTTTATTTTGATGAAAATAAGCATGACTGTCCCATGGTGTGATGGGAGACATAACCATGAGTGCAGTTGCAGCAGCATCGGCTTTGTCATTTCCCTCCTGGAGGGGGCCCGGGAAGGGCTGATGACTTCTTATATGAGCCACAAAGAATGGCTGAGTTCTGTCAGAAATAAGTTTCTGTAAAGTGAGCATTAAGGTTAATAGATCAAAATCTAACGCAGGAGACAAATAGGAATAATAAATTTGTTTTATAATTTGAGTAATATACTCTGAAATATAATTGGGTATGAAAGTATTTGAAACTTCAAAAATTTCCAGAAGGAAAAAGAAAATCAAAATTGCACTCTGAGCCAAAACAGTGAAACTGCAAAGGCAGGTATCAGATATCACCCTTTACCCCGCCTTTCTCAGGCTGGTTCAGCAGAGAAAAAAAAATGGTGAAAAGAACAAAAACCCGTAGCCCCCCTCTTCCTGCCTCTTACAGTGAGAGAAAGGAAAAAAAATTTTTTTGTTAAAACGGACAATCAGTTAGAGCACACTGAAGAGATGAATTATTCTGAAGATAAAAGTGAAAGTCAGATTTTGAGATAGAAAGAACAATATTTATTAAATCAGTTCCATTTCTTCGACAGGCTGGAGTACGCCCCAAGGTTATAATTTCAGCAATAGCTTGAATAAAGGGTAAAACATTTTTAGATGGTAATGAGGCAAATAAAGCCATTCAATACAATATACTTTTTGCTGTTCTAAAACAGCCAATACTCCCGTGGGCCGTTTACTAGTAGGAAATATTAACAAAGATAACTGACAATTTCTATGAGGAATACAATCCACAAACTGAATACTCAAGATGTTATTAATTTTCTCAACTGTAGTAAACACTACAGATGGAACTATAATTAAATCTCCTGGCTTTTTTCCTTTAGTCAATAACTCAAATAATGGACTAAGTAAATGCATAGGTAAAGAAAAATATGGGCGGACCCAATTAATAGTACCCAGAAATTGTTGCAAATTTACTAAGGAAATAACTTTGGGTAACTAAACAAGGAAAAGCCAGAGCAGAAAAAGATTGCAATAGTTTATGCCCTAAATACAGATAAGAAGCGTACAGCTGTATTTTTTCTGGGGCAATTCAATATCTCTATTGAATTCAGACTACAAAATTTTATATGACAATTATGGCCGAATGATTAATTCGTAGAAAATTTTATCCACTCTGATCAAAATGGCTTTCTGCCCAGACGATATATAAGAAATAGTATTAGGATTATATTAGATATCATAGAATACTATGAGCTACACAATGAAAAACAGATGGTACTAATATTCGCTGATGCACAGAAAGCATTTGATAATGTTAAATGGAAATTCATTTTAAATCAACTAAAGTATATGGAATTGAGGGAAAATTTATAAGGATGTGCAGAGCAATTTACAAAAAGCAAAAGTATTAATGGGGAAACAACAAAGAACTTCCAAATTCAGAAAGATACGAGACAGGACTGTCCACTATTGCCACCACTGTTTATTTTATCATTAGAAGCATTGAATAGAGTAATTCGAGAAGATATCCAAATTAAAGGTTTGAAGATCAGAAATGAAAATTTTAAATTACAAGTGTTTGCAGACAATCTTGTCTTTATCATTGAAGAGCCAATGCAATCTGGTGTATGGCTGATGGAAGTATTGGAGGAATATGGGGAGGTAGCTGGCTTAAAGATAAATAAGGATAAAACAAAAATGTTAGTAAAAAATATGATGGAGGAGCAAAAAAGAGACATAGACGGAAAAATTGATATTCATATAGTTTAAAAAATTAGATACATAGGGATCCAATTGACATCAAGATGCGTGACACTTAAAGAGGAGAATTACGATAGACTAATTGAGCAAATTAAAATTGATTTAGAAAGATGGGGAAAACTGCAACTCTCCTTTATAGGGAGGATTGCTACGATTAAGATGAATGTGCTACCTAAAATTTTATATTTATTTCAATGTATACCAATCTGGCTCAAAAAATATTTCTTTATAAATTTGAATAGAATTATAGCAAAATTTATATGGCAGGGCAAAAAGCCAAGAATTAAATTAAAATTATTACAAGATGCAAAAGAAAGAGGAGGATTTGGCCTTCCAAATCAGGAAAAATATCGGCAAGCTGCAACCCTGGTTTGGTAAGTGATTGGCTACACCTCAAAAATAGAAGACTGTTGACACTAGAAAGACATGACCTTCAAACAAGGTGGCACGCTATCATCTGGGAAGAGAAGCATAAGGTCCACCGATACTTCCAAAGGCATTACATTAGGAGGGCACTTTTAGATATTTGGATCAAGACCAAAAGAAGTAATTATATAGATATCCCCAATTGGATATCGACAGTAGAAATACTCACATCCGAATCTTCTCAAAATGGGAGAGGCTATTACATATAAAGAATTACTAAACGTGAATGGGAATTAAAATCAAGGAATAAGTTAAATGAAGAAGGAATTGAATTAGAATGGTGGATATACCTACAAATACAATCCAAATTTATGAAGGACCATCTCCAGCCGTTCTCCCATCGTCCTGTGCGCTCTCACAGAGTCGGCCTCCTCAGGGTGCCGTCGGCCAAACAATGTCGGCTGACGACCCCCAGGGGGAGGGCGTTCTCTGTGGGAACCCCGACCCTCTGGAATGGATTGCCCACTGAGCTCAGGACAGCCCCCGACCTTCTTTCCTTCCGTCGTGAGCTGAAGACGTGGCTCTTCCGCCAATTAAACTGATCCGTTTGGGGGTACACTGGTATAATTTTAAATTGTTTTTAATTGGGTTACTGATTTTAATTTGGTATTGTATTGTGATTTGTATTGAAGTTGTCATTTTGTAAGCCGCCTTGAGTCCCTAGGGAGAAAGGCGGCATTTAAATCGCAATAAATAAATAAATAAATAAATAAATAAATAAATAAATAAGAGCGGGATATTAAATTAGAACCATCAGAACTGGATAAAATTTTATTAAGCACAGAGAGAAAGGCCATAAAAAATTGTATCACTATTTATTAGAACAAGATATGCTTGAAGAACAAGTTAAGGAGACGATGATAACTTGGAGTAGATGTTTTGGGTACAGTATTGATTTGGATAATTGGCAAAACCTGTGGGAAAAAAAATATCAAAATTACACCGGCGGCTTCTTATAAAGAAAACCTGTATAAAATGTTTTACAGGTGGCGCTTCCCACTCACAAGATTGGCAAGAATTAGTAAAAAATACTACCCAATTTGTTAGAAATGTGAGGGGGATCTAGGGTCATACTACCATATGTGGTGGGAGTGCTCAAAAGCAAAAAGTTTTTGGCAGCAAATAAGGAGCTGGTTAGAAGAGATGTTAATGTTCAAAATAGAAGTCAAGCCGGAATTTTTCTTACTGGGCATGACAGATGGCAAATATGATAAAAATGTAACCTATTTAATATTGCATATACTTACCGCGGCAAGATTAGCATTTGCTCAAAAATGGAAGTGTAAAGAAATACCCTCAGAAGAAGAAGTAATACACAAAATTTACAGCTGTGCAGAGATGTACATACTTTAGAACTCAAAGACAAAAGTGAATCAACATACTATGAAGTCTGGAATAAATTTTATAATTGATTAGATAAGAGGAAGAGTGCCAAAAACAAGGGATAATGAATGTCTGGAAATGTATATATCAGTGTATATCAATATATCAAGGTATACTGAATTTGTGAATGTAATATAGGTTTACTAAATATATGTATAGCTGTTTAGGAAGTAAAATACTGTATACTTGATATATAATGAAATAGGAGATATGTAAATTTGTATATAGATTAAGGAATATATTACTTATTAACTTGAATTTGACGCAAATGTTAGAAACCAGAGACGTTGAGCAATGCCCATTGTTTTACTTTTAAAAGTAATAAATTTTTTTTTTTTTTAAAAAGCAAACGGAGGACCCAATCTTGCCTATAGAACTGTTTTTCTATAAAGATGGGGTAAATATGACTGAATTCAGTTACGCAATTTTCTATTTAATACAGTGCACTCTTTTAAGGAAATTTTGCTACTTGATTCTGCTGAATGCCTTAATTTGGTTATTTGAAAAGAACCCTCTAAGAAAAGAATAGTCTTTATTTTGAGGCTTTTCTATTTTTTAATAATGATACATGTTAAAGAACCAAAAGCTAGTCTCATTTCTTCTTATAGTAAAACCACAGAAACTGAATTTCCTGCTAAAAAGCTGTGCATATAATATGTATCTTCCAATTTACGCAGTACTGTAATGAAGAAAGAATAGACTGAAACCAAAATGAATTGTTGCATCTTTTCAGTAAAGCTCAATAGAATTTTTTTCAATGTTATTTCATGCTCATCAAATCATTGCAGCCAACATGATTATTGATGGTAATTCAGTTAACATGCATGTATCCTACTGAGAAAAATCTGAACAATGTCATGGATTTGATACCAAAAGATTTTATGTTATTTATTTAGTTAACAAATTTATATGCCATCCAATCAGATGATACAGTAATAAAATTATTTATTATTATTTATTTTAACCCTCCTTTATTATTTCTACAAATAAGGCAGAGAATATACCTAATACTCCTTCCTCCTCCTATTTTCACCACAACAGCCCTGTTAGGTGAGTTGGACTGAGAGAGAATGTCCTAAGGTCAACACAGGTGGCTTTCATGGGACTAGAACTCATGAACGTATACTTTCTAGTCTGTGCCTTAACCAACTGACTGTAAAGTCTACAGATTCTATAAAGACTGAATGAAAAAGTATGACTTGTACTTGACTACTAAATTGTAATAAGGAAATAGCCTGTTCTATATTACTGAAATAATAAAGCAGTTTGCCTGAATTATCAAGTTGTGTATTATATTTGCTTGTTGAATGCTGTCAATTGAGTTTCCAGAATCTGAGTATTAGCAGATAATCTATTGAACATGAGCTATATATTGCCCCTGAAGAATTGTTTTGCATCCATTTTTTTTCATTTGCAATTGAACATAGGACAAATTGTAAAATAGAAGCATCAGTACTTTGACTTCTTGGCTCAAATTCATCTCTTAAGAGACATGGATTTTTATCCCACTGTCTCCTATAATATGATAATTAAAAAATGAAGGTAATATGGAGGTACCACCTCGACAGAGGAAAAAGGATAGGGAAGGATATGTTACCTTTTAATCATTTATCCCTGTTTCTGAATTTTCCAGGAAAACAACTGGCTAATTTTTAAAATGTGGAACAGTTTGCCAAATATTTTGTAGAAAACCTTAAAGGAAGAAAAAACATCTCAACAAGATGGGTTGATGGAAATATAGGAAAGCAAGTACTGTATATTTGTGGACTTTATATATATATATATATATAATGTATTTAGCCTATAGGTCAGCCAATAGTGGTAACAGTAGAATCAGTAAATAACAATCAAATATTCTGCAAAATCAGAGGCAGTTTGATGCTAAGGCACTAAATCAGGAGCAGGGGAACTTGATAGCTAGTTCTGCCTTTGACATGGAAGCCAGCTGAATGTCTTTGGACCAGTCACTTTATCTCAGCCTAAAAAGAAGGATCATAGGAACTCCCTCCAGAATTTTGCTGTGAACTGGACCCCTCGGTCAGAGATGATTCTCCTGGGGACTCCATGCAGGCGGTAAATGTGTTTCAGGAACAGTTTGGATAATTGGCGGGCTGAGGGTAGCCCGCTGCAGGGTATAAAGTATGCCTGTTTGGAGAATAAGTCTATTACAGTCCAGATCACTGTGTTGCCACCACTTCTCGGCAGTTCTACTATGAAATCCATCGCAATCTCCTCCCATGGTCTTGTTGGTTCAGCTACTGGTTGCAGCAGCCCGGGAGGGCATCCTGGTCGTCCCTTCATAGTGGCGCAGACGGTACAACTTTTTACGTAACTGTCTACATCCTTTCTCATGTGGGACCACCAGAACTGTCTCCGTGCTAAGTGCAGAGTCTTTAGGAAGCCAAAATGTCTCGCTGGTTTGACATCATGGCTCCTCTTGAGGATCAGGGTGCGTAGAGTCTGTGGGACATAGAGTTTTATCTCCTTCCATGCTAGGTCATCCCTTTTTGTCAAGAGATGTTGATTGTCTCGAAACCAGGGGTCTGCTGCTATTTTGGTTTTTAGTCTTGTAGTTAAGTCACTTGCAGGTTGGCCCTGCTGGTCGCGTCGTTGCCGTCAGGTGACCCACTGCTTGGGTGGAGGGGATGATGGCATTCACTACCTGCTCCCGCTCACTGTTGTATTGGGGCATCCGGGAGAGGGCATCAGCCAGAAAGTTCTTCCCCCCTGGGATGTGCTTGAGCTCGAGGTTGAAGTGATTGAAGTATTGAGCCCACCGGATCTGCCTGGGCGACAATTTCCATGGGGTTCTGAGGGCCTCCAGATTCTTATGATCAGTCCAAACTTCGAACGGTTTCTGGCCTCCCTCTAGTAGGTGCTGCCAGGTCAACAATGCCCATCTCACTGCGAACGCTTCCTTCTCCCACGCCGCCCATCGCCTCTCCGTGTCAGTGAGCTTGCGGGAGGTGTAGGCACAAGGTTGTAGATTACCTTGGCTGTTCTTTTGGAGCAGCACAGCCCCCACTGCCACATCGCTTGCATTTGCTTGGATAACAAAGGGCTGTTCAGGGTCAGGATGCTTTAAGACAAGTTCTTTTGCAAACATCTCTTTTAGTGTCTCGAATGCCCGTTGGCAGGTCAGGTCCCACTGTAGGGGTTGTCCCGGGTGGGGTTTCATCGCCGGACTCCCTGTCTTCAGGAGGTCCATCAGAGGTTTGGCAATTCTTGCAAACGAGGGGATGAATTGTCTGTAGAAGTTCGCGAACCCTAGGAAGCTTTGCAGTTGTCTGCGGGTGCGAGGGGGCTGCCACTGTAGAACTGATTGGACTTTGGCTGGGTCCATCTTTATTCCTTCGGTTGATATTCAGTAACCTAGGTAGTCTAGTCGTGATTGGTGGAACTCGCATTTTGACAGTTTGACATACAGGCTTTCCCTCAGCAGCTTTTCCAGCACTTGGCGGACAAGGAGTACATGTTCGTCTATGGTCTCCATGCAAATGAGAATGTCATCTAGGTAGACGAGGACCCCCTTATAGAGTTGGTCATGTAGAACTTCATTTATCAGCTGCATAAACACCGCTGGGGCTCCCTGTAGCCCAAACGGCATCACCTTGAATTGAAAACTCTCCAGGGAGCAGTTGAATGCTGTCTTCCACTCGTCTCCTTCCCTGATGCGTATTCGGTAGTAGGCTTCGCGGAGGTCTAGTTTGGTGAAAACCTTCCCCTTGGCCAGGTGGGCTAGCATGTCTTTCATGAGGGGGAGGGGATATAAGTTGTGTACGCAGACCGCATTGATACTACGAAAGTCAACTACCAGACGCATAGAGCCGTCTTTCTTCTCTTTAGAAAGGACCGGTGCTGCGACTCGCGGTTTGGCTGGCTCAATGAAACCTCTTTGTAGGTTCTTGTCTATGTAGTTTCGCAGTTCTTGCATTTCACGGGGCGTCATGGCATACAATTTAGGTTTAGGTAGTTTCGTCCCAGGGATGATTTCGATGGCGCAGTCAGCATCGCGGTGGGGGGGTAGGACGTCACACTCGGCCTCGCTAAATACCTCTGCAAGGTCTTGGTACTCTTTTGGGATCTGTCTTGGTACTCTTTTGGGATCTGTCCTGCTTCATGGGAACTGTCGGATGTGGCCCCCAGCTGCTTTGCAGTGCCCTTTGGGAGGGGCCCTTGTATCGGCGCCATCTTCTTTTGTTCAGGCGGAAGAAGTTGGGGCTCGAGTGTGGGGGGCATCTGTCCTGGTTGGAGTGGCAGAGGTTGGGGCCCCTTTGCTATCCTCAACCTGCGGGTCCCCTCTTGCCACCAGATGATTGGGCCCCATTTATCCAGCCACGAGAGTCCCAATATGACTGGGTCTGTCATCTTGGGGGCTATTATGAACCGAATCATTTCCCAGTGATCTGCTAGCTCCAGCCTCACGGGCTCAGTCAAGTGTGTGGCGTAAGTTCCCCCCACTAGGGACTCATCAACTTGTTCAAAACGAATTGGGTGTTTGAGCTTTTTAGCTCGGATCCCCAATTTTAGGACTGTGGGTAGGTTAATCAGGCACCTCGTGCTGCCAGAGTCTATTAGGGCTTGGAAAGTCCCTTGGGTCCCTGTTTTCGGGGCTGTTAGCCGTATGGGGAAAAGAAAAGGATGGACGGGTCCACTCACCATCGGGTTGTCTTCACCCTCGTCCTCGCTGTCATAAGATTCGGGGGATTGATCTCCCTCATCTGGGATTCCTCTTGTTTCGGTCAGGTGAGCGAAGACCTCCGGGCCCTGGGGAGCTTTCCGTGGCACGTGGGTGGCGCGTTTGGTCATGCCTTGTTCCGGTCGTGCCTTGAGCGGTGGATCTGGTCTCGGTCTAGGGATTCCACACATTGCTGCCAGGTGACCAATCCCCCCGCATCTGTAGCAACTTAGCGGGTTCCATGGGGCGGCTGGCCTCTGGGTGGGCTGTGGTGCTGGGGTTCCTCATCTGCTGAGTGACCCCTGGTCCAGTTGGCCTCTCTCCTTGCTATCTGGTTGCTTCGACATGTTGTTAGCCCGCAGCCCTCTGTCTACTTTTATCGCTACCCGGAACCATTCGGAGAGTCAGTTCGGGATGTCTCGATAAGCGGTCACTTGGGCAATTCTCTTATCTAGGCTTGTCCTAAACAAGTACACCAGTAGTCGCTCTGGTAGGGGAGGCAGGGTCCCAATGACTCTCCTGAATTCACAGATATGCTCTCTGATGGGCTTCCCCTTCTGCATTAGGTTTCTGAGCTCGTCTTCCACATAGAGGTCCTCCTCTGCCTCCTCGAAATGGGCTCTTAGTAGTTGTAAGAACCCGTCTGCGTCTTGCAGTTGGGGGCCCCTGCGTCTTGCAGTTGGAGGCCCTGTAGAGGGCTGCTGACCACCTTCTTGCTTCTCCCTCCAACCCTTCTGAGATAGCACTCACTAAGGCTCTGGGGAATGGATAGAGGTGCCCAAAATGCTCTATGTAGATCTCAGCGGTGTCGAGGAATTGGGCTAGGTGGTCTGGGTCGCCATCAAACTTCCCTCTGAACCGGAGTGGTTCCTCCCTCACTGCCCTCTCCTCCCTGTGCAGGGCTCTGTAAGTCTGGCCTCGGTGCTGATGGTCCTCTTCCTCATCCCTCATTCTAGGGTAGGGAGGTGCTGTCCCATCTAGGCTGCTCTGATTGCTGGGCCAGGGGGGAACCCATGGATGCACTGTTGGGCTCCTTCTCCTTCTGCTGGGGAGGGGGGAAGGGCTGCGCTTCAGCCTATGGCCTCTCGGTTCAGCAGCCCAAACTGGTTCCCTCTTTTCCTTTGGTCTGCATGATGGCTCCTCCTCTCGAAGGATGGCACGGTCAAATTTCTCCTTCAATTCATCTATGGGGTTATCGAGTGGCTTCCTTAAAATTTCTTGGTGTCTGGCTTGCTGCCAGTCCCATAGCCAGTCGGCCCTCCCAATTCACTTAGGGGTTTCCCCTTCCCCTGCATCTTTGGGAAGGGAAACTCAGCCTCTGCGGCTTTTGGCAAAATATCTGGATACTTATCTGCCTTCTTCTTGGTTTGTAGCTTTGCCGGGGGAGACGGGGAGGGTTTAGACTTTGTAGTTTCCAAGCTGGCTGGAATCACGGCTGGCTCTTCTTTAGTTGCTTGAATTAAACTTTCCTCAGACAGTTTAGCTCCAGCCATGGCGTCAGGTGAAGATCTCCATTCAGTCCATATGTCTGGGAGGGAACTGGAGGATTGGAGGTCAGCCAGCCTGGCTTGGAAAGGAGTTTCGGCTGTCTGTCAGGTTCCGATGTTATCTCAAATAAATTTCATTCTCAGACACAAAGTCTTTGATGAAATCTCTTATTTATTGAAGAATAACGTCCTGAACTCATTTGCAGCCAAAACTGATCCTCTGATCCCAAACCTCTCCCTTTCCATTCCTCAAATCTCAGTGTCTCATTGGCCATCTTCCAAGTCCATCTTTCATTTCAGTTACTTCAAGTCACAGGAATTCCCCCCTCCTCTCATCACCTAGGTGACGTTATCTGCCGGGAGGAAAGAACTGGGTGAAAAGTCAAGCTACTACTTAACAGGCTCTTTCCCACTCATTCATGTCAGCGCTGGGGAAATCATAGTTTGGAACGCTGACAGGAGCACCCTAAACGGGAAACATCCCAGAGGGCAGTTGAAAGCAGTTTTCCATTCATCACCTTCCTTAATCCGAATTCTATAATACGCCTCCGACAAGTCCAGCTTAGTAAAAATCTTTCCCTTGGCCAGGTGGACTAGCATGTCTTTCATGAGGGGCAGTGGGTAGACGTTTTCTACACAAATCATGTTCAGGTTCCAATAGTTGACCACCAGGCAGTAAGACCCATCCTTCTTCTCCCAGAAAAGCACTGGGGTGGCTACACGTGGCCTATCTGGTTGGATGAAGCTGTGTTTTAGGTTTTTATCGATAAAGTCTTGTAATTCCCCCAACTCCCGGGGGGTCATGGGGTAGATTTTTGGTTTAGGAAGCTTTACCCCAGGAAGAATTTCTATACTATAGTCTGTAGGCTGGGGGGGGGCAGCACATCTGACGCCTTCTCACTAAACACCTCCTGAAGGTCCCAGTACTCTTTTGGGATATTTTCCTCCCCCATAATGTGTTCCATCGCAGTTGCCACCCCCTCGTTCGCCACTTTGGCCATGCAATAGGGGTTCTCCTCTCTCTTCCTTTGTTGATTAGAGTGGATGCGCGCCATGCCCGTCTTCCAATTTATGCGCAGGTTCCATTTTTGGAGCCAGGGCAGCCCAAGTAGTAGGGGTCGTTCCATGCCAGGGCCCACAATAAAGCTCAGTGTTTCTAGATGATCTCCCATCCTCATCTCAATCGGTTCGGTTACAAAATGGGCTGGGCTCCCCAGCTACCAACCCTGACAGAATGTGATGGGTCTTTTCATCGTTTTTAGTCTTAGACCCATCTTTTCCACAATCTCAGGGCTGATGACACATGTGGTGCATCCCGAATCTAGAAGGGCCTTTTGGTACCTTTAGTTCTACTGGGATGGTCATGGGTCCCCCATTACCAGGAGGTCTTCGTTGGAATCGGTTTCAGTTTCACTGTCATCAGCGTGGGTCAGAGTTCCCAACTCACCCTAGTTCAGGGGAGCGAACTCAACAACTTCTATCCCTTTTAGGGCGGTTTCGCGGGATTTCGCGGGATTTTTGTCAGCTCTCTTCCCTCCACTAGGGGTCGCCTTGGGTCCAGGCTTAGAGAAACACTCAGCCGCACGGTGCCATTCCTTTCCACCTCTGAAGCACGCGGAGGACTTCGGCTTGAAGCCTGCCGGTCCCACTGCATCCTTTGGAGCCCCCTTGTGGGATGAGGAGGATGGTTGGCTCCAGGTGCACCCACCACGGAAACGATCTCTGGCCAAGTCGATCTCCACATCAGCGGCCAGCACATACCAACTTTGCAGATCCTTAGGGGCCCTTCGGGAGCAGCAATCCTTGTAGACATCCTCATTTAAGCCATCTTTATAGCTCTCCAGCAGGGCTACTTCTGACCACCCTCTCATGTAGGGTGCCAACTCGCGGAATTCCTGGGTGTACTCCGCCATCTATCTCTGCCCCTGATGTATGGATTTCTTTCTAATTCTCACCCTTCGCTCGGCTAACAGGTCCTCAAAACGCGTCCTGAGGGCTGCCATGAACTGGTCATAATTTCTCATCAGAGGAGAATCTTCATTATGAAGTCCCACCATCCACTCAACTGCCACCCCCTCCAGGGGGTCTGGTAACGCACCTCACATGTGCGGCATCTGAGGAGAAATCCTCCCCCCAGTCTTGCATGTGGTTCCACCCTTGGGTTAAAAAGAATCCCAGTCCTTTCGGATCTCCCTCGTATCTTACTGATAGCAAGGGAATTTTGGCCTTGCTTTGCCTCCGTGGCCTCGGCGTCTGGTAGTTGTTACTCCTTGGGGGGGTCTTCTCCACTCTGGTAACCTCCCCACGCCCAGCGACCATTTGGCTCTTTCCGGCTTTTCCTCCAGCTGTAAATCAGCCATCCACTCTGAAGCCTCCCAGCCGGGGTGTGATGGGGAGGTCGTGGAACCAGCAGCTCCCATATGCTCCTGGTTGCTGTCTTGGTCAGACATTCTTTGCTCAACCCCCACGGTAGTTTTCTGGGATGGCTATTAATTGCAGACCTTGCTTAATGTCAGGTATGCCTCCTTTCAATACTCAAGAAAGAAAAACCCCGACTCCATTTTCATAGAGAAAGGTACTTTTACTGAGTATGAACTGAATGCAACCAACGAAAAGCAAGGTCTGGGGTAATAGGCGAAAAAATTGTATATAGAAAGCATCCTTAAAACCCTCCCCCCAATCGTCTGGTCAGGGTTATCCAATTCACATCCCCCCCAAGGGTCATGTGGGGTGCAGCTTCTGATGGTTCCATTCTCCTGGTATGCCACGCCAGTTGACCTTGAGTGATTATCAGCGCTCTTCCCAGCTGTGGAGAGACGCTGAGGAAAAACTTTCTTCATTTACTCCACCAGCTCACTTTCCCCCCCACCAGACATCCAGACAGCTCCCCCCTCCCTGCGTTACAATGGCAGCCAAGCAAGCAAGCAATAAAAAGGTGGAGGCTGACAACATGCTTCACATGATAACATGTGAAGAGACCAAGCCAGATTGTTAGTTATCTGCAACCCCAGATACTTAATACTATTGATCACCTTCACAGCTGCAGCCTTGATACAAAGTGGAGTATGACTATGCCAGCTCTTTCTAAAATCAACAATGATCTCCTTTGTTTTCTTAACATTTTTAGAGTAACTCCATGCAAAAAAAATCTTGTTTGCACTGTCCAGAAAATAGAATATTTGTATCCTGCTCTGATGCCCCCAGCTGCAAATGTAAACTTAGCAATACAGATATTGAAAAGTTAGAGACTTGGTCTTTTAAGGAAGTGAAATCACTTCCTTGAGTATTTTTTGGCACTGCCTATTATGCTTAAATGTGTCTTGAAAATATCAAATGGCCAAAACAGAGCCAGTAGCAGTGTTGCAGCAATTTACAGAAAATACAAAACACACTTAGATTTTTCCATTTTCCTCACCCATCCATGCACACTTCAATGCAATTTCATCAGGTTGTTTTACCTTATTGTGTAAAGCTTGTTTTTTTTTAAAAAAAATTGTTTTGATTTATATGCCGCCCTTCTCCGGAGACTCAGGGCGGCTTACAATGTGTTAAGCAATAGCCTTCATACTTTTGTATATTTATACAAAGGCAGCTTATTGCCCCCACAAACTGGGTCCTCAATTTACCTACCTTAGAAAGGATGGAAGGCTGAATCAACCTTGAGCCTGGTGAGATTCGAACTTACAGTAATTGAAGACAGCTGGTGTTAATCACAATGCTATCAGTCTGCTGAGCCACCAGGTTTTGTAACTTTGAGTCAGACTTGATTCCTGGCAGCAAGTCTATACAGTTTTCATAGCAAGATTTCAGTGGTGGTTTACCATAGGGTCATCCCAAGGCCTCAGCTCAGTGTTTCACCCAAGCACCAATGGGGGGGCTGAGAGACTGAATGCTATGATAGAGCAATACTTAAGATGCTACGTCGACTACCAACAGTCCAATTGGGCAGACTTCCTATCTTTTGCAGAGGTCGCGTATAATAATGCTGTCCACAGTAGTGGGTTAACCCCGTTCAAAATAGTGAGTGGTATGGACTTCGTCCCCATGCCAGAGTACCCGAGGGAGCCCCCTTCCTCAGTCAGTTTGATCGGCTGGATGGCAATGTTGAGAGAAATCTGGGAGAACGTTAAGAGGGCATTGGCCAAGGCGGCCCAATCCTATAAGAAACAAGCAGACAAGCACCGAACTCCCCAAAGACCATTTTGAGTGGGAGAGAAGGTCTACCTCTCCACCAAGTATTTGAGACTTAGACTCCTGAGCAGGAAATTGGGCCCAAAATTTATAGGACTGTTCCCTATAGTAAAAATAATCAACCCGGTTGATTTACTTTGCTGCCCCAGTTTCGCACACAGACCCATTGCACATACGCTGATCAGCTGCAGCTGCCCTTCTGATCCTGGGGTCTCACCCGAGCTCCAGCAGTTCTGCTGCTCCCACTGATACTCTCCCCCTCCCCCCAGACCTGTGTGCTGCTTCTGGTGATAGCGGAGTCTGTCAGAAGTGTCAATCAACTCCAATCCTGGGACCTCAGCAAAGCCTCAACACCACAGCTCCAGCTGACTCTCCCCCAGGCCTGTGTGATGCTGCCGCCACTTCAATCTTCAACTTCCCACTACACATGCAAACAAGCATTTGCATTTCCTGCATCAGATGAGTAGAGCACATCTTTCTCCTTCTACCCTGGCTACTTTTTACAGAGGCATGATTGAGAGCATTTTAAGAAACTGCATCACTGTTTAGTTTGGTGGCACCAGTGCCTCAGATAGAAAGTCCATACAGAGAGTGGTAAGGACAGCTGAGAACATTATAGGAAGCTTGCTTATAAGGATACTGCTTATAAGTGCTATGTGCTTAGAGCTTGAAGCATTGTTAGAGACCTCACATATCCATTTTACAGTCTGTTTCGGTTGTTCCCCTCTGGGAGGAGATTTCAAAGTATCTATAGTAGGACTACTAGATTCTGTAACAGCTTTATTCCTTATGTCAGTGGTCCCCAACCCCCAGTCCACGGACCGGTGCCGGGCCGTGGAGTACCTGGCACCGGGCCGCGCAGCGGCCGGGGGACATGAACACTGCAGCGCAAAGGCTCCTGGGCCGTGCGCAATGGGCCGTGCGCAAAAGCTCCTGGGCCGTGCCCCCACCCCTGCGTGCGCTCAGCGGGCCGCGGCGATAAAAAGGTTGGGGACCACTGCCTTATGTCATTCGTCTTATAAATTGCAGGATTTTTTTCCCCACCATGTATGTGTATATACATACATACATTCGAACTAGACTAGTGGTTCCCAACCTTTTTTTGGCCATGCCCCACCTAAGCATCACTAAAATCCTGATACCCCTCCCATGACATATAATTCTTACTATTAAAAAAGTGAACTCCTACTCATGCAGAAGAAGCCTAAAAGGCCATTAACTTGGTTTAAACAAGGTTCCAAAAAACATGGCATCCATGAAAGAGAAAAATAAAAGAACAAAAGACAGTAGAAGTACAGAGGAACTTAAATAATAGTATGAAGGGATATGAAAAAACAGCAAATAAAGTTTTAAAACATATAATAGAGAATTAAAATGCATAAATATAAAATAATTTTAATGAAAGCTTTTTCTGTAATACTTTGATCATATTAATTACTATACATATTAAAATAAAGGTACCTAACAAATTCAAAATACAATTTGAGCTCATCTCAAGATCATATTTACAACGCAATCCTATGCATGTCTACTCAGAAGTAAGTACCATTCTCTTCAATGGGGCTTACTCCTGGGAAAATTATGTAGGATTGCAGCTTTAGTCTACTTAAATTAGTGAGATACTTGTGCTTGATGCCTGCTGCAGAGAGATTTTATATTAGGCTCCAATTTAGCCAGCTTCATTCTCAAGCCTCCTTGTTCAGTGATATCCAGTCAATTTCTTTTCTTCAGTAGCAAATCATTTATAGCACTAAAGCCACATTCAACTTAATGTGGATAAAAGAAAGGAAGCCTACAGAGTCAGATATATGAGCTCTAAAGGGCCCTCTCTATTCACATTATTATAAGGGGAAGACGTGCTTAGATACATGAACTCTGAGAGAACCTCTCTATTCATATTATTATAAGAGAGGAAAGTGCTTGTTGGAGATTACATTAACAAACAGTTAAACCTCATTAAGTGGTAATATATCTTCTGATGAGACCTAGATGTCACGAAAGGACCGCCATATGGAAAACATCTGAGTGACCTCACTGTGAATGACACAAAGACCTATATGTTACAAAGAGTTACTTAATCCAATAAATTTACCCAAGGACAGCAGTAACTCTCCCATTAACAACAAGAGCACTTAAGAAAAGTTGTGTGGTTAAGATAATTTTATAAACTAAAATTAATGGTTTAAGTAATTAGATGAACATATTATCCAATGTATGTAACCATATAGGGAAAATCGGATGTATGATCTCATGTTAACCATATATGGAAAATGTATGATCTCACTGAATCCTTTGTCTTAGAAATGTATAAAAACCGTTGTATCAGAGTTCTCTCCTGGTTCAAAGCTTCAGGTACAAAACTGGCTCTGAACCTTGCGCAATAAAACTGGCTCTGGCTGACCCAGGAATGTTGTTTGGTCTCATCATTCCACAACAAGCTAAATGTGAAGATGGGAACGGTAACAGCAATTTTCTTGCAAAGTAGGTAGAATTTGGGTATTTCGTTTCTGTCTCATCACAAAGCCATGCCATTGCTCCTTTTATATTGAATAAAGTTTTAAGTGACTCATCATTTTCCATTTCCAAGAAGATGGCACAGAAAGAGGGAATTTTTTAAAAAATCCTAGCTTAATTTATGAATAATAAGATTGTCATGAACGAAAGGGGGGTTGTAACCTATGACCCCCTGCTTGCCCACTCGGTTTGAACCTGCAGCTTAGTGGGGAAATGCTTCGGTAGTTTAGTAGGTGGAGGTGAATCACACAGGCCTGGCAAGGCCTACTCATATGTGACCCAGCCCTAGATTGCTCTGAGAGGAAAAGTCTTGTAAAATACGGCCTGGGTAGACACAGACTAAAAATAAGTGTAAATCTATCAATTTCTTACTTAAACTTGGGTCCTGGCTTTGTATCCTCACTGCTGGGCTTCCCCCAGCAGCCATCCACTGTTTAAGCTCTCCCTGAAACCACCCAGCAGGAAAGCTGTCAGGGTCTGTGTCAGCCTTAATTTAATTAATAGATAATTAATAGATTTAATAGCTGTAAGCTGATGGAAGGTTGTAAGCGGAGGCAACTGAAAGCTGATGCAATGGGAATGAGGCAGCAGGGTACTGCCACTTTAAGAAACTGGGTAAGAAGCAGCCTATATAAGGGAAGCCATTAGAGGACATCTCCCTTTTCCTCATGTTCTCTCTTGTCATGTATCTCATTGCTCTCTGTTGTGTCAATAGCTGTATGATAAGGTATTTAACCACGTATGTCTGTAAATATTTAGCTGTATATAAACCACTGTTAATTATCTAAAGGCTCTGTGTGCTGTGTGCTGTGTTTTGCTCCTGGAATTATCTCATAATACTGGTTATGCTGCCTAAACTCTGACAAGTTATGGGCCCAGTTGCAGTGAAGGCCTGAGTAACTAGTGATTAGTAAGCCTAGAGGAAAGAGAATCCCAGTGTGAGCTTGCACCAGAGTAAATGATTTAAATCGTGGTTAGCAGGCAGCATGGCCTCCGTAGGTGTAATGGGAGGAGGTTTCCTGGTGTCTCAGCTGAATGAGACTAATTACCTCTCCTGGAATGCGAAGATGAAGATGTACCAGTGGAGTTGTGGACAATTGTTACTAATCCACCAGCAGTCCTGGATAATGGGGATCAGAGGAAAAATAAAAAGGCATGTGCAGAGCATTTTTGATGATGTCTGGGCAGGTGGGCAGAGCCTCCCGCTGCCGCCACTACCGGTTTGCCTGAACGAGGGCGAACTGGTAGAAACCCACCCCTGGGTGCAACGATGGAGGTTTCCGAGTGGTCACTTTCACCACCGAAGGAGAAGCCTTGCACTGCCCTCCCATAGTTGCCACATCAGTTGAGTTGCCACCTGAGTTGTGGTTAATTTGTAATTGGTTTTAACTGGGTTGGTTTAAATTGATGGCCAAAATTATTTAATGTCTTTTAAACTGCTTTTAAATTTTATATGTTATGTTTTACCGTGGCTGTTCACTGCCCTGAGTCCTGTTGGAGAAGGGCGGTATACAAATTAAATAAATAAAAATAAATAAACCGGAGCTTGCCTGGAAGCCGGTAGCATGGGGGAGCAGGAAAGTGCGCATGACTGAGGAGAAACGCAAGCAAGGGAGTCCATTAGGGGATGAGTGACTGATGTGCATGTGCGGTAGTTGTTGGGGAGGGGAGAGATGGCGAGGCAGGAAAAGTCAACACTCCTAGCCCCGTTATCTGCTTTCCCAACAGAAGGTGCACCGTAGCAAGAGTGCCTCTACAGAGGAAAGAGCACCTTCCTTTCCTCGGATCTGACCTTGATTGTCTGAGGGGTAAAGTTTCGCTCTCTGGGCGTTAGCCAAGGGGAAGCAGTAAAATCAGTTTTTATTCCTTTGCTAAAGGAATTTGCTGCCATTCCCTTCACACGAGATCGCCCAGCAGCCGAGAGGGAGAAGGGGTTGGTGTTTCTTTGTGCTCCCATTTCTGTGTGGCACTCTCCCTTCAAAGCTTGCAGCTGCCACTGCCCCTTCTCCCTCTCCCTCCTCATGGACCCTGCTCTCTGCTCCGAGAAGGTGCAAGCCTCTCCACAAAGCTGTGCGGCTGAAGTGCCCTAACATTTTCTTTGCACTGCCAACCACCAGCTGCTTTTTGCGATTCTGCCTCCTTCACAGGAAGCTCAGTGCCAGCCGCAGTCCCCTTCGTGTCAGCTCAGAAAAGAGAGGAATGGGGAGGAGCAACTGCTGCCACTGGATGTAGGGAGAGAAGAGCTCTGCCTCTCCTGTGCAGCGCAGCTGGCTACTCACCTCACTGCACAGTCACCGTGATCCGAGAGCAGGACAGGAGGGTATCCACTTGTGTATGTGTGTGCGTGCCCATGGCACGAAAGAAATGAGAGAGAGAAAAGGGGAGAAAAAGCATTAAAGAGAGAAACAAATGAGAGAGAGAGAGTGAAGGGGGAGAGAGAAATGAGAGAGAGCTGGAGGGAGAGAATGAGAGAGAGGGAAAAGAGTGGGAAACAAATGAGAAAGAGAGGGAGAGGGAGAAAGAGATAAGAGTGAGGGAGGGAGGGGACTTCTGATCTGGAGCCGCGGCTCCAGATAGCGGGCTCTAATGAGCCCGCGAAAACCCCAACTGACAAACCACCGTCCAATCGGTCTTCGGACCGTCTCCCATCTTGCAGGGATGGGGGGGGGGAAGAGGAGCACCTCGGTGTGCCAAGAGGAACAGGCAAGTTTCTCAGAGGCCAGAGGGAATCCTCGAATTCGGCAGTGGGGGTAGGCAGCCATGGCGGCTGCCACAAAGCCGCAGCAGACCGGGACACAAGATCGTGCAGGAGAGAAGAAGAAGAAAGAGCAAGTATCTTGAAGCCAGGTGAGTGACACCAACCCAGGCAAAACAACAGGATTAGTTGGGTTTTTTGGAAAAAATAAGACCCCAACTTTAAATAGCAGCTACAAACCTGTGGGGCTTGAAGATCAAAAAGAAAAAAAAATGGAAATAAAGACCCAAGACAGACTTTGTCTGTCTTGGAAGAATTGGCTTTTAACAATTTAGAAAAGTTACTTTCTTTTTTCTTATTTGGAGTGGATTGGAGAAATGTATCTTTGGGAGTTTACACCTTTGAAAGTTAACAAAGCTAATGAAGAAAGACAGACGGATGGCTACATAATTGCCATGGAGTTTGCGGTGACTAAGCAGGAGAGTGGATTGAAAAGATTTCCCTTTCCCTTTCCGTTTGGAAAAGAAACTTTTTAAATGGCTTTTTACTTTAGATTACTTTGAAATTAACATTAGATCTATGGAATTTGGAGATCTCTATTCTGTCCTGGATGATTTTAAGAAGAAAGAAGGAATATTTTGGACATTTGACAATGGAAATTAACAAGCTTAGCAAAAATAATTAGGTGTGGCGTAGGAATAAAAGACAGGAAGTTGATGCATTACACATGGAACAGACATTATAAGGCATTAAAGGGACATACAAAATTTTTTAATTTGAACAGATGAACTTTGAAATGGAACATTTATGGACAGATAGAAAAAGGAAGAAAAGGAAGAAATAAAGTAGAAAAATTTAAATGTAACTAAATTGAAATGTAAAGTTTAAAAGCCTAAAGGTATATATGATTTTTGGATAAAAACAGGAGGGTTTTTGGAGTAATAAAAATAGAAAATAAAGATGGCAAGTAAAATAGAGGATGATATATAGGTGGTTAAAAACAATAAAGAAGAGTATATTTTAATGTGAGAC
This sequence comes from Pituophis catenifer annectens, assembly GCF_029215685.1. Classification (NCBI taxonomy): domain Eukaryota; kingdom Metazoa; phylum Chordata; class Lepidosauria; order Squamata; family Colubridae; genus Pituophis; species Pituophis catenifer. The sequence goes on along the minus strand of NW_027256884.1, from coordinate 56,021,917 downwards.
AACTTTAAGAAAATTTACTGTTTGATGTAATATGTTCTAATTTTAATATGTAAACAAATGCTAGATTGGTGATTATGCTTGATTAAGGTTTTATTGAACAAACTATAAGATACACAGATTTTAGCAACAAATTGTGATTTAATTTAATATATGCTGGAAATGATTATTATGAAATATATTGAGAATTAATTTGAAAGAGCATGTTGGAAAACTGACACAAAATAGATAACTATATTGTAAGAGAAAATTAAAATAAGAGGGATGGATACCAACTAGATAAGAGTTTGAGGAAATACATTGGAAACTAGTTAAAATGCTGGAAATCAGCCAAACACTTACAGGAGAGTTGGAGGAGACTATGCTGGAAATCAGCCAAACAAGAGTGGGAGCCCTGGAGGGGACTATGCTGGAAATCAGTCAAACATAATATGCTGGAAATCAGCCAATAAAATGCTGGAAATCAGGCAAGCAAATAGGAGGAGAGTTGGAGGAGATTATGCTGGAAAATATGCTGGAAATTAGCCAATAATGGTGGTCGGTTTGGAGGAGACTATACTGGAAATTAGCCAAAAATAGTTGGTGCTCTGGAGGAGACTATGCTGGGAATCAGCCAAACATAATATGCTGGAAAACAGCCAAACAATAGAGGGAGGTATGAAAGAAAATATGCAGGAAATTAGTTTAAATAAAACATGTTTTTGTGATAAACCTGTGTAACATGAAAACTGTAATAGATGATAAGTGTTTTTAAGTGTGTTTAAGATACTAAGATTCGAGGAAAAGGGTCAAGAGATCAAGAATTAGATAGAATTTTGTTTTATAAAGTGTAATAAAAATGGAGCTGTATTGAATTTGAAATTAAGATTTGTGGTGATAAAATTGTCAGGTAAATAATTAGAATAAGAGGTTAGAATATTGTTAAAAATTATTTTGACACTGATGGTAAAAGATACAAGGTGAAGAAGAACAAGATAAAATCAGGATTAATATATAGATATAAAAATGAGTGAAAGTTAGTTTGAAATTAAAATTGTATTGATATAATGGATTTGTTTAGGTGAAGATGCTAGACTTTATGTTAAAATCTGCTTTTTTATGTTTTGAATTTCTATCCGTAAAAGATGTAATGGGAAATTGAATGGAGCTTGTTAAAGGAATGTAAGTGTGGTAACCATCTATGACCGGATCGAGACTCTGTTCTTGAAAGTTATATTTTATGTTTATGTTTAGGAAAAAAAATTTACAAAAAAAAAAAAAAAAAAAGAGTGAGGGAGGGAGGGTGAGAGAGAATTGAGAGAGAGAGGGAGGGTGAGGGGGAGAGAGGGAGTGAGAGATGAGAAAGAAAGATGAGAAACAGAGAGGGAGAAAGAAGAGAGAGAAAGAGAAGAAAGAAAGAAAGAAAAAGAGAGAAAGAAAGAGAAAGAACGAAAGAGAAAGAAAGAAAGAGAGAAAGAAAAAGAAAGAGGAAGGGAGGGGAGAGAGAGAAGAAAGAAAGAAAGAGAAAGAGAGAAAGAGAAAGAAAGAAAGGAAGGAAGGAAGGGAGAGAGAGAGAGAAAGAAGAGGAAGGAAGGACTACAAATCCTGGCACTAGACTTCAGAAGACTCTTTGAAACAGAACAGCAATCTAGGGCTGGAAGGAACCTTGGAGGCCATCTAGTCCAACCCCCTGCTCCAGCAGGAAACCTTATATTGTCTGAATTATTTTGGTGCCTCTAACAGAAAGGAGAATTTCCAGTAAGGAGGAGTTTACTAGGACAAGGCTGCAATGCAGAGGAAGGCAGAGATAGCCCTTGACTTATTACCACAATTAAGCCCAACATTTTGGTTGCTAAGCAAGAGTGTTGTTAAGTGAGTTTCACCACATTTTACTCAATCCATGACATCTCCTGTCTCTAACAGTGAGTGATGTGAGTGACGTCAAGTTGCCCATGTCCACCCAATCACATGACCACCAAGCCACCAAGGCATGACCACCAAGCCACACCTACCCAGTCACATGACCACCAAGCCATGCCCACCAAGCACACTCACCAAGCCACGCCCACAGAACCGGTAGGGAAAATTTTTGGATTTCACCACTGATGTAATTTGTATTTTTCTGTTTTTATTTCCATTCCTTTTATTTCTGGGTCTTTTCTAATACTTCTATTTAATACTTCCAATATTAATATAAATAGTAAAGGGGACAGAGGGCATCCTTGCCTCGTGCCTTTCCTTATGTTAAAATTCTTCCTTATGTAAAAATATTTCACAAGAAGAGTACTCCACTCCTCTACTCACAATAGAATCCCTTATGCCACCAGACTTGAAATTCTGGGCTTAGACAATCTGGAACTGCGCTGCCTGCAGTCCAATCTAAGCATAGTACACAAAATTGTCTGCTACAACATCTTACCTGTCAACGACTTCTTCAGCTTCAACCACAATAATACACGGACAAACAATCGATACAAACTCAAGGTAAACCGCTCCAAACTCGATTACAAAAAATACGACTTCAGCAACAGAGTAGTCAACGTCTGGAATATTCTACCCAACTCCATTGTTATAGCCTCAAACCCAGACAGCTTCAACCTCAAACTGTCTACTATGGATCTTACCCCATTCCTAAGAGGTCCGTAAAGGGGGCGTGCATAAGTGCTGTCCCCATTTAACTGTACTTACTTCCTTTGTTTATGTTTATGTTTATATCTATACCTGCTATCTTGTACATGTTTGACAAATAAATAAATAAATAAATAAATAAATAAATAAATACATTTATTTAATCAACTCACCTGTCAGAAATTGGTATTGTCTCCTTAGGTTTCTTACTGTTCTTGATACCTGTTTCAACACACAATTTCTTTGCCTTTATATTGCAGTGGTTCGTCAAGCTAGGTGGCTCAGTGGCTAAGACGCTGAGCTTGTCGATCAGAAAGGTCAGCAGTTCGGCGGTTCGCATCTCTAGTATAGGTCTCCTGCATGAGCAGGGGGTTGGACTGGATGACCTCCAAGGTCCCTTCCAACTCTGTTACTGTTACCAGAGTAACAGTGATTTTTTCGAGTATTTCAACTCTTATCATCTTCTTGACAAATCTAATGTGGACTTGTCTTGGGAGATTGTGTCTTCTTTGCATAGCTTGTGTGTATTCAAAATATTTTGTCAATTTCTGCTTGCATTTCCTGTTTTGTAATTTGTAGGGCATTTGCCAACAATTTTGTCATTATATCCGGTAGGTCTTCTCCTTTTTCCTCCTCTATGTTTTGAAATCTTAGAAAGTAGGTGGCTTTTTCCATTTGCAATAAAATCACATTTTCCTCCAACTCTTTATTTTCCTGTGTAAGCCTTTGATTCATTTCGTCCATTTTTTTTCTCTGCTTGCTCTGATTTTTCTTCTATTGTCTGGACCCGTTGTTCATTTTTTGCTATCATTTGTTGAAAATTCCCTATTCTTTCATCCATATTATTTATTTTTTCTTTCACCTCTCCCAACTCACTTTTCACCTCATTGTGATTTTTTGTTATGGCCTCCTGTAGGAATTGGAACATAATCATCATGTCTTTTTGAAATGAATGTGATTTTTCTAATTACAGCATACTTTCTATACTTTCAATCCAGTCAGCCAAGGAAGGTATCTGTGGGTTTTCCTGAGGCAACTCTGGGATGGGCCCAAAGTCTTGGCCTGAGGCTACCTTAAACGGGGTAAAACCAGTACTGCTGTGTATAGAGTTATTATTGGCGACCTCCGCAAATGGCAACAAGTCCGCCCAGTTATCTTCCTGATAATTTATGTAGCATCTAAGGTATTGTTCCAATACTGAGTTAGTTCTTTCACAAGCCCCATTGGCCTGAGGGTGGTGGGCGGAGCTTAACCCCTAGGCAGAGACTAACAACCCCAGGAACTCCTTCCAGAAGTGGGAGGTGAACTGAACCCCTCTGTTTGAGATTATTCACTCTGGAGCCCCGTGTAATCTATACACATGCTGGACAAACAGTGTAGCCAGAGTTTTAGCCGAAGGGATCTTGGGACATGGGATAAAATCCCCTTGCTTAGAAATCAGTGACCACCTAAATGACCATATTTCCTCTACTTTCAGGTAACTCAACAATAAAATACATGGATATCTCGTTCCATGGGTCTCCCAGCCTGGCTACACTCTGAAGTAACCCAGGTGGTTTCCCAGGAGGCTTCTTTGCTGGTGCACATATAGGGCAGCTCATCACGTAGGCTTCTATGTCTTTCTTCAGCGCCGGCCACCAGAATTGTCATTTAACTAAATGTCTTCACGAATCCAAAATGCCCAGCAATTTTAGCATCATGGGTGTATTGTAATACTGCCCCCCTCAGGCTGGCGGGGAAATACAGCTTCACTCTCATCCATGCGAGACCCTCCCGAAGTGTACACTCATTGGAGTGGGCTAAAAACCACTCGTCAGTTTTTAATGCTTCTTTTAATTGCTTGCTCAAGTTGCCGGACAAGGTTAGGTCCCCTTTTGCCTGGGCACTAGAGCCGCCAGCTGTTTCAAGGGGATAACCGGATGAATCACTTCCGCTCGAACACTATTGTATTGAGGCAGTCTCAAGAGGCCATCTGCCATAAAGTTCTTCCCTCCAGGAATGTAGTGGAGAGAGAAATTAAATCAGTTAAAGTGTTGTGCCGAGCGGACTTGCTTAGGTGACAATTTATGGGGCGTTTTTAAGGCCTCTAAGTTTTTGTGATCAGTCCACACCTGTCACGAGTGTTTTCAGAATTGCTGTGGCTACTTAATCAGTCACAAACAGTATGGATCCAATCAAGCCATCTCCTGTTTGCAATTAACTGGACACCGAAGCTGTTTAATGTCATGTTAGTTTTTTCCTATGGACTGTTTCGGTATTGTGGAGAGGAATTTAGAGAGATGGCCTGGCTTATCAAAGATAAGACTTTGTTGTTAATGTACCTTTTTAAAAGATATAGTGTTTTTTAAATATTTTGAAGTAAAGTATATTTTTATACAAGACTCCTCTGCTAGTTTTATTTCAGTCCTAGTGTGTTTGCTTGTGAGCTGGTTCACGGTTTGGGGACAACCCTCAACCCCATCCTAACAACATCTCAAATGGGTGCTTAGCTCCTTCAAGGAAATATCTCCATGTTAGCAGTGCCCAATTCACTCAGAAATGAAAACCATGTTCCAACTACTACAAGGAGCCATGGCTAAGAATCATGATGATTTGGCAGATAGGATGCAAAAGATGGAACAAAAGATGGAGGATAAAATAAATAACATCCAGCAAATAATCATTAAAAATGAACAACAGATTCCATAAATGGAAGAGAGGACAGAGCAAACAGATAAGAAAGTAGAAGAGATGGATTACAGACTGACTAAAGTAGATAATGAGCTTGAGCGATCCATAATTATGCTGGAGATGGATAGAGCAGAATCCTTTGATTTCAGAATATTGCGGAGGAAAAAGGGGAAGATCTTGCTGAAAAAATGGCAGAATTGTTGGCAGATGCATTGGAAAAGAGCAAACAGGAAGTTCTCTCTGGGATTGATGAAATATTTAGAATATACACAAGCTATGCAAGAAGGAACAAACTTCCCAGAGAGGTACGTGTGAGATTTTCAAAGGAGGCAATGAGAGCAAAAATACTTCAAAGAGCAAGACTTGCACCATTGAAATATAAAGGGAGAGAAATAGCAGTCTTGAAACAAATACCCAGAAGAGTAAAAGATACAAGGAAACAGTACCAATTTCTGACACAACAACTAATAAAACATGATGTAAACTTTAGATGGCTAATACCTGAAGGAATATTGGTGACTTGGATGGAAAAAAGACATAAACTAGATACAATAGACAAAGCAGAACAATTCTGTTATCAGCACTTTGCAGCATACGAGGAAGAAGACAAAATGGAGGAAATAGATGGCAAAAAACAAGAGGAAAGGATAGCAGAGGGAAGCATACAACATGAAGAAACCGAAACAGAGCAAAAAGAGAGAAGGGAACAAGAAGGAGCAAGACAGAAAGAACAGAGAAATAAGATCAACTAGAACAACAAAACCTATCTATAAGTAAACAATGGAAGAAGAAACAAAACTGTTATCTATCAATATAAATGGATTGAACTCATCTAAGAAAAGAAAAAGGATTTTTAATAAATTAAAAAAATTAAAACTAGATTTAATCTGTCTCCAAGACGTCCACTATATTTTTCACTAGCACAGCAAAAGAAAAGGGGGGTGGTTCTACATATTAAAGAAACAGTAAAGTCTAGACAAATCTTTGCAGATGAAGATGGGAGAATATTGATGGTGGAGGTAACAATGAATCAAAAACAGATGTTGTTGATAGCAATATATGCACCTAATAATAAACAAAGTGAGTTTTATGGAAAATTTCATAAAAAAATTATAGAATTAGAATATGAAAATATCTGTGTGGTAAGAGACTTTAATGCAATTGTAGATACAGAACTTGACTACAAGAGTAGTAAAACAGGTAAAACAGGAAAATACTCCCTAAAACCTTTTTTAAAATGATGGAAGAAATAGGAACTCAAGATGTATGGAGAGAAACACACCCCAAGAAAAATCAATACTCATTCTATTCAAATAGGCATAAATCCTGGTCTAGAATAGCTATGGTATGGATGTCATCAGAACTGAAAACATATATAAGCCTCTTTGCCATGTGGCCCACTACTCACCTCGCGACTCACTCCTCACGTGACCTGCCCAGTGGGACTCGCTTGCACCTATGCATTCTCCTCTTGCTTGCTGAATTGCTGAAGCGGCTTGCTGAATTTGCCTGCGCCCCAATGGAGCTGCCTCCTCCCGCCTACAGGTAAGCTACCCCACCATCCCCGGGCTGCCATAGTCCACCGCAGCCCACCGTAGCTCATCTGGGGCCTTGCTGGCTGCCCTCGTGCTCCTGTAGCCTTCCCCAATCCACGCACTCCTGTAGCAACTGAACCATTTCAACATATTTGATACACACCACTTTTCATAAATCCTGTAAGAGCCAGACAGAACTTTTCAACATATCTGAACAACTTGGACTTGAAATCATAAAGATTGGTAGAGTTTGGGGACCAAGATGGGCTGCCTGTAGTTTAAGGTCAACCGTAGCTCTGTGGCGTGCTTATCCAGTGCTACATCAGTTTTTTCATGGAAATGAAAAATACCCAGATATGGCTGCCCGTCTGGAAAATATAAATTTTTTGACTGATTTGGCTGATTTGATGATTGTTATTCTAATTGAGATTTCTCTTCTGTCAAATGCACTGCAAGGAAGAAATACAGATATCATAAAGGCTGAAATATTTGTGCTGAGATCAATTAAAGCATTTGAAATACTTAGACGGGAAAAGGGTCCATACAAAAAAAAAAAAAAGGTTGATGGAATGATTACTTCAGAAGCCTTCAAAAATATGAAATTTGTTCAAAATCATCGACTTGTTGGACTTCCTTGGGAAAAACTTTTGGAAAGTGTGATAACAAATTTGAAGAAAAGACTGATGGATTGTGAACATCTAAAAACAGGTAGCTAATTACAAGAATCAAATAAATTATGATTTCTCAATTTTTTGGATGTAATCATTCCATGGCCAGAAGCTGAAGAGCAGTTGCTTGAACTTGGTGAAATTTTTAATTTTGAAATTAATATGAACAATTACAGAGATTTCATAGAAAATGTATTAAAAGATTCAAAGAACTCTGCAATTCCTGACAGTATTAAAAAAGCTAAAGATATTGTCAGAACAATTGCTGTGTGTTCAGCAGAGGTGGAAAGGGGGTTTTCAAAAATGAACCTCATATGTTCAGAACAAAGAACTCACCTAACTATTCCCAACATAAGCAATCTGATGACAATTAGTGTAATTGGCCTACCTGTAACAAAATGGAACCCTATTCCTTCTGTCAGAAAATGGTTACAAGTACAACATCGCATAGCCGATGATCAAAGAATCAAGAGCGAAAAAATTGCAACTGAGGAGGCTGCCATTGCCAATGAAAGAACGATGTGGAAACATCTTAAAGCTAAAGACAAGTACACAAGTAAGTACTTGTGTGTAGCTCTTTCAGTGTGTTATTCTTATGTAAGGTGTAAGTGCATGCAATTAAAAACTTCCTTTCTGTATCTCTTCTTTGTGCAGGTCATTCATTAGAACAAGGAAGTCTGTGACGTTGAAGACAGACAACAGTTTCATTGTTCTTCTGTTGTGTAGCTCTTTTATTGTTTTACGTACTTATTTTTTTCTTATGTAAATAAATAAGTGCATGAAATAATAAACTACCTTTTTGTATATCTTCTTTTTGTAGGTCATTCATTAGGACAAAGAAGTCAGTGACGTTGATTTGGCCATGCTGACCCAGTCACATGACCACGAAGCCATGCCTGCCAAGTCACATAACCATGAAGCCTTGCCTGCCTAGTCACATGACCACAAAGCCATGCCCACTGTCACAAGGCCATCAAGCCACAACCACAAAATAAACCACGCCCACAGAACCAGTAGTAAAAATTTTTGGAACCCATCACTGTCCAGGGACTAGTTATAACTCACATGGGGAAGAAAAATAATAAGAAACAAAATAAGAAAATGTTAGAAGAACACAAAAGATTAGAATCAGAATTACAGAAAGAACCACAAAAAAGGAAATTAAAAAATCAAATAGATTTAATAAAACACAAAATGAATCTATTGGAAAAAGATGAACTGGCACAAAAAATCAAAAGTGCAAAACAAAACTTATTTGAAAATGTGAATAAACCAGGAAGATGGTTGGCATATAAACTGAAAAAAGAGAGGGGAAAAAAATGATACATCAATTAATAGATGAGAAAGGGACCCTTTATTATCAGAATGAGCATTAAAAAATAATAATAAAAGAGTATTATGGGAAACTGTATGATCAGGAGAAAATTCTAGAAAATAAAATACAATATTTGGAACAATCTGAACTCCCTAAAGTCCCTGAAACAGTTAAAGCTATGCTGAATGAATGAATAACCATGATGGAATTGACAGAAGCGATTAAGAGACAAAAGAATAATAAAACACCAGGGCCTGATGCGCTACTGGCAGAATTTTATAAACAATTACAAGATATATTAGGCCCAGTGATGGTGGAAGTTTATAATGAAGTTTTGCTAGAAGCAATATTTTAGAAATTCATGGATGGAAGCAACTATTACTCTTATACCAAAAGATCACTCAGACTTAATGCAGATAAAGAACTACAGGCCAATATCTCTATTGAATGTGGATTATAAAATATATGCTTCAATAATAGCAGAGAGATTAAAAAGAGTTTTGATAGATCAGAATGGATTCTTGCCAAAGAGACAAATTAAAAATAACATGAGAATGATTTTGGAGTATTATGAAACACACTCTGGAAAACAAATGGTGTTGATTTTCCTAGATGCACAGAAAGCATTTGACAACGTTAATTGGCAATTTATGCTATTACAATTAAAACATATGGACTTTGGGGACAGATTTATTAATATAAAATAATATTGCTTATTAAAGCAATATACCACAAACAATCAGCTAAGATGATGGTAAATGGGGATATAATAGAGAACTTTGATATTAAAAAAGGCACCAGACAGGGATGTCCACTGTCCCCTCTGCTATTTATACTGACTCTGGAAGTGTTAGCCAGAAGTATTTGACAAGATGAAGAAATAAAAGAAATGGAAATAAAAAAAGAGAAATATAAGCTATAGGTGTTTGCAGATGACTTGGTCTTTATATTAGAAGACCCATTAGAAACGGGTCCGAAGTTATCAGAAAGATAGAAGAATATGGGGAACTTGCAGGACTGAAAATAAAGACAAGACAAAGATTTTAGTTAAAAATCTCGCCAAAAAAAGTGTGTTGATGAAAAGAATCGATATACAGATAGTTTAAAAAGTAAAGTACCTAAGAATACAATTAACAGCAAAATGTGCAACAATTAACTAAGACAATTATATGAAACTGATGCGACAAATTAAACTAGATTTGGAGAAATGGAAAGATCTGCAACTGTCATTAACAGGAAGAATAGCTACCACAAAAATGAATATTTTACCAAGACTATTATATTTATTCCAAACAATTCCAACAAACTTGGGGAAAAATATTTTGAAGAGCTAAATAAAATAATATTAAGATATATTTGGCTAGGGAAAAAAGCAAGAATTGGTTTGAAAATGTTGCAAGACTCCAAAAAAAAAGAGAGGGGGTTTTGGGCTGCCAGATTGGGAATTGTACTACCAGGCCTCAGTAGTTACACGGGTGAAAGAATGGATCAATTTGAGGGATAAAAGACTATTAACTTTAAAAGGACATGGCCTTCAACTAGGTTGGCTTGCTTTTTTATGGTATGGGAAGAATAAGATACAGTTACTTTCAAAGACAATATGTTAGAAATGCACTGTTATCAGTATGGCTTAAAATTAGAGAACAGCACTACTTGAAAATACCAGTCTGGCTTTCCACAATGGAAGCATTGATACATACTAATCAGTGGTGGGTTCCTACCGGTTTGCACTGGTTCATGCGATCCGGTAGCGATAATTTGCCGTCGGTCACCAAACCGGTAAACGTGGCTGGCTGGCCACACCCCCGAACCGGTTCCCCGGTTGTTGCTTGCTCGCCCTGCCTGCTTGCCCTGCCCAGGTGGCAGAGCAGATTGTGTGGTACTTGCGCATGCGCACAGTCTGCTCTGCGGCTTGCCTGCTTAAACTGCCTTCCCATGCGGTGCCTGCCCTGTACCCCAACTGAGTTGCCTCCTCAGGTAAGCATGCAAGTCACACTAGCCCCCCTGCCCCTATTGCTTGCCACGGCCCCTCCCACTGTCTCTGCCAGGCTCGCGTGCCTGGCTAAGCTGCCATGGCCCAGCCCGGCTCCATTCCAGACCATGCTGCCTGAGGCCTAGCTTGCTACACCCCCCACCAATCCCCGCCGGGCTCGCGATCTTACTTTCTTCCTCCCACGGCTGGCGGTAGAAGAGAAGGCAAGTCAGCGCCCATGAGGAACCACTCCTCAGCCCTAGCCATGTGTTTTCATGCAATAGCTTTTCATTCCAAGCAGCCTGAGCTTGAAAACACATGGCTGGGGCCAAGGAGCAGTTCCTTGTGGGCGCTGAAAGCACTGGCCTTCAACCTGGCTGTTTATCTGTGCCAGGCTTTCTGGATGGGTCCCCAAAGCACAGTGTTGCAAAAAAACTCTCTCTCTCCCCGCCAGCAAGAGAGCAGGGGAGAGAAAACAGCTTGCCGGAGAACACATGAACGGCTCCATGTGGTCTCCAAGTCAGTGGCTGCTGTTTCTGTCCCCTGCTGCTTCTTGCCTGGGAGAGAAAATCTTTCAGAGCATTAAACAAAGGTAAAAGGGAAGCAGGGGGAGGGGGGAGAGAAGGAGAGAAAGAAGCTTTAATTTGCTTCGCATTGGAGGCTTCAGGCTTTTTGTTTTCGTTCGCTCCGTGTTCCTCCTTCATGCAAAAAAAAAAAAAAAAAGCCCAATCTGATCTGGAGCCGAATGTCATTAGAAGCAATCCTGTCAGCTTGGAGCATTTCATTTCAGTCTTTAACTGGGCAATGAATTGAACCTCCTCCCCTAAAACAGATGCAATGTGGGTTGTTTGTTTGTTTTAGCAACATGGATTGTTTTCCTAGGGCAGGAGTCTCCAACCTTGGCAACTTTAAGATTTGTGGACTTCAACTCCCAGAGTTCCTCAGCCAGCTTTGCTTTGCTGGCTGAGGAACTCTGGGAGTTGAAGTCCACAAGTCTAAAAGTTGCCAAGGTTGGAGACCTCTGCCCTAGACGACTTTAGGAGCAAAGTGGTGGGTTTTGCTGGCATTTAAGGAGGAAAGGAAAGGAGGGAGAAAGAGAGAGAGAGAGAGAGAAAAGAGAGAGAAAGAAAGAAAGAAAGAAAAAGGAAGGAAGGAAGGAAGGAAGGAAGGAAAGAAGGAAAGAAGGAAAGAAGGAAGGGAGAGAAAGAAAGAACGAGAGAGAAAGAAAGAGAAAGAAAGAAGAGGAAGGAAGGAAGGAAGGAATGACTACAAACCCTGGCACTAGACGTGGCTTCAGAAGACACTTTGAAACAGGGTAGCAATCTAGGGCTGGAAGGGACCCTGGAGGCCATCTAGTCCAACCCCCTGCTCCAGGGGGTTATATCGTCTAGATTGTTTTGGTGCCTCCAACAGAGAGGAAAATTGCCAGAAAGGAAAAGGAGTTTACTAGGACAAGGCTGCCATGCAGAGGAAGGCAGAGATAGTCCTTGACTTATGACCACAATTGAGTCCAAAATTTTGGTTGCTAAACAAGAGCGTTAAGTGAATTTCACCACATTTTACTCAATCCATGACCTCTCCTGGCAATCATGTGCAAGCTAGGTAGGGAAGAATATCTGAAGGTGTGTGTAATGTTCTAAATGTATAGTTAAATGTGTGGCAAAAAGTGGATTTTGGGTGTGTTTTTCCAAATGTAGTGAGGTTGAATGTGTATAGTTTTAAAAGAGCTCTCTGTGTGTGTACATACACATACAGTATATATAGTAGATAATGTATCTTTTTTTGTGCCTATATACACTCTATACTATGTAATATGTATGTACACATATGGCATATGTACATAGGATTAAATAGTATATTTTGGATGTTCAGTAGTAGTAAATACCGTATTTTCTGGCGTATAAGACGACTTTTTAACACATGAAAATCTTCTCAAAAGTCGGAGGTCGTCTTATACGCCAGGTGTTGTTCTCCTGTAACCAGGCAGACCAGCCCGAAAGGCTCTGACGAGCCTTAAATGTCTCTGGCGATCCAAGCTCTGACGATCTGCTAATCAGGCAATGCAGCTGGGATCGCCAGAGCCATGGAGAAGGAAAAAACTTTTTTCCTTTCACATGGCTCTGGTGATCCAAGCTCTGACGATCTGCTAATCAGGCAACTCAGCTGGGATCGCCAGAGCCATGGAGAAGAAAAAAAGTTTTCCCCTTCCAGATTGCTTACCTTAGCTGCTTGCCTTGCTTTGCTTGCCTTGCTTCGCTTGCCTGAATCCATTCCATCAGCAAGCAACTCTCTGCCTGCAATCAAGCAGGCAGGGAGTTGTGGACTTCAACTCCCAGAATTCCTCAGCCAGCAAAAAATAAAGCTGGCTGAGGAATTCTGGGAGTTAAAGTCTACAAGTCTTAAAGTTGCCAAGGTTGGAGACCCCTGTTCTATTGGGTAAATTTTTTCCCCTTTGGGATCTTTAAAAAAAAAAGTTAATTGGGGTTTTTTTGTTGTTCTTTTTTAGACCTAGCCATTTAAAGTTTAGGAAGTTTTAAATTTAGCTTTCATATAAAAATAAAAATAAAATAAAATAATATTTGTGCAGCTTTCTGAGATTTAGTGTGTTTCTGTAGTGTTTCACTCTAACTATATAAACACACAAAATCTCACAAAGCTGTATGTGGAATTTTGTGTGTGTAAAGTGTGAAAGTTGTTTTTTTGAGCTTTTTGTGGCTGTGTGAGGTTCCTGCTTGTTGCAGGGGCCATTTTGGTTCTAGCACAGCTGCTTTTACATTGTGGGTGAGCCAGTTGTGTTGTGTTGTGTTGTGTATGTGTAAAGTGTGAAATTTGTTTTTTGGGGCTTTTTGTGGCTGTGTGAGGTTCCTGCTTGTTGCAGGGGCCATTTTGGGTCTAGCACAGCTGCTTTTACATTGTGAGTGAGCTAGTTGATGTTTTTTAATTTTTATTTGGTGTGCGTTGGAAGAGGGGTAGTCCTATATGGCGAGTATAGCCCAAACCCTATATTTTAACAGGAAAATTCGAGGGTCATCTTATACGCCCAGTCATCTTATACGCCGGAAAATATGGTAAATAGACAGGGAAATTGTATCTCGTTGAGGCCTTTGAGGTGAGGAGAGACCAGGCCCCCTAACCAGGGGTGAAATCTAAATTTTTTTGCTAGGGTTCTGTGGGCGGGGCTTAATTAGTGGGCGGGGCTTGGTGGTAAGGTGACTGGGAGGGCGTGACTTGTTGGTCAGGTGGGCATGGCCAAGTCAATGACACTTCTTTGCCCTTCTTTAACCTACAAAACACAACACAACACAACACAACACAACAGGCTCACCCACAATATAAAAGCAGCTGTGCTAGACCCAAAATGGCCCCTGCAACAAGCAGGAACCTCAGACAGCCACAAAAAGCCCAAAAAACCAACTTTCACACTTTACACACACAAAATTCCACATACAGCTTTGAGAGATTTTGTGTGATTGTGTAGTTAGAGTGAAACACTACAGAAACACACTAAATCTCAGAAAGCTGCACAAATATTATTTTATTTTATTTTTATTTTTATATAAAAGCAGCTAAATTTAAAACTTCCTAAACTTTAAATGGCTAGGTCTAAAAAAAGAACAATTAAAAAAAAACCCAATTAACTATTTTTTGAAAGTTCCCAAAGGGGAAAAAAGCTTACCCAATTGAACAGGGGTCTCCAACCTTGGCAACTTTTAAGACTTGTAAACTTCAACTCCCAGAATTCCTCAGCCAGCTTTGCTTTGCTGGCTGAGGAATTCTGGGAGTTGAAGTCCATAACTCCCTGCCTGCTTGATTGCAGGCAGGGAGATTCAGTTGCTTGCTGATGCAATCGATTGCAGGGATTACAGCAAGGCGTTGCGACCAGCAGCTAAAGTAAGCAAGCTGAGGGGGGGAAGGGGAGGGATTTTTGCTACCGATTAGCAGGCAGAGGCATTTAAAAGGAAAAAAAGTTTTTTTCTTTTACATGGCTCTGGCGATCCAAGCTGAGTTGCCTGATTAGCAGGCAACTCAGCTGGGATCGTCAGAGCTTGGCTGGTCAGAGCCATTTAAAAGAAAAAAAAGGCTCTGATGATCGCGCGGCTCAGCTGGGCATGGGGGGCGGGGGCAGGGATTTTTGCTACCAGTTCTCCAAACTGCGCGCCGCCATCGCTACCTACTCGCCTGAGCCGGTCTGAACCAGGAGCATTTCACCCCTGCCCCTAACCCTAACCTTTGACGTGAGTGATGTCAAGTTGGCCACGCCCACCCAGTCACATGACCACCAAACCATACCCACCCAGTCACATGACTTCCAAGCCACGCCCACCAAACAAGCCACGGCCACAGAACCGGTAGTAAAAAAATTTGGAACCCACCCGATCCTAATGTTATTAATATGGAAAAAATTGTAAGGTATAAATATATTTTGAATGAAAAAGGGGAATTAAAAACCAAGCAGGAACTTAGTAGTCAAGGGATGGACATCACATGCAGATAAAAAACTGATAAAGAAAATATATTGTTACTTATTAGGTATTAAACTTGAAAGTAGACAGGTAAAGGAGACAATGATTGTGAAAGTGGGCTAAAAATTTTGGATATGCAATAGAACTAGACAAATGGCAGAAATTGTGGGATAGAAATGTTAAATTGACTGTCAACTGCATATAAAGAAAATTTGTATAAAATATTCTATAGATGGCATTTTGCACCAACAAGACTGGCAAAAATATATCAAGATAGATCTGCTAAATGTTGAAATTGCAATCAAATACCTGGGTCATATTACTGTATGTGGTGGACATGTCCAAAAGCCAAAAAATACTGGACGAAAATACATACTTAGTTGGAAAAGATGATAAAACAGCATGTAGACATGAAACCAGAAATATTTTTATTAGGCATTCTGCTAGAAAAATATGACAAAGGGACTATATACTTTATTTTACATGTATTAACTGCAGCTAGAATTGTATATACTCAACAATGGAAGTGTGATGAGATCCTGACAGATGAGAGTGTAATTAAGAAAATATTAGAATGTGCAGAAGTGCACATTTCTAATGCTTACTATTAAGAACAAAGAAGAAACCGAATACTTTTTGATATGGGACTTATTTTACCAATGGTTAGACAATAAAAACAGAAGTTAAGAAATGCAGGGACATAAAAAGGATAAATTTTAAAATGGATATTTGAAGACAAACTAAATATTATTATAGTATTGTTATTGTGATAAATGCTATTGTAAACATTTTGATTATGATTGCCTAAAAACAATAGTACACAGACAACAGTTTGATTGAAATGGGATTTTTATGTTCTTCAAATAAATAAAACATGAAAAAAGTGATTGTACAGAAATATCAGATTCCATGGACTATTTTCTTTTTCTTTCTTTCCTTTCTATCTATCATCTATCTATCTATCATCTATCTCTATCTGAAAATACACTTTCCAAAAGTCTAGTCATGAGAATGTATTGCAATAGGGGTATTAAAGATGGCAGAATATAAATCAAACAAAACTGAACAGCAAGCATTATATGGCAAAAGCTTTTAGAGTTGTGGTCCACTTCAGATCACCTTTGCATATTTATAGGAAAGCAGAACTTAGCTTTCCTATGGACTATTAGCTATATCCAGAATATATTAGCAGGCAAGAAAGATTATGTGCATTATAGGATTGTAGGTTACTGTGTATTTCGAATAATGATAATGGAAAATAATGTAGAAGGGAAACTACCAAGGTAATGCACTGCTTTGGTCAGAAGCATTTACTGCTTGCCATTACAATAGGGGGAAATGTTGTAGTAGATCGCCTACAGTAGTTGAACCAATGAATGATATGCTTACCTGCAATGTGACTAAAATATTTTTTGAAGAGAAAGAAATCAGTGGAAAACTTCTCCTCCCCTAATTTATTTCACTACTTTTTCCCCTTCGTGTACCTCATGTACTGTAGTGTCAAGCTTGAAGATCCTTAAAAATCACAGCACCCTACTAGAAAGTTTACTTTTCCTAGGTTGCCTTATCTTAAATCTGTGTGAAACTTCCCAAGGAATTAAATGTCTAGTAGTACCTTGAGGGCTCTTCAAATTGGTGATGGATTAAAAGGGGTACAAGATAGTGATATGTGATAGGAGATTGCAAAAACAGCAAAACTGTAATGGATATAAACGATTGGAGAAGAAGGCCAGTAAATAAAAGTTGACAAAAGCATTTGTGATCACTAATAAGAAAACATTTATTTCCTCATAAATGTAAATAATTGAAAACAAAAAAACATACCGTGTACACTGTACACATTTGAAGGATACTTACAATGAAGTTACACATAATAGACATTTTAGAATCACAGATGTATTGAAAGTAAACTGTTGTCACATTGGAGTCTCAGAAGTCCACAACACAGTAACATCTACACCATTAGTATTAGAGCTTTAGATTTAAGATACTTATTAACTATTTCAATTTTAAAATGAAAGTAAAGTAATACAGGGATAGCAATTTGAGAAACTACACATTTAATTTGTATTTGGGTTATTGCATTGACAAAACTCATTCTTCAGTCGCCATCTTCATCAAATATTCTTTATCTATTTTGAAGAGTCTCCATCCTTCCTCAGATGATAGATCAGAAGCTCCCCGTCTTTTGTAAAATCTAATGGAAGGTTCATTCCATTCTGCGACTAAGAAGTGCATACTGCTGCAACGGCATTTGACAGCAATCTGGAGAAAGAAAAACAGAACATGAACATAGGTAAAAGTGGTGGCACATTTCTGGTCTTAAGACATGGTACCTGTAAATGTTTAAATCTATATATAAATAAATTTAAAATTAGTGCCAATTTTAAATATTCCTTGTGTGCTCATCTGAACTGCATTAGGAATTCCTCAAGAATTTCAGGATCAGACACAGCTACAAAAAAAAAATAAAAAAATAAATCCAAATCCAAATGTATTTTTGATTGCTTTGCAACCCAGATATAAGTATTTTATAGGCTAACCTCAATAACAATCTTTAAAAACTTTCACAACAGTATAAAGTAACTGAAAAACTGGATGAACATTGCAATACACACATTTAACATACAGGTGTTCTTCATTTAATGACCACTTGTTCAACAACTGTTCAAACTTAAGACAGTGATGAACAACTGGTCCTTGTACTTACAGCTGATGCAATTTCCCTAGCCACATGATTACAATCAGGGCTTGGCACCTAGTTCATAATTACAATCTCACAGCATCCCATGGTTACATGATTGTCACTTACAACCTTCTTTGTTGGCTTTCTACAAGCAAAATCAATGGGGAAGCAGGCAAATCGTAATGTGACTTCTCTGGTTAACAACATGCAATGGTTTGCTGAAGAATGGCAATTAGGACCAGAATTTCCCATGTGGTGTTATGTTTTACGGGTGCATCACTGGAAATTCTACTCCCAATTGCCATAGTTAAGTGAGAACTACCTATATTATTTCAACAATAGCATTTCAATAATATTGGCTTTATTGGACTAAGTATCCCTTACTGCTTCAATCATATTTAAAAATAATTTCTGAACAGGTTTCAGTGTGCTACCACGAAGAGCTCAAATGCAGATTGAATTAAAATCATGTAATACTTTTCTTGCTGAGGAAAGAGTATCATACTTCAATGCACAAATATACACTGCTCAAAAAAATAAAGGGAACACAAGCAGAAGACATCCGAGATCTGAATGAATGAAATAGCCTTATTAAATATTTTGTTCATTACATACAGTAGTTCTGTGTTCCCTTTAGTTGTTTGAGCAGTGTATAAACTACTGTATGTAAAGAACAAAGTATTTAATAAGGCTGTTTCATTCATTCAGATCTCGGATGTCTTCTGCTTGTGTTCCCTTTATTTTTTTGAGCAGTATATTTTGAATATAGCATACTGTATATAGCATACTGAAAATGAGCCTTTAAAATGTGCAACACATTTATCATTAAATTATTTTCAAATAACTGAACAAAAAGTAATATATGAAATTATGTATACATGTATGGAAGCAAGTATGGTTAACAAGCTCAGAAAATATGGAGAAGTAATTAAATGGTTTGGGGTAAAGTAATTTTAAATATGTTTTTCTTATTTTGTGCTTTTTATATTTGTTGGCTTACTATTTTTAATTTCTATGTTTTATATAATAAAACAGTTATAACTCTGCTTAGACCCAAAAGGGAATTACACAATCAGTATTTATATGTATCTTCTAAAATTATTTCCTGGAAACATAAAGATCTTTGAAAATTGTTCTAAGAGACCCATGAGATAGTAATCAATAAGTAAAACAACGTATGAATGGAATAATTTATCAGATGAAATTTCCATTTGTACTGAAGGTAACTTTAATCAATCAGTTGCTTTCCCCCCCTATACAATGGAAAGCCATAATCATCTACTTACCTGACTCAAATTCCTCAGAATTTCTGAACCAATGCCCGAGCCTAAAGATGGGAAAATTTTTAATTTTATAAATCAGATTTGTATACGGCTTATAACATGATTCTAAAATATTAATGTTTAATATCTAAGATACCTCTGAATTCATTCATCACAAAGAAATCTTCAAGATACAGCAATTTTCCAATCCATGGATCGTAAGTGAAATAATACATGGCAAAGCCCACAATACCATAACCTGCAATGAAAGTTATTTTTATTTTACATAGGTAGATCATCATTAAAATGGAACAACTTAGTGTATTTCAAATTTTACATGCATTTGTCAAAATAGATATTGTAAGCATGCAAAATTAATCCATTATACTGCAAAAGTAAACATTTTAAATTCAATAGATGCAATAAGTAGCAGCAGTTAAAGTACAGATCCCTGTCAATTAAAAACTGGTCAAAGAAAATGTCATATTAATAAGATGCAGTTAACTGAACCTGCACATGCCAGTAACTGTACAGCTGAAATACATGGCCAGTTGTGTCAGTTTGTCATTAAAATTATATTTTTTTTGTTAAAAATACTCTTTCCATATCCTATTTATACCATGTTGGAGCAATATAAACTTCAACAAATTCACAACGGCAGATCAGAATGCTGTGGACTGTTCTTACATTTATACATCAGGACTTTTCCCAAATCAAAGTCCTTGATATTTATCTTCTAAATAAATTCTGAAGGTTTGTTTACAATGCAAAGGTGCTTTAAAGGAGGCAACAGCATTTGTTTAATCCGTGACATCTAAACATTATTAAGAGCAGCTGAATCTTCAGTTGAATTGCAGCAGCCATGTTAATTGCTACCAGTGTTTTTCACTACCACTTGTAAAAAGGAGTTAAAAGTGTTCATTTTTCAATTTTTGGCCTTTTCCAGTTAAATCTGTATTACTGTCTCCAATTTGATTTTATATTCTAATATGCTTTATAGATTTCTAAAAACAGAAATTACATATATGATTTCTGATCTACCGAGTGCTTTTATACTTTCTTCTTACTTGAGGTAAATGTTTGGGAATAGTATTTGTCCCTGGAGACCTTACCTCATATATCATGATCATCTACTTTATTGTGTAACGGATCTTTTAGTTACCTCCCCGCCCATCCATGTACACGGAAGGGCCATGTACATGGCGAAGCTAGAGACTGTAACCTGAAGATTGGGACAAATTAAAGAAAATGTGATTTAACAGAATTGCATTGCGATATGTTAGGGTCAAACAAGAATAACCATGAAACGAAGTGGAATTACACTTTTTCTTCTTATACCTGGATACCTGGTTCTTCATAGTCTTAAGGATAACTAAGCAATTTTTTAAAAAGCAAAAACAAAAAAGACATCAAATTGGATTCAGAATTTGCTCTTGCCAATAGGAACATTCCTTAAATGAAATGCTCAGTAGAATCCAGCCAGCAAGGAACAGAGAGATTATTCTCTAACCCTCCCCTCTAGACCTCCCTCCACTGTCAGCTACTATGATATTCTGGATGATCCTCAGATTCTCCAGAGTAGATATTTATGCAGATGGAAGGAAGGAATCACTAAAAATGTCTCCTCCAACTTCCTGCCAGCAGAATTGATCAATTAGCTTTTTTTAAAAAACCTTCCATTCATGGAAGACAAGGTCTGAATCCAAAATATATTTTCATGTTTTAAGTATTAACCTTGGAATAGTTATGTATAATTCTATTAAAGATGTTTAAATCTTATTTTTTTCTAATAAAGACATTACAATGCTGAAGTTTCACCTTCAGGTGTCCAGTGTTCTTTTGGCACTTCTGCAACAAGGCAGTGGTAGAAAGGATGTTCTCCAAAACCATCCTCAAAAAGATCTGCAAAATGAGAACATAAGGCTGATTTAACTATGATTTCCCAATCTCCCATGTAAATTAACCAGATTTATTTTAAAGTATACCATTACCTTTTTCAGTCAGTACTACTTGATCTTCCATATCTTCGTATTTAGCAAGCTCCTGTCCAAAACAAAATATTATGGCTAACTTTCTATTCCATTAGACATAAAGAACCACAAGTTCATTTATTTTTATTTGGAAAGTTATGTTTTTTAATTCACTTTTTAATAGTATCACAGAGGTTAGTGATCATAGACTCCTACTCCTCCTAAGAGGAAGGAATTCTTTGCCAACTCATGAGGGCAAAGATGTGCGTCCAAAAGGAAGAAAGGTTGTTTCAGGGTTGACAAAACAATCTCCACCCCCACCCTCTAGGACTTTTACCTTTGCCCCTAAATGAAATGTTAGATTTAACTTATTTTTTTAAAAAACAAGAAAATTAAACAAACAGTGTAGCGGAGCATAGCACTTTAGGGCAATCTTCAGGTGGAGATCGTTTGTTCAATATTTAGCAATAAATTATTGTCTGCTGTTACTTTATTGCAATTAAAACATGTTTGGTCTTATCTTAAACAAATACATCTATAATTGCCTAAGTTTTTGTTATAATCTACATAATCAAAAAGGGAATATTATGATAAAATATATATTTTCTCTTGTTCATAGTTTGAACTGGAGAAAAAAGAACAGCAAAAGTTGGAGGGAAATTAAACAGAACATAAATACAATGCACATTATCTAGAATTAATCATAACTACTTAATTTTGTAACACATTAAAGGCCAAGCTGATGCTTTTGAAGAGTTCAGCACATGAAAAGGTGGCGCAACCAAAATGCTGCTTCTTAAAATGCCAGGAAACCTCTTTGTTTTCTTAAAGGAGAAATTGTATATAAAGAATCGCAAGAAAACTGGTAATCAGGACCCTGAGTATTAATGTTACTCTACACTCTACAGTCTAGTGGGTTTTGCTGTCAACCTTGCTGACGTCTCCCGATAAAAGTAGCCGACCCTATGTGGGGAATCGAACCGCCTTTCTGGTTCCTGGGATGACAC
This sequence comes from Pituophis catenifer annectens, assembly GCF_029215685.1. Classification (NCBI taxonomy): domain Eukaryota; kingdom Metazoa; phylum Chordata; class Lepidosauria; order Squamata; family Colubridae; genus Pituophis; species Pituophis catenifer. The sequence continues at coordinate 55,999,765 of NW_027256884.1, read as the reverse complement.
TTCGCTCTCCCACCCTCTTCCCACAGTGTCTCCAGAGCACCATATTTTATATTATGCAAATTTATTTTTATTTGTTCTGATAAGAACAAAAGGAGGCGAATCGGACGGTACTGGGGTTCACTTTATTAAGATTTTCCCCAGTCGGGGCTGCGTGCGGCGGCCGGTTGAGACTCCCAGGCCAACACGAAGCGAGCTATACCTTTATGAGGCGCAGAATATCAGCGCAGTCCTCAGGCCGCGCGGCTCGGATATGGAAGGAGGCCATTTTCGGCGGCGTTTTCCCTTACGTCCCCCCCCTCTCGCGAGTCCCCGATAGTTGAAGAGCAATAGAAGAAGTTTCTTCATTCGCGTCCCGGGCGCGGCGTTGGCGGCACAGACACAGTCAGGCAGCCAGCATTCCCTCGGGCACCGAGAACAAAGCAAAAACCGCGTAAAGATCGCCGGTACCACTCACTGCCTAGATAGCTTCCTCTAGTCTAGAGCTTGTATTTATAGTCCAGCATATAGTCTCGGCCAATCAGAAACGCCACTTGACACATCCTCCCCCCACTTTCATCTTCCTACTACTGATTACCTCATCTTTCTAGGAAATGATGTCCTGAGGCTGCCTAAACAATGACTCAGGCAGGCTTTGGGCTGCGCGGAGAACACCATTTCATGGAGCAGCTCATTTTTCGTACGGAGATCTTTAAGCGTGGGGACGGGCACCTAGGATATCTAGATGCTTTGGAGTTCAATTCTGATCAGTTCCAAGCAGTTTAAAAATGTGGGTTAGTACAAAACATCTGGAGGGAAACCAGACTGCTTATCTCTACCGTAAATCGTTCTACTCTAATCCTCTTTCAGACAATCCCTTTCAATTCTGTAGCAGATGTTCTTTCAAAAGATTCCCGTATTTAGGACAACTATAAGCAGTTTTTACTTCGCAGCATCAAAATGGGGCATGGGTCAGGAAAATAATCAAAACTGATGCTCAGTGTAGAGGTTGTCATAGCAGCTTGTAAACTATTGTAGAAGAGGTTTGCAAATTAACCCACCACCATAATATGCCAGGTTAGGATTAAAATTGTTATCTGGGTGCTTCTGAGTCATGGTCTGAACATGGTCCATGGTCATGTCCATGACTCAGAAGCACTCAGATAACAACTCTAATCCTAATCTGCATCACACAGACAGTACTTAACTGCAGCCAAGCAACAACAGCCAGCCAATCAAACAGTCCGAAATCAGACCATGACTCAAAAATATCCGAACAAACAACATTCAGACTAATTTGCATCTCATAAAAAGGTATTTAAAGACCTGTGTTCTGAAAGAGGAGCACAGTTCAAAATGCACTGACTATGTCTCCTTGAATGGTGATGAAACGTTTGCAACCAAATTGCTGAGCTCAAACCAACAGCCTATCAACCCAAGCTACTAATATTTAAACACATTTCAACCACCTTTGGGCATCCAATGCTTAACGCCGCTCGTCATTGGGAGACCTTCACTGGCAGAGAAGCTTCCACATGCTAGCAGCTATTCTTCCTTCACGAATGCCTATGACAAAACATACTTTCTCAAAGCATTAACTACAGACTTCCAATCAATCATCCAGCAGCATGGAGAACAGCAGGACAGAATGGTAAATGCATGATCTGACTGATGATAACAGATGCTCACAATCGTCTCAACAAATACATAAAATACTTCACTGAGCAAAAGCTCTTATGCAACACTACCATTGGAGCACAACTTATGCAACATGTGAATGCAGCAATCAAATACAGAACAACAAATACAAGAGAAAAGAAGCACACTGCCCTGTAAAGCAAGCTATCCAGACTAACAGCTAACAACTCCCACAACAATGAACAAATTTGGATCAAGAACCTATCCAACCAACAACTCAAACATGAGGAACAACAAGTCCTGATAAAGGGTCTCAACTTCAACCACAAAGATGCATCAAACACAGAATTCCTAGCAAGCCTAGAAAACGCCTTAAAATCAAAAGACTTCAATGAAGAAGCCCAACAACAAATACATCAGACCGTTGTCCCGATGCTGAGACGTAAACAAAACTCCAGCATCTTTACAAACAGGCAATGAAGTCCCTCAAAACTGATAACAATACTGTCATCTTACCAGTCAACAAAGGTTGACAGTCTTACTATTCTGTTTTCTCCAAAATAAGACACCCCCTGATAATAAGCCCTATCAGGCTTTTGAGCGCATGGCAATAAGGTCAAGCGCTTATTTCAGGGTTCAAAAAAATATAAGACAGGGTCTTATTTTTGGGGAAACATGGTAGACAAGGCTGACTACATACAGTAGTCAAGCAACTCCCACAGGATACATCCACCTATAGGCAGGGCCAGATTTTCCTATAGGCTAACTAGGCTTCAGCCTAGGGCCTCAAGATCAAGAGGGGCCTACACAGTGGTGGGATTCTGGGGGTTCTAGGGGGTTCGGCCGAGCCCTTTGTTAAATTGCTGGCTCGCCCGCCCCTCGCCTCCCACCCGCGCGGCGCCAGCCTACCGTAGCCAGGGGTAGGCAATTGTGGCTCTTTTACAACCTGTGGACTTCAACTTCCAGAATTCCTGAGACAGCTTGGCTGTCTGAGTAATTCTGGGAGTTGAAGGCCACAGGTTGTAAAAGAGCCACAATTGCCCACCCCTTCCCTAGCCTGAGTTCCGCTGCCTGGGATCCACGTGGACTCCGGACGCAAGAGAGCAGGATGGAGAAAGCAGCTTCCACGCCTTCACTCACCCTCACTCTCTGCCGTTCGTTTACCCCGCCCACTCCCCATCTATTGCTGCCTCCGATGGCTGGAGGAAAAAAAAACGTCAAATTCTTGTCTCGGGGCTTCAAAGGGCCGCCCTAGAGCCAGTGCTGCAGCCGAACCCTTTGTTAAATTGCTGGCTTGCCCCGCCCCTCCGCACCACTATTTATTGCCAATCAATAGTGGTGGGCGAGGGACGGGGGAGCCAGCAATTTAACAAAGGGTTTGGTGTTTTTTTTGTAATTTTATTGGCCCCCGGAGCTTCAGCAGAGGCTAATTAGCCCTTGCTTAGATCGGCTCCCGACCCCCAGCTGATTTGCTCACGGATCTGCTCCTTGCTTGCAAAGAGTGCTGATTTTTCCCCCCCTAACTATACTGAAAAACGAAAGAGAAAGTAAAGCAGGCTGTTGGCTTTGCACGTTGGAAAATTAGGCAGGCAGATTTCTTTTTCCTCACCAAAAAAGGTAGGTGCAAACAACAGGAAATTTAGGGAAAAAGAGGAGATTTTAAAACACAAAAGAAAAAAAGCTCTATTTAACTAGGGAATTGTAATAATTGAGATACTATTAATTGTATATTGTGTTGAAAGCAGAAATGGTTAAGTTGTGGTTTGGAGGAATATATGGGGGAAATTATTTGGTTTATTATTATTGGTAAATATAATTAATGGATTTGTAAGAAATTGGAATGCATGGAAATAATTGGAATATTCATGTTCATATTGATTAATATACAAAAAAGGTAGTTATATAACTAATTGATTTATATTAAAATGTTGAATTCATATTAAACAACTGTAATATTACATAATTAACCAATGTGAGGATGGATATAAAAATAGATGACAATGGGAAGGGGTATAATATAGAATAGAAGGGAAAAATTGAATTTGATTAAGATTAGAGATGAGGATGAGAGTAATATTGGTTTTTTTACAAAAATAGATGAGGAATAAATATGGCAAAAAGGAAATATAGAAATTGTAAATTTAATTGAAATGACTAAACACTGTTTAAATTTGTGAACCGGCCAAATACTCTGTTCAAAGAAAATACATTGTATGTTTGTATGTGTGTTTCTAATTATTGTTATTTATTCATATTTGTTCTCTTTTATTCTTTAAAGTTTAACAATTCATTCTTTATCTTAATATCTTTATATTTGTTTGGGGTTGGCTTTCTTCCCTTTCATCTTTTTTATTGTACAGCAATCTTTCTCCTCAAACCTACCACCTCTCTTTTCTTTCCTTCTTACTTTCTCTTCCTCCCCCTCTTCTTCTCCTCCCTACTTCCTCTTCCTTTCTCCTTCTCCTCCTCTCTTCCTCCCTCTCTCTCCTACTCTAATTTCCCTTCCCTTCCTTCATCCCTCTCTATTGCTGTATCCTTTTATGCATATGGACTACTCAGAGGGCTGAAAAAGTTATTTCTGACTGGTCCTCGCACTTTTGACCAGTCCTCGAACTTACGACTGTCCTCACATTTTACGTTTTTGCCCTATCTTGTCACCATGGTGAAGAAAAGCAGTTGTGAAATGAGTGACATGGTTGTTAAGAAAGCTGCACGGGCATAAATGTGAGGATGGTCATAAGTGTGAGGACCGGTCAAAAGTGCGAGGCCCAGTCAGAAATGACTTTTTTCAGCCCTCTGAAAAAAGTCTATGCACATAGCCATGCCCACCCGGTCACATGACGAGCTACCCACGCCTACACAGTCACGTGACCAGCTAGCCACACCCACCCAGTCACATGATTGCCAAGCCACACCTCCAACTAAGCCACGCCCACAGAACCTGTTGTTAAAAAATTGAATCCCACCACTGGTGAAAGGGCCTCATAAGTGGAATAGCCTAGGGCCTCTTTCAATCTAAATCCGGCCCTGCCTATAGGCACATCAAGACCAACCGATCTGTGAAGTTGACCAACAAGATCAACAAAACCCTTAAAAAGTTGCAAGAATCAAATCAAATCAAATCAAATCAAATCAAATCAAATCAAATCAAATCAAATCAAATCAAATCAAATCACCAAAGAAGAATATCAGAGAATGAAAGCAATCGACTCAAACATAGCTCAGTTTTATGGACTTCCAAAAGTGCACAAAGGAAACACCCCACTCAAATAAATTGTCTCACTCCCTGGCATGCCCACTTACAACCTTGTGAAAGATATGTGGAAATGCCTAAAGTACCTAATTGGTGATTCCCAATACTCCATAAACAACGCCACACAATTCCTGGACAAGCTCAAACACCTACACATTGATAAAGACAAAACTATATCATTCAATGTTACTTCATTATTCACATTGGTAGATCTGAAACTAGCAATTGACTTAATCAAAGAACTACTGGACAAGGCACAGCCACCAAGAGAACCACTCACAACAGAATGCATATGCGAACTCCTCCAACTATGCTTGACCGCCTACTTCAAATTTGACAGAGAGATCTATGAACAACTGAAGGATCGCCTATGGGATCTCCTATATTTGGCCTAGTCGCAGAAGTTATCATGCAAAAGATGGAAATTGTACTTTCACAGATAAACCCCAAGCTATGGGTACACTACATCGATGACACTTTTGTGATAATCAAGCGCAATCAGGTTGATTAAACCTACCAGATAATCAACAACATCTTCATGGATATCCAATTTACAATAGAAACTGAGAATGACAACAAACTACCATTTCTGGATGTCCTTGTAACTAGAACCACCAATGGCCAACTTCTAACACCTGTGTACAGGAAGGCAACACATACAGATCAAATTCTCAACTTCCACAGCAACCACTCAAAATGCCATAAACAAAGCTGTGTCAGAACACTGTTTGGGAGAGGGGAATCCCATTTAACACCACAGAGGCCAAATCAACAGAACAAAAACACCTATACAAAGTCTTCGAGAGAAACAGATACCCATGAAACTTCATCCAGAGATGCCTACATGCAAACCATACAGACACCCCAAAGCAATACAATAACTACAACAGGAACAACAATGACCAGATAAATCACAATCCCCTACATACAGAATGTCTCAGAAATGACAACAAGACTATGCCAACATGACCTCGTAGTAATCTACAAACCAACCTCAACTCTCAGACGGACCCTGTCGAAACTGAAAGGGCAGACAGAAACAAACCAAAGATCAGGCATCATATACCAAATCCAGTGCAGCAAAAAGAACTATGTTGGACAAACAGGAAGAAAGCTATCAACCTTTGTATGAACACTTCCTGGCTATCAAAAGACATGACCCATTATCTCTCATATCAGTCCATGAAGATTCAGAAGGTCACAAATTTGATTTAACCGGGACCACAGTTGTAATCCAGTTGAAATCAAAGAGAGAAAGAGAATTCCTTGAAGCCTGGCTTTTCACCAATGTCAATAAACAGACACATCGACATTAATCCAGTCTATCAATCATTGAGAATGAAAGAACTGCATCAACGACGATCCCGAAGGTAGTATTTAAAATGAACAAACAGGCACCCCACTACGCAGCAACAAAATTATAACCCATTGGCTCACAAAAAACAGACTACGTCTCAATAACAACAGCCAGCCACTCAAACTATCAAACAAGCCAAAACCAGATCATGACTCAGAACCACCCAGATAACAACTCTAGTCCTAATCTGCATCACAGACAGTACTTAACTACAACCCAGTAACAACAGCCAGCCAATTGAACAGTCCGAAATCAGACCATGACTCAGAAATATCCAAACAAACAACATTCAGACTAATTTGCATCTCACAAAATGGTATTTAAAGACCTGTGTTCTGAAAGAGAAGCAGAGTTCAAAATGCACTGACTATGTCTCCTTGAATGGTGATGAAACATTTGCAACCAAATTGCCAAACTTTGAGCTCAAACATAGATAGGAAACTATCAGTCCAAGCAGGGGTTACAGCCTTAATTTTAATTAATATAACTAACCTTAATTTGTATTATTAACTGTGCTGCTTCTGACAGGACTGATCAGGAGGTTGATACCTTTACACAACAATTTTACATAAACTACCATTTAGCTGTGATATGGTTAAATACTTTAATACAACTATTGATTCCCTTGAGCAGCAAAAGTCCTGTCAGATGTAGATCACTATGTCTATACCCACCCCATTTGTTGCTGTCACCTGATTTCAAGTGTTAGACTCACTTGAGGATCAGTTAAGGCCATCGTTGCCATTAGCTCCTCTCAGTTTCTTTTTGGACTTTCTCATTGCCCTTGCTATGACAACTTTCACTCACAGTCCCTATTGATGGAGAACCAATTTTAACCCCTAACCTTTGTAATTCTCCCCAAGGCATAGAAATTCTTCTCTTTGGCCATTGCTTGGCCATTTGCCAGCACCTGAAATTCTTGGCTTGCTCACTGCTGGACATATGGTGAGTGTAGGACTCTCCTATTAGTGCCATTTATGTCAGTGTTGTAGATTCCCCTAAAATGTGTCTCAGTTCATTCTTGAATCTTTCTGAGACTTTCTTTCTCTGATCTTCCAGTAACTCCCACAAGTTTGGGAATGAAACAAAAAACCTGCCTCCTGCTCCTCCAATCTCTTTCTTTTCCATCCTTTGTGTTAGATTGCTTACGCTCTTATTATTGCTCTTAAGTCTTATAGAACTGTTTTTTCCTCCTCTTCCTAGCTTACTTCTAGTTTCACTTTATCTACTTAGTGATGTTGTGTGTGTGTGTGTATGAGAGAGAGAGAGAGAGAGAGAGAGAGAGATTTTAAGACTAGTGGTCGGCAAAAAGGAAACCGAACCCAATAATCAGAGACGACAGCTCCCCCCAAGGCTTGTATAGCTGAAGCACGACTGATGGAAAAGAGCTATTCCCCCCCCCGTAGTGATTTTCCACTTGATCAAAGATTATTAGGCAGTTGATCAATGAAATCAAAAGCTGGAGTTCTAAATTCAAGTAAGAACCAAGCGCAACTCCCTTTAAGGAAAGGGGCACGTCAATATATCTGCTAGGAGGGAAGAGCAAGAAACCTTGTTGAAGAATGGGAAAGTCTGAGCCAGTCTAGCCGGCACAGCCAAGTTCCTGTTCCAGGCGTGGTCGGTGACAGGCGGCACCCGTGATTTACAGTGCGGCTCCAGCAGAGAGGGCCAAAGCAGGAGTTTCGCCAAAGCCGCGCGTTTTAGCGATCTCTGGAACAAAATGCTGTCGCGCAGGTAAGTGATTTATAGCAACTTCAGCACTTTCCCCGATGCTGCCTTCGCAACTAGGTGGGCCCAGAACGAAAAAAAGAGTAACGAGTCGGGAGCGGAATACGCTTCAGTTGGGTTAAGCGAGTACTGTAGAGAATCTAAGGCGGCGGTTTTCTTTGTACAGTCGAATCGCAAAACGAATCGTTTCCTAACGGCAAAGCCAGTGGGACCTAGAGCCCTTCGACTTGCGCAGTGTGAGAAAAAACACTGGGTGGAGAAAAACTACATCTTGAACGTTGCTGTTTTGGAACTGCGCTTTCTTTTCACCCACCTATAAGCGCAGCACAGTAGGATTCACTGTATTCTGGAGAGTTAGATTTATTGCAGCCCCTTCCGTACATGAGGATCGTACTCTGTAATGTCGTCTCTCCCAATCTTGCTTCCTTCAGTTGTAGGAGGTTTTATGGTCTTTGTAAAATCCGATATAATTTCGTAAACTATGACTTACAACCCACTTTAAGACAATACCAAATAGTCACATAAAGCCTTAGTGTATTGTGTGAATCAGGGTTTATGTTAAACTGAAGTACAGTTGGTTTATTTTGGATTAGAAGGGTTTGTTACTTAAGGTTTTAGTGTGTTCTGAGATATTTAGAAACATTTTTCCAAATTTGGAAATGCAAGTTGCAAATTTTCCTTTCATTGTACATTGGGACATGATCAAAGAAATAGAACTGCAACCCCTGGGTAGCAGAAAATAGGAGCGATGTATTTCAGACAAGATACAGGTCCTTTGTAGTTTAATTTCATATCCTTTTTTAAATTTTTTTTATTAAATTACATTGTTATACAATTCAACAATTTTCGTTCAAGTTGCGGTTTTTACATTTACACAGATTTATATACATGGTGTCTCTTAGGTTACTTAATTGATTTAATATTCACACTCTCCTTTTACTTTTTACGTTTACCTTCCATCCACTTATACCACATTTCACACACCATATAAAATTCTGAATTCTCTTTCTCGTTTATTTCATGAGTTAATTTACACATCTCTGCGCATTCTAATATTTTTGCAATTATGTGCTCCTCCGGTGGCTGTCCTTTCTCTTTCCAGTACTTTGCATACATTATTCTAGTAGCTGTGATAATGTGTATGATTAGATATTTCCTTTCCTTCCGGTAGGTCCTTTTTGGTATTCCCAGGAGAAAAGTTTCTGGTTCCAAATCAACTGTTTCTTCTATTATTTCTTGGGTCCATCTTTGTATCTTTTTCCAGTATTTCGTCGCTTCAGGGCACGACCACCACATGTGATAGAAGGAGCCTTGGTAATGGTCACATTTCCAACACTTTGGATTCGCGTTTGGATAGATTTTCGCTATTCTAGTGGGGGCTAAATGCCATCTATATATCATCTTATACTGGTTCTCTTTGTATGCCACCGCTCTTGTCAATTTAAGATTGCAATTCCATATTGTTTCCCAATCATCTATACTACGTCCAATGTTTTTTTCCCATGCAATCATCTGTTTTTTGACTACCTTTGGTATTCGAGCAGATACGTATATAATTTGGCTAATAATTTGTTTTCTGTACCCATCCAAATCTAATCCGTTAGTTCCTAATTCTATGCCAAATTCCTTCTTATCTTTCTGGTATCTCGACTTAATTAGTAAGTAAGGCCACCAATCAATTTGAATGCCTTGCTCCTTCAAGGCTTCATTTGTTTTAAGGTTCCTGCCACTATCAAGAATATCTTCATATCTAAACATTTTTTCCATCCCTAACATATTGGGATATATCATAGCCTTCATTATGGATATCCATTTCGGGACCTTTGTATAATGCACTTGTCTGATTTCTTTCCAGGTCTGCATTAATGCATCTCTTGTTTTGTGCCTGTGGAAATATATCCTTGTCCTTTGGCTCTTATCCCATAGATGGGCGTGCCAGCCTTTCTGCAAATCATGTCCTTCTAGTGTCAGGATTCTTTTATTATCTAAGGTGGCCCATTCCCTTAACCATACCAGGTTTGCTGCTTTGTGATACACTTCCCACGCTGGGAATCTAAAGCCGCCCCTATTCCTTTTATCCTGTAATGTTTGTAAGGCGATCCTCGGTTTTTTCCCTCCCCAGATGAATTTCCTGGTAATGCTATTCAATTCTAAGAAAAATTTTTTATCTAGGTTGACTGGGATAGTTTGGAACAGATATAGTAGTTTAGGCAGGACGCTCATCTTTATTGAGGCTATCCTGCCTAAGAGTGATAATTGTAATTTCCCCCACCTTTCCAAATCTTGTTTAACTTTATTAATTAAGGGCTTGTAATTATCTTCTTTTAGGGTCGAGCATCTTGCCATTATCCAGATGCCTAAATATTTTATTTTTTTTACTATTTGCAAGCCTAGGTTTTCTTCTAATGTTTTCTTTTGGTCCTCTGACAAATTTTTGGTTAACATTTTAATTTTTGTTTTGTTCAATTTAAATCCGGATACCTCTCCATAACTATCCAATGTTTTCAAAAAAATTTTCCCCATCTCTAATGGTTCCTCCACAATTAAAGCGACATCATCAGCGAACACCTGTATTTTATAAATCTCTTTCCTAATTTTTAATCCTTTTATTTCATTATTGTTCCTGATTCTTCTTAATAGGCTTTCTAAAGCCATTATAAACAATAGCGGTGACAACAGGCATCCTTGCCTCACTCCCTTCCTAATTTGAAAAGTTTCTGTCATATCTCCATTTAATAGGATGTTTGCTCTTTGTTTAACATAAATTGTGGTTATCATTTTCTCAAAGTTCTCTCCAAATTTCATCATTTTAATTTGCCGGATCATAAATTCCCAATTCAGATTATTGAATGCTTTCTGAGCATCCAAAAATATCAATGCCATCTGCTTCTCTGAATGTGTTTCATGGTATTCTAGAGCATCGATCACTGTTCTTAAATTGTTCCTTATATGTCTTCCAGGAAGGAATCCATTTTGGTCTGTGTGTATTAAATTGTTTAAATTTTTTTTTAAATCTTTCCGCTATCACACTCATAAAAATTTTGTAGTCTGTATTTAAAAGGGAAATTGGCCTATAGTTTTTTATTGATTTTACATCAGTACCTTCTTTCGGCAAAAGGGTGATATATGTCTCCCTCCACGAGTCCGGAATTCTGGATCTCATCAAAGCCTCGTTACATATTTCTAGTAATTTTGGTAGTAATATTTCCTCCAAATCCAAATTTTTGTACAATTCTCCTGGGAAACTGTCTGGGCCTGAGTAATTTATTATTTTTGAGTTTGGATATTGCTATCTTTAATTCTCCTATTGTGACCTCCCTGTTCAGCATTTCCTTTTCTTCCCCTCCTATCAATGGGAGATTTTCCTCTATCAGGTATTGTTTAATTTTTCCCTTCGGGGTTTCCTCCTCCTTATACAATGTTGCGTAGTATTCCCGTGCTATTTCGAGTTTATCTTCCTCTTTATTCCGTATGTTTCCGCTCTTATCTTCTAATAAGTGGATAATTCCTTTTTCATTATCCTTTTTTAATTTATACGATAGCCATATGCCCGGTTTATTTGCACTTTCGAAATAATATTGTTTGGAGCGTTTTATCTTATAAGCCAATTCTTCTTGATCCAGAATGTTCAGTTTATGTCTGGTTAGCATCCAATTTTCTTTTGCCACCTCGTCTCCTGGATTTTGCTGTAGGATCCTTTCTGCTTCTCCTAGTCTCTCTACAAGTTCTTTCTGTTTTTCCTTTTTTCTTTGTTTTTATATATACTGTGAGATATTACCAGCCCTCTTAAATACGCCTTCATCGTGTCCCATACAGTTGTTCGGGGCGGGTCTTGATTTTCATTTTCCTCGAAAAATAGTTTTAGCTCTCCCTTAATTTTTTTGGTGTATTCCTTATCCCTCAAAAATTGGGTATTTAGCCTCCATCTCTTCTGCTTCTTCCTCTGTAAATTTACCCATTTTATCTCTAAGGGATTATGGTCCGCCCATATATTTGGTGTTATTTCTGCTGAGTCAATTTCCATCCCCAGGTTCCTACTGACCCACATCATGTCAATCCTTGACCAAGATTTTTGGGGATTTGAATAAAAAGTATATTGTTTCTTATTCAGATGTAGGGTCTGCCATATATCCACTACATTTAGTTCATCCATCAATTGGAAGAAGGCTTTTGGTAGCTTATTTCTCTTTTTCTTTTTGTCTTTGTTACTCTTGTAGTCTTTATCTGGGTTTACGATTCCATTAAAGTCGCCAATTATACAAATCTTGCTATGTCCCATTTTGCTTATTTTCTCGCCTAATTTTTTATAATATTCTCTCAAGTTTTTGTTTGGGGCATAAATAGCTACCATTAGTATTGGTAGATTCCCCCTTTTTATCTCAACTGCTAACGTTCTCCCTTTGGTATCGGTATATTTTAACTCAGCTGCTATCCCTTTCTTAACATATAGTACTACTCCCCTCTTTCCCCCCCGCTAATGATATGAAAGTTTGTCCAAATTTATAGTAGTCTAAATATTTCCCATCTTCTTTTTTTATGTGGACCTCCTGAAGGCATATTATATCTGCATTTTTGTTTTGCTAATTTTATGAACAGTTGTTTTCTCTTTCTATTGTCGTTTAGTCCATTGACATTGACTGATATTATTTTCCATCCCTCCATTTTTTAGTTCTTCTATGCTGCTTTAGTTCTTATTTGCGCGTGTAGTTCTTTGCGGTCTTTGTTTCTTCCCCTTTGTCTCTTTAAGATCCTTTTCTTCTGTCTCCTTTTCCTCCGGTGTTCCCTCTTTAGACTTCTGTTGATATGTGTTCTCTTCTTCTTGTACTATTACCTCCAACTCTTCTTTGCTACTTTGATCTTCCTCCGCTCCTCTCAGTTGGTCTAGAAAGTCTTGTGCTGTGATAAGGCTGTCTATTTTAATTTTTTTCCCTTGCCAAGTAATCAGCATACCTTCCGGCAGGATCCACCTAAAGAGGATGTTCCTCTTATTCAATTGTATCGCTAGGAACCTATAGTCCCTTCTCAATTCCTTCACTCTCCTGGGGACCTGCTTTAAGATTATCACCTCCTTTCCCTTGTAAGTCACCGGTTCTTCTCTTACCATATTATAGAGTATATCCTTGACCTTTTCCCTTGCAAACCTGACGTGTACTTCTCTGGGTAGTTTGTTTCTCCTCACATAGTTGGTTTGGACTCTGTACACTTCGTCTAGCTCTTTTATTATATCTTGTTTGTCCTGTTGTAATATTTCCACTATTAGCTCTGCCATCACTTGACCTAGATCTTCCTCCTTATTTTCTGCTATATTTTGGAAGCATAGGTAGAAGGATGCTCTATTCATTTCCAGCTGAATTATTGAATCTTCTAATTCTCTGTTTTGTGCCATCATCTTCTGATCTATTGAATCTAGGTGTTTTTTGTTTTGTTCCATCCTGCTCTCCACTTTTATTATTTTTTGTTCATTGTTGTATATTGACTCTTGAATTTCATTCATTTTTTGATCGATAGCACGGATATCCTTTTTCAGTTCTACATGATTGTTTGTCATCTTTTCTTGCATCCTTTGCATGGTATCTTGAATTACTGTTAGGGTCGATTGTATGGCCTGCATTGTTGGTATCACCATCGATTTTTCTGTTTTTGTTAGTCCCTCTGTCGATTTTTGCACAGCTGGTGAGGTCATTGTTATTGTGGGATTGGAGGAGGTCTTCTTTCCTGTTTTTAGTACAGTTGATGAGAGGCTTGTCATCTTTCTCAAGACCTTCTTCTGCTCTCTTGCAATTCTCTCAATGTTCCTCCAAATTATCATCCACTAACAACTTCTGTTAAGCTATGAAGGTATTGCCAATGTTTATTGTTCACACCGGAGCAGAGGAAAAATATTAGCAAGTGCAATTATTTTTCTACTTCTATCAATCAATATCGATGATAAAATGTGCTTAATTCACAATTAATTCAATTATTTCAAAAATGCTTAATACTATTCTTACAATTGAGCAACAATTCTCAAGTTAATATGTTACTAATTATATTAATAAATTGATTGAATAAATCACAACTCTAAGCTATCTATAATCTTATAATCTATGTCTTTCAAGCAAATTAATAACAGTAAAATAACTATGAGGTAACAGATTAATAGGGAAGAAAAAAGGAAAAAAAAGGAAAAAGAAAGGAAAAAGTCGCTTATCGTACTATTTAGAATTCAGACTATTTAAATATTTAAATATATATATGTATCTGTAAATTTAATAATATATCTTACAAATATTATAAATATTTTAAATCTAAATATATTTCAGAAAGAATATGTATTACTATATAATTCAAGAGCTTTCCTCCTGTTAATTGTTCGTAGACTTTGTTGCAGCTCTGTCCCCAACAGCCTCAACAATTCCAGTATGTTTTAATTCCAAAGTTTGCTCGCTTAAATCCAACTTTAATAGACTCCCTCTGTTGATCTTCGCAGCCTCGCCTTGTCTATCTTACTGTCAATTCCGGTTTATGGCTGCACTTCCGGCTTCTTCTCCTCCAATTTCATCCAGCTCTCTGCTTGACAGCTCGTAATCCAAACACAGTCCGCAATCAAAGCTCTCTCTCTTTCTATAACTAAAAGTGTCCCACCAGTTTTCTTCTGTCTACGATGTCTCTCTGCCTCTCTGCTTCAGCAATCTCCTCCTTTTTTTTTGCTGATTTGCCGGTTACCCATTCAGTTCCAGTCCGCTCTTTCCCTTTCAATCGCCGCTCTTCTCTCTCTCCACGAGATCTTCCACCCGACACAACCGGCCACGCTTCTTTGCAGTCAGTCCCACGGTATCAGGAAAGAAAGGTATAAGTGCACTTCACCGTCAGCTTTCCCGAACTTCTTCTTTGCTTCCCGTCTCTTGTTGGTTATCGCAGCCTCAGATCTGCCATTAGATAGCAGATACACGCGTGCTGGCTAGACAGAGGCGTCTGGTCGAGCGGGGAGCGCTTGCACCTTGCTTCTCCGCTCTCCGAATCCCTTTATTGTCCAAGAGACTCTCCGGGCCTCTCGCCTTGAAAGGATCCCCAAAGCACGGTGACTAACAGTGTTGAGGAGCAGTGATCACTCTCTCAATGTTATATCGCCCTTAGTCACCAACCGGAAGTCCTTAATTTCATATTTTATAATCCAGTGTCCTGCTTTGACCTCACAGAAATAGCCTTAATCAGATCTCAACCCAATATGGAACCAGTTTGCTATAATCATTCTCCTCTCCTCTCCTCTCCTCTCCTCTCCTCTCCTCTCCTCTCCTCTCCTCTCCTCTCCTCTCCTCTCCCCTCCCCTCCCCTCCCCTCCCCTCCCGAAACCTTAGACAAGAATCCTACTGTAGACAACAGAGTGTATTAATATTTGCTAGCTTGCATCCTCTTTTAAGGGTATAAAGTGACCAGCCTCTGGTGTTGACATAAATGTCAGATGTATTTAGAAGATTGACCATACCCCAATAGTTTTGGTCATTGCTCAACCCCACCACTGTTATTTTTCTTCTGATTATTGGCCTTCTCAGGATTATACTTTCATTCTATTTAATTTTTATCTAATTATTAAGATATATATAATATCTTGTTGACTCACCAGGGATCATAAAGCACAACTGCCCAATATAATACATTCTAAAAATGATGATATTACAAAGTGATTAATGTAGGGGCAGGCTTAGAGAAATATTTAAAAATACCCAAGCAGCCTTGTAAATTTTAATAGTTTTCTTTGTTGCAATCTAGCAAGTTTCAACTTTCAGCTAAAGACTTTTAAAAAATATCTCATACTATGATCTTCAAAAGTAACCTTAGGAAGAGGAGAGAGGAATAGAAGGCAGAAATGGATTTGTTTAAGGATTGACATGGGATCAGGGCAGGGGTGAAATTCGACTGGTTTGGACCTGTTCGGGCGATCTGCTAGGGATGATTGGCATCGGTTCGCCGAACTGGTGGTAATCACCCCTGGTTGGCCCCACCCAGCCATGCCCGGTCGCCGCTCACCTCTTCTGGCCACTCACTCAGTCCTTCCAGTCGCTCGATATTTCACAGAATTCAACGTTAAATGCAGCAGAGAGAATTCTAACTTTTCTCCCTCCATTCACAGCCAAGCTGCTGCTCCCTTTATGGTCCCCCATGGCCCCCTCCCTCCCAGGGACTACCTTAAAGGACAGGCTGCAGAAGCTCCACTGTGAATGGAGGGAGAAAATTAGATCTGTAAAAAATGCAAAATTTAAGAGAAATCATGCAGAAGTAGTTCTTGTGTCTATTTCAAAAGTAATATAAAAAGTACCAATTCCCTCTTTTTGGGCGGCTCGCGGGAGGCTTGCACAGTGGCACCGGCATGGGGGAGGCAGGCAATCCAGATGCCCCTTGCTGGTGCTTGTTCAGTGCAGCTGCAGGCAAGCCAAGAGACAGTGGGACGAAGGGGCTGGTGCATTGGGATTGCTTCTGCCTCCCCCATGCCTCTGCCTCCACTTTCTGCTGGTGCTACCACACAAGCCTCCCATGAGGAAAAAGAGGGAAAAAGAAAAGCGGCTGTCTGCAGAGCTGCCAGCTTCGGGAAGTGGCCCAACAGGCAGAAGCACCGCACTCAGAAACAGATGGGCGAAAGTGATTCTGTGCTGAAGCAGAGGCCTTCCAAGCAGTGGTGGGTTGCTACCAATTCTCCCCGGATCGGGCAAACTGGTAGCGGTGGCGGTGGGAGGCTCTGCCCACCCACCCAAATGTTCTGTGCATGTGCAGAAGCATCATGCAAGCGCACCCACGAGCAAACCGGTAGCGGCCAAAATTGAAACCCACTACTGATTCAGAGCCTTCAGTGTGTCCCAGGATTGCAACGCTGAAGGTTCGGAATGCAGCTTTTTTCACGAATGGCAGGAAAATGGGGAGGGGAATTTTCCTGCCTACCATTCTTTCCTCAGTCTGTGCTGAGCTTGAGGAATGGATGACAGGCAGGAAAATCCCCCTCCCCATTTTCCTGCCTTTCGCGAAAAAGGCTCTCTTGCGAACATTCAGTGTATCCCAGGATTGCAACACTGAAGGCTCGGAATGGAGCCGTTTTCGTGAAAGGCATCCATTCCTCAAGCTCAGCACAGACTGAGGGAAGGATGGTAGGCAGGAAAATTCCCCTCCGCATTTTCCTGCCATTCGTGATAAGTAATGGCTGGGGGGGAGGTGCCGGGTGAGGCGCTCCTCAACGTGAGTGATGTTGAGTTGGCCACACCCACCCAGTCACATGACACCCCCACCACCAAGCCACACCCACAGAACTGATAGGGAAAAATTTTGAATTTCACCACTGGATCATGGCTTAGGACCAGGGTATATACGAGACCGCCTTCTGCCACTGATAGCCTCCCACCGGCCAATACGCTCCCACAGAGAGGGGCTCCTCAGGGTGCCATCAGCCAAACATTGCCGACTGGCGACACCCAGGGGGAGAGCCTTCTCTGTGGGGGCACCAGCCCTCTGGAATGAGCTGCCCCTAGAGGTTCGTACGATCCCGGACCTGCATACCTTTTGCCGCGCCCTGAAGACCCTTCTGTTCCAACAAGCTGGGCTGGCCTAATATGAATTTTATAATGGGTTTATGTTAGTTTTTAATTTGTGGGCCAAATTTTTTATATATTCGATTTTAAATTGTTTTTAAATTTTGTAAATTTATATGTGTTTTAATATGGCTGTACACCGCCCTGAGTCCTTTGGGAGAAGGGCGGTATAGAAGTCCAATAAACATAAACATAAACATAAACATAAACATAAACATAAACATAAACATAAACATAAACATAAACATCAGAGTAAATAAACCAGCTCTAGTTTTTCTTGTTATAGAATCCTGATTTTTACATATTCTTCTCAAGCTACAGGGCTGATAGAAAAAATGGATGACAACACCAGAGGAAAAGAGGCAAATGGAGGAGTGTATAAGCATACTGACCAATGGAGATAACAATGTTTGACACAAAGTCAGGTCCAGGATGGAGGAAATAATTTGGACAAATTTGGAATGGCAATATTTTTGGCCAACTCAAGGAAGATAGGCTAAGATTTAATCTACTAGTGGGAAATAGCTACAAAATGGCATATAGCTAAGTGGAAATAAATAGTCAAAGCTTGTACCCTATTCAGCTATGTCAATTGCTTTGAGCTAACAATCTCAAATACTGGAATGAAGTTTGATGTCAGATATCTCAGAGCAGGCTTATTTATAATCGTTCTGGAAAGAGTAGTGCACAAGTTCCTAGGAGTACTCTGGAAACAGCCTCTTTGTGCAAAGATTCTTGTGAATTCCAAGCATGTGTCATATGAAGCTAGGGAGATACAGTCCTGTGCAGTATGCTGTCTCATCTCATTTCTTTTTCCATATGCAAATGAAAAAAATGATTTCGATATGTTTGATAATTATTCTCGTCTGCATAGCTTTTGAAATAACAATCTTCCCCCTCAATCATTGGAAAGCAAATTCTTTGCGCATATGATTATATGTGGATGTAGATTAAATAGGTTATGGGATTCTGCATAAGTGTGAGGATGATCACCCTTTTGAAACTGTTATGCCTTTGTATATGATGTTTGTTTTTTATTGATATATCACCTTAATTATTTTTATAAATAACTCAAGGTAGCAAGCAGACACAATTCATATCTGTTTTATGGCAACTTATTTTGCATATTGCCAGTTTAAGGTATTCCGAGGGGCTGTTTGGGGGCTGTAATGCAACATTTCTGAAGGACATTAAAAGAGGAAGATAATTCCATTCAATATATTGACCTTGAATCTAGGATTAAAGGAGTCCAATGCTACTCTGGTATTATTGACAATTCTGTATTTTCCTTTTGATACAGATGGTTTTCCTTAAGCAAGCCCCATCCGATCCTGTTTAGGATGCTGATGTCATCTGGCAGTGGCTCCCAGGTTATTCAGAACATGGAAGAAGGTAATGTAACTAATACCGTGTTTCCCCTATCTTATATTTTTTTGAACCCTGAAATAAGCGCTTGGCCTTATTGCCATGCGCTCAAAAGCCCGATTGGGCTTATTATTAGGGGATGTCTTATTTTGGGGGAAAACAGGGGAGTAAATTCAGAAAGCTATAATTATCTGTGTTGCTTTTCCTTTTCTTCAGGTATAAAACTATGCAGTAATCTGGGTTTAGTGATTTATCTACTATTTCTTAGAAGCTGTAGAATTAACCAGAAAAGTAAAATAATAAGAATTCTTTTTTAGTTTTTAGTGACAAAGCTTTTTATATCAAATATGTTTTGGCCAGATCTTACTGGTAATTAAAAACTTTTTTTCCCAACAGAGATTTAGATGAAACAAATAAATATGAGAATATGAAACTGAAGGGAAAAAAACTCATACAGTTTGATCTTCTGCCATACTGTATTTGCCTGGAAAACTAATTAATTTTAACTTTGAGATAGCAGTAAGTTATCAGTACTGCAGAATATATTAATATGTACTTGAGCATACCACCTTGTGTGACCAACTTGAAAAATAATAGAGTTGTTTTTCCTTTTTTAAAAAAAATTCCCTGATAGTCTAATTGTTTTATTTTCTTTCACAGGACATTTCCCCATTCATGTGAATAATGGTATGTTGTGGTAACCTGTATGCTTTTTAATATGACTGTTTGTCTGCTCTATTATGTTTCTTCATTCTTTATTGGAGGTTTAATGAAAAACTTAAGTTCATATTTTCTGGCAATTCTGAATCATTCCTCTTAATGGTACTAAATAGGTTTATACTATTAAGCAAATGAAACATGTCTTACTAAACAAAATGCAAATTATGTATGTGTGCTGTTTTTCATAATTAACCTATAACTAGTTAATCACCTGCAATTTTATATCCTCTTGGCTTCTTGATCTATGCTTGCAATTTATTTATTGTATTTATATCTCTACCTCTGAGACTCCAGAAAGTATGTCTTCCCTACTTTCTTTCCTATATGGGATAAAAAATGTGGCTGTCCCAAAATATCATATTTAGATGGGAACTTAAACTCTAAATCTTAGTACCCTGGTTTGTCATCCATCAGAAATTCTTATGCACTTACCTGCTTTCTGCCAGTGGAATATATTCCCTTCTCTACTGACGAATCAAGGCAAATGACAGATCCTCTCTGGCAGATATGAAATAAATATCAGGTCCAACTGTATATTACCGTACTTTTGGGAGTATAAGACGCACTCCCCCCCCCAAAGTGGGTGGAAATGTCTGTGCATTTTATACATCGAATGTTGCCGAAGCCCCACCCCCCCACTGCCCTCCACCTTTTGGTCTCTGCCTCCCAGCAATTTACCTCCTTGCAGCAAACAGCGTGGTCACCTTCAGCACAACCTGATTTAGCACAAGCAGCTGACTGGCAGTTGGATCGGCCTCCCAGAATACCGCCTATCAGCTGTTCCAGGCTGCAGGGGTCGCTGCTGTCGATCAGTGCTGTCACCACCCATCGCCGCTGCCAAGTATCGCTGCCTCTGCATGCCCCATTTTTGGCCTCTGTGCATCCCATTTTCGGCCTCCGTGCGCCCCATTTTTGGTCTCTGCACTTCCCATTTTTGGCTTGTTCCAGGTGGTAGGGATAGGTGGAACAGAATGAAAATGGGATGCACAGAGGCTGAAAATGGGATGCACGGAGGCTGAAAATGGGTTGTGCGGAGGCAGCAATAGGTGAAAGCAGCAATGGGCGGCACTGGTGCCGATGGGCAGCAGCGATCCTTGCAGCCTGGAACTGCTGTTAGGCGGTATTCTGGGAGGCCGATCCAACCGCCAATCAGTTGCTCATGCTAAATTAGGTTGTGCTGAAGCTGACCATGCTATTTGCTGTTTGCTGCAAGGAGGCAAATTGCTGGGAGGCAGAGGCAGATTTTTTTTCTTGTTTTCCTCCCCAAAAGCTATAAGAGTGTCTTACAGTCCGAAAAATACGGTATTTCATCCATCCATCTTATTTGTATCTTTTTTAGAGGATTTATTCCACTTCTTACCTTGGTCTTATTTTTTTTTTCTTTCTCAGGACATCTTGTATCTCACTTATGTTTTTGGCCAAAGCAAAGCAGCCAAGAGTGTTTCCAAAAAAGGCTCTTACCCTCTACTTGCCGTTCTTCATCAGTGTTAATGGGAAAATCAGATAATTTCATTTTCTATTTGAAATCTTCTATTTCTCCACAGTAAAGTTGGCGGAAAAAATATTAAGGCTGTGCAATGCTTCACACTGAAAGGAAAATAGGTGCTTCTGGTACATACACATGTAACATTTATCAGAAATATCAAACAAAATGCTTTTCTTCTTGCACAGTCCTTGGAAAGATGCAGCTGCTTTAAGCAACTGCCCACATGTTTACAATCCCTACTATTGCTCGCTCCCACAGTCTCGGCAGGAGGGGATCTGGTTGCTGTCCCCATTATTTTTTAATAGAGAAAATTCCTTTTGTGTATTTACTTGGATAAGATCAGTGAAACCTATTTTTACCATTCTGTAATGAACAGATAGGCTGGGATGTATGATACAGTCCTTTTCAGAAACAGACTGTAGATTTCAGAATAACATACAAGTTGTTTACTATGCATTTAGTTTAAACCAATTCTTATTTTACATATTTTTTACATTTGCTATATTTTTATGACTTATTTTATACAGTACCTATTTTATTTGCTCTGTGCTGAAAGTTATATGTTTATACTTTGAAGGTGCTTCTGACACGAATAAAGAATTATGCATTTAATGTTAAGGAGTTAATTGATGCTTGAAGACAGTAGGATAAAGGAAAAGAAAATCTGACAGAACCTTTGGGTTTAACCCACCTATCTTCTAGGTTTAATGTTTGTGTGTGCATGTATGTGTGTGTGCACAATTCTTATTTTACATATGAAGGTAGAATGAAATGGGATTCAAGGTACAAAGAAACAACTTGGATCAATCTACAGGTAGTCCTTGCTTTCGGCCACAATTGAGCCCAAAATTTCTGTTGCTAAGCAAGACATTTGTTATGTGAGATAACCTTTCTTGCCACACTTGTAAAGTGAATCACTGTAGTTAAGTTAATGATTGTTCAGTGACTCTGGCTTCTCCATTGATTTTGCTTGTCAGAAGGTAGCAAAAGGGATCCCAGGACTTCAACCGTCATAAATATGAGTCAGCTGCCCAGCATCAGAATTTTGATTTCATGACTGTGGGGATGCTACAATGGTCATAAATGTGAAAAATGGTCATAAGTCACTTTTTTCAGTGCTGTTGTAACTTCATACTGTCATTAACTGAACTGTTGTAAGTCAGGCACTATCTGTGTAATTTTTTAAAAAGATTTCAACTCTTATCTAATTCCACATTTCCATAGATGCTATTCCCTTCCGATTCTCCCACATTTCCTTAGAATCGAAATCTTTTAATGTTCCTTTTCTATTGGAGTATGACATTTTGACTAAAGCACAAATGCTGATGGTTATGATTGAGATGTATCAGAAAATGTATCTCATTTGTTTACAGAATCTAGATGTACATTTTCAGATGTGTATTGGTATCTTGTTAGCTATGTAAAGGTAAACCTGCTCCTTGTTTAAATTTTCCTTGCAGTTTCAAGACAAATGAGTATGGATATGTATATACAGTGACATGATTTGAATATTTATTTTGGAATGTCAAACCTAGGTTGTTGCTAAGCAACAATCAAGAGTAGACCACGATATCCAAATATTCTTGTATGATCCTTCATGGTTTTAATAGTATTGTTTTGTTCTTTTTTAATCCCTGTATGCCATTTAGGGTTGTGAAGGAGTAGGTAGCCTGAAAATTAAATTCAAAAGAAATGAATAAGTTTTCTAGATAACTGGATTTTTTTGAAAATTAAAATGTTACAGAAACGAGAAAGCATGCCATTCATTATTAAATATACCATTCACTGAAATCTCAGTGAACCTGGCCAGCTTTTGCTTTTCAGCCATTCTTTGCATGACTTCTGCTTACACTTCTGCTTTTCAAAAGTGCAGTCCTGTAGTGGTCCTTAGTCAGGTTTATCCCATTAAATATTTCTGACTGGATTTTATTTTGTTTCAGTGCGAAGTAAATTGAGAGAGCTAGTGGGAGCATCCACCAATTGGAGGTATTGTATTGTATATATAAATCATGGTATAATTGCATTTCTTAGAAGTGAAAGAATGCATGACAATTTATTCTTGCAGATTAATAATGGCTTGTAGCTGCTTAATAGAGTAAACCTATGATTTAACTGACTAATGCGGGAAAGAGTGTGTGAGACTCAAATGCAAGTGCAAATGAGATTTTATACATGCCTAAACCATCAAATGGATTTTGTTCATTGCATTTGAAGTATGATAAACTGAGGTTTGATTGTTTTTACCCACATGACATAATCTGATTTTGCTTTACCCTTTGTCCAGAGACCATGTGCAAGCGATGAATGAAAGAAAATCTTTACGTACACTCCTTGCTAAAACCCAAGCTGAACTGCCCCCTAGGAAAATGAAAGACAGCTATATAGATGTTATCTTGCCTTTAGGAAGTCAGCCTGAAATAAGAGAAAAATATCTCAATATGCAAAACACTGTCAGGTAAAGATAGACTACTTTCATTTTTCAATAAAATAAAACACTTGGTTCTTGGTGCTGTAACATACATACAGATTAATTGCTGTGTAATATTTTAGATTTGGTCGAATACTTGAAGACCTTGACAGCTTAGGAGGTATGTAGTACTTATATAATTTCATTTTTTCTAGAGATCTGATAGGTTGGAAAAATTTGAACACATTTGGATTATATAACATCTATGTCATTGTTAATTAAACATATTGCATAGGAATAGCTTGGAAACTGGCTGTTCTCTTTTGGAACCACTGAACTGATATTACAATTAGCATTGCTCTTAATGACTATGGTTCCTTGGGTAAGATGAAAATTGGTAATGAAGTGCCTCAGTGGGATCATTGAAAGAAGGTAGAAAAATTGGTTGATTCTTTGAATTTTTTTCTCCCCATCTATTCTGAAAGCAGTTATTATGCTTAATGGATTAAATTGAGTTAATTATTTACAACTCCTTTAAAAATGCAGATAACATTATTGTGATTTCCTGCTTAATGTATTTTTGTAGCAATGAAAAATGCTTCTGGAATAAGTGAGCATGTTGGTTTTTGCTTTATTAATTCATTACTTATATACCACCTTTTTATTTATATTTTATAAACTCTATAACAAACATATAATCTGAAAGCAGAATATTAAATTCTGTGTAATCCAAATTGAAAAACAGTGCAATCAATTATCTGTTAAAAGTTTGGCAGCAGTTTTTGTTATTTTCCTGCTGTGTTATTTTAAGTATTTCCAAGTAGTTGTTTACTAATAGAAGAGAATATATATTCATGTACATCAGGATTGAACCGTCAAGACCTTGTTGCTTTCTAAGCTTGATTGTTCATTTGTAGATGTTTCATTACCCAACTAGATAACACCTTCAATGCTAGAAGGGTTTGCTCATTGTTTGTAGGGTACAGGGTACCCTAATCGAGGAACTACCATTTCAGACAATGAAGAAGTAAAGAAGTAAAGTAAAGAAGTAAAGAACAGCCTAACCAAGGAAGTACAAAGGAGAAAACAACACCCCCACCAACACTGAAAGGGCAAGCCACTTTACAATATTACGTGCTGTAAATAAAATAAATTACCCCTACTAGTCTTAATTTGGCAGACTAAACTCTCTTTAATCATATTATAAGGCAGGTAGTCTTATGTATATTTAAAATGTTTTTCAATGCTACAACGATAATGCTGAAAGGTTTTCACCAGTCCTTAAGGGAAATATATACTGTATTTTTCAGAGTATAAGACGCACCTTTTTCCCTCCTAAAAGGGGGTGAAAATTTAGGTGTGTCTTATACACCAAATGTAGCCCTGCCCACCCATTGGCCCTACCCTTTGGCCTGTGCCTCGCAGCAGTTACCTCCTTGCAAGCAAACAGCAAGAAAAAACAGCTCCTTTCAGCTTCAGCATAGACTAATTAGCACAAGTTGATTAGATCGGCCGCCCAACTCTCAGCTGATTTGCTCTCAGCTGTTTTGGACAGGGCTCTGCTGCTTGCTGCAAAGAGGTAAATTGCTGGAGCAGATTTTTTTTCCCTTGTGCTAATCAAGCTATGCTGAAAGCGAAACTGAAAGTAAAGCAGGCTGTTTGCTGCAAACAAACAGCTGTTTGCTGTTTACTGTAGGTGGGAGGGGCAGATATGGCGGGAGCAGGGGGCCACATCATCCTACGGGAGTGCGTCCTCGCTGTTTACAAGCGGTGGCGCGCTCCGACCCTCAAAGCTCTTCTCGTTCCCCAGGTTGTACGGAACCTCGGGCCCCAGGCCTTCGGCTGATGCTGTGCAACGCCAGGTCCGTGGTAAATAAAGCCCCCCTCATTTGTGATCTTATTCAGGAGGGGGGTGCGGACCTGGCAGGTATTACGGAGACCTGGTTGGGCCAGGAAGGGGGAGCCCCCCTTGTTGATATGTGCCCACCAGGTTTCTGTGCTTTCCATCAGCCAAGGTCTCAGGGGAGGGGCGGAGGGGTGGCGGTTGTTATTAACGAGGGTCTTGGACCAAGGGAGGCCACTGTTCCTCAGACGGCTGGATGTGAGTCCCTTCTTGTGAAGTGGGGTCATAGGGTGCAGTTGGGCTTGCTAGTCACGTACCTGGCTCCCTGCCATGTGGCTGCAGCCCTGCCTGAGCTGCTTGATGTTATAGCCGCGGTGGCTGTTGACACCCCCAGGCTTATGGTCATGGGGGATTTTAACCTGTCATCAGTTGGCGAGACATCTGAGGTGGCTCGGGAGTTCATGGCTTTCATGACGGCTATGGACCTGACCCAGTTAATTTATGGCTCTACTCACATGGGGGGACACACACTGGACCTTGTTTTTGTCTCTGGACAGTGGTTGAGTGATCTCGAGATAGGGGATATAGTGATTGAACCCTTGTCATGGTCAGATCACTCCCTCCTTCGCCTGGACCTTCGAACCGCCACACCCCGCCACAGGGAGGCGGAACCGACCAGGTGGTTCCGCCCCAGGCGCCTGATGGATCCTGAGAGATTCCAGATGGAGCTTGGGCCATTTCCTGAGGTTCTAGCACACAACTCGGCTGAGGACTTAGTGGCCGCCTGGGATAGGGCGGCGGCTGATGCTTTAGACCGAGTCGTGCCTTTGCGGCCTCTGACCCGGCGCCGGTCTCACCTGGCTCCTTGGTATACTGAGGAGCTGAGGGAGATGAAGTGCCGGAAAAGACGCCTAGAGAGCAGTTGGAGGGCTAGTCGTTCTGAATCCGACCGAACACTGGTAAAATCTCATATTAAGAATTACCTAGTGACGATAAGAGTAGAGAAGAGTAACTACTTTTCTACTCTTATTGCATCATCAGATAATCGCCCAGCCGCCCTGTTTAGGGTGACCCGCTTTCTGCTCCATCAAGAGACGCGGGAAGACCCCTTGGAGGGTAGAGCTGAGGATTTTGTACAATATCTGTATGACAAAATTGCTCAGATTCGTGAACAGATAGACTCTGACTGGATTGATCCAGAGGAGATGACAGGGGCAGGTCCTGAGAATATTATTTGGGAAGAGTTTGATCCTGTGACTCCCGAAAGCATGGACAGGATACTGAACAGACTAAATGCGACCACATGTTTATTGGACCCGTGTCCATCCTGGTTGGTACTGGCCTCCCGGGAGGTGACACGAGGCTGGCTCCAGGAGATTATAAATGCTTCTTTGAGTGAGGGTGTCTTTCCCACCGTCTTGAAAGAGGCGGTGGTGAGGCCCCTCCTCAAGAAGCCCTCCCTGGATCCAGCTGTATTAGCAAATTATCGTCCTGTCTCCAACCTTCGCTTTGTTGCAAAGGTTGTTGAGAGTGTGGTTGCACGACAACTGCCTCAGTACCTGGATGAATCGAATTATCTAGATCCGTTCCAGTCGGGATTCAGGCCCGGGTACAGCACAGAGACAGCATTGGTCGCATTGGTTGATGATCTCTGGAGGGCTCGAGACAGGGGTTGCTCCTCAGTCCTTGTCCTATTAGACCTCTCAGCGGCTTTTGATACCATCGATCATGATATCATGCTGCACCGGTTGGAAGGGTTGGGGGTGGGGGGCACTGTTCTACAGTGGTTCTCCTCCTTTCTCTCTGACCGGTCGCAGTCTGTGTTGACAGGGGGGCAGAGGTCGACCCCGAGGCCCCTTTTATGTGGGGTGCCATAAGGATCGGTCCTCTCGCCCCTTCTATTCAACATTTATGTGAAGCCGCTGGGTGAGATCATCCGTGGTTTTGGGGTGAAGTACCATCAGTACGCTGATGACACCCAGCTGTACATCTCCACCCCAGACCACCCCAATGATGCCCTCGAGGTGATGTCCCGGTGCCTGGAGGCCGTACGGATCTGGATGGGGAGGAACAAACTCAGACTCAACCCATCCAAGACCGAGTGGCTGTGGTTTCCGTCGTCCCGATATAGTCAGTTGGCGCCATCTCTGACTATTGGGGGCGAGTCGTTGGCCCCCATAGATGGGGTTCGCAACTTGGGCATCCTCCTGGACTCACGGCTGTCTTTTGAAGAGCATATGACGGCCGTAGCCAGGAGGACTTTTTATCAGGTTCGCCTGATTCGCCAGTTGCATCCCTTTCTGGATCGGGACTCGTTACGCACGGTCACTCACGCCCTTGTCACCTCACGTCTGGATTATTGTAATGCTCTCTACATGGGGCTCCCCTTGAGAAGCACCCGAAGGCTCCAACTGGTCCAGAATGCGGCCGCGTGGGTGGTAATGGGAGCAATGTGGCGCTCTCATGTAACCCCCCTCCTGCGCGAGCTGCACTGGCTCCCAGTGGTCTTCCGGGTGCGCTTCAAGGTTTTGGTTACTATCTTTAGAGCGCTCCATGGCTCAGGACCAGGGTACTTACGAGACCGCCTCCTGCCACCAATAGCCTCTCACCGACCAGTTCGCTCCCATAGAGAGGGACTCCTCAGGGTGCCGTCGGCCAAACAATGTCGACTGACGGCCCCCAGGGGGAGAGCCTTTTCTGTGGGGGCACCTACCATCTGGAACGGGCTTCCCCCGGAGTTACGAAACATCCAAGACTTACACATATTCCGCCGTGCCCTGAAAACATTTCTATTCCAACAAGCTGGTCTGGCCTAACTCTCCCTTTTTAAATTGGCTTTTAAACTGGCTTTTAAATTGGGTTTTAAACCTCTTTAGATAAATTTGGATGTTTTTTAATCTTTGAGCCTAAATTACTTAATCTGTTTCTTAATAGTTTTTAACTTCTATATGTATTTGTATTTATTATGGCTGTTCACCGCCCTGAGTCCTTCGGGAGTAGGGCGGTATACAAATATGAAAAATAAATAAATAAATAAATAAATAAATAAATAAATAAATAAATAAATAAATAAATAAATAAACAAGGCAAAATTAGGCAGAGGCAGAGGGAGATTTCTTTTTCTTCTTTTTCCTCACCAAAAAAGGTAGGTGCAAACAATGGGAAATTTAGGGCAAAAGAGGAGAGTTCAAGATTTTAAAACACAGAAGAAAAAAAGAAGAAAGAAAAAGGCAAAAATAAAAATGGGAAGGGAGAAAAAGAAATGAAAGAGAAAAATGTTATACCTATTTAGAATTGAAATATGAATAGTAGTAAGAAATAAATGGGAAATCATGATTGTAAAAATGAAATGAATAATAATTGGAATATTTGTCTTTGTATTTTTGAAATCTAGACAATGATAAGTTTATTTTTTTATTTTTTTAGAAATATGAATAAGTATAAACTGTAACAGTTGAAATACCTTTAATGGTATGGTGGTGAAAGTAAAAAGGATTAAATTATAGTGTGGATAATAGCTAGAACATTTTTAAATTTAATTAGGGAAACTGTAATTATTGAAATATTTTTAATTATATATTGTGATGAAAGTAGAAATGATTAAGTTGTGATTTGGAGGATTATATGGGCAAAACTATGTGGGTTATTGGGAGAGTTTAAGATGTGAAAATGAGTAACATAAGAGGGGGAAATTATTTGGTTTATTATTATTGGTAAATATAATTAATTAATTTGTAAGAAATTGGATTGCATGGAAATAATTGGAATATTCATGTTCATATTGATTAATATACAAAAAAAGATAGTTATATAACTATTTGATTTATATTAAAATGTTGAATTTGTATTAAACAGTTGTAATATTACATAATTAACCAATGTGAGGATGGATATAAAAATAGATGACAAAGGGAAGGGGTATAATATGGAGTAGAAGGGAAACTTGAATTTGATTACGATTAGAGATGAGGATGAAGGGTAATATTGGTTTTTTTAAAAAAATAGATGAAGAATAAATATGGCAAAAAGGAAATATAGAAATTGTAAATTTAATTGAAATGACTAAACACTGTTTAAATTTGTGAACCAGCCAAATACTCTGTTAAAAGAAAATACATTGTATGTTTGCATGTGTGTTTGTCTAAAAAATAAAAAAAACACCAAAAAAGGTAGGTGCGTCTTATACTCTGGTGAGTCTTATACTCCAAAAAATATGGTAAATTCTAAGAGTATGTATGTATGTGTGTATGTATGTATGTATATATGTATTTATTAGAATTTGTTGAACAAAACCGAGAACAAGAATAAAAGAAAAAAAACCACAATGACAGGGACAATAGGCACATTAGTGCAGTTATGCGCAACCGCTCTACTGATCATTTAAGTATGATGTAAGGTCCACAGAAGTCAATTTATGACTGAAACTGTGAGGATTTTTAATATTTTTTTTTACTATTTCTTGAGAATCTTTTCTTGATCCACCTGTAAGATCGATCGATAGGGTGGAAAAGATTGGCTGAGCAAGGAGTGGTATCCGGTAAATTGGCTGCGAGGAAGGTGGAAGAAAGCATATTAGAAATTTGCCAGACTTTGAGTGAAGAGGAAAAAGGACTTGGAGATTTTAAATTGGTTTTAAAAAGGAATTGGACAATAAGACGTTGATTGAACTGAATGAATGATGCTTTGTTTATGAATGGGATACAAGGGAAAGTGATTGGTGAAGGGAACCTTGTAACAACTTTAAAGAGACGAAAGTACTGATTCAATATTAAAAGTTAACTTGTAGTGCCATCTAGTGGCAGAAGGAAAAAAGACATATATTTCTGAAGAAACTGTGAGAACTGACCTTGACATTTTGGTTAGAAGATAACAGAACAGCTGTGAAGATTAGACTGAAACTTGCCTTTGAAGTCCCCTTTTTTTGTCTGAGCTTTTGGATTGTCTGAAGTTTTGGATTTAATTTTTTTTTTACTATCTTTTTTTTGGGGGGGGGGTTGACTAGCTTTATGTTTTCAGAAGTGCCGGTGGAAAAAGACTTTAGATTTATTTCCTCTTTTTTCTTCTTTTTTTTCTTGCTCTCTCTCTATATAGAGGTTCTTTTTTACTGGATTTAATGGAATTGGATTTTAAATTATCTTTGCCCTTGGATTAAGACTTGAAGAGTCAGAAGAAACCTTTTTAAACTTATTTTATTTCTTGTTTGGGTTTTTCATTTTTTTTCTTTCTCTCTCTCTCTTTTTTTTTTTACCAAACCCATTTTCCTTTGGATTTTTGATTTGTATTTTGACAAGAGGAGTTTTTAAAATTTTTGGGGGTGGAGGTTGTTGGAAATTTTGGTTTCTTCTCCCCTCTTTCTTTTCCTCTCCCCATTATTCTATTTTACTTTAACTAATTCAACTATCGGTTGGATTAGATATTTGGATTACAAATAAACCGCAAGTAAAATAAAAAGTATCTGAGAAAAGGAGAAATGAAGAAATTTACACAACCAGCACCAAGTCCCTCAGTGCCAGAAAAGCAGAAAAATCCAGAGATGATGGAATTACGAAATTTTATGCAATCGCTTCATGATGATATAAAACAGGAATTAAAAGAAATAAAAGAAATGATGGGGAAAAATGAGGAGAGGATCCAGAAAGTAGAAGAAAAAGTAGAAATGACCTAAAAAAAAGTTGAGGAACTGGAAGAGAAATTGGTTTCAATAGACAAGTCACAAGAAAAAACAATTATCCTGTTGCAGATGTAGCATTCTGAATTTTATTTAAGATTTCAAAACAGAGAGGAAGAAAAGGAAGAAAATTTACCTGAAGTAATTGCAGAGGTTTTGGCTGAGGCCTTGGAACAACCCAAGGAAGAGATATTAAACGAGATTGATGAAATATTTAGAGTTTACACTAGATATGCAATAAGGAATAAACTCCCAAGAGAAGTACATGTAAGATTTACAAAGAGGGCAAAGAAAACAGATATTACAAGTGGCAAGAAGTACAACACTGAAATATAAGGATAAAGAACTTGTGGTTTTAAGACAAATATCTAGAAGAGTTAGGGATTTGTGGAGAGAGTATCAATTCCTAACGAAATTCTTAATATACAAAAGAGTGATTTTTAGATGGCTAATACCTGAAGGAATTATGGTGACATGGCAAGAACAACAATATAGATTGGACTCGCTTGAAAAAGCAAATTATTTTATCAGCAATTTTGTTGACCTTTGGAGGAAGATTTGAGAGCTGTAGGTGGGGCAAAAGAGAGAGAGGAAGAGAAGGATAAAGATGAAAAAGCAAAAGAGGAAAGAGTGTTAAGAGAGGGAGCCAGAGCCAAAGACCCAATGGAACAAAGAGAGACAAGAGTGATGAAACTAAAAACTAGTAATAAGTAAAACATGGAAGAAGAAATTAAAGCAATTTCCTTAAATTTAAATGGACTGAATGCAGCGATAAAAAGAAATAGAACATTGGCTAAACTAAATACTTTGAAGATGGACATTATATGTTTAGAAGAAGTACATATTAGAAAAAACACTTAAAATTATTACAATATCCAAAATTAGGACTCTTATTTACATCATTGACACATCAAAGTAAAAGAGGTGTGGTATTGTACATTAAAGGAAAATTAGAACCCAAGTTAATCTTTGAAGACGAGGAAAGCAGGATTTTGATGGTGGATATAAAAATGAACTTTAAACAATTACTTTTGATAGCCCTATATGCACCGAATGAAAAACCAAAAGAATTTTATTCGAGATTACACAGGAAAATTATAGAGTTGGACTATGAAAATATATGTATAATGGGAGATTTTAATGCGATAATAGATGCAGGCTTGGACTATAAAACAATGAAGGTAAATAAAAAGCCTAGAAGTACACTGCCGAAATCATTTTTTACAATGATGGAAGAATTAAGTATTCAAGATATTTGGAGACAAAAGCACTTGAAAGAGAGACAATATACTTTTTATTCAAATAGACATGTATCATGGTCAAGGATAGATATGATATGGATGTCAATGGGACTTATAGAGACTGTGCAAGAAGTAAATATTGGTTCAAATATGTTGGCTGATCACAGCCCAATCACAATAATATGGAAAGGGCAAAAGGAAAGACAAGGTGGAATTTGAATGCAGCAATTTTAAATGAAAAAGTTTCAGGACTTTGCAGAAAAAGAATTGGAAGTATTTTTTAAATAAATAAGAAAGAGGATACATCACTTCAAAATTTATGGGATACAATGAAAGCATATATTAGAGGCCTAGCAATAATGTACTTTGGGAAAAAAGAACAAAAAGAAATGGCAGAGAGAAAGAGGATTAGAAGAGGACTACAAGAAATTGGAAAAAGAATTTCAGAAAAATACCTTAAATAAAAAAATTAAGAAATTGATGGAATTGAAAAAACATGAAATAAATTTGAATAAACAAGAAGCATTAGCAAACAAATTGAAAACAACCAAACAGAACTTTTTTGAAAATACAAACAAACCTGGAAGATGGCTAGCATACAATTTAAGAAAAGAGAGGGAGAAAACAACTATAAAATGTTTACAAGATGGAGAAGGGAAACTACAATATAGAATTGAAGATAAAAAGAAAATAAATCAGAAATACTATGGACAACTCTACTCTCAAGAGAAAGATTCCAGAGGAAGAGATATTAAGCTATCTGGAAAAATCAGATCTGATTAAAATATCAGAACAATACAAAGGAATGTTAGAAGAAAGAATAACAATGATGGAAGTAACAGAAGCAATAAAAAGACAAAAAAGTGGGAGAGCACCAGGTCCAGATGGTTTACCAGCGAAGTTATATAAAACACTACAAGAAGTGATTAGTAATATAATGTTGGACTTATTTAATGATTTATTAATGAAGGCAAAAATGCCAGATTCATGCAAGGAGGCATATGTAACAGTTATACCTAAAGAAGACACAGATTTACAATTTATAAAAAACTATAGACCGATCTCGTTGTTAAATGTAGACTATAAGATCTTTGCGTTAATAATGGCTCATAGACTGAAAAAGCCATTAAATGAATATATACATGCAGACTAAAATGGATTCTTACCAAAAAGACAAGTTAAAGACAATATGAGGATGATTTTGAACGCTTTGGAGTATTATGAGAACCATCCAGAAAAACAGATGGCGTTGATGTTTTTAGATGCCCCAAAAGCTTTTGATAATGTGAGTTGGCAGTTCATGATAAAACAGTTACAGAGATTGGACTTTGGGGAGAGATTCATAAATGCTATAAAAACAGTATACAATTTGCTAAGATAATGATAAATGGGAAAATGATGGAAAAGATTAGCATAATGAAAGGTACTAGACAAGGATGTCCCCTTTCGCCATTGTTGTTTATTTTGACATTAGAAGTTTTAAATAGAAATATTAGACAAGATGAAGAGATAAAAGGGATAAAAGTTAAAAAAGAAGAGTATAAATTGCAGGCCTTTGCAGATGATTTGGTATTTATTATAGAGGATCTGCAAATAACAGGCCCTAAATTACAAGAACAAATAGAAAATTATGGGAAAGTCTCTGGCTTGAAAATAAATAATGACAAAACAAAAATTTTGGCTAAAAACATAACAGAAAAACAAAAAAGAGAGATGGAAGAAAATTTGAATGTACAAGTAGTGAAAAAAGTTAAGTACCTTGGAGTATATTTAACTTCAAGATGCGTAACAATAAAAGAAGATAATTATTATAAATTAAAACAGCAAATCAAAAGAGATCTGGAAAAATGGAAGAATCTTCAATTATCACTCATGGGATGTATTGCATTGATAAGGATGAATATACTACCAAGATTATTATTTTTATTTCAGACTGTGCCGATAAAAATTGAAAAGACCTATTTTCAATATCTCAATAAGATAATAAAGAAATATATATGGCAAGGGAAAAAAGCAAGAATAAGCATAAGAATGATGCAAAATACGAGATTTTTTTTTTTTAATTTATATGCCGCCCTTCTCTGGAGACTCAGGGCGGCTTACAATGCGTTAAGCAATAGCCTTCATACTTTTGTATATTTATACAAAGTCAGCTTATTGCCCCCACAATCTGGGTCCTCATTTCACCTACCTTTGAAAGGATGGAAGGCTGAGTCAGCCTTGAGATTGAGAGGTGGATTTGGTTTACCAAATTGGAAACTATACTACCAGGCAGCAACACTGACATAGTTAAAGGAATGGGTGGAGCTAAGAAATATAAGATTGTTAACATTGGAAGGTTATGACTTACAACTGGGATGGCATGCCTTTTTGTGGTATGGTAGAAATAAGATACATACATCGTTGAGTATTGAATGGCATATTTGAACGGACCAATCAGGGACGTGAGCGGGAAATTCAGAGTAACGTCAGTGGCTGAAGCCGCAGACAGTTCCTAGCTATAAAAGGAGCTGCCGTGGCTAGGATTCCCCATTGCAGTTATGGAGCTAATAAAGAGTGTTAGATTCTACTGCGTGTCTTGTCCATTCTTGCGCCCACGACTTAACACTGGCGATGAAGGTGGGATTCTAGGACAAAGAACGAAGCACTAAACCTCCATAAGCAATCATCAGCCACCCAGATCAACGGCCATGAGCATCGGTCAGATCATCGACTACACTATGCCTTCATTCAGCCCACCCACACCGTTCAACCCGGCTGGGGAAGACTGGGAATCCTACATGGAAAGATTCCACATGTACATGGAAGGAAACGACCTATTAAGCCTGTCGGAGCAGAGAAAGAAAACAATCTTCCTTACACACTGCAGAGCCGCTGTGTTCAAAATGGCAAAAGCACTCGCAGCCCCTACCGAGCTGAGAACGATGTCCTGGACGGATCTACAGAGCATCCTCAAGGCACACTATGCTCCCCAAGCCTCATCCCTGGTAAGGAGACATGAATTCTACCGGAGGGACGAGAGGGAAGGCGAATCCATCAGTGAATTCGTCGCGACCCTGAGGGAGATCGCTTCAGCCTGCGACTTCTTAAATCTAGAAGAAGCTATGAGGGACCGGCTAGTGTTGGGACTTAAAGACCTCATGTTGCAAAGCAGGCTACTGGCCGAGCCTCAAATAACATTCAAAGAGGCATTGGAAGAAGCCTCAGCATTAGAGGCATCCCAGAAATCCGCGGCAGACATGAAAAAGGTGAGCAAGGGGCTGCAAGGAAAAGAGGAATCCGCAATCCACTATGAGGACGTGGAAACAGAATCAGAGGAAGAAGAGGAAGATGAGGTCCATCACCTACAAGCAGACCAGAGGGGCAAGCCGCGAGGAAAAGGGAAGCTAGAATTCCAATGCGCAGGCTGTGAAGGAAATCACCCCAGGGCAGAGTGCAGATTCCGTGATGCTATATGCCAAAGATGTGACTGGAGAGGACATATAGTGAGAGCCTGCAGAGCATCTCAACCAGCATCCTGAAGGAGCCGACCGACCCGCCTGCCAAGCTCACTGCCCCCTAACCGATCATTCAAGACAAGTGGAAAAAAGCAACCATTTGGAAGAGGTTGCAGAGACAAGGATTCCGGATTGGAACGAGGCGAGACCCACCAAACATTAATAGTGGGTCATGCAAGCGCGGGAAAGTCAAACAAGATGGCGGCAACCATACTCATCGAGGGGAGACCCTGCAAAATGGAGGTCGATTCGGGGTCCTGCCTATCCATGGTTTCCTGGATAACGATCCAACAACTGGTTCCAGGCATCAAACCCAGCACACTCAAACACCAAAGACTGACTCTCATAGACTACCAAGGGAATCGAATCCCAGTAGTTCCGTGGAAGATTCAACGTTGCCTACAAAACTTTCAAGGCAAAGCTACCCCTCACCATTGTGGACCGAGATAGACCTAGTCTATTAGGTCTAGAATGGTTTGAGCCATTAGGACTGGCCGTAACGGGCATCGACTACATCCATGATGGGGAACCTATGGCACGGGTGCCACAGGTGGCATGCAGAGCCATATTGGTGGGTACACGAGTGTTGCCCTAGCTCAGCTCCAGCGCGCATGCGCGCACTGGCCAACGGATTTTCAGGCCTTCCGGTCCCACCGGAAGTCAGGAAACTGGCTGTTTCCAGCCTCCGGAAGGCCTCCGGGGGGATAGGGAAGGCTCTTTTTACCCTCCCCAGGCTCCTAGAAAGCCTCTGGAGCCTGGGGAGGGGGAAAAACGGGCCTACCGGGCCTACCGTGGCATTGCGTGCCAAAAGCAAGGGGAAGTGTGTGTGGGGGGGTCATGTGTCCATGCGTGGGAGGGCGGGGTGCATTGAATTATGGATGTGGGCACCTGCACCCGCGACCCCCCACACTCCCCCCAGTTTTGGCACGTGACGGCAAAAAAGGTTAGCCATCACTGGACTACATCGACGACTGCGGCTGGGAAGAAAAACTGATGGCAGAATTCGTGGAGGTGTTCAACGGTGAATTAGGCAAGTACACGGGGTCCCCAATATCTTTTAGCCTAGACCCTCAAGTTGCCCCTGTCCGGATCAAACCCAGAAGGGTTCCGTTTGCTCTAAGGCCCAAAATAGATGAACAGCTAGACAAGCTAGTTGCCCAGGGAGTATTGGAGCCTACCGACCATGCAAAATGGGTAACACCTATCGTCACCCAGGTTAAGCCAGATGGGTCGGTACGCATCTGTGGTGACTACAAAAGTACAGTAAACAAGGCCCTACAACAGAGTACTTACCCTGTACCAGTGGTGCAACATCTGCTCCACTCTCTGGGCCGAGGAAAAATATTTGCAAAACTGGACCTGGCACCAGCATACCAGCAGCTTCTGGTAGACAATGCCACAGCTGAGGCCCAGACAATCATGATGCACAGGGGTGCTTTCAAGTGCAAACGGTTACAATTTGGAGTCAGCGTAGCCCCAGAGTTGTTCCAAAGCCTGATGGAATGCCTATTACAAGGGATTGAGGGAGTTGTCCCATACTTCGACGACGTACTCATCTCGGCAGGGAATCTAGACCAGCTACAGCAGCGCCTAAGAGAAGTGCTATCTAGATTCCAAGAAGTGGGGCTCAAGGTAAACAAGAACAAATGCAGTTTGGCAGAAAAGCACGTAGAATTCCTGGGGTACTTAATTGATGAATCAGGAATACGACACACTCCTGGAAAACTGAGGGCAATTAAGCACCTACCCCGAAAAACAAAACGGAGCTGCAAGCTTTCTTAGGATTACTGAACTTTTATAATATTTTCCTACCACAGAAAGCTACAATTGCTGAACAGCTCCACCGGCTACTGGATAAAACAACGGAATGGAAGTGGGGGAAGAAGGAAAGAACGGCATTCGAAGAAATAAAAAATCTACTAACATCAGACAGAGTTTTAGTCCAATACAGTGGAACGTTGCCAATCAGGTTGACTTGCGACGCATCACCTTTCAGCATTGGAGCTGTGCTGAGCCATTGCATGCCGAACAGAAGAGAGGCCCCTATCGCATTTTATTCCAGAACGTTGTCCAAGCCAGAAAGAAATTACAGCCAACTAGATAATGAAGCATTGGCTGCGGTAGCCAGAATAAAGAGATTCCACGAATACTTGTATGGCCAGAGATTTGAACTCATCACCGACCATAAACCACTACTTGGCATCATCGCCGGAAACAAACGCACACCTCCGATACTATCACCGAGAATGCTTTGCTGAATAGAATTCTTAACAGCCTACGTTTACCAGCTGATATACAAGCCTGGCAAGACCATCGACCACGCTGACGCTCTCAGCAGATGTCCACTCCCGGAAATAGAAGAAGACCCAGCTCCAGCATCAACCACACTGCTCATCGGAACAATGGAGAGTGCCCAAATCTCCGCTGTAGACATCGCAAGAGCCACAATGAAAGACAAAACCCTGGCGCATGTTTTGAATTGGATCTGGAAGGGTTGGCCAGAAGTGAACGTGGACACGGAATTCCAGTCATTCAAAACAACCGAACTGTCGGGACTAAAAGGGTGCATATTGTGGCGAGACAGAGTCATAATTCCCAGGGTGCTGAGACAGGACATTCTAAACTTATTACACGAGGGGCACCCAGGGATAGTGAAAATGAAGGCATTAGCCAGGAGCTACGTCTGGTGGCCCGGAATGGATAAGGAGATAGAGGTGTGGGTAGCAACATGCACACCCTGCCAAGAATCACGACTGGCACCCCACACTGCAGCCACACATGATTGGGAGAACCCAGGAACACCCTGGTCAAGAATACATATAGACTTTGCGGGGCCATGCCAGGGCAACAGGTTCTTAATCATAGTGGATGCATTCTCTAAATGGCTAGAGGTTTATCTAATGCCATCCAGAACCACAGAGGCTGTCATCCGAGTGTTGAGAAGATTGTTTGCAACACACGGGTTCCCCGACTTGTTAGAATCTGACAATGGGCCCCAGTTTACTGCTAATGCGTTCGAGATGTTCCTGGCTAACCAAGGAATCCGACATGCATTATCCGCGCCAGGAAAGCCATCCACAAATGGGCTTGTTGAAAGGATGGTGAGAACAACCAAAGAGAAGCGGCGAGGCTGGGGCCCAGGGACATGCAGGCCAAAATTGACAAGCTACTCACTATCCAGCACATCACGCCGAGCGCATTCACACACCGAAGCCCAGCTGAGTTATTAATGGGGAGAAAGTTATGATCTGCATTAGACAGGCTGTACCCACAGTACAGCACAGAAAAGCCTACGGATTCCACAAGCAAGATCCGGCAATTCCAAGTGGGGGACAAAGTTTACGCAAAGAACTTCAGCAGCAACCCCCTATGGATACCGGGAGAAATAACCCAAGTTACAGGACCACTGTCCTACAGACTGCAGACCGAGGACAGCCGACAGTGGAAACGTCACATCGACCAGATCAGAGGCCAAGTGACAAGGAATGAACAGGGTCCACCAGAAAAATGCATAGAAAGAAACCAGACCCTACCACAGGTACAAGCACAAGACAGCGGAAGGAAAAACTCAAAGAGCAGAGACAGCACACACTTACCTGAAGTACAGGAGGAGGATTCGAACATCAGCTACAATCCACCATGTTGTCCAGGGGAGGAAGGAAGTAACATCCAGGAAAATAATTCCACTCTGGTGAGCGAGTTCGAGAGAGTTCCAGAGGCGGAGCCAGCAGAGCCATGGAACTCGACCTCTCACTCCAAGAACACGGGGATGACTGATCTGTGCAGGTCAAGTCACGCATCGAGACGACCCGCCTACTTACTTGACTACGTTGTCTAGAGACTTCAGGATTGGTTAGGCTGAACTAGAGGGGAAGTATTGAGTTGAATACTCAACTAGAGTTGAGTATTGAATGGCATATTTGAACGGACCAATCAGGGACGTGAGCGGGAAATTCAGAGTAACGTTAGTGGCTGAAGCTGCAGATAGCTCCTAGCTATAAAAGGAGCTGTCGCGGCTAGGATTCCCCATTGCGATTACGGAGCTAATAAAGAGTGTTAGATTCTACTGCATATCCTGTCCATTCTTGAGCCCACGACTTAACATATTTTCATAGACACTGTGTAAGAAATGCATTGTTATTGGTTTGGGAGAAAGTAAGAGATAAATACTACATGAAAATACCAACATGGTTATTGACTATGGAAGCTTTAATATACCGAAATGTTTTCAGTTTTGGAAATATTGTTAGATATAAGGACTTACTAACAGACAGGGGAGAATTGAAAGGGAAAAAGGAACTAGAAGAACAGGGGATTGAGACAGATTGGTATATGTATATGCAGATACAAACAAGATACGAGAAAGATGCTAAATTATATGGTTTTTGTATGGAAAAGACTGAGTTGGATAGGATACTCATGGGAACAGATGATAATTTAATTTTAAAAAATTATAATTTTTTGCTTAGTATTGAATTAGAGGAGGAGCAAGTAAAAGAAACAATGATAGCTTGGGGAAGAAACCTTGGATATTCAATTGATCTGGAAAAATGGCAACAACTATGAGAAAGGAATTATAAAGGAAAATCAATATAAAATATAAGGAAAATCAATATAAAATGTTTTATAGATGGCATATGCCACCTGAGAAACTAGCAAAAATGTTTAAAGAAAAATCAGCTAAATGTTGGAAGTGTCATCAATTACCAGGATCATATTATCATATGTGGTGGACATGTCCAGAAGCTAAAAACTATTGGATTAAAATTAAGACTTGGTTGGAGGAAATGATACATCAATGTATCGAATTTAAACCAGAGCTGTTCCTATTGGGTATCCTACCTGAAAAAATTAGCAAGGAAAATGTTTATTTGATAATACATGTAATAACAGCTGCAAGGATTGTTTATGCACAAAATTGGAAAGCGGAGAAAATACCTTTGGAAGAAGGAGTAATAATTTTTTTTTAGATTGTGCAGAAATGAATTGATTAACTGATGATTAAGGATAGAGAAGACTCAGAATATGGAATGATTTTTATTATTGGTTGGAGAAGAGATATAAATGATTAATTATATAAATATGTATAAATATGTGATGAGTAGAATATTATGTTAGTGAGGAATTGATATTGGACTGGATAAGGATCAAGATAGAAGAAATGACAATTATACAGAAGAAGAAAGAACGTTGGAAGATAACACCGAGATGTCACAGGGAAGAGAAAACTGATGTATTTTTTTTTTAAATGCAAATAATTTTTCTGTGGACCACCAAAATTTTCTTGCGGATCACCAGTGGTCCATGGACCACCAGTTGGTGATCACTGCTCTAAGACAGAGGTGGTATTCAGCTTGTTCACACTGGTTCACAAGAACTGTTGGCGGAAATTTGGCCAAGGTCACTGAACTGGTAGCGATGGCTGGCTGGCCACGCCCCTGAACCGGTCCCCCGGTCGCCACTCGCTCACCCCACCCATCATGTTCGTTGCCACCATGTTCTTCATGCACGTGTATCCCATTGCCTTGGAAGTCCATGAGATGCGCATGTGCAAAGAACATGGCCGTGACAGCAGCAGCTTTTTCTGTGACTTCTGGTACTTTTTGGCAACCAGCTACCACCTCTTTGAGAGCTGCTTTGTGGCTGTGGCGGGTCCGCCAAAAATTCTGATCAGCTTGTCTTCTGGACAAGCCACCGCGGAAGGTAAGCAGCCTAAATAAAGAGTTGGTGGTGGGGGAGGAAGCAGGGCTAGGGCTGGGGCCGCTAAAGGAGGGGAAACGGGCAAAGGGAAGGCGGGGGTAGATAGGTGGAAATTCCAAAAATTTTCCTACCTTTTCCTGTGGGCGTGGCTAGGTGGGGGGATTATGTGACTGAGTAGGTGTGGGCATGAGTGACATCAAGTTGGCCATGCCCACTCAGTCACATACCCCTCACCTAGCTACACCCACCGAACCGGTAGTGAAAATTTTTGAAACCCACCACTGCTCCAAGATTGGTCTAGCATAAGTTTTATAAGCTCTAATTAGCAAAACAATGTTTCCAGAAAAAAACTGCACAAAATTAAATTTACAACTCTTAATGCTTTTTAGCAACACTGTTACAGTGAACTTTGGAGCATAGACTGTCAGAGATAAGTACACCTAGGTCCTTGACAAAGTGAG
This sequence comes from Pituophis catenifer annectens, assembly GCF_029215685.1. Classification (NCBI taxonomy): domain Eukaryota; kingdom Metazoa; phylum Chordata; class Lepidosauria; order Squamata; family Colubridae; genus Pituophis; species Pituophis catenifer. Next base: position 55,957,871 of record NW_027256884.1, on the reverse strand, counting down.
GGTCATCAGCTAGTTCAATGCCATCTAGCTTATACTTGACATTCTGATTACGTTTACCAATATGTAAGACAGAGGATTTATTGATTAAAATTTGAAGTTGCCAAATAGTCGACACATAGTCGAGATCACTTTGCAAAACAACAGGATTATCTGTTAATTAATTGAGGATCTCTGTTTATTTATTTGTTTACAGTTCTTATTTGTTATACTCATACAAAAAATGAAGCCACTCTGAGATCTCCTTTATCAATTGTTACAGCACTCGTGGATAAAATTGGTAGGTGTTTAATTATTAATGGCTTGATATCTCTTTGGTAAGTTCACACTGTGTTATTCAGTGAAAAACAGCTGAGATTTAAACTCTGATGTTGGGAAGGTGCAAAAGAGAAGTCAAAGCTCTCCTGACACTTTTAGATGACCTTTTTATTTATTTTATTTTATTTATTTTATTTTATTGAATTTGTATACCGCCCTACTCCCGAAGGACTCAGGGCGGTGAACAGCCATAGAATAAAACATATAAATACAAAATTTAAAATAGATTAAAATGAATTAAATAATTTGGCTGAACAAATTTAAAACCCCAATAATTTAAAACCAGATTTAAAATTTCCATTTAAAAAGGGGAAAGACTTAGGTCAGGCCGGCTTGATGAAATAGGAAGGTCTTGCGCGCGCGACGGAAGGTACGCAGATCCGGGATCCTCCGTATCTCCGGGGGGAGCTCGTTCCAGATAGTAGGTGCCCCCACAGAGAAGGCTCTCCCTGTGGGGGCCGCCAGTCGACATTGTTTGGCCGACGGCACCCGGAGGAGTCCCGTCACCACCCGCGCGGCCGCACTCTGTGCCAGTTGGAGCCTCCGAGTGCTCCTCAAGGGGAGCCCCATGTAGAGAGCGTTACAATAGTCCAGACAGGAGGTGACGAGGGCATGAGTGACCGTGCGTAAGGAGTCCCGATCTAGAAAGGGACGCAACTGGCGAATCAGGTGAACCTGATGAAAAATCCTCCTGGTCACGGCCGTCAAGTGCTCTTCTAAAGACAGCCGTGAGTCCAGGAGGACACCCAAGTTGCAAGCCCTTTCCGTGGGGGCCAATGATTCACCCCCAATAGTCAGCGATGGCACCAGCTGACTATATCGGGACGTCGGAAACCACAGCCACTCGGTCTTGGATGGGTTGAGCCTGAGCCTGTTTCTCCCCATCCAGATCCGTACGGCCTCCAGGCACCGGGACATTACTTCAAGGGCATCGTTGGGGTGGTCCGGGGTGGAGATGTACAGCTGGGTGTCGTCAGCGTACTGATGGTACTCTACCCCGAAACCACGGATGATCTCGCCCAGCGACTTTACATAAATGTTGAACAAAAGGGGCAAGAGGACCGATCCTTGTGGCACCCCACATATAAGGGGCCTCGGGGTCGACCTCTGCCCCCCCGTCAACACAGACTGCGACCGGTCGGAGAGAAAGGAGGAGAACCACCGTAGTACGGTGCCTCCCACCCCCAGCTCTTCCAACCAGTGCAGCATGATACCATGGTCGATGGTATCAAAAGCCACTGAGAGATCTAACAGGAGCAGGACAGAGGAGCACCCCCTGTCCCGAGCCCTCCAGAGATCATCCACCAACGCGACCAATGCCGTTTCCGTGCTGTACCCAGGCCTGAAGCCCGACTGGAACGGATCTAGATACGTTGTTTCATCCAGGTACTGGGGGAGCTGTCATGCAACCACACTCTCAACAACCTTCACCACAAAGCGAAGGTTGGAGACTGGACGATAGTTAGCCAATACTGCCGGGTCCAGGGAGGGCTTCTTGAGGAGAGGTCTCACCACCGCCTCTTTCAAGGTGGCAGGAAAGACACCCTCGCCCAATGAAGCATTTATAATCCCCTGGAGCCAGCCTCGCGTCACCTCCCGGGAAGCCAGCACTAACCAGGAGGGGCACGGGTCCAACAAAATGTGGTCACATTCAGTCTACCCAGAATCCTGTCCACGTCCTCAGGGGTCACAGGATCAAACTCATCCCAGATAACATTCTCAGGACCTGCCTCCGTCATCCCCGCTGGATCTACCCAGTCGGAGTCCAGATCTTCCCGAATCTGAGTGATTTTGTCATGCAGATACTGAACAAAATCCTCGGCTCTTCCCTCCAAGGGGTCCTCCCGTGCTTCCTGGTGGAGCAGGGAGCAGCTCACCCTAAACAGGGCGGCTGGGCGATTATCTGATGACGCAATAAGAGCAGCAAAATGGGTACATTTTGCTGCTTTTATCGCCACTAAGTAATTCTTAATATGAGATCTTACCAGTGTCCGGTCAGATTCAGCATGACTGGCCCTCCAACTATTCTCTAGGCATCTTTTCTGGCACTTCATCTCCCTTAGCTCCTCGGTGAACCAAGGAGCCAGGTGAGATCGGCACCGGGTCAGAGGCCGCAAAGGCACGACTCGATCCAGAGCTCCAGCGGCTGCCCTATCCCAGGCGGCCACTAGGTCTCCAGTCGAGGCGCGAGCCAGAACCTCAGGGATTGGCCCAAGCTCCATCTGGAACCTGTCAGGTTCCATCAGGCGCCTGGGGCGGTACCATCTTGTTGGTTCTGCCTCCCTGCGGCGGGTTGCAGTGGTTCAAAGGTCAAGGCGAAGGAGAGAGTGATCCGACCATGACAAGGGCTCGATGACTATATCCCCTATCTCGAGATCACTCAGCCACTGTCCAGAGACAAAAACCAAGTCCAGCGTGTTTCCCCCCGCGTGTGTAGGGCCATGAATTAACTGGGTTAGGTCCATAGCCGTAATGGAAGCCATGAACTCCCGAGCCGCCTCAGATGCCTCACCCACGGACGGCAGGTTGAAATCCCCCATGACCATAAGTCTGGGGGTATCAACCGCCACCGCGGCGATAACATTGAGAAGCTCGGGCAGAGCTGCTGCCACGTGGCAGGGAGCCAGGTACGTGATCAGCAAACCCATCTGAACCCCATGACCCCACTTCACGAGGAGAGACTCACAGCTGGCCATCTGAGGGACAGTGGCCTCCCTCGGCCTAAGGCCTTCTCTAATAACAACCGCTATTTATTTTCAGGAATAACTACATGTTCTGATGAATATATATTCATTCAACTAAATATATATATTCATCCAACTGAATAAATATATCACTTCATAGGCTAGACATTATATCACATTATATTTTAGATACTGTAACTAAACAGAACAGAAAAGACGTGTTATTACTTTTTTCTGGAAAATTAAATAATGGTGTTTAACATTTTAAAATACCAAATTCTTGCAAGATTACCAAGAGTGTCAATGTTTTTGAAGGAGTGCAGTGGAAAATAATTGATACTACAACATTGCATGAAGCTGAAAAGGTTGCTGACCCCAAATTGATCTCTTAAAAGTAGTATTGTCCTCCCTTATATAAATGTTGATTATTAGTCCTTAGAATCTGTGCTCTGACCCCCATCTTCTATCCTTTTAGGTTTATGGAAGCAGCATATTCATCCGGATTGTGATATCAAGTTCACTGGGAATGTTTCCTGGGTTGGAAAAACTTCAATGGAAGTGAAGATACACATGCTTCAGGTTAACGACAGTGAGCTTCATTTGCTCTAAGTGTTTCTGAATTTAGATTCTTACATTTGGCAAGCTAAACTGCATCCTGTAATAAAAGGCTGTGGCAGGTTAGCCAAATAGTAAAATAGTATTCAAAAGGAATAAGTACAAACTGGAACGTAACATCTTTGTTTATTAAAGTGTATTTTGGTCTGTTTGAAGAGAATGTGATTTTTGACTGGCACAATTAAATTGACAAAAGAATCTTACTTACAAACTCTTTTTAATAAATATTGGCAGTATGTATTCTACTTAAATTTTCTTACTTTTTTTCTTTTTTGGCATCCATAGGAAAAATTTTTTGGCATCCATAGGAAAAAAATTGTTCAGTTCTGAAACTGTATCAAGTTTTAATTGAATTATCACTGGATACTGTTTCTAATCATGTTTTTCCCTTCTCATATTCTTTTATTTTAGTTACTTGATGCAATCTATTCCCCTGTGTTAGATGCAACTTTTGTCATGGTGGCCCGTGATCCCGAAAATAAAAGGTAATGTTCCTAGCAGTTTATTTTAAAAAAATCAGTGAGGAATGCAAATGATGGTAAAAGGTGATGAACCTATTGACCTTCAATTATCGTGGAACTTCAATCCCTATCATAATAATTCAATTCAAATCAATTCAAAAATAAAAAAGTAGAATAGCAGAACAGATCTAGATATAAGATAAAAATCAGGAGCATCAATATTAATGGCAATAAAAACTATAAGGCAACAAGAAAATGAATGGTGCAAAATACCAAATTATGTCAGATTGTGTAGCTGTACATTATTTTACATTGAAAGCAAAAAAGAGTTTTAAAGTGCAAAGGCAATGAATGTAGCTCTTATTTACAATTCCTTATAGCAGCTGGGCCTTATTGTGGATTTTTCAGCTATTGTAGGATCTATAGACATACTTAACCTCAGTCAGTTGTTATGTTTTCACTCCCCTGCATGCTCTGGAGCATATTTTGCCTTGAAGGAAGACCCCCCCTCCCCTGATAGAAGAAGAAAACATGAGCCAGCAAATACTCAAACACAATACAAATAATTAAATCAGAAACCACTTAAACTAAAACACAAGGGAAGAAAAAAACCTTGCCTGACTCATTAACAAACTGTATAGCCCCAGGCGAGCTCAGGCGGAAACATTTGCGATTCACTGAAACCACAAGAATGTGCTCAGTGTATGAATATTGCATGTGTGGAAAGGAGCCAGCTGGCGCTTGTTAAGCCAATCATCAAAACAAAATCCAAAGGAGATAGCTGGATTTATCAACCTGCTTCTCTTAGAAACAGAAGACTAACCTTTCCCCTGCCCAATAGAACTAGGAGAAATTAACCCATCAACAGGATTAAACATCACCAAAGCAGTTGTTAGACAGAAAAACCCAGAAAGGGTATAAAAACTCATGTTTGGATATCAATCATTCTAGCTAGCCAGGAAATCACACTGAATGTCACTCATCTTGGTTTCTTGTCATTAAACTTCTTTTCAGCAGCTTGCTCCTTAATTCAATTTTGTTGTTCAGAGCCCTGATTGTTGTGTCTCGGCAGGAAGAATTCTAATCAGGAAGCATTTTCCTCCCAACAGCCTTCAGATCTGAAGTGCTACACTGTCTTAGTGGACTGCATTGACTGTCCTCTTTAGATCATTGTCTTTTCAAGTTAAATCATTTGTTTTTTTTTAAATATTTTTTATTGTATTTTTATTGTTAAAGAATAACAGAAAAAAGAAAAAAAACAATACAAAAATCAATAGTAAAGAAAAAAAAATGTTTCCCCCCAACGTGCTATACAAATGGAAAGGAAGTTTTAGGAAATTAAAGTCTTCAATTCTTCCAGAAATCTCTTTGATAAGGTACTGGCGCCGATTCATCCAATCTCCCAAGTGCAAAGTCCACAAATGGTTGCCAAGTGTTCCAAAAAACATTCTCTTTATATATACCACTTCTAATTTTAATATCACAAGTCAATTTATCATTTAATGCAAATTTCCATGTTTCATTATACCATTCTTCTAATTTTAAGTCAACATTTAATTTCCAATATGTAGCAATTATAATTCTCCCCATTATAACCAAAATCCTCACCAATTCTCTTTCTCCAATTGTTAATGTTTCATTCAATATTAATAATAATATGGTTTCTGATTTCAATTTGACCCTCTTCTTAATCATTTCAAATATTTCATTTTCTATCCTAGACCAAAAAAGTTCAACCCCATTACATTTACACCACATATGAACATATGTCCCAAGTTCCACTTTACATCTCCAACACATTTTATCCACTTTATTATCCATTTGAAAAAGTCTTATTGGGGTCAAATACCACTTCCAAATAACTTTATAATTATGTTCTTTAATCCTTATTGATAATGTCCTCATTATTCTGCTAACCCAGTTCATATTCCAATTTTGTTAGAAATTTCAATACCCAGTTCTTTTACCCAATTCTCTTTCATTACCATTTGTGAATTATTATCAAAGTTAATAATTTTATAAATTTTGCTAACTAATCCCTTTGGCCCAATTTCATCTTTTATTATTCGAGATGTCAAATTTTAAAATTCCGTTTCCTTTCTACTCTCATCATTCCTTTCTTTACAATTCCTATTCCATTTATTCATTTGAATTCTTTCGAACCAATTAATGTTTAAATTTCCATAAATTTCTTCTTTCCTCATTTCGTTTTCTGTAAATTTTAACCATTCACTAATTGTTTCCACTTTCTTTTCTATTATAATCCTCTCTCTGTTACTATTTAATTTCATTGGGCAATTCTTTTTCAGTTTACCTAAATACAATATGTCTGGTATTAATTTTTTTGCTATTCTATCCCAATTTTTAGTCAGACTATTTAACCAATAATTACAAATTTTAACCTTACCTTTAAAATTTTCCAAAAACCATTTGTAACCAAACTTCTTTATTTCCTTCATTTCCAAACTACCCCAAAGTTCAACGTCTCCTTTTAAAATTTTTACTACTATTCTTATATTAAAGGCTCTATAATAGTTTAATAATTTTGGAATTCCTAAACCACCTTGTTTTTGGTTCTGATACCACATTTTCTTAATCAATCTTGATCTTTTATCTCCATTACAAAATTTATCTAATTTTTTTTGATATACTTCAATATCCTTCTCAGTTAAAAAAATCGGAAGCATCTCGAATAAAAAGTTAAATTTAGGAAGTAACATCATTTTACATATAGCTACTCTACCAAACCAAGATAACTTTAGTTTTTTATATTTCTCAATTTTCTCTTCAATTTCTTTTATTACTATGTCATAGTTTAGTTTCTTTAAATTTTTAAATTTAAGTGAAAGTATAATACCTAAATATCTTAAATTATTCTTTATCCTAATTCCAAATTGATTTTGTAATTTTTCTTTGTTTTCCCTATCAATTTCCATTAATAATTCTGATTTTGCCCAATTTACTTTCAAACCAGTCATATCTTCAAATTTTTCCAAATGTATTTGAACTCTTTTTATATCATTTGTAATATTATTTAAAATGACAAGAGTGTCATCTGCATATAAATTAACTTTGATGCCTTTATAACCTATTAATTCTGAATGCTCTTCAATCAAAGTTGTTAAAATTTCCATTGCTAATAAGAATAGGGTCGGAGACAGGGGAACCCTGTCTCGTCCCTGCTTCCAAATTTATGTCTTGTGTAAATATACCATTTACCTTCACTCTTGCCGTACCCCTCTGATACAATTTAGAAATAATATGAATAAATTTATTACCAAATCCTAATGCAGAAATCATTTCTTTTATAGTATCCCATTGTATAGAATCAAAGGCTTTAAAAATATCCAAGGCAAGAATACCTATCTTGTCACCATTATTTTCAGCAATATCAATAACATTTAATACTCTTCTAACTAAATCACACATATAACGCCCTTTAACAAAACCTACTTGATTGTGGTTTATATATTTATCTACAAAATTATTCAATCTATTTGCTACAATTGCAGTAAATATCTTAGCATCTTGGTTAATCAAGGATATGGGCCGATAGGATTCAATTTTTTCTAAATCTTTACCTGGTTTCGGGATTAAGGATATAATTGTTCTATTCCAGGACATGGGAATATCGCCTCCATGTAATATCTTATTATACAATTTCTGTAGTTTTGGGATCAAAGTTTCTTTAAACTCTTTATAAAATTCTGCTGGTAACCCATCCTCACCTGGAGGTTTTCCAAGTTTTAGCTTCTGAATCACATCTTTAATTTCCTCAGAGGTAATATCCTTTTCCATTTTTTCTTTATATTTATTATCAATTTTCTTCTGACCATATTTTTCTAAAAAAAAATTTAATTTACAATTATCAATTTCTTTTTTGAGATATAATTCTTGAAAAAACTTTTTAACAATTTCACATTTCTCTAATTTTTTATAACATCTCTTATCTTTTTCATCTATTAGGACACCTATTTCTCTTTTTTCTTTTTTATCTTTCGCCATTCTTGCTAATAATTTTGAATTTTTATTATCATATTCCATATGGTAATAATTTTTTATTACCATATTTTTAAATAGCTTAAATTTTTTTAACTATTTCTGTATCTTCCGCTATTTGTTTATTTTTCAATTTTATAAATTCCTCCCATAATTTCCTATCCTTAGTCACTAAAAATCTATTTTCCAGTTCTTTTATCAATTTCTTCTTTTCCTCTATTCTTACTTTATAATTCTTATACTTTCTACTTGATAATTTAATGCTTTCTCCTCTAAAAATTGCTTTCATTGTGTCCCAAACTATTCCGTAATTAACTTCCCCATTATCATTCCAATCCCAATTTTCTTCCCATTTCTTAAGAATACGATTCTTATCTTCCTCGTTTTTGTGCAATTTTTCATCATATCTCCAACAATTTTCTTTTTTCTCCAGAAACATATCTAATTCTAGTAACAATTCTGCGTGGTCAGAGTCTTTAAATATTCCAACATCCATATTATCCACGTTATCCATCAAATTCTTGGATACAAAAATATAGTCAATTCTTGAATATGAATTAAATACCTTTGAGTAAAAAGTATACATTCTTTCATTACCTTTAATCTCCCTCCAAACATCTACTACACCATTTTGCAACATCCAATTATCAAGTATCCCCATTTTTCTTATTCCACCATAACGGGTAGGGTTGGTACTATCCATCTGGTTTCTAATTAAATTAAAATCACCAGCAATAATTACCTTCCCTACCCTTTCAATTTGCAACAAATCGGTAATCTTATTCAAAAAATCTTTTTGATTCACATTTGATACATATAAATTAACTAATGTTATTTTCTCCTCGTTAATACATCCTTTTTTTTTTGTAAATTTATTTATTTAAAACAATACATCAAAAAAAAAAGAAATAGTCAGGCAAATGATCGCGACAGGAACTTTACATGATATTTACACTTTCTACGGTATATAGGCTTCAGTCAGATTTAACATATATTAAACATAATCCTGGTTATACTTGACTTTTTGGGCGTCTGTTGTTCAACCAAATGTGCCATTTGTCCCAACATTGGAAATATACGGAGTCCTTTTGATCTCTCAATGCTTTAGTCAGTCTGTCGGCTTCTGCATAATCCAAAATTTTCTCCAAAATCAAATCTTCAGCTGGCAGGTCTTTCCCCTTCCAATGTTGGGCGAAACATATTCTTGCTGACGTGATGATAAATACACACAGACACCATATATTTGTGCCTATGTTTTCTGGTTATAACCTGTGATTTCCATGATCCATGCCTGTATGATTTTCCAGAATTCAGTCGTCCTGGAACAGGTCCACCACATGTGGAAAAAGGTGCCAATCTCCCCACACTTCCAACAGTTTGGTGAGAGATTTGAATACATTTTAGAAAGACGAGCAGGTGGAAGGTGCCATCTATACAGCATCTTGTACACATTTTCTTTGTATGATGTTGCCCACAGGAATTTCATATGTTTAAGCCAGATTTCTTCCCATTTTGTCATATCAATTGGATAGCCAATATTTCTCTCCCAGGCAATCATAGAGTCTTTAACTATTTCATCCCCTATCCAATAGTCTATTAAAAGTTTATATATCCTTGATAACATTTTGTCCTCTTTTCCTAGAATGATATTGTCCAGATCATGCTGATTCAATTTAATACCATCTTGTTCCCTATCTTTTTTAAATTTCGAGCAAATTTGGGCATAAGCCCACAAATCCAGTTGTCTTCCCTACAACTCCAACTCATTTCTTGATTTCAGACTACCATGGGGGTCCAAAAGTTCCTGGTAAGAGAGATGATTTTCTTTGTTATATAGAGGCCTATATGTTATAGCTTTGAGTGGGACCAGCCAGGAGGGGATTGAAGAGTAAAATTTACCCTTAATTTTCCTCCAGGACTCAATTAGAATATTCCTCACATAATGTCCTGCAAGGCACCTGTGCTTTGGGATTTTGTTTTGCCAAAGAAAATAATGCCAACCTTGATGTAGCCCCTCATCTTCCAAGATCAACAACCTCCTTCTTCTCAACAATATCCAATCCCTGATCCAGACTAAATTTGCGGCCTGATAGTAGTATTCCCATTTTGGAACACCAAATCCTCCTCTTTCTTTAAGCTCTTGAAGCATTTTAAGTTTGATTCTGGGTTTTTTATTTTGCCAAATGAATTTAAGGACATAGTAATTTAATTCTTTAAAAAAATTATTATCCAATCTAGCTGGTGCTGTAGAATAGGTATATCCATTTCGGGAGTATGTAAGTTTTTATAATTGCTATTCTACCTAGTAGGGATATCTGCATGTTCTTCCACTTCTCTAGATCCTGACCTGTTCTCTTGAGAAGGTTCAGATAGTTGTCTTCTTTGATCGTGGAGCATTTGGTTGATATAATAATACCTAGATATTTTAGTTTATTTACAATTTGGAACCCCAAATTCGCTTCTAATTCTTTCCCTTGCTTTACTGTCAGATTTTTGGCAATAATTTTAGTTTTTTCCCTATTGACTTTTAATCCCGCCACCTTACCATATTTTTCTATTTCCTGGGTCAGACACGGTCCCGATATCAACGGATCTTCTAATATAAATACTAAGTCATCAGCGTAAGTCTGCACCTTATATTGTTGATTTTGGATATAAAGACCTTTTATCCCCGTATTACGTCTAATTTCCCTCAGTAAGGGTTCTAATGACAGAATAAATAACAACGGGGAAAGCGGACACCCTTGTCTAGTTCCTTTCTCAATATCAACTTGACCGGATACATCACCATTAATTGAAATTTTAGCAGTCTGCTTTGAGTAAATTGCACGGATTGCCCGAATAAATCTTTCTCCAAATTGCATATGTTGCAGTAAACCTATTAAAAAGCTCCAGTTCACACGATCAAAGGCCTTATGTGCATCCATGAATACCAGGGCCAGTTGTTTATCAATATGGGTTTCGTAGTATTCCAAAACATTCATAACTATTCTTACGTTGTCTCTAATCTGTCTGCCTGGTAAGAAGCCATTTTGGTCTTCATGTATAAATTGGTTAAGAAACCCTTTGAGTCTCGGTTGACTTCCGGTTTGTTCTTCGTAGCCACCAGACGGTCTCTTGGGACCGCCAGCCCCTTCGCCTGTAAAGAGCCGCCTGTACAGCGCAAAGGCGGCTCGAAAAACCCCATTTCCAGGAGGAAATGTGGGATAGAGCAGGTGAGTGCAGGTAGAGCTCTCCGTAGCCCCCAGGGGTTTTTTTTTTTACTCTTGGGGGCGGGCGGAGGAAGCTCCCTATAGCACTCGCCGCCCGCTCCGGGCGTTGGGAGACTTCTGCCTTTTTGCAGAACAAGGCTACGAAGACAAGCCTTTTAAGATATTTAACAGATTAACTAAAGATGATGAGATTCGGATTTGGATCTGTGACCCTAAATTGCAAGTATTAATACTTATTTTACAAAGGATATTCAACAAAGTAAAAAAGACCTTTTAAAATGGCGATTGCCGAAACTGGAGCAGGGAAGCTGAAAAGAGAAAGTCCTTCCGTTTCTTATTAAGTTACAAAATAGCAGAATAAATGCTCCTGGTTACATTTGAAGGGATTTGAGCTGGATCTGTGACCTCGAATTGCAAGTATTTCACTTATTTTATAACAATTATTGAAGAAGGAAAAGGAAAAGGAAAAAAGAATCTTTAAAAAGGGCGACTGCCGAGGCTTGAGAAGGGGCTGAAAGGGAGAGTCCTTCCGTTTCTCATTGAGATACAAAGTAGCTGAATAAATATTTTTGGCTACACTTTAAAATAAAGCTCTACTTTTGTGTTTTTTCTTTTCCTGGAGATTTGATATTCATCTTGGTTGGAAAGAGGTTTTATTTTTTTTCTCTGCTGCCTCTCTTTTCTTTTTAAGAAAAATAGTTTGTCTGTGTTGAAACATGGCATTAAAGTTGGACAAACAAGCAATGGGGGGGGATTCCCCCATTAACAAACTACGTGACCAAGTTTTAAAGCTCCAGTCTCAGAAAACCGATTTTAATATAATTGAATTTCTTTTGGAGGAGATTGTAAGAAGGGATGAGATTGTGAATCAGAACTTTGAAAAATTTAAGCAGGAAATTAAAGAATTAGTGCAATTAAAGTTTGATATTTTGAATCGAAAGATTATTAAAATGGCTAATGATCTTGTAGGATTTATGACTAAGTTGGATGAAAATACTAACTTATTAGAGTCTAAAGTGGAAGAAATTGAGGACAATTTGGATAATAAAATACAAAAAATTGAAAATGATTTGACAAATACTCAAGACAATAGCTCAGAAGAAAAATCTAAAATGGAGGTTGAACAAAAGTCTTGTAATGTAGAAAATTTACAACAACGGATTGAAAGAGAGGTCTTAATGATGCATTATAATTTTACAGAATATGCGATCAGACTCAGAGGTTTACAGGAAAATAACAGAGATGATTTAAGGAAAATATCTTCTGAAATTCTGGCTGGGATTTTAAAGGTTCAACCTGGGGAAGTGTTTTGTAGGATTGATAGAGTGTACAGAATAAACTCCTGGATTGCAAAGCAAAGGCAATTGCCTAGAGATGTGGTGATTTATTTTACAGACAAGGAAATTAGGAATAAAATTGTGCAAAATTCCTTCAATTCTACTTTGCAATTGTATGGAAGGAAGATATGGATCTACAAAGAGCTTCCCCCCAAGATGTTAATGGAAAGGAAGAAATTTGGTTTTCTGGTGACTGAGTTAAAATACAGAAATATTCCATTTAGGTGGAATGCCCCAGTTGGCATAATATTGAGATATCAAGGAGAAAGATACCAATTAGATACTGTTGAAAAAGCGGAAGAATTTTATCAAAAAATTTTGAAAATGAACTTAACATCTATAGGCACAATACAGGATAAGCAGAAGGAGTTGGAAATAAAGGGAAAACATCGAATTACAGAGGTTGTGGTAGACAAACTGTCTTTGGATTCTCTTGATACTCCAGCTGGATTATCTACAAATATGAGAGAAGCGGCATCTGATTTCAACGTGATGATCCAACAAGATCAGTTTATAAAGCAGAATGAAAACCGATCAGTTGATATACAACTTGTAGAAAGGAAAACAGGATGGAAATCAAACCCACAAAAAGAAAAGAAAAAAAAAGAAATAGGTCTCATAAAAACAGAAATTTCTAAACTAAGCAACGGTGAAGCCAGTGATTTTAAAAAAAAATGAATGAATATGTGAAAAGATAGTGGAGGCGAAGTATTGGTTAATATCATCCTGAGGACAGTGACAGACCTCTGCAATGCCGTAATTTTGGGATGTGAAAAGAGCCTTAATCTGTTGGATTTGAATTATCTATTTTGGATTTCTTTTCTTGTACTGATAAATATATTATAATTATTCTGAGCTACAAGGCAAGAGAGTTACGTTGGGGCATGCAGAAGATCTGGTTGTTACCCATTACGATGATGGGAATTAATAATCCTGATGAAAGCCACAATTACAACTATATGGAATACAATTATAATGTCACTCGGGTGGTTGTTTTTATTTTTATATATATATGAGGATATTCATTACTGATGGGGGCAGATGAAGACTGAAGACTTTGAACAAACTGTTGCACCAGGATGCTATGTTACCCAATTATGGATGGGGGACTCAACAATCTAGTGGAAAGACATCAAAGAAGATATTATATGGATTATAAATTTAAAGTTATTGTCTTTTTTTTTTAAATAACGGAATATATGTATATATATATATATATTAGTAGAGTGGGCAGATATTAAGAATTGAATTGTTGTGTATGGTAATTTTGTAGGAAAGTGGGTGGAAATATGTTAGTCTACTGATGGATTAGCTTAAGAAAAGGGATGTTTAAGTGATATATTTAGGGTAGTGGAGGAAATGGACAGAGTTGAATAAATGTTAAATTAGGACTTATGTGGAAGGCTGCTTTGAAATGTTATATTAATATACACAAAGAATAAATGTTAAAGTAGGATTTATTATACAGTCTTAAAGTGGAAGGTTGTTTTGAAATGTTGTAACAATACATAGATATAAGTTTTGGGGAGGACAAAAAGGGTAGATTATTGCTAAATTGGGGGTTATAATAATATTATACTAAACTAGAAGTTATCATACAATGTTATAGCAGACTGCTTTTTTTTTTTTTTTTGAAATGTATGGTAAAAGGGGAAAGTAACAATATTAATAATATTTTTAGTAAGTAAGGGTCAGTATATAGAGGAGAGAGTAAGGCGATGGTAAAATATTATGTAATCTGTTATGAATTAGGTTTTTGGTGTGAAGAAGTCACGGGGGGATGGGTGGCGAGGGGGGGTTAGGGAGGAGGGGGGGAAGGAAAAAAGGGGAAAAATTTGTATTTGAAAACTTTTTCAATAAAAAAAAAAGAAACCCTTTGAGTCTCTCTGCTAAAACTTCTGCGAATAATTTATAATCTGCGTTAAGGAGCGAGATGGGCCTATAGTTCTGAATCTGAGATAGGTCACTATTGTCCTTTGGCAAAAGAGTTATTAGTGCTTCTGTCCATGATTTCGGGGTCTGTCCCTCCCGAATCACCCCATTAAATAACTCAGTCATATGCTACCTAGTATTTCCCAAAGTGCTTTGTAATATTCAATCGGTAGGCCATCTGTACCGGGAGTTTTCCCTGTCTTTTGTTTTCCCATGACCCTTTCAATTTCCCCCTCCGTAATTTCTTCATCCAATACTTCCCTAGATAAACCTGGTATTTTGGGTATGTCTGATTCCTCTAAGTATTTCTTTATTTCCTGCTCAAACTTATCTTCCTTACAATATAGGTTAGTATAAAATTCCTGTGCAATTATTTTCTTCCCTTCTTCCCCTGTAATCCAATTGCCTTTCCCATCTCTCAAGTTATGGATTCTATTCTTTTCCTTTTCTTTATTTAGACGGTAAGTGAGCCACCTCCCTTGTTTGTTTGCCCTTTCGAAGTATCTTTGCTTCATCCACCTTATTTTTTTCTCCAAATCCTGTTGATCTAATAAATTAATTTGGTGTCGTGCTAATTTCAAGTTCATTTTAAGTCCTATATTGCTTGGATCCTGCTGTAGCATAGCCTCACTTCTTACCAGGTCATCCAATAATTTATTGCGCTCAGCCCTTTCCTTCTTTCGTTTCCCTGCCATATCATTAATCACCAACCCACGAAACACAGCCTTCGCTGTGTCCCATACGTTGAAAAGGCTTGCATCCTCCCTGTTGTTTTCCTGAAAGAAGAACCCCATCTCTTTCTTTAAGTGTTTTAAGAATAACTCATCTTTAAAAACTCTTATGTCCAATCTCCACTTAGGCCTTATTTTCCGGCTTCCCCATGTTATCCAAAGAGGGTTGTGGTCTGCCCACTCATTGACGCCTATTTCTGCTTTCTGTATCCCCTGACTCAATTCCCCTGATAACCACGCCGCATCTATCTGCAACCAAGATGAGTGCCTGGCGGAGAAGTATGTATATTGTTTATCATCTGGGTGCTTTTCCCTCCAAATGTCTCTGTCCAAATTCTTCTTGTATTTGATGCCAGATAGAAGGCAACCTTTTCTTTACCATATTCTTTTCCCCTTCCTGCTTCCTCTTTCCAGATGTATAATCTTTGCTTTTATCCTCTATAGCATTAAAGTCTCCCACTACACAGATATGTGGGTAATCATATTCAACCAGTTTAGAGTGTAAGGTCTGAAAAAAAACTTTCTGATTTCCATTGGGTGCATATATTTTATTTTTATTTTTTTTATTTATTTTCAATTTATATACCGCCCTTCTCCCTGAGGACTCAGGGCGGTGCACAGCCAGAATTAAAAACATGAAATACAAATATTAAAAACAATTAAAATCTATATAAATTTGGCCCAAAATTTAAAAAACCACAAACCAATTAAACATTTAAAAATTTAAAAAAATTTCTTCCTAAGCCAGCCCGGCTTGCTGGAAAAAGTGGGTTTTAAGGGCACGGCGGAAGGCACTGAGGTTTTGGATTCTCCTTATCTCTGGGGGCAGCTGATTCCAGAGGGTAGGTGCCCCCACAGAGAAGGCTCTCCCCCTGGGGGTCACCAGCCTACATTGTTTGGCTGATGGCACCCTGAGGAGGCCCTCTCTGTGGGAGCTCACGGGTCGCTGGGAGGTCATCGGTAGCAGCAGGCGGTCTCGAAGATAGCTAGGCCCTATGCCATGGAGCGCTTTAAAGGTGATAACCAACACCTTGAAGCGCACCCGGAAGACCACCGGGAGCCAGTGCAGCTCGCGCAGGAGCGGTGTTAAATGGGAGTGCCATGCTGCTCCCATCACTACCCGTGCTGCTGCATTCTGGACCAGCTGGAGCCTCCGGGTGCCCCTCAAGGGGAGCCCCATGTAGAGAGCATTGCAGTAGTCAAGGCGAGAGGTGACGAGGGTGTGAGTGACTGTGCACAGGGAATCCCGATCAAGAAAGGGCCGCAACTGGTGAATCAGGCGAACCTGATAAAAGGTCCCCCTCTTTCTCAGTTGGGCCGTTAAAAAGTGATAATTGCGCCGTATTTCCCGAACCCGCCTAGGGAGTTGCCTTAAGAATATTAAGAATTAAATGTTTAAATGGTTTGTGGTTTTTTAAATTTTGGGCCAAATTTATATAGATTTTATCCTTATAAGTTACTGTTTTATCTCTGGCCTTCGCAATCACATCTTCCCTAAGGGCTTTCTTAGATAGTCTGATATGAACCTCAGTCGGAAGTTTCTGTCTCCTGGCATAACTCGTGTGAACCCGAAATACATCGTCTATATCCCTCAAAACCTCTTCCTTTGTGATCTCCAAAGTCCCAGCCAATATTTCTGCTACTATATCTCTTAACGGCTCCCCCCATTCTTCCACCACATTTTGAATCCTCAGATAGAAAGATGATCGTTCCATTTCCAGAAAAATAATTTCCTCTTCAAGGACCCTATTTGTTCCCTTTACTCTCCATCTTGTCTTTCCTCACATCGTCCCATCCTCCTTTCAATGTCTTGTATTTTACTCTCCTGTTACGTCAACACCCCCTGAACACCTTCCAAGCTCTCATTCAACATTTTGATATCATTTCTAATGGCTCCCAGCTCCCCTTTAATATCTGATGTTAAGTCCTCTAAATTTTTGGAAATAACTTCTTGATTTTTGGTCATCACTTCGTACATTGCCTGCAGCATGTTCTGTAAGCTTGATAACGATGGTGGTTTCCCTGCAGCAACCATATCATCCAGTGATCTGGCAGACGAAGGCGATGAGGTGGGTGTAGCCGTGGTAGTCGTAGCAGCGACCATAGGGAATGTCAAGACTTTTTTCCCAGTTTTTGTGGTTACCACTGATGTTGCCATTGACATTTTGATTGAAAAGATTTTATCCAATCAATTCCAAAAAAAGGGGGGTAATCAAGGGTAGACAAGATTTGAATTAATCAGGTGAGCAGTCTAATCGGTAGTAGGGGTAGTATTCAATACATAGTTCAGAGAGGAAAGAAAAGTAAGGAGAAAAAAAAAATCCAAAAAATATTACTCGGCAGAATTCTTCTCTTCCTGGAGTTGCTATACACAGGTTATAATAAAGATCTCCACTAGATGGGGGTATAGCGCTATTCTGCACACACACTCTTTAATAAACACGTTGAGAGGAAAAGAGGGTGGGGAAAGGGTAATAGATTTCTAGCAAAAAGTATAGCTGTTTGTTCAGTCACAGGTCCTCCCAAATCCTCTATAGAAAATATAAGAAAGGAGCAGGAGATCAACCCAAAATCAATCACACCCTCCACCAGATACAGCTCACAACTCGATCCTTTTCAAATGTTCCATTCAGCCAGCACAGTTCAAAATCGGCTCCACAAGTAAGGAGTGGGACACACGTAGCCGCTATCCCGTCTTTGCTCCAACCACACACAGGGCACTTTTCATAGGTCTCACCACCTCAGCATATCCAGTGGGGCTCTCAGAACAGTCAAAACACCATCTCCATTAGCTCTTATTTAATTGAAGGTGTAGGGCGCCTTGTCCGTCGCGATCAGGTTTCCCTTCCAATATGGGTAGTCATCACTATGGAACCGCCATTACTGGCACTGCCTTCTCAGCCTGGGACAGGAGAGATTCGCTTTCGCGTGCCGGATTGCCACTCCTAACATGCTCCTAGCTCCTCTCCGCTTGCGGCTGCCTCTCCGGGGCCGGCGGCGGCAAAACAAAGCCGCCCAGGCTAGGAAGTTGGCAAGATCGTGACAGGAGCTAACTCCAAATCCATCTTGCTAGCACGATGACCAGAACCGGAAACCGTTAATACATCCTGTTATTATCAAATATCGTCCATCGACATCCGCTATTACTTTGTTTTTTTCAAATTGGACTCTATTTGATATTAATTTTGCAACACCTCTAGATTTTGAGGACCCAACAGCTTTTTCATAAACCTGCATCCCTTTTAAATACATCCTGTTTATATCCTCAGATTTCTGATGAGTTTCTTGCAAAAAAAGTATGTCAGGAGAATCTCTTTTAATCTTAAATTCTAAACGTCTTCTCTTAATCTGATTTCCAGTACCTTTGACATTCCAAGTCATTACCTTAATTACCCCATTAATATTTTTGATTTTAACTATTCCCTCTTTTTCCTTTCCGTGACCCAAAACCCAAACAAATATATATAAACAACACATAACATAAAAAAAATAATAAATAATAATAATAATAATAATGTAAAACATGCAAACAACATAAAACAAAAACTAACATAACACACAACCACATAAAATCTTCATCTCCCGCCGTCTTCATTAAAACACACCTCGTTTCCAAGAGTGGGGGAGAGGGGACCCCATCCATCAGCCGGGTCGTCTCTTCATTGGCATAATTCTGGTTTCAATTGAATAACTACAAGTTCTTCATCCCCGCACTTGGGCTCATCTTCCCTTTTATGTTCAGAATCCAATGTAATCATCCTTTCCACTCCTTCACCAGTAACATCTCGACTTTTCTTCTGTACCTCCGCCAAGGATGGAGAAATATCTTTCGTTGGTTTTCTTTTCCTCTTTGGTTTTGGACCTAAACCTCCAACCGCCCCTCCTTCTTCCTCTGGTGTTGATGTATATACTTCAATTCCACCCATTTTGACTAATTGGGATTTTAGTTCACTTTGTTCTTCCTCTTTTTCCAAAAAGCCAAGCTCATGGAGGTATTGAACCACATCCGTTTCTATTGTAAATATATGCATTCTATTTTTATAAAAAAATTTCATTTACTGTGGTGGTCTCTAATTATACTTAATATACTTAACCTCTTAATATTTTAGTAATTGGCTTCAAATAATATCTCCACGATCTTTCCTCTTTTGAGATATCTTGAAAGACTTGGACCTGTTTTCCCTCAAGCTTCAACACAGCATCACCATTTTCTCTAATTTTTGCCATTACTTGTAATTTATCATTAACACTTGCAAATCTCACCAAAACATTTCTTATTATTTCACCTTGTCTTCTAAATCCAATTCAATAAACACTTATCAACTCTGTAGTTGTAAAATTTTTATCCAATCCGAGTTCATTAAGCCATTTCAAAACACGTTGTTTAATATTGTCCACTTTTTCTTCCACTATGCCTCTTATAACAATGTTGGACTTCCTAACTTCTTCTTCCAGAATACATATTCTTCTATCCTGTTTTTCATTTTTAAAAAAGATTTCAGTTATTTGCTTATCAATTTTTTTTGTTTGCACTTGTAGTTGATCTACATTATCTTTTATCACTGTTACTTCTGCTGTGTATTTAGCAAAATTAACATTAATTTCTTGAACAATTTGTTCCAGCTGATTGGATCTTTCCTTCTTTTCTTCATCCATTTTTAAATGTATTTTTTGAAATTCTGTATCCATTATTTCAATTTGATCACTTAATTTGTTTAATGCCAACACAATTTGAGCTGAGTCAATACTAGCTTGAGAAATCTGTTTGAACTTAGATCGCACCGATTCATCTTTAGATGGATCCATCTTAATAACTCCTATAATTTTTTGACCAAATATTTCTATAACCTTATTCACAATTCAAAATCAATGGGTCATCAACTTGTATTTAAAAAATCTGATTCAAACAATGTTGAATTGTTGAAGAGGAAAATCTTTAACCATCAGTTCTGTACCACAAATACTCAGAAGGGTTTTTTCAGAAGGACTTGGGCTTATTTTACTTTCACTTTAAGGAGCCAGAGACGACAAATAAAGCATTAGGGAGTCCCAGATATAAAAAAGTTGAAAATCCAAATTATTGAAGGCTTGCTTACAATTGCTTCTTGTGCCAAAGGCAGTGTAAAATACAAACAGTGAAATTCCTGTAGTCAAGTTAATCAAGATCAGTTACACTCCTCAGCGCCATATTGCCCACTGCGAACTTCAAACAGCAAGAGTACTTTAGATTACTTTAAAACTTTTAACTTTTAGTCCACAATTTTCACAGTGTCTTCAAAAAAAAAAGGGATAATTGCTTTCAAATTTTCAGACGATCCCACAAACAAGCCATTTAAATATTCGGCTATTCCAAAAAAAAAAAAGAAAAAAAAAGGTTCCTGTTCTCCACGTTTATATCGACTCCAACATTCAGGCAGCTCTCATATATCTTATTTTTATCTTATTCAAACATAGCCATAAAACTTAATTTGCTGCCCTTCGCCCTGCGGACATTTTTTGCGGATCCAACTCACAATTAAGTTCAAATTTATTGTTTTTCAGACCTCTTTAAATCATCGTTTCGCCATTTCATCACCCCCTCTGCTCACTTTTATTTCCCCGAAGGGAAAGCACTTTAAAAAAGCCTCAATTAAAAGCATTTCAGGGTGGCTTACCGCATCGATCTTAATCCAACTAAATCAGGAACTCTTCAATAACGCATTTAGTTATTATCGGACTTTAAAAATGCTGTTTATTTTTATTTTCATCCACTTTCAATTTTCCATATTCCGCAGAGAGACGAAGACAATGTCTCTAAGCCACAGCCATGGACATGCCCCCAAGTTAAATCATTTGTGTTGTTGAGTAATAATAAGAAAAAATGTTTAAAACACTAAAATAGACATGCAGATTTCTCATTGCAAATGAACTTCTACATAAGTAACTATGCTAGGTTGCAGCCAAAAACATTTCATTTCCCCCCTGTAATGCATATTGTTTTGATTTTTTCAAATATATCCTCAGACCAGCATTTGTCAATCCATTAATTGCTGAAACCCCAGAGGAGGAAAAAATCTTAAAGGAAGGAGAAAGTAAGTACTCTTCTAGTCTGTGTTTTTTTGTTTTTTTGGGGGGGGAGGGCGAAATGGAGAAATTTTGTTTTGTGGCCATTCCTAAATAATTGGGGGAAACAGGTTCTTTGAGAGTGAAATAGTTTGGTGCGTAAAGCAGTCTAAAACACACTTACAGATTTCATCAGTTTTGAAAAAGGGATGAAATAAAGCTGTTGGAAGTCAGTTGTCATTCATTTTACATGTTTCATTCCATTGATCAGAGAACAAGATCAGGCGGCTTGAATCTAGTAGGGCTTCTTTACTGAAGGTTGCTCCTACTGCAGATGAAAGAAATATTATCCATAATATGTTCCTGAATACTCTGGATTCAAGGTAGGGAGTTCATTTATAAACATTTATTACATGTATATTCCATGTATACAGTATTAGGATTACAATTTGGAGGACTCCCAGACAGCGTGGTGCAGCAGTTATGCTGCTAGACTGTGATTACATAGAGTCATAGAGTTTATTCTGTCATAAGTGCACAGTGTGTAACTTCGATCCAGTCTCTCAGCCTAATATACTTCACAAGATGGTTGTTATAGAAAAGAATTGGAGGAGGGACCGTTTGAAAGCAGAATATGTTTATAGCATAGTAATGGGAAAGAATAACAAGATGTTCTTGGATTCTCCAACATCTATATCAAATATGGGGTCTCCAGATATTGTACTGTAGTGCCATCAATCATCTTGCTTAGGTATCAGAGAAGACAAGGTAAGATATGTAGGTGAACCTAAGGTCCTAGTCCCATTCACAGCATGTATCCATATAGTCTTAGGTAAAGGTTGAAATTCACAATATTGGGATAGGACAGTGTTCTTAACAATTTTACATGTTCTTCTCCATTTTTTAGGACAGTAAGTTTTCGTAGTCGGGTATTACTACCCAATTCAGTATGGATGCAAGACACAAAATTAAAGGGTTTGGAGATCTGCCATCCACAGGTATTTACTGAGCTATAGCTGATGTAGACTAATCCTTTTGTTTGACTCCTGCTTCAAATTGGTACATGATGTGGTACTTTCTATAATACGGTAGCTATTTGGCAATTTGATTTTTTGATAAATATTCATAGCCATTTCAAAGTCATGAAACATCTTCAGAAATTTAATTGCTCTGTACCCTCAATATTTAAAGAAGACATCTGTAATTGCTCTGTACCCTCAATATTTAAAGAAGACAGTAGCTATATTACTCAAGAATGTACACCAAATATATAATGTGAGTATTGCCAGTTTGTGCTTATAGCAATTTGGAGGGAATTTTCCTTAATTTCAATACACTGCAACAAAGCCAAACAGTTTTGTAATTTTATTAATCTATGGTCCTGAGGCATTCTCTTTTAGAATATAACAAAAGCTTGCAAGAAAGTAGACAAGCACTTTTTATAAAACATAATGTGAGATTTAAAATGACAAACCTCATAGAAAATAAGGCAGCGACCATGAACAAGTAAAAAGCAGATTTATTATAGATATATATAGGTATATATATCATAAGCTTTTGCAAAAGGGTTCTCCCATGAAAGAGAGAGAACGTCTTACAGCTCCGAAGACATGGTTTAAATACATTTTCAAACAATCAGCACAACAATTAAAACGCCCCCACTTATCATTGTTTTTCAGATGTTACATAACATTTTGGCTTTCTCAGCAACATTTTTCCCGATTTAGAATTCCCCCTTGGAGGGGCATTTCCCTCATAAAAATACCCTTTCAATATGTCTTAATTAAAACAATTAATTGGAACAGGGTATCTTCCTTCTTTCTATTACTTTAGCTTGGGTCAGCTTGACCCAACTCAGAATGTACTAACTGTCAGAGTACCTGGCATTATTTCCTCAGAAAAGGCATCATACATACTTCCCCTTTCTAAGTGTCTTACACAGCTAAGTAGCTTAGGGTTAGCTCAGGTCATATGAAGGGTAAATATGGAGTCGCTTAGGTTATATTCTTTACAGGAATAATTCCATTTCTCACAATCCAACCTTACCTTTTTGATCCATCCTTATTCCTGTAAATCATCGTGTATGTTTTATAACATAATACATACTTCCTGTCTACTTAATCTTTTCCCTTTTCTTCTTCTTTTCTTTGGTTTAGTTACCCGATAACAGTACTTCCAACAGTTACAACTTCCATGTGCACATTTGATACAAATACAAAAGATAATGCATATACAATAACAATGATACCTATAAACTTTAATTAAATGAGACTAGGCATCGAAGAGGTTAACAAATCCCATATTCCTTTAAAGGCTGTATTATCAGTTACATATGTTAAATGTGTAGTGATATTATGTAAAGCTTGTACCACCTCATCACTACATCCTGTAGCATACGCCTCACTTAGTGTAGCTGTTTTTCCTCCCTATACCTTTTCCTCCATATGATCGAAGGGGTACTTCACTGGCATTATAGGCCATTTTACAGGTTTTACAGATGCATAAATAATTAGATGTGGTTCTTTCTCTGGCTTAGGTGATTCCACATGTCCATGTCCATGTATATGTGACTCATCCACTGTCTCCTTTACAGTGATGTTTTGTGTAGTGTCCTTTGCAGCGACCTTATGTGGTACTCAGTTACTATGATAGAGATTAGCATTCATCATTTCATAATAAAATTCTGTTTCCTGATTAATGTTCTTAATATGTGCAACTGCCATAAAGACAGTCAGACGTCCAATTGTACAAGGACCTCCTACTGCATTAGCAGGTATGTATGCATAGGCATATAATACACAAAATAGAGACCATCCTCTAGGCAGGTATAACATCTGTCCTCTAAAATTTTTTACTACTGGTTCTGTGAGTGTGGCTTATTATATGGGCGTAGCTTAGTGGGGGGTAATGTGACTGGGTGGGCATGGCCAACTTTTTTTTTTTACTTTTAAAACCATTTTTTCTACAACCTTAAGAGGTTGTAGAAAAAATGCTTTTAGAAGCCTCTGACGATCCCAGCTGAGCCGCACGATCATCAGAGGCTTTTTTTTTTACTTTTAAAAGCATTTTTTTGACTGAAGAGGTTGTAGAAAAAATGGTTTTAAAAGTAAAAAAAAAAAAAAGCCTGTGATGAGGTGGGCAGGGTAAGCAAGCGGTGACGGTTTGGGGGTGTGGCCAGCCAATGTTATTACCAGTTCTCCGAACTACTATAAATTTTTACTATCGGTTCTTGTGAACCAGTGCGAACCAGGAGCAACCCACCACTGGTCCTATAGCATTTACCTCTTCCACTTCAGAACAGGTAAACACATGCTCAGTAGGCATAGGAGCATATACCACCTTTTCCTGTTTCTATAATCCTAAACTTCTTATAAGATGGTGCATAATTACTATAACAATTAGTGCATTGTATAAGAATTCCATTCTATTTACTAGAGCTTTGTACTGGGTAATTGTTTCATACATACGATTGCACCTTGGGTATTTACCCAACAGTACACCATCATTGAAAGAGGATTTAATACAAATCCCAGCTTCAGCTGTAGTCTCAATCAGGGTCAATGGTGTCTGCACCAGGGAATATTGTTGCTCAAGTTCAGTATGGAAACACAGCTGCTGTCATGTTATAGAATAACTATTGATAGTTATTCTATACAGCAAAAATCCCCATTCCTATTTGTATATATTGCATAATTTCCCACAAGGCAACAACCACTACCACTCCAAACCTCATCTTCCTAGTGAACTAGGTCCCCTGTTTAGAGTATGTTTAGATGTGTAAAAGCTTAAAAGCTTGCCATTAGACTTCAAGTCTTTCAGCCAATTGCTGGGGATTTAACATCCACCAGGTACCACAGCATCGATTTACACCATTCAATTATCTCCTTTCTTAATACAATCAATATCACAATAAAAATGTTTATTTCTCTCAACCAAATATTTAAATCAACTGCCCAAAGTTCCATTAGTTGGATATCTGTCTTTTAAAAGTTAGTTTAAGCAGGTTTGAGGCATCTGTTGACACTGTCCATCCATAAGCAAAGTGCGTATATATTTAAAAGTTAAGTGCAAGAGGATTGATGAATCTTGCTTCACTATCTATCCGGAGGGTGGGTCTTATGTCCAAACTGCTGTTTCATGGTCAACAGGATTTAGCAGGATCTGTCCCAGGCTTGGCTAAGTTTTTCCACACACCAGCTTGTTATCAGGACCCAATCACCACTTTTGTAGTCATGTATTTGAAAATTAAGAGGTGGAATTCATGCCAATAGTCCTTTAGACTTTAAACGAGAAAAACACTTGGACAGTCCCTGTATATTTTTTCTAAGAAAGACATCTTTAAGCTTTATTTTTAGGCAATCCCATACTCTCAGTATAGGGTAATCCAAACATCATATCATATGACGAAACATCTTTTCTTTAGATGGAAAAGAGATAAAGGCAAACATTTCGTCCAGAGAACCTGGAGCTCCAACATTAACCTTTTCACTGAATGTTTCTATTGCCAATATTTTTATTGCCAATCAATCCCCAGTTGCTCCATTACCTTTCTTACCATCTGCGCAGTGAAATGTGTACCTCTATCACTATCAATAATTTCAACCAATCCATATTTGGGTATTATTTGCTCTAATGTGAGTTTAACAGTCATCTGAGCATTTGCCCTTGCACAGGGAAAGACTTCAACCCATCCAGTTAGATGATCCACTATTACCAGCAAATACTTCAATGTTCCCATGGCTGGATCTCAGTGTAATCTACCTATCTTCATTGGATTGGCCAAATGGCCAAATACCTGTTGCTGTTTACGCATAATCTTCTTATTTATTCTTACACAATGTATTTATGTATTTGTACACAATGTAAATATTATCTCCCCACTTGTATGGCTATCGTATACATGCCTCTATAAATATATTTCCTTTTTTAAATTCTAGTAACACTTGTATTCCCTCTCTATTATATTCCTCATAATAGATGTATTTAGTATTCATAATCAATCCATTTTCCATCTATCTTTTCCGCACTCTCGTCTCTCATCTATGTCTCTTCATCATCTGTGAAGTCAGGTTTTGTCACTGCGTTCTTTTATTTACCAGCTGAGCTAATCATTTCTAGACTGTCTGACTTTCCGTACCTTGCCAAGAATTGTTATCAGTAAGCTACGTGCTTCCGCATTCTTTCACATTCCTTCACACACTCTTCCCTTTGTTCTCATGCCACGGGGGTGCCGGTTGCTGTGAAAAAGCAGCCGGCCCGAAGTATTTCAAAATGTAGCAATTATTTTTCTTAGTTAGTGAGGTGTTTTATTTTCTTTATAACAAATAAATGAGTTTTATTAGAGAACTTTTCTTCGCGTTTCTTTTCAGAATATTGCAACTTGGAGGAAGCCTCGATCCATCCTCTAATTAAACCAGGGTGATTTGTCCCAGAACCAAACATGGGATTAATCAATGCCCTGACAGTTTTTACATCACATTCCAGAATAGGAATGAAACCCTTCAACCACTTTTCCTCCCCCATTCGTGCAGCTTCTTATGCAGTTTCATCTGCCAATCTATTCTCCATAGCCTGTTTTGAGTTTCCCTTTCTCACACATAATTACATACATTATATGCATCACTTCCTGTATACTGCAACTTATTTGGAGCAAGTAGCATTGTTAAGCAATAGCTTTTCTGTGTGTGCCTTTAAGTTAGATTAGATTCTTGGTGACTGCGTGGACAAGACCCTGCAGTTTTCTTGGCAAGGCTTCTTGGAAATAGTTTGCCATTCCCAGGGCTGAGAGTGACTGGCCCAAGGTCACCCAGCAGGCTTCACGCCTAAGACAGGACTAGAATTCACAGTCACCCAGTTTTTAACTGGATGCTTTAACCACTATACCAAACTGGTTATTGAGCAATAACTTATTAGCAAAAGAAAAAAAAAAGCAACTGAATCAGGCACAGTTACTGGGAATCATGCAAAGATAGCTCTATGAAACTTATCAGTGATTATTTTCTCTTCCAGAACATAATTACGTAGTTCATATGCGTCCACATTGGTTTTAGCAGAACTTTCTGGAAACTTGATTAAATAGCTTCTAGCTTGTTATTATATGTTTTGTGTCTGCTGATTTTGGTGTTCTGTACAGAGTAATAGCAAGTATGTAATTCTTCTAGAGCAAAAGTAGCATTTAAGTTAATAGATAGAATAAATCCTTGTTTATTTCATCTTGTTTTATAATATACAACTGACTAGGTTATTGTGGTTCTATGTTTTCAGAGGTCCATGATTCTGCACTTTGATTTTTTTTAATGGAATATTCTAATAATACAAATTGCTCTTAATTTTAAAAAGTTGAGGATGTATGCATGCAGGTGTACACTGTCAGGGTTTTTCAAACTGTGTCTTGGAATTCTGTGTGTGTGTTTGTGTGTGTTGGGGGGTAATAGCTGTGATGGAGGGTGTCACTTTTTTTTAAAAAAAAACTTAAATCTATTTGCACAAAGAGAATGGGAATTCTGTCAGTCTTCCCTGGGCTTTAACTGCACCCTGTGGGCAATTGCAGTTTTATAAAGTTTAAAAATCCCTTTGATACATAATTTTTCATTATTAAAAGTAAGTGGTATATTTATTTCTTGCCCAACTCTAATCCCAATGAAATCATTAAGAAATCTATTTATCATTTTAGGGAGTAACTGTACTACAGTAGAGGGTTTAATAACCCCTGTCTTTAGTAATTTGTGTAAATGCTCAAAATTCATTCCTCCTATGGATATTTGTGAATATAGGAACGTAACATTTTCAACAGAATCTTTGGAGGCTTTCTCATGAGAAAAGCATATGAACTTGGATGGGCTACTGCCTACAGCTATGGGTAAGTATTAGGCTATGTCTCTCTTCCTCTCACTTGAAATATAACATTGCCAGGGAAGGGTGATGTCAATCTCCTTTCCCATCTAGCATCCCTTCCTAGGCTTTTGGGATGCCTAAAGGGTTCTCTTCTTCCCTTTCTTGGTCACTTTGCACAATCTGAGCAAGAAGCATAATGCACTTTAAATCAGTGTAAACTAGTTATTAAATATTTTTCTAAGTCGCGCATCTTTTCTCATTCTGAAACTAAACTGAATTGACTAAAAATGTACATTGTTTAAAATGTTACAAGTTGTCCTCGAGTTATGACCACAATTGAGCCCAAAATTTCTGTTGTTAAGTGAGACATTTGTTAAGTGAGTTTTGTCCCACTTTATTATCTTTCTTGCACAGTTGTTAAGTGAATTATTGCAGTTGTTAAATTAGTAACACAATTGTTAAGTGAATCTGGCTTCCCCATTGACTTTGCTTGTTAGAAGGTCACAAAATCATCATATGACCCTGGGACATTGCAACCATCATTGAGTCAGTTGCCAAGTTGTCAGAATTTTGATCATGTGATCAAATGGGGATGCTGCAATGGTTGTGTCAAAATGGTCAAACGTCAATTTTTTCAGTCCTGTTGTAACTCTGAACGATCACTAAATGAACTGTTGTAAGTTGAGGACTATATGTATAAGCATACAATAGAAAATAAGGGAGCAGGCTGGCAGGAAGATGCTGTGAAGATTGGGGAGAGGGTCACTAAGCATATCAATGGCAGGTATGGGAAAATGCTGAAGCCATTGGGATAGGCAAGTTGGTGGGAAGATGCTGAAAAGAGGGATGACTAGCAAAAATAGCAGCTATGGAAAGATTTTTGGAAGATTAGAACTGGAAAAGACCTTGGAAGTCTTCTAAGCCAAGTAGGAGACCATATACCATTTCAGACAAGTGACTGTCCAGTCTCTTCTTAAAAACCTCCAGTGATGTAGCACTCACAACTTCTGATGGCAAGCTGTTCCACTGGTCCTCACTGTTAGGAAGTTTCTCCATAATTCCAGGTTACTTCTCTCCTTGATTAGTTTCCATCATTTCTTGTCCTGCCCTCTGGTGCTTTGGAAAATCAGTTGACCCCCTCCTCCTTGTGGCAACCTCTCAAATATTGGAATACCGCTATTATATCCCCCCTAGTCCTTCTTTTCTCTGGACTAGCCAAACCCAAATCCTGCAACCATTCTTCATGTTTTAGTCACCAGGCCTTTAATCATCTTAGTTGGTATTCTTTGTACTTTTTCCAAAGTCTCAACATCTTTTTTGTAATGTGGTGATCAAAACTTGATGCAATATTCCGGGTGTGGCCTTACAAAGGCTTTATAAAGCAGTACTAATACTTCATATGATTTCAATTCTATGTCTCTGTTTATACAACCAAGGATTGTGTTAGCTTTTTTTGGCTGCTGCCGCGCACTGCTGGCTCATATTTAAATGATCATCCACTTGGATTCCAAGCCCCTCTCACAGTTACTGTTTTTGAGCAGATGCATAGGAAAATAAATCAATAACACTATATTAAATTATATTAACTACCATACCATTTTCTTTTCATTTTCACAAAAACTACTTATTTTTAAGTCACTATGTGATTATACAATTGTAACTGTATTGCCTGATATAATATTTTCACATATTTTAGGTTGGCCCAGTACAGTTAAGACTAATTTATCAGTACTAATGGAATCCTGTGTCAGATGACAGTGAATATGGATGTAACTTAAAAATGCAGGAATTGAGATTTTATTCATCTGTTAACCCTGTGTGGCAGAAATCAGTTTGCTGAGATGACAACATCAATTCTTTCCATCTCATTCTGAGCAGGATACAAGATAATCCTTGATTTATGATCACAATTGAGCCCAAAATTTCCATTGCTAAGCAAGACTGTTGTGAATTTTGCCCCATTTTCTTGCCACAGTTGTTAAGTGAATCACTGCAGTTGTTAATTTAGTAACATGGTTGTTAAGTGAATCTGGATTCCCCACTGACTTTGCTTGTCAGAAGGTTGCAAAAGGTGATCACATGGCTCTGGGATACTGCAACTGTCAAAAATATATGCTAGTTGCCAAGTGTCCAAATTTTGATCACATGACCATGGGGATGCTGCAATGATCAAGTGAAAAACAGACATAAATAACTTTTTTCGGACTTCCGGTTGGTGAATCCCAGCGAAATGGCGCTGTGACAGCGATCGCTGCTTGCAGTGCCACTTTTTTGTTGCGTTTTGGGGTCCCTTCGAGGCGTGGGAGCTTGGAGAGCTCCGCGGACGATAGCGGGGTGTCAGCAGGCAGAGCGGTGAGGAGCAAGCACTCTCTGCTGGACCGACTACCGCTGTCAAACTAATGCGGCACGTCTGCTTTAAATGGCAGACTTGAAGCTGTGATAGCCAACAAAAGGCAGGAAGCAAGAAGATTTCGGTGAAGTTGGTGCCTATTATCATTCGTACTACTATCCCTTAAACACGCTCGGAGTGAGTTCAATTGGATTGTGCTGGCTGCGTCTGATAAGAAGGATCCTGGAAGGAATTGGCGGCGATTGTGAGGTTGGAGGAGATTGGTGGGAGATGAAATCGCAGACGTGCTGGTGAGACTGAGGACATTTTTAGAAAGGGAGACGGAGCCTTCAGTGGATTGGATTGATACTTTGTTTCGAGCAAACAAACTTTGGAAAGTTAAGAGTGTGGAATAGACTAATTGAATAAAGGAACTGGATTTTGGAAGTGCGGTAGCTGTCAGGACTAACAATAAGATTGTCTCGAGCTGAGAGACTGAGGAGCATTTGGGGAAGATAACGTGGCTGATGAAATCTGAATGACAATGCAAATGGAGAGTGATTGAACTTAAGAGCAACGCGAAGCAGATCATACAGCAAAGCGTGCCTGCTGCATCATTGTAAAAGAATTTTTTTTTATATTTTTTTTGGTTGCTTTTCCCTTCTGCTCTTTTATGACTGAGAGAAGTTATTGAGCAATTAATCAACTAATCAATTAATTAATCAACGAGTTGGGCAAATAACAACAACAAGAAAAAAAAAACATTAGAAAATTTATATATCTTTAAGTATATATCTATATTAATATTATATATATTACATATTCCATTTTAGATAATCTTAATTAATTGTGAACTTATTTAAAATTTATTAAGTACTTTTTAGATTTTTTATTAAGGAATTTATATACGCTATAATCTTTTATATTCTATAATTGGATTTTTCCCTTTCTTCTCCTCCTTTCTTCTTTCAATTATTGATTCTTAATTTTGATTAGCTCTTTATAACTTAAAATATTGAATATTGAGATTGCATAATTAATGATTTATATGTGTACTTAGATTGCTCAAGAGATATTAGAAAGTCACCAGTGCTTAAGTGTTAAATAAGAGTAGGTAAAGATAATTTGCTTAAGTAGTGGTAGCAGGTGAGAGGGTTATCTTAGTTCAAATTAGTTTAACTATTAATTGATCAATAAGTGACTTATTACAAGATAGGTTTGTGCAATAGATAAAAATTTGAATTATTGATTTATTGTATTACTAAACAATATTGAATAGTGGAACGGAAGGGAACGATTTAATATAAATTCATTTGATAGAGGCAGTTAAATATTGGTGGATGACAATTTGGAAAAACATTGAAAATATAACAAGAAAACAGAAAAAGATATTAAAAGAGATGAGCTTCTCATCCACGGTGACAAAAACAGGAAAGAAAACATCCTCAAATCCCACGATCACAACGACATCACCTGCTACACAGAAATTGACTGAAGGTTTCTCAAAAATGGAGAAATCAGGAATGCTACCCACAATGCAAGCAATGCAATCAACATTGACAGCAATACAGGACACGATGATTATGTTACAAGAAAAAATGTCTAGTAATCATACTGAATTGAAGACAGATATTAGGGCATTAGATCAAAAAATGATTGGTATACAGGAATCGATACAAACTAATACACAGAAGATTAAAAAGATGGAAGTTAAAATGGAACAACAGGAAAAAAATTTAGATACGGTTGACCAAAAACTGATGGAACAGAACAGGGAATTGGCAGACTCAATTACCCAATTGGAAATGGATCGAGCCTCCTTCTATCTCCGTTTCCAAAACATTGCGGAAGATAAGGAAGAAGATCTGTGCCAGGTGATGGCAGAATTAATTGCTGGGGTGTTGCAACAAGATAAATTGGATATTATAAAGGAAATTGACGAGGCGTACAGGGTCCAGACAAATTATGCACGAAGAAACAAATTGCCAAGGGAGGTGCATATAAGATTCGCAAGGAAGAAGGTAAAGGATATCCTCTATAGTGTGGCAAGAGATGAGCCAATCATGTATAAGGGAAAGGAGGTGATCATACTTAAACAAATCCCAAGGAGGGTAAGGGAGATAAGGAGAGATTATAGGTTTTTGGCTACTCAATTAAATAAAAGGAATATTCTCTTCAGGTGGATTTTACCAGAAGGCATGTGGATCACATGGCAAGGGAATAAAGTTAAGATAGATAGCTTAGTAGCAGCTCAAGAGTTCCTGGATCAATTACGAGCGTCTGAAGAGGATCAAAGTAGTAAGGAGGAGTTAGAGGCAGAAACATCGAAAGAAGAAGTAACCCAGCAGATAAGAGAGAAAGAAGGGATATCGAAGGAAAAGGAGGAGGAAGATAAGGATAGTAAGGAGACAAAGAAAGACCAAAGTCCACAAAGAGTCACACGTGCCAAGAAGTATTAGGATAGTATACAAAAATTAAGAGATGGATGATTGGAAATTGATATCGGTTAACGTAAATGGCCTAAACGATAACAAAAAGAGGAAATTTTTTTTTACAAAATTAGCTAAACAAAATATGGATATAGTGTGCCTTCAAGAGGTCCATATTAAAAAGGAAAATCAAAAATATTTGGAATATAAGAAATTGGGGAATCTTTATGCATCCCTAGCTGATAAAAAGAAAAGGGGAGTAGCATTGTACATCAAGAAGGAAATAAAAGCCGAACTAAAATATGCAGACCCGAAGGGAAGGGTATTAATGGTGGAAGTTAAAAGAGGCAACTGTCCAATCTTATTAACAGCAATTTATGCCCCGAATGAAAACCTAGGAGACTTTTATAAAAAATTAGGAGAGAGATTAAGCATGATGGATAAGAGCAAGATTTGCATAATTGGCGATTTTAATGGGGTAATAGATTCAAATAGAGATTATAAGGGGACCAAAGGTAAAAAGAAAAAGAGGAAAAATTTACCAAAACCATTCTTTGATATGGTAGAAGAATTCAATCTAGTGGATATTTGGCGGGTTCTGCACCCATATCAGAGGCAGTATACATATTATTCTAATCCTAAGAAATCTTGGTCTAGGATTGATATGATGTGGATAAGCAGAGATATAGGGTTAGATATTAAGTCAACAGAAATCATGCCCAACATTTGGGCAGACCATAATCCATTAGAGGTTAAATGGGAATGTACGCACAAGAGAAGAAATACAAGATGGAGATTAAATAATCAATTTCTAAAGGACAAGCAAAATGTTGAGAAAGTAAAAAAAGAATTAAATTTATTTTTTGAAGTAAATGAAAAGGAGGCAACATCTCGAGGTATCATATGGGATACAATGAAAGCGTACGTAAGAGGACTAGCAATATCGTATAGTGCACACAGGAATAAGGAAAGAAGAGAGAGGCAGAAGGCACTGATAGAAGAATTAGGGAAAGCCGAGAGGGAACTACAACATAAACCAGATAATAAGGATGTTAAAGAAAATTGGATGGTTATACGGCACAAATTAAACGTAATAGATCAAGAGGAATTGGCGTACAAAATGAAACGAACCAAACAATATTATTTTGAAAATGCAAACAAACCGGGCAGGTGGCTGTCCTATAGGTTAAAAAAAGAAAAAGAGAAAGGCATAATTCATCAATTGGAAGACCCGGAAGGCCACCTCAACAATAAACAGGAAGATAAATTGGAGATTGCCCGAGAGTATTATGCGGCTCTGTATGCGGAAGAACAAATTCCTAATGAAAAGGTGGTCCAATACTTGTCAAAAGAAAGTCTTCCAAAAATCGGGGAAGAGGATAAAGAAATACTTAATAAAGAAATAACGATGACAGAATTAAGAATGGTAATATCAAAACTTAAAAAGAACAAATCCCCAGGCCCAGATGGACTTCCAGGGGAATTTTATAAAAATTCGGATTTGGGAGAAATTTTGTTACCAAAGTTGTTAGAAATTTATAATGAGGCCCTAACAGAATCCAAAATTCCAGAATCATGGAGAGAGGCGTATATTACTCTCCTCCAAAAAGAAGGAGAAGACCCAAAATTAATTAAAAATTACAGACCGATATCCCTCCTGAATACGGACTACAAAATCTATATGGGTATTTTAGCAGGAAGGCTAAAAATAATTTTGAATAAATTAATACACAGCGACCAAAATGGATTCCTCCCTGGGAGGCAAATCAGGAATAATACAAGGATGATAATAGACATATTGGAATACTATGAGGAACACCCGAACAAAGAAATGGCATTGGTCTTTGTCGACGCCCAAAAGGCATTTGACAATCTTAATTGGCAATTTATGAAACAACAAATTATCCAAATGGAATTCGGATCAAATTTTGTCAATACGATATCCACAATCTATCAAAAACAAAAGGCTAATATATTACTGAATGGAGAACTAACTAAGGCTTTTCAAATTAGAAAAGGGGTCCGACAAGGGTGCCCTCTATCCCCACTTCTATTTATCTTAGCACTAGAAGTATTCTTGAGAAAGATTAGGAACAATAATGAAATAAAGGGTCTGACAATTAGAAAAGAGATATATAAGACACAGGCATTTGCAGATGATGTGGTATTAATCATGGAAGAACCATTAGAATCAGGCACTAAAATTCTGGAAGAATTGGGCAATTACGGGGAGGTAGCAGGCCTTAAATTAAATAAATCCAAAACTAAATTATTAACAAAAAATATGACGGAGGCAAGGAAAAAAGTACTGGAAGAATCAATGGAGATCCAAATCGCCAAGAAGGTAAAATACCTGGGGGTCTGGATTTCATCAAGGTGCTCGGCCCTTAGAGAGGATAATTATTTACCATTGATTAGAAATATTAAACAGGATCTGGAAAAGTGGGGAAGACTACAGATATCATTATTAGGCAGAATCGCGGCAATAAAAATGAGCATATTACCCAAGTTATTGTATCTATTCCGAACGGTCCCTGTTAAATTAGATAAAAAATTCTTTCTGGAGCTCAATAGCATCATCAGGAAATTTATTTGGGAGGGAAAGAAACCAAGGATAGCAATTAGGAATTTACAGGACAAGAAGGAAAGAGGGGGTTTCGGATTACCTAAATGGGAGTTATATCAAAAAGCTGCAAACCTAGTATGGCTGAAAGAATGGGCAACCCTAAGAAATAAAAGACTGTTAACTCTAGAAGGGTATGATCTCCAGAAGGGTTGGCATGCATATCTCTGGGATACTGGGAAGAAGATAAAAACTTACTTCCATAGACATAAAATAAGGGAGATCTTGATACAAATATGGGGAGAGATGAGACAGAAGCACTATAGGAAAATTCCGAGATGGCTTTCCACCATGGAGGCTATAATATATCCAAATGTATTAGAAATGGGTAAAACGTTCAGATACAATGAATTATTAGATGGGGGAGGGAACCTTAAAACAAGGGAAGAATTGATGGAACAAGGTATTTCTATAGACTGGTGGCCATATAACCAAATTAAATCCAGATATAAAAAAGATAAGGAGGAATTCGGCATTGAAATGAGCATAAATGGATTTGATAAGATATGGATGGGTACGGACGACAAAATTTTAGCTAAATTATATAATTATTTATTGGAGTATGATATGGCAGAGGAAGTAGTTAAAGAACCGATGTTAGCATGGGCCAAAAATATAGGACAGAATATAAATTTGAACGAATGGGATTCAATATGGAATAATAACCTTAAAATGACAAAGGCGACGGCTTATAAGGAAAACCAATACAAGCTGTTTTATAGATGGCATATGGCCCCAGCCAGGATAGCGAAGATCTACCCCAATTCGAGCCCTAAATGTTGGAAATGTGACCATCAGCAGGGTACTTTTTATCATTGCTGGTGGACATGTAATCAGGCACAAAAATTCTGGAGGATGATATGGGTGTGGATTAGAGAAATAATAAAAGAAAATTTTGATTTTGACCCAAAAGCTTTTCTCCTGGGAATTTTGAAAACTGAATATGCAAAAAAGAAAAAGTATTTAATTATACATATTCTGACAGCCGCTAGAATTTCCTTTGCCCAGTATTGGAAAGAAAAACAAATACCACCTCAAGAACATGTTATTGGAAAAATATTGGAGTGCGCCGAAATGAACAAATTGACTTCAGAAATTAATGACAGAGAAGATTCAGAATTTTATAGCGTGTGGGACATGTGGTACGAATGGATGGGGGAAAGAAATAAAGAAGGTAATAGAGATTAAATTTTAACTAATTAACAAAATCTATATGAATAGTATTAGATTTAGTCTGAGGGAGCTGAGCACTATTATTTTTAAGTGTTTGAAATTAAATCTAGCTCCAAGAAACAATATCAACAAAAGACAAGCAATAATGTATGCAGATGTATATATGTATATAACTGCACCAATGAACCGAAAATGTACCGATTGTATTACTATATGTTATAATAAAATCTAATTAAAAAAAAAAAAAAAAAAACTTTTTTCAGTGCTGTTGTAACTTTGAATGATCATTAAATGAATGGTTGTAAGTCGAAAACTACCTGTATTGGGTTCTCAGAGCAGTCAATATTACCAATTCAAGATTGTGGCAGCTGTAAGAAACAATATTTATTTAATAAATAAAGAAGCAGCATTGCAATGAAGTCAACTCAATAGCTATTGATATGTTACTAGACAGTATGTAAGGAATAGGTATTTATTTATTTTTATTATCAGATTTATATACCGCCCTTCTCCCGAAGGACTCAGGGCGGTGCACAACCAAAGTAAAAACATAAATACAAACATTAAAATACAGTTAAAAAGATATATATACGTTTGGCCCCATAGTTAAAAAAACAATAACAAACCTATTAAAAACATTTTAAAAAGTGTTAAACCAGCCCGGCTTGCTGAAAAAGAAAGGTCTTAAGGACACGGTGGAAGGTCTTGGATTCTTCATTATCTCTGGGGGCAGCTGATTCCAGAGGGCAGGTGCCCCCACAGAAAAGGCCCTCCCCCTGGGGGCCACCAGTCTACATTGCTTGGCCGATGGCACCCTGAGGAGGCCCTCTCTGTGGGAGCGCACAGGTCGGTGGGAGGCCATTGGTAGCAGCAGGCGGTCTCGAAGATATCCAGGTCCTATGCCATGGAGCGCATAGGTATCACCAGTCCAGAGAAACAGAGGGAAAAGTTTAAGAGTTTACTGCTAGCTATAGAGAGCTGCAGTAGAGAAAAGACAGGAGAAAGGATAATTTGCAGATAATTAGTAGATTATCTGCAAATTATCTGCAAGTAGATTATGTTGATGAAAAGTTTGAGTCTATGTTATCTTACAAAGTTGCAAAGATCTTGTGCTTCCTGGAGGCATTCTTTTTTAGGTGTACCCTTTAGCACTTGATCAAGCTTCACTTACAAAGAAAATTATTAAGATCATATCTGATGTTACCAGTTATGTATTTTTATATTCAAATGTAGGGATGTATGCTCTTGGCACTGGTGGAAAGGAAAACAAGTGCAGTATAAATCAAATCATTTTTTTATTTGAAAATCATGTTATATTTGAATGGCTGTGGAATTCCACATAATAGTTCACCTTGTTCTTAAATAACATATATGAGGGTCAGTTGTTATTTTTACTTGTAATTATCTTCTAGTAATAGCTTATGAATTGTAAAATCAGCTCCTTAGATGTTTAAGCTGATTTTAGCTTAGTGAAATAATAAAGTCTTTATACTTGCTAATGTGTGCATACTATACTACAATAAGCAGTTATGAATTTGAGCGGTAATCAAGAGAATTCCTTAATATTCTTTTACTGGATTGTCATGTATACCTGAGAATCTGTAGTCCAATGAATTTGGAAAATACGCATAATTAAATGTCTATTTTATAAACTAATATTTTATATCATTTATTAACAAATGTCAGGATCATAATAAGTTTCTAACATGGAATATAATTTAAAATATAAAACAATCCATGTCCATCTTTTAAAAGTATATGTATGTGTAAATATGCATAATTACAGTATTTTTTTCAAACATCAGAAACTCCAGACCTTATGTGGTAGCTGTAGATGATATTATGTTTCAAAAACCAGTTGAAATTGGATCCTTACTATTACTTTCTTCCCAGGTAATAAATTAAACATATTAATAGATGAAACTAATTTAAAGTGTTTGGATTACTCCACCTTTGAACATTAAGAAGTTGGATAAATACTGATCTTTAAATACGGGAAATCCTTGACTTAAAATGGAAATTGGGACTGAAATTTCCATCGCTAAGTGATGTAGCTGTAAAGCGTGACTGCTTAGCTAGCAATCTTTGCAATCATGGTTGCTGTCGTTAATTAACCTGCACATGATTGTTAGGTAAGGCAACTTCTTGCTGGCTTCCCATAACCAAAGTCAATGGGGAAGCCAGCAGGAAATTGCAAATCCCAAGCTAGCTGACAGGTAAATGACTGGGGGGCGTTGGGGAGGGAGCAAGGGGGAGAGGGTGTATGAAGGTACAGGGCAGGGGTGAAATCCTACTGGTTCAGACCAGTTCGGGCAAATTGGTAGGGACGATTGGCATCGGTTCACCGAACCAGTAGCAATCATCCCTGGTGGCCCCGCCCATGCCTGCCCGCTCACCTCTTCTGGCTCGCTCGTCCCTTCCGGCTCACTCACTGCTTTCGGCCGCTCGGCGCTTCCGTCTGCTCAGCCCACCCACCCACTCCTGCCCTATATAAGTTCCCTTCACCACATGGCCCAGCTACTCACCTCGCCAGTTGCCTACCTGCTCAGCTGACCAAAGGTAAGCAATGCATGTTGCCCACTTGCTCTTCGCCTTGGGTCAGGGGCTGGGGCCCAGGGACGTGTGATTCCCCGAGGACCCGGAGCCACTTCCCACTCGCCATCCGCCTCAACTGGGTCGGGGAATGCATCATTCCCTGGCTCTGGCCTTGCCCCGGAGCTGCTGCCCGCTCGCCGCCCGCTCTCCCTTCGTCACATGATGCGTCCTTACCTTCCTCCTGCAGCTGGCTGCCAGGGAAGGCAAGCCAGGGCTGAGCCGTTGCTGCCGGGTTCCCTGCCAATCCACATCTCGCCTCCCTTGTTGCGAGATGGCTGCAGTACCAGCCTCTTTTTTCGGTGCACTTGGAGGCGCTTCCTGTGCCGAAAGATGCACAGGCTGCAGGCTTCTTGTAGTGAAAGTAACCAGATCTGCTCCCCTTCTTAAATGCGCCGCTGCCATCACCACCCTGTTCCATGTGCCAGCTGTGCATGCGCACACCATTTATTTATTTATTCATCATTCATCAGTGGCAGCAGGTAACGTGCTCATGCGTGGCCAGTGCATGGAACAGGGAGGCGATTGCTGCGGCACATTTAAGAAGTGGAACGGCTCGGTAACTTTTGCTACAAGAAGCCTGCAGCCACTGTATCTTTCAGCACAAGAAGCGCCTCCAGGTGCACCAAAAAAAAGAGGCTGTGGCTGCAGGCATCTTGGGACAGGGGAAAATAGGCAGAATAGAAATTTTTTTTTCCTACCGGGTTCTGTAGGCGTGGCTTGGTGGTGGGGGTCATGTGACTGAGTGGGCATGGCTGTGAGTGACGTCATGTTGGCCACACCTACTCAGTCACAGGAAACCCCCCTCCCCAAGCCATGCCCACAGAACCGGTAGTGAAAATTTTTAGATTTCACCACTGGTACAGGGTTGTGCAAATGGCTGGCACAATGCAAGCACAGAGGTGCTGGCAGAGAGTACAAGGGTGGGGAAGAATTCCCCACTAACTTACAACCTTCTCTGATGTCTTCTCCATTGACTTTCTGGGGAAGCCAATAGGGAAGGTTGCAGATGGTGTCTATGGAGATTCTCAGTCATCCAGGTCACAGTAGTCCCAAAAGTGCTTTTTCAAGAGGCAACTGGACTTTCTGGTTTTTCTTTGAAGACATTTCACTAAAAGAACTAAAACACATCAAGGAAGCCCTTAGATTAGAATGTGTGGCTATCCCAAGTGGGCCTTCACCAAAAGACCCTACAGGAGCTCCTCTATAAAAGCCAGTGAAGAGAACAATAAACAAAGCAACGTCATTCCAAATGTTACAGGCATATCAGAAAAGCTAAGGAGGATCTTCAGCCAACACAACATATGTGCACACTTCAAACCCAAGAATAAACTAAGGCAGAAGCTTGTCCACCCCAAGGATAAAACACTCAGATACAAACTGAGCAATGTGGTATATGCAGTACAATGCAGCAAGCCATGTGCAGATCTGTACATTGGGGAAACAAGACAACCACTTCATAAACACATGACACAACATAGGAGAACAAACCTATTAGGACTAGATTCAGCAGTCCATCTGCATTTAAAAAACAAAGGCCACGCTTTTGAAGACAGCAAAATCCACATTTTGGACAGAGAGGAAAGAGGGGTCAAAGAGGCCATCTGTATCAAAATTGAACAGCCCTCTCTCATCATCTATCTCCAGTTTACAACACAGTCCTTCCAACAGTTCCAAGAAGGCTCCACATCCATTTGCACCATTCAGGTGATCCTAATGACACAGATAAACCTCCAGGCTTTAACTACTCTCTAAATAAAAGAATGCAAATGACCAGCTGTCTGCATGGAGTACAAATCCTTCCATTCAGATTAACAGATTAACAGAGTTGGAAGGGATCTTGTAGGCCTTCTAGTCCAACCCCCTGCTCAAGCAGGAGATCCTACACCATTTCTGACAAATGGCAGTCCAGTCTCTTCTTGAAAGCTTCCAGTGATGAAGCTCCCACAACATCTGAAGGCAAGCTGTTCCATTGGTTGATTGTTCTCATTCCCCACCATCGACTCAAAGCTGAAGAAGCTTCTTGGATGAGAAATGAAACCTCTTCAAAGAAAAACCAGAAAGTTCAGTTGCCTCTTGAAAAAGCACCTTGGTTGCAGATGGTGTAATAGCAAGGAGTTTGGCAATCAGTTGGAAGTGTGAACTAGTTGCCAAGTGTCCAGATTGTGATCACATGACCAGTGGGGCGCTGGGATGGCTGGAACTTCAATGACCAGTTGTAAACAATCCTTGTAACTTTGAACTATTGCTGAACAAATTGTTGTAGATGAAGACTACCTGTAATAAAATGTCATGCATACTTTATTCATTTTCGAAATTCTATACCGAATACCTAGTTGACCCTAATTTTTAATTTTTAAAGGTTTGTTATACTGAAAAAAATAATATCCAGGTTCGGGTGCATAGTGAAGTTTATGATCCAGACACCAGGGTACACCACACAACCAATGTCTTCCATTTCACATTTATGATAGAGAAGGAAATACCAGATGTTGTTCCCAAGACATATGGTGGTGAGTAATCATTTCAATATCTCACTGTCTATGTAATAAAAAAATAATTTATAATGAATTAATTTAAAAGTAGTGACCTTTAGAAATATGAGCCTGCTTGTTTTTTTCTCCCTCATAGCTTCATTTATCTGGTGCTATAATATACTAATCTATGCCATCAGTTTTCAGATTACTTTCAGTATTTTATCTGTCATGTCCTCTATTAGCATTGATCTTCAGTTTCTTCAATTTGTATTAAACAAATTATTTTAAATTAAAGAACTAATTAAGCATTCTTGTGGCTCCCAGTGGTCTTCCGGGTGCGATTCAAGGTGTTGGTTACCACCTTTAAAGCGCTCCA
The DNA here is from genome assembly GCF_029215685.1 of Pituophis catenifer annectens. Taxonomy (NCBI): domain Eukaryota; kingdom Metazoa; phylum Chordata; class Lepidosauria; order Squamata; family Colubridae; genus Pituophis; species Pituophis catenifer. The sequence goes on along the minus strand of NW_027256884.1, from coordinate 55,915,710 downwards.
TGGCATAGACCGACTTCTGCCACCAATAGCCTCCCACCGACCAGTCCGCTCCCACAGGGAGGGTCTCCTCAGGGTGCCATCGACCAAGTTATGTCGGCTGGCAACACCCAGGGGGAGGGCCTTCTCTGTGGGAGCCCCAGCCCTGTGGAATGAACTGCCCCCGGAAATACGTAAGATCTCCGACCTCCGGGTGTTTCGCTGCGCACTGAAGACCCTGTTGTTCCGCCAGGCCGGGCTATCAACATAATAATTTTAAATTGGGGTATTTTAAATTTCTGGGATTTTAATTTGAGCCTAATCTATTTAATGATTTTAAATTTTTAATTGTTTTGTTTTGCGTTTTTAAATAGGCTGTACACCGCCCTGAGACCTTCGGGAGGAGGGCGGTATAGAAATAAAATTATTATTATTATTATTATTATTATTATTATTATTATTATTATTATTATCATTATCATTATCATTATCATTATCATTATCATTATCATTATCATTATTATTATTATTATTATTATTATTATTATTATTATTATTATAAACACAGAAACACTTGTTTTATCTATCTGGAAAGAGCAGGCTTAAAAAATTAAGAAAATTAATATTTAAAGAAAATTGTGAAAAATAAAAAAGTCTTGAGCATCCAACTGATTATGAAACTTGACATTTGTGCTTTTCTTTCAGAATCTATGTTGTATTTGGATGGAAAAAGGCACTTTGATTCAGTTATGAAAGAAAACACAACATAGGATCAGCACAGAATTATAGCTTTGGATGGCCTTGAAAACTTCAGAGTGGTTATCAGAAAGAACAGAAAAGTCCTAGTATTTTTGTTGCAATTTATATAAATATTTTAATGTTCTCATTGCATGTATTCTTCATATGTTTAAGCATGAAACAAATATAGAATATTTTGCTGAGCGTCCAGTTATGATTGGGATGGGCAAAATATTGTGTAAATAAATAATCAGTAGAAAAAGAAAAAAAGTTACTTTTGAGTAGGACGTATAGAAAATAGTATACAATAATGCTCCTGAATATCTTTCATACTTTTAAAAACTTGTATGTTATTTAAATTCATGCAACGTATAGTGGAAACACTACATTGGGCCAATTAAGACATTTCTCCCCTTTCCCTTTAGATCCATAAAAAATCTCATTGTGCTGATTGGTAGTTGTTTTTAAAGTTTTTTTAAATCACCGTTTTCCCCAATAATAAGACCCCCCCTAAAAATAAGCTCTAGTTAAGACCCCACCCACTCTGTCCCACCGTCTGGTTGCTCACGGTCACAACGGGGCAGGAGGGCATTTGGTACCGCCACGAGGTAAGGTGAGGTGAGGCAAGTGGCAGGGGGAGCTTCCACATTCGCTCTGGTCTCATGTACCTCAAGGCCCCCACAGCCAGGCTACTGGAACCTCCCTCTGCCCATTGAATGACCTGGCTGCCTGCCTCTTCTCTTTCACTCCCTTCCTGAGCCGGATGCCATGCTATGGAGCACAGGTGTCAAACTCGATTTTATTGAGAGCTGCATCAGGGTTGTGTTTGACTTCAGGTATGTGTGGGGGCCAGGATGGGTGTGGCGAGGGTGGGCATGGCCAGCTTGACATCGCTTGTGTCAGGGGCACCTGTGGTGGCCAAGTGCTAAGGCAGGACTTCCCCAGACCCTCCCTCCCTCTCATTATAACCTTCCTTCCTTCCTTCCTTCCTTCCTTCCTTCCTTCCTTCCTTCCTTCCTTCCTTCCTTCCTTCCTTCTTCCTTCACCTCTTTCCTTTTCCTTCCTTGCTCACTTCCCATCTTTCTTTCTTTTTTGTTGTCTTTCCTCTTCTCGTTTTCTGTTCCTTCTTGGATGCTCAAATGCAGAAGGGGAAACATTTCTCCTTTTGCTTTGCTTTTGTTTTGCTAGTCTTCTGCCAGTGAAAACGGAGCTTAGGGAGGCTGCGCATGGGCCCCCCAGGCCCTGTTTTTGCCCGTGATGGCCTCCTGCAGCCCTCTGCCAGCGAAAACAGAGCTCAGGGAGGCTGTGCACAGCCCGCCTGGGCTCTGTTTTCACTGCAGAGGCCCTAGTGTGGCCAGATCTAAGCACCTCATGGGCCAGATTCAGCCCATGGGCCTTGAGTTTGACACCCCTGTTACGGAGGATGGGTGGGAGAAGCTCGGTCCCCTTACTCTGCTGTTTCCAGGGGAAAGTGACGGCGAAAGGCCTCCATCACTGCTGTGCATCAGCCACATCTGCTGCTGGAGCGGTTTTCTTGTCCCCACTGCCCCCGCCCCACCCCGCAGGTCAGTGTCTGGCAGCAGCTGCTGCCTCCTCCTTCACCTTCTGCTTTGGTCCTGTGGCACCACTTCACGCTGCCTGGTCCCCATTTGCCATTTCAATGGAAGCAGCTCTGGAGGCCTGCAGCTCTGGAGGCCAGCACCTCTGCCACTGCATTTCAGTACCAATGTCAGCCTTGCCCTTCTGTGGGCCTGGGCAGCTGCTGAAGAGAGACGGCCCCGTTTTAGTGCCTGGAGCCCTTGCCACTTGCTTTCCAGCCTGTGCTCCTCAGGGCAGGCTGTCTGTGTGGCCCACTCTGCGCTCCACCCCAGAAGCAGGATCGAAACTTTGGCTTCTCTCTGGAAGAGTGAAGTGACCCGGCGGGCATGAAGGGTATGACTTTTTGCCTGACTCTTTGTGCCTTTCTGTTTTCTTTTTCCTGGATGGACCTTTTCCCACACCCTGCCTGCTTTGTCTTTCATTTTGTCTTTTTCACACAGCAGGCGGTGAACACGCGGGGCCTGCGGTATGGTGCCAGCCCCATCCTGCCCCACCCCCTGCCTCAGCATCTCCCCAAAATAAGCCTCAGTACTAATTTTGGGGCCCAAAAGAAAATAAGACCCAGTCTTATTGTCTGGAAACACATTAGAAAATTTTGCCAAGGCTGGTTCCTTTTATTTATACAAACCTCCTGTCTTGTCCTGGTATTGATAGTAATATGCGATCCTTATGTAAGGTGACCAGACGTCCCGCTTTTGGCGGGACAGTCCCGTTTTTGAGCAATTTGTCCCGCGTCCCGCGGCGTTTTAAAAAACTCCTGATTTTTCATTCTGCCTCCTGAGTCCCGGCTGCCTCCTGAATCCCTGCTGATGGCTAGAGGGAAAAAAAACTGTTTAAACTCTTGCCGCGGGGCTTCAAAGGGCCGACCTACAGCTGATCAGTGTTAAAAAAAAATGAGTAGACCCATGCCTGCAAAAATAGAAAAAACAGCCCCTGTTAACAGCTTCTGCTAGGTTAATTAGCTGCAAAAAGCTGCAAAAAGCTGCAAAAAGTTCCTGGAGCAGATTTTTTTCCCCCTAGCTATGCTGAAAACAAAGGCAAAAGCGAAAGTAAAGCTGCAACGTGACAAAATGAGGCAGAGAGAGATTTCTTTCTTTTTCTTTTTCTTTTTCTTTTTCTTTTTCCTCACCAAAAAAGGTAGGTACAAAACTGCAAACAATGGGAAATTTTGGGCAAAAGAGGAGAGTTCAAGATTTTAAAACACAAAAGAAAAAAAGCTCTATTTAACTAGGGAATTGTAATAATTGAGATACTATTAATAATTGTATATTGTGTTGAAAGCAGAAATGGTTAAGTTGTGGTTTGGAGGAATATATGGGGGAAATTATTTGGTTTATTATTATTGGTAAATATAATTAATTGATTTGTAAGAAATTGGATTGCATGGAAATAATTGGAATATTCATGTTCATATTGATTAATATACAAAAAAGATAGTTATATAACTAATTGATTTATATTAAAATGTTGAATTTGTATTAAACAACTGTATTACATAATTACATAATTAACCAATGTGAGGATGGATATAAAAATAGATGACAATGGGAAGGGGTATAATATAATAGAAGGGAAAAATTGAATTTGATTAAGATTAGAGATGAGGATGAAGGGTAATATTGTTTTTTTAAAAAAATAGATGAGGAATAAATATGGCAAAAAGGAAATATAGAAATTGTAAATTTAATTGAAATGACTAAACGCTGTTTAAATTTGTGAACCAGCCAAATATTCTGTTCAAAGAAAATGTTTGTATGTGTGTTTCTAATTATTGCTATTTATTCATATTTGTTCTCTTTTATTCTTTAAAGTTTAACAATTCATTCTTAATCTTAATATCTTTATATTTGCTTGGGGTTGGCTTTCTTCCCTTTCATCTTTTTTATTGTACAGCAATCTTTCTCCTAAAACCTACCACCACTCTCTTTTCTTTCCTTCTTACTTTCTCTTCCCCCACCCTCTTTTTCTCCTCCCTACTTCCTCTTCCTTTCTCCTTCTCCTCCTCTCTTCCTCCCTCTCTTACCCTCACTCCTACTCTAATTTCCATTCCTTCATCCTTCTCTATTGCTGTATCCTTTAATGCATATGGACTACTCAGAGGGCTGAAAAAGTTATTTTTGACTGGTCCTCACACTTTTGACCAGTCCTCGAACTTATGACTGTCCTCACATTTTACATTTTTGCCCTATCTTGTCATCATGGTGAAGAGAAGCAGTTGTGAAATGAGTGACATGGTTGTTAAGAATGCTGCATGGGCATAAATGTGAGGATGGTCATAAGTGTGAGGACCAGTCAAAAGTGCGAGGACCTGTCAGAAATGACTTTTTTCAGCCCTCTGGTTAGTCCTTTTGTGCATATGGACTACTCAGAGGGCTGAAAAAGTTATTTTTGACTGGTCCTCACACTTTTGACCAGTCCTCGAACTTACGACTGTCCTCACATTTTACATTTTTGCCCTATCTTGTCATCATGGTGAAGAGAAGCAGTTGTGAAATGAGTGACATGTTTGTTAAGAATGCTGCATGGGCATAAATGTGAGGATGGTCATAAGTGTGAGGACCAGTCAAAAGTGTGAGGACCTGTCAGAAATGACTTTTCACCCCTCTGAGTAGTCCCTATACACATAGCCATGGCCACCCGGTCACATGACCAGCTAGCCACGCCCACCCAGTCACATGACCTCCAAGCCACGCCCACACAATAAGTCATGCCCACAATGGTGTCCTTACCAATGTTAAAATCTGTTCACCTTACCCTATACACATAGCCATGGCCACCCTGTCACATGACCAGCTAGCCATGCCCACCCAGTCACATGACCAGCTAGCCACGCCCACAAAATAAGCCACGCCCACAATGTCCCTCTTTACCAATGTTAAAATCTGGTCACTTTATCCTTATGTAAAGTGCTTGATAAGGATATTGTTGAGTTACACCTGAAGTTGTGGTTTATAAAGCAGAGTACCGTTAGAGTTTTACGCACGGAAATGTTTAGAGAGTATTTCTGAATAACATACAGACAAACTGGGTTTTATAGTATTTTACTTTTAGGGAAAATCAAAATCATAGTCCTTTAACAATCCAAGTCTTAGCCATATAAAGTGCAATATAAGATCAATCCAGGGATATAAAATCTTCTTACCAGTTTGTAGAAAAATACAAGGAACAATCAGGAACAATATAAAAACAGTTCAATAAATATCAGAAAGCAGTAAATAAATAATCATGATCAATCAATTGACCATAGAGAGAGATCAAAAAGAGTTACAGTGTAGCAGCAGGTAAAAATGGTGTAGTGTCCACACTAATCATAATTTAACTCTCCTTAAATACATTGGCTACAGAGCTCAGCCAATCAGGATGCAGAATGACTCAGCACAGTTCTTAAAGCTACATAATACATTCACATAATACAAACATACAATGTTGGCTTATATATTCCTGGCCAACCAATTAGGCAATAACCATTTCCTAACAGTCCTGATTTTACATAAGGTAAAATCTGGGACAAATCAGAAACTGAAAATAGTGCTGCCATCATAATAAACTATCACTAATTCCTGCAGTCACAGGAATATTTTTGGATTAATAAATAAATGTCTCATGAATCTTGTTCAGACTGTGAGAATATCATGACCTTTTATATACATCACAGTAATGTTGTAGTTTATAAGGACTCTGAATTTTTAAATCTGAGTTATTGATACTTTCCAGGTTCTGAAATAATCTTTTTATACTTAAGTTTACTTACGTAGAGTAAAATGACTATTTAATAAAACTTTATGCAGATATTTGAATTGCAATTATTTAAACAGAATTAAATAGGGGCACTTAGTTCAGCTTTTCACCTGAACAATATTGGCAAGAGGCCTGAATGCCACTTTGCTCTGAGATCACATCAAGCATCACTGAATTTTCAGTAGTTAGAGATGTGCAGGTATTTATTTTGAAACATTTTGTTTCCATGTTCCTGTACAAATAGCCCTCTATGTTCGCAATTTCTATTTTCTTCTACTTCAGGATAGTTCTCCTGTCATTAATATAATGCTTAGTATGAATGAACTGCTAAATCCAAGTGAGACAATGTTTGTTAATTTTGCTTCTTAGAGTTGCATGTTTCCTTGAATAATTTTTAGAAAAGATTCTGATTTATATCTAAAAACAAAACATGTTAATTAGTGGATCTTACGACATGACTGTAATATCTTTTGTCTGAATCAAGTATACTGATCAATCTATGCCATAACCTCAGGTTCAGTACAATGCTGTGTCTTTGTCATGAGTTGAAAGCTCCAATTAATGCAGAATACAGTGATCCATTTCTTGACCATGAGATAATAATAATAATACTAATAAAAATAGATCAATGGCAGACTTAAAATTATCTGTTATGAAAAGGTCCAAGACGTTAGCTTTGATATTTAAAAATTTAGATAGCTAGGAATTAATATAATTTAGAAACCATATTCTGTCTATTTTTTAGTTTGGATTCTAAGGTCATGAAAAATGCTTTTTGATTGCACAATCATAAAAAGTATTTATGCTAAGTTCAAAATAATGTTGGCCACAACTATGGAAATTTTCAAGTATCAATTCTTTTCTAAAAACCACTGTGAAGATTTTGGTAAGCATGTGGCTTATCAAATATAATGATCCACTATATGGGATCCACTATGTTATTCTCCAAAATCTCTGTAAAACTATTTAGTTGGGGTAGTTTTTTAGAAGCTGGAATCAAGAGATTACTCTTAAGTGAAAGTGTCAGAGACAGAACTGATCATAAATAAAAGGACAGCAATCTTACTGCAGACAGTTACATCTGTGTAATTTATGTAGTGGTTTATTACTCACAGGAAATAACTGCTCCTTCAGGTTCTCTAATATACTTGGTTTCTTTAGAAGCATTTCCTTGCAATATGCAATATGCAATAACCTGATATTTCTTATGATATTTGCTTTTATTACAAGTTTTTTCATCAGGACTTTCTAGTTAAAGCTTGCTTTCAGAAACCATGGTTGGGAAAATAAAACTGATCTTGCACATTGGAACACTGCTATTGAATATTCTGTCTCTTCATAATCTCTCTCTCTCTATATATAAAAGTGAAATACCATTCACGCATCATCACAAAATCTCCAGAACAGTAAAGCCTACAAACTTGAAATTTGCCACGTATGTTCCTCTTGGCTTCTAGGTGGTCACTAAGAAAAGATTTTTTGAAATGAACATCAGAGCATTAGTATTTCTTATATTATTATTAACACGCTCTGATGCTAAGGAGTTGTATTCCCCCTCTCCACCTGAAAATAAATCTGTTTCAAATGCAAAACACAAGCAGAGGAGAGGAGTTTCAGTTTCAGTTTTACTTTCACAGCAGCAAGCAGGGGATAGGATAGGAAAGGCTTTATGGGACAAGACTGAGGGAGAGAAGGGGATAGGATAGGGGACGCTTCTGTGGGGCAAGGCTGAGGGAGAGAAGGGGATAGGATAGAGGAGGCTTCTGAGGGGCAAGGCTGAGGGAGAGAAGGGGATATGATAGGGGAGGCTTCTGTGGGGCACGCCTGAGGGAGAGAAGGGGATAGGATAGGATAGGCTTCTGTGGGGCAAGGCTGAGGGAGAGGAGATAGGATAGGGGAGGTTTCTGTGGGGCAAGGCTGAGGGAGAGAAGGGGATAGGATAGGAGATGTTTCTGTGGGGCAAGCCTGAGGGAGAGAAGGGGGATAGGATAGGATAGGCTTTGATGCAATATTTTCAGGATCAGACTCAATAAATCTAGTAAGAGTTAAAAGTTCAAATATATCTCTCTTTATTTACACTAGGCATTCTATATTCACTGAATATTCACAGATAGAAGCGAGGAATGGGTGCGTGCAGCTCCTTATATATACAATGGGTGGAGCTAGGTATGGGAGTGGTAAAGTATGAATACATTAAGAAGTGAAGAATAAATTAACCCCTGATATCCCGTTCATATACTATTTACATATTAGAGAATAAGGCATTTACATGTGACAAATCCCCCTCTAAATGCCGATTCGGTATGCTACACCAATTACATTCAGATTCAGGACAATACAAAACATATAACTTGGAAGTCAAGTATTTATGCTGCTTAAATGGCAAAGGCTTTGTCAATATGTCAGCTAATTGTTCTGATGTCTCACAATGCACCGCTTTAATAAATCCATCCTGAGATAATTGTCTCACATGTTTAAATTTTATGTCTATATGTCTGGACCTTTGTCCAATGGCGTCAGATCTAGATATTTCGATATTATCTTCATGCATGACAAAAGGTAAGACAGTTTTTTTCCAAACATCAGAAATTAAATCATTAAACCATACAAGGTTATTTGCTGCTTTAGATAAACAAACATATTCTGCTTCTGTCGTTGAAGTGGCCACTAAATCTTGTTTGCCAGTGTACCAGTAAACTGGACAATCATTTAGGAGGAATACATAACCAGATGTACTTTTTCTGCATGAAGTGTCTCCAGCCCAATCTGCATCTGCGTAACATGTGAGGTTTGGCTCCTTAACATTATTAGGCTCTAATATCAAACAAAAATCTAAGGTATTCTTTAAATATCTTAATATCCTTTTAACAGCTTCCCAATGGTACATTGTTGGTTTGCTGACATGTCTGGACAATAAATTGAGGGGTAAAGCGATATCAGGTCTAGTCCAATTGGAAATGTAAAGAAGGGAACCTATGATAGACCTGTAGAATGTATTATCTTTGAATTCAGGGGATGATTCATCTGCATTTCTTAGGAAGTCAGTCTGCATAGGAGTGTCACAGGGTTTGGCATCGCTTAGATTGCATTTGTTCAAGAGTTCTATGATCTTATCTCTCTGAGTAAGTTTGAATCCTCTTTTAGTTTTATTAATTTGAACACCAAGATACTTATTTACTTTGCCTAAAGATTTCAATGAGAAATGTTCATTTAGCTTAGTTACAAATGTTTCTCTTCTTTCTTTATGTTTACCTATGTACAAAATGTCATCCACATAGATCAATACAAATTCTATGTAATCATCACCCTTTTTAACAAAGAAACAGTTATCAGCAGTAGTAGCATTGAAATCCATAGTTTTAAGTACTTTTACTAAACAATCATACCATCGTTTACCAGATTGTTTTAACCCGTATAAACTCTTGTTTAATAACCAAGTCTCATTCTTGTTTGTGTATTGACTGTGAGGTGCTCTTACATATATTTCCTTATCTAGTTTTGCGTGTAAATACGCAGTCTGTATGTCATATTGGAATACATCGAGATTGAGTGTTGATGCTACAACTAGAGCTGTTTTGACACTCTCAGTTCTTACTGTGGGGGAGTATGTGTCAGTATAGTCCTCCGGATATTTCTGTGCATAACCCTGTGCAACTAATCTAGCCTTGTATAGAGTATTGCCTCCCTCTAAATTTTTAATTTTATATATCCACCTAGTGCCAATAATGGTTTTGTCCTTTGGTGCAACTGCAGGTGTAAATACATTTAATCCTTGTAAACTTTCCATCTCTTTTTTCATTGCTAATTCCCATTTTTCTTTTTCTTTACGAGGAAGTTTTAACACTTCCTCATACGTATTAGGTGTCATTGATTCTCCATCCATATGCATTATATAATCCTTATATTTATTTGGCATTTGGTTTCTGGTGTTTCTAATTGTTTTTTCAGGTTTACTATTATTATCATGCAAATATCTTGCTTCCTTTTTTGTTAGTGTATCTGTCTTTATTTTGTGTTGACTATTTGTCCATGTTTTGGTTTTGTTTCTATGTTTGTTGTCATTTTGCTTTTCTATAGTCCCTTTCTCTTGGGATTTTGTATCTTTGTTGTTACTTGGGAATAGTTCATTAAGATGTATTTTAGACCAGTTGGCCTGTTCATGGAACACAGCTGTTCTGGAAACTATAAATTTGTTATTATTATCAATGAATCTGTATCCTTTTGTGCCTGTCTCATATCCCATAAATCTGAGTCTTCTAGACACATTTTCTCCCTTTCTTCTTAATTGTTTAGGTATGTGTACGTCTGCAGTGACTCCAAATATGTGCATGTGTGCTAATTTTGGTTTCCTATTATACATCACTTCATATGGTGTCTTATTTACAATGCTGGACCAGGTTCTATTCTGTGTGTAATTGGAATAATGTAGGGCTTCTGATCAGAATTGTTTGCTTAAGCCAGCATCTTCCAATGTGCATCTAATCATGGTTTGTAATGTTGAGTTCTTCCTCTCTGCAATTCCGTTCTGGAACGCAGAAAATGGGCTAGATGTGTAATGTAACATTCCTTTGTCCTTCAGCCATTGGGAGAATTCCTTAGACATGAATTCACATCCCCTATCTGTCATTATTTGTTTTATTTTGATATTGTGTTGTGTTTCTACGCGTTTATAAAATTCTTTAAATTTCTGAAAAGTTTCATCTTTGTGTTTTAATGTATAAACAAATCTATAGCGACTATAATCGTCCACTATGGTTAAGAAGTAACGTTTTCTATAAGTGATTGATGGAGTTAGTGGACCAACCAGGTCCATGTGTACTAAATCAAAAATTTTGTTGGTTGACCTTGTTGATTTTCTAGGCCTGGGACTAGTTTTTAGTTTTGTAGATTTACATACTGAGCATTCCAAATAGTTTTCACAATTTTTTATTTTAACACCTTCTGCGTGTTCAGTCATTTTTTGTACTACAGGAAAACTGGCATGTCCTAACTTCCTATGCAAAACATGAGCACACTCATCATGAATTGGCTTACCTATTTTTGGTTTTTTTTCATTATGTGCATCCTTGTGATCATGAGCTACTTTACATTCATCATTGTCACTGTTGCTAATGTTTCCATCATCTAGTTCAATACAATCTTCCATATTTGAATCAATGTTGTGTAACCATTTCTCCTTTGTTATTAAATAAGGTAGGCCTCCTTTAATCATTACTGTACCTATATCTATTTTATTTTTCTCCAAGGTCGCTTTTCCTTTTGAAAAAACAATATTAATATCAGAATCTCTGCTTAGTTTTATGGCACTTAGTATGTTATGAGGTATTTCAGGTATTAGAAATACCCCCTCTATTTTTCCTAGGCCAGGTAAGGTTACATTCCCTCTACCTAATACTTGAACCTTTTCTTGGTTAGCTACCTTTATTACAAATTTATCTTCTACAAATGAAGATAATATACTTTTGTTATTAGTGGTGTGATTAGTTGCTCCAGAATCAATAAGCCAATTATTGTTCTCAGTTTGCTGTATGTTAGTGTTGTCTTGTTTGTTTAGTCCATTCAGTGAACCAGATTTTCTATCCTTTGAATTATCTCTGCCCCCTCTATGCTCTTTGTAATTTGGTGGGCTTCTATATCTATGTCTATCAATGGAAGACTGTCTATAATTGTATTTATTTCTGTGTTCTGACCTATGTCTTTCTTTTGAGATTTTGGGGCAATCTCTTCTATTGTGTTCCCTGGATCCACAGTTGTGGCATCTAAATGTTTCATTATATCTTTCTTGAAAAGCTACTTTTCTATATGGTTTGTGTTCTATGTGGTTGTTAGAGCGACTCCTCCTTGAATTGTCTTCAGCTATTAACTTATTGGATAGACTTTCTATGGATAAGTATCCTAGATTGATTGTGTCTAAATGTGACATATAATTATCCCATGATGGGTCAAGTGAATTGATGATAACACTTTTCATCGTTTGATCTGAAATCACCTCCCCCCTTAAATGCAGTTCAGCTCTTATTTTGTTTAAAGATATTAAATGTTCACTTATGGAAACCCCTGGTTTTATCCTAGAGGAAAAGAAATCTTTAGACATTCTTGTGGTAGTAGCTACACTGTCACTGTGAAATAAATTGAACATGCATTGAATAATTTCTGAAACAGTCAGATTTTACTTAATGCTGTGATACATAGCAGGAGATACACTAGAAATTAATAAGAAAAATGCTCTATGGTGTAAGCAGTCTAATTTTAGAGTCCAAGGTCTTTTTGGGGGATTAGTGATAAAAAACAGTAAGTTTTCTTTCATAAAGACAACCTGGAGCTGCTGATACCATTCTTGTAAATTAATGCCATCTATCCTCAGCTTTGGGAAGTCACTGGGCAAGTTTCCGACATTATTGGGTCCATTATTTACAACCGGAGGTAGTCCGTGGTCTCGTAAATGCTGGAAATTACAAAATGGCGTGGGAATGCTCGCAACGAGCCTGCACGATCCTTTCAGCAACTCATGTCTTCCTGGGCCGTCTGCGTAGTCTTGCGCATGCGCATTGTTTATTTCGTCCCTGGAGTCGCCGTGAGAGGTTCTCGTCGTTGCGGCTCGCTCGTTCTGCTCCTCCTCAGATGAATCGGTCTCTGGCTCGATCTTGGGAGTCCTGACGATGGCGGTTGTTCTTTTTCTTCTCTTGAGAGCGTTGGTGCTTGCATCGGTCTGCGGCGTGGGGCGGTATCTGCAGGGCTCTCTGGGTTCAGGCGTCGGTGCTCTCGTCGTCAGGATGGGAGCGGGTAGATTTTGAGGCGTTGGCTTGCTCGCTTGCTTTCTAGTTGACTTTTTGGTAATTTTTAGTTTCGGTCCAAATGCAGCAAAAAGCGTTTTCATTGCTGATTTTATCTGAGTATCTGTTGAATCACCTTCACTTTCCGATTCTGATTCTTCTGAGGTGTTTGACTTTTCTTTTTCGTTTTCATTATCTAGTAATGTCTTTCGCGCCAGAAATTTTGAATCGAGTTTTCTGATTGGCTCTGCTTCGCTCACCCTGGAGGTCTGTTGAAACCAAGATGGCTGCCATTCAAAATTTTGCGCGGGATCACCATTTTTCTTCTTCATAGTGTTTTTTTCTGTAATCGTATCACTCACTATTTTTGAATCTTTTGGCTTTTCAGTAGCGATGTGCTTCTCTCTCGCTGCTCCGCTGTTTTTCAGCATATCTTGGAGGTTCGCGATGAGGCTTTCATCGTTCTTCTGGCTTTTTAATAGTTTTAATATCTCTGACCTGAGTTCGTTGTTTTCTATTTTGATTTCCTCTCGGTCATCGTTTTCATTTATTATTTCTTCGTCTTCAGTGGTGTATTCTTCGGATTCTCTCGAAATCGTGTTTGTGGATTCATCGATTATTTCTTGATCCGTTTCCATTTCTTTGCTGTATGCCCTGGTGTTGGGCCTATCTCTCTTAGACATATTTAAATTTTTATTGAGTCAATTAACCATCCTCTGCTACCAGCTTGATGCAATATTTTCAGGATCAGACTCAATAAATCTAGTAAGAGTTAAAAGTTCAAATATATCTCTCTTTATTTACACTAGGCATTCTATATTCACTGAATATTCACAGATAGAAGCGAGGAATGGGTGCGTGCAGCTCCTTATATATACAATGGGTGGAGCTAGGTATGGGAGTGGTAAAGTATGAATACATTAAGAAGTGAAGAATAAATTAACCCCTGATATCCCGTTCATATACTATTTACATATTAGAGAATAAGGCATTTACATGTGACAGGCTTCTGTGGGGTAAGGCTGAGGGAGAGAAGGGGAGAGGAGAGGCCGATCATAACTACTCATTAATTTTCAAGCTGTGTCAATTTATCAAGCCCGATCACATAGTTTCGTAGCAGAGCACGGGTATTCAGCTAGTCTATATATATAAAAGCCAAATACCACTCACTCATCATGAAATCTCCAGAACTGTAAAGCCTACAAAATTGAAATTTGGCACATATGTTCCTCTTGGCTTCTAGGTGCTTGCTAAGAAAGGATTTTTCAAAATGATCATCAGAGCATTAGTATTTCATATACAGTATTATATTCACACACTCTGATGCTAAGGAGTTAGATATTCTACTCCCCCTCCCCAGCTGAAAAGAACTTTGTTCCAACTGCCAGTTGCCTTATATTAACCCCTCCCCAATTGAAAAGAACTCTGTTCCAATTGCCAATTGCCTCACATTCTGTTACTCAGTTCAAACTGACACACGTTCCACTCCTTCACTCAGAAGCGGTCTGGGGCTCCTTACTGTACTAAATGTCACAACTTCATCAAAATGTCTACGTCTTCCACCTATGGAACTGCTTCCGAACTCAAGGCAGCAGGAGAGATATACCCTTATGATTTTCAATCACTGACCACCACTGAGCCAACAGATTGTGAACCAAATTTCTCCTGCATAGTGTCCCAGCCCCAAATCACTTCTTACACTGACCTCCTCAGTTCAGACGAATCTGTTCCTTCTACTGTAACACCAGTTAAAGAGAAAAGAGGGAAAAAATGCAGGAAAAGATTTACAGATGCGATTAGGAAAACACAAGTAAGGGAAGTTGCAAAAAAGTATCATCAAAATCATCCCGAAGTCAATAGAGAGGCTGTAAAAAAGTATGCATGTAATAACCCCTACGTTAATCAGGCAGCTACAGCTAAATACAATGAAAAGATATCACAAATCAGATCAATGCCTTGGACTAATAAGTATTTGTCTGGTCCCGCCCCCTCCAGTTTTAAATATGAACCTCACATTGATTACTCCAGGGAAAAGGTTGTTGATCTCGGGCTTTGATTACCCTGTTCCTGGTGCCGTGCCTGAAGTGATGAGACTCCTGGGATGTGCTGCAATGGCGGTAAAGTCCAGCTCCCTCCCCTTGAGCCCTATCCTGAACCCTTATACGGCATTCTCACCCACCAGCATCCAATGGCACAGCACTTTCTTTCTGCTGCCTGGAAGTACAATGGATGCTTCCAAATGATGTCGTTTGGAGCCAGAGAGGAGAAGGAGGGAAATTTTATGCCAACATTCAAAGTGCAGGGGCAGGTTTACCACAGGATAGGGAGTATCATAGCGGGGCCTCAGCAGCAGCCTTCATTTCTCCAGATATACTTTGTTGGTGATGATGACAATGAGAGGGACATCTGTTGTGGAAACTACCCGGGCGTTAATCCAGAACTGGTTAGCCAACTGCAGAAATTGCTGCGTGAACAGAACAAGTATATTCTGGAACTTAAGGCTGCTGTTGATTCTGTTCCTAAGGGCCACTAGGACTTCCAAGTGGTAATTAACGCCAAGTGGTAGGAAGCCTTCTGGAGAGCACCGAAGTTGTTTCAATGCCCCGACTACAGAAGTAGCTGTTCTCATTGTTGGCCATGATTTTGAGAAGAGAGATATTGTTCTCCACAGCAGAGACAACAGGTTGTTACGAATCAGTGAGACACACCGTTCCTATGATGCTCTCCATTACCCTCTGATGTTCTGCCGTGGAAACTTAACTTTCCGTCTCTAACGAAATAATACAGTATCTTTTTAAACTACTCATTAATTTTCAAACTTTAAGTGACAATTTATCAAGCCTGATCACATAGTTTTGTTGCGAAGCACAGATATCCAGCTAGTAACCTAATAAATATGTAACAATCAGATATCCATCCATTTCCATTTTTATCCTGTAATTGTTTGAATTAGTTTCATTTATTAATGCAGGTTATTCACTTGCTAATAGTGAAACTTATTGTTTGGAATATTTAATCTAGCTATTGCATTCTCTAAACGAAGAGAGCAACTCCCCCTGCTGGAAAGTCAAAGCATAATCATGATCCTTATGAAATGATTAATTGAAATTTGAATTGGGCATTGCCAGAAAATCATTTGGAAATATCTCTGTACTATAGCATTTGCAAGAGCTCGAACTACCAAGGGCCACCTAAATAATCTATACGAGATGTATGTGGTTTCCAATTGAACATTTTCTGCTCACTACTACCTTAAACAATGTCAGCCTCTGACTTTCTGCTTTGGCTGCTATAAGAAACGGGGGAGGGAAGAGAGGAGGGGGAGGGAAGCAAGCTGGTGGATTTTGAAGAAAAGAAACCTAAGCACCGAAGTGGCTATCGGGTCAACCGTCATCGCATTCCTGATTGATGACGATGCCAGACGTGTGTCCACCTGACCTCTGGGAGACCTTTGGATTGGGTGATTGATGATGAACAGTGGGAGGGGATGCTTTCTATATGCAATTTTCGCGCCTATTGCTTTAGTTTCAGCTTTCCATGATTGCGTTCATTTCATTTTCCAGTAAAAGTACATTACTCTATAAATATGGAGTTTGGCTCATTCTTTCCTGGACTTTGAAGGAAGCAAGCCTAACATTAAGCTGAAACTCACTTCAGTCATCCCGGAAAACCACCAAGGGGACTGTGATCCAGATCATGTCAGATCAGGGAACTGAGGAAACGCAAATGGAAGCATCGGGGTCAGCGATGCCTCCATTTCAAACAGAGGAAAAAACTGCCGAATGGTTGAGAAGACTCCGGCTCCCAGAGGAGACTGAGGAAACCAGATGGTCGAAGGGAGTAGGAAGGCTGCTGGACTGGGGAGGGACCCCCCAGGGTGTAACCAGCTCCAGACCATGTAAGGGGGAGGCAGTGTGGCTGCAGGAAGAAAAGGAGAAACTCATGCTGGCACAGGCAGTGCAACTCCTCCATGATGTTGAAGAAAGCCGGAAAAACCGTGAGTTTTATGGGTTCCCTGTGGAGAAGGGAGGAGACGGCCCCAGAGGGAAATCGGAAGAAACAGCTTGTGGGGGAGAAGATGAGGAAGCTGAGGAAAGAACATCTCAGACTTCGGAGGCTCGAGTGAGGGATGAACAGGTCAGGGACCCCCAGCCTTGCAGGCTCCTCCCCGCAGATGTAAAAAACCAAAAATTCCCCCCCCTAACCGGGAAATATGATGGGAATCCGAAGACCTTGGGTTATTTTTTGACTCAAGTATGGAACCACATGCAAGATTGGGGGGAAGACTATTTGTCAGATGCTGCTCGAGTGAGATGCGTCATGAGCATATTAGAGGGAGCTGCAGCTGAATGGATGGTGGTCCTCCACAATAATGACTCCCCTTTGCTAAGAAATTACAACCAATTCATGGGAGCTCTTAGGAGGCGTTTTGAAGACCACCTAGCTGAACGGAAAGCAAGACTTAGAATGAAAAGCATCCAGCAAGGCCGGAGATCAGTGGCAGAATACACCCAAGAATTCCGCGAGCTGGCACCCTACATGACAGGGTGGTCAGAAGCGGCTCTCCTGGAGAGTTTCAAATATGGGCTGAATGAAGAGATATACAAGGATTGTAGAGGCCGGGGGGTTCCTGAAGATTTGCAGAGTTGGTATATAGCAGCTGAGGATGTGGAGATCGAGCTGGCCCGAAGCCGACTCAGAGGGGGATGTGCTGGAGACCCGTCATCCTCCTTTTACCGCAAGGGAGCACCTAAGATGGCCAAAAGGAAGGCGGAATTCAAACCAAAGTCAAAGCCTTTCACCTATTTCAAATGTGGGAAGGAAGGACATCGGGCTGCCAAATGTTTCTCCAAACCAGTACCTAAGACCACTGGTTTGGGGCCCAGGAAGGCAGACAAAACACCCGCAAAAACCCTCGGCACCGCCCTGAAAGGAGAAGTTGTTGAGTTCGCTCCCCGAAACGAGGGTGAGTTGGGAACTCCGACCACCGACGACGACAGCGGGATGGACTCCGACTCCGACGATCTGGTGAGTCACAACGAGGACCCCATGCTCATCCCCGTAGAAATAAGGGTGCCATCCACAGGGACACAAGCGCAGATATTAGCCCTACTGGACTCTGAGTGCACAAGGTGCATAATCAGCCCGAAAGTGGTGGAAAAGATGGGCCTGAGATTAAAAACTCTAAAAAGGCCTATTGCGTTCTGTCAGTTGGATGGATCTATTGCAGGAGGGGGCCCAGCCAGTTTTGTGACTGAACTCATTGAAATGCAGCTGGGGGATCATGTAGAAAATCTCAGATTCATTGTGGCCCCTGGCAGGAACGACCCCTCATACTTGGACTGCCTTGACTCCGTAGATGGAACCCACGAGTTAATTGGAAAACTGGGATCTTGCGTATTCACACCGGAAAACCGAGATTAGAGAGGGAACACCCCCACCCCCCAGAAGATAGGTCAGGACCTGAAACTGTGGAAATGGAGTAGGCCACATTGAAGGAGAGGAGAAGATTCCAAAAGAATATTGGATCTCCGTGAAGTTTTTAGTGAAAACGCCTCGGATGTACTGCCCCTCCCACAGGGCTACAGACTGTACCATTGAAATACTCCCCGGTGTGAAACTTCCTAAGCCAAAAATCTACCCCATGACCCCTCGAGAATTAGGGGAATTGCGAAACTTTATTGATAAAAATCTAGAATGGGGGTTTATTAAACCTGCCAAACCAAAAGTGGCGGCACCGGTGTTTTTCCGAGAAAAGAAGGATGGTTCCTTTCGCTTGGTAGTTGATTATAGGAACATAAATGCGATTTGTGTAGAGAACGTTTACCCCCTACCACTCATGAAGGACATGCTATCTCACTTAGGAAAGGGAAAAATCTTCACCAAACTTGACTTACGGGAAGCTTATTACCGAGTGAGAATTAAATAGGGAGATGAGTGGAAAACAGCATTTAGCTGTCCACTTGGATGTTTCCAGTTTAAAGTATTCCCATTTGGACTACAGGGAGCCCCTGCGATATTCATGCAATTGATTAACGAAGTACTGCATGAGCACCTGTTTAAGGGGGTTCTGGTCTACTTGGACAACATTCTTATCTATTCAGAGAACATGGACGATCATGTAAAATTGGTGCGAACGGTTCTGAAAAAACTCAGGACTGCTGAACTATATGCCAAACTTTCTAAGTGCGAGTTCCATCAAAGTAAAATTGACTATCTTGGATATCGCATATCACATGAGGGGATAGAGATGGACCCTGGGAAGGTTCGGGCCATATTGGAATGGGCCGCCCCATGCACCCGCAAACAGTTACAAAGTTTCCTGGGGTTTGCAAATTTTTATAGACAGTTTATCCCCTCATTTGCCAAAATAGCTCTGCCTATAACAAATCTGAAAACTAAGGGTGAGGCAAAACCAAGGCCCTCACGACCTCTTGAATGGACTATGGACTGTCAAGCAGCTTTTGAAAAATTGAAACAACTGTTTGCTGCTGAGCCGGTCCTCAAACATCCAGACATGGAAGAGCCTTTTGTAGTACAAGCAGACGCGAGCGACATGGCGGTGGGAGCAGTACTTTTGCAAAAATGAATGCACTCTCCGTGATGGTCTAGCTTGGATTGGGGCTAAATTGTATGTTCCCGAGAGTTTAAGACTAACAGTATTACAATACGCTCATGATGCCAAGGCAGCCGGACACTTTGGATTTGTTAAAACTCTACATCTTGTTAAAAGACAGTTTTGGTGGCCTGCCCTAAAAAAGGACATAGAAGCATATGTGGCTAGTTGTCCGGTATGTGCCTCGGCTAAAAGACCTCCAGGGAAGCCACCTGGGTTGCTGCAGAGTGTGGCAAGACCGGATGCCCCTTGGAAGGAAATATCCATGGATTTTATTGTGGACTTACCAGAAAGTGAAGGGTGCACAGTCATTTGGGCAGTAACGGATTTGTTTTCCAAACAAGTACATTTCATCCCCTGCTCTAAAATCCCTTCTGCAAAAACTCTTGCAAAACTATTTATTTGTCATATTTATAGATTACATGGAGCTCCAAAACGTATAATTTCGGATAGGGGTGTACAGTTTACTTCCAAATTTTGGAAGGAGTTTTTAAAGTTAATAGGCTCTGCCCAAGGACTAAGCTCCGCCCACCACCCCCAAACCAATGGGGCCTGTGAGAGAACCAATGCTGTGTTAGAACAGTACCTGAGATGTTATGTAAATTACCAGCAAGACAACTGGGTGGATTTATTGCCATTTGTGGAGGTGGCATACAACAACTCTATCCATAGCAGCACCGAGTTTACTCCGTTTAAGGTAGTGTCTGGTCAGGATTTTGTGTCAATTCCTGAGTTACCACAAGATACCCCACAAAACCCATCTTTGGCTGAGTGGATCGAACAGTTACGGAGCACTTGGACTATAACTCGAAAAGCATTAGATGATGCACACCAGGCGCATAAGAGACAAGCAGATAAAAAACGGTCCCCGGCACATGTGTATAAAGTGAGTGACAGGGTTTATCTCTCCACCAAATACTTACAGACTTCACAGAAATCAAAAAAGCTTGGACCCAAATATGTGGGTCCTTTCCTGGTCACTAGACTTATTAATCCAGTCACAGTTGAATTGGAATTGCCAAAAACATTGAGACGGATACACCCTGTGTTTCATGTTAGTTTGTTGAAACCAGAACACTTGTCACTTTTACGACCAGAACAAGATTCCCCTCCTGTTCCCATACTGATAGAAGGGGAGCAACATTTCGAAGCAAAGAAATTTTAGACTCTAGGAAGCACCATGGTAGGGTGCAATATTTGGTGGCCTTTCAAAATTCTCGAAACAATGATCCTTAAAAATATTCAAATTATCTTAACTCAAATATCAGGTTCATAATTATTATGAAAGTATTCAAATTTTATTTATTTTAAAATTTTATATAGCAGCCCAATTTATAAATAGCAACCCTGGGTGGCATGCAGAACAGTAAAACCAACAAAAAACCCCAAGCTACAAATAACAGTTTTCAGAACAATGAGAAACACTAGTTATAGAATAGTGATAATTTGAATAATTATATATTCTGTAGTCCAGTTGCAGCTTTTAAAAATATGTCATCATTCTACTAAATTTGGGATATTTACTCCTTAAGTAAAATTGGAAAGCTTTTGTTGGAAGTGGCAAGTCTGGATTATACTGGGTCCTATAGACATCCATTACAGATGACTGCAACAAGAAAAGTGCATTGCCTTTTCAATTACTCAGGAACGTTATGCTTGTGCAGACTTTATTGCTGCAGCTACTTGCACTCCATGAGTCTTTATAGCAGCCAATATGGCTACAGTATATTGTCAAGGGGAATTAGTCAGTGTCTACATAAATTGAGAGGCTGAAAGGGATTAACTAATGCACATATGTATTGAATTCCTGATTAGGGCTGCAGGGGTTTACTTTGGAATTTATTTCACTTGGATAATCTTTTGGATTCAACCTTGGATAATTGTCAGTCCTTGCACATGGCTTTTAATTAAATAGAAATAATTTAATACACCATTTCATAGTATTTCACTATTTCAATATCATCCCTCCAGCTTAAAATGCACACATGCATTTTATACTGTAGCAGAACAACAAATAAAAAAGATGTCTATTCCCTCATCATACAGAGCTCTAAATTCCCCCGAGATTGCTTTCTTGCAGTCTCCTTGCAAGGAGCAACTATACAGAGCACTTGCAGGTAATCACAAGTCCTTTTCTTGTCAGGACAGGAATTACAAAAAACCACTATGCTTGTCAGCTCTTCATTCCATCAGTCATCAGCTTTCCTTTTAGTAGAGTTATCTTCAATTCACCGTATTCTTCCTGGTCCATCTTTTTGCTCAAACTGTGATCAAGTTATAAATTCCGTTGACAGTTGCAAAACAAAATGGCAGCTCAGAGCTGAAACTCCGAGGCTAGGAGGGAGATGTTTTGACATTTTCAAGAGTGTGGGGGTCAATTAACCATCCACAGACCCCCCCTCCCAGCAAGCTGAGGTATTTTCAGCTCAATAGAGCTGTGGATGGAGCCCAAGGATAAAACCCGAGCCGAGCCCGAAGATCAACTGTTTGTCAGTAAAAAGACTGAGGGCGGTGGGGAGGATGTCAACATCAAAACCTGGCTGTCATGACCGGGTCAACCACTGAGTCTAATACAGCTGATGAAATGGTTGGCGAGACAGTGGCAACAGCGACTCCGGATAGGGTGTTGATAATGATGCCTGGGCTAATAGGCGCTGCATGTAGCAACACGGCGGCGATGATGTCTATGGCAAGGGGGGTTACCACAATGGTGAGGGGAATGGCGCTAATGGCAGCGATGGCGACGGCAACACCAGGAGGCTGCAAGGAAGCCCTCGTTGTTAATAGAGGAGAGGGCAATGTTGCAAAGGCTATAAATGTTAGGATCCCTTCAACCTCTAGGGATCTGTTGCACTCCTCTTTCTTGAAACTCTGAGGACTTATTAAACTAATTGAACTAAGTAGCCTGAGCAAGGTGATGGATAGGGACTGAGGATTACAAACAGGAGATGATGACTTACTCTCCCCCTCAACTGTCCCTCTCTCCTTTATCAGATCTAGATCTATTACGGCCACTCAGCGTTAACTTGCAATCTTAGATCGATCTGCAGCTTTATTTACCACCTATTCCCCCAAGATTACCCTGATTATTTAACCCTAAATACTTTGTCCAGTGGCTCTGCCTTACTTTTTTGATCTAATCCTCGGCCATCGCTGGTGTCAGGACTGGAGGAGATACAGACATCGAGAGTCTTGGATTATGGGGAGATAAGACCACCTTCTCTTTGTTTGTTTCAAATGGTTTGGTCGCTGTGAGAGGACGACCCTTTGAGACCTCTACCCCCACCTCCTTTGGATGGACTTACTACAACCATCGTCGTGAGAGGGCGATGATGTTCCGATGTATTGACATTTGTAACATACTGGTCTCCCTTTTACATCTATTTCCTCCCTTATTTTAAATTACCTGTCTTAACCATCTCTAACACTCTTAGAAGAAAATGATCCTTCATCTCCTTCAACTCGCTCCTATCTTTGATGTATTCAACTGCGGAGCTCCTTGCACTGCGAGATTCCCCCCTCTCACATGTCTGGCCCTCTCAGTTATCAAGGGCCGCCCTTGAGGATGGGTTTTGGAACCCTGAGAGGTGGTTTGCAAAAAACCGACAGCTTTGGGGGTTTTTAGATAAATCTTTAAATTCTATTTTAAGGGGTTCTGGGAGGGATTGTGGGAATGGATCTGGGGGGATCCATAAATCCACTGAAAGGGGTAATGGGTCTGATAATCATGGTGGGGAGGATGGGGACAGAAATCTGACAAGGATGCAGGGGGATGAAGCGATGGGCATTAGTATAGTAAGTGGGAGGGGCTGATATGACGGCTGCAGGGGGCCATATTATGTTTCGGGAGTGCGCACTCGATGTTTACGAGCGATTGCCTACTCCGACCCCCAAAGCACTGCTCGTTTCCCGGGTTGTTCAGAGTCTCAGACCCTGGGTCTACAGCTGATGTTATGTAATGCCAGGTCAGTGGTAAATAAAGCCCCCCTCATTCATGATCTTATTTCAGAGGGGGATGCTGACCTGGCAGGGATTACGGAGACCTGGTTAGGCCAGGAGGGAGGAGTTCCCCTTGTGGAAATGTGCCTGCCAGGTTTCCGTGCATTCCATCAGCCAAGGACTCAGGGAAGGGGTGGGGGAGTGGCAGCAATCATTAGAGAAAGTCTTTGCCCGAGGGAGGCCACTGTTCCTCAGATAGCCGGATGTGAGTCCCTCCTTGTGAAGTGGGGTCGGGGGATTCAGATGGGCCTACTGATTGTGTACCTGGCTCCCTGCCACATAACAGCGGTCCTGCCTGAGCTGCTCGACATTATAGCCGGGGTGGCGGTGGAAACCCCCAGACTTATTGTTATGGGGGATTTTAACCTGCCATCTGCTGGGGAGATGTCGGAGACGGCTCGGGAGTTCATGGCTTCCATGACGGCCATGGACCTGACCCAGGTAGTTCAAGGCCCCACCCACTTGGGGAATCACATTCTGGACTTGATTTTTGTCTCTGATCAGTGGCTGCATGATCTAAGAATAGGGGATATAGACATCAAGCCCTTGTCATGGTCTGATCATTCTCCCCTTCACATGGACTTTCAAGTCACTTCCACCCACCGCAGGGAGACGGAACCAACCAAATGGTTCCGTCCCAGGTGCCTGATGGACCCCGAAAGGTTCCTGATGGAGCTTGGGCCATTTCCTGAGACTCTGGCTCACGACTCGACTGAGGACCTGGTGGTCGCCTGGGACAGGGCGGCTACTGGGGCCTTGGACCGCGTCGTGCCTTTGCGGCCTCTGACCCGATGCCGATCTCGTCTAGCTCCTTGGTTTTCCGAGGAGCTGAGAGAGATGAAGCGTCGGAAAAGACGCCTGGAGAGCGATTGGAGGACAAGCCGATCTGAATCTGACCGAACACAGGTGAGATCTTATATTAAGACCTACCTAGTGGCGATAAGAGCGGCGAAGTCTAGCTACTTCTCCGCTCTTATTGCATTTGCAGAGAACCGCCCAGCTGCGCTGTTTAGGGTGACCCGCTCCCTACTTCAGGTGGGGGTACGGAAAGATCCCTTAAAGGGTCGAGCTGAGGATTTTGTACAATTCCTGCATGATAAAGTCGCTCAGATTCGGGAAGGCCTCGACTCCGATTGGGTAGATCCAGGGGAGGAGACGGGGGCAGGTCTTGAGAGCATTATCTGGGAAGAGTTTGACTCTGTGGCTCCTGAGGACGTGGACAGGATTCTGGGCAAGCTTAACGCTGCCACATGTTTATTGGACCCGTGTCCCTCCTGGTTGGTACTGGCCTCCCAGGAGGTTACACGAGGCTGGCTCCAGGGGATTATAAATGCTTCTCTGAGTGAGGGTGTCTTTCCCGCTGCCTTGAAAGAGGTGATTGTGAAGCCCCTCCTCAAGAAGCCTTCCCTGGACCCGGCTATATTATCAAATTATCGTCCAGTCTCCAATCTTCGCTTTGTTGCGAAGGTTGTTGAGTGTGTGGTGGCGCGACAACTACCCCGATACCTGGATGAAGTTGTCTATCTGGATCCGTTCCAGTCGGGCTTCAGGTCACGATACAGCACAGAAACGGCATTGGTCGCATTGGTGGATGATCTCTGGAGGGCTCGGGACAGAGGTTGCTCCTCTGTCCTGGTCCTATTAGATCTCTCAGCGGCTTTTGATACCATCGACCATGGTATCTTACTGCACCGGCTGGAGGGGTTAGGAATAGGGGGCACCGTGCTTTGGTGGTTCTCCTCCTTCCTCTCTGACCGTTCGCAGTTTGTGTTGGCAGGGGGGCAGATGTCGACCTCGAGGCACCTTATTTGTGGGGTGCCGCAAGGGTCAGTCCTCTCACCCCTTCTGTTCAACATTTATGTAAAACCGCTAGGTGAGATCATCCGTGGTTTTGGGGTGAGTGTTCATCAGTATGCTGATGACACACAGCTATACATCTCCACCCCAGACCACCCCAATGATGCCCTTGATGTGATGTCCCGTTGCCTGGAGGCCGTGCGGATCTGGATGGGGAGAAACAAGCTCAGACTCAACCCCTCCAAGACCGAGTGGCTGTGGCTTCCGGCGTCGCGGTATAGTCAGCTGGTCCCATCACTGACAATAGGGGATGAGATCTTGCTCCCCACAGAGAGGGCCCGCAACTTGGGTGTCCTCCTGGATTCACGGTTATCTTTAGAAGATCATTTGACGGCTGTGGCCAGGGGTGCCTTTTATCAGGTTCGCCTGATCCGCCAGTTGCGTCCCTTTTTGGATCGGGACGCCTTGCACATGGTCACTCATGCCCTAGTTACCTCCCGTATGGACTACTGTAATGCTCTCTACATGGGGCTCCCCTTGAAAAGCACCCGGAGGCTCCAACTGGTCCAGAACGTAGCCGCACGGGTGATTATGGGCGCAGCTCGTTACGCCCATGTAACACCTCTCCTACGCGAGCTGCACTGGCTCCCGGTGGTCTTCCGGGTACAATTCAAGGTGTTAGTTGTCACCTTTAAAGCGCTCCATGGCTTAGGACCTGGGTACCTACGAGACCGTCTTTTGCCACCAATAGCCTCCCACCGACCAGTTCGTTCTCACAGGGAGGGACTACTCAGGGTACCGTCAGTCAAATTATGTCGACTGGCGACTCCCAGGCGGAGGGCCTTCTCTGTGGGTGCTCCAACCCTTTGGAATGAACTGCCCCCGGAGATACGGAATATCCCTGATCTCCGTGCTTTCTGCCATGCCCTCAAGACCCTGATGTTCCAACAGGCAGGGCTAAACATACAAACATGTGAATGATTTTTTAAATGTTATCTAATTCTGGGTTTTATTTAATTGACCAAACTAAGTAATAATTTTAATTAGCAATTTTATGATGTTTGTGTGTCTATATTTTTCTTGACTGTACACCGCCTTGAGTCCTACGGGAGAAAGGCGGTATAGAAATATAATAAATAAATAAATAAATAAATAAATAAATAAATAAATAAATAAATAAAGTACTTTTAAAAGGACATTGGGTTCATATACTTCCTTTTTTGATCATTTTCAGAAATTGCTTGTTTTAAGATCCTTTGGATGAACAGGTTTTACAACACAGGGTGAGTTTTCTTCAGTTCTAGTGAAGGAAGTTTTAAATACAAGTTTAAGGATCTTAATTTTTTTTTTTTTAATAAACAGCAAAAGAGTGATTAGAACTTTGATTTTGGAAAGTTGCAAACTAAGAATCTGAAATAAGATTTTGGAATTAATTGTAAGAACCCTTCCCATGGGAAAGTACTTTTGTTTTGAATTCTCTTTATATATGACTTTATAAATTTATTTTTTACTATATTTTATTTATTTCCTTTTTTTCTACTTGTTTCTTTACTGCATTTTCTTTTTTCTTTTTATTCTTTTCTTTTAGTTTATTTTGTTTTAGTTTATCTTTTTAATTATACTTTTAATAAAATTACTATAAAAAAGAACAACAAATCCAAAGGGAATTAACAAAATTAATGGAATTTTATTTATAATTTTTAGTTGAAAGCTGTCTGTTTAGAAGAAAGCAGTCAGTTCACTTTACCAAAATATTTCAATTTCCCCGCAGGATCTGGAATTATCTGCAAAAGAAAAAAATATAACTATCAAAACACAGTCTTTATGTGCATGCATGGTTGGTTTTGAAAAAGTATATTATTAATCTATAGCCTAAAATTATTGTCTTATGTTACATATTTTAAAAACTTGATTTGTAGCTTTTTTCCGTATCATCATTTTCAAAGAATCTTCAGATTGATTTAAAAACAGATACAGTTATCACTAACTCTCTACATTCTGTTGAATTTACATAAATTCTACTTTACTTTAAAAAATGGAAGTTAGAAATTCTTTAATAGCTATTTTGGCTCTTCACTTTAGTTCCATGCAGTCTAACTATAAGTATCTGCAAGTATACTTACAACTTTGTCTTTAAAAATGGCCATGGCCAATGCCAGTTAAGGAGTTTTGTAAAAATAATAAATTATAACATAGGTTGTTTTTAAGATTTGAGGAAGACAGGCTGATATTGGCAGAAAAAAAAGGCTGCAACATACTGGCTCAGATGTTTTCACAATTTACATCTAACTCAAATAATCATTTTCTGTTGAAGTGCTATAGAATTCAGAGAAAAGTTTGAATATTAATTCAATCTACAATATCAACTCAAGAAAATACTTATATAAGAGGCATACTTCCTTTTAAATAGATTTTTCCAAAGAATTCAAAAAATGAAAAATAAAGCATTAGAAATATAGGAAATAAATAGTTTGCTCACTGTGAATTTCTATCTTGACTGACTGAATTGAAAACTGCAATAATTTCTTGATATTATAACATTTGCATGTGGTGAAGGAATTACTGCTACATGCTTCAAGCATACCTGAGAGAAAGTTCAGCATTTGAATAGATGTAAATAATTAGTAGTTCAGGTCTGGCATAGGCCCTAAATGTCACTATGCCACGCAAGATGACAGGGTAATAAGATGTACCTAAAGCACATGAAATGTCACAGTAGTATTGCAGCAAACGTTCATTTTCATGCAGGGCAGAAAACTAGATAGTTAAATGGCACTAAAATTGCTGGCAAACTGTTTTTGGCATATGGGTGACATTTCCCCATGTGACATTTTCTGTTAAGACTGTGTTAATAGGCATTTTTCAAATGATAATGCTTAAAAAATACAACTTACTGTTTCACTGCCTGGTTTCCAGCCAGCAGGACAAACTGAGAAAATAATGAAGACTGATGTTAATATGTTGGTTAAAAATTAACAAATAAACTTGTCTTTTTATTCTTGTTCTGTAGACTATTGAGGCCAAATATAAAGATAAAAAATATTTTCTGCAAATGAAAATTTTACTGCGAAATCCTAATTCGGGATTCAGGCACAGCACAGCACAGAAACAGCATTGGTCACGTTGGTTGATGATCTCTGGAGGGCTCAGGACAGGGGTTGTTCCTCTGTCCTGGTCCTATTAGACCTCTCAGCGGCTTTTGATACCATCGACCATGGTATCATGCTGCACCGGCTAGAGGAGTTAGGGGTGGGGGGCACCGTCCTACGGCGGTTCTCCTCCTTTCTCTCTGACCGATTGCAGTCCGTGTTGACAGGGGGCAGAGGTCGACCCCGAGGCCCCTTGTATGTGGGGTGCCACAAGGGTCGGTCCTCTCGCCCCTTCTGTTCAACATTTATGTGAAGCCGCTGGGTGAGATCATCCGTGGTTTCGGGGTGAAGTACCATCAGTACGCTGATGATACTCAGCTGTACATCTCCACCCCGGACCACCCCAATGATGCCCTTGAAGTGATGTCCCGGTGCCTGGAGGCCGTGCGGATCTGGATGGGGAGAAACAGACTCAGGCTCAACCCATCCAAGACCGAGTGGCTGTGGTTTCCGACATCCCGATATAGTCAGTTGGTGCCATCACTGACTATTGAGGGCGAGTCATTGGCCCCCACGGAGAGGGTTCGCAACTTGGGTGTCCTCCTGGACTCACGGCTGTCTTTAGAAGAGCACATGACGGCCGTGGCCAGGGGGACTTTTTATCAGGTCCGCCTGATTCGCCAGTTGCGTCCCTTTCTGGATCGGGACTCATTAAATACGGTCACTCATGCTCTCGTTACTTCCCGCTTGGACTACTGCAATGCTCTCTACATGGGGCTCCCCTTGAGGAGCACCCGGAGGCTCCAGCTGGTCCAGAATGCGGCCGCGCGGGTGGTTATGGGAGCGATGTGGCACTCCCATGTGACCCCCCTCCTGCGCGAGCTGCACTGGCTCCCGG
Organism: Pituophis catenifer annectens; assembly: GCF_029215685.1. Taxonomy (NCBI): domain Eukaryota; kingdom Metazoa; phylum Chordata; class Lepidosauria; order Squamata; family Colubridae; genus Pituophis; species Pituophis catenifer. Next base: position 55,886,487 of record NW_027256884.1, on the reverse strand, counting down.
TGGTCTTTCGGGTGCGCTTCCAGGTTTTGGTTACCACCTTTAGAGCGCTCCATGGCATCGGACCGGGGTATTTACGAGACCGCCTTCTGCTACCAATAGCCTCTCACCGACCAGTACGCTCCCATAGAGAGGGGCTCCTCAGGGTGCCGTCGGCCAAACAGTGTCGATTGGCAGCCCCCAGGGGGAGAGCCTTCTCTGTGGGGGCACCTACCATCTGGAACGAGCTCCCCCCAGAGATACGGAGGATCCCGGACCTGCGCATGTTTCGCCGTGCTCTCAAAACTTTTCTATTTCAGCAGGCTGGCCTGGCCTAACTCTCCTCTTTTAAATTTTTTAATTCGTGATTTTATAAATTGGGTGTTTTAATCTGTGTTTCGGCCAAAATATTTAATAATTTTAAGGGATTTTTAATATTTGTATTATCTGTATTTTATCTTGACTGTTCACTGCCCTGAGTCCTTCGGGAGTAGGGCAGTATAGAAATTTGATTAATAAATAAATAAATAATAAATAAATAAATAATTCTAAGTTACCCAGGCCTAGACTAGGGTGAGAGTTTTCAGCTAACCCTTTGTATCTGGAACATATATGTAAAGATGTAGGCATTGCTTCAGCACTCAATAACATTTTAATTTATTTCTTCATAAACTTGTTTACGATCAAGAGTGATATAAATAAACATGAAAGTCTAATTTTTGCTGTGCATATGTTTAAAAATCTTGTTTTCTAACTAGATGATTTGGTTAAATTTGGTTAAATTTTAACCAAATTTAAGGTTAGCTTCTGCATATTTTATTATGCTGTAATTCTTAAACCAATGACTTGTTTCTGGTACATGTGTTCAACTTCAACACACAAAGAAACATATTATTTATTTGAATATTAGTAATATGTTTTACCCCCTTCATGGATTACTGCCTTGTTGTGGTGAAGAGGCTTGCGTAGCTCAATGAAGCTATGAGCTATGCCATGCAGGGCCACCCAAGATGGACAGATCATAGCAGAGAGCTCTGACAAAACGTGATCCACTGGAGAAGGAAATGGCAATCCACTCCAGTATCTTTGCCATGAAAACCCCATGGACAGTACCAAAAGGAAAAAAGATATGATGCCGGAAGATGAGCCCCTCAGGTCGGAAAGTGTCCAATATGCTACTGGGGAAGAGCAGAGGGCTAGTGCTACTAGCGCCAGAAAAAGTGAAGTGACTGGGCCAAAACCAAAAGGATGCATCCACCAGCTGTGGATGCATCTGGTGCTGAAAGGAAAGTCCGATGCTGTAAAGATTTTTTTCTCCATAGGAACCTTGATTCATGTATAAGATACATGAATCAAGGCAAGCTGGATGTGGTCAAACAAGAGATGACAAGACTGAACATTGACCTCTTAGGAATCAGCGAACTAAAATGGACAGGAATGGGTGAATTTAATTCAGATGACCATCAGGTATACTACTGTGGACAAGAATCCCTCAGAAGAAATGGAGTAGCCTTCATAATCAATAAAAGAGTAGGAAAAGCAATACTGGGATACAATCCCCAAAATGACCGCATGATCTCAGTTCGAATCCAAGGCAAACCATTCAATATCACAGTAAAAACTAAAAGTAAAAACTCAAACTCAAAGTAAAAAAAAGTAATGTCAGTAAAAACAAGGCCAAGAGCTGACTGTGGCTCAGATCATGAGCTTCTCGTTGCAAAATTTAGCCTTGAATTGAAGAAAGTAGGGAAAAGCACTAGGCCACTCGGGTATGAACTAAATCATATCCCAGATGAATATACAGTAGAGGTTTAATAGATTTAAGGAATTAGATCTGCTGGACAGAGTGCCTGAAGAACTACGGACAGAGGTTTGCAACATTGTACAAGAGGTAGCAACTAAAACTATCCCAGAGAAAAAGAAACACAAGAAAGCAAAATGGCTGTCTGAGGAAGCTTTGCAAATAGCTGAGGAAAAAAGGAAGCAAAAGACAAGGGAGAAAGAGAAAGATATACCCAATTGAATGCAGAATTCCAGAGAATAGCTAGAAGAGATAAGAATATCTTCTTAAATGAACAGTGCAAAGAAATAGACGAAAACAATAAAATAGGAAGGACCAGAGAACTTTTCAAGAAAATTGGAGCTATAAAGGGAACATTTCATGCAAAGATGGGCATGATAAAGGACCAAAATGGCAGGGACCTAACAGAGGCAGAAGAGATTAAGAAGAGGTGCAAAATTACACAGAAGAACTATACAAGAATGAGCTTGTAGGATATGAGAAAATTCAAAAATAAAATAGTATGTAGGTATATAGGTTAGAAATGCATATAAGTGAAGATTCAATTTTGCTTAGGCAGGGGGTTGGACTGGATGACCTGCAGGGTCCCTTCCAACTCTGCTACTCTGGTAAATTTGTTAGACATTATTCTGCTTTAAGATAATTGGAGAACATGCTGAAAGCATAGCAATATGTAACAATGTTGTATTAGAATAGATCTTCTTTTGTTTGAGGCCCGTTAGAAAGAGGCCCACTCTTTAATGCCAAGGCAATAGTAATAAGAAAGAGCTATGCTTGAAAAATGTTGTATGGGTATAGGGAGGTGTTGATGAACATATAATTAGAGAAAGAGATGATGTTCTCTCTAAAAGGTGCTTCGGATTAGCTGTGATCGGTCTCTGGATGCGATGTAGGAGGGGCATGGGGGGCGCTGGGATAGGGAACTATAAAATGTAATGCTTTTGAAACTTTAGGAGTGGCTTCCTGGCTCAAACTCCTTGTTGAGGTCTGCTGGGATACCACCCTATTTCACAAAATTGTTTTTATTATTTTCTTTTAATAAAGTCTCTTTGTTTTCATCAACACATGCTTGTTGGTTGAATTCATTTCCAACAAATTGGTGGAGGATGCAGGCAATCTTTTGTTTTCTTCTGATGCCCTGAGCAGTGGGGTCGAGTGAAGAAGGCATGCCCTGTTGATTTCAACAGTCTGCAGTCAACTTGGCTGTTCAGGAGTGCAGAGAAAAGCATGGACCCCCGTTTTAAATAGTGGTCAATTGAAAATGGAGAGAGGGAAGGTACCAGGTTTTTGGAATTGCCGGAATAGACCGGGCAGACTTTGTGCACAAACCTAGGGGTAAGTAGTTCTGGTAAAATAAGAACGCACTCCCTAGGCCAGTGATGGCGAACCTTTTCGGCACTGAGTGCCCAAACTGGAAATCATGTGCATGTCCATGCGCTGGAGTGCCGGGAACCCAAAGACCAGCTGGCCGGTGCGCATGCGTGCGCCAGCCAACTAATCTTTGGGTTTCTGGCACTCGTATGTGCGCCAGCCAGCTGGTCTTTGCACACGCCGGAGCACTGGAAACCTGAAGATCAGCTGGCTGGTGTGTGCATGCCTGTGTTTTGGGCATTTTTTCAGGCCGTTTTTTGGGCCATTTTCAGGCCTGGTTTTTTTGGCCATTTTCAGGCTTTTTTCCAGCCGTTTTCTGGGCCATTTTTAGGCCATTTTCTGGCACTTCGGCACCCACGAAGAGCAGCTGGTGACAGTGTGCGTGCCCACAGAGAGAGCTCTGCGTGCCACCTCTGGCACACATGCCATAGGTTCGCCATCACTGCCCTAGGCAGTTGGTGGGTTGGGTAGGACTGAGAATCTGAGACTTGTGTGAGAGGTGTGTGGATGAGAGGTCTCTAGCGGTCTTTGGCCATGGTAAAGAACTAAGTGATATAGGAGCGGTGATCTGCGTTTTCATTGGCCAGAGATCCGCACCTGAAAGGTGTTGTAATAAAGGTCTCACTAGAACAAGTTGGTAAGGATTTCTTAAGTCTGGTAACCAGTCAAGGGCAATTCAGAGCTGTGAAAATCTGAGACTTGTGGAGAAGTCCCTAGCGGTCTCCGGGCTGTGGTAAAGGACTGATCAAGTTGGTAAGGATAATTCCAGTCTGGTAACTAATGGCCATGGGCAATTCAGGTGGTCCCAAGGGAAATGTCCTCTCTGAACTGTGCTAGCCCATCCAGGGACATGTTAAAACTGTTACAGCGGTAAAAGTTGTTGTTGTTTTTTTTAAAAAGAAAAGAAAAGTGGAGTTCAAACTTGCTCATAAGATCTCTGGCCAGGTGCAAATGATGTGTGAACAAAAGTCTCTATATATTTTGGATCTTTAAAAATAAGCCAGCATCAGCTGGGAGACCCAAGTTAGAAAGAGCTAGACAGAACATCCCCAGGGCAGAGACAATCCAGTGCTTGAGGAGATAGAACAATGGATGTAACTTTGAGTAAAAGTGAGAAGTTCACTAAAACAATTAGGAAGAATCCCAAATTGTAAAAAGACCCAACTAGTCCTTTAGGAAAAAATACTTAGAAGTTGGGAAGCCCCACCATACAGTAAGAAGATTCAGACATTGGGGTTGACCAAAGAAGATATGATTAGTTTATGCTGTTATGTGTGGTAGGAGGACCCCAGAGAAGGAGAAAAGAAATACTGCAGTGTTATAAAGATTTTGATAATTTACCATTCTTAAAAGAGCCAGAGAACTCTGAAAGAACTAAGAATAAAGAAGAAATTGTTTATTGTTCTTCCCACCCGGGATTTAGCAGGTAATAAAAAGGTAAAGCCTGTCTAAATGGGAAGACTCAGATAATTTGAATTGATTAATTTGATGTGATTTCTGTTAAAAATTATTTTGTTGATGTGCACTTATAATGATAGTGTGTAGAATTGAATGGGATTGAATTGATTATGATATGTTTGGCCGGCCAGGAAATTAAGTAAGCTTGGGCTTGGAGCTGTGGGAAACAGGCAGTGGTTAGGGCCCAAAATCACATTTGTAATTAAAACTACTTCCTGAGTTTTCCCACTGTTTGAAGAATGAGCTACAGATTGACCAAGGAAAAAGTGGAAGGATCTGGATGGAGGATGAAATCCTCTAATAATAGTACACAAAATTATTTAGAAAATGGAGCTCATTGGCTTGTGAAAAAGCTCCCTGAAATAATTATGATTGGTTTGCATGAAATGGGTTTTTTGCATTTGAAATTGGTGTACACAAGCATTTTGATTACAGTGCAAATGTGAGTATGTTGAGGGTAAAAGTTGGTGTGAATGTATTTTGATTCCCTTTCGTATAAACAGTAAGTTGCAAGATTTTGTTGTTGTTGTGATGTAAGTAGAAATTTGTGGAAAATGTCTGTGAGTTGTTGAGACTAGAGAGAGATGCAGAGAGGGTTGTTTTGTTGAAAGGACGCTGAGTGTGTGTGGGGGGGAGTGAGGCTTTTCTGCTCGTTTTAACCATTTCCCCCCTTTCTCTTACCCCCCCCCCCCCACTGCTGAGCCTGTCTGAGAAAGGAGTGGGAAATGAGTGACCTGCTCATGCAGCCTTGCCTCTCACTGTTTTGGTCTCTTTCACCTGCATATAAAAACTATGCAGATATATTTTCTTTTCTGCTCTGAATACAATTTTGATTTTATTTTTTCTGGACATTTTTGAGGTTTACATTTGTAAAAAATTTTTACCTATTCAATGAGAATTTACTTCCATCTGAATGGAATCTGAATCTGATTCGCATTTTACTAAAGGCAGAGAATTGACACTAAAGTTTGATCCAAATATATTTCAGAGCATTGATCCGAAATACTTCATTTAGATTGTCTGTTTTATTTTTGAAACTGTTCTTTTTACCTCCATTTTTTTTTAAATGTCTTTATGTCTGTGTGCATTTTGAATGCTTAGGTGCTCCATCCTATGGCATTATTTGTTTGTTAACAGCACAAGTTGTTGCCCTTTTAGGAATTGTTACAGAGATGGATTAGCAATTATAATATGTAGAAAGAGAGATAAAATACTTAGTACATTTGATTAATGAAAGCAGTAACATTATTGTGTTGGGGTAGTTGTATTATAGCCTAGGGTCAAACTTGATTTAATGGATGTTCCTTTGGAAGAAAGAACTAATTTGTTTATAGATGGATCCTCCCTAGTGGGAGAAGGGAAGCGAAAGGAATGGATATACAATAGTAGAAGGGAGAGAGGAAGTTTTAGTGGAAGCCAGAAAGTTGCTTTTAAGTTGGTCTGCACAGACTTGTGCTGACTTGGAAGCCAGGATGGCAGTGGTAGGAGGAATTGAATATTTAGTGTTATAAGAAGAAGGAGTTAGAGAAAGCAGAACCTGATGGAAGGGAGAAGGTATATTTGTTTTTGGATCATAGGGAACCTTCGGATGGAGAAGGAAGAAAGGAATGCGAGGGTGGAACCAAGTGATAACGGGTAGAAGAAGTGGTGGTACGGCAGGGAAAACAGAATTAAAGACTGCCCAATCCAAAGAAGGGAGGCGTAAGTGTACAATATGATGGCAGAAGATGAAAGTCAGTACTAGTGGTGTTGGGTGATTCCTTTTTGAGTTCCACAGAGAGCCCTTGATAAATTTAGTAGTTGGACCTAAGGAAGAGGAAGTGGTGTTTTTAATTGACAGAGATGAGATTAAGTGGACAAAGCATTAGAATACACTTAATTAGTGAAGGGAGTAGGAAAATCACTCCTGATAGAATAGAAGGGGTGGCATCTCAGCCTCTACCTAAAAACAAGCAAAAATTAAGGAAATTCTTAGGTTTGGTTGGATACTGCAGACTCTGGATTGATGGGTATGCTGATCTTATCAAACCCCTGTATGCAAAATTAATTGAATCTGAACCTTGGAATTTGAAATGGGAAAGGCTCCTGTTTGCCAAATTTGGAAAAAGCCATTCCATCTCTTTGTAAACACAGAGAATGGAATCGCACAAGGGGCGTTGGCTCAGGATTGGGCAGGACAAAAGAAGTCTGTGGCATTCTTGTCAAAAATAATGGATCCAGTAATAAGGGGATGGCCAGTATGTATTCAAGCAATTGCTGCTACTGCAATACTGATCCAAGAAAGTAGGAAATTGACCTTTGGGGAAGCCCTTATTGTGAGCACCCCATCTAAAATATGAAGCAATTTTAATGCAGCAGACAGACTTGGTTTTGACTACAGATCACAATTTGAATCTGGCACAGTTCTTAGCCAACAACAGATCAATGGATCAGTATGGGTTAGAACATTATTGTTCTGAAGTAATAAACTTTCAAACTAATTTGGGGGAATGCCCCCTGGAGAAAGGAGAAGCAATTTTTTTAGATGGTTCCTCTAGGGTGGAGGGTGGAGTACGGAAAAATGGATATGCTATTATAAATGGGCATACTAAAGAGATCCTGGAAGCAAAGGGTTTGCCTCAAAATTGGTCTGCTCAAACTTGTGGATTGTATGCACTAAATCAAGTTCTATGCACAATATACACAGATTCCAAGTATGCGTTTGGGATAGTGCATCCATTTGGCAAAATATGGGTGGAGTCATTGGGGAATTCAAGCTATTGTAGATGAATGTTTGAAATGTTATGGTTGTATTGGAATATATCCTTTAGCAAAGTCAATTATAGACAAATGTTTAATTTGTAAAAAGGTGAATAGACAAGCTGTCAGGAAACAACAGATGAGAGGGAGACCACCAGCTTTAAGACCATTTCAATGTATTCAAGTGGATTTTACAGAATTATCAAAAGTGGGGAGAGTAAAATATTTATTGGTCATAGTGGACCACCTCACAGAGTGGGTTGAAGCTTTTCCCTGCACGAATGCTATAGCAACAGTAGTGTCAAGAGTTTAGTTAGATCCAACTTAGAAAGAATATTGGAATATCATCATATGAATTGTTGTTTGGAGTAGCTTTCACTCCAGGAATTGATTCCCTGGAAACCAGAGACAAAGTGTTGAAATAATATGTGCATAAACTGTCCAGATATTTTGAAGTTCTTAGGAAACAAGGATTATTAGCCAAACACCACCTTTGGAGTTTCCAGTCTACAAATTCCACCACGATGATTGGGTGTTGATCCAGAGCTGGAAGAAGTTAAACCCAAGTGAAAAGGCCCATGCCAGCCCCAAAGGAATGGAAGGTGGAATCTCACCAAGGAGATCTATTGAAGCTGACGATCCAAAGAACCCAATGGACTGGTGGGCAGTAACGTTACCAGTGGGAATAGTGTTCTTCATCATCTGGGCTATTTTTGTATTTTTCTTTCTTAGGATTGAGTGGTTGCCTATGCTGTTTCCCCAACTGAAGGGGACTACAACTGAGCAGATTCCATTGCGCACTCTCCCAGATGTGTTGGTTTTGTAACGTGCTTGTGGGTGCTGCTATTGTTCTCATTGTATTGATTGTGTTCTGTGTACTGGGTGCAAGATAAGAGTGTGACATTAAGATCATTGAAGATACTCTTGAATGCAGCCCAACCATTACAAAAGTGTACACAATGTAGAAGAATAACAAAGAGGGAGGGGAAGATTGAGAACACACTAATTTAGAAACCACCAAAGTAAAACCAGTACACAAAAGTATATTTTGGTCATACTATCAGGAGTTTGAAAAATTAGAATTCCCTGAATTCCCTAAGAAAACAATAAACATGTTCGTGCAATTGGCTGAAGAAACTCTAAAATTTACAAAAGGAAAAGAGGGTACTTGGGCCCTAACAATAAATTTGGTAAGATAAGTGTACTATGAGAGAAAGAAGAAAAAGAAGTGAGTTAGAAAGATTTGCTTAACTGTATGGAATAACAACAATTGGTGGGGAGAAAGTGGAACCTCGAAAGAGGAAACATAAAATAATTGAGATGGCTTACTTGAAGGATCCTGAAAGTGACACAGTGGACTGGGTAGCTCCGAAAGGTATGTATTGGATATGTGGAAAATATGCCTATGGATATCTACCCAAGGGGTGGTATGCATCTTGTATATTGGAAATAATTAAGCCAGGTTTTTTCCTTCTTCCTATGAAGTAAAAACAACTGTTGGGACTGATAGTGCATGATAGTTTAGCAAATAATGTTAGAGCAAAAAGATTGGTACAACCCAGTGATATAAAAATTGGGCAGCTGATGGAATGTACTAGTTAAAGAGGGAGGTGTCTGTGGTAAATTTAACTGTTGCCTAGAAATCGATGATACAGGAGAAGTAATTAGACAAATCAGAGATAGATGAGAAAAATAGCTCATGTTCCAATACAAAAATTGACAGGGATTCTGGATGGTGATGGATTTTTTTTTTTGGGGGGGAGGATTTTTAATAATTGAAAGCAAGTTTTATTTATGGCAGGTATGGTTATGTTGGCATTAATCTGTTTAACCATGTCTTATACCCCTTATAAAAAATGTAGTACAAAGTACTATTGAAGGTATGATAACTGTCACAGAAAATAAAGAGAAACATACGATGCTGATGTTGAATGATGTAAATGAATGTACTGCTATGTTGAAATTTGAAAATGTTGAAGAAATTAGAGAAAGTTTAAGAGAATTTTGGTAGTAATGTTTTATTTTATGAAATGTGTAAAAAATATAATGGGTGGATTGTAGGATATGAGAAAATTCAAAAATAAAAATTTTGAAAAAATAAAAATTTTGCTTAGGCAGGGGGTTGGACTGGATGACCTGCAGGGTCCCTTCCAACTCTGCTACTCTGGTAAATTTGTTAGACATTATTCTGCTTTAAGATAGTTAAGAGAACATGCTGAAAGCATACCAATATGTAACAATGTTGTGTTAGAATAGATCTTCTTTTGTTTGAGGCCCGTTAGAAAGAGGCCCACTCTTTAATGCCAAGGCAATAGAAATAAGAAGAGCTATGCTTGCAAAATATTGTATGGGTATAGGGAGGTGTTGATGAACATATAATTAGAGAAAGAGATAATGTTCTCATCAAAAGGCGCTTCAGATTACCTGTGCAACAAGCTTAACGTCCCTGATAACCATGATGGGGTGGTCACTGATTTCGAGCCAGACATCCTAGAATGTGAAGTCAAATGGGCCTTAGGAAATCTGAGCAACAACAAAACTAGTGGAGGTAACAATATTCCAGCTAAGCTATTCAAAATCTTAAAAGACAATGCAGTAAAAGTGTTACACTCAATTTGCCAGCAAATTTGGAAAACTCAACAGTGGCCACAGGATTGGAAAAGGTCAGTTTACATTCCAATTCCAAAGAAAGACAATGCCAAAAAATGTTCAAACTATCGCACCATTGCACTCATTTCACATGCTAGCAAAGTTATGCTTAAAATCCTACAATCTAGGCTCCAGCAGTATGTGGATCGAGAACTACCAGAAGTACAGGCAGGATTTTGAAGAGGCAAAGGGACTAGAGATCAAATTGCCAACATACCCTGGATCATGGAGAAAGCTAGGAAGTTCCAGAAAAACATCTACTTCTGCTTTATTGACTATGCTAAAGCTTTTGATTGTGTGGATCATAACAAATTCTGGCAAGTTCTTAAAAGAGATGGGAGTACCAGACCCATCTTATTTGTCTCTTGAGAAACCTATATGCGGGTCAAGAAGCAACAGTGAGAACTGGACACGGACCTACTGATTGGTTCAAAATTGGGAATGAAGTCCGGCAAGGCTGTATACTGCCACCCTGCCTATTTAACTTATATGCAGAGCACATCATGAGAAAGGTGGGGCTAGATGAATCAAAAGTTGGAATTAAGATTGCTGGGAGAAATATCAACAACCTCAGATATGCAGATGATACCACTCTAATGGCAGAAAGCGAAGAGGAACTAAAGAGCCTCTTGATGCTGGTGAAGAAGGGGAGTGCAAAAGTTGGCTTGAAACTCAATGTTAAGAAAACTAAGATCATGGCATCTGGCCCTCTCAATTCCTGGCAAATAGATAGGGAAGAAATGGAGGTAGTGACAGATTTTATTTTCCTGGGCTCCAAGATCACCGCCGATGGGGACTGCAGCCAAGAAATTAAAAGATGCTTGCTCCTGGGGAGGAAAGCTATGGCAAATCTAGACAGCACTTTAAAAAGCAGAGACATCACCCTGCCAACAAAAGTGTGCATAGTCAAGCCTACGGTTTTCCCAGTTGCAATGTATGGCTGTGAAAATTGGACCATAAGTGAGTGCCAAATAATTGAGGCCTTTGAACTAAGGTGCTGGAGAAGACTCCTGCGAGTCCCTTGGACTGCAAGGCGATCAAACCAGTCAGTCCTAGAGGAGATCAACCCTGACTGCTGTTTAGAAGGCCAGAACCTGAAGATGTTTGGACACCTAAAGAGAAGGAAGGACTCACTGGAGAAGAACCTAATGCTGGGAAAGATTGAGGCAAAAGAAGAATGGGATGACAGAGAATGAGGTGGTTGGATGGAGTCACTGAAGCAGCAGGTGTGAGCTTAAATGAACTCCAGAGGATGGTAGAAGACAGGAAGGCCTGGAGGAACATTGTCCATGGGGTTGCGATGGGTCGGACATGACTTTGCAACTAACAACAACAATATGTTTTACAAGCAGAAAGTACAGTTTAGACAACGACAGTAGGATATCTATAGCACTTTCCAACATATTAATTTTCTTAATCAATAGAAAGTACCCCAGATTCTCCAGTGACATAGATCAGAAATATTAAATTAAATTACGGGCCTGGTGACTCAGTAGACTAATAGCATTGTGATTAACACCAGCTGTCTGCAATTACTGTAAATTCGAATAAATTACTGTAAATTACTTTTTACAATTTACAATTTACAATTACTGTAAATTTGAATCTCACCAGGCTCAAGGTTGACTCAGCCTTCCATCCTTTCTAAGGTAGGTAAATTGAGGACCCAGTTTGTGGGGGCAATAAGCTGACTTTGTATAAATATACAAAAGTATGAAGGCTATTGCTTAACACATTGTAAGCCGCCCTGAGTCTCCGGAGAAGGGCGGCATATAAATCAAATTAAAAAAAAAATGGTAGCTACTTAGTCATTCTGCTGATCAAAGGTGAATAATCTTGATGATGATGTCAAAAGGGTAGCAGATTACACATTTGACATAGATCCGATACCATCTGTGGCAATGTCTATCTAGTAATCATAGCAGAGTTTAATGGTTATTACGGATCTATGAATCTAAGTAGGATTTTAAAAAATCTGAATAGATATGAAGAAAGGGAACGTTCACTGCTTCCCTTTTTAGTAGTGGGAAGAAAGATATTACAATTTCAGGATTACTCCAGCTTGGAGTTTTGAGGGAATAATGACCCATATTCCAAGTGTTATAAATTTGTATTTAATTACTGTTACTACCCTGTTTCCCCTCAAATAAGACATCCCCTGATAATAAACTCAATCTGGCTTTTGAGTGCATGGCAATAAGGCCAAGTGCTTATATCAGGGTTCAAAAAAATATAAGACAGGGTCTTATTTTCAGGGAAACACGGTACCAAAACATTTATTTTATTTTATTTTTTTATTTTTTTAATTTGATTTATATGCCGCCCTTCTCCAGAGACTCAGGGCGGCTTACAATGTGCTCAGCAATAGCCTTCATCCTTTTGTATATTTATACAAAGTCAGCTTATTGCTCCCACAACTGGGTCCTCAATTTACCTACCTTAGAAAGGATGGAAGGCTGAGTCAACCTTGAGCCTTGGCGAGATTCGAACCTGCAGTAATTGCAGGCAGCTGGTCTTAATAACCAGCTTAATAACAGGGTGCCTTAGACCACTGTACTACCAAGGCTCTTATTAGACTTATTTATTAGACTTTTATCCCACCTTTATTACTTTATAAGTAACTCAAGGCAGCGAACACACATAATATTTCTTCCTCCTATTTTTCCCACAATAACAAACCTGTGAAGTAAGTTGGACTGAGAGAGAGTGACCAGCACAAAATCATCCAGCCAGTTTTCATGCCTAAAACAGGATAGAATTCACAGTCTCCTGGTTTCTAGGCCAGCACCTTAAATACTGCATCAAACTGAATAGAGAAGTACCTTCTCCATGTTTGTCAGTATACTGGAATGCTTGTATTAGACGAAGGGTTTCATCTACTGATCTGCCAACAGGAAGATCATTCATTGTTATTTGTCGAAGAATTTTCTTGTCATCAATAATAAACAGACCTCTGTGAAAAGATGGCAAAAATGAACAAGAAAAAAATTCATTTTTGGAAATAGTGAAAGATCTGCTGCAACCTTTTTGTATACTAGAACAAAATAATTTAAAATCCTCTAAATACTTTGTATTATGTTTAATTCCACCATCATTTGAATACATAGAACTTGGATTACTAAAACAATTTTGGTAATTATTAACCTAATAAATAAGGGATGCACCACGTAAGATACAGTATAATAACAAATATTTGATTAAAAATGTTGAGCCATTCTGTATTTCATTTGTCACTGCTGCAATATATGTATAAAAAACCCAGAATAGTTAATATTATACCTAAGAGCATGTCCTTGGTCCTCTAGATAAACTCCATAGTCTTTTGAAATCTGGTGTGTCAAATCAGAAAGAAGAGGTATCTTCACTGGTCCAAGTCCTCCTTGTTTTCGAGGTGTATTTATCCTATTGCAATAAAAAGTAGCCAAATATTCTATTAAAGCATTATTTTATACTTTACACTAATTTTGAATAGATAATTATTGGTATCATAAATAAACATGTTCCCAAAGCATATTTAATCACAAAAATGAGAATTCAGTTCCATTGCATAAAATTAAGTGAAAAAATTCTTAATGGAAGAGTAAGGCAGCCCTGTGTTCCTCACCTTTGTTGAGATACCTCAACAATGTTATTTTAGTGACTCATACATACAATTAATTCAGATAAAATTAAAATTTATGGCATAAGGATTATAAATTGAAATGCATTGATTTTATACTAAAATTTTCAGGTATCACATTTGTTTGAATTTTACAGGACTGTAAAACTGAATGGTTCACTACCAATAATTTGCATAAGTAAAAAGATAGGGAAAAGAACATACCATGCTAAATGAGTGAACTGTGAATCTACTGAGCAAGCTACCACTTCAGCATCAATTGCTCTGAATTCTTCAATTCTGTCACTAAATGCTATTATTTCCGTTGGACACACAAATGTACTGAAGAGAGATTAAAATTAGATATTTTAAAAACTGAAATAATAGTTTAAATGCTATATTACTAATGCAAGAATATATTTTCCATACTGTTTAAGAAAATTTCTTGAACTGTAACCTTATTATATTGGGTACCTAATACCCTTACAGTGCCAATATAACTGTGTATTTTATGGCATTAAGATATTAATAAGCACTTATTTGGTAGCAGAAATAAATCAATTTCACATTTTCAACTTTTTTCAATATAATTTAGTAAACTTCTGCAATTTTACAGTTGCAAGAATAAGTAAAATGTTTGTGTATATTCTAAAAATTGTATCACAGATTTATATCTTCCATTTATTATCAATTGTGCTTAAGACAGTCAGCAATTATAAAATAAAGTCTTCAAAGCTGCCCATTTTCAGTACTGTACATCCCTTCTCCCATTTGAATGTTTTCAGACATTAAACGTGGTGGCGCAGTGGTTAGAAGGCGGTACTATAGGGCTAGCTCACTGCCCACTCCAAAAGTTTGATTCTGACTGGCTCAAGGTTGACTCCGCCTTCCATCCTTCTGAGGTTGGTAAACAAGAACTCAGATTGTTGGGGACAATATGCTGACTCTGTAAACTGCTTAGAGTGGACTGTAAAGCACTGTGAAGCAGTATATAAGTCTAAATGCTATTGCTATTCAACATGGGAAAAAAATCCCTTAATTCCTTTCATCTATTTTTTTCTCTATGTATGGAAATATCTATTAAATATTTTTGCTGAATAAACATTGCAAAAACACATATGTACTAACACATTTGCTTACAAATCAAGAGGATAAAAGAAGAAAATAACATATTTTCCTTCAAAATCTGCTAATTTCAGTTCTTTAAACTCTCCATTGATGACAGCTGTTCCCTCCCAGTCAGGTGCTGGTTTAGAAACTAAAACAACAAACAAAATATGAAAACATTTAAAATCAACATTTTGATTTTATTTCAAATAAATAGTAATAAATAAATAATAAAATAAATAAATAAATAAATAGTGGTTTCAAAATGAATGGGTAATATTTTCATTCTAGTAAATGAAAAGTGCAATTTTGTTTCAAAAACTGAGTATTTAGTAGGCAAATTATTAAACATTTAACTTTTGTTTTTATTATTTACTGTACCAACATATAGTCTTAGGAATTGTTAAACTACTAAAATAAATCCATGAATTATCAGTTTTTAAAACTGATATATCTAGAAATGCCATCCCAAATATTTAAGGATAGAATTAATGCTTTTATTATTGGGAATAATGACTAAGCTTTGTTCTGTGAGGCATTATTTGAAATGTATAAAATAAGTTAAATTATTTTTAAACACTTTAATTTTTTTTAAAAAATATCACAGTAAAGGTTAAGCTATGTAAAAGTAGTTGCCTATTAAAAGTATTACAGACATTTATTATAAAGTACTAAGTGTCTTCAACAGCTGGCAATTTTTAAAGTCTAAAATAAAATATAAGCTATTTGTGTAATAAGGCTGTGGGTATTGTCATTTTTGTTAAGGCAATGAATAGAAATGGATTACGTTGACAGTATACTGTATGCTACAAAAAAGGTAAATGTTTATGTTCATAGTGATAAAATATGCTGACAAATTTTTGCAAAATATTACTTTTCACATGATTCAGTATACTGTATATTTATCTATATATTTATATAAAATATATTATACATACACACATATGCATGTAAATTAGATAAATTTAATATATACAGAGTATGTAAAATTACATAGAAGCAAGTACCTAAATGCCACTGAAACAAAATTCAGATTTAAGATTAACAAATAGAGACTGAATCACAATTCAAGTTAGAAAAGAAAAATTAAATTCTTAACTGAGCAATTTTATACCTATCTACATTCTTTTATACTGACCTGTATACTCTCAGTATATAATACCGTAAGTTAGAAAGACAATGGAGGATGTTATTGGAACATGCTTGTAACAGAATATGTATACAGTATGGATATTTTAAAATGTCTGATATTTTAAAATTATTTCTCAAGAACTCTGTAATGGATTAATAATAAATGTTAATCTATAAAAATAGTCTAAATATTGACTTCCGGTTGGCTCCGCGAGCCTCGAAGACGCTCTTTTACGAGCGCCCGATCCCCGGTTCCGTAAAAGCCCCAGAACAGCCGAAAAACAGCTGTCTGGAGGCTTGGAACCCTCTCCCCGGGCAAAGGGGAGAGAGAAGAGCCGACAGGCGGAGGTAGAGCCCCCCAAGTGCGCTAGGAGAAATCCTGGGGCGTGAAGGGTGTGGGCTCCCTATTGAAGCCTGTCAAGCTGCTCCGGACCAGGGACGACTCTGCTAAAGCAGAGCTAGAAGCCGCAACCAAAATCTGCTGAAAATAAATGGGGGGACTTTTAACATCTTTACTTTGATTGCAGAGCAAATCAGGAGAAAAAAAAGGAAAAATTGCAAGTAACACTTTAACTCCGTTTTAAAATGCAGAAAATGGCGCCTGAGGGCGGGAGGAGGAAGCTACTAGGGAAAGTGCTTGTTAATGCTTGTTAATGTTTGCAATAGTGATACAGCTACTGGATTACACTTTAAGAGAAAGTTTTAAAGTGGAAGCGGCCAGGAAAAGAATTTGGTATCGAGGAAAAGAATTTGGTACTGACTTTAACTAAAATTTTGCTTTTATACTGTGTGGAAAATAATTGGAATTGTCTTCCTTATAGCTGGATGAATACAAAGTGGCTGAAATATGGCTGACATCAGGGCTGGTGAATCAGCAAATTCTCAAGCTGTGACTGTTCAGGTTTTTCAAGAACTTCTAGACTCTTTTAAGTCTGCTCTTTTGGATACAATTGAAAGAGCTTTTTCAAAAAACAGCTTGGAAAAACATAAGCAGTTGGTGGAGGGACAGCAGGAAATTACTCAGAGGAGTTTGCTTTTGGAAGATCAAGAGGATGTCAGAATTGAAAGGCAGGCTGGCACAGTTAAAACAAAGGTTTTGGTGAATGTTTCCATTCAATTGATAGAAAAGCAACAAATAGACTCTTTATTGCAAGTTGACAATCTTTATGGCAACAAATTTTGGCTATATGGACAGAGGAATGGACTGAATGATTATACAAGCAAGAAGAGTCGAAATGGGGATTTCAAATTAAAAAACGTGACCTCAAGAAGAGAGCGAGCATTTCAGAAACATCAACCTCAAATCAACATTTTAAAATTTTCAAAAATAAAATTGGGGGGAATGTTGAAAGAATTTATAAAAAAAAAGGACTGGAAAAAATATAGAAAAAAGAGAAGAACAGAAGATTAAGAAAGATATCTTCCTGTAGATTTCGAAATTTGCATTTGGCAAATATGTGTTCTAATGTATTAAGAGATTTTTAAAATGTTTAACGTAAGATTATATTATTTTAAAAGATATATGAGATAAATTGTGTAAGCTTTCAAGATGCCCAACTTTTTGAAGCTAAGAGGATTAATGTTAAATTCAGAATTCTATTACAAAATGATAATTAGTTTTGGATAGTAAAAGGGCTGCTTTTTAAAAAGTTAGAGGTATTAAAATGGTTAATTGAAAATTTGAAAGATATCCTCCTATAGATTTTGAAATTTATATTTGGTAAATAAGTGTTTTAATGGTATTAAGAGATTTTTAAAATGTTTAACATAAGATTATATTATTTTAAAAGATATATGAGATAAAATGTGTAAGATTTCAAGATGCCCAATTTTTTGAAGGAAAGAGGATTAATGTGAAATTCGGAATTTTATTAGGGAGTAATAAAGAATGATGTTCGAGGGTATGGAAATGAAATTTATTCATGATTTTTACTATTTGTAATACTGCTAAAGTATTGGATTATACATCAAGAAAAAGTTTTCTTATAATTAGGAAGAATGAATTTAATTTAATTGGTCTTGAGAATTTATAAAAGGGAGGTTGATGAATTGGAGCAAGGGGAGTTAAAGAACGTGTGGGAGTTTTGAATTTTATAATTAGTTAGTTTATTTTAGCATGTTTGTTAGATGCTATACCCCGTTTTTGGGCTCTGGGAAGTCGGGGTGGGTGGGGAGGGTGGGATAAGGGGTGGGGTGGGAAAAAAGTGGTGAATAGAGAAATGTTTTAACAGAAGAAAGTATCTACAATTAGAATACAGGAGTTGCTCAGATACTAAAGGAGGAGAATATTTCACAGCAAAGAAGTTAGAAAGGAGAGAGGAGGAGAGGGTAGGAAGAGGAGAGGGAGGGAGAGGAATGGAAGAAAGGAGAGGAGGAAGGGAAGGGGACAGGAGTAGGAGTGAAGGTGAGAAGGGGGAAAAGAAGAGAGAAGTGGGGGAAAGGAAAAGGAAGTAGGATGAGGTAGGAGAGGAGGAAGGAGAAAGTAGGAGAGAAGAGGAGGGAGGGAAGGGAAAGAAAGGAGGAGAAGAAGAAGGTTTGTTGTGGAATGAGTGAAGAAAGAGAAAAAGAGCAACTCCGAATGTAATTAAAATGTCTTATTTTAATGCTTTCTTTAAGGGAAACATGTATATGTAGGATTTATTATGTATAAGAAAATGTATATTTTCTATTATGTGGGGAGGGGGAAAGGGTGGGGGGGGGAGAAAATTGTATTTCTTATAAAACTTTCCAATAAAAAAAAATAGTCTAAATATTTTCCTATAATCTAATGATAGATGCATCAAAGAAATAAGGGGGTAGCAGTTCTGCAAATAAATCTAGTAAAACTTACAAAGAAATCAAGTAGGTGTATGTCAGATTGAAATAATAGGTTTTGTCTGTTGTGTCATTTAATTTATTATGAACTGCTAATGTATTTCATCCTTAGAATTTCCCAAGAAATATTAGAAATTTTTAGAAATATATTAAAATTTTTAGAAATATATTAATATATTCGGTAGAAATTATATCCACCAAACGAAAGGATGGACTATTCTGACTTTATTGTCGGTGTCATCTGGGCCAGTCATTGTGAGAGGGTGACTGGGATAGTTATCCTCCAAATGCGGTGGGATGACACTGGCCCCTCCTACTGCCGTGAGAGGGCAGTGAAGCCCAGCTCCTGGTATGAAGATCTACTTTTGACCCAGTATTATTAGATTATCTGGTGAAGCCCTGACCAGTTTACCTCCCACCTCTGTTTTTTGTGATGTTTACGGCTGCTGACCTTCTTGCGCTGTAAGACTCCCCCCTCTCGCAGGCTTGGCCCTCTTCATTATCGATGGCCTACCTTGATGACGGATTTTGGAATCCCGAGAGGTGGCATGTTGCGAGGAGGGGGTTGTGGGGTTTTTTGGGGAAGTTTTTAGATAAGATTTTAAAGGGTTCTCGGAGGGGGGTGGGTTGTGTGGGTTCGGGGGATAAACTGCAGGGGAGGGGGCTGGGTCCGGCAGGGGGTCACAGTACAACGGCTGCAGGGCTCGGGGTCAAGGAGGGGGCTATAGCTCATACAGATGAGGGCTCTTCCATCAGTACTGTGGATGGCAGGCGCAGATTTGGTGGGAGCAGGGGGCCATATCTGGTGGTGGGGGCGCGCACTCGCTGTCTTCGAGCGGTGGCTCGCTCCAGCCCCCAATGCTCTTCCCATTCCCCAGGTTGCATAACCCTCAGGCCCTGGGCCTTCGGTTGATGTTATGCAACGCCAGGTCCGTGGCAAATAAAGCCCCCCTCATTTGTGATCTTGTTCAGGAGGGGGGAGCGGACCTGGCGGGGATTACGGAGACCTGGTTGGGCCAAGAGGGGGAGTCCCTCTCATTGAAATGTGCCCACCATATTCCATTGACTGAAGTCCCAGGGTAGAGGCGGGGGGGGGTGGCGGTTCTTGTAAAGGAAGGACTTGCTCCAAGGGAGACCACTGTACTTCAGATAGCCGGGTGTGAGTCCCTGTTTATGAAGTGGGGTCATAGGGCACAGATGGGCCTGCTGACTGCATACCTGGCTCCCTCCCGCATGACGGCGGCCCTGCCTGAACTGCTCAATGTTATTGCCGGGGTGGCGGTTGATATCACCCGGCTCTTGGTCATGGGGGACTTCAAATTGCCATCCATTGGGGAAACATCTGAGGCAGCTCGGGAGTTCATCGCTTCCATGACGGCCATGGACCTGACCCAGTTAGTTCATGGCCCTACTCACCCAGGGGGACACACCTTGGACTTGGTTTTTGTCTCTGGTCAGTGGATGAATGATCTAGACATAGGGGATATAGTTATTGAGCCCTTGTCATGGTCAGATCATTCTCTCCTCCAGCTTGACTTTATAACCGTTACACCCCGCTGCAGGGAGGCGGAAACAATTAGGTTTCACCTAATTCCGCCCCAGGCACCTGATGGATCCGACAGGTTCCAGATGGAGCTTGGGCCATTCCCTGAGGCTCTGGGTCATGGCCCAACTGAGGACCTGGTGGCTGCCTGGGATAGGGCAGCCACTGGGGCTTTGGACCATGTCGTGCCTTTGCGGCCTCTGACCCGGTGCCAAACTCACTTGGCTCCTTGGTTTTCCGAGGAGCTGAGGGAGATGAAGTGCCAGAAAAGACACCTGGAGAGCGGTTGGGGGCCAGCCGTTCCGAATTCGACCGGACACTGGTGAGGTCTCATATTAAGACCTACCTAGTGGCGATAAAAATGGCAAAGTTTAATTATTTTTCCGCTCTTATCGCATCTGCAGATAACTGCCCAGCTGCCCTATTTAGGGTGACCCGCTCCCTCCTCCATCTGGGAGCGCGGGAAGACCCCTTGCAGGGTCGAGCTGAGGATTTTGCGCAGTATCTACATGACAAAATCGCTCATATTCAGGAAGGCTTGGACTCTGACTGGGTGGATCCAGATGGGATGATGGAGGCGGGTCTTGAGAATATTATCTGGGAGGAGTTTGACCCTGTGGCTCCCGAGGACGTGGACAGGATTCTGGGGAGGCTTAGCGTGGCCACATGTTTATTGGACCCGTGTCCCTCCTGGTTGGTGCTGGCTTCCCGGGAGGTTACATGAGGCTGGCTCCAGAGGATCATTAATGCTTCGTTGAGTGAGGGTTTCTTGCCTTCCGCCTTGAAAGAGGCGGTGGTGAGGCCCCTCCTCAAGAAGCCTTCTCTAGATCCGGCTGTTTTGGCAAATTACCGTCCAGTCTCCAACCTTCACTTTGTGTCAAAGGTTGTTGAGAGTGTGGTTGCGCGACAGCTTCCCCAGCACCTGGATGACACTGTCTATCTAGGCCCGTTCCAGTCCAGTTTCAGGCCTGGGTACAGCACGGAAAGGGCATTGGTCACATTGGTTGATGATCTCTGGAGGGCTCGGGACAGGGGTTGTTCCTCTGTCCCCTGGTCCTATTAGATCTCTCAGCGGCTTTTGATACCATCGACCATGGTATGCTGCGCTGGCTGGTGGGGCTGGGGGTTGGGGGCACCGTATTACGGTGGTTCTCCTTTCTCTCTGACTGGTCGCAGTTTGTGTTGGCAGGGGAACAGAGGTCGTCCTTGAGGCGCCTTATGTGTGGGGTGCTGCAGGGGTCGGTCCTCTCGCCCCTTCTGTTCAACATTTATGTGAAGTCGCTGGGTGAGATCATCCGTGGTTTTGGGGTGCAGTTCCATCAGTACGCTGATGACACTCAGCTGTACATCTCCACCCCAGACCACCCCAATGATGCCCTTGAAGTGATGTCCCGGTGCCTGAAGGCTGTGCGGGTCTGGATGGGGAGAAACAGACTCCGATTCAACCTCTCCAAGACTGAGTGGCTGTGGCTCCCAACGTCCCGATATAGCCAGCTGGTGCCATCGCTGGCTATTGGAGGCGAGTCATTGGCCCCCACAGAGAGGGTTCGTGCAGCTGTCTTTAGAAGAGCATATGACGGTCGTGGCCAAGGGGGCTTTTTATCAGGTTCGCCTGATCCACCAGTTGCGTCCCTTTCTGATTGGGACTCCCTGCGCACGGTCACTCATACCCTCGTCACTTCCTGACTGGACTACTGCAATGCTCTCTACATGGGGCTCCCCTTGAAGAGCATCCGGAGGCTCCAGCTGGTCCAAAATGCAGCCGCGTCGGTGATTATGGGAGCGGTGGGGCGTTCCCATGTAACACCTCTCCTGCGTGAGCTGCATTGGCTCCCAGTGGTCTTCCGGTGCGATTCAAGATGTTGATTAACATCTTTAAAGCGCTCCATGGCTTAGGACATGGGTACTTACGGGACCAACGTCTGCTACTGATACCCTCCCACCGGCCAGTATGCTCCCACAGGGCGGGGCTCCTCGGGGTGCCGTCGGTCAGACAATGTCGACTGGTGACCCCCCGGGGGAGAGCCTTCTCAGTGGGGGCTCCTGCCCTCTGGAACGAACTGCCCCCAGAGGTATGGAGGATCCCAGACTTGCGCACCTTTCGCCATGCCCTGAAGATTTTGTTATTCCAGCAAGCCGGGCTAGCCTAATTTTAACGGTTTTAAATTTTAAATTGGATTTTAATGGGATGTTTTTAATTGTGGGCCAAAGTATTTAATCTGGTTTTAAATTGTTTTTAACTTTTATATTTAT
Source organism: Pituophis catenifer annectens (assembly GCF_029215685.1). Taxonomy (NCBI): domain Eukaryota; kingdom Metazoa; phylum Chordata; class Lepidosauria; order Squamata; family Colubridae; genus Pituophis; species Pituophis catenifer. Next base: position 55,864,047 of record NW_027256884.1, on the reverse strand, counting down.
GTATTTGATCTTGGCTGTTCACCGCCCTGAGTCCTTCGGGAGAAGGGCGGTATATAAATATAATAAATAAATAAATAAATAAATAAATGAATGAATGAATGAATGAATGAATGAATGAAGTAATATTTTCTACCATTTCAGAACTAGGCCCCAAACAAGTCTTTCTAAAAGAATGATTTTGATTCTCCTGCTTCTTTGTATGGCTCATTACACTAGAAGTTTCCTGACATGTCCTTTGTCTAAGTTTTATTTAGCATATATTTGGAACAACATACAATATTTGTGATTGCTATTCAATTTAACTCAATTCTTCTGCGCTCATAGTTGCTATTGAAAAGTTCACATTTCAATCCTTTTCTGAGTTTTTGAAGAAAAGCTTATTAACTCCATACTGTTGTTATTAAGACATTATATATGACAAGTGAGCAAGACTTTCTGTGACCACCCTTTTCCTGAAGAAACACTGGCATCACAATACATATCTTTGAAGCTCTACCGCGGGCTTTGTGTTACCATGCAATACATCAGCTTTCTCCCTAATAGCACTCCAGATGTGTTGGACTTCCCACGGCCTCCCTCCCTCCCTAAGCGCAAACCATTATTGGGGCCTGACTGAGGAAGACCAAATGCTCTTAAGGGCAATAAGATCAGGCGCTGTACGAGAAGAATGGCCTTTCAAGTAGGGTCTTTGTGGACAAAGACAGGAAGCGCAGCTTGCAATTAGGAAGGGTACAACTAAGGCTTCGGGTCTTTCCCTCACTCAAGAACTGAAAAGACAAGGCAGAGGCTAGCTCGGGCAGCTCCGCCTCGCCCCGTCCCCCTCTCCCGGCCATATGGCGCGGCGGCCTTTTTCTGCACTTACTCTTGGCCTTACTGAGGTGGAGTGAGTGGTCTTTGACGGGCACCCGCGATGCCTCGCCAGGATACACCTCGCCCCCGGCATAGTAGTGGCACTTCTCGTCCCCGTAGCCGAAGCTCTGGGCAGCCTCAGCGGCCCCCGCCTCCTTGGACATCGTTGCCGCCAACATCAGCAAAACCATGGAGCAGAGTGCTAACGGTTCTGACACGGGTTTCAACCGCCGGTGCCTCCCGCTCAGCCTCGCTGCCTCCTGACTTTCGCTCGGAAGCCCGCGCGCCAGCCTTCCGCTCTCCATAGCCGCACGTCTCGCTGGCCCAGCTGGCAGAACAAAGGGGAAAGCACAGCAGGGCAAGGCAGGCCTGGAGGAGGAAGAACCAATCAACCGAGCTACTTTTTGGGGCGGGGCCGACGGCCCTCCCACTCTGGAGACGCGCAAGCACTGCAACTGCTGCGCTTCCACTCTTAGTTTCGCAGAGACGCGCAGCTGGCTGTGGCTGTTTTGTGGGGACCCCGGGGAGACGTTGATTGAGAAACCTTCTTCGTTCTATTAAAATAATTGTTCAGGAGCTTAAAGGCGGTTCTTCTAAAACTATTGAAGGAAGCCCTCCTCTCCCCAGGTAGAAGAAGATACCATGAGGCAGAAAATAATTAAAACGCAATACAACTTAATCAAATACAAATGATTAAATCACAACAGTTTAAATCCTTTCAAGCTAAAATACTAGCCTTGTTTAACTCATTTCCAGAACTGGCAGCCTCAGGGAAACACTTGAGCTAATCAGGGAAACACTTGAGACTAACAAAACAACCGAAATATAGCAACAATGTAGCTAGACATAACACAGGAGCTGACAGTAACAAAGTAGCGATATCTTGTTAAACCAATTACTATCTTTTGTTAAATAAACAAGGCACAGGAGCTAATCAAATTTCCCAATTCCATTTCTTTTCAACAGAGATAAACCATTTTTTCCTTCCAAACTAAGGAAATTATCCTATCAATAGACATAGAATTAAAACATCACCAAATACAGGATTTAATTATCAAAGGCATGTGTTAAACTGAAAGACTCAGCAAGAATATATAAACTCATGTTTGGATGTCAATCAGCTTAGCTAGCCAAGAAACCGCTGACTGTCATTGTCTTGGTTTCTTGCCATTAAAAGGCTTCTTTCCGGCAGCTCTGCTTCGCTATTTCATTTATTCTTCAAAGCGTTTCCTGGCTGGAAGAATCCTCATCAGGAGGCATTTTCCTCCCAACACCACACGGTGCGAATCCTGTGCCTTTAAATAGATTTAAAAGCCAGTATATCAGCGCTATTGACTTGAAAGGAGATGGTGACACAAATCAATCTAACCTTTGCTATTTGCTTCTGTTAAGAATTGCTTGTGCTATTTTGCTACAGTTAGGAATTATTTGTTAGGAATTAATTCTGTAAAAGAATTGTATCCTTTGCTATCAGGTTTCTCACTTCTGCTACTTGCTTCAGAGCTAGGCACATGCTTGGATATAGAACAACAAAAAAGTTCCCAGGAACATCCTGCTCCATAGAAATGGGGCCAAAGAAGGGGGCTGCCTAGGAGCATGAACACACAAGGCTACAAGGGATGCTCTGTAAGATAACAAAGCATAGAATGAGCATGGAGAAAGAACGCTCCATGAATAAGGGGCATGGGCAGGCATTGCCCACATTGAGCAATGAATGTTTCTCTCTTATTGGCAAAATGAATGTGTAAGATCCTAGACATGTTTTCCTAGATGTGGCTTTTCTCCTTCCATGTTTGTTGTCTATATGCATATGGAATAAGTTTACCCAGCTCTTCTTTGTACAAATTTTTATTGTTTTCCAAGCCTCTTCTTGAGTCTCACTATCTTTGGCACCTCAGTGACTCAGGTAAACTCTGGAAACTTACAGATTATATGCCATCAAATCTGTCAACTTTCAGCCAGTTTGCACCAGTTCAGTAGAACTGATACCTAATTTTTTGCTGAGTTCAGCGAACTGGTTAGACATGTTCCAGAAAAATCTGTGTTTTCCAGAACATATCTGGTTTTCGTTCAACTTCCTTCCAGGCGGGGAAAAATAAATCCCTCCCCAAAAGTCCAAGAGAGGAGCGACGAAAATCAAACAGAGATGTGGCACCTTCAATCACTTCACTCAGTTCGAAACTGTCTTACTTTACAGCAGGGAATGGGAGTGGGGCGGGGCCTGTGCATAAGGCACCAGCCCAGGGCCAAAGCACCAGCAGAGCATTAGAAGGTTGGGGAGGATGCTGAAGTGCCTGCAGCACCCATGCTTCCTGCCTGCAGCACCCATGCTGGCTGCCCCTTCCTGGCCAGAGATGGAATGCTGCAAAGTTTAAGTGCCAGTAGATGCTGGCCTTCCCTCCGGCAGGCCTGGGAAGCTGCTGGAGGCAGATGGACCCATTTCAGCGCCTGGCACCCAGATGTCCTCGCCTCCCCCAAGTATTTTTTTGCTAACCTGATTTCCATGTCTCTTGCATTTCTCCATCACGTTTCTTGCCATCGTGTGCAGGGAAAGAAAAGTTAGTGGGGCTAAAAAAAAAAGTTCAATCAATTAATTCCAACTTCGCAAGATTTTTTTTTGCGAGAAGTTGGAATTGATTGATTGAGCTCTTTTTTTTTTTAGTCCCAGAAACTTTTCTTTCCCTGCACACAATGGCAAGAAATGTGATGGAGAAACATAATGGACCTGGAAATCAGGTTAGCAAAGAAATGCTTGGGGGAAGCGAGGGCATCTGGGCAGTGGTGGGTGGGGCAAGCATGGCACTGTGCTGCAATGGAGAAAACAGGAAATGGAGCAGCTGGCATGAAGGAAGGAGGAGAAGCAGGGAGAAGAAAGGGAAAGCGGCCTCCTCCTTCCCTTGCATCGGACATTCCGTTTCCCATTTCTTCATTGTAGCACAGTGCCCAGGATCCACTTTGACAGCGGGGTGGTGATAGTGGTGGTGGTGGTGGTGGTGTTGTAATTTAACAACTGGTTCGCCCAGGGTCCGGTTGGCAATCGTGGGAGATTCATCCTGCATGTGTGATGGAGCTGGAGGATGGGGATGGGCCATGTCTCCTACAACAGCCAACATGACCGTGGGCCAACCGGTTGTTAAATTATTTGAATCCCACCACTGCTTTTAGCAATCACATAGGTAGATTTTCTCTGTGGCAATCTAACGCTAACGTAGTCCTGTAGACCAGTGCTTTTCAACCTTTTCACAGATTGTACCACTTTTAGGACATGACAATATTCGAGTACCACCTGTGGGAAGCCCCCCCACCTCCTAGAAGAATGAAATATTTTGGGGAATATTAAAAGAGGAAGAATATTATATTTCCCCATGTGGGATTCATCTTATTTTGAAATAAACAATCACCAGCAAAACTTCTAAGAGAAAACAATGGTAATTTCATTAACTGCTTTGCAAACGCAGGTACACTGGATACACCAAAAGTCATCAATATGTTTGCCTTATATTCTCTATTTCCATTACAAATTTACCTCCCACCTTTTCTTCATCGGCTAAGCACTCATGCTGTCACCACCTATCCAAAGTGTCTAAAATGAATACATTATCTCCTCCCCTAATTACATCTCTCACTACTCTTAATTCTATCTCCTGATGCCCTTATTTAAATTCTGGTTAAGACCAGTTTCTAGCATAGCAGAGGCCTCTGATCCTAGTTCTTACATACAATTCTCAAGCTTCAGATAGCTCATGAGATTAGAAATATACTGCTCAAAAAAATAAAGGGAACACAAGCAAAAGACATCCGAGATCTGAATGAATGAAATAGCCTTATTAAATACTTTGTTCTTTACATACAGTAGTTTATACACTGCTCAAACAACTAAAGGGAACACAAAACTACTGTATGTAACGAACAAAGTATTTAATAAGGCTATTTCATTCATTCAGATCTCAGATGTCTTCTGCTTGTGTCCCCTTTATTTTTTTGAGCAGTGTATATACAATGTATTTTCTTCACAGGCTAACATATCTTCTTACAATTCTGTAAAAACAATAGGCTCTGTTCCCCACAATCCCTTCACTTACTTTTTACAATCAATATTGATTTTTACATTCATATTTCTCAAATTGTCACAACATTTTTCGAATCTCTTCACTCTCATTTTTCATTCTCTATTAAACCATACAGTCTTTACAACAAGTCATCATTATTGGTCCAAGCTGAACACAACAACACATCATCATTCCAATTATCAATATTAAAATTCCCAACATTACTAATTGTTTTACCCATCCGACCAAGTTAAGGATCCAATCACTAAGTCCTTTCAAGGGATTCTAACCATACCTCCCTATGGCCCTAGTCTTTACTTGTAATTTATTTATTTGTTCATGATGTTTTTAAATTAGTTCAGTATAACCAGGTACCTCTTAACTAGTATTATAGATACAACAACTATAATCAATCTGTTCTGCACACAGCCCACTCACAGCAGCTGCTAAACTCTCAATTCAGCTTCTTCTTCTTTCCAAACACACAAGATATTTCTTTCCTGAAACAGTAGACAATTAAAATCTCAATTGCAGTTAATAAATCCCAAGTTACCCAAAAATACTAATATTCTAACATCAGCTATGATTTCTTTATTTTGATTTGTAGAGGATCTTCAGTTCACTGAACAGTCCAAATGGCTGGTTCTTCCACTGGTCCCTTTACTCAAGTGTAATATATTCACCCCCTTTCTTTGATTCTCACAGCGGTTTCAGTGATTAACAGCACTTGGAATGGTCTCTCCCAGTTCGGCTGTAACTTTTCCTCTTTCCAAGTTTTGATTAGGACCCAATCGCCAGCTCTATAAGAATGTACCAAAAAGTCCATAGGTGGAGTTTGAGCCAAGAGTCCTTTGTTCCTGAGGTAAGACAAAGAAGAGGACAGTCCCAGTACACAGTTCTTTTAAACATATCCTTAGTTTCATATTGTGGAATCTTCCCCACTCTGCCCAAGTGTGGTAATCCAAACATGATTTCATAGGGTGAAATATCAGTATCCCTTTTTGGTTGGCATCGAATTCTGAGCAAGGCCAATGGTAAACATCTTGTCCATGGCATAAACAAATTTGCGTTCCATGGAATATGATATTCCCACTTAATTCCCACTGCCTCCAGATTGATTGAAGCACTTTTGCAGTAAAATGAGTCCCTTGGTCACTATCTATAGCTTCTACTATTCCATATATAGGTATTATCTGTTCCAATATTATTTTGATGACTACTGCTGCAGTGGCCCTCATGGCTTGATAAGCTTCAACCCATCCAGTCAAATGATCCACTATCACCAATAAATATTGAAGTCTCCTCCACTTGAGGTACCGTATTTTTCAGAGTATAAGACGCACCTTTTTCCCTCCTAAAAGGGGGTGAAAATTTAGGTGCGTCTTATACACCAAATGTAACCCTGCTCACCCACTGGCCCCCACCCTTTGGCCTGTGCCTTGCAGCAGTTACCTCCTTGCAAGCAAACAGCAAGAAAAAAAAGCTCCTTTCAGCTTCAGCATAGACTAGCACAAGTTGATTAGATCGGCCTTCCGACTCTCAGCTGATTTGCTCTCAGCTGTTTTGCGCAGGGCTCTGCTGCTTGCTGCAAAGAGGTAAATTGCTGGAGCAGATTTTTTTTCCTTGTGCTAATCAAGCTATGCTGAAAACGAAACTGAAAGTAAAGCAGGCTGTTTGCTGCAACAAGGCAAAATTAGGCAGAAGCAGAATTTTTCTTCTTTTTCCTCACCAAAAAAGGTAGGTGCAAACAATGGGAAATTTAGGGCAAAAGAGGAGAGTTCAAGATTTTAAAACACAAAAGAAAAAAGAAGAAAGAAAAAGGCAAAAATAAAAATGGGAAGGGAGAAAAAGAAACGAAAGAGAAAAATGTTATACATATTTAGAATTGAAATATGAATAGTAATAAGAAATAAATGGGAAATCATGATTATAAAAATGAAATGAATAATAATTGGATTTTTATTTTATTTTTTTGCTTTTTGCTTTAATTTATATGCCGCCCTTCTCCGGAGACTCAGGGTGGCTTACAATGCATTAAGCAATAGCCTTCATACTTTTGTGTATTTATACAAAGTCAGTTTATTGCCCCCACAATCTGGGTCCTCATTTTACCTACCTTTGAAAGGATGGAAGGCTGAGTCAACCTTGAGCCTGGTGAGATTTGAACTTGCAGTAATTGCAAGCAGCAGATGTTAATAACAGTGCTTTAGTCCACTGTACTATCAGGCTCTTTGTTTTTGTATTTTTGAAATCTAGACAATGATAAGTTTTTATTTTTTTATTTTTTTTAGAAATACGAATAAGTATAAACTGTAACAATTGAAATACCTTTAATGGTATTATGGAGAAAGTAAAAAGGATTAAATTATAGCGTGGATAACAGCTAGAACATTTTAAAATTTAATTAGGGAAATTGTAATTATTGAAATATTTTTAATTATATATTGTGATGAAAGTAGAAATGATTAAGTTGTGATTTGGAGGATTATATGGGCAAAACTATGTGGGTTATTGGGAGAGTTTAAGATGTGAAAATGAGTAACATAAGGGGAAAATTATTTGGTTTATTATTATTGGTAAACATAATTAATTGATTTGTAAGAAATTGGATTGCATGGAGATAATTGGAATATTCATGTTCATATTGATTAATATACAAAAAAGATAGTTATATAACTATTTGATTTATATTAAAATGTTGAATTTGTATTAAACAATTGTAATATTACATAATTAACCAATGTGAGGATGGATATAAAAATAGATGAAAATGGGAAGGGGTATAATATAGAATAGAAGGGAAACTTGAATTTGATTAAGATTAGAGATGAGTATGAAGGGTAATATTGGTTTTTTTTAAAAAAATAGATGAGGAATAAATATGGTAAAAAGGAAATACAGAAATTGTAAATTTAATTGAAATGACTAAACACTGTTTAAATTTGTGAACCAGCCAAATACTCTGTTAAAAGAAAATACATTGTATGTTTGTATGTGTGTTTGTCTAAAAAATAAAAAAAAAAACCTTTTTAAAAAAAACACCAAAAAAGGTAGGTGCGTTTTATACTCCGAAAAATACGGTAATTCAGTAAACTCAACCTGAATGCACTGAAATGGTCTCACCACTAAATGTTGCTGTCCCCAGTAGGGGAGCCATCTACTGGAGGAAGAAGATTATTGCAATGTGTAAAATTCAAAGGAAAGTGATGAGAGAAAGTAAACAACATCTGGAAATCTACTTGATCTTGACTTTATCTTGGTAGGTGATTTGGATGCTGGGAAATATTTACTGAGCTTTTTGAAGATTCATAAGGCAAATTAAATTAAACACTAAAACTTTATTGGAACTGGACACTGAAAAGCGGATTTGAAAGATTTGAAGAAACTTGGTGGGCTAAATTGGATTTGGATAATCAACATCACATGAAAAAAAAAGAAAAAGAAGAAAAGATAAATAAGACTTTAAAACTCCCTAACCATTGCCTACCTGTTTCCCACAGCTTTAAATTCAAGCTGAGAAGCTCATCCAATTTTTTGGCTGGCCAAACATGTCACAATTTCTGATTGATTGATTGATTGATTGATTAAATTTATATTGCCACCCATGGCAACTCAAGGTGGCTTACAGGATGTTTTCTTTTCTTTTTTTTTGTAAACAAGTTTTATTAGAATTTTTCTTTCATCATACATATTTTATGAACAGAGTGTTGACCGGGTCACATCTTATATATCTTAAACATAATAATCTATTTTAATCTTCCCATTTTTTCCATATTCATCTCTTTTATATAATCCTTTATCACAAATTAATCATTTTTCACCGTATCTTATTATTTTAGCTTCTGCCATGTTGTTCTCTTTTCAAATCCATTTTACATCCTATCTCTGTTTCCAATTTCAGCCATAATATTCTCTTTCCATATTTTCTTTATCTTATCTTATTTTCTTCTTTATTATTTTATTTTATTAGATTTTTATACCGCCCTTCTCCCACTGGACTCAGGGTGGTGGACAGCCAAGAATAAAAACATCACATACAAAATAAAAATAAATAAATAAATAAATAAAGAATTAAACAAATTTTGGCCCAATAAATTTAAAACACCCCAACTAAAATCAATTAACAATTAAAAATATCTAAAGGGGGGTGGGGGTTAAGCCAGCCGGGCTTGATGAAATAAAGTTTTAAGGGCACGGCGAAAAGCACGGAGATCTGGGATCCTACGTATCTCCGGGGGCAGGTCGTTCCAGAGGACAGGTGCTGCCACAGAGAAGGCCCTCCCCCTGGGGGTCACCAGCCAACATGTTATGTTCTTAATACATAAACAATATTACTAATATTACTAATTACTAATATTACTAATTGTCCTTAATTCCTAATCTCTTACAATAACATCAATTAATTACCTTATTTATCCATTGCTAGATATATTTCTCAAATTCCCCATCCCACTTTTTAACATTTCAACTTCATCTCTCAATTTAAATTGTCTTCAAAATTAAATCAAATTGCCATTTCATATTCCATCTGCTGTTTTGTTTTACTATAAGCAATATACATTATCATATTCAAATCTTACATAAAAACCCTTTAATTTGGTTGACTATCCACAGTTAATAATAATACAATTCCTTTTAACCTACTAATATGTACCTTATTATCCTTCCTCCTTTCCACTAATATCCCCCCATCTACTCTTTTTATGCCACTGTAAATCCCAGTGAGATCATCTAACTGCTTTTTACTTTCAATTCCTTTTCCTTCAAAATCATTGTAAGGATTGCCTCTCCTTCTAACTTAAGAAAGTGAGAACTCTTGAAACGTGGTTGTTCAAAAGGATTTCTTTTATTAAGCAGAAGTGACAGCCATCCAGTTAAAGCAAGATCTGAATACCCTTAGGCAAGACAGTAGGATTACATTGGTAGAGACCCCTCCCTTTAAGTCAGAATGCAGATTTTTGCCAATACACAAGTGTGAAGATGTTTTCTTTACTAGTTTCTCTGAGAACCTGAACAAACATGCATTCCCACCATTATCCTTTAAAGTGAAACAACCCACATGGCTATTATAAAAATTCCTGCAGGTAAAGGGGATCTCAGGGCTCTTTGGCACCAGGATATAGGTTGTAAAATATCTGTTGACACAGGCAATGCTATTAAATCGAATCCAAGTGTCCCCCCTCCTCCGATTGAATGGCAGTATTACTTTTAGGGGGATCTGACATGCTACCCTCCTTAGAAAGCGAAAGGGTCCACAAGATTTCATGATAGTATATTAACAAGGTTTGTTATTGGGAGTGAAATTTTCTCAGTAAGATTGGAGCCCTAATGTGGTGTTTAGCGAACCATTCATTGTGTGCTGATGGTAAATGTTTCCAAGCAACTAAGTATTGGATTTTCCCTCTGTGGATCCTAGAATCAAGGATTTCCTTGATTTCAAAGTGTTGTTCACCTTCAATCATGATGGGCACAGGTGGTGTAGATGCAGGTGGTCTGAGGGATGAGATTACTTCTCGCTTGAGTAAACTAATATGGAATACTGGGTGGACTTGCCTGAGTGTCTTTGGAAGGAATAGTTCAACTGCTACTGGATTGATGATTCTAGTGATGGGGAAAGGTCCAATGAACTTTGGCCCTAGTTTTTTCGATGGTTGTAATGATTTCAGGAATTTTGTAGATAAGTATACTCTGTCTCCAATATGAAAAGGTTTGGGTTCCATCCTTTTCTTGTCAGCTTGAATTTTAAAAGCTTCTCTAGCTTCCTTTAAAGCTAGTCTAACCACTGGCCACGTGTTTTGCAAATTATCCATCCACTCCTTAAGTGAGGGGATGGTGGGTTCTTCTGTGGGTAGTTCAGGCATGGGGCTGAAATCCTGGCCTGTTGCTACTCTAAAAGGGGTAAAACCAGTGCTTGAATGGACAGCATTACTAAACGCAACTTCAGCAAAAGGCAAAAGTTCGGTCCAGTTATCCTGTTGAAAATTAATGAAACATCTTAAATATTGTTCTAATACCGAGTTCAAAATTTCAGAATTTCCATTAGTAGCCAGATGACATGCCGAGCTCAACCCCTGGCCAGTACCAAGTAAGTCCAAAAATGCCCTCCAAAAGTTGGAGGTGAATTGAACCCCTCTGCCCATCAATGTCTCTTGTTTTGCCTAGTATCTGGTGACTACTTTAGCAGCTAGTTGATTGTTTTGTACTATGGGTTTGATTACGTCTGGCTTTGCACTATTGTATTGCGGTTTTCTGGATAGTGCATCTGCCAGAAAGTCCCCCCCCCCGGGAGATATTTTAGAGTACAATCAAACCGTTTAAAGTACTGAGCCCATTGTATTTGTTTTGGGGAGAGTTTCCTTGGAGTCTTTACAGCTTCTAGATTTTTATGATCAGTCCAGACTTCAAAAGGAGTCTTACTACCTTCTAGAAAGTGCCTCCAGGTTAACAACATCCAACGAACTGCATAAGCCTCTTTCTCCCAAATGGCCCACCTTTGCTCAGTCTCATTCAACTTTTTGGATGTGTAGGCGCAGGGTTGTAGTTGGTCTTGCTCATTCTTCTGAAGCAGGACCACTCCTATTGCCACATCGCTGGCATCTGCTTGTATGACAAATGGTTTCTCTGTGTCTGGGTGTTTTAGAATTGGTTCTGCCAAGAATAGCCGTTTAAATTTTTCAAATGCCGCCTGGCATTCCATAGTCCAGTTCAATAGCTGCTTTGGTTTAGGGTTGTTCTCCCCCCTCGTTTTTAAGAGCTTGGTGATGGAGAGGGCAATCTGAGCGAAAGCAGGGATAAACTGGCCGTAAAAGTTGGCAAAACCCAGGAAGCTCTGTAACTGTTTATGAGTGCGTGGAGGGTTCCAATCAAGTACAGCCTGCACTTTTAGAGGATCCATCTCAACCCCCTGGTGTGAAATGCGGTACCCCAAATAGTCAATCTTCTCTTGGTGGAACTCACATTTGGAAAGTTTCGCATAAAGTTTGGAGAGTGGAGTTTGTTTAAAACCATCCTGATTAGTTTTACATGTTCTGCTTTGGTCTCGGTATATATTAGAATGTCGTCCAAATAGACCAGGACACCCTTATATAAATGCTGAGGCAGCACTTCATTTATTAACTGCATAAACACCGCAGGGGCTCCTTGCAACCCAAAGGGAGCACCTTGAATTGGTAGCAGTCAAGGAGGGTGTTAAATGCCATTTTCCACTCATCCCCCTCCTTAATTCTGACACAGTAGTAAGCCTCCCTTAAATCCAGCTTTGAAAAAATTTTCCCTTTAACGAGGTGTGCTAACATATTTTTCATAGGGGGGAGGGGATACATGTTCTCCACACTGATTGCATTCAGGGTACGAAAATCAATGCAGAGATGTTTTGAGCCATCTTTTTTCTTTCTAAATAGCACTGGGGCTGCGATTTTTGGTTGGGCTGGCTCGATGAAACACCTTGATAGGTTTTTCTCAATAAATGTTCTCAGCTCTTCCAACTCCCTCAGTGACATGCTGTACATCTTGGGTTTAGGGAGTTTCGCGCCAGGTAAGATTTCTTTTTTTTATTATTATTAAAGAGTTTTACAGAAAGAAAAAAAAACAATTTTTTTTACAAGTATTTCCCCCTCCCCCCCTCCCTTCCTTACCACCCCCCCCAAATTTCCCAGAACAAAATACAGGGTATAACAATTAACAATCATATGCTAAACTAAGCTAATAAACTAAGGATTCCTATCCCCCCTTCACACTTTAACTCCCCTTTTACTTAACTAAATATAAATACTCTTAATTTTTCTATTCATTCATAAGCTATTTGATATTTTTTAGTCTGATATTTGTTTTGAATATAATCAATCCATCTTCTCCATTCCGATATATATCTTTCTTGTGAGTGATCTTTCAAATATGCTGAAATCTTCGCCATTTCTGCCAGATTCGCTACTTTTAATGTCCATTCTTCAATAGTAGGCAAATCTTCCTTCTTCCAATATTGCACCACCAAAAGTCTAGCTGCAGTTATTAAATTTAAAATCAATTAAGGCTCTATAACCATACAATCTGTAATTATACCCAACAAAAACAATTGTGGAGTAACCTTTATCTTCTTTTTAAGAATATTTTGGATAATCCACCATATTTTAATCCAAAATGCTTTAACTTTTTTACAAGTCCACCATATCTGATAATAAGTGGCATCATCACAATCACATCTCCAACATTTAGATTGTAAATTCGGATACATACAAGCCAACTTTTTAGGATCTAAATGCCATCTATAAAACATTTTGTAAAAGTTTTCTCTTAAATTTTGTGCTTGCGTAAATTTTACATTTCTAACCCATATTTTTTCCCAGGTTTCCATCATTATTGGTTCCTGAATATTTTGTGCCCATTTTATCATACAATCCTTAACTAATTCCGTTTCTGAATCTATTTCTATCAATACATTGTATAATCTTTTTATATGCATTTGACCTTGGTCTCTAATTTGTTTTACCAAATTTTCCTCGTTCTGCATGATACCAATTCTCTGATCTTCTTTCCATCTAGCTTGCAACTGACCATACTGAAACCAAGTTTGAATTATTCTTTCTTCTTTTAATGCATTTAAAGATTTTAACTGCAATACACCCTTCCATTTTAAGAAGCTCTTTATAAGTAATCACCTCTTGCTTTTGTTCTACACTTATATTCTCTGTCGCATGTCTGGGTATTGCTCATATAGGTATCTTATAATTTAACTTATATTGATACTTTTTCCAAACTCGTTACAAGGCGTTCCGTAATATATGGCTTTTAAAGGTCTTATCCACCTTTTAATCATATAATAAATAAGCATGCCAGCCATATAACAAATCATATCCTTCAATGTTCAATATTCTTTCTTCTGTTGAGTTAATCCAATCACTAATTATTGTTAGGACAGCTGCTTCATAGGGCTTAGGGCTGGGGTACTTAAGAGACTGCCTTCTGCCACCAATAGCCTCCCACCGGCCAGTATGCTCGCACAGAGTGGGCCTCCTCAGGGTGCCGTCCGCCAGACAATGTTGGCTGACGGCTCCCAGGGGGAGAGCCTTCTCTGTGGCGGCGCCCACCCTCTGGAACAACCTCCCTCCAGAGATACGTACAATAACAGACCTCCAGATTTTTCGTCGGGCCCTGAAAACCCATTTATTTCAACTAGCTGGGCTGGCTTGAGTTAAATTTTAAATTGATTTTAAATTGGGTTGTTTTAATTTACGGCCAAAATATTTAATTATTTTAAACTGCTTTTAAATTTTGTATGTATTGTTTTTTACTATGGCTGTTCACTGCCCTGAGTCCTATTTGGAGAAGGGCAGTATAGAAATAAGAACAAATAAATAAATAAATAAATAAATAAATAAATAAATAAATAAATAAATAATCTTAAATTAGGCATTTTAAGACCTCCTCTTTCACGTATATCTTGCATTATTTTTAGCTTTTTTCTCGGTCTTTTCCCTGCCCAAACAAAATTATTAATACCCTTCTGCCATTCCCTCAGATTTTCATCTTTTTTGAGTATTGGTATCATTTGGAACAAAAATAGAAACCTAGTTAGAACATTCATTTTTATTGCTGCTATTCTTCCCAACAGAGATAATTGTAGTTTTCCCCAATTCTCCATCTCTTTCTGTATTTTTTGCCATAACATTTCATAATTATTTTTATATAATTTTACATTTGAGGCTGTGATATATACCCCTAGATATTTAACCTTTTTTACTATTTCAAATCCTGTTAGTCTTTCTAGTTCTTCTTTTTGCTTTACCATCATGTTTTTAGTTATTATCTTTGTTTTTTGTTTATTTATTTTAAATCCAGACATTTGTCCATATTGGCTAATTATATCCATTAAACCTGTAGCTGATTGTACTGGTTGAGTTAAAGTAACAACCAAGTCATCTGCAAATGCTCTTAATCTATAATCATGATGTCTAATTTTAATTCCCTTTATTTTATTTGACCCTCATATTTTATTCAATAAAGGTTCCAAAGTTAAAATAAACAATAATGGTGATAAAGGGCATCCCTGTCTTGTTCCTTTTTCAATTTTAAAAGTTTCTGTTAAACCACCTTTAATTATTATTTGTGCTGTTTGTCTCTGATATATTGCTCTAATAGATTGTATAAAGTATTCTCCAAACTGTATCTTTTCTATTATTTTCAATAAAAATTGCCAATTCAATCGATCAAATGCCTTCTCCGCATCCAAAAAGATAAGCGCTGCAGGGACTTGGTTGTTCCTTTCCAAGTATTCCAATAAGTTTACAATTTGTCTTACATTACCTTTCATTTGTCTCCCACTTATAAATCCAGATTGGTCATTATGAATCATTTCTTGCATGATTACCATTAACCTATTTGCTAATATTTTAGCAAAAATCTTATAACCAGTATTTAAAAGCGATATTGGCCTATAATTGACTACGGTCTTGATCCTCCTTTGGAATCAATGAAATAAAAGCTGTTCTCCATGAAGGGGGTAAATCTCCTCCGGCTTGACTCTTGAAAAATAGTTCCTTAAGCGGTTCTACCATTTCTAACTGCAAATTTTTATAATAAACAGCTGTCAGTCCATCTGTGCCTGGAGCTTTACCCCCCTTTAACTGTTTAATTGTTAAAATAATTTCTTCCGAAGTTATTGGTTGTTTCAGTCCTTCCCTTTGCCCTGGCGTAATTACAGGGATATTCTCCTCCTGTAAATATCTGTCTATATCTTTGCCTTGAATTGTATCACTAGCATATAACTTTGTATAGAATTCTAAAAAGGCTTTTTTAATCATATTTTGTTGATATACCTCTTTACCTTTGTATTCTATTTTTTCTATAGTACGTAGCTTTTGTTTGTTCCTTAACAAGTAGGCTAACCATCTACCTGGTTTATTTGCATTACAAAAAGTGTTATGTTTAGCATATTGTAAGTTAGTTGCCACTTGGTCTGCCATCAACATATTAAACTGCCCTCACAACAAATTTATTGTTTCCTTTATTTTCTTATCTGTTAGATTTAATATAAGTGCCTGCTCTTTCTTTTTTATTTCCTCTTCTAAGTCCCTCCATTTCTTTTCTTGTCCACGTCTATATTTATTATTCAAATATATTAAGGTTCCTCTCATATATGCTTTACTTGCATCCCAAACCATTTCCAGGTGTACCCTTGTGCATATTCATAGCAAAAAATTCTTTCATTTGTTTTTTACATTCTTTCACATTTTCCTCATATCTAAACAAGACCTTCTAGCTCCCTTTTCCTGCTCTAATTCCATTCACACCCGACTATGATCAAATAAAATTCTTGAACATATCTTCGTCTTCGTTACCCTAGAAAAGAAATCATTAGTAATTAATATAAAATCAATCCTAGAAAAGGATTGATGTCTATCAGAAAAAAAAGTAAAATCCTTTTCTTCAACATTTCGTTCTTGCCAGATATCTCTCAACTTCATATTATCCATTATATCAAAAAAAGTTTTAGGCAATCTTGCACGATTTTGGGTATTTTGAAGTAATCCTTTTTTGTCCTTTTGGGTATCCAATACTCCATTCCAGTTACCCATTAATATACTCGATTTATAATCCCATTGTATTATTTTGGTATGCAAAAGCTTATAAAATTTTTCTTGCTGTTGGTTAGGAGCACATACTCCAATTAAAAGTGTTTTCTTCCCTTCTATTAGGAATTCAATTGCAATATATCTTCCTTGAGCATCTGCCTCAATTAATTTGGCTGTTAAATCTGTCCTTAGGTATATTACTATACCATTTTTCTTCTCTGGAGCAGATGCAACAAAAAGTGGCCCCAATCTTGAATTTATCAAGTATTTTTGATCTGTCACTCTAATATGTGTTTCTTATAGGCAAATTAAGCTGTTTCAAATAATGAAATATTTTCTTTCTCTTTTGTGGTGAGTTCAAACCATTGACATTCCAGGTGAAAAATTTAGTTACCATTCTTGGCACCTTGAAGCTTTAAGAGCGCCAGCTGAAGATCCTCCTTCACCTTTCTCTTCGCCTTGCTCCTCCCACTGCTTCTGTTTTTGTAGCTTCTTGAGCTTTCATTTGCTGTGACTTTAAATCTTGTTCTTTTCGCTTTGCTGCAGCGCAAGTCTGCCTTTGATCTTTTGGTTCCTCTCTTTTTTCTGCTACTTCCAAAGGTTGATCAGTACCAAAAAATTGCAATAAATCTTCTTCAATAAGCGAGGTCTCTCCTGCGTCTTGTGGCTGTTTACTTTCCTTCTGTCCCTGTATCACCAGCTCTTCTTTTCTTCTCCTCATTTCCTGAGATGGTGGACATCCAGTCTTTAATATGTTAGTATAAAAATCTCTTGCCTTCCAAATTGTGTTAAGACGATACCTTTCTCCCATATAATTCACCACCAGTCCAGCTGGAACATCGCATCTAAACTGAATCTGTCGATTTCTAAGTTCATCCACCAAGAAAGCCAACTCCTTTCTGCTTCTCAACATTTTTGGGGGAATTTGAGGGAACACTAAAACCTCTTGTCCTGCAATTTGAAGTTTATTTTTATAGAAAGCTTGTAAAATTTCATTTCAGGTCCTCCGCATTGTAAAATAAATCACAATGTCTCTTGGCAATTGATTCTGTCTAGCAAACCAGGAATTAACACGATATATTTTGTCAATTTGCAATGAGAGATCTGCTTGTTGCTCCCCAGTTATCTCTGCAAAAGCCTCTGCAAAAATCTCTCTCAAGTTCTCTCGATTGTGTTCTCTCAGACCTCTTACTCTCAGGGCAAATTCCATCGCTCTATACTGCAACATCACCACTTCATCGTTTGCCCTATCCACCTTGGTCTGAACTTCATCCATTTTATTTTCCAAATTCAGATTGGACTGATTAATTTCTTCTACTCTTTCATCCAACAATTCAATGTGTTTTGCCAGACCCTGAAATGCCATTACTATATCTTCTCTTATTTCCTTATTCCGAATTTGTATGACTTCTTTAATTTCTGCCATCTCTTCAGACACTCCCTTAATTTTCCCCTCTAAAAAAGAAGTTTGTTGCTTCAAAGCCTCCTGTAAAACTACCAAAGTCAGTATTTGTGGGTTTGAAGTAGACAAAGATTGTAGTTTTGATGGTTGTGCTGGCGATCCTCCAGCACTTTTAAAGTCAGATTTTGTTTGCTTAGAAGCCATTTTTAGCTTTCAATTTATACTTCCTACAGCAACCAAATCAATAAATCCAAATGTTTTTAAATCTTTTTTAAGTATTATAGTTTATTTAAAGTCCAAACTGTAGCCTTTCCACTTTAAATCTTTCTTTCTTTGGTGTAGAATCCAGTAATCTTAAACAGCCTTAGAAGCGCTAACAATGTTAACTATCACTTTCACTATAACTTTCACTTTCACGCCCTGTTACAGTTCAGGCGCCATTTTTGCTTTCATTTTAAAAGTCTTAGAAGGAAGAAGTATAGACACAGAATTAAAGTTCAGTACTTGCAGTTGCTAGGACTCCTGTTTTTGTTCTGCCTGCTTTAAGCTTATTTTGAATCTGAATGTTGATTGCAGGGGTGGTCGCGGCGTCTTGTTCTGCTTGAAGCAGAAAAGCCTCGGATTTGGAGCTCAGTCGAACTACCAGGGAGCTCTCACCCTCCAAGCCCCAGAATTACTCCTAGGGCTTTTGGGGAGCTCTACCTTTGTCCGGCTGCTCGCCTTCCTCTCTTCTCCCAAGGGGAAGGTTTCCAAGCCGCCAGACAGCTGATTTGCGCTGTCTTGGCGGTTTTAACGAAATCGCGGGGCTGACGGTCCAAGAGGAGCATCGGTCAGCACCTGCGGTGCCACCAGAAGTCCGCGCCGGGTAAGATTTCTATCGCACAGTTGGTAGAGCAGTGGGGGGGGAGCTCATCTGAGGCTTTTTCGCTAAAAACCTCAGCCAAATCCTTGTATTCTATGGGTATGCCTTCAGTTGGTATGGCATGACCAGGCATGGCTGTTTCTCTGCCCCCTCCATTCCTTTATGTGGATTCTCAGCAAAAGTCACATTCATCTGAAATTTTATGATGCCTTGTTTCCAATTGATTTTTGGGTTCCATTTTTTCAGCCATGCAAGGCCTAGAACCAACGGCCATTCCATGCCAGGAGCCACTATAAATCTAAGCATTTCCTCATGGTTTCCGATGCCTATATGTAGAGGCTCAGTAGCAAAAGAAGCTGGCTCCCCTCCTACTATTGACCCATCTAGTTGGCAGAACGCGATGGGATTTTTCAGCCTTCTTACATTAATCCCTAACTGCCCTACTAGGGTTGGGCTGATCAAACAATGGGTGCACCCTGAATCCACTAGAGTGGAGATATTTATCTCCCTGTCCTGGTTTGGGATAAATAGTCTTAAGGGGAGGGTAAACGGTTTAATTGGTTTGCTTACCAGTGGTTCGTCATCTGGATTGCTTCCTAATGAGTGTGATTCCTCCTGTTCAGATGCCAGGGTTTCCTCCCTAAAGAGGGTAGAGGATGGAACCTCTATGGTCTCCCTGCTCCTCAGGGCAGTCTCCTTCCCATGCTGACCCGGTTTTGCAGGGTTCTCCCCCAGTGGGTGGTTCCGGGTGGGTGTTTGCAAATGACACTCTGCAGCTCGGTGCCCCTCTTTTCCACACTTGAAACAGGCTGAAGATCTCGGAGAGAATGCGGTTTGTGGTGTGAGGGACTCTTGCTTCCATTGGGGTGAGGATTTCTTCCATGCTCGCCCCGCTCGATACTGGTTTCTGGCCATATCGATCTCAGCTTCTTTGGCGGTGACATACCATTCATGTAGGTTGCAATGTATTAAGTCTGCTTAAGTAGGAAGTAACATTCTGTTCATTGAATGGTTAAAGTAATGTTCTGTTCATTGATTGGTTAAGCCGCCTGATAGCTGGCAATATAAGAGCTGTCAGGCAGAGTTCCAAGCAGTTTCAGTTATAGCTGTGGCAGTTAGCCCAGCTGTTGTTAATAAATGGTTAATTACATGATCTTCGGATTGTCCATCGTCCTTGATCCAGCCAATACATTTCAACTGGCGACGAGGATCAACTGGTCGATCTACCGGTCATAGTAATAAGGAAACAGGAGAGATTTAAATTGAAGAAGCAAAACGTGAGTCAGTTAGGAAAAAAAAAAAGAAGAAGAAGAAGAAGAGGAAATGGCATCTACACAGACCTTTCCTCCTTTCAATCCCAGTGCAGAGACATGGGAGGCTTATTTGGCACGTTTTGAATGTTTTTTAATTGCAAATGATTATACAAAGCTGATGCCTGAGCGCAAACACTTTTATTTCTTAAGTTTCTGCGGTACTGAAATGTTTGATACTGCAATGACATTAATGGCCCCACAATCTGTACATTCGGGAACATGGGAAGACTTTATCTCCTAGATAGACTTGTCAGTGGGGTCAGGGACCAAAGTCTTAAAAGACGTCTGATTGCGAATCATGCCCTCACATTTCAAAAGGCATTGGATGAGGCATGTGCTGCAGAACTGGCAGCATTGTCACTAGCCGAGTTGCCCCGTGGATATACTACACCTAAGACAGAAAAAGACTCATTGTCTGTAAATGAGACAAATGAGAATCTGTCAGATTCTGATGGTGACTTTGAAGTGTGCTGTCTTCAAGAGTCTAGAAAACAAAACTCTGGCCCAACTAGCATGTCAAGGGGGCCGAATGCATGTTTCAGCTGCAGAGAAAATCACCTGCACGCTAATTGCCATTTTAAAAATGCAGAGTGTCGCCGCTGCAGCCACAAAGGTCATCTCGCCAGAGTATGCAGAGCCCCTCAGCCACAGTTCGAATCACGTGTGCCACAGGATGGGGGCCGACAATATTGTCCTAATCTGTCTAAAGTTTGTAATAGTAACCAACGATCTTCTTCTGATGTGAATTTAGTAACACCACCAAATATGTTGAGCCAACAGAAGATTCGTCTTACAGTATTCATTGAACGGAAACCGTGCACCATGGAAGTTGATTCTGGCTCCGCTACATCCTTGGTGTCATGGAGTACAATTAAACGACTAGTTCCGAAACTGGCTAAACGACAACTAGACTCCTGCCATCTCCTGCTAAAAGATTGCCAAGGAACCAACATTCCGATTGTCAGAAGTGGCACATTCCGAGTACAATTTAAGAAGTTTAGTGGATTATTATCACTAGTCATTGTGGAAGGAAAATTCCCCAGCCTGTTGGGCCTTAATTGGTTCGATGCATTAGGTCTAACTATACAAGGGGTTAATGCCATCTCATCATCTGAACTGGACATGTTATGTAATGAATTCCCCTCAATTTTCTCTGAGGAATTAGGAAAATACACCGGACAACCGGTTTCGTTCAGTCTCGACCCTTAAATGCAGCCTCGCCACCTTAAGCCGCAAAGAGTACCATTTGCATTGCGACCAAAGGTGGATGCTGAATTTGACAAATTAATAGCACAACGTATCCTGGAGCCTGTTGAGTACGCACCATGGGAGACCCCCATTGTTATTGCCATGAAGGCGGATGGTTCAGTGCACATCTGTGCAGATTACTGAGCAACAATTAATTGTGCATTACAGGCGCATGCATACCCCGTTCCTATTGTGCAACATTTGTTGCACTCCATGACTGTAGAGATCTCTGGATCGTGGGATGAAACTTGAGCGATGTTAGCCACCATCAAAACGAAAGGTGAGTCTTCAATAATCAGGACTGACGAGGCGGGAGCTGGGACAGAAAGCAACGTTGGCACGGGGCACCGGCTGAGGGGGTCAGCATGGGCCAGATTCTTGCCTGGCACGTACAGGAGTGTGTAGTCATAGGTGGATAAAAACACAGACCACCTGGTGAATCTCGGGGATAGGAATTGCGGAGTTTGACGGTCAGCTGCTAGTAGACCAAGCAGAGGCTTATGATCCATCACTAGTGTAAAAGGTCGACCATATAGGTAAAGATGAATCCGCTTGACTCCAGCTACCAATGCTAGAGCCTCCTTGTCTAACTGTGAATAATTTCGCTCCGCTGAAGCCAAAGTCCGGGAGAAAAATGCAAAGTCCGGGAGAAAAATGACTTTTTTCAGCCCTCTGAGTAGTCCCTATGCACATAGCCACGCCCACCCAGTCATGTGACCAGCTAGCCATGCCCACCCCATCACATGACCAAGCCACACCCCCACAGAACCGGTTGTTTAAAAAATTGAATCCCACCACTGGCCAGGATATCGGTTGTAAAATATCTGTTGACGCAGGCAATGCTAGTAAATCAAATCCAAGTGTCCACCCTCCTCTGATTGAATGGCAGTATTACTTTTAGGGATTTTTTCTTGCTCCTCATTTATGCTCTCTTTTACCACCTGCTCTCCTATTTCCTACTCTGTGTATTCCAGCAGAATTTTTGACTTTTTGTTTCCTTTTAGAGATTCACACATATTTTTTAACATCTCAATTAATTCCTCATACATCCAAGACTCCATATTGCCAACTTAACAAATTGTTAAGACTTTTAAATTATGTCACATTTAATTAGAACTTAAAGTCCATATAGTCTCTTTTTATTTTCAAATTCTAATGTCCAATTCAAATACTTATCCAATCCACTTCAAGTTAAAAGTTTATTGTCTTGCACAGCCGTAGAAAATAGAAACAAGTGTTTTCTGAGCTGCAGCTGCCCAATTGGGGCTATACACAGGTAAAGGATTTTTTTCAATTCAATCCCATTCAATTCTGCATGCAATTATTATAAAGGCACATCAAATAATTTTGAACAGAAATCACATCAAATTGGTCAAGTCAAATTATCTGCTTCTTCCCTTTTAGACCCCTTTTTTATTATCTGCTAAACCCCAGGTAGGAAGAACAACAAGCCTTTTTTTCATTATTCTTAGTCCTGGTTTTGCTGGTATACTTCTAATACTTCAACATTGTGCCCCATGGACTGTCTGGTGAATGTTCAGAGGGGACCCCATCTTCCCATCCTCTCCCCACGAGAAGATCCCATCTTCTTGCCATGGCCCATTTTACCCAACCTGTTCCCCATGCTAGAGACCACAGTTTTTCCAACGTTTAATGAAACCACCTGCTTCACACTTTGAGCTCTACACCCACTTCATACTCCAAGTACGTTCCACACGTACCACACGTCCCATCAACCTGATGTCAAAACAATACAGAACCTGACCCAGGGATCTGCAACCTTAAACACTTAAAGAGCCATTTGGATCCGTTTCCCACAGAAAAGAAAACACCGGAAGTCACTAAACCTGGATGTGCGTGGCCAACTCAACGTCACTCACTCTCATTCAGTCGCATGACACCCCCCCGCCACACCTACCCAGGTTTTGCGGCTCCCGGTGTTTTCTTTTTTATGGGAAATTGGTCTCTCTCTCTCTCTCTCTCTCTCCCTCTGTCTCTCTCTCCCTCTGTCTCTCTCTCTCTCTCTCTCTCTCTCTCTCATCTCTCTCTCTTTCTCCCTCTGTCTGTCAACTCTCTCTCTCTCTCTCTCTCTCTCTCTCTCTCTCTCTCTCTCTCTCTCGTGTGTGTGTGTGTTATTGGTTTTTTTTTGGTTTTTTTGCTGATGTTCTTTCTTCTTTGGGTGCTTTTTACCATATGATTTAAATAAAGAGTCATTTCAAGTTGCCAGATAAATGAAGCTTTTAAAATAAATTTTGAATTCAAGATGGCGGCAATGGAGGAAGCATAGTTACATCACAGGGAGTTAAAAGAAGAGAAAATTTGCTGTTAAAGTAAGATAAATGATAGGAGGAGAGGTGGAGAAGGAAAGACAAATCATAGAATAAATCATAGAGAAAGAAAAATAAGAGGAGAAAGAAAAAGGAGAGGAAAGACTGGAGAAATAGGAGGAAAGTGATCCATAATAAACTTGGCCTGCTGAGAGAAGTCCGGCTACAGCTGAGAGGCCTTCCCAAGACCACGGAGGCCCACTGAAGCAAGGTGAGCAGAGAGGCAAAACACATCAGCAGAGAACAACGAGGCAAGCTGGTGAGCAAGTGGGGCCCAGCTGTAGAGCAGGGAGGAAAACCATCTGTGGGGCAGAGAGGAGAACCAACTGAGGGCAAAGCAACAACCATCAGAGAAGGAAAAGGTGAGCCGGTGTGTGTGAGAGACGAGCAGGTAGGAGGAGGAGGAGTACCGGCTGTGGAGAGGAGACAAGAGGTGAGCTTGCTGTGGGCCATCCGGGCGGTCCTGTTGCTGGGAGAAGTAGCACAAACGGGAGCCACATGGCTGAGGAGCCAGGAGCAGCGGCAGCACAGCAGATGGGAGAGCCAGCAGTGGGAGGCAGCACAACGAAGCAGATCCTGAGAGGAGTGTGGAAAGCGCTGAAGGCTGCTGGTGTTGGTGGAGCATTTCAGCAAAGGGGATCAGTGGTCCAGTCACTGAAAATGGCAACAGAACAGTGTGGGAGACCAACAGGCATGGGGAGGGGGGAACTAAAAAAAGCAGGGAGAGCTGAATACCCGATAGCTGCAGGAGAAAAACAAGTAGGAAGGGAGGATAAAAAGACAACACAGGACACAAGGCAAAAGAAAATGAAAGGCAAGTAGGCAATAGCAAGTACAGAACATATTAAAGGCAGAGAAGTAAGAGATAAATCAAGCCCACAAGAAAGCAGGGAGGGAAAGGATCACAAGAAGGAAGGGACAATAAAAAAACATTCCAGTACAGCCTAAGAACGAACCTCACACTTCAGCCCACTCAACACTAATTTTTTTTTAAATTGGACAATCTAAATGATTGCTAGACCATTAAAATTTTAAACTAGACAATTTGAACTGTAGAACTTTAAATTCTTAAACTAGGCATTCTTTAATGTTAGAACCTTAAATGTTAGCTAGACTTGAGTCCCCCAAATTTTAAACGATCTGTTAGAACATCTGTATCCCAAATTGGGCATTTTTCACTTTTAAAAATCTGTGGTAAAATTCTCTACACTTTCACACTCAATTTTTTGTAAACCCACTCATGGAAGAAGAAACTGATACTATTGTGATCTGCAAAATGTGTTCCATGTATATACTTATGCCCATAGAATACCCAAACTACATACAAATGTATGTACCAAATATAAATTAATCAAGTTACTAGGAGAAAAAGTTAAGGGCCTAGAGGAAACTCTAACTACTCTGAAATTTGACCTACAAAATGAGAAATCCCAAACCTTGCAAAAAGAATATGCCCAAATTGAACATAATAATGACCAAACAACTTCTAAAAGAGTTGACCCCTTAGAGGAAAAAGACAGATGGAAACATGTCACTCACAGAAAAAAACACAAAGCTAGTACAAAACCCCTGTCCAAACCAACCCACTCTGAAGCAGCCCCACTGGTGCTAAGCAATTAATACCATGGACTCTCACTAAGAGAAAACATGCAGACACATAGAGAAGAAGCACCATCAAATGTCCCTTAAAAAGTAGCACCACCAAATGTGATAGATAGAAAAACACCACAAACCTCCCTAGGAAAAAAAAGGCGAGTGTTGGTGATAGGAGATTCAAATCTCAAGGGAACAGAACCTGTTGTCTATAGACCAGAAAGTCAACCCAGAGAAATATGTTGTCTTCCTGGAACTAAAATCAAAGATGTGGCTGAGAACCTAACCAAAATAATAAAACCAACAGACCAGGGGTGGGTTCTAATTTTTTTTACTACCGGTTCTGTGGGCGTGGCTTATTTTGTGGGCGTGGTTTGGAGGTGACTGGGTGGGCGTGGCTAGCTGGTCATGTGACCGGGTGGCCATGGCTATGTGCATAGGGACTATTCAGAGGGCTGAAAAAAGTCACTTCTGACTGGTCCTCGCACTTATGACCATCCTCACATTTATGCCCGTTGCGGCATTCTTAACAACCGTGTCAGTCATTTCATCACTACTTCTCTTCACCATGGTGGCAAGATAGGGCGTAAAACGTAAAATGTGAGGACAGTCGTAAGTTCAAGGACTGGTCAAAAGTGCGAGGACCGGTCAAAAATAACTTTTTCAGCCCTCTGAGTAGTCCATATACACATAGGGACTATTCAGAGGGCTGAAAAAAGTCATTTCTGACTGGTCCTCACATTTTTGACCGGTCCTCGCACTTATGACCTTCCTCACATTTATGCCCATTGCAGCATTCTTAACAACTGTGTCAGTCATTTCGCCACTACTTGTCTTCACCACAGTGATAAGATAAGGCACAAAACATAAAATGTGAGGACAGTCGTAAGTTTGAGGACTGGTCAAAAGTGCGAGAACCAGTCAAAAATAACTTTTTCAGCCCTCTGAGTAGTCCATATGCACAAAAGGACTACCCAGAGGGCTGAAAAAAGTGATTTCTGACAGGTCTTCGCACTTTTGACCGGTCCTCACCCTTATGACTGGTCATCATTTATGCCCATTGTAGCATTCTTAACAACCGTGTCACTCATTTCACAACTGCTTCTCTTCACCATGGTGACAAGATAGGGCAAAAAACATAAAATGTGAGGACAGTCGTAAGTTCGAGGAGTGTCAAAAATGTGAAGACCAGTCAAAAATAACTTTTTCAGCCATCTGAGTAATCCATATGCACAAAAGGATACAGCAATAAAGAGGGATGAAGGAAGGAGAAGAGAGATGGAAGAAAGAAGGAGAGAGAGGGAAAGAAGAGAAGGGAGGAAGGAAGGGAAGGGAAATTAGAGTAGGAGTGAGGGTAAGAGAGGGAGTAAGAGAGGAGGAGAAGGAGAAAGGAAGAGGAAGTAGGGAGGAGAAGAAGCGGGGAGGGAAGAAAGTAAGAAGGAAAGAAAAGAGAGGGGTGGTAGGTTTGAGGAGAAAGATTGCTGTACAATACAAAAGATGAAAGGGAAGAAAGGCAACCCCAAACAAATATAAAGATATTAAGATAAAGAATGAATTGTTAAACTTTAAAGAATAAAAGAGAACAAATATGAATAAATAGCAATAATTAGAAACACACATGCAAACATACAATGTATTTTCTTTGAACAGAGTATTTGGCCGGTTCACAAATTTAAACAGTGTTTAGTCATTTCAATTAAATTTACAATTTCTATATTTCCTTTTTGCCATATTTATTCCTTATCTATTTTTTTAAAAAACCAATATTACCCTTCATCCTCATCTCTAATCTTAATCAAATTCAATTTTTCCCTTCTATTCTATATTATACCCCTTCCCATTGTCATCTATTTTTATATCCATCCTCACATTGATTAATTATGTAATATTACAGTTGTTTAATATAAATTCAACATTTTAATATAAATCAATTAATTATATAACTATCTTTTTTGTATATTAATCAATATGAACATGAATATTCCAATTATTTCCATGCAATCCAATTTCTTACAAATCAATTAATTATATTTACCAATAATAATAAACCAAATAATTTCCCCCATATATTCCTCCAAACCACAATTTAACCATTTCTGCTTTCAACACAATCTACAATTAATAGTATCTCAATTATTAGAATTCCCTAGTTAAATAGAGCTTTTTTCTTTTGTGTTTTAAAATCTTGAACTCTCCTCTTTTTCCCTAAATTTCCCATTGTTTGCACCTACCTTTTTTGGTGAGGAAAAAAAAAAAGAAATCTGCCTGCCTAATTTTCCAACGTTGCAGCAACAGCAAAGCCAACAGCCTGCTTTACTTTCAGTTTCGTTTTTCAGCATAGCTAGGGGAAAAAAATCTGCTCCAGCACTCTTTGCAAGCAAGCAGCAGAGCCCGGAGTAAAACAGCTGAGAGCAAATCAGCTGAGAGTCGGGAGGCCAATCTAATCAACGGGCTAATTAGCCTATGCTGAAGCTCCACGGGCCAATAAAATTACAAAAAAACACCGAACTGTTTGTTCAATTGCTGGCTCGTCCGCCCCTCGCCCACCACTATTTATTGGCAATAAATAGTGCTGCGGAGGGGCGGGGCAAGGGGCGGGGTGAGCCAGCAATTTAACAAATGGTTCGTCCGAACCGCCTAGAACCGGCAGAATCCCACCACTGATCCTGGCGCCAAAGAGCCCTGAGATCCCCTTTACCTGCAGGAATTTTTATGATAGCCATGTGGGTTGTTTCACTTTAAAGGATAATGGTGGGAATGCATGTTTGTTCGGGTTCTCAGAGAAACTAGTAAAGAAAACATCTTCACACTTGTGTAATGGCTAAAATCTGCATTCTGACTTAAAGGGAGGGGTCTCTACCACTTTAATCCTACTGTCTTGCCTAAGGGTATTCAGATCTTGCTTTAACTGGATGGCTGTCACTTCTGCTTAATAAAAGAAATCCTTTTGAACAACCACGTTTCAAGAGTTCTCACTTTCTTAAGTTAGAAGGAGAGGCAATCCTTACAGAAAGCAAGATCTGCAAAACGGTCAAACCAGAGAAGCAATCTTCGCTCTACTGAGGGGACCTTGCAAACCATGTTGGAACGAAGCAGAGAAATGGGAGAAACTGATTGCTGGGGGGAGACATCAACCGCCACCCAGTCGGATGCCTGTTTCGTACACCCCATTGGAGAGGATGAGGTAACCCTGGAGAATCCTGAAAAGCCCCACTGATCAATTGGCATCGGGAAGAAAGATAGCTGGGATGAGAGATCCAGAGGAGTCACCCTCAGCCACGGCAACAGAAAACCGGGGTAGAAACTGGAACTAGAAGCCCTTGCTGACCAGGGGGGACTGACCGAAGCACCACTGGAGGAGGATTATCTGAAGAGGCATATAACCCAATTGGTGATGGAAACTTTGGAAAATCTCAACATCCAAAGGGAGCCAGGACAACAACCAAAGGGCGCGGAAAGGGCAGCAGTCGCGGATGATGCCACGGGAGGCACCCTCCTCCTGGAGCCTGCCTATCCTATCTCCTATCGAGGAGATGGTGCAGCAGCAGTGGGAGAAGACCCAGCAAACCCTCCCCCCGAGGCTGCATGCACACCAGTGCCCATTCCCAACCAGCCTCAAGTCCCGCAACTGGAAAGAGAAACTCCCCCTCTTGGGGTGAAGTTTGATGGGAATCCGCACCAATTAGGATTCTTTGTGGCACACGTGCTCACCTACATGCAAGAGTACGGGCGTGATTTCCAAACCCAAGGCTCCCGAGTAGGAGTTGTGACCCTAGCCCTAGAGGGTGCCGCTGCCAGATGGATGGTGACCCTGCATAATGCCAACACACCAGAACTGCAGGATTTTGACCGTTTCATGATGGCCCTGCAACGTCGGTTTGAGGACCCACTAGTGGATCGCAAAGCACGCGACCGCATTAAAGTGGTGAAGCAAGGGCGACGGCCAGTAGCAGAGTATACTGAAGAATTCCGGGACCTCGCATGTCGTGTGCATTGGGTGGAAGATATTTTGGTGAGCTGTTTCAAGGACAGGCTGAGTGATGATCTATACAATGCCTGCGTGGCCCGAGGTGCACGGAATCACCTATGAAATGTATTGGCTGGATCAAGGATGATGGACAATGTGAAGATCATGTAATTAACCATTTATTAACAACAGCTGGGCTAACTGCCACAGCTATAACTGAAACTGCTTGGAACTCTGCCTGACAGCTCTTATATTGCCAACTATCAGGCGGCTTAACCAATCAACGAACAGAATGTTACTTTAACCAATCAACGAACAGAATGTTACTTCCTACTTCAGCAGACTTAATACATTGCACCCCTTTCTCCCTGGATGGTGCATGTGTAGTCCTGGAGGTATGCCGGTCGGCGCCGGAAACCGTGCACCATGGATTCATAATTAATTAATTAATTAATTCATAATTTAATTTAATTTAATTCATAATGCTTTGGTTGTTGGGGAGGGTGCTGTCTCTGTACCAGGGCTGGGCAATGCTGAAGGTGTGTTACATGCTCCCTCTATCGCCAATAACTTGTTGAGCATAATCAAATTATGTGATGATGGCAGGGTGGAGGTATTGTTTTGTAAAGGGGGAGGTGATGTCACTCGGGACAAAAAGGTTATTGGGAGTGTCACTATTATAAATGGTTTGCCATATTTCTCCCCCGAGAGCCCAGCTACAGAGGATAGCCCATGGGGTGCCACCTCAAAAGGGGCCTGTGCGCAAAGAGAGAGAAAGGCCCCACAGCCAGCCCCAAGGGTGTCTAAGGTGCATAAGACAGAGACGGCTACCCCCAAGGGACCACAGCCAGCTCCCAGGCTATCAAAGGGGCGCAAGGCTGAAGCAGTTGCGCCCATGCTGCCTCAACTAGTCCCATGGCTTTTCAAGGCCAATGCAGGCAAGAAACCCGAGCCCCAGCAGGCACCTAAGGCAGATAAGCCCAAAAAAGGGCCTAAGGTGCTAGCATCGCCCAAGGCAACCAGAGTCAAGGGGGTGTCAGTGGGGAAGCCGCTTCATATCAAATGTGCCCACCTTTTACATCCAAGATTAGGCCATGCGAGCTTCCCCGTGGTCAAAAAGATGGGGGAATTTGCTGAGGGGATTCATCTCCAGGACTGTGAGGTGTTTCTGGACTGCACCATCTGTAAGAGGGCAAAGAGGAAGGCCACCCCTATACCTAAGGTGTCACTGCGTAAAACTCAATACCCATATCAATTAATCCATGTTGATTTGGTTGGGCCATTTACACTGTCCCTAGGGAAAACGCAGTATTTCCTCACTGCTGTCGACAATTTCTCGCGGTACGGCCATGTGTATACCCTCACAGAAAAATCTGAAGCTTTTGATGCCATAAGATCGCTATACAACTATGTGGAAACCCAGTACAAGACAAAGATCGTGCAGCTGCAGAGCGACCGTGGGGCTGAGTTCATGTCCCGAAAGTTCCAAGACTGGATAAGGCATAAGGGCATACACCATTTTTGAACAGCGCCCTTTACTACTGCACAAAATGGTGTGATAGAAAAACAAAACGGTATCCTGCAGAGTATGGTGCGTAGCCTGATTGCGGATGCTGGGGTTGCGGAATCATACTGAGCGGAGGCGCTACATTACACCAATTACACCTTGAACCGCACCTGGAGCAGCGTTGTGGACTAAACTCCATATTTTCTGGTCCACGGTAGGAAGCCAAGTTTGGGACACTTACGTGTATTTGGCTCCTACACTTGGGTGCACATCCCCAAACAGCTGCGGAAGACGGGGAGATCCATCTCCCAGAGACTGAGGTTCTTAGGCTATGCCCCTGGCTCCAAGGCCTACCGGTTCCTGGGAGAAGGGGGCAGGACTGTGACCTCCCAATCTGCCTCCTTCAAACAGGACTCCAATTGGATCCAGAACCACTCAAATGATCTGGGCCCATACGTCAGCCAACCCAGCAAAGCTGCACCATGACATTGCCTGAGACAACCACAGACCCTGCCACTGATGAGAGCGAGGAACAGGACAAAGAAGTCAGCCTACCTGGTCCAGATGGGGAGGATGAGTCGTCCAATCCTGAGGGGGAAGACACGTCAAAAGCTTCAGATTTTTCTGTGAGGGTATACACATGGCCGTACCGTGAGAAACTCGACTCTTTGCCTCCAGCAACACCTCAGAGGCCCATGATGCCCAATGCCTGGGACTGAGGGCCTCCACATCCCGGTTGTGAACAGCCAGTCGATGAGGAACCTGCAGAAGAAAAGGGTGGTGAGTGGCAGGAGGTCAGGAGGTCAAAGTGGTCCAACAAAGGGGTCCCACCAAAGAGAATCGACATTGGGCACATCGCGTCTGTCAACAGCATCATGGCCACCCCAAAGACTTTCTCTGACCTCCAGGAGCTGCCCATTGAAGAACAGGAGAGGTGGCAGCTCGCGATGGAGCAGGAGATGGAGAGCCTGAGAAAACTCAAGGTTTTCACCCCGCAACAACCACCAAAGGAGAAGAAGGTCATTGGCACAAGGTGGGTTTTCAAGGCCAAACCACTTGCCAATGGCCACAATGTCAGGTGTGCTTCCTTCAAAGTTCAAGAAATAATGATCCCAACTCCATGATTTATAGAGAAAGGTACTTTTACTGAAAATTGAAGTGATCGCAACCAAAGAAAAGCAGTATCTGAGGCAAAAGCACAAAAATTACAGATAGAAAGCATTCCCTCCAACTGTCCATCGTAAATCATCCAATCCAAAGGTCTCCCAGAGGTCAGGTGGGAGCACACGTCTGGCAGTGTCATCAATCAGGAATGCCACGACCGTTGACCCGATAGCAGCTTCAAAGATGCAGGACAGTAGCTTAAGTCTCACTTTCATTTCTCTCCAGCATGCTTCTCCCCCTATGCTAGCTCCCCCCTCCCCCCATTACCATGGCAGCCAAAGCAGTAAAGGTGGAGGCTGACATTCGCCCCCCCTTCAGAGGAGATCTTATTCCTTAAAGAAAAAAGAGGGGAAAGGAGAGAACAACACAACACATAAATTAAGGCTTATTAGGATATTTGGTGTGAAACAACTGCACTTTCTTTGGTGCCCAAATATCACGTTTATTTACCCATTCAGCTTTAGATAATGGAAAATGTTTCCAAGCCACCAAATATTGCACTCTACCATGATGCTTTCGGGAATCTAAAATTTCCTTAACTTCAAAATGTTGCTCATCCTCAATCAGAATGGTGACAGGAGGGGATTCTTGGTCCAGACGTAAAGGGAATGAATGTTCCAGTTTCAATAAGCTGACATGAAACATGGGATGAATTTGTTGCAAATTTTTTGGTAATTCCAATTCAACCGTGACTGGATTAATTACTTGGGTGATTGGAAAAGGTCCCACATATTTAGGTCCAAGCTTGTATAAACATGTCTATCAATCGTTGAGCAGATGGTAAACTCCGACAGGGTATAAAATGCGCCTGCTTTGAAAATAAGTCTACTACTGTCCAAATAACGGTATGTCCATTGCTGGGCGGAAGGTCCACTATAAAATCCATCGCCACCTCCTCCCATGGACAACTAGGATCAGCCACCGATTGTAATCGACTGAGTGGTTTCCCTGACCATGGTTTTGCTGCCGCGCATGTTGGGCACATTTTTACATAACGTTCAATTTCACCACACATTCGTGGCCACCAAAATTGATGTCTAATCAGGTGAAGTGTTTTAAGGAAACCATAGTGACCTGCTGGTTTGGCATCATGGCACCGACGTAAGACTGTAGCCCGAAGCGGTTCTGGAATGTATAAACGATCCCCATTCCACCCTAATCCATCTCGTAGGACTATTGATGTTTGGTTTTGATTTAACCACATATCCTGGCTGATAGCTATCTGAAGATTCGTTAAGAAGGACTCTTATTTCCGTAACACTGCTGCAACCGCATGCCCACTCTCAATGGGTGGTATAAGAGATTCCACTACTTCCTCGTGCTTACTGTTATATTGTGGCATACTAGAAAGTGCGTCGGCGAGGAAGTTCTTTCCTGCTGGCACATATTTGAGACTGAAATTGAATCTTCGGAAATATTGTGCCCAGCATAGTTGCTTTGGAGACAGACGTCTAGGCGTTTGTAATGCCTCTAAATTTTTATGGTCTGTCCATACTTCAAATGGGATAGTAGCCCCTTCCAGGATGTGACGCCACCTAAGTAGAGCCCAACAGACAGCGAAGGCCTCCTTTTCCCAGATCGCCCACCCTCGCTCTGTGGTGTTTAATTTGCGTGAGGTATAAGCACAAGGGCGTATCCTATCCTGTTCATCTTTTTGCAGCAACACAGCTCCCACAGCAACGTCACTAGCATCGGCTTGAACGATGAATTCATGAGACAGATCAGGGTGTTTAAGTACCGGTTCTCTGGTGAAAAGATATTTCAACTGTTCAAACGCACTTTGACATTGAGCTGTCCATTGCAATAACTGGTTTGATCTTGGTTTTATCAAAGTGGATTTAGTGCATAACAGGTCTGTTAACGGTAGTGCTATAGCAGCAAATGCAGGGACGAATTGGCGATAGAAATTCACGAAACCAAGGAAACTTTGGAGTTGTTTCCTAGTTTTCGGTGCTTGCCACTCAACTATAGCTTGGACTTTACGTGGATCCATTTCTATCCCGTCGCTTGAGATTCTATACCCGAGGTAATCTATTTTTGATTTATGGAACTCATATTTCGAGAGTTTTAGTAAGTGCTGCATCTTGACTCTGAGTCTGGCTCTGTGAATCAGCCGGAAGTTGTGCTTTCTGTGTCACCACTGACACAACTGGAGAACCTCCCTTTCCTTTAACAACTCCTGGTTTCACTTCAAGCTATTTTTCCCCTCCCCCCCCTTTTCTTTAAAAGCCACAAAGTCTTTAAAGATGTTTGTAATGTATAGTCTCTAATTTGCCAGGCAGAGTAGTTTTTTTTCCCTCTTTCCTCCACAAACTCTCAGTTCCCAGCAGTTAATAGGCAGCTAATCCACTCTCAGGCCTATAATTCTTGACTTGTTTTGGATCAGCATTTGGAAGACAGAGAGGAGGAGGAGACGAGGGCGACAATCCTGGGCACATGAAGCAAGGCATGAAAATCCACAGCAGGAAGCTTGGGGTGAGTGAAAAGTGGGAGCAGCCAAGCACTTTGTTTCTCTGGAACCAGTAGTAAAAACATGCTTAAAAAGTAAAAAAAAAAAAAAAAAAGTTCCTATGATCTGGCATTGCTCAGCTGATCGTCGGAACTTTATTTTTACTTTTTAAGCATTTTTTTACTACCGGTTCTCCGGAAGTAAAACCAGGAAGTAATGACGACCAGGTGGGTGGGCAGAGCCTTGAACTGCCATCACTACCAGTTCTCCGAACCACCGGCCATCATCACTACTAGATCGGCCGAACCAGTCTGAACTGGGAGCAATTCACCCCTGCTTCTTACCTGTAAGAGGTCCCATCCAGAAAGTGCTGCATTGGAGAGAAGCAGCCGCTGACCTGGAGAGGACATGGAGTATTGCTGACCGAGACTCTCCCAGCACAACAGCAAGAAGCTCTGTTAGCTGCAAGATGTTTGTGAAAAGAAGCTTGATCTTGTGGCCGGTTCTTGCAGCTCTTGGTGCTGGGCATGCCTCAGGCACTTGGGGAGATGCTCCACGTGTTCTCTGAGTCAGCGGCTCTTTCTCTCTGCTGCTACTATTGCCTCTTGTCTTGCACAGCACAGCGAAATTTAGCAGCCGTGAGCCGCTGCTTTCCTCTAAGTCCCATCTGGAAAGCTCTATGGTGAAGAGAAGCATCTGGGTTGAATGCTCTCCCAGCAACAGCAGTGGAGAGAAGTAGCCGCCGACCTGGAGAGCACGTGAAGCATCTTCCCAGCACCAACCGCAAGAAGCTCTGCCGGCCACAAGATGTTGCTTGTTCTTGTGGCCCTTGGTGCTGGGCATGCCTCGGGTGTTCGGGGAGATGCTTCATGTGCTTTCTGGGTTGGCAGCTGCTTCTCTCCCCCATTGCTGTTGCCTCTTGTCTTGTGCAGTCCCATCCAGAAAGCACTGTGGTGGAGAGAAACAGCCAGGTGGGTGGTGGGCGAACGGCCCTGGGGGAAGATGCTGCACTGGGGCCAAGACTACTGCTCCACTGCAGTGCACGCATTCAGCCTCAGGACATCCACCCTCCCTCCCAGAGCACCGCCGCCACTGGGTGCTGGCTCCATTGGGAACTGAAGGGCAAGGCATTTGCACCGGCAGAGGCACTTGGAAAGTCTGGAGCTCCTTGAGGCCTTCGGGACAAACCAGGTTGTCCAAGGCTTTGCTCCCCAGGAACGGCTCCGTCATGGAGGGCTGTGTGCCCAGACCAGGTGCTTTCTCTCGGGCCTCCCGCCTTACATTCAGGAGGCGAGAGGAGGCAGTGTGTGTCTGGGAAGGCTGCCTGCAGTTCTTGTATCCAAAGCCGGGATGTCTGTGAACCTGCTTATATGAGGTGTTCTGTCTTTGAGCAGAAGGTTGAACTAGAAGACCTCCAAGAAGACCCTTCTAGCCTATGATTCTAAAGTGTGTGTGTGTGTGTGTGTGTGAGAGAGAGAGAGAGAGAGAGGCTACTTGGGGGTGCATTTTGGAAAAGTGTCAAGAGAAATGCTAAAAGGGCAATCAATTTGGGATTAAATTCCAAATGAAATTGAGACTTCAGGGTAAGGAGACATGAAGAATTTTCAACTGCAGGTTTCTAAAAATCTTATTAAAATCTTATTAAAATGAATGTCTAGAGGCAATTCTTTAATTCATTAGTCCAGCGGGAGCAAAAGAGATAGGATCCCAGTGAGGATCTTAACTATTTAGCTCAGGAATAACAGAATAACACAGAGATTTTGCATCTTATGAGGAACATGATGATAAAACATAAAGGCAGAGAAATAGTGGCTTTAAACCAAGTTCCAAGAAGAGTTAGAGATTTAAGAAAAGAATACCAATTTTTGATGAAATGCCTGATTAAAAAAGGAGTGAGTTTTAGATGGTTTGTACCAGAAGGAATTTTGGTGAACTGGCAAGAACAAAGACACAGATTGGATACAGTAGAAAAGGCAGAACTATTTTATTCACAGTATATAGAGTATCAAGAAGAAGAGAGACTGAGAGAAGAAGAAGGGGCAGGATGCCAGGAAGAGAAAAGGGAACAACTAAAAGAAACAGCTAAGGAATGAGAAGAAAGGGTGATAAGAGAGGAAGCAAGAATGAAGGAGGCAAAAGAGCAAAAAGAAACAAGTGTGACTAGATCAACTAAACAAACAAATAAAATGGAAGAAGAACTAAAAATAATATCAATAAACATAAATGGACTAAACTCAGCCATAAAAAGAAGAATATTCAACAAATTAGAAAAACTAAAATTAGAGATTATATGCCTACAAGAAGTTCACATTAGGAAACAACATAAACAGTTGTTGGAGCAGACAAAATTGGGAACATTATATTCAATGCTAACCAGTCAAAGTAAAAGAGGAGTAGCACTATTCCCTTGATAATGATTATCATTCCAACTACAAAACAACCTACAGCGGTATTAGCTCAGGAAATACAACAACGAAGCAAGAATAAGCCTTCATTATTAATAATTGAATGGCTATATCTCTCACATAGCCCAAGTCATACTATTAGCGTACCGGCACAAATGCATACAGAATTAATTTTCAAAGGAAGAGAACGATGCAAGGTACTTATAGGTCAAGATCTTGTCAATATCATAGTCCCCTTGCCATTGAAAGATTGGGAGCGTATGGTTAGCCTTTCCTCTTCTTTACAAGCAGCGCTGACCGATTATGTTGGGAAAATCTCTTACCATATTCCTGCAGACCCGTGCCTGCTTGCCTTTAATCAAGTAGAAATCATAGTCCAAAATGGTATCTCATTAAAACCTTTGGTGAATGCCCTCACAGTCTTCACTGATGGGGGGCCAAAGTGGGGGGCAACTGCCTGGCTTGAACATGGGAAATGGGTTACGAAAATTACACCTCCGCAAAAGTCCGCTCAGCGAGCAGAGGTTGCAGCCGTAATTTTGGCCTTGCAAATCTTTCCAACTCAAGACCTCAATATTATTTCAGATAGCCAATATGTCTGTCAAATTGTCACCTCCCTCCCTGGTGCATATGTTACACCATCTTTGGATGATGATCTTCTGTCCCTCTTTTTGACATTACAGCAAGTTTTGCAAATTAGAAAGAATCAAATTTACATCGCACATATCAGAAGTCATCAGTCTTTTCCCGGCATATTGTCAGAGGGAAATGCTGTTGCAGATGCCGCAACAAAGCAGCATGTTCTGTCTGTTACTCCATGGGAAAGTCATTCTATGTTTCATCAAAATGCCAAGGCTCTTGCAAAACAATTTCACATTCCTCTAGATCATGCTAGAGCAGTCATACAACAATGCCCTCAATGTTCTCAAATCACCCCATCTCCCTCCATTGGGGTGAACCCAAGAGGTCTTAAAGCAAATGAACTTTGGCAAATGGATGTAACCCAATACCCCACTTTTGCCCCTTGGAAATATCTTCATGTAACTATTGATACTTTTTCTCATTTTATTTGGGCTACTCCTCAGAAAGGGGAAGCCACCAAACATGTTGTTAATCATTGTATTCGAACATTTGCTGTCATGGGCCTACTTTCTATGTTAAAAACAGACAATGGCCCTGCATATTGTAGTCGCTCCTTTGCTGAATTTTATGACAAATGGCAAATTAAACATCTTTTTAATTATAACTCTACGGGACAGGCCATAGTGGAGTGAGAAAATTTTACATTAAAATCTGCTTTGGATAAACATAAACAAACAGGAGGGATTCCTATAGGTCTCCCTGGTAAACAGGAATGGTTGAATAAAGTTCTGTTTACTCTGAATCATCTTAATATCACAGATTTATCAACTCCAGTAGATAATCATTTTGGAAGTAGAATAAGTCATCCCCAGCCACAGGTAATGTATAGATTATTGCCTAATCCCGAATGGCATGGACCTGTTCCCTTATTGACGTGGGGATGGGGATATGCTGCTGTGCTTGCTCCTACAGGTCTGGTGTGGATCCCAGACCTGTAGGAGTGCTCAGTGTGTGAAACCGTGGAAGGATGGCGTGGCACCAAGGACTGAAAAACCCGATCCCGAACTTCTCACTCAGCCTGCAGAACCCTCAGCAGGATCAGGACCGACACCTCGTCAGACACATCAAGTGACCTGAGGGCAGATTAAGGCCCTCTCTGTTCAATCTACAAAATTGCTACAGGAAAACGACATGCCGCAGACACCAGAGAACTTTTTGGCATTTGCTTGTTTAAATGCTAATTCTGTAACTATTGTAATGTGTATTTTTTTTATGTGTATTTTTCCTCCTGGCATGGCTACAGTGACTTTGCAAGATGGAATTCCAGAGCAAGGACTTTGGGAACGAAATTCCTATATATGGGATGTGCAAAATATCTCTCGATTAGTAAACAAGACTGATTGTTGGATCTGCATGCACGTTCCCCCACATGCCAAAGGAGGGTTTTTAATACATGGGGCTCCCCCTGGGGTGCACCCGGAGGCTCCAGCTGGTCCAGAACGCGACCGCGTGGGGGATTATGGGGGCGACGAGGCGCTCCCATGTGACACTTCTCCTGCGCGAGCTGCACTGGCTCCCGGTGTCTTCCGGGTGCGCTTCAAGGTGTTGGTGACCATCTTTAAAGTGCTCCATGGCTTAGGGCCGGGGTATTTACAAGACCGCCTTCTGCCACCAATAGCCTCCCACCGGCCAGTACGCTCGCACAGAGTGGGCCTCCTCAGGGTGCCGTCCACCAGACAATGTCGGCTGGCGACCCCCAGGGGGAGAGCCTTCTCTGTGGCGGCACCCACCCTCTGGAACAACCTCCCCCCAGAGATACGTACAATAACAGACCTCCGGATTTTTCATCGGGCCCTGAAAACCTATTTATTTCAACTAGCTGGGCTGGCTTGAGTTAAACTTTAAATTGATTTTAAATTGGGTTGTTTTAATTTACGGCCAAAATATTTAATTATTTTAAATTGCTTTTAAATTTTGTATGTTCTGTTTTTTACTCTGGCTGTTCACCGCCCTGAGTCCTATTGGAGAAGGGCGGTATAGAAATGGAAACAAACAAACAAACAAACAAACAAACAAACAAATAAATAAATAAATAAATAATACATGCTATTCCTTTTAATGAAACCGGATGGAAACAATATCCTTGGATCCCCGGAATGCTACAAAAAGAAAATGTTAATTATACTATTTTAGCCATTGGTAGCAGGCTTCAAGAAGTAGTGGCATATTGTTGGGAATTCATCAACCATACTAGGAAGGCATCTGTTGATGTTGGAAAGTATCCCTATTGTAACACGACATTCGTTCTTAACACCACTATTGAGAGACATAATACCTTTTTGAATGCCACTATAATGGAACATCTTCATAATTTTACCTCTTATGGCTGTACATACCAATTAACTGGGTGTCCAGTAGGGGTAAGGGGAGGGCGTCTGACAAGTACGACCACCGGAGGTCTCTCTTTATGTAATTTGGTAAGATCAATGGTCAAACAATTAGCAGGGGGTGATAATCAAAAAACTAACACATTAGGTAATGTTTGGATGTTATGTGGTAGGCGAGCATATCAATGTATCCCTGCATGGTGGTCTGGTCATTGTACCTTGGGATATATTGCTCCCTCCGTAGTGATATCTCATCATCGACCTAAAGGATGGTTACAGAATCGTAGAAATATAGATGTTCAAAATCCCATTAATCATTACACTGAGACCATGTTAGCAAGGGGTATTATTCCTCCTTTAGGAGTAATGATGAATTATAGAGATTTACATATTTTATCAAATTGGACTACTGCTTTATTTAATGCTACTATCAAATCCTTAAAATTGATAAATGAAGAAATGTCACAAATTCGAGAGGTAGTTTTACAAAATCGTTATGCTTTAGATATTATTTTAGCAGCCAAGGGTGGTGTATGTGCTTTAATTCATTCACATTGTTGTATATATATCACTGATCATAAAGCAAATATTTCAGCCACAATTGAGCACATGGAAAACATGATTGCAGATAATCCAATTGGTTCCACTATTCCACAATCCCCGTGGGAATGGTTATGGTCTTGGCTCCCAGATTTTGGATGGGTGCAACAAATAGTGCCCATTGTTATTTTAGTTATCATTGCCTTAATTTGCTGCTGCTGCTGCGTGCAATGTTTGCCTGGTTTGTTAACGGTATTTCGTCCAAGAATTCGGCCCTCCATCTGAAGTTATGTATGCATACAGATTATTAAAAAATAAAGAATAAAATAAAAAGGAGGACATGCGGGGATGATTGCTTTCTCAGTGGCTGGCAAACCACGCTGAGGAATGCAATGTCAGCATAATGATCCTATCTCAGGAAGTGTGAGACATGAGATTTGGCACGTAGCAGATCACATTGTTTGCAGCAGGAAAGCATGAGCTGTCCACATGGATATCATGAGCTTTGTTTAGCCAATTGGGATAAGTGAATCTTTATCAATGAATCAGCTTCTGCCATGGAGACTGTGGATAACAATAAAAGGGAGCTCCCAGAAGCTGTTCGGTGTGCCTTCCCATTAACCTTCTTCCTGCCTATGCGTTTTTCTTCATCACAACAACACTTGATGTATAAGTCAGAATTAAATTATGGCAGTCCTCCCACAAAAGATCTATGGTATAGGGATGCCAGTTTTTCTTCTTTGTATCAGAGGTGGTATTCAGCCAGTTTGCACTAGTTTGGGAGAACTGGTAGGGGAAATTTGGCCTGGGTCACTGAACCGGTAGTGACCTCTGGATGGTTCCACCCCTGCCCAGTCGCCCGGTCACTGCTCGCTTACCCCGGTCACCTGGTTGCCCCTCACTTGCCCTGCACGCCTGGTCACCACTTGCTCACCCCACCCACCCACTTGATGCTTGCCCTGTCCAGTCACTCCTCACCTCCTATGCGGCACACTGGGTCCTCACTTGTGCACAGTCTGCTCTGTGCCTTGCCTTTCTAAGCTACCTTCCCAAATGGTACCTGCACCCCAATTGAGCAGCCTGATTTGCCTGCTCACAGGTAATCCTGCGAGTCTCGCTAGCCCCCCCTCCCCAGAGCTTGCTGTCCCCCACCATCCCTGGAGCTTTCTGGGCCCCCCACCATCGCTGGAACTTGCTCGGGGCTCCCCACCATCTCTGGAGCTTGCTGGGGGCCCCCAACCATCCCCAGAGCTCATCTGGCTGGCTTCACCCCTGGTGCGGCTCCATCCCAGGTGGCTGCAGCCTAGCTAGCTGCCCCCGCCCACCATCCCTGGGTTTGCTTGGCTGGCTAAGCTACCAGCACAGCTCCATCCCATGTGGCACTCTCCCTATCATGTGGCAGCCATGGCGCAACTCTCGGCCTCTGCCTTCCTTTGCTGATCTCCAATCCTCCTTGCTCAGCTAGACTAGACTGGCCCAGCCTTGGCCTTCTCCCATCCACTCTAGCAGCAGAAGTCTCGAGGCAGAGGTAAGCATGGCCAGGTGGGTGCCCCCTCAGGGAAGACAGCTGGGAAGGGAAAGCCTCCCATTTCTCTCACCCTCTGCCTCTTACCACTTCTTAAGGCCCGAGAAGTCTTGAGAACAGCCCTCCACAATGGAGCCCATTTTGGGGAGCGAAGGGGCTGTTCCACTTTCCATGTGCCTCCACTGGCCTGAGTGTCCTGCTCTTCAGATCCCAATGGGGTCAATGCCTGGTGGCATTCTGGGAGGGTGGGCAGATGTCCTGGGCTTGCACTGCAGTGGAGCAGCCGTCTCAGCTCCAGCATGGCATCTGCCCCGAGGGCCGCCTGCCGTCAGCCTTACCTTCACGGGCAGCTGCGCGCTGAATCAATTGGGATCTGAAGTGCATGGTATTCAGGCTGGCAGAGCAGTGTGGAAGATCTAGAAGGTAAGGCTGACACTGGCAATGGGGGAGGGAGACCCACGGTGCTCAGCCAAAGAGCTGCCTTGGGGGGACATGGCGAGGTTCGCTCCCCTTTTGGGCCTGTCCCACTCGGCTTCTGCAGGACCTTTGGGTGACTGTTGCCCACTTGCCTTCCCCTCTGCCCACATCCAGCCCATGACAGGGGACGCACCGCTCCTGGGCCATCCCGACCAGCGGGTGGGCGGGCAGCCCTCAGGAGAGACGCTGTGCTGGGGCCAAGACTGCTACTCCACTGCGATGTGCATGGGCAGCCGTGGGACATCCACCCGCCCTCCTGGAGCACTGCCACTGCTCACTTTGTTCCTTCTGTCACCTCCGCTGGGACCGAGACTGCTGCTTCACTGCAGTGCGCATGGGCAGTCCCAGGATATCTGCCCTCCCTCCTGGAGTACTGCCGCCGCTTGCTTTCTTCCTTCTGCTGCCGCCGCTGCTCTGGAACTCACCAGATCAGTTCGTCCAAGCCATGCTTTGCTTCCTGGGAAGGGCTCCATCATGTGCCCAGACCACGTGTGTGTGTATGTGTGTGTGTGTGTGTGTGTGTGTGTGTGTGTGTGTGAGAGAGAGAGAGAGTTCACATGAGAGAGAGAGTGAGAGAGAGTGTGTGAGAGAGATGGAGATGTGGCTTCTTGGGAGTGCATTTTGGAGAAGTATCAAGAGAAATGCTAAAAGGGCAATCATCTTGGGATTAAATTCCAAATGAAATTGGGTCTTCAGGGTAAGGAAACATGAAGAACTTTCAACTGCAGGTTTCTAAAAATCTTATTAAAATCTTATTAAAATGAATGTCTAGACACAGCTCTTTAACTCTTAGCTATTTTGCTCAGGAATAACAGAATTGAAAGGAACTTTGGAGGTCCTCTAGTCCAACTCCCTGCTCAGGCAGGAAAACTGAGGATGCCAAAATCTGAGTAGAGGTCCTGGGAAAGGTGTCAGAATAACAGAATAACACTTAGAAGGGACCTTGCGGGGGAATCCTATACCATTTCAGAGAAATTGCTGTCCAGTGTTTTCTTAAAAACTTCCAGTGATTGAGCACCCAGAACTTCTGGAGACAAGCAGTTCCACTGATTAATTGTTGTCACTTCTCCTTAGTTTTAGGTTGCTTCTCTCTTTGTTCAGTTTCTATCCATTGCTTCTTGTTTTGCCTTCTGGTGCTTTGGAAAATACATTGCCCCCCTTTTTTCTGGTAGCCCCTTAAAAGCCTGTTGCCTATCACACTACTGGGCAAAGGATGTGAGCCATTTCCTCCTTTCAGTGGTCCATGAAAGTATGTAGATAATAAAGTCAAAAAAAGATGAACAACATTTTTACAGAACTATAGTTACGTTGAGGCTGGGTGTGACAAGGAATGGCTGGGAGGGGAGGGGCCAGGTGAGGCACTCCTTGACGTGAGTGACATTGAGTTGGCCACGCCAACCCAGTCACATGAGCAGCAAGCCACTCTCACCCAGTCACATGACCACCAAGCCACGCCCACTCAGTCAATGACCACCAAGCCATGCCCACCAAACAAGCCACACTCACAGAACTAGTAGTAAAAATTTTTGAATCCCACCACTGTTTTATATGTATGTTCCAAGATTTTCTTGTCATGCTGAGAGAGAAAAGAAATTTGTATAGAATATATCCTCTAAGTAATTTGCCTTGAATTATAATTTATTAAACTTTAACTGTTTTTAAAAAGAAATAAATCAATTGTCAAGCCCAGCCATGGCTTGACACATGATCCCTAAGGGGGAACGAAACACAGGATGCCAGCACAAATCTCCTCAAGGACCGATGACTACTGAGAGGGGGGGCTGGGCACCGGGTGTTCAGGCTGCACAGAAGTGGTGGTGATAATAATGATTCATGGGGCAAGCGGGTGGGCAAGCAGGGAACGATGATGGATCGGTGTCCTCCTAGCTGCGGTTTCTTGCATCAGCAGATGATGTGGCAGCGTGGCGAGAAGTCTTGGAATTCACTGATCTTCCAATCAGCTGAGACGCGCTGCCGAGGGTGGGGTGAGGGGCAGTGCAGCATGTTCAAAGTTCATACTTAGGGTTGCCAGGTGTCCACTATTTGAGCGGACAGTCCACTTTTTTCACATTATGTTCACTATTTTTTTTTCACAAAATAGAGGACATTTTTTTTATTCAAAAGCTTTATGATGAAATGGTACATAATCTAAAACTGTACAATCTAAGAGAATAAGGATAGGAGAATCACGTTTTGTCTTTTTTTTTCATAAGTTAGAATGAGACAAAGATCGAATGCTCATTGCAATAATCACATTTTACACAACAGCGCAAAAAATGCATTAAAGC
Source organism: Pituophis catenifer annectens (assembly GCF_029215685.1). Lineage (NCBI taxonomy): Eukaryota > Metazoa > Chordata > Lepidosauria > Squamata > Colubridae > Pituophis > Pituophis catenifer. Next base: position 55,819,546 of record NW_027256884.1, on the reverse strand, counting down.
AGTTATCTTTTGATATCGAAAATGTAGTGCTGAAGGTTTTTGCCGAATTTTTGAATTCTCTGAAGAAACGAGAAGAGTTGAAATCATTTTTTGAGTTTTGCGAGTCAGAATTCCATGAAGTTTTGCACCATGTTCCAACACATTGGTTAAATTTGTTTAAAGCGGTCGAAAGACTTCTTTTAAACTGGATACCTCTAAAATCGTATTTTATTTCTCTTGGATCTGATGAGTGCCATAAGGTTATCTGGAACCTTATTTCGGATCAGGAAAATGAACTCGCAAAGGATGATGAACCAACAATTTCAGAATTGTATTTATATTTCATGCACTTCTTCATGTCAATAATGCAAGACACCCTACTGAAGCTGGAAAGCAAGAAAATTCTTGCATGTGATCTTCACATTATCATGTGTAAGCTGTGTGATTCTTTGCAAAAAAAATACAATGAGCAGTTTTTTGGAATGAAAGTTTTATTTGCCTTACGAAAAAAAACATTTGCCTGAGAATGCCATGCAAAAGTTCAAGAAAGAAGCCATCAACGTGTATCAAAGAGCCATTGCGTACCTAGAAAAGTGGTATAATTTCACCGATTCAGTATATGAGACGTTAAATTGTTTCAATCTAATTGATCGCAATAATCCTCCAATTTTAGAAGAAATGACGAACAGCTGGTTATTATCACCATGGCGAGAAGAACTTCCACCCAATACTCTCTTCGATGAAATTTCTGCCTTAGAAGAAGTTTATGTTCATCTGCAGGGCGATTCATCCCTTGATAAGTGGACGTACTTTTTCAAGAAAGAGCCAGCTCTGAGTTTACTGAAACTGTTCCAGTATTGTGCATCAATTCCGGTATCAAATGCAAACGTTGAACGAATTTTCAGCGTCATGGGAAATTTGTGGACTGACGAATGTAACCGACTGCTTGTATCAGTTTGAAGTGAACTTTGTATATTTTTAAATATTTCACAACGTTGTACTGAAATTAAAGAATTATTCCTTAAACACAAAGAATTGATCAAAGCTGCGCAGTCAAATAAAAAATACACACGACAGCAAAGTAAAATGTAATTTAATATTTTACATATTATTATAATATATTTGATGTTTTGAATTTTAAGTAAAGTTTTGAAGTGATTATTTTAATACGTGTTAAAATGTTTGTAAGAAAATATATAATTTAATTGTAATTTTTTTTTTACTACTTAAACCCCCCACCCCCCGCTTGTCCGCTATTTTTTGGAAGCAGACCTGGCAACCCTATTCGTACTCGAGTTTGACTGAGACTCGTTTGTAGCAGAATAAAAGAACATTGGTGAGGCAGAACAGTCTTGGTTTGGTGATTCATTGTTTGCTCGCACAAGCATGGCTTAACAAGCCGAGAGAAAGTCGGCGCTCCTCTTTACACTCAAGCTTCCTGTTCTTTGGCCATGAGTACGGGGCATGGCTGGGGGCACTTCTATGTCTGTACCGGAGCCCAAGTTGGGTGAAGGGGAAGAGGAGGCGGTGGAGACAGTGGCTGCCAAGGACAGTGAAACCAGGGTTGTGTGACCCAAAGAGCAGAAAGCCCGGACTGAGGACTGTCAGGTGGAGAGTCAGGAGGAGGTGGATAAGGGGCTGACACAGTCCTCTTAAGGCCATTGGTGGCACAGTTCTGCTCTAACCGGGCTTGGGTAGCCTCGAGGAAAAAACCCATTGGGGGAGCACCGTCCCAGGGCTGGAGGGAGAGATGGTGGACTGAAGAAGATAAGCAGGAATGGGGTTACTCCACAGGTCCTGGGGCTACCACAATGGAGGTGCTCAGAGAAAGATTTGGGAAGGCCAGCTTCTGAGACGCGCCTTCCTGGCAACCCTGGGCGACGGGCTTGGAACCTTCAAACACCTAGCGATGGAGTGGAGGTTCTAGTTCTGAGTCCCGATTCCACTTTACTAGCCCCAAACTTCAGATAGAGCAGGATCCCAGATGGTTCAGAGGCACAGAGCAGCACACTGTTGGGGCCCCAGTTCCATACTTTGGGGAGGCAGGACACAGGATGGGTCAGGGGCCAAGTATGGATTTTGAGCAGCCTACCAATAGGGCTCCACCCTTGAGGAAGCAGTTGGGACCTCCCCAGGTGGCTGGTAGCAGCACAGACACTGCCAGGAGACACGAGCAGGCGCCGTTATGGCCCACTGGACTATGGCCTCAGTAACCACCATTCTGGGGCCCACCACCCACCCAAGCTTCATTTGATGGGAGCCCCGATCTGGTAGTACTGTTTTTGAGCCAGTTTATAAGCCACTTCGACCTCTATGGACGTTTCTACCCATCCCAGTGGGCAATGGTGGTGGCTGTCACAACACTGTTGATGGGAGAGGCAGTGGATTGGATGGCCGATCTCCACAGTGACCATGTGTGAGAATTAGCGAATGTAGGCACGTTCCTGGAGGCTCTCGGGGAGGTTCGAGAATGAATCCAGAGCCAGGTCAGCTGAAGGGGAGATCGTGGCAATTAAATAGCAGGGTCAGCCCACGAAAGAATATGTAAGGCAGTTTAGGAAGATCGCTGGGTGGCTGAGGACCTGGCCTGAGCACTTACTTGTTCATCAATTTCACATGGGATCTATGGCTGGTGTGTGTTTATAGGGGATTGCCTCCACGCCTGACTGATTGGTTCAAGGCTGCAGTGGATATGGATGTAGGATTATGAGAGTTCAGGACACAGGGTGAGGGCAGTCTGAATTACCCACGACAGACCATGGACAAAGCACCACCCAGTAGGGAGGCAGCAACACCAATAACCATACCAGGAGCAGCGGATTCGGTTCATAGGCCACTTTTCCGGTGTTTTCACTGCAACCAGGTGGGCCATCGAGTGGCTGACTGCCCATTGCCAACACCTAAGACCCTAGAACTGCAGACCCCCACCACTGGAGAAAAAACCCAGGAGCGACCTCGGCCGACTTCAGAATGAACAAGGCTAGTGTTGCAGACCATACCCATGAAAACCACCGCTCTGGGGGAAGGACATTGGTATCCCATCTGTGGAGGGCGGTGGACAATTGCTGGTAGTCACAGGTGATAGTGATGAGGAGGATTTGAACAACCCAATGGTAAGCAGGTCCATTCGCCCATTTGTGATCCCGGTGACGATCCAGAACACCTGCACAGCATTTGGAACCAAGCAGAGTGCTCTAATCGATTCAGGATGCACGCGGTGCTTGATATGTTGGTCTGTGGTGGATGGGTTAGCTGTGCATGTCAGGAAGTTACAGACACCCATTAAGTTCAAACAAATGGATGGTTCGATGCTTGGGGAAGTACTGGCTACCTATGTCACTGAGCCCGTCAGATTAGAGATCGGAAATCACTGGGAGTATATAAGGTTCACAGTTGTAGATAAGGTGATCGAGCCCTTTATATTGGGATTGACATGGTTGGATAAATGGCAATCCACCATATGGTGGGAAGATGGGTTCCGGAAACTCAGACTAGCGCTTGGCCCCGAACCACCCAAGGACCAGGTGGAAGGACTGGGGGGGTGGGACATCATGGGAAGACAGAGACTGATTGGGTGTGTGTGTTCCGGATATATACAGGGATTCGGCAGATGTTTTTAGCGAGGAGGAGTGTGAAGTTTTACCTCCACACCGTTCAACCGATTGCGCCATAGAACTAATAGCAGGGGCTAAACTGCTAAACCCCCACATGTATTCAATGACTGCGGCATCTCTCTTCTTAGTGTTGAAGGGAAGCTGCTTGCCCATGTCGTACTGAAGAGACTCCAGGTGCTTGCAGAGAGAGTCTATCCAGAATCACAGTGTGGATTTCGAGCCAACAGGTCCACTACTGACATGGTATTTTCCCTTAGACAGCTGCAGGAGAAATGCAGGGAACAAAGACAGCCACTTTTCGTAGCCTTCATAGATTTTACGAAGGCTTTTGACTTGGTTAGCAGGGATGGCCTTTATAAAATTCTCCCCAAGATTGGATGTCCACCTTAGCTCCTCAACATCATCAGGTCCTTTCATGAGGAAATGAAGAGCACTGTAGTTTTTGATGGCTTAACATCAGATTCCTTTGATATTCAAAGTGGAGTGAAGCAGGGCTGTGTCCTCATGCCAACTTTATTCAGGATCTTTTTTGCTGTCATGCTGAAACTTGCTTTTGGAACTGCAACGGAGGGTATTTACCTCTGGATCAGATCAGATAGAAAACTCTTTAGTCTCTCTAGATTGAAAGCAAAGTCTAAAGTCCAGCTGAAATGCTTATGGAATTTCCTCTTCACTGACAATGCTGCCATCACTGCTCACTCTGCTGAAGATCTTCAACAATTTATGGACAGTTTTAGCAAGGCCTGCCAAGACTTTGGACTAACAATCAGCCTGAAAAAAACACAAGTCATGGGTCAGGACATGGATTCACCTCCCTGTATTACAATCTTTGCACAAGAACTGGAGGTCATCCATGACTTTGTGTACCCCTCTTCAACTATCTCTGACACTCTCTCTTTAGATACTGAGCTGAATAAACATATTGGTAAAGTGGCCACCACAGTTTCCAGACTTACAAAGAGAGTATGGCTTAATAAGAAGCTGACGGAACATACAAAGATCCAGTTCTATAGAGCCTGCAGTTCTTGTACTGCAGTGGGTCTTGGACCCTTTACGCATGGCAGAAGAGAAAATTGAACACCTTTCATATGCGCTGTCTCCGACCTATTCTTGGCATCACCTGGCAGGACAAAGTTCCAAATAGCGCAGTCTCGGAACCTGCTGGAATTTCTAGCATGTATACACTATTGAAACAGTTACATCTACGCTGGCTTGGGCATGTCGTAAGAATGGCTGATGGTCAGATTCTGAAAGATCTCCTGTATGGAGAATTAGTGCAGGGAAAGCACCTTGGAGGGAGACCACAGCTGCGATATAAGGATATCTGCAAGAGGGACCTAAAGGCCCTGGGAATGGACATTAACAATTGGGAAACCTTGACCTCCAATCATTCAGCTTGGAGGCTAAAGATGCAGCATGGCCTTCTCCAATTCGAAGAGACACTTGTTTGGCAGGCTGAGGCAAAAAGGCCAATGAAAACTGGTGGCTGGGTAGGGGACAGAATATATCTGCCCTCAGTGTGGAAGGGATTGCCACTCTCTTAATTGGACTTTTTAGTCACACTAGATGCTGTTTTAGGACCTCTTTCCAGAGCACGATACCATAGTTTTTTGAGACTGAAGGATGCCAATGTGTCCAATTCAATGACCCTGAAAGAACTCGAGGAATTGAGATGGTACATTGATAAAAACCTAGCCAGGGGGTTCATCCAGTCCAGCAGGTCCCACATGGCGGCACCAGTCCTGTTCAGGGAAAGAAAAGACAATGGCTTACGCTTATGAGTAGACTTCTGTGACCTCAATGCAGTATGCGTAGAGCATTTATATCCTTTACCGCTGATGAAGGATTTATTGTCCACCCTAGCAACTGGCAAGATCTTTACGAAACTGGATCTAAGAGTGTTCTGCTCCAGCTCTGGATTCCCAAGGATTGTGACACACACCAACGGTCCTTATCAAAGTTATAATGTACCAAGAATAAACAAAGTCCAGCAAAGGTTGGCAACCAGCCCAGAAAACAAGATATGATAAGACACTCACTCTCCAAAATGCTTTGTAATAATTACACGTTGTTTCCAGCAAGGAATTACTAACTGTGTGTGATTTAAATAGGCTAAGGGGATGGCCAATTATCCTCAAACCTTACTCTTGAGGAGACCTCCTCCTCCTGAGTAGCCACTCCTGCCTTTTGGCAGCCCTGCGTGCTCGAGCATTGAGGAGAGGCTCCTCCACTTCACTCTCTCCACTTGAAGGAGCCTCTGGAGGTTCTGAAGGCCCTGGCTGAGTCTCTGCCTCTGGCACCACATCCTCTTCAGACTCCTCGCTATCCGACGTGAGCGCCGGCTGTGCCGGCTGTTAGCGCGACCCCACCCCAGCCTCCTCGTTGTCGGGATCAGCCATGATCCATGCAGGCCACTGGCGGCCCACAACAAAGAGAGGCTTATTATAAAGAGAGGTGTGTATCCGACCAGGGGGTGAGTGGAAAACAACTTTTCCCTGGGGAGTTACCAGTTTCAAGTAATGCTGTTTGGGTTACAGGTGCCCCTGTAACCTGTTTTTATGCATTACCTGTTTTTATGCAGGTAATAAACGAAGTTCTGCATGAACATCTCTATCAGGGGTCCTTGTATACCTGAGATGATATCTTGATATACACTAAAATGATGGAGGAACACACCCAGTTAGTCCACCAAGTCTTAGAGAAACTTCTGGCTGCCAAGTTGTTTATAAAGTTGTCTAAATGTCAGTTTCATCAAACAGAAATAGACTATTTAGGATACCGTAAGTTTATTGTCCACCCTATAGGAGAGGGGATGGAGATGGATCTCAAAAAGGTGAAGGCAGTGATCGAGTGGCAGGCCCCAAAAACGAGGAAACAGTTAGAGTTTCCTCGGATTTGCAAATTTTTATAGGCAATTTATCCCATCATTTGCTCAGGTGGCATTGCCCTTAACAGATCTTCTACATACAAAACCCAACATGACAAAGCCACGACCGGGACAGGTAATTGCATGGACACCTGAGTGTCAAAAAGCATTTGAGAGGCTGAAAGGAATGTTCGCATGCAAACCAGTATTAAAACACCCCGGCCCAACACGGCCTTTTGTCATACAAGCCAACACAAGTGATGTGACTGTAGAAGCTGTCCCACTTCAAAGAAACAATCAGGGGAGGCTGCAATCCTCAAGGAAGCTTACGGCCACAGAGAGAGGGTGGGCTATTTGGGAGAAGGAGGCATTTGTGGTGAGATGGGCTCTCCTTACATGGCGACACCTGCTTGAGGGGGCAGGAACTCCATTTGAAGTGTGGACTGACCATAAGAACCTGGAGGCCTTGCAAACCCCCAGAAAACTGTCCCCCAAGCAGGTCCGCTGAGCACATACTTCCAGAGGTTCAATTTCAACCTGAAGTACATGCCTGCCAGAAGGAACTTCCTGGTGAACATGCTATCATGCATGCCACAATACAACAGCAAGAAGGAGGAGGTGGTACAGGCAATGATACCTTCCAGACAGTCAGTGGGACAGATAGAGCATACCGAGACAGTAAACCCCTGGTACAACAACTTGCAGAGAATGCTGCCAACGGACACCTGGTTAGCAGAAAATAGGTCCCTACTGACACATAGGGATGGTCTTGTGTGGAAAGGAGATAAATTGTATGTTCTGAAAGACCCCAGGCTCGTGATATTATGTAGATGCCATGATGTCAAACCTGCCGGTCACTTTGGATTTCTTCAGACTTTACATCTTGCACGACATCAGTTCTGGTGGCCATGAATGCGCAGAGACATCGAGGAATACACAAGAAGTTGTCAGGTTTGTGCTACAACTAAGCCATGCCCAGGAAAGCCCCTTGGTCTGTTACAGTCTGTAGCCAACCCCGGGAGGCTGTGGGATGAAATCGCTATGGATTTCATTGTTGACCTCCTGGAAAGCAATGTCAACACGGTAATATGGACTGTGATAGATCTCTTTTCAAAATAAGCACATTTCATACCATGTAAGTGTCTCCCTTCAGCTTGGAGGTTGGCAAGAATGTTCATACAAAACATCTATTGCCTACACGGTGTGCCCCATAGAATCATATTGGATAGGGGAGTACAGTACACTGCACGATTTTGGCGAAACTTCGTTCATCTCATTGGATCATCTCAGGGGTTGAGCTCAGCCTTCCATCCTAGCACTAATGGTATGGTCGAGAGGACTAACGCTATGGTGGAACGCTACCTGCAAAGCTATGTGTCATATCAGCAATTGGATTTGTCCAATCTCATACTGTTCGCTGAGGTAGTGTACAATAGCACTGTACATCATGGTACCGGTTTCACTCTTTTCCAAATAGTGATGGAGAAGGAGTTCTCTGCCATACCAGAACTCAAAGCCCAGGTCCCAGGTCAGATGTTTCCTACCAGATGGTCTGATTAAATCTGAGAGGTCTGGCCTCATGTGGAGCAGGCCTTGAAGAAGGCTACTGAAGAATATAAACAACAAGCTGATAAGAGGAGGGCAGAGACCAAGCCCTTTCAAGTGGGGGACTGAGTGTATTTATCCACCAAATATATTAACTTGAAGCTCCCTTGTAAGAAACTGGGTCCTAAATACCTTGGATCATTCACGGTGACCAAAGTTATCAACCCTGTGACTGTTGTTCTGAAACTCCCTCCCATCTTAGGGAAAATACATCCTGTTTTCCATAGCAGTCTACTCAAGCCTGTAGAGAAGACAGTGTCTGTAGAACCCCCTGGCCCCATAACCGGGGATCAGTATGAAATAGATGAGGTTCTTGACTCCAAAGTGTCCAGAGGGAGAGTAAAGTATCTGGTGAGGTGGAAAGGGTATCCATATGAGGAGGTCTCTTGGGTTGACATAAATGACATCAGTGCCACATGATTATTACAACGGTTCCACAAGAAGTACCCACATAAGCTGAAGGGGCCCCCATGATGGGTAACATTAATGTTTTGTTTATTCATTGCAGGTAAACTCCTGGTGGGGGGTGGCGCCTGTCAAGCCCAGCCACAGCTCAACACATGATCTCTAAGGGGGGATGAAACGTGGGACACCAGCACAAACCTCCTAAGGACTGATGACTACTGAGTGGGGGGGCTGGGCACTGGGTGTTCAGGCTGCACAGAGGTGGTGGTGGGTCAAGTGGGTGGGCAAGCAGGGAATGATGATGGATTGGTGTCCTCCTAGCCACAATTACTTGCATTGGCGGATGACGTGGCAGCGTGACGAGAAGTCTTGGAATTTGCTAATCTTCCAATCAGCTGAGACATGCTGCCGAGGGTGGGGTGCGGGGTGGCACGGCATGTTCAAAAGGTGCTGAGAGGCAGAAGCTCTCAGCACAGACTTTTTACATCTCGTACTCGACTTTGACTGAGACCTGTTTGTAGCAGAATAAAAGATCACTGGTGAGGCAGAACAGTCTTGGTTTGGTGATTCATCATTTGCTCGCACAAGCGTGGCTTAGCAAGCTGAGATCAATTCTGCTTTTTGATTTCAGATAATAAAAGAAATAGCCCTTAAGAACCACTTTAAGAAGTGTATAATATGTCAAAGAACAAGTTGCTTTTCCCCATAAATCAATTGTATTATCAAGAATAAAAACAATATGCACTCACATAAATGGATTTAATTTTTTCCCATTAAGTGCCATGAAGCAGATAAAGTATTACTTAAAACTAGCCGAAGGGGAAAATAATTATGCAACTAACCAGCTGCAAAAAAATCCCATTATTTTTAACAAAGAATGTTTAAAAAACCCTCTCTATTAATATTACTAACTATAGTTCTAGCTTTATAGCATTTTTAAATAATGTTTGCTGTTTAGGTTTTAAAAAGAATTACAGTTCATTTGCTGCATTATATAGTATTTAATCAAAAAATAAAAAAGATGTTCATAGTATTTGAATAACAGAAAACAACTCACTTTATTTTATTTTTTTAAAAAAGGTAATTTACTTAGTATAGTAGCATATGGGAAAAGTCAAAGGAGTGTGGATTTATTGAGCTGCACGATATCAGCTTGAGTTACTATGCTGAAAATAGCAAAGATGGCCAGACAAAAGTGCATATAATTAAATAAATAAAAAAAGAAACATACCATGATTTTAGATGTTAGCAGGTTCCCTTAAGCTTTCTAAAATAAATGACTTGTTATTGTAATCAAAAGCAAATTCATGAAATATCTTAGATTGATGTGAATTATTTTAACCATTTAGTTGTGTCCAACTCTTAGTGGTTTTATAGGCAAGTGCTCTCCATGCTATCCTGTCAAGCACAGCTTCTTTGCTGGAAGTTCATCTTTGTTTCAATTTTGATGTTATGAAGCCAGTGTATTCTTTGTTTGCCCCTTCTTGTTCCACCAGACATTCCTAGCATCATTGACTTCTCCAATGAATTTGAACATATGACATGGCCAGAGTAAATCAGTCATAGTCTTGTGATTTTGGCTCCTAATGATGTGTCTGGTTTTATACAACTCAGCACCTCTCTGGCTGTCCATAATATAAACAATATTTTTATTATTTATTTATTAGTCCAATTTATATGCCACCCTTTTCTGTAGACTCAGGGCGGCTTACAATGCATTATAGCAATAGCCTGCATACTTTTTTGTATATACCTGCTTATTAGGGCTTTCAGCCCCCCCTAAGCGGTGTTGTTCTATACAAAGTTGGCTTATTGCCCCCACAGTCCAGGTCCTCAATTTACCTACCTCGAAAGGATGGAAGGCTGAGTCAACCTTGAGCCTGGTGAAATTCAAACTTGCACTAATTGCAGGCAGCTGGCAACTAAATGCTAGCACTTAACAGCACTTTAGTCCGCTGCACCACTGAGGCTCATTTTGTGTATATTGTACACACAATAATTTATGGCAGCACTACAGTTTCAAGGTATCTATTCTTCTTTGCATGTATCATTATAGGAAAGATTATTGCTCTAACTAGTCAACTTTTTGTATTTATATCAATATCTCTGCTTTTCCAGATCTTATTCATGTTAACAATTGCAGTGTGGCCTAATGTTATCCTGTGTTTGATTTCAGGAGTAGAACTGCTATTGTGAACAATTTTTGATCCAAGATGATAAATTCTTGAACTAATTCAATTTCCTCTTGTTGATTTTAAACAGCTAATGTCCATCTGCAATTGTTGTCAGTATCTTTCTTTTCCTGATGTTAAGACTCAATCCTACTTTTTCACTTTCAGCCTTGATTATCCAGAACATTTCCCCCCCAGATCTTCCTTATTTTCAGTCAATAGTGTATTATCTGCGTACCTCAAATTATGTATGGTTCTTTCCCCAAATCTTCACTCCAATATCAGGCAGTCCCAGATCTGATTTTTGAATGAATCAGTTAATTGGGTACACAGGATTTGTAATATCTTGTATCATATGGGCTACATGTGAGGATTCTTTATTTGCCTAACACCCGGATAAACCTAACTAATCATTTCTGTTTTCTTCCTCACCCTCTTTTCTTGTCTCTTCCAGGTGGCGTTCTCTTTCTCTTGGGGGGTGGGCAGCATGTCAGGTCCCCATAGATCCCTATCGGAATGCTGCCATTCCTGCGGGGAGGGCCTGGATGCCAGTTTACAATCTTTCCTTGTCTCTGGTCTTTCTTTTACTTTGATGTACCTTCCTGGGAATGGGAGTGGGGAGGGAATAGCCTGTTTTGTCTCAACACCAAGGGAATGAGCATCTGTTTTGTCTCAGCTCCAAGGGAATGAGCAAACCATGCCTGAGAACAACTTCTTATCACCGTCTCAGCTTGAGGTTCTCACAACAATTTCGTACCTGTAGATTGGCTTGCCTTCGGACTAGACAGAAGGGAGGGGTTTCTATAACTCAACAGTTTTGAGCAAAAATTTCAGATGCTGCCTTGCTTTTCTTGCTATCACTATCTCCCAATAAAATTTCCTTTTGAAATGATGCTGGTTTCAAGAGTTCTGCTTTCTTGAGGAGAGAGAGTTGCTGCACCACAGCAACCAGGCAACTCTGCATGCAGACCAAGATAAGAAAATTGGAGTAGATAGGAGCGGCACTCTTAAAACCTAGTGAAGAAAGAGCCAGTCTTTAAGATCAGCCTGGAGCGCTGGTGGCTGCGAGAGTGGGAAGCGAAAAGTTAAAAATGACAGCTTCATACCAGAAATGTGAGGAATCCCAGAAAGAGGTGAGGAAGTTTTGGCAAGAGGCTGCATGAAATTAGTAAGGCAAAAATGAGGAAAGACACAAAGTGTCAAGAAGGCGGCCACTAAAAGAGAGCAAAGCCGAGAATTGGGAAACAGTGTGGATTAAGAAAAGCGTGAAGAAGGGGACAGTCCAAATAGAGGAGTTGATAAAATAGAAAAGATTAAGAACAGATTAAAGAGATTGTGAATGGGAGAGTAGACGGAAGATGGCATTGGGGATGTAATGATTGAATGAAAAATGGTGACTGAAGGATTTTGAGAAATGGACATAGAGGATTATAAAAATGTGAAGGGATAATTGGACAATGGAGAACTTAGCATTAATTAATGGAACTGAATTTCGAGGAAGGAAAAGATAACTACAATTAATAAATCACAAAGAAGGGGATGGTATTTATTGAATATTTTGGAGACATTGAATTTATTGGAAAGAAGACAAGAAGAGGTGCCATCTGGTGGAGTTGTGGATATATTGAAGGCAACGAAAATCTGGAGAGAAGGCTGATGTAAGATTGCAACAGATAGGCACAAGTGGACAATAAGTGACAAGAAGGATAGATATTGATTTAAATGAAATGGTTTGAATGAATTGAATTAAGGTATAGAGATATAACTGAATAAGTAAACTGATGGAAAATAATATTGTATTGTAAAGAAATATACTTATTTAAATAAGAGTGATAACAGACATTTAGAAAATTGTATATTTATAAGTATTGTGATTAGAGTTATAAAAGTGATAAGAATATTATAAAATATAGTATATAAGTGTGAGAAAGAAAACAGGAAAATATTGCTGTTAAAGTATAGTAAAGGCAAACCTCAGCTTGAACTCAAATCCTAAAACTGGTATATTGATATATGTTAACGTGGAAAAATATTGTACAGGCAATAAAGATGTCAAGCACAGTGACAACAACTAAAACAGGCAAAAAAGCAGCCACAAACATTACACCAACAGACTCTCCCACAAGCCAAAGATCGATAGTGACCACGATAGGGAAAGAAAAAACAGAACAGGCAATGAGCTCACAAAGTATGCAGATAGCATTACAATTGATACAGGAAACAATGATGAAGACCCAGGAGGCTATAGCAGATAACCACAAGGAGACGAGAGTACACCACAAAGAAATTAAAGATGAAATTGGGGAAATGAAAAGTGAGATAAAAAACATGAATGATAAGATAAGGAACATAAAACAAACAATGGTAGAAAATGAACAGAGAATTCAAAAAGTGGAAACAAAAATTGAATGGAAATGTGGGAACAGAAATCTATGCAAATAAATAGAGAGCTGGCCGAATCTATCGTATTTTTGGAAATGGCGAAAGAGTCTTATTGTCACTGCGTTCTTTTATTTACCAGCTGAGCTCTCATTTCTGGACTATCAGACTTTCTGTAGCTTGCCAAGAATTGTTATCAGTAAGCTAAACTGCGCATGTCCACCCCACATTCCTTCACTCTCTTTCCTTTGTTCTCTTGCCAGAAGTCCGGCTGCTGAGAAGCAGCTGGCATGAACTATTTCAAAATGTAACTAATTAGATCAGTAAGATGTTTTATTTTCTTTATAACAAATAAATGAGTTTTCTTAGAATATATCTTCGGGTTTTGTTTTCTTAAAGTATACTTGAAAGGAAAGGTCTCCATCCACCCCTCGTAATCAGGTGCGATTATCCCACATTCAGAATGGGATTAATCAACGCCCTGACATCTGGTAGCAGAGGGCAGTCAAAATTTATGGCTTTCTCCTTGTTTGTTACTTTTGATGATAAGCGCATAGGCAATTAGTTTTTAGCTACTGAGGTATGCTAATTATTTTTGCTAAGATGTCGAAACAGAAGAAAAAGGGCAAAATGAAGCCCAGACCTTTATCCTCTTCGGATGAAGAGCAGGAGATAGAAAGACCCTCAAGATTTCAGCCCCTTGCTACAGCCGCACACCTGGAACTAGAAGCCGTGGGAGAAGTAACAGATGAAATGCTCTTAAAAAGGCATCAGGTAAGATGAGAGAGAAACTGCTTTTGAAGATAACGTGCTACAACTGAGCTCAGTAGCGTCTCCTTCTGAATATGCATGCTCTCAAACAGTCCTCCCAGAGCCTTCTGATTTTGTAACGCTTGGTGCAAGGCCAAAGTTTTTACAAACGGCTGAGCATTTTCACCCCCAAGCAGAGAGAGAAATAATTCATTATTCTCCTCGCACCCTTGAGCTCACCCTGGATGAGCTGGCTATGAAAGCCTATCGTGACCGTATAAAATTCTATGAACAGGAGCTATCCCAGGCAAAAATGGCTATATCTATGCTTGAGCAAGATAAGGGAGAATCTCGTGACTTCAAATTCTCTAAAAGTGCCATTTTGGCTTCTTCTTCAGAGCCAAAGACACACCCCCTGGTGGATTTTGTGTCAGGCCAATCAGAACAGAGAGCTGTGCATATGTCACATTTGTACTCTAAAGTTCCAAGTGCCACGTATGCAGAGAGATTAGCTGAGCTGCCCGAAACAAAAGGTGCAGCACCCTCTGCTGGCGAAAGTAATTTACTAGAGAAAGCTGAAAGGCAACGTAGTCTACATGAACATTTTGAATTATTACAGCAGACCCTGGCACACCTGTCTCTAACTCATTCAGAGATTCAGGCTGCAATCCCACAAGTGTCTCCACAGGCCCAAACTCAAGCACCCCCTGGTGGTGCTGGTGTCCTTTTAGATGGAACACAACAAAGCTTAATGCAGCAAAGGCAAACGACTGCATCTCCAGCAGGTCATGCTAATATTGCAGCTCAAGCACAGATGGCAGCTGGAACACAGCAGGTTCCAGTGCAACAGCCACAGCAGCCACAAATGCATGCACACATGCCTCCAGCTGTACAACCACGGCCAGCTCCTGGTCCACCTCCAGCGCAACAAGTGCCTTTACTTCCACAGCCAGCACCTCAAATGCACATTCCTCAACAGGCATTTTCTGTTGCTCCACTAGCTGGTGAGTCAAAATTAAAGATGTCAGGACAGAATTATAAGGCCTGGGTCAGTGAGATTGGATTGCTACTTCATAGAGAAGGCACTCACTGTATGGTTTTTAACCCCCCTGCTCAGCCTTGGTCCCCTGCGATAAGAGACTTAGAGATTAAAGCTTGCACAACATTATTAATGTCCATGGATACTGAACTGCAGGTTACATTTTCGCCTGATACAACAGCCCAACAAATTTGGGTCCAATTGGAAAATTGCTACAGGCCTGTTTCAATTGAATCTTCATGTTTGCTCATGTCTCAATTCCATGGTTCGAGATTGAAACCTGGTGAACAAATTGGAGGACATTTGACCAAACTGAAAGGACTGAGAAGAGAATTGAGAGAAAGAGGCTATAACATTGATGATATTCAAATGATCAGCATTATTATTAACTCTTTGAATTATGAATGGAAAGATGCCATTACAAAGATTAACCAAGCCCCTATTGCTCAACGCACAGTGGACAATGTATGCAGGCTTTTAATTGAAGAAGAAGCACTCATATTAGCCATGCCACACTTGAGAGGACACCCGCATCAAGAGCTCCAGCTAGGCACCCCTTCCGAGGAAGGACCTATGCTCCAAGGATGCCAAGATGCTACATCTGTGATCGTGTGGGACATGCCACCTGGGATTGTCCCCAACGAGTTCCAGCTCCCGTCACATACCAGCCCAGAGGAACAGACTCCAGAGGCAGAGGCAGAGGTGGAAGACAAGGTCATCGTGGTCCCCGGCGTGATCCACAAGCTCCACTCGCCACATTGGCTTTAACCAATGATCCACAACCTCCACCATAGTACGACAGTCGACTCCTGTGGACTTTGGACAGTGGTGCAGCATTGTATGTTACCTACAGAAAGGAACTTTTCACAGAGATGCATGAGCCTGAACCTGAACTATGTGAATTTTATTCTTTTTCAAATCATCCTTGTCAGGTCAAAGGAAAAGGAACTGTTTATGTTGAAGAGCTCAATGCATTCATTCCTGATGTTTATTACATACCAACAGCAACTAGTAATTTGCTTAGTCAGTGTCACTTGTCTAGAATGTTAAAGTTCCAGGTTCACCACCTTGAAAAAGCAAGTTACATAGTTAAAGATGGAGATATTGTTGCTGAAACCATATTAATTGGTGGTGTTTATTACTTAAAGCCAAAGCCTAAACTGCAAACACAGGCAAGTATACAAACTCCAAAAAGGGAGAGCACAGGCCCAGAGAGAGATGCTCCAGTGAGAGATCCTGTTGCTGTTCCAAAGGCTCCTAAAGCCAACAAAAAGAAAAATGGGAAACAGGTTGCTCAGAGCAAGCCTGAGGTTCCTCATAAAACTATTAATGTTGAGAATTCACTAACTGGTAAACCTTTGCATTCCAGGTGTATCCACAAATGGCATAGAAGATTGGGGCATGCCAGTTTCCGTGTTCTTAGGAAGATGCCGGAGTTCGCAAAAGGTTTAGATCTAAAGGGGTGTAAGGTGTTTTTGGATTGTGCTGTATGCAAAAGGGCCAAATCCAAAGCAGCAGCCATTCCCAACATGCATTTTTGATTTGGTTCACATTGATATAGTTGGTCCTTTTCCGCCATCATTTGGTGGTAGAAAATATTTTCTAACAATTGTTGATAATTACTCTAGATATGGATATGTATATCCTATGAAAGAAAAATCTGAGACTTTTCAGATCTTTAAAGACTTTGCAGCCCTTGTTTTTACCCAACACCAAGTTTGCATCGCCAGAATCCAGAGTGATCGTGGTGCCGAATTCATGTCCCAGCGTTTCCAGGACTGGATGCGTAAGAATGGAATTCTTCATCAGACTTCGGCCCCTTACACACTGGCTCATAATGGGGTCATAGAAAGAAGACAAGGGGTACTGCAAACCATGATGCGCTGTCTCCTAGAAGACACCAACCTTGATATGATATACTGGGGTGAAGCTATAAAATATGCAAATTACATTGTCAACCGTACTTGGAGCAGTGTAATGAATTAGACTCCTTTCTTCATGTTGTATGGCTACAAGCCCAATCTTAAAAACATCCATATTTTTGGTTCATATGCTATGGTGAACATTCCCTTAGCTCAAAGAAGAAAAGGAGGTCCAGCAGCAAAGAGACTGAGATTTATGGGTATTGATGATAATTCAAAATGGAGCAAATTTATTGACCCTAAACATGTAATTTTGATTTCCCAATCTGCTAATTTTGAGGAAGATGTTGACTGGTCCAGGATTCATTCCAATGATCCTGGAGTTTATTTTCCTAGAGATGATACTGCTGATGCTGAGCAGATTGATGATCAAGATTCCACTGGTTCTTCTCAACCTGATGTTCCGTCTTCGCAAGCCGCGGATGCTGATGCTAGCGACGAATGTGAGGACGAGGACGAAGCAGAAGAAGACTGGACTGTTGTTCCGAAATGTTCCAAGAGGGCCACAAAAGGAATCCCTCCACAACGACATTCTTGGCAACTGACAAAAGCACCCTTGCCTTTGATTTGCAATGTTACACTTCCACCTGATAATTTCACACAAATCAAGCAGCTCCCTGATTCAGAGCAAGACAAATGGTATGATGCAATGCAGGTTGAAATGGACAGTCTAAAGAAACTTAAAGTGTTTACACTTGCAAAACCTCCAGCAAACAAAAAGGTCATTGGCACTCGATGGGTCTACAGAATCAAAAAGAAACCAAATGGTGAGTCACTGTACAAGGCCAGACTTGTAGCTCAGGGTTTCGCTCAACGTTATCCTGAGGACTACACAAATACCTATTCACCGACAGTTCGAACTGAAAATGTACAAATTGCTTTAGCAACTGCAACTATCCTTGGTTTAGAAGTTTTCCAGTTTGATGTTGACACGCCTTATCTACATGCAGACCTAGATGAAGAGATCTACGTGAGAAGTCCTCCAGGATTCCGACAGCAAGAAGGGGATACCTGGTTTCTAAACAAAAGTCTTTATGGTCTGAAATGGTCTGGTTTAATGTGGTATTTATGTCTTACTGACAAACTAAATTCAATGGGCTTTATTAAGTCCGAAACTGGTGAGTGCGTGTTCACAAAAAGATCTAACAATGCATATGAGATAATTCTTGTTTATATTGATGATATTGTTTATATTGGTCCAAATAAGCAAATGAGTGAAATTTTTGCTAAAGCTTTGCAGAGATATTTTACATTGAAATCATTGGGTCATATTAGCACTTATTTAGGTGTTCAGATTGAAAAAACACAGAAGGGGTTTAGTCTTTCAGAAGAAGATAAAATTGAACAAATTTTGCATCATTGCAACATGAAAGATGCTAACACAACAAAGACACCCATGCAAACAGATTTTCACAACTTGACACAAGAAGCAAGCCCTGAGTTCGAGGATCAAACACTTTATCGTTCAGTTATTGGGTCACTGTTATACATTAGTAGTTGGACCAGACCCGACATTGCACTTAGTGTTAACCTCTTATCTCGACACGTAGGTAAGGCAAAACAGTTTCATTGGACATGCGTTAAGAAATTATTGAGATACCTAAAATACACTAAACACATGAAATTATTGTTAGAACCAACACATACTGATTATGCAGAATTATGTTGTTATGCAGATTCTGATTGGGCAAGTGATAAGAAATCACGTAAAAGTACTTCAGGTTATATGATGTTCTTAAATGGATGTCCTGTTTATTGGCAAGTACGTAAACAGAATTTTGTTTCTTGTTCTTCTACTGAAGCTGAATATGCTTGTGTTTCAGATGCATGGAATTCTCTAACTTGGTTTGATGCTTTAGTCACAGATATCTGGACACACCCGATCAGACCGATCACCGTGATGGAAGACAATGAATCGGTGGTTTATATTTCTGAATCACATTTCACAGGTTCTAGGTCCAGACACATTGACATCCATTATCAAAACATAAAACATTTAGTGAAAAAAGGTTTTGTTAAAATGCAGTATGTATCTACACATGATCAAATTACTGATATGCTCAATAAACCACTTCCAGCAGCTCAACACGAGTATCTGCGTAAGAAGATGATGATGTACCTGATGTACCTTATTATTTGATGATGTACCTGATATTCGCTCAACTGGCAAAAGAAGGGGATTGTCACTGCATTCTTTTATTTACCAGCTGAGCTCTCATTTCTGGACTATCAGACTTTCTGTAGCTTGCCAAGAATTGTTATCAGTAAGCTAAACTGCGCATGTCCACCCCACATTCCTTCACTTGCTTTCCTTTGTTCTCTTGCCAGAAGTCCGGCTGCTGAGAAGCAGCTGGCATGAACTATTTCAAAATGTAACTAATTAGATCAGTAAGATGTTTTATTTTCTTTATAGCAAATAAATGAGTTTTCTTAGAATATATCTTCGGGTTTTGTTTTCTTAAAGTATACTTGCAAGGAAAGGTCTCCATCCACCCCTCGTAATCAGGTGTGATTATCCCACATTCAGAATGGGATTAATCAACACCCTGACACTTATTTCCTTAGTTTTCAAAATATTGTTGAAGAGAAAGAAGAGGATTTAGGAGAGAAAATGGCAGAAATCATGACGGAGATATTAGGAAAAGATAAACAGGAAATAAGACGAAACATTGATGAAATTTATCTAGTATACACAAACTACTCACGAAGGCATAGGTTGGTGAGGGAGGTACACATTAAATTCACGAAACAAACAATAAGAGACGAAGTGTATAAGAGGACAAGAGAGGAAATGTTAACTTATAGAGGCAAAGAAATCATAGCATTGAAACAGGTACCACGAAGAATAAGAGATCAAAGACACCAATATCAATTTTTATCAATTCAACTAATTAAATATAAAGTAATGTATTGATGGTTAATACTTGAAGGTTTACTTGTGACATGGCAAGAGAAAAAGTATGGGATTGATACACTGGAGAAAGCAAAGGAATTTTATGAACAGGGAAGCAGGGAAGAATTAGAGACTAGAAGCCAGGAGGAAGAGAAATTGGAAGAAATAGAAACAGAGAAAGATTTACAAAAGAAACAAGAAAAAGAAAGGGTAGAAAGAGAAGGAGCAAAAGGAAGGATAGTAAGAGAGACTAGAAACATAAAAAGACAGATCAAGTAGAAGATGGGAGAAGCAATTAAGCAATTAAGGTAAATATAAATGGACTAAATATCCCAAAGAAAAGGGCACTAACATTTAATAAATTAAGGAAACTGGAAGCTGAAGTGATATGCCTCCAAGAGGTTCATATAGAAAAAGGATATAGAAAACTATTAGAAAATTAGGAATATTATACACAACTTTAGCAGATAAAAAGAAAAGAGGTATTACCATATATGTCAAGGAAAAAATAAAATCAAATTTAAGATACACAGACAATGAGGGTAGAATTTTGATGGTGGAATTGGAGATAGAACAGAAACAAATGCTACTCATAGTAATTTATGCACCAAATAAAAATCAACAAGAATTCTTTAAAAAGGTACATAAGAGATTACTGGACTTGGATTATGAAAGGATTTGTATGATTGGGGATTTTAATTCTGTAGTGGAAGTCGAGAGAGATTATAAAAGTATTAAAAAAAATAAAAAGAAGAAAAGTGTATTACCAAGAGCCTTTTTTGATATAGTATATGAGTTCAATCTGCGAGATATATGGAGAGAGACACATAGAACACATAAAAAATATACATTTTATTCATACCCACATCAATTGTGGTCCAGGATCAATATAGCCTGACAACAGCAGAAATTCAAAATGAAATAGAAGAAGTTGAAATAGGAGTAAATAATTGGGCTGATCACAATCCAATTACATTAAAATGGAAAGGCCAGAAACAAAATAAAAGATGGACAATGAATAAAAATGTGTGTAAAGATAAAAAAATATAGACAGATGTTAGAGAGGGAATTGAAAATATTTTTCAAATAAATAAAAAAGAAGATACTTTGATACAAAACTTCTGGGACACCACAAAAACCTATATAAGGGGATTGACCATTGCATATAATTCTAAGAAAAATAAAGAAAAGAGAATGCAACTAGAAAAATTGCGGGAAGAATTTTAAAAAATTGAATATGAAGTACAAAAGGACCCACAAAATGAAAAGATAAAGGAAAAATGGAACATTACAAAACATAAGATTAATTTGATAATACAAAAAGAAATAGCACAGAAAATTAGAATAGCAAAACAAAATTATTTTGAGAATGCGAATAAAACAGGCCGATGGCTAGCATATAAATTAAGACAAGAAAAAGGAAGGAGAATAATACAACAGTTACAAGATGAAAATGGTATAATACAGTGTAGGAGAGAAGAAAAAAAGGAAATAATACAAAACTTCTTTGCAAAGCTTTACAAGCAGGAAGACATAGCAGACGGGAAAGTTAAACAATACATAGAAGCGGCCAAAATGAATAAAATTTCTGAAGAACAAAAAGAAATGTTAAATAGGCCAATAAAAACAAATGAATTTGAAATAGCCTTGAAAAAACAAAAGAACAATAAAGTACCAGGTGTCAGGTTTCCAGCACTGACACCAGACCCGGATGGGATTCCGATTGAGCTATATAAAAACACACAAGAGGTACTACAATGGATAATGTTGGAGACTTATAATGAGGCGATAGAAGTAGCAAAAATTCTGGCAATCTGGACAGAGGCAATTATTACTCATACCCAAAGAAGGCACTGATATACAACAAATCCAAAATTATAGGCCAATTTCCTTGCTGAACAAAGATTATAAAACATTTGCAACAATAATAGCAGAGAGATTAAATTTTTTTTTGAATAGTTATATACATTCGGACCAAAACAGTTTTCTGATGGGGTGGCAAATTAAAAATAACATGAGGATAGTAATGAATGTTCTTGAATATTATGAAAGCCATCCGGAAAAGCAAACTGCTCTGGTTTTCTTTGATGCCCAAAAGGCTTTTGACAATTTGAATTGGAACTTTATTACAACACAATTAAATTATATGGAATTGGGGGAAAGATTAGAAAAAATGGTGGGAAAAATATATACTAAATAAATAGCCAGGGTAGTTGACAGAAAAAATTGATATAACAAAAGGGGTTAGGCAAGGGTGTCCTCTTTCTCGTCTTCTATTTATTTCATCACTTGAAACCCTTCTAACAAAAATCAGAGAAGATCAGGAAATAAGGAGTTTAAAAATTAGGAAGGAAGAGTCTCACTTTGCCGCTTCTCTTTCAAGTCTTTTAACAATCTCTGAAGAATGTTAACAATTGAGGGCCATGACTTGCAGAAAGGTTGGCATACCTTTATTTGGGATGGAAAAGATAAATCCCACAAGTATTTCCAGAGGCATCAAGTGAGGGAAGTACTATTAGAAACTTGGATGAAAATTAAAAGGAAGTTTTATCCAAAAATCCCAAGATGGGTGTTGACAATGGAAGCCTTGGTCTACCCTAATTTAATTGATCTTAACAAAATAGTAACATATGAGGAACTGTTAGATGGATTAGGGAATTTAAAATCTAGACAAAAATTATTGGATGAAGGAATTAAAATTGATTGGTGGCCCTATTTACAAAAACAAACAAAATATAAAAAAGATTTAGAAGTATATGGATTCCAAACTGACCAACAAGAAATGGACAAAATATTAACTGGGACTGATGAGAAAATAATTACCAAAATATATAAATGCCTTCTTCAATTCAAAATGGAGGAGGAAACGGTAAAGGTAATGATGATAATTTGGGCAAAAAACTTTGGGCATTAAATTAGAGTATCGGGAAAAATTATGGGGAACAAATTATAAGATGACACCATTGACCGCCTATAAAGAAAATATTTACAAAATGTTTTATAGGTGGCATTTACCCCTGGCAAGATTGACCAAGACATCCCCCAAAAATGCACCAAATTGCTGGAAATGCAATCATCAACATGGGACATATTTCCACATGTGGTGGACATGCCCCAAAGCAAAGCCATATTGGTTAAAAATCCAAAAATGGTTAGAGGAAATGACAGGGGAAAAAATTGCTATGAAACCTGAACTATTTTTATTGGGAATTATAAAAGAGAAGATTAGGAAAGAAATTTATTACTTTATACTTCACATAATTACGGCCGCCAGAATTTCATTTGCACAAAATTGGAAACAAAGATTTGCTCCATCAATACGATGATCATAAAAAAGGTGCTAGAATGTGCAGAAGCAGATAAGTTAACAATGGAATTGAAAGACCGAGAGGAAACGATTTATTACGAGACATGGAATAGATGGTATAACTAGTTGGAGAAACAATCCAAAATTAATGTATAAATGTATAAACATAAGAGAAGATATTATAGAGGAACAAAATAGTTATTATGTAATAGATAGGTATAAATTGTAGTGAATATAGAAATTAGTAAGTAATATATAAAATGTATGTGTGTATAAATGGTTATAGATATTATCAAAGATGCCAATATTGGAAAGCTGTAAAAATGTAACAAGAATGTTAAAGGATGTAAATGTTGAATAAAAATTATTATATAAAATAAAAAAAAATAGGAAGAAAGAATGTAAGACTCAAGCATTTGCCGATGACATGGTATTTATTTTGGAAGATCCATTAGAAACGGGTTCTAATTTGATACAAAAAATAGAAGAATTTGATGAGGTAGCGGGACTCAAAATTAATAAGGATAAATCTAAATTAATAACAAAAAAATCTTACAAAGGGTCAGTAAAAGGAATTGGAGGACAAAATAAAAATGAAGACAACTAAGAAAATAAAATATCTTGGAATTTGGCTTACAGCAAAATGTTCCTCAATCAAGGAGGACAGCTACGATAAATTGATACATCAAATAAAAAAAGATTTAGGAAATTGGGAAAAATTACAAATTTCATTTTTAGGGAGGACTGCAACAGTGAAAATGAATATATTGCTGAGAATTTTATTTCTGTTCCAACTGATACCATTAAAACTAGGGAAAACATTCTTTCAAGAATTAAATAAATTAATTTCTAAATTTATATGGCAAGGGAAAAAGCCCAGGATTAAATTAAAACACAAAGGATAGAGTCCTGTCTCCAACCTTCGTTTTGTAGCGAAGGTTGTTGAGAGTGTGGTTGCGTGACAGCTCCCACAGTACCTGGATGAAACTGTCTATTTGGATCCGTTCCAGTCCAGCTTCAGGCCTGGGTACAGCACAGAAACGGCATTGGTCGCTTTGGTTGATGATCTCTGGAGGGCTCGGGACAGGGGATGTTCCTCTGTTCTGGTCCTATTAGATCTCTAAGCAGCTTTTGATACCATCGACCATGGTATCATGCTGCGCCGGCTGGAGGAGTTGGGAGTGGGAAGCACCGTGCTACGGTGGTTCTCCTCCTATCTCTCTGACCGGTCACAGTCCGTGTTGGCTGTGGGGCAGAGGTCGACCTCGAGGCACCTTGTTTGTGGGGTGCCGCAAGGGTCGGTCCTCTCGCCTCTCCTGTTCAACATTTATGTGAAGCCGCTGGGTGAGATCATCTGTGGATTTGGGGTGTGGTGCCATCTGTACGCTGATGACACTCAGCTGTACATCTCCACCCCAGACCACCTCAATGATGCCTTTGAAATGATGTCCCGGTGCCTGGAGGCTGTGCGGGTCTGGATGGGGAGGAACAGAGGTGCAGAGTGCAGCCGCGTGGGTGGTCATGGCGCTCCCATGTGACACCTCTCCTGCGCAAGCTGCACTGGCTCCCAGTGGTCTTCCGGGTGCGCTTCAAGGTTTTGGTTACCACCTTTAAAGCGCTCCATGGCTTAGGACCTGGTTATCTACGGGACCGCCTACTACCACCAATAGCCTCCCACCGGCCAGTACGCTCTCATAGAGAGGGACTCCTCCGGGTGCTGTCAGCCAAACAGTGTCGGCTGGCGGCCCCTAGGGGGAGAGCCTTCTCTGTGGGGGCACCTACCGTCTGGAATGAGCTCCCCCCAGAGATACGGAGGATCCCGGATCTGCGCACCTTCCGCCGCGCTGTGAAGACCTTTTTATTCCATCAAGCGGGCTTGGCCTTCCCTCTTTTAATATGTAAATTTTAATCTGTTTTTAAATTATTGGGGTGTTTTAATCTGTCCGGGCCAAAATGATTTAATTTGATTTTATCTGGTTTTTTAAATTTTTTGTATTTATGTATTTTATTGTTTGGCTGTTCACCGCTCTGAGTCCTTCGGGAGTAGGGCGGTATACAAATCAAATAAACTAAACTAAACTAAACTAAACTAACAGGCTCCGACTCAACCCCTCCAAGACCAAGTGGCTGTGGCTGCTGGCGTCCCGATATAGCCAGCTGGTGCCATCGCTGGCTATTGGGGGCGAGTCATTGGCCCCCATGGAGAGGGCTCGTAACTTGGGCGTCCTCCTGGATGCACAGCTGTCTTTAGAAGAGCATATGACGGCCGTGGCCAGGGGAGCTTTTTATCAGGTTCGCCTGATACGCCAGTTGCGTCCCTTTCTGGATCGGGACTCCTTATGCACGGTCACTCACGCCCTCGTCACCTCTCACCTGGACTACTGCAATGCTCTCTACATGGGGCTCCCCTTGAGGAGCACCCAGAGGCTCCAGCTGGTCCAGAATGCAGCCGGGCGGGTAATTATGGGGGCGACATGGCGCTCCCATGTAACACATCTCCTGCACGAGCTGCACTGGCTCCCGGTGATCTTCCTGGTGCGCTTCAAGGTATTGGTTCTCATCTTTAAAGCGCTCCATGGCTTAGGGCCCGGGTATTTATGAGACCACCTTCTGCCACCGATAATCTCCCACTGGCCAATCCGCTCCCACAGAGAGGGTCTCCTCAGGGTGCCGTCGGTCAAGCAGTGTCGATTGATGACCCCCAGGGGAAGAGGGGGGCACCCGCCCTCTGGAATGAGCTACCCCCAGGAATACGACTGATCCCAGACCTCCGTACTTTCCACCGAGCTTTGAAGACCTTCTTATTTCAGCAAGCCAGGCTGGCTTAAAATTTTAATGGCTTATTTTATGGGTAAAGGGTTTTAAAATTTGGAGAAGCCAAACTGATCTAATTCTGTTTTAATTTACTTTAATTTTTATATTGTATGTATTTTAATCTTGGCTGCTCACCGCCCTGAGTCCTTCGGGAGAAGGGCGGTATACAAATTTAATAAATCTAATCTAATCTAATCTAATCTAATCTAATCTAATCTAATCTAATCTAATCTAATCGTCTACACACAGTCCTGGAAAAATGAAAAGATACCAACAGAGGAAGAAACAATTAAGAAAATCCTGGACTGTGTGGAGATGGATAAATTAATGAAAGAAATAAAAGTAGATACAGAATATTATCAAGTATGGACTAAGTGGTACGATTGGCTCGAGATTAGGGAAAGTAAAAGTGAATAAATGATGTGACAAATGTGTAAAATACTGTAAATGAATAAAACTGGAAATAAAGGGACAATAAGGATAAAGATAATAAAGGATGAGAAAAATGGGAAATGTAGAAACTAGAGAGTAAGAGGAATGAAACTGTTACATAAAAAGAAACATATTGTGTGTTTGTGTTTGTGTTTTGTATGTTGTGTTGTGTTGTTGTAAAATTAATAAAAAAATTATATATATAAAAAAGAAAATTGGATTTAAGTATTGGCTTGGTGGTTGGGTCATTCTGTGAGACTCTTGAAAATGTATGTATGAGATGTACAAGAAAGTATGAAGTGAGTGTGGAGTCTGGATATGGAGTTCTGTTCTTCTGCGAGGTAAACAGCCAGAGAAAGACAAAGTGTCAGAAGGAGATGGTGGGACCATTGGGTGCAGTGGGACTGGGGAAAGAGTGAAACAGAATGGGAAATAGAAATTCTAGGCCTAGGGAGAATAAAGGGGATGGGGAATCAAACATCCCAGGAAGCATACCTCCCAATAGTCCACTGGGGAGGATGCTGAAATACTGGAAAGGTAAAAGAAATCAAAGAATTAGTCAGAAATAATCAGAATTTGGACAAATAAATGAAAAATAACATGGCAAAAGGTTTCCCCCTATTTTCTCAAGACAACAGTCTTTATGGCACCCTTTAGATAGGTGCCTATGGGAGAAGGCAATGTGGAGTCTATTGAAGGCCCACCAACCACTTTTGAAATCAAGCACTTTAAGAAAAGAATGCCCAAACTAATAGAAGAAACACCCACCAAGTGTTAAAGAGTCAACTAAAAAAATATGGAAAAATGGACCCTGACAATCCAGGGCACCAGGTGATTTTGAAGTATCAATTTGTGGGAAAAGCATAGGAGGACATTAGGCATAAATTGTAGAAATTGGATGGGTGGGAGACCAAAATTATAGAGGATCTCCTCAGAGAAGTTCGAAAAGTATACTCTAAATTAAGGTGACCAGATTTTAACATTGGTAAAGAGGGACATTGTGGGCGTGGCTTATTTTGTGGGCGTGGCTAGCTGGTCATGTGACTGGGTGGGCGTGGCTAGCTGGTCACGTGACTGGGTGGGCGTGGCTAGCTGGTCATGTGACCGGGTGGCCATGGCTATGTGTATAGGGTAAGGTGAACAGATTTTAACATTGGTAAGAAGGACACCATTGTGGGCGTGACTTATTGTGTTGGCGTGGCTTGGAGGTCATGTGACTGGATGGGCGTGGCTAGCTGGTCATGTGACTGGGTGGCCATGGCTATGTGTATAGGGACTACTCAGAGGGCTGAAAAGTCATTTCTGACAGGTCCTCACACTTTTGACTGGTCCTCACACTTATGACCATCCTCACATTTATGCCCGTGCAGTATTCTTAACAACCATGTCACTCATTTCACAACTGCTTCTCTTCACCATGGTGACAAGATAGGGCAAAAACGTAAAATGTGAGGACAGTCGTAAGTTCGAGGACTGGTCAAAAGTGTGAGGACCAGTCAAAAATAACTTTTTCAGCCCTCTGAGTAGTCCATATGCATTAAAGGATACAGCAATAGAGAGGGATGAAGGAATGAAAATTAGAGTAGGAGTGAGGGTAAGAGAGGGAGGAAGAGAGGAGGAGAAGGAGAAAGGAAGAGGAAGTAGGGAGGAGAAAAAGAGGGTGGGGGGAAGAGAAAGTAAGAAGGAAAGAAAAGAGAGTGGTGGTAGGTTTGAGGAGAAAGATTGCTGTACAATAAAAAAGATGAAAGGGAAGAAAGCCAACCCCAAGCAAATATAAAGATATTAAGATTAAGAATGAATTGTTAAACTTTAAAGAATAAAAGAGAACAAATATGAATAAATAGCAATAATTAGAAACACACATACAAACATACAATGTATTTTCTTTGAACAGAATATTTGGCTGGTTCACAAATTTAAACAGCGTTTAGTCATTTCAATTAAATTTACAATTTCTATATTTCCTTTTTGCCATATTTATTCCTCATCTATTTTTTTTTAAAAAAACAATATTACCCTTCATCCTCATCTCTAATCTTAATCAAATTCAATTTTTCCCTTCTATTCTATATTATACCCCTTCCCATTGTCATCTATTTTTATATCCATCCTCACATTGGTTAATTATGTAATTATGTAATACAGTTGTTTAATACAAATTCAACATTTTAATATAAATCAATTAGTTATATAACTATCTTTTTTGTATATTAATCAATATGAACATGAATATTCCAATTATTTCCATGCAATCCAATTTCTTACAAATCAATTAATTATATTTACCAATAATAATAAACCAAATAATTTCCCCCATATATTCCTCCAAACCACAACTTAACCATTTCTGCTTTCAACACAATATACAATTATTAATAGTATCTCAATTATTACAATTCCCTAGTTAAATAGAGCTTTTTTTCTTTTGTGTTTTAAAATCTTGAACTCTCCTCTTTTGCCCAAAATTTCCCATTGTTTGCAGTTTTGTACCTACCTTTTTTGGTGAGGAAAAAGAAAAAGAAAAAGAAAAAGAAAGAAATCTCTCTGCCTCATTTTGTCACGTTGCAGCTTTACTTTCGCTTTCGCCTTTGTTTTCAGCATAGCTAGGGGGAAAAAAAATCTGCTCCAGGAACTTTTTGCAGCTTTTTGCAGCTTTTTGCAGCTAATTAACCTAGCGGAAGCTGTTAACAGGGGCTGTTTTTTCTATTTTTGCAGGCATGGGTCTACTCAATTTTTTTTTAACACCGATCAGCTGTAGGTCGGCCCTTTGAAGCCCCGTGGCAAGAGTTTAAACAGTTTTTTTTCCCTCTAGCCATCAGCGGGGATTCAGGACGCAGCCGGGACTCAGGAGGCAGAATGAAAAATCGGGACTTTTTTAAAACGCCGCGGGACGCGGGACAAATTGCTCAAAAGCGGGACTGTCCCGCCAAAAGCGGGACGTCTGGTCACCTTACTCTAAATGAGAAGAGGAGAGAGACAAGAGAAAAATCAAAATGATGACTCAATTAGGATGGGATCAATGTGCCATCTGTAAAAAAAGAGGGGACTGGAAAAATGAGTGCCAAAGAGGAAAGAGGGGAAAGAACTAGCTAAATTGATGAATTTTGAGGACTAGGAGTGTCAAGGGGCACACTTGTTTCTGGTCCAGCTTTTCAAGAACCCCTGGTAAACATTAAAGTTTTTACCCCTGGAGGAGGATATACCTCCAGGAATGCAAATTGGGGAAGAGAAGATTAAGGCTCAGGGAACTAGGAGACCTGTAGTAGGAGTGTTGAGGGTAAAACAGACAGCGAATAGATACGATGCTTAGCAAAACACTCAGATAGTCACAGACTCTGAACGTTTAAAGAAAAATAAACAGTCTTTACTTGTAGTATAAAACAAACTTGGCTTCTGAAAACAACTTCTTCAAACAATCACGGTTTAACACAAAACATAGTTTGCTTACAATTCCAGTTCTCTTCAAACACAGACACAGTTCCTTCAAGCAGTTCAACCTTCTATAACAGGAGCAGGAGCAAGAGTGAGAGCAGGAGTGAACGAACTTCCTGCCTTCCTTATATGTCTGCTTAGCACAGCCAATTAGTCATCTTTGTAGCAGTTAAAGTTACAGAACATAGTTTTCTATATATTATCTACCCAACCATAGGATAAGCATCCAACAAGGAGTACTGATATTTAAACCCACCTGTCAGGCCTGCCTCTGTTCAAAACTCAAGAAAGAAAACCCCCAACTCCATTGAATTAGAGAAGAGATATTTTTACTAAGTTTGAAATGATAGCAGTGAATGCAAGGCAAGATCTGATTCAAAACGTGCGAAAGTTATAGATTGAAAATCACCCCAAATTCCTCCCCACAGGGTCCAGCACTGAGAATCCAACCAACATCCAGTATGATGTTATGGGAAAGCTCCTCTGCAGGAATTTCTCACATTTGGAGTCTCAGGACAGTTGGCCTTGATGGAATATAAACAACTCCACTCAACAGCACCATAATTCATGAGTGCAAACCTCCCTTTCAGTTCTCATGGGAGTACTACACACCAGCTCGCTTCCCCATCCCAAATGCCCATGCCCCCTCCCCATTTCTATGACAACCAACAGCAAAAATTGAATTGAACTAATAAATAAATTGAACTAATAAACATGCTACAGAAACCCATGCTGGAGATCTGGCTGACATTCGGCTCTCCTGCAGCAGAGGCGTTAGCCCTATTAAAGAAGAAAAAGCATAATACAAAACTAACATGGATAATACAGAATGACTCAAGATAATTAATGAATATTAAAGTTTTTCAGGATATTTCCTATGAAACATCTGAAGGAGTTTGGGAGCCTGAACGTTTTGAGCATTGACCCATTCAGATTGTGAAGGAGGAAAATGTTTGTAAACTACCAAATATTGCAGTTTCTCTTTTCATTTTCTAGAATCAAGGATTTCTTTAACTTCAAAGTGTTGCTCCACTTCTATAAGGAAAACGATCTTAAAAGGGCAAAGATAATTTAGGGAAATGTCAAAAAGGAGGGACTAGACGTTTTGGAAAGATTGCGAACTTTGTGGTCCTCATCAAATGGGATTACAAGGGAGGGACTTGCGCTTTGGGCTGAGGGAATAAAATGCTATTGAGATCTATTTTTGAGTGTGCCTACTTTGCTAGCCACCCTCTCTTGCAAGAATGTATTTTACAATAAACTGCTTGCTGCTTCATTTAATTACTCTATCCAATTTCTGACTGGTGAGTGCATTTCTCACAATGGAAAATAAGTTGCTATTTAATTAATAAGAGCAGAAATATATATATATATTCAAAGAGTTTTGGAATGTTAATACTTTAATGAGGAAAGCAGAATTTTAAAGATTTTATTTTAAGCTATGAAGGCTGATACACAAACTTATGTTCAGCTCAGGATCTATCCATCACCAAATGCCAAACCTGCAAAGATAATAAATGCGAGGATTGGTGGTAAAGTTGCTTTTCCATCACTCTTGTGAACAAGACAGCATATTCCTATGTATGTTTTAGTCTATTCCTTCAAAGTATAAATAATTTCTTCTTCTCCCACTAGATGGTGCTCTGGGTTCATTTTAAAAATAATTTTCTTTTCTTGGAAGGGCTTTAAATCTGATTGGCTAGTCAGAGAAATCTGTGAAATAAAATAAAATATTTTAAAACTATAATAAGCAGAAAAAGTATGTGAATTTCTTTGAAAGAAATCAATGAAGCAACTTGTTTTCCGGGCTGAAATGTTTCTTCAAATTATTGTTTGAATTTGCAACAGACTTGGCTGCTGGTTTAATTTACAAAAATAGTAATGGGGCAACAAGATTTTTTATGTGCAATGCCATAGCAATGGAACTATTTTCAGCCTTGTTCCCTCCCTCCACAACAATCCACCAAAACTGAACAGGATGCAATCATGTTGCTATTATTAATACTTCACTAGTACTTTTATTCACACCTGATGATATACTGTGAATTGTTTTCCAAGGACCTTGCCCAATAACCACAAATACAATTTGTCTTTAATTCAAAAGCATTTTATTATTATTTTTTTAATTTTTAATTTGATTTATATGCCACCCTTCTCCGGAGACTCAGGGCGGCTTACAATGCGCTAAGCAATAGCCTTCATTCTTTTGTATATTTATACAAAGTCAGCTTATTGCCCCCACAACTGGGTCCTCAATTTACCTACCTTAGAAAGGATGGAACGCTGAGTCAACCTTGAGCCTTGGCGAGATTCGAACCTGCAGTAATTGCAGGAAGCTGGTCTTAATAACCAGCTTAATAACAGGGTGCCTTAGACCACTGTACTACCATGTCTTTTTCTTTCAGGTGCACATCTGGAACTGCTCTGGTCAGTCCCTGGGCACGGACTTATGTACCACGAAGGCGGAGTCAAGGTAAGGAGGGGTCAAGGGAAAGGCTAGGTGAGGAAGGTGGGGTTAACCCATGCACTGCCATATAAAAAGTTAGGCATTTATTCATAACAAATCCCCCTCTAAATGTCTAACGTTTGGAGTTGGCTCCGTACAATGCATAGCCACTCCTAGCTTTGATGTCAGATATGTGTGTTGTTTATTTGGTAATGGTTTTGTCAGGATGTCTGCGATTTGTTCAGAAGTCTCACAATGTACGGCTCTGATGAAGCCTACGTTCGATAACTGTTTGACGTGTTTGTGCTTGATGTCGATGTGTCTGGATCTTTGGCCTACTGCGTCCGCGTTGGAAATGTCTATGGCCGCTTTATTGTCCTCGTGAATTGTTATTGGATAAGCTGGTTCGGTCCATATGTTGAAAAGTAGATCATCGAACCATACTAAATTGTTAGCTGCCTTTGACAGGCAGATGTACTCTGCTTGGACGTGGCAACCAAGTTCTGTTTTCCGGTGTACCAGTATACTGGGCAGTTATTGATGAGAAATATATAACCAGAGGTGCTTTTTCTACTCTTTGTGTCACCTGCCCAGTCAGTGTCCGCATAGCAGGTCAATATGGGTTCTTTGGAACTTGTCGGTTCTAGACATAGGTATGCGTCTATGCTATATTTCAGATACCTGATTATCCGTTTTACACCTTCCCAGTGGTATGTTTTTGGATCACTGACATGCCTAGATAACAGGTTTACTGCTAAGCTGATATCTGGCCTCGTCCAATTGGCTATGTACAGAAGGGATCCAATGACAGATCTGTACAGAGTGTTGTCCTTAAATGACTCCCCTTCTTTGTGCATATATTTCAGGAAGTCTGTTTGCATGGGTGTTTCACATGGTTTGGCATCCTCATGTTACACCTGTGTATAAGTTCTAATATTTTTTCTTTTTGTGATACCCTGAAACCATTGTCTGTTTTCTCGATTTGTACCCCTAGATATTTGTTGACTCTCCCTAGGGTCTTGAGTGTGAAATGTTCCCCCAGTTTCTCGGCAAATTCATCACATTTCCGTTTGTGTTGTCCTAAATATAGAATGTCGTCTATGTAAATGAGTGCGTACTCGACTGATGTGCCCTCCCTCTTGACGAAGAGGCAGAGGTCCGCTGAGGTGGCGGTGAAACCCATGTCTCTGAGCGTTTTGGCTAGACACTCATACCATCTTTTTCCCGACTGCTTTAGTCCGTACAGGCTTTTGTTCAGTAACCAAGTATCTCCCTTTTTCGTATCCTTCCCTGGGGGTGTCCTGACATAGATTTCTTTGTCTAGCTTTGCATGGAGGTAGGCAGTCTGGATGTCAAATTGATAGACTTCTAGGCCTAAGATGGATGCTATTACTAGGGCGCTTTTGACACTTTCTGCCCTAACTGTTGGTGAATAGGTATCTGTGTAGTCATCTGGATACCTCTGTGCGAATCCCTGGGCTACGAGCCTAGCCTTATAGAGAGTTTTGTTGTCTTTGAGTTCCTTAATTTTGAAAACCCATTTTGTATCTATGAGTGTTTTGTCGGCTGGGACCTTAGAGGGGGTGTACACATTTAGTTCCCTTAGGCTAGCCATCTCCTTCTGCAGAGCCTGTTCCCACCTACTTCTCTCTTCCTGTGGCAGACTGATTACTTCTTTGTATGAGCTGGGGGTCCTTTTATTTGGGTGTATGGACATAACATAATCCTCAAATCTCTTTGGCATTCTATTTCTGTTGTGTCTTATGGGCCTGTTAGGTCGTGCGTCTGTGTCGTGCATATATTTGGCTTCTTTCTCCATGACTGCATCTACTTTAATGATGGGGTGATCTTCCTTCCACCCTTTGGTGACTATCTCTTGGTGTCTAGGTTTGTGCCTTTCTTGTGTTTTCGTTTCTATTGTGGTATGTTTGCCCTTATCCCTGATGTTGTCTGTGTCTTCCTGTCTGGTGAGTATCTCGTTGATTGATTGATTTGATTTGATTTGATTTATTTGATTTGTATACCGCCCTACTCCCGAAGGACTCAGGGCGGTGAACAGCCAACAATAAAATACATAAATACACAAAATTTAAAAACCCGATAAAATCAAATTAAACTTTTTGGCCCAGACAAATTAAAATACCCCAATAATTTAAAAACAGATTAAAATTTACATATTTAAAAAGGGAAGAGATCAGGCCAAGCCCGCTTGATGGAATAAAAAGGTCTTCACAGCACGGCGGAAGGAGCGCAGATCCGGGATCCTCCGTATCTCCGGGGGGAGCTCATTCCAGATGGTAGGTGCCCCCACAGAGAAGGCTCTCCCCCTAGGGGCCGCCAGTCGACACTGTTTGGCTGACGGCACCCGGAGGAGTCCCTCTCTATGAGAGCGTACTGGCCGGTGGGAGGCTATTGGTGGTAGTAGGCGGTCCCGTAAATAACCAGGCCCTAAGCCATGGAGCGCTTTAAAGGTGGTAACCAAAACCTTGAAGCGCACCCGGAAGACCACCGGGAGCCAGTGCAGCTCGCGCAGGAGAGGTGTTACATGGGAGTGCCATGTCGCTCCCATTACCACCCGCGCAGCCGCACTCTGCGCCAGTTGGAGCCTCCGGGTGCTCCTCAAGGGGAGCCCCATGTAGAGAGCATTACAATAGTCCAGGCGGGAGGTGACGAGGGCATGAGTGACCGTGCGTAACGAGTCCCGATCCAGAAAGGGACGCAACTGGCGAATCAGGCGGACCTGATAAAAAATCCTCCCGGTCACGGCCGTCAAGTGCTCTTCTAAAGACAGCCGTGAGTCCAGGAGGACGCCCAAGTTGCGAACCCTCTCCGTGGGGGCCAATGATTGGCCCCCAATAGTCAGTGATGGCGTCAACTGGCTATATCGGGACGTCGGAAACCACAGCCACTCGGTCTTGGATGGGTTGAGCCTGAGCCTGTTCCTCCCCATCCAGATCCGTACGGCCTCCAGGCACCGGGACATCACTTCAAGGGCATCGTTGGGGTGATCCGGGGTGGAGATGTACAGCTGGGTGTCATCAGCGTACTGATGGTACTCCACCCCGAAACCACGGATGATCTCGCCCAGCGGCTTCACATAAATGTTGAACAGGAGAGGTGAGAGGACCGACCCTTGCGGCACCCCACATATGAGGGGCCTCGGGGTCGACCTCTGTCCCCCTGTCAACACAGACTGCGACCGGTCAGAGAGAAAGGAGGAGAACCACCGCAACACAGTGCCTCCCACCCCTAACTCTTCCAACCGGTGCAGCATGATACCATGGTCGATGGTATCAAAAGCCGCTGAGAGATCTAACAGGACCAGGACAGAGGAGCACCCCCTGTCCCGAGCCCTCCAGAGATCATCAACCAACGCGACCAATGCCGTTTCCGTGCTGTACCCGGGCCTGAAGCCCGACTGGAACGGATCCAGATACGTCGTTTCATCCAGGTGCTGGGGAAACTGTTGCGCAACCACACTCTCAACAACCTTTGCCACAAAACGAAGGTTGGAGACCGGACGATAATTTACCAACATTGCCGGGTCCAGGGAAGGCTTCTTGAGGAGAGGCCTCACCACCACCTCTTTCAAGGCGGCAGGAAAGACACCCTCACTCAGCGAAGCATTTATAAT
Source organism: Pituophis catenifer annectens (assembly GCF_029215685.1). NCBI lineage: Eukaryota > Metazoa > Chordata > Lepidosauria > Squamata > Colubridae > Pituophis > Pituophis catenifer. The sequence goes on along the minus strand of NW_027256884.1, from coordinate 55,783,858 downwards.
CCCCTGGAACCAGCCTCGTGTCACCTCCCGAGAAGCCAGCACTAACCAGGAGGGACACGGGTCCAATAAACAAGTGGTCGCGTTCAGTCTACCCAGAATCCTGTCCACGTCCTCAGGGGTCACAGGATCAAACTCATCCCAGATAACATTCTCAAGACCTGCCCCAGTCCCTCCCCCTGAGACTATCCAGTCGGAGTCCAGATCTTCCCGAATCTGAGCGATTTTGTCATACAGATATTGGACAAAATCCTCGGCTCTACCCTCCAAGGGGTCCTCCCGCGCTTCCTGGTGGAGCAGGGAGCAGGTCACCCTAAACAGGGCGGCTGGGCGATTATCTGATGACGCAATAAGAGCAGCAAAATAGCTACATTTCGCTGCTTTTATCGCCACTAGGTAATTCCTAATATGAGCTCTTACCAGTGTTCGGTCAGATTCAGAAAGACTGGCCCTCCAACTACTCTCTAGGCGTCTTTTCCAGCACTTCAACTCCCTCAGCTCCTCAGTGAACCAAGGAGCTAAATGAGATCGGCGCCGGGTCAGAGGCCGCAAAGGCACGACCCGATCCAGAGCTCCAGCGGCCGCCCTATCCCAGGCGGCCACTAGGTCTCCAGTCGAGGCGTGTGCCAGAGCCTCAGGGAATGGCCCAAGCTCCATCTGGAACCTATCCGGTTCCATCAGGCGCCTGGGGCGGAACCATCTTACCGGCTCCGCCTCCCTGCGGCGGGGTGTAGCGGTTCGAAGGTCGAGACGAAGGAGAGAGTGATCAGACCATGACAAGGGCTCGGTGACTATATCCCCTATCTCGAGATCACTCAACCACTGTCCAGAGACAAAAACCAGATCCAGCGTGTTTCCCCCCCGTGTGGGTAGGGCCATGAATTAACTGGGTCAGGTCCATGGCTGTCATGGAAGCCATGAACTCCCGAGCCACCTCAGATGCCTCACCAACGGATGGCAAGTTGAAATCCCCCATGACCATAAGCCTACGGGTCTCAACCGCCACCGTGGCGATGACACTGAGTAGCTCGGGCAGGGCTGCTGCCACATGGCAGGGAGCCAGGTATGTGATCAGCAAACCCATCTGAACCCCGTGGCCCCATTTCACAGCCGGCCGTCTGAGGAACAGTGGCCTCCCTCGGTCTCAGAACTTCGTTAATAATAACCGCTACCCCCCCCACCCCTACCCTGCAACCTCGGCTGATGGAATGCGCAGAAACCTGGTGGGCACATTTCAACAAGAGGGACCCCCCCTCTTGGCCCAACCAGGTTTCCGTAATACCTGCCAGGTCCGCTCCCCCCTCCTGAACAAGATCACAAATGAGGGGGGCTTTATTTACTACAGACCTGGCATTGCATAACATCAGACGGAGGCCAGGGCCCTGAGGATCTGCGCCACCTGGAAAACGAGTGGAGCTTTGGGGGCCGGAGCGCGCCACCGCTCGAAGACAGCGGGCGCGCGTTCCCCTAACATAATATGGCCCCCTGCTCCCGCCATATCTACCCCTCCCACCCACAGTACTGATGGTAAAAACCTTATCTGGATGAACTTTATCCCCCCTCTTGACCCCTCTTGAGATGTATCTTTGACCAATTGGCGTTCTCGTGAAACACCGCGGTCCTGGATATGATGAACCTATTGTCCCTGTCGATGAATCTGTACACTTTTGTGCCGGGCTTATACCCCATGAACCTTAATCTCTTTGAGACCTTGTCTCCCTTTTGCCTCAGCTGTCTGGGGATATGTACATCCGCCGTGACCCCAAATATGTGCAAGTGTGTAATTTTTGGCTTTCTGTTGTACAGCACCTTGTAAGGTGTTTTCTCTACTACGCTAGACCAGAGCCTATTCAGTGTGTAATTTGAATAGGTGAGTGCTTCTGCCCAGAATGATTGTCCCAATCCTGCGTCCTCTAGAGCGCATCTCACCATTGTTTGTAGGACTCTGTTCCTTTTTTCTACGACTCCGTTCTGGAATGCGGAAAAAGGAGAAGTCGTGTAATGTATTATCCCGTGCATCTTTAACCAGTTCGAGAAGTCCCTTGACAGGAACTCAGACCCCCTATCCATCATTATCTGTCTTATTTTTGTATAGTGTTGTGTCTCCACCCTCTTGTAAAATTCCTTAAATTTTTGAAATACCTCGTTCTTATGGTTAATGGTGTACACAAAGCCATAGTGGCTGAAGTCATCTACTATTGTCAGAAAAAAATTCCTTTTGTATTTTATAGAGGGCTTCATGGGACCCACAATGTCCATGTGTACCAGGTGGAAGATGGAGTTGGTGGTGCGGGTGGCCTTCCTAGGTCTAGGCTTGGTCTTTAGTTTAGAGGATTTACATACGGAGCACTCTAAGTAGTTTTTACAGCCTTTTATTTTCAAACCATTGGTACATTCTGTCATTTTTTGGATGACTGGGAAGCTGGCATGACCCAACTTTCTATGTAGTAAGTGGGCACAGTCATCGTGAATGGGTTTGCCAATTAGCAATGTCCCTTTGTGTGTTGTGTTGTGGTTGTGTCTATCTTCAGTGGCGTCATCTTCCTTGTCCCCCTCTGTCTCGACTTGGGCATCGGCCTTGTTCTCTGTGCTTTCTAGTTGAGCAATTGTATTGGTCTGACTATTCCCTTTAGGTTGGAGGTATGTTAGTCCTCCATCAATGACTATGTTGCCGATGCTTTTCCTTTCCTTGGTCATGTAGGCCTTTCCTCCCTTGAAGATGGTCTCTATGCCCATGTCTTTGCTGAGTTTAAGTGTTGCTAAAATATTGTGGGGTATTTCGGGTATGAGCAATACCCCCTCTATCTTGCCTATCCCGCTTATGAATGTATCTCCTTTCCCTGTCACTAGAACTTTGTTCTGATTGGCTACCTTGATGTGGTAGTTCTCCTCTGTAAATGAGATGAGGATCTTTCTGTCATGAGTTGTGTGGTTGGTAGCTCCCGAATCAATGAGCCACGCTTCTCCCTCTCTCGTTTGTGTGTGTGTGTGTGTGTTTTCCCCAATCCCATACATGGATCCTGATCGGCTCTCCCTCGAGCTGTCTCTATTTCCCCTCCTGTCCCTTGGGTTGGGGGAGTCTCTGCATCTATATCTGTTCTCAGATGGGGACCTATCGGGGAACCCTGACCTCCGGCCTTCCCTTTCCTTGCAGTAGGTGTAATCCCTTTCCCTCGAATTTTTGGGGCAATCCCTCTTATAGTGATTCTTGGAACCACAGGTGAAACATTCTGGGTAGTCTTGGTTCCTGGTTTGGAACTCAACCCTCTTTGTTGGTTTGCTGTCCCTGCGGCTGATGGAGCGGTCCCTTCTTAAACTGTCTTCTGCAATTATTCTGTTTGTCAGTGACTCAAGTGTGAGGTGGCCTAGGCTTAGGCTATCCAGCTGCATTATGAAGTTATCCCAGCTGGAGTCCAGGGAGTTAATGACAATGCTTTTCATACTTTCCTCTGATATATCCTCCCCCCTTTGTATCAACTCAGCCCTTATGGCATTCAGGTTTAATATGTGTTCACCCATGGGAGTTCCTGCCTTGTGTCTAGCTGAGTGGAACTCCCTAGATATCTTGGCTGTGGTGGCAGCGCTTTTACTGTAGAATAGGTTAAATATTTTCTGCAGTATTTCAGATACAGTTAGGTAATGGCTAAGACTGGGATATGTGCTTGGCGAAATACCTGCTATGACTATGTAATAAGCCCTGTGGTGCAAGCAGTCTATTTCTAGAGTCCAAGGTTTTGTGAGAGGGTCATCAATTAAAAACAACATGTTCTCCCTTAAAAATAAAATCTGGAGTTTGTGATTCCACTGCATAAGGTTTGATCCATCTAATTTAAGAGTGGGGAAGTCAGTTGGTAAATTTACTGAGCTGTGTGGCAAATTACTCACAGTCTGTTGCTGTCTATGGTATCTCAGATGAGGGAACTCACAATATGGCTTGGGGATGCTGTTTGCGACTCTGAATGGACTTGTATTTATGTTCTCCTCTTCTCTTCTTACAGGAGCTGATTGAGCATGCGCGAAGCCTATTTCGCGTCTGTAGTCGGTGGGTGAGTAGCTTGCTGTCGCTGCTCTTAGGCCTCGGCCTCGGCCTATGGTTGGGGGTTCGGACTCACCCCTGGGGTGTCCGGTTTCGTTGCTGGAGACAGGCATCCATCGATGGGCGGCTGGGTCCCTGCTGGAAGCTGGAGAGAGGTGAGGAGGCGAGGTGGTCATATGTCGAGGACTTCTAGGATTCGGCGGCATGGCGGTGGCGGCAGCGGCGGCAGCGGTGGCAGCGAGTGGTCCTGATCCCTGGTCGCTGGTCCCTGGATGTACGAGGAAGCCTGGCGGAGGTCGCATGGAGGGTGAGTAAACGGCATGCTCTCCTTCCCTCGGGTCTCGCGTTGCTGGTGCGGTGGGTGGTGAGTTTGAGTCCTGCCATCGGCATGTCTCATGTGCGATCAGCATTTGGCGATCGCCCTCGCGGTGTGTGTTCCTCGGGTGAGGGAGCTGGGGTGATGCATCGACATCTATGGCCCCCCCCATAGTCCCCTCAGCTTGCGGTTGTCTCCCTGGTGTTTGTGCTGGCACGAGGGGGTCGCATGCGGGTCCGGTTGCCGCTGCTGGAGTCCCATGCGTTTTTTTGGCTTCGAGCTCGGCAGGCGAGCTCCTGATGGTTTGGTGTCTTCTATCTGGGTTATCTTTGGTTGGTCCCCCATTTGTTTTGGGGTTCCGCTCATTTCACGCCATTAAATTTGAATCTCGGCTCCCTATTGGTCAGCGGCCATCCCATGGCGCGAAACTGGAGTTGTTCAAGTCCTGGGTTTCGGCCAGGGGGCATCTTTCTCTTACTGGGCTGGCAGTTTCGTGGTCTCGCTGCCCCGTGGTCATCTAGAAGGTCCTGGAGTTTTGCGATGAGTTCCCTTTTGCTGATGGAGGCCTCCATCATTCTCTGTATGGTCTCTCTTAGCTCATCTCTCTCGGGCGATTCATCCCTTTCGTACCTGGTTGCATTTTCTCGTGGTCTCATGCCCTTGTCTGTCTGGTCCAAGTCCCTCACTTCCATGGCAGTTGGAATTCTTGCTGTGGCACCTTCGGATTCCTGCAGCTCTGCTATTAGTCTGGTGATGGACCTCGTGTTCATTCTTTCTTCCATTTCAGGATGAGTTGTATTTCAGTTATTGTTCCTGGGTTATTGGGCATAACCATCCTCTGCTACCATCTTGTGAATTGTTTTCCAACGACCTTGCCCAATAACCACAAATACAATTTGTCTTTAATTCAAAAGCATTTATTTATACCATGTCTTTTTCTTTCAGGTGCACATCTGGAACTGCTCTGGTCAGTCCCTGGGCACAGACTTATGTACCACAAAGGCGGAGTCAAGGTAAGGAGGGGTCACGGGAAGGGCTAGGTGAGGAAGGTGGAGTTAACCCATGCACTGCCATATACAAAGTTAGGCATTTATTCATAACATATACAAAGCATATAACAAGCATCTATTATTAAATATTTTTTAAATGGACTAATTATAATCAAAATCCAACATGTATTATTCTGAAGCAGTATTGCAGAAGGGGCTGGGGAAACTTTTTGTGTATGCAAGGGCTAAGTGTGGGTGGCTATACTGCAGTATATTGAGACTCTTTTCTCTCAACTGTATCAACTGTTTTTTTTAAGGTGTGATTTTTCATTCATATTTAAATTCTTAATTGTTGACTTTTATCTTATTTCAATATGTTTCTTTCTTATGGAGGGGGCGGGGATGAACAATAGTAACATGAGCAGCCACAAATAATAAAAATAATTTGTTACATGGGTCAAATGGCACTATCTTATACCAATTTATTAAAATTTTTGCTGACAACAAAATGGCCCAATGCTGGTAAATGTACTTATAAATTAAACCAAATATTTTTGGTATTTACCCTAATTGCTCACAACCATCTAACAATAATGCCTCTTCCCTGTGGGCAAGGACACTAATAGGATAAAGGTGAACATGGTCCTTTTTCAGGTAATTTTATTGATGACTGTGGCCTAGCAATAAGATGCTTATGTGTGCTTATGCAAATAAAGATTTCTCTGAATTACTGAAGGAAATACTTGCACTGAAGTTATAAACAATACAGCAGTTCAAAGAACAATAACAGCCTCTCCCAGAACTTACTGAAACATTACTGGGATTTCTGGGAACTGTAGCATAGATACTATTTCCAATTTTTTTTTTTTAATTTGATTTATATGCCGCCCTTCTCCGAAGACTCAAGGTGGCTTACAATGTGCTCAGCAATAAAGCCCAACTCCTAATATCTGGAGAATATACAGAATCCTGATTCCATGGATTAGACCAGAAGCCTGGATCTATTGAATTTAAAAGAGCTATGGAGGGCAGAGACTCCCAGAGATTGGAAGGGCATGCCACAACTGCATGAAGTGGCCAATATGAGATGAGCAAATCCTGTTCATCTCATATTTGATGCTCATCTCATCATATTTGATGAGAACTCATCAAATTTGCAGATGACACTAAACTGACAGGAATAGACAACACCCCAGAAGACAACCCGACAATCCAAAAAGATCTTGACAGACTTGAACAATGGGCCCTATCCAACAAAATGAAATTTAAAGCAAAGTGTAAAACCTGGCAGAAAAATTGAAAGGTACAAGTATAGATTAGGTGAAATCTGGCTCCAAAACTGTGAGAGGGACTTTGGAGTCTTAGTGGAAGATTACTTAAACATGAGTCAGCAGTGTGCAGCCGCCGCCGCCAAAAAAGCTAATACAATCATTGCTTGTATAAACAGAGGCATAGAATATAAATCACATGAAATATTAGTACCACTTTATGAAGCCTGCATCCAGTTTTGGTCATGACATTATCAAAAAGATGTTGAGACTTTGGAAAAAGTGCAAAGAAGAGCAACTAAGATGATTAAAGGCCTGGAGGCTAAAACATATGAAGAATGGTTGGAGGATTTGGGTTTGGCTAGTCTAGAGAAAAGGAGGACTGGTGGGGGGGAACATGATAGCAATATTCCAGTATTTGAGAGACTGCCACAAGGAAGAGTGGGTCAAAGCACCAGAGGGAAGGACAAGAAACAATGGATGGAAACTAATCAAGGAGAGAAGAAACCTTCCTAACAGTGAGGACAATTAACCAATGGAACAGCTTGCCTTCAGAAGATGTGGGTGCTTCATCCTGGAGGTTTTTAAGAAGAGACTGGGCAGCCACTTGTCTGAAATGGTATAGGGTCTCCTGCTTGAGCAGGGGGCTGGACTAGAAGACCTCCAAGGTCCCTTCCAGCTCTATTCTGCTTCTGCTTCTGATCACATCAACAAACATATTGTCAGTACGGTGTGCTAAATTGTATCCATAGCACAAATTGAGCCAGGAGAAGACAGACAACACCACTTCAACAGTAGAAAAGCTGAGGCGAACTCTAAACTGCTTCAGCTGTGGCCTAAAAATGAGACAAAAGCAGTATCATGAAGGCATGGCAGAAAACAAAAAATAAACAGTTATTGGTTTCTGTTCATGCCATGGCAATGAGCCCTTACAACAAATATGTCAAACACAAGGTCCACAGGCCAGATGCGGCGATGTGGTTAGATCTGCCCCCTTAGACATATTTAACCATCTAGATGGCAAAGGACTGACCTCTGGTGCCTTGGCCCAGCCCAAGGTGGCTGGGCGCTGATCTATGACTTGGTGGCGGCCATCTGGGCTGGAAAGCGGTCAGCCTTAGATCTGCAGGGCCACCCTGGAGCCAACAAGGAGCTGCCCTGCTGCCTCTGCCCTACCTCCTGAGTGTGCGCACAGGAGGCGGCGAGTGCATGGGGGCTGGCATCCCTGGTAACTGTCTTTCCCTGCAGGCTGACTGTATTCTGAGTGCTTCCCTTTCACCCAGGATATCAGTTCTTGCACACTCACTGTCTCCTATGCGCCCTCCCAGGTGGCAGGGCAGGTGGCCCTTCACTTGTTCCAGTGCAGCCCCATGGATCTAAGGCTGATTGCATACCAGCCTGGATGCCCACCACTAGGTTGAAGATCAGCACCACACCCACCAGGCTCTATGGGTGATCAAGCATTAGAGGTACATTACGTTGCTGAAATGTCTTCATGTAGACCTATTAAGTTTGCATTTGATTCGCTCCCGGGAGAACGGCTGTAAGGAGCTCTCCCAAAAGCAAATTAGTTTTTTCTTTTTAATGTTTTAAAGTATTTTTATATTTTTAACTCACTTTTAATCTATTTTTAATCTATACCGGACTCTTACAAAGCACATATAGTGTGGCTACTGTTTGTTTTAGACATATTTTAACAACACTACAACCTGCATTCCTGGCCTAGGCTACTCCTGTGACTCCTCCTTGCAAGGCCTGAAATTCAGATTACCGGACTTGTTGACAAACCTCACTGGAGGCCCCTAAATTCGGAGGGGATTTTGAGCTGTTCGTTTTTGGAACGAGTACAGTAAGGAACTGGCTGCAGACGCTCCTGGTAGGCCTGCCTTTAATGAAACCTTATCAGCTTTTTAGCCTCCTTCCCCCACATATTTCCCTGTGAAATAATTTAAACAATTTAAACATTTCTGAAAATAGATGATAGCAAAGAAGTAGGAGTAAAAGACAAGCCGTTGTTTGGAAAGGAGATTGGTTTTTACCTCTGTGGTGCCTCGGCTGAGACCATCATTAAGGCCTACCTTAACTACGATTGCCGAGGGAGGATAAATTATTGCGATATTTAATTTCGCTGGGAGATACTGGATCAACTATCTACCAGAATGGGAAAGAAAAGTAAGAGGCAGAGAGCTTGCTCTCTCTCCCCAAAATCTATGACAGAACTTAATTACTCCAAGCCTCTTAAACAGCTTAAATTGGATGACTTTATGGAGAGGTGTAATCCAGAACCCCAATCTGAACTTCGAACTTTGTCTCTGTCGACTGTATCATTAGGAGAGGGAGATTAGAAGGGGAGTTTTCTTCCCGGATTTCAGATTCAAACTTGCCTGCTAGAATGGGTGATTTTTCAAGCTCTATCCCCTCTCCTACTTCTAGCTGCTTAAAAGAAGTTCCGACATATTCAGACCTCAGGGAGATGGTCTGTACTCAGAGTATGTTAACTGCGCACACAGTAGAGTCAATATATGACTTACTGACATCGATCAAAAGAGACATCGAGAGGATCTTCCAATTCTTAAATGGCCCTCACTCTGCAGCTAAAGAGGGTGAGATTGCACACCGTCCTGACGCGCGGAAAGAGTGGGAGGGTGTAAGACCTCAACCCAAACAACAAAGCATTGCAAGTACTGATGCTAACCCTCATCAAGGAAGAAGGTTATTTTTTTTTATTGAAAAAGTTTTAAAACAAACACAATTTCCCCACAACCCCCCCTCCCAACCCCCCTCCCCCTCCCCGACTTCCCAGAGCAGAACACAAGGTATTTCTATTGACCTTTAACAATAAGCTAAATTGCATAACCAATCATTAAACTAACACCCCTAAAGAAAAAAATTCTTAACCCCCCCATATATAAAATCCTATTTCTTAAACATAATACTTCTAATATCACTTATATAACGCTTATACAAATAAAAGAAATCATTCATAAGCTATTTGATATTTTTTGGTCTGATACTTATTTTGTATATAATCAATCCGTCTTCTCCAGTCCTGTATGTACCTTTCTTGTGTGTGATCCTTCAGATATGCTGAAATTTTAGCCATTTCAGCTAAATTAGTTACTTTCAATATCCAGTCATCAATAGTAGGCAAAAAGTCCTTCTAAGGAAGAAGGTTATTAAAGAAACAAATCGCTTTAAGGATAAGGAAAATTCCATGCAATAGAGGACGATGGACTTCAAAGGAAAGGATAACCCTCTCACTTGCACAGCTATTGAAATCTGATCCTTTATTAATAGATCTACTCAGATATGAAAAACTTCCCCAGCATAGCAATTGTGTTCGACTAATACTGCATTTTGACAGCAATACTATACCGAACGCTGTAATGAAAAGAAAAGGATCCCTGCTCAGATTTGAAGTCATTCCTACAAGAGTCTTCTCGAGTGGGCCTATTAAACCGCTTTTACAAGGACTTAACCAAACATCAAAAATGGTACCTAGGAACCACTCTGCTACCTCCAGGGTCTTTCCTCCAGAATCCGGAGAAACTATGGAGGCAGGCCAGATCAGGGAGGTCCCACATATGAAGGCAAGCACCGACAAACCAGAGGATGTTATAATCAGCTAATTTGTCTCCTTGTCTCCAAAGGAGCAAAGGTCGATGTTTTTTTTTTATTGAAAAGGTTTTTCAAATACAAATTTTCCCCCTTTTTTCTCCCCCCTCCTCCCTAACCCCCCTCACCACCCCTCCCCCTGTGACTTCTACAAAGTAAGATCCATATTCATAACAGATTATATAATACTTTACCATCCCCTTACTCCATCCCCCTAATACTGACCCTTTCTTTCTAATAATATTATTACATCCCCCTATTACTATACATTTCAAAATAACATTCTACTATAACATTGTATAATAACTTCTAATTTAGCATAGTAATATTATTATAACTCCCAATTTAGCAATAATCTGCCCTTTTTCTCCTCCCCCATACATATATCTGTATATTAATATAACATTTTAAAACAACCTTCCACTTTAAGACTATATAATAAATCCTAATTTAACATTTATTCAACTCAGTCTATCCATTTCCTCCACTCCCATAAATATATCTCATAAACATCCCTTTCTTAAACTAAACAATCAATAAACTAGCCTGTCTCCACCCACTTTCCTACAAGATTACCATACATAACAATTCTTAATATCTTTGTTCTTCTGCCCATCCTACTAAAAAAATATTCTCTTATATAGATAAAATCAGTAACTTTAAACTTATAATCCATATAATGTTCCACTGTATTATTAACTCCATCATCCATATTAGGGTAACGTAGCATCCTGATTGTAACAGAATGTTCAAAATCCTCGGTTATCATCTGCCCCCATCAGTAGTAAATATCTTCATGTATATAAAAAAAGAAAACAACCACCCAAGTGACATTGTAATTATATTCCATATAATATCTGTAGTAGTGGATTTCTTCAGGATTATTAATTCCCACCATCCTAATGGGGTAACAACCAGATCTTCTGCATGCCCCAGCATAGCTCTCTTGCCATATAGCTCAGCATAAACATGATATATTTATCAAAAAAAAATCCAAAATAGATAATTCCAATCCAACAATTTAAGGCCCTTTTCACATCCCAAAATTACAGCATTGCAGAGGTCTGTCACTCTTCTCAGGATAATATTAACCAATACTTCGCCTCAACTATCTTTTCATGTATTCAGTCCTCTTTTAGATAACTGGCTTCACTGTTGCGTAATTTAGGAATTTTTGTTTTTGCGAGATCTATTTCTCTTTTTCTTGACTTTTTGTGGATTTGATCTCCATCCTAATCTCCTTTCTACAAGTTGTATATCGACTGGTCGGTTTTCATTCTGATTTATAACTTGATCTTGATGGTTTTGCTTTTGTGACTTTCTTTTCTATAAGTGCTTCTATAAGTGCTTTCTTTTCTATAAGTTGTGTATCAACTAATTGATTTCCATGCTTGTCTGTGACTTGATGAATCATCACGTTAGAATCCGATACCACATCTCTCTTATTTATAGATAATCCAGCTGAGGTGTCTAAAGAATCCAAAGGCGATTCATCTACAAAGGCCTCTGTGGCTCGATATTTTTCCTTTATTTCCAACTCCTTCTGCTTATCTTGTATTGTGCATAAAGATGTTGGGTTCATTTTCAAGATTTTTTGATGAAATTCTTCCGCTTTTTCAACAGTATTTAATTGGTATCTTTCTCCTTGATATCTCAATATTATACCAACTGGCGCATCCCACCTGAATAATATATTTCGTTTCTTAAGCTCATTCACCAGAAAACCAAATTTCTTTCTCTCCAATAACATCTCAGGCGGCAACTCTTTATATATCCAAATCTTTCTTCCAAACAATTGCAAAGTAGAATTAAAGGATTTTTGCACAATATTATTTCTTATTTCTTTATCTGTAAAATAAATCACCACATCTCTAGGCAGTTGCCTTTGCTTTGCAATCCAGGAATTTATTCTATAAACTCTGTCAATCCTACAAAATACTTCCTCAGGATGAACCTTTAAGATCCCAGCCAGAATTTCAGAAGATATTTTCCTTAAGTCATCTCTGTTGTTTTCCTGTAATCCTCTGAGTCTAATTGCATATTCTGTAAGATTATATTGCATCATTAAAACTTCTTTTTCAATCCGTTGTTGCATATTTTCTACATTACAAGTCTTGTGATCAGCTTCCATTTTAAGTTTTTCTTCTAAGCTATTATCTTGAATGTTTATCAAATCATTTTCAGTTCTTTGTATTTTATTGTCCAAATTATCCTCAATTTCCTCCATTTTAGACTCTAATAAATCAATATTTGTACCCAACTTCATAACAATTTCTGTAAAACCATTAGTCACTTTTACAATCTTTCGTTGCAAAGTATCAAACTTTAATTGCACCATTTCTTTAATTTCCTGCTTAAATTTTTCAAAGTTCTGATTCACAATCTCATCCCTTCTTACAATCTCCTCCAGGAGAAATTCAATTATATTAAAATCAGTTTTCTGAGACTGTAGGTTAAGAACTTGTTCATATAATTTGTGGATGGGGGAATCCCCCCCCACTGCTTGTTTGTCCGGCTTTGTAAGCCTAAACGCCATATTTCCACACAGGCAAACTTTTTTAGAAAAGAAAAGAAAAGCCAAGTAAAGAGAAAAAAGCTTCTTTCCACACAAGATCAATATCAAATCTCCAGGAAAGAGAAAACACAAAAGTGGAGCTTTTTCTTCAATTGTAGCCAGGGGTATTTATTCCGCTACTTTGTGGCTTAATAAGAAATGGAAGGACTTTCCCTTTTCAGCTTCCCTGCTCAAACTTCGGCAGTCGCCATTTTAAAAGGTCTTTTTTACTTTTGTTCAATATCCTTTGCAAAATAAGTATAAATACTTGCAATTTAGGGTCACTGGTCCAGGTCCAGATCTCATCCTCTTTACTTAGTCTGTTAGTTTTCTTAAAAAGCTTGTTTTCGTCGCCTTGCTCTGCAAAAAGCAGAGGTCTCCCAGCGCCCGGAGCGAACGGCGAGTGATATAGGGAGCCTCATCCGCTCGCCCCCAAGAGTAAAAAAAAAACTCTGGGGGCTTCGCGGAAAGCTCTACCTACACTCACCTGCTCTATTTCACATTTCCTCCTGGAAATGGAGTTTTTCGAGCTGCCTTTCCATTGTAAAGGCAGCTCTTTACAGGCGATGGGGCTGGCGGTCCTGAGGGACCGTCTGGCAGTGACGACAAGCAAGCCGGAAGTCCCAAAGGTCGATGTTAATTGAATTTGATTTATTAAGATCTTCGCTAGCAGAAGCCTGTAGTTCAACGAGAAGGCTATCCAAGTCGGAAGAATGGGGAAAGCATGTGCAGACAAGGCCTAAAGTTGTTAAGTCCGTCCAGCGAGATAGAAGGGAAGGCAAAAGTCTTTTCAAAGAAACAAAGACCATGAATGTAGCGGCAGAAGTTCACCCTCCCCCAACAGTGCAACTGCCCTCACCTGTCTCATCTTCTTTAAGAACGGAGGAGGCACTTCCGCAACAAACAGAGGCCACTTTTGACTCCTTTGGCACTCCAGAGAAGGCGGTGGTAGTAATTCCGGACCCCTCCACCAGAAGGGTGGAGGAAGAGACACAAGGAGTAGTGCCTTGGGGTGACTGACTAGACAACAAATGGCCAACAACTAGGGTATCTTATATCCCTAGCCTTTCCCTCCTGTCCTGGAATATAGCGGGCTGGAAAGGCATTGCAAACCGGATGGATTTTATAAAATTGATTTCAACACATCATCTCATCCTCCTTCAAGAAACCTGGCTGACTACTAATGATCCACAGATCAGCTTACCGGGTTTTGCCTCATGGCATAAACCGGCAGGCAAAGTCAATTTAAGAGGGAGGGCAATTGGGGGCTTAACCACGTTGGTCAAAAGGGATACGGGATGGAAGGGTGAAGAAATTTCTTTAGATCCTCAATTCCAATATATTCTGCCTATTAGATGTACGTTCAGGGGATGGACTTAATCTTAATTAATGTATATATCGCTCCATTTTCATTCCACCTTCTAGGAAGGGATTTGTGGGATGAATTAGATTCAGTATTAGCTACCTTAAAGGGACACTTTCCCCAAGCAAAAATTATATTAGCTGGAGATACTAATGCAAGACTAGATCCCTCAATGAAGAGCTATGCTAACCGAGGCCTGGTACCAACTGGTTATTTTTATAATGAGTTCACTTGGTCCTCAATGGACAAGAGGACCAATAAATATGCCCAGAGGTTAATTTCCCTGCTGTTTATGAATGATATGCAAGTACTTAGTGGCTCGAGTGATGGGTATATATATCCCTATACTTTCTCGTCCAACAAAACCTCAACCTCTATCGATTATATCTGCACTTCCTCTAGTTTAGTACACCATTTTTCAGAAGTAAGAGCTATATTTAGAGAGGAAAGTGACCACTTTCCCATCACGGCTCTGGTTTCCATCTCTTCAGAAGTTAGGCCTCATTCAAGAGAGGAAATTGACACCTTAGCAAACGCCCGGGTTTATAACTATAAAAGGTTATATTGGCACAGACTTGATGTCAAATCTGTCACCACTTATTTGGGCTCAGACGAAGCCAGACACCTAGCAAGGGAAATCTCCCAATCTAAGCCCGGAGACAACACCCCAATGCCAGCTTATACAGAGCTAACTTCTACTCTTAGGAACTTAATGATCCAGAACGATAGAAAAGTAGATGGGATCTCTAGAAAGTGGTTTGATGATGATTGCCATAACTTGAGGTCAAATCTAAGAGCCGCAGTTAAGAAAGTTAACCGATCCAGACAGGATGGTGATTATTCAAATATGGTTCAACTCAGGAGCATACAAATCCCTACTGAAAAACAAGAAAAGTAGCTATAACACAGGATGTGGAAAGAGGTAGAAATGGCAGCGAAATCCCAATTCCCTACGATCTTTTGGCATAAGATAGCCGGTATATTAAAACAACGTTCCCCATTTATGGACACTGATATATCAGCAGTAAAATGGGAGAAGCACTATCTTGCTTTATTTGATGGTAACAATACAACAAATGTCTTGCAATTGGATATCCTCCAGCAAGAGTTAAGGAAATGTCCGGAATGGACTCCAGTTACCCCTACTGAAGTTAAGCATATAATTCAATCCTTAAAGGCCGGGAAGGCCCTTGGAGAGGACTTGTTGCCTCCTGAACTCTTTAGGTCCAACATTGACTTTTGGGTACCGGTGCTGGTAGCACTGTTTACTTATATCGATAAAGTAGGGATAATCCCTGAAGGGTGGAGGTTAGCTATAGTTTTTCCAATTTTTAAGAAAGGTGACAGAGCTGCCCCATCCAACTACCGCCCCATCAGTCTTCTTAATATAATTTCAAAAATGTATACGAAACATCTCCTAAATAAAATAGAGGACTGGTGCTTGGATAAGGAAATTCTGGCAAATGAGCAGGCAGGTTTTAGATCAGGTAGGTCTACCATAGACAATTGTTTTGTCCTTTCCCACTTAATTAATAAATACAAGACCCAGGGGAAAAAGCTGTATACCGCCTTTATTGACCTTACTGCTGCTTTTGATTCTATAGATAGGAACCACTTGTGGAGGAAACTACAAGTTATGGGGATGGACCCCAGACTTATTTTGTTGATCAGGATTCTCTATACTAATACGGCAATTAGAGTCAGATTTGCAGCAAATGGGGCCTCAACAAACAGCATACCGACAACTAGAGGAGTGAGGCAGGGCTGCCTGCTGGGCCCTACTCTTTTTAACCTTTATATAAATGATATCCCAGTGCAGTTGGAGGATCTTCTGATGCATAGCCCCCAAATAGGCTCTAGATTTATTAACGGATTAATGTATGCCGATGACTTGGTGTTGTTTTCTAGAACCCAAATAGGAATGAGGAGACTTCTTGACAAGCTCACACGTTACTGTACTGCAAACCACTTGACTATAAATGTAGCTAAATCAAAAATTTTAGTCTTTGGCAATAAGAATAAAAAGCACAATTGGCAGATTAATGACACAAAAATTGAGCAAGTTACCCAATATACTTATCTTGGAATTGTTTTTTCCAGTGCAGGAGGTTGGACTCCGCACCATCAATACCTTTCTCAAAAGGTTAGAGCAGGAGCAAGCCTTGTATCCAAATTAAGTAAACGAATCCAACCAACCTTCATTTTACCTCTTCGTAAAGTCTTTCAGGCTAAACTTGTTCCGATCATGCTCTATGGTGCTGAAATTTGGGGTCTTACAGAGGCCCCCATATTAGAGAGAACTCAAAATAATTTGTTAAGGAGGATGCTTGGGGTAAACAATTCCACTTCAGCTGCAGCCATCAGAGCTGAATTGGGACATTTCTCACTGTACACCTATACAATCACTAGGGCAGTAGCCTACTGGCTAAAAATGACTCAGATGGATGCCAGCAGACTCCTTAAAATATGTCTAGAGGAACAGCAGATTTCAAATCCTCAAAGGTATTCCTGGCTAACCCGGCTGTCAGAAATATTGAACCAATATGGCGTAGGGTTCCCGTTGTGTGACACACTGAACCAAGTTAAACAACGGATTAAAGATATACATGGGCAAATGGACATGGCAACCATTTCAACTAATCATTCCCTTAAACTGCTGACAGCAGTTAAAACAACTTTCACTCTGGAAAAGTATTTACATTTAGAAATGCCATCAGTGGAGAGACAGTTATTTGTTAAGTTTAGATTCGAACTTCTAGATACCAACGATAGATTCGGCCGTTATCGGAAAATCCTGTATGACAAAAGAATATGCATATGTGGGGTAAACGTCGTGGAGGACACGGCGCATATAATATTCGAATGTAGTCTCTATCAAGAAGTAAGAAAACAATATCTGTCCCCAATTATAAATAAATTTCCCCACTGGAATATAAGCCAAAAATTAGCATTTCTGTTGAGGGCTGACTCTCCTCCCCTGGTAAGAGCGATCACTCGATACCTTAAAAGAATGACGGCAATACGAGCCAGTTATATAAAAAAAATTTTTTATCGATTGTAAGGAAGATGAGCTCAGTTAGAGAGGAGCTATCCTATTTGGGTTATCTAGTCTTGGCAACTTAGCTATTGAAATTTGATATTGTAAAATTTTAATGTCATCTATCATATATTTTTAGATTGCTATTTTTGTAACTATTTTATCTTTTTCCCTTTTTCTTTTCTGTTTTGTTTGAAAAGGCCTTCGGGCTATTCAATAAACTATACGTACATACACACCCACCACTAGTGCCACCATGGCCTGCTTGCAGGCCCAGTCTCACAGCACATTAAGCATTTCCCTTTCACAGGGATCGCCCTGCCCCTGCATGGGAAAGCCATGGCCACCAGCAACATGGCCACTGGCAGCATGGCCAAACTCTCCCCCTCCCCTCATTCTTTCCAGAGTGTGGAGAGAGGGAGGAAGGAAGGGAGGAAGGAAGGAAGGAGATGGGAATGAGAAGGAGAGAGACAAGGAAGGAGGAAGCAAGGGAAACAGGAAAGAAGGAAGGAAGGAAGGAAGGAAGGAAGGAAGGAAGGAAGGAAGGAAGGAAGGAAGGAAGGAAGGAAGGAAGGTAGATTATAATGAGAGGGAGGGAGGGTCTGGGGAAGTCCTGCCTTAGCACTTGGCCACCACAGATGCCCCTGACACAAGTGACGCCCACCCTGGCCACTTCTATCCTGGCCACGCCTCCACACATACCTGAGGTCAAACACAGGGGTGAAATGCTCCCGGTTCGGATTGGATCGCCTGATCTGGTAGCGATGGTGGCGGGTGGTTCGGAGAACTGGTAGCAAAAATCCCTGCCCCCCCCCATGCCCAGCTGAGCCACATGATCATCAGAGGCTTTTTTTTTACTTTTAAAAGCATTCTTTCTACAACTTCTTCCGACGAAAAAATGCTTTGAAAAGTTAAAAAAAAAAAGTTGGCCATGCCCATCCAGTCACATTAACCCCCCCCCAAGCCATGTAGTAACAAATTTTACATTTCATCCCTGGTCAAATACAACCCTGATGCAGCCCTCAATGAAATTGAGTTTGACACCTGTGCTGCATAGCATGGAATCCGGCTTGGGAAGAGAGTGAAAGGGAAGAGGCAGACAGCCAGGTCATTCAATGGGCAGGGGGAGGTTGCAGTGGCCTGGCTATGGGGGTCTTGAGGTACACGAATCCAGAGCAAGTGTGGCAGCTCCCTCCACCACTTGCCTCGCCTCACCTTACCTTGTGGCAGTGTCATGTGTCCTCCTGCCCTGTTGCGACCGCGAGCAACCAGACGGTGGGATGGGGTGGGTGGGGTCTTAAATAGGGCTTATTTTTGGAATAGGGCTTAATAGTCCCTATTAAGCTAGGGCTTATTTTCGGGGGGGGAGGGGGGTCTTATTTTTGGGAAAACCAGTAATTTAAAAAAAAACTTAAGAAACAACTACCAATCAGCACAATGAGATTCTTTATTGATCCAAAGGGAAAGGGGGAAAATGTCTTAATTGGCCCAATGTAGTGTCTATATACGTTGCATGAGTTTAAATACTGTACAAGTTTTTAAAAGTATGAAAAATATTCAGGAGCATTATTTTATACTATTTTCTATACTTCCTACTCAAAAGTAACTTTTGAGTAGGAAGTATAGAGTAACAGGAAAGAAGGAAGGAAGGAAGGAAGGAGATGGGAATGAAAAGGAGAGAGACAGGGAAGGAGGAAGCAAAAGAAACAGGAAGGAAAGGAAAGAAAGGAAGGAAGGAGGGGAAGGAGATGGGAATGAGAAGGAGGGAGACAGGTAAGGAAGGAGGGGAGGGAAGGAGGCTCCTTTGGTTACAAAGCCAGGTCTCCTTGTATGGAGAGGGAGTGGGCCTCCCTCTGACCCATGCATTTTGCCCTCCTGTTCCCACCACGAGCAACCTAGCCAAGGAGCACAGCAGCAATACCCTTGCGGAGGAGGTAAATGCAGCCAGGTGCTCCCTCAGGGAAGCGGGGCTGGGCTGGGCTGCAGGGTCCCAGTGCCCCGGGATCCAGAGGGTTGGGCTGGCTGCTTGCCCTCCATTGGCCAGGGCTCCAGGCAGCCCATGCCACCATTTGGGGGTCCTCCACGTGGCTTGAGAGGGGTGGTGAGGCTCCTCTGGTGGACTAGGCTTTGGCGCTCTCCCTGGTCTCGCCTTCCTTCACTGCAGACTTCCAAATCCTCCCTTTGCTGGGAGGAGGCACAGGGAAACACCAACAATGTCTGGATTTGTGAGAAATACACCTCCTTTGGTATGTTGTGCACATGTGTGCACACACATGTGCGCACACACATGCACACACACACATGCACACACATTCCAAGCTTGGAGACTTTTATCCACATCTGAGCTTGCAAATTGCCAGTCATACCTAGGCTTGGGGAGAAGGCCCTCTCCTTCCTCTGTGGATAAAAGTCTGCCAGTCTGCTTGGCTGCCAGCAGTTTGGCAGGCGGCAAGGAGCTTGTGGGGAACCTAATTGTCCCCATGTCGAGTTAGCCAGTGTGACTTTTGTCCCGACCCAGCTGTCTGAAATCAGCCACACCCAGTGAGGGTGTTGAGCTGGCCATGCCCAACCAGCCACACCCACCTGGCCATGTCCACCTAGTCATGGCGACCCACCTTACAATCTTGTAGACACCCCTGCCTTAGAATCTTGTAGAGCATGGCTCTATGAAAAAAAAATGATTAGCTTTTTATCAATTTAAAAACACATGATCTATTAGAGAATTTCAGAACTTTCAACTGGTTATACATAGAATAGAATAGAATTCTTTATTGGCCAAGTGTGATTGGACACACTAGGAATTTGTCTTGGTGCATACTCTCTTGGTGTAAATAAAAGAAAAGATATATTCATCAAAATCATAAGGTACAACACTTAATGATAGTCATAGGGAAACAGTCAATATAAATCTTAAGGATACCAGCTACAAGGTTACAGTCATACAGTCATAAGTGGAAGGAGATGGGCGATAGGAATGATGAGAAGATTAATAGTAATGCAGACTTAGTAACTAGTTTGACAGTGTTGAGGGAATTATTTCTTTAGTAGAGTGATGACGTTCGGGAAAAAACTGTTCTTGTGTCTAGTTTTTCTGATGTGCAGTGCTCTATAGTGTCATTTTGAGGGTAGGAGTTGAAACAGTTTATGTCCAGGATGCGAGGGGTCTGTAAATATTTTCACAGCCTTCTTTTTGACTTGTGCAGTATACAGGTCCTCAATGGAAGGCAGATTGGTAGTAATTGTTTTTTCTGCAGTTCCTCTGAAGTCTGTGTCTGTCTTGTTGGGTTGCAGAACCAAACCAGACAGTTATAGAGGTGCAGATGACAGACTCAATAATTCCTCTGTAGAACTGTATCAGCAGCTCTTTGGGCAGTTTGAGCTTTCTGAGTTGGCACAGAAAGAACATTCTTTGTTGTGCTTTTTTGATGACATTTTTGATGTTGGGTGTCCATTTTAGGTTGTGAGATATGGTAGAACCTAGAAATTTGAAGGTCTCAACTGTTGATACTGTGTTGTCTAGTATTCTAAGAGGTGGTAGTATGGGAAGGTTTCTGCTAAAGTCCACCACCATTTCTACAGTTTTGAGTGTGTTCAGTTCCAGATTGTTCTAGTCACACCACGAGGCTAGTTGTTCAACCTCCTGTCTGTATGCGGATTCATCATTGTCTCAAATGAGACCGATCACTGTTGTGTCATGTGTAAACTTCAGTAGTTTAACAGATGGATCGTTTGAGATGCAGTCATTGGTATATAGAGAGAAGAGAAGTGGAGAGAGTACACAGCCTTGTGGGGCCTCTGTGCTAATTGTACAGGTATCTGATGTGATTCTGCTTAGCTTCACCTGTTGCTTCCTTGACGCTTTGAATACTGAATGCAATGGCATTTTAAGGTACTGTGGAAAAATAAAATGATAAGTAATTATTTTGGCCATTGTTTGGAGCTGTTTCTTCTTGTTATTACCACCAAATCAACCTGCAAGAGCCCTACAACAGATCTTCTCAGAACAAAATAACAGAGTTGGAAGGGACCTTGTAGGTCATCTAGTCCAACCCCTCACACAAGCAGGAGACCCTATACTATTTCTAACAGATGGAAGTCCAGTCTCTTCTTGAAAGCTTCCAGTGATAAAGCACCCACAACTTCTGAAGGCAAGCTGTTCCATTGATTGATTGTTCTCACTTTCAGAAAATTTCTCCTTATTTCTAGGTTAAATTTCTCCTTGATCAGTTTCCATCCTTCATTCATTGTCTGGCCTTCAGGTGCTTTGGAAAAAAGGTTGACCCCCTCCTCTCTGTGATAGCTCCTCAAATATTGGAACACTATTATCATGTCTCCCCTGGTCCTTCTCTTCACTAGACTAGCCATGCCCAGTTCCTGTAACTTTCTTCCTATGTTTTAGCCTCCAGTCCCCTAATCATCCTTGTTGCTATTCTCTGCACTCTTTCTAGAGTCTCAACATCTTTTTTATAGTGTGGTGACCAAAACGGGATGCAGTATTCTAGGTATGGTATTACTAAGGCTTTATAGAGTGGTACCTCACATGATCTTGATTGAATCCCTCTCTTAATGCAATTTAGGATTGCATTGGCTTTTTTGGCTGCCGCTGCACACTGTTGGGTCATATTTAACTCGTTGTCCACTAAGATTCCAAATTCTTTTCACAGTTACTGGTATTAAACCTAGTTTCTCCCAATCTATATGTGTACTTTTTATTTTTCTTGCCAAAGTGTAAGATTTTACTTTTCTTTTAGGACCCAGTGTCCACATCTGTCAAGATCCATCTAGATCTTGGAGAGGGCGTGGCCGGCATTGGGCAATATGGTGTGGATTTGAGAGCTCCAGAAGAGCACCGATATCCCAGCTGATTTTGGGGATCCCTAGGGATCATAGCTGTCTTGTAGGGACAGTGAAGAAAGAAGACGCTGTTGTGGCCCGCCAGCGGCCTGCACAGATTGTTGCTGATCCCATTGACAAGGAGGCTGGTGTGGTGCTGTGCCAGCAGCTTGTGCAGCTGGTGCTTGAGTCGGACAGCGAGGAGGCTGAAGAAGATGTGGTGCCAGAGGCAGGGATTCAGTCAGGGCCTTCAGAACCTCCAGAGGCTCCTTTAAGTGAAGAGGATGAAGAGGAGGAGCCTCTTCTCAATGCACGGGCATGCAGAGCTGCCAAAAGGCAGGAGTGGTTCCTCAGGAGGAGGTCTCCTTGAGAGTAAGGTTTGGGGCTAATTGGCCACTCCCTTAGCCTATTTAAGAAAGTACACAGCTTGCAACAAGCTGCAGGAAACAACTTTAGTTCACTAATCATCGCGTTGGGATTTCTCTGCAACCTTGCTTCTGGGCTTTCTGCCAACTCCAGTAAGACTCTGACTAACTTATCTGTGGAATTCTGGCAGGCTGTTAAGAATGCTTATTAACAGCCGGCATTTGCTAAAACTGTGTTATTTGAGTAAACTGAGTTTTGTTCAGAGTTTGTGTGTGCTATGTTCTTTGGGATTCATAGTTGGGGCAGAACAGATGCAGGCTGGCATGGATAGGGAAAGAGTAAGTTCCCTGAAGTGCTGCCATTAGTTTTTGACCCATCGGTGAAGGAAGGCAGCCATGGAGCTGTCAAAAGCCAGAGTGGCCATGATCAGAAAGAGGAAGTGCAGGAGTGGTGATTGAACAGAGTATTGTTATCAGATGAGTGATTGGCCAACTCACAGGTAAGAAGAAAAAACTTTTAAAAGCTTGAAAGAAATCCCAATGAGCAATTAGCGGCTAATTTGCACTTGGGAATTTAAGCGGAGGGGGGGAAAAAAGAGGAACTTTAAAGTTAAAACGAAAGCCCTAAAAGGAATCTTCCACTGGATTTAAAATTGGATTTTGAAAGAAATAAAAACAAGACAAGGGAAAAGGAGACAGAGGAACATTTTTTAAACAATAAAAAGATTTAACTCGGAAGAGAGGAAATGGGCATTCCCATGGAGCTATAAAATGGCTTTGTTGCTGAAAGAGTTGTGAATTGAAGAGAGACATCTGCTGGAGGAGAGATCGTGGGAAAGAGCCATAGGAGTATATAGCTGAAAAGATTAAGAGAAGCAGAGAGGACGAGGACTGAGATTGTGATGGCTCAAGTGAGCATTTGAACTGGACACTATCTGGAAAGAAAAAGGAGATATTATATGGACTTTGAAACTAGAAGTATAAGTAAATGAAAATAATAAATTGGAAAATTCTAGCCTACTAAAGTGACAATATGGAGAATTGGGAGGATGAATGTGAAATATTAAGGGAGATGTTTGAAAAAATAAGAGAAGAATTTAAGGGAAATAAGGAAGCAGAGGATTGGTTAGAATGCAAGAAAAAAGAAAGAGAAAAGATTAATGAGAAGAGAAACAAGGAAAAAATATTGAAAAGGAAATAAATGAAAATAGATAAAGATGAGTACACTGGGATTAACAGTGATAGAATAAAAATGGATAAGAGAGAATACATCTCAAAACTGAAAAGAAGAGAAATAATTGGGGAAATATTGAGAGGGAAAATTAACAGAGGGAAAATTAAAGAAAAGAGGCAGAAAGGGAGATATAAGAAAAGGAAGAGGAAGAAGGTAAGGGAATGGGAGAAAGAGAGGAAAGCATCAAGAAATGGGATTGTGGAAAGTTTAAAAGAAAATGGTTAAGAGTCAGTGAAAATATTAATATGTTAATAAAGAGAAGGATGTTAGTTGTAGAAAATATATGTGAAAATACTGTTTAATGTAAAACAGATCAGTAGATGAAATGTGAAAAAAAATGAACTATGTTTTTGATGTTGGAGGAAGCACTAAGTGGAGAGAAATAAAAGCAACAAAAGAATTAATTGAAATTAAGATGGGAATTGAAATTGAAATGTAAAATTGAATGAAAATGAAATGTTAGTAAATCATGTAAATGACAGACTTGTAAGAACTAAACGGAAGAAACACATTGTTAAAGGGAAAAAAGCAAGGGTTGGAAGATTATTTTAACAAAGGTTTCAAGGAAAAAATGCAATAAGTTGAAATATTTGTTAATAATTAAAAAGAGGAGGGGAATTTCGAGTAATATTTTTAATAAATGAGAAAGATCGGGGTTGCCTGGACACCATAGTGGAAAATATTAAATTGAAAATGAATATAGCAATAGAGAGAGATGAAAGAGGAGTAGAGAGTAGAGAGATGGAAGAGAAGGGGAGAAGAGAGAGGGATGGAAGAGAGGGGAAATCAGAGTAGGAGAGCGGGCTAGACAGGGAGGAAGAAAGGAGGAGAAGGAGAAAGGAAGAGGAAGTAAAGAGGAGCAGGAGAGGAGGGAAAAAGAAAGTAAGAAGGAAAGAAGAGAGGGAGATGGCAGGATTGAGAAGAAAGACTGCTGTACAACAAAAAAGATGAAATGGAAGAAAGGCAACCCCGAACATATATAAATATACTAAGATAAAGAATGAATGGTTAAAAAATAAAAGAGAATAAATATGAATAAGCAGGAAAATTAGAATTTGAGGGCGAATGAAGATGTTGTTTATATAAGTAAGCAAAGAAATATTGAGATATGATTAAAAAAAGGGAAAAAAGAAAATTGTGACAAAAATTGTAATTGAGTAAAATGTATTTGAATTTGATAAATTGTATAACATAAGATATGGCCAATACTCTGTTCAAAAAAGATGTGGGTGAATGTGGGGGGGAGAGACCAATAAAACTTGATTTTTTTAAAAAAAGATCAATCTAGCTCTTGAGCCTATCATCTAGGGTGTTGGCTATTCCTGCCAGCTTAGTATCATTTGGTATCATTTGGTAATTTCCCCTTCTAGTCCCTCATCTAAATTGTTCATAATTAGATGGGAGAGCCCAGAAAAACTCAATTCTGCAGGCAACCTTTATGGATAGGTCTTTTTGCCATAGAGAACTAGCTATACTGGATTCTCACCTAATAAGAATCACCCTTCAGATGCTATTCCCCTCCTCCCCCCCCCCCCCAAGTCCTTTTACCCTTCTCTTGACTTTCCCTGAGCTTCATTCATCTGAAGTCACATTTTCAATTCTGGAAAGAAAAAAAAAACCAGGCAATTTTTTTTGCTAGTGTCCTGTATCAACCTAATTTGTTACATGCTTTCTTTTTATGCAGGTGGTTTATCTTCATGAGCTTAACCAAAAAAAAAAGGTCAAAGGCTCTCAAAGTCAAAGAAACTAGAAAAGATGTAATATAATTTGTTTTCTGTTTATGGTGCATCCTAGTAACAGAAGTCGATACCACAGTAATAAGTGGGAGAGAAAAACATCATTATGCTTTACTGCATTTGTACTCTGGTACTTGTATTTAAATATATTTTCAGTGAAGCTTTTATAGCAACAGATACTTCTGCTAATGTTTATCATCATACATTAATTGCTCCCTTTCTTCATGCAATAAGCTTTTCTATCTATGACATGAAATATTTAATGTTATGTGACCACATTTTTCAGAAATGGAGTTACAACTAATTTTATCCTCTGTGCTTTGGTGTGTTTTTCCTCTCAAAATGTGACCCTTACAACATTGCTGTTGTATGTTTTTTTTCCTTCAGCATCCAAGTAACAATTACCTTTCCTTTGAAACAAAGCCTGGGAAAACACCACTGGCATGTCATCATCCCTGAGAGCTGGCATACATTGAAATTCTGTCAGCATAGGAACTTCTAGAGAGGTTGCTATCGTGCTGCCGTTTGTTGTACTGTGGTCAAAACTGTAAAAAAGAAAAATCTATATAGGCACTCAGCCTTATAATTCCCAGGCAGTATGGACAATGGTTGGTTAAGAATTATTGGTATCCGAGTTGTAATTCAACACATTTGATGGGTCTGAGTTGGGGAAAAACTGTTCTTTTTTCAAGAAGCATTTTTGCTTTGCTGGAAATTCTTTAGTACTATCTTAAATGATATTTTAGTATATATATTCTAAGTGCTAAATAAAATTCCAAGTTTATTTATATAGTCATAATAAGGCCAATAATATATTATTGTTAAATATTTTGAATGCACATTAGCTATTATGAATTGAGTATTTACAAGAATCCAAGAACTTAGTCTCATTAATATGTTAATTAATATTGTTAAAATCAGAATTAATTTGAAGCAGAAAATTGTTCTGATCTTGCTTGAATGCTTAAATTGAATTAAGTTGATTCATTTCCGATTTCCAGATTTAATCTGTTTATGCATATGTAAAGAAGCTTCTAAAATGATTTGTGAAGACCTTTTTTTGTCCATGATCAGAATAATCTGTATCATCTGATTCAATCTGAAGTAATCCAGTTCAATTTACTGATCTAATTAGACTTTCTAAATCCAATTAGATGTCACACTTTGACAATTTAGATTTTTGCACAATATTAGTGCTTAGTAACAGAGTGTTGTAGAAATTACTTGGGCATCCATGGATCAACCCCCTGCCCCCCAGAACTACTGTATTCTTAAAAATGAGGCTTTCATGGTGGTTGGTGATTTTTTTTTTAAAGAAGAAATGAGGTATGTGTGCAAAACTGATACCATATTTGGAAAAGTGGTTGTTGAGGACAAGATGGAGAAATCACATTGATTATTTAAATTCTTATTTAAATAACCACCTTTTTCCCTTAATGCAAGTGGGCACAAATGAAAGAGAAACCTGAACAATTCTGGAAATTATGAGTGTTAGAAAGGAAGATGAGAAACTGGAAGCACAATTTTTAATCAGTCTGTCCAGTTGAGGGTCATGATGCAAGAAGAAAAAACAATAATCAACAAGTGGCTATGGGAATGGTGTCATCTAGAAGGGTTTGGCTTTTATGACAATAATCAAAATTACTTCATGAAGAATTTCTGAGAAGACAAAGCCCCGCGACTTTGTTAGCCGCTAGAACAGCAAAGAAACAGCTGTCTAGTGGCGAAGAACCTTCCCCCCCCAGGAGAAGAGGGGGAAGTGAGCAGCCAGGCATAGGGTAGAGCTTCCTAAGAGCCCTAGAATTAATTCTGGGGCTTGAAAGGTGAGAGCTCCCCAGGAGCCTGGGAAAGCTCCAAAACCAGGATGCCTCTGCCAAAAGGCAGAGCAAAACGCCGTGACCGCCCCTGCTACGAAATTGAAACAAATTGAGAAATTGAAGCAGGCAGAACAGAGACAGGAGGCTACATAACTGCAAGTATTTATACTTCAATTCCATTGAACATTGCTTCTTTCTGAGTCTACAAGAGCGGAGCTGAAGTGGAAAGGGGGGGTGAGGAAGATGGCGCTGGCTTGTTAACACAAAGAGATGAAAGTGAAAGTTAAGAAGAAAGTTTTTACTGACTCGTTAACTCATTAGTGCCTTTCAGCTACCAGCCCCGCTCAAAAAATTTTTTGGACTTATTTCTGTATTTTAGACTTTGGGATTAAAAATTTAAAGATTTTCTGGATTTTCTTCACTGGCTTTATGAATTGATTCTGAGACTGTGTGATTTTAAAATGGCTTCAAAGCAGATAAAATCTGGGTTGCCTAAAGCAGGAAGTGCGGGAAGTTCCCCCGCCCAGACTACCAAGCTGCAAGCTTTATTGCCCCCAGCAGATACACAAGCTCAACCACAACCACAAGCACAAACATTAACACTCGAGATGTTTCAGGAAGCCATGAAAGAAATTAAAAAAGGATTTAAAGAAGATATTGCATGTGCATTTAAAGGAGTCTCAGATCAAATGGAAGAAATGAAGGACATAATTAAGACAAGAAATAAACATATAAGGGAAGACATAGTTGTTGCACTCCAGGGACTGGCAAAGCATGTTAATTATGTAGAGGATAGAGTTGAAGAGATTGCTCAAGCTAATGAGATTCTGGATGGTAAATTTGAGGAAACACAAATCAAGATTGATAAAACAGAAGCTGAAGTGATGTTGACACAATATAAGATGATGGAATTTGCTGTAAGAATAAGAGGCTTGAAAGAAGATCCTAAAGAGAACTTGAAAGAGATCTTTGTGGAAGCCCTGGCAGAGTTTACAGGAGAGTCCAGAGGAGAACTTGAATGGCAAATTGATAGGATCTATCGCATTAACTCATGGATAGCCAGACAAAGGAAATTACCAAGAGATGTTGTAATCTACTTTGTTACCAGAAGGATTAGAAATGAGATCTTCTAAGCCTCCTACAAAAACAAGTTGCAAGTGGCAGGACAAGAAGTGGCAGTATTCAAAGAAATACCACCTAAAATGTTGAAATCCAAGAAAGAGTATGCATTTCTGGCAGATGAACTTAGAAATCGACAGATACAATACAGATGGGAAGTTCCAGTCGGATTAGTGGTGAACTATGCAGGAGAGCGATATCGCCTTAATACAACTTGGAAAGCAAGAGATTTCTACACTAACATACTAAAGGCTGGATACCCACCATCTGTGGGAGTTAAAAAAATAAGAGATGTAACAGAGGGGAGGAAAGAGGATCTGCAGAAGCAAGCAGAAGGTGGAGCTATGAGTATGCAGGATGAATCACTGCAACTTTCTTTTTTTTTTATTGCAAAAGTTTTACAATTACATTTTCACCCCTTTCCCCCCCCACCACCCCCAAACTTCCCAACCTCCCTAACCCTCCCTAACCCTCCCCTCCCCCCAGACTTCCCTATAATATACTCATAACTGGTAAAGAAAGATAAAAAAAACACACAAAAAACCCCCTTAATATGACACTTATGTAAAAACTTGAACCCCTCCCTCCCCTGTATAGTTTTTCTTTTTACCCTCATTACATTAAAATATTTCTAATACATTATTTTCAAATAAAAGCTATTTGATACTTTCTAGTTTGATATTTGTTCTGAACATATTCTATCCACCTTTTCCATTCCCATTCATAAGTCTCTTGTGAACAATCTTTTAAGTATGCTGAAATCTTCGCCATCTCTGCAAAACTGGCCATCTTCAAAGTCCATTCCTCAATAGTGGGCAAAGCTTCATTTTTCCAATATTTACCTATCAACAATCTTGCTGCTGTTATCATATACAATATCAATTTTGTTTCACCCGATGTAAAACCCTTAACTATACCCAATAAAAACAATTGTGGAGAGAATTGAATTTTTTTCTTCAAAACATTCTGCATGACCCACCAAATTTTTATCCAAAAAGCCTTAACTTTCCTACAGGTCCACCAAACATGATAATACGTAGCATCCAAACATTCACATCTCCAACATTTTGGCTGAACATACATGACAACTTTTTGGGATCTAAATGCCATCTATAAAACATTTTATAGAAATTTTCCCTCAGGTTCTGCGACTGTGTAAATTTAACATTCTGAACCCAAATTTTTTCCCATGTTTCCAACATCACCGGTTCTTCAAAATTTTGTGCCCACTTAATCATACAATCTTTAACTAATTCAGTTTCTGAATCCCTTTCTAGCAAAACATTATAAAGCCTTTTGATATGCATTGGACCTTTCTCTTTTATATGTCTAACCAATTCTTCCTCGTGCAACATAATACCAGTTTTTTGGTCCTCTTTCCATCTCAATTGTAATTGATTATATTGTAACCAAGTTAAATTAATCCCTTCGTCCAACAGTGTCTGCAATGTCTTCAGCTGCCATCTGCCCGCATCTGTAAAAAGAACCTCTTTGTATAAAACCCCCCCGAGTGGCATTATATTTGTATTCCACAAGGTATGACCAAGATCCAGCCATAGCGGTATTTTATAATCCCATTTGAGTCGGTGCTTCTTCCAAACTCTCATCAAAGAATCTCTAAGTATATGACTTTTAAATACTTTATCAACTTTGTCATCATAAAATAAGTAAGCATGCCATCCAAATTCAAGATCAAAACTTTCTGCATTCAATATTCCAGCCTTTTTACTTCCAAACCAATCACTTGTTAAAGTTAAAGCTGCTGCATCATAATATAACTGTAGGTTTGGAAGTTTAAGACCTCCTCTTTCTGGAACATCTTGCATAATTTTCAATTTCACTCTCGGCTTTTTCTCGTTCCAGACAAACTTATTGAGTCCAGTTTGCCAGACTTTCAATTGTTTATCACTTTTAAGCACCGGAATCATTTGAAACAAAAAAAGAAATCTTGGCAAAATGTTCATCTTAACTGCTGCTATTCTTCCAAGTAGAGACAGCTGCAGTTTTTTCCAAGTCTCCATGTCTTTCTGCACCTCTCGCCACAACACCTCATAGTTATTTTGAAACAATTTCATGTTTGATTCTGCAACCTGAACTCCTAGATATTTTACCTTAGGTACAGTCTCAAAACCTGCCCTCCTTTCAAGCTCATGTTTACGATCTTGTGTCATGTCTTTAGCTATCATTTTAGTCTTTTTTGAATTCAGTCTAAAACCTGAAACTTTACCATAGTCTTGTATAATGTCCTTCATCAGGATTATTGATTCCATTGGTTGTGATAGGGTAACAACCAGATCATCTGCAAATGCCTTTATTCTGTAATCCTCTTGCCTAATCATTATACCTTTCAAGATATTAGAGTCCCATACTGTATTTAGCAAGACTTCTAGTGTTAGAATAAATAAAAGTGGGGACAACGGACATCCCTGTCTTGTTCCTTTTTCAATTTTAAACTCTGTTGTCAAACTTCCATTAATAATGATCTGTGCCTTTTGCTCTTGGTAAATTGCTGAAATCGCCTGTATAAATTGATCCCCAAAATCCATCTTTTTAAAAGTCTTTAGTAGAAAATTCCAATCCACTCTGTCAAAGGCCTTCTCTGCATCCAAAAAGACCAGCACTGCAGGAATCTGTTTATTCTTCTCAAGATATTCCAATAAATCTATTACTTGCCTTACGTTATCCTTCATGTGTCTGCCCTCGATAAATCCCGCTTGATCATCATGAATCACCTTTTGGATTACTGGCATTAACCTGTTGGCTAATACTTTCACATAGATTTTATAATCTGTATTCAAAAGAGATATTGGTCTATAGTTCTCTGGTTTTTTAGGACCGACTTGTTCTTTTGGTATCAAAGATATGTAAGCTGTTGTCCATGATGGGGGTATTTTACCCCCTTGTTGAATATTGCAAAATAAATCTCTGAGTTGTTCCACCATTTCAGCTTGCAAAGTTTTGTAATACACTGTGGTCAAACCATCCGTGCCAGGAGCTTTGGCTGTTTTTAGCTGTTTAATTGCTGCTATTATCTCCTCCTCTGTTATAGGATAATTCATTCTTTCCTTTTGTTGATCAGTAATTTTTGTAACTCTTTTATCGTTTAAATATTTTTCTATAAGTCCATTCTGCACCTCCTCTTTGGCATATAGTTTGGTATAATAGTCCACAAAAGCTTCTTTAATTAATTTTTGTTGAAAAATTTCTTTCCCTCCAATATCAATACTATCAATAGTCCGTATACTTTGTTTTTTCCTCAATATGTAAGCCAACCATCTGCCCGGTTTATTAGCATTACAAAATGTATTGTGCTTCGCATATTGTAAATTTGTTGCAACTTGTTCCGCCATAAGCATTTGAAATTGATCTTTCAAAAGTTTTATAGCACCGCATATTCTTTCATTTGTTGGGTTTTTAATAAGTAACTGTTCTTTATTCTTTATTTCGATTTCCAATTCAGATCTTTTCTTTTGTCGAAACAGTCTATGTTTAGAGTTCATGTAGATAAGTACCCCTCTCATATAAGCTTTACTTGCGTCCCACACAATTTCAATTGGGGTACCTTTATTCAAATTTATTTCAAAAAATTCTTTCAAATGCTTTTTAAGTTCTGTTGTATTTTTTTCATATCTAAACAAGTTCTCATTTAATCTCCAAGAACGTCTCTCAACCTTATCCATCTCAATTTCTATCCATACTGGGCTATGGTCAGTCAAAGTTCTTGGAAAAATCTTTGTTCTTTTTGTCTTGACAAGTAAATCATTTGACAACAAAATGAAGTCAATCCTAGAGAAGGATCTGTGTCTGTCAGAAAAAAAAGTGTAGTCCAATTCTTTTGGATTATGTATTCTCCAAACATCTTTTAGTTCCATATCTTCTTTCATGTCAAAAAAGGTCTGTGGTAAACTGATCCTAGACTTTGCCAAACTCTTTTTATCTAATTTAGAATCAATTACTCCATTCCAGTCTCCCATAATTAAAATAGATCTGTAGTCCCATTGCAGTATTTTAGTATGTAACATCTTATAGAAATGGTCCTGTTGTTGATTGGGAGCATAAATTCCAATCAGAAGAATTTGGCCATTTGCTGTAAGCAATTCAATTGCTACAAACCTACCATCTTCATCTGCTTCTATAACTTTAGCTGTTAACTTTTTATTTACATAAATAACCACACCATTCTTTTTTTGCGAAGTTGAAGATATAAAATGTGTTCCTAGTTTGGAATTTATCAAATATTTTTGATCTTGAGTTGTGATATGCGTTTCTTGTAAACAAATTATATCATTATTAAATTGTTTCAAATATGTAAATAATTTCTTCTTTTTCTGTGCTGAATTCAACCCATTCACATTCCAAGATAAACACTTAAGCGTCATCTTCATCTTTCTGGAGCAAAGAGCAGAATAATCGAATGTCATCCGAAAGCTTCGATCTTGCTCCCCCCATGGCTCCAGTCTCTTGTGCAGTACTCTTAACTGCCTTCTTGTCTTGTCTTTCCTGTTGTTGTTGTTGCTTTTGTTTAAGTAACTTAGATTGAGCTCGAGTTATACGTTGATCCTTAACTTCGATCATCCGAACCGGGTCCAAGATTGGAGAAGATTCCAGCAAAGGCTCATCCAGAAAACCTCCTTCTGCGCCTTGCATTTCCTCTAGTTCCTGCTTAGACTGTTCTTGCAGTTCTCGTTGAGGTTGCTTCTCATCACTCTCCTTAATCTCCAAAACTGTAGATGTACGTGGGGATGGTGTTCTTTCCTTAAGAATAGTAGTGTAAAAGTGCTCTGCCTTCTCCACGGTATTCAAACGATATCTTTCTCCCTTATATCTGAAAATTATACCAACTGGGGCGTCCCACCGAAATGGTATCTGTAGATTTTGCAATTCCTTAACAAGAAAGTCAAATTCTTTTCTGGTTTTCAGCATTTTAGGAGGTAATTCTTTATAAATTCCAATTCGTGAGCCCCCCACTTGCACAGAAGTGTAAAAGGATTTTTGCAGGATGTCATTTCTTATTTCTCTATCTGTAAAATATATGACCACATCTCTGGGCAATTGTCTTTGTCTGGCCACCCAAGAATTCACTCTGTAAATTTTATCTATTTTGTGAAAAACCACATCAGGATTAACTTGTAGAATCTTAGCCAGGGCCTCAGAACAAACCTGTCTCAAATCCTGTCTTTCCTCTTCTCGAATTCCTCGAAGCCGTATGGCAAACTCCATTGCCCTGAATTGTACCATCACAATCTCATTTTCAACTCTTTGCATTTTATTGTCAACATCAGCAATTTTATAATCATTGTCTTTCATCTTAACATTAACTTCTGATTTAAGTTCTTCAACTTTAGAATCAACTTTCATAATAAATTCTGCCAGGCCAGACGCCACTTCTGATATTTTTTTGGTCACCTTGTTTTGATTCTGTTTCACCATATCTTTAACTTCATTAATTTCCTGCATAAATTCCTGATGTGATTTTTGAAGTTTATCATTTATCTCCTGTTGAGATTTTTGAAATTTATCATCCAAAGTTTTAGAAATAAATTCTTTTAAATCTCCCACATCAAAATCTTTTTTCTGAGTCTGTATCTGTTGTGCAGGGGGAGGCTGTGCTTTATGTGTGGGAGATCCACCTCCTGTTGCCTTCGCTTCCTGCTTCTTTGAGGCCATCCTGCCACGTAGGCTGGTTTTACTAAAAAGGGAAGTTCTTCCTCTCCCGCCTCCACAAAGACTTCTGAAAAAGTCCCCCAGATTTAATCAAATAAGAACCAAAGTAAAGCAAAGTCCAGTATTGAAAAAGGAGAAATTTCTCTCTTATTTCTCTTATTGCAAGCGAAGCAACTTCGTAGCAGTTTAGAAACTTTGTAACAAAGCAAGATGAGTTCAGCAATCCACACTCGCCAGCTCGTTAACTCTAAGGCTAAGCGCCATGTTTTTACAGTTCACTTTCACTCATCCGCATTTTTTCACTCAGATTAGAAAGCCAAGAAAACTCTAATACTTGCGATTCCGGGTTTCAGGGTTCAAGTAAAAATATGCTGCTTATTAAGGCTGGTTCCTTTCCTTTCAGTTTGAAGTTTCCTGTAGCCGGCTTGTTCTGCAGAAGCAGACTTGTCCCACGCCGCCCGGAGTTCCAGCAGGTTGAATGGGAGCCGCTCATGTTCCCTCCCCAGAAACTATTCCCTGGGGGGGTTGAAGGGGCTCAACCTGTGCCCTGTGATCTCTCTTCAAAAATCCTAGAGATTTTTGAAGTTTTCGAGCTGCTTCTTAGTCGCGAAGCGGCTCTACAAGCGGCGGGGCTGGTGGAGCTTCAAAAGGCACCGCCGCCACCGAAGACGAGGAAACTGGAAGTCCTCTATCACTGCAACTTTCAAGTGCTGTCCAAGCATGGGATATAGTTGAAAAACAAGAAGATCAAAGACAAACCAGAGCAGTTACTAAACATAAAGAACAAGAATTAAAAATGTTACAAGCGCAGGCTTTATTACAAGAAAATGTGAATACCGGTACAGAAGCTGTGGGAGGGGCAAGACCGAAAAAGAAATTCCAAGAGGATTACCAAGCGGCTCTTGCCAAGGTTCGAGACTCTGAAGATGGCTTCTAGGTTTTTAACCTGGAATGTCAATGGTTTAAATTCATCACAAAAAAGGAAGAAAATATTTCACCATCTGAGACAATTTAAAAATGATACAATATGCCTGCAGGAAACACATATAAGGATAACTGATCAAAAATATTTAATAAATGCAAAATTGGGAACACATTTTGTTGCGTCTGCCCCAGAAAAAAAGAATGGAATAGTGATCTATCTGAAAAGAGACTTGACGGCTAAATTAGTTGAAGCAGATCAGCAAGGAAGATATTTGGCAATTGAGTTACTGATAGAAGGGAAGAAGACACTTTTAATGGGGATATATGCACCCAACCAACAACAAGAAAAGTTTTATAAGTTGATACATACAAAATTATTACACTGGGACTATAATTCATGCATGCTGATGGGGGATTGGAATGGAGTAATAGACCCCAATATTGATAAGAAAAGACTTTTACAATCTACTAAATTACAAGCGAGACTGCCTAAATCTTTTTTTGATATGATGGAGGATATGGAATTAAGAGATATTTGGCGTGAACGGAATCACAAAGAACAAGATTTTACATTTTTTTCAGATAGACATCAATCTTTTTCAAGAATTGATTTTATATTAATTACAAATGATTTTTTTTCCAGGGTAAAGAAGACAAAGATTTGCCCCAGAACTTTAATGGATCATAGTCCAGTTTGGATGGAACTGGAGTGTGGGGAAAGGTCTAGGAGATCTTGGCAGTTAAATGAAAATCTTTTTAGATATGAGAAAAACGTAATAGAATGTAAAAAATTAATGAAGGATTTTTTTCTTTTCAATATGAATAAGGGAACATCTATGGATATGGTATGGAATGCTAGTAAAGCATACATGAGAGGAATTTTGATAAATATGAACAATGCATATAGGCGTAGACAGACGGAAAAAAGGAGGAAATTAGAAGAAGAGATTAAGAAAAAAAGAAAAGGTGTTAATACATAACCCAGGGGATAAGAAAACTAAAGAGGAGATTACCCTATTACGAGGGCAGTTTAATATGATGCTCTCAAATCAAGTGGCAACTAATTTACAATATGCTAAACACAATACCTTTTGTAATGCAAATAAACCAGGTAGATGGTTGGCATACATGTTGAGAAAAAAACAAAAATCTCGTACCATAGAGAAAATAGATTATAAAGGTAAAGAGGTTTATCACCAGAATATGATTAAAAAAGCATTTTTAGAATTTTACACAAGATTGTATACTGCAAATAAAATACAAGGTGTAGAGATATTTGGATAGACAGAATATTCCTATAGTCACAGAGGAACAAAGAGAACGGTTGAACCAATTAATAACAGAGGAGGAGATCCTTTTAGCAATTAAACAATTAAAAACTGGCAAGGCTCCTGGTACGGATGGATTAACGGCTGTGTATTATAAATATCTACAACTGGAAATGGTTGTACCTCTTAAAGAATTATTTAACAGAATACAGTTGGGAGAAGGGGTACCACCTTCATGGAAAACAGCCTTTATTTCATTAATTCCAAAAGAAGATCAAGATTTGACACACCCAAAGAATTATAGACCTATATCATTATTGAATACAGATTATAAGATATTTGCTAAGATATTGGCAAATTGGTTAATGTCAGTAATGCAAAAAATGATTCATGCTGATCAATCTGGTTTTATACAAGGGAGGCAAATGAAAAATAATGTAAGACAAATTGTTGATATATTGGAATATTTGGAAAGGAACAACCAAATCCCTGCAGTGCTTATATTTTTAGATGCGGAAAAAGCTTTTGATCGATTGGATTGGCAATTTTTATTGAGAGTAGTTCACAGGATGCAATTTGGGAATTGCTTTATGCAATCTATAAAAGCAATATATCAAGAACAGGCAGCTCAGATAATTGTTAATGGCAGTTTAACAGAAACTTTCAAAATTGAAAAAGGTACGAGGCAGGGATGCCCCTTATCACCATTATTATTTATATTAACTTTATATTCAACTGTTGTTGAATAGAATATGTAATATAGATGAGATAGAGGGAATTAAAGTTAGAGATTATGAATATAAAGTATGGGCATTTGCAGACGATTTGGTTGTGACCTTAACTCAACCAGTGCAATCAGCAAAGGTTCTGATGGATATAATTAAACAGTATGGTCAAGTGTCTGGGTTTAAAATAAACGTTGGAAAAACAAAGATGATAGTTAAAAATATGACAATAAATCAAAAAGAGGAGCTACAAAGGGTAATGGGATGTGAAATAGTTAAAAAAGTTAAATACCTAGGTGTTCATATGGCACCTTCTAATGGGAAACTGTATAAATATAATTATGAGTTGTTATGGCATAAAATACAAATTGAAATGGATAAATGGAAAAAATTACAATTGTCCTTGTTAGGTAGAATAGCAGTTATAAAAATGAATGTTTTACCTAAGTTTTTATTCTTCTTTCAAATGATACCAATACTAAAAAAGGATGCCAACCTGGAAGAATGGCAGAAAGGTATTAATAAGTTTGTATGGCAAGGTAAGAAACCAAGGATAAAATTGAAAATAATGCAGGATATACGAGAACGAAGGGGGCTGAAAATGCCCAATTTAAAATTATATTATGAAGCAGCTGTCTTATCAGCAATTAGTGATTGGATTAATTTAACAAATGGAAGGATTCTGAACATTGAAGGGCATGATTTGGTTTACGGTTGGCATGCTTACTTAGTGTATGATAAAAAGGTGGATAGAGCATTTAAGAGCCATATATTGAGGAATGCTTTACTGCGTGTCTGGAAGAAATATCAATATAAATTAAATAAAAAGATACTTATATGGACAGTACCCAAGCACGCAATAGAGAACACGAGTATAGAAAGCAGACAGGATGTAATTACATATACAGATATTCTTAATATGGAGGGAGGTATATTAAAATTAAAACCTTTGAATGTGTTGAAAGAGGAGAAAATAATTCAAACTTGGTTTCAGTATGTACAACTTCAAGCCAGATGGAGAAAAGATCAGAAAATTGGTATTATACAAAGCGATGAAAATTTAATAAAACAAACTAGAGACCAAAGTTCAATGCATATAAAAAGATAGTATAATATATTGATAGAGATAGACTCGGAAACAGAGCTAGTTAAAGATTGTATGATAAAATGGGCGCAGAATTTTGAACAACCAATAATGATGGAAACATGGGAAAAAATATGGGTGAGAAATGTGAAATTTACACAAGCGCAAAACTTAAGGGAGAATTTTTATAAAATGTTTTATAGATGGCATCTAGATCCAAAAAAACTATCTTGTATGTACCCGAATGTACAACCAAAATGTTGGAGATGTGATTGTGAGGATGCTACATACTTCCATATTTGGTGGACATGTAAAAAGGTTAAAGCGTTCTGGATAAAAATTTGGTGGATTTTACAAAACATTCTTAAAAAGAGGTTAAAATTTACACCATAGTTGTTTCTGCTGGGTATAGTTACGGATTGTACGGTTATAGAGACTAATTTGATTTTGAATTTAATAACTGCAGCAAGATTGTTGGTGGCACGATATTGGAAGAAGCAAGCTTTACCTACAATCCAAGAATGGACAATGAAAGTAACAAACCTAGCAGAGATGGCAAAAATCTCAGCGTACTTGAAGGAACATTCAAATGAAAGATACTTAAGGGACTGGAGAAGATGGATAGATTATATCCAAAGCAAACACCAGAATAAGAAGTTGCAGATAGTTTATGAATAAATACGTAGATATTTGGTGTGTTTTTAGGTAATTAAGTTAGCAGGGTAATTAGGGAATTGAGGGAATAAGAGATGCTGAATGTTATAATTATTTAGATTAGGATGGATTATGTTTGTTGAATGTTATACCCTGTAATTTGTTCTGGGAAGGGGGGGGGAGGGGGTGGATGGGAAGGGGAAGGGGTGGTGGGAGGGGTGGTGGGGGTAAGGGAGGGGAGGGGTGGGGGTGGTAGGGAAGGGGGGAATATGTAAACCTTCTGTAAAACTTTTTAATAATAAAAAAAGATACAACAGTGATAGTCATAGTATACAAAATAAGCAATTAAAATCATACTAGGAAGCTAAATAAAACAATATAAATTGTAAGATACAAGTAACAAAATTATAGTCATAAGTAGAAAAGGAGATAGGTAATAGGAAAGATGAGAAGAATAATAGTAACACAATAAATAGTTTCTTAGTAAATAGTGTGACAGTGTTGTGGGAATTAGTTGCTTAGCAGAGTGATGGCATGCAGGAAAAAACTGTCCTTGTGTCTAGCTGTTCTACTGTGCAATGCTCTATAACAGCGATGGTGAACCTATGGCATGGGTGCCAGAAGTGGCACACAGAGCCATCTCTCCGGGCATGCCAGCCATTGTTTATAGCTCTTCCAGGTTCCAGCACACACATGTGCCAGCTGGCCTTTGCATGCGCGGGAGCACAGGAAACTGGAAGAGCAGCTCCCCGGCATGCATGTGCGCACCACGAAGCTGAGTTTCCGGTTTCTGGTGCGCACATGCATGCTAGCCAGTTGGTCTTCACTTGCGCATGTGTGCCAGAAACTGGAAGACCAGGTGACCAATGCACATGCGCATGCCAGAAACCAAAAGCTCAGCTTCCCGGCACACACATGCATGCTGGGAAGCTACTCTTCTGGTTTCTGGCACACACACACCTGTGCGCACACTCCCGTTTCAGCACTCAGTGCCAAAAAGGTTTGCCAACATTGCTCTATAATATCGTTTTGAGGGTAGAAGTTGAACCAATTTATGTCCAGGATATTTTCACAGCCCTCTTTTTGACTCGTGCAGTATATAGGTCCTCAGTGGAAGGCAGATTGGTAGCAATTGTTTTTTCTGCAGTTCTTATTATCCTCTGAAGTCTGCGTCTGTCTTGTTGGGTTGCAAAACCATACCAGACAGATATAGAGGTGCAGACTCAATAATTCCTCTGTAGAACTGTATCAGCAGCTCCTTGGGCAGCCTGAGCTTTCTGAGTTGCTGCAGGAAGAACATTCTTTGTTGTGCTTTTTTGATTATATTTTTGATGTTAGGTATCCATTTTAAGTCTTGAGATATGATAGAACCTAGAAACTTTAAGGTCTCTAGTGTTGATATGGTGTTGTCTAGTATTATAAGAGGTGTTAGTATAGGAGGGTTTCTCCTAAAATTTATCATCATTTCTATGGTTTTGAGCATGTTAGTTCAAGATTGGACTGGACGACTGGAACATATTGATAGAAGGATACAGACTCTTCAAAAAAAACAGACACCATAAAAGAGGAGGTGGAGTTGCACTGTATGTAAAGGACCACTATATTGCTATAGAATTGCATGAAACCAAAGACGAAAACCTCCTAGAATGTATATGGGTCAACACAAAAGACAAAAAAAAATGACATGGCCATAGGTGTAGACTATAGGCCACCGAATCAAGCAGAAAAAATAGATATCCTTTTTGAAAACGAACTAACAAACATATGTAGGAAACATACTACAATAGTAATGGGGGACTTCAATTACCCTGATATCAATTGGAAAACTAATTCTGCACCAAGTGAAAAATCAAATAGGTTCCTAATCAACCTAGCTGACAACTTTGTTGTCCAAAAGGTAGAGGAGGGAACTAGCGGGAACAGCCATACTGGACTTAATACTTACATAGAAGAAGTGATAGAAGGAGTTGAAACTGCAGGAACCTTGGGTGAGAGTGACCGTGTCATTCTAGAATTCAATATAACACAAACATAAGCAGTAGAACAAAATGATACCAGAGCAGGGGTGAAATCCTCCCGGTTTGGACTGGATTGGCTGATCCGGCAGCGATGGCGGCGGGTGGTTGGAAGAACCGGTAGCAAAAATCCCTGCCCCACCCGCCCATGCACAGCTGAGCCGCGTGATCATCAGAAGCTGTTTTTTTTACTTTTAAAAGCATTTTTTTTACAACCTTTTCGGCCAAAGAAATGCTTTTAAAAGTAAAAAAAAAAGCCTCTGATGATCGCGCGGTTCAGCTGGGATCATGAGAGGCTTTTTTTTTTTGTAAAGAATTTTTTATTTTTTTTCCAACATAAACATAAAAAATAATTTTTTTTTTAAGAACGAAGTCTTGGTCCCGTCACAAATGGGTACATTACAACCTCGGCCGAAGAGGTTGTAGAAAAAAAAATGCTTTTAAAAGCCTCTGATGATCCCAACTGAGTTGCCTGATTGTCAGAGGCTTTTAAAAGCATTTTTTAGATGGCAAGGAAGTAACAGGCAACAGAGAGAAAGCAGAGCTGCTTAACTCATTCTTTGCATCGGTCTTCACGCAAAAACATAACTGGAAAAAAAAGACTGGAAATAAAAGTTAAAATAAGCAAAAAAATAGTAAGAGAACACCTGTCTTATCTTTATGAAGACAAATCACCAGGACCTGATGGATTACATCCCAGAGTTCTAAAGGAGTTGGCAGATGTCATCTCAGAACCATTGCACCACATCTTTCAAAAATCCTGGAACACTGGGGAGCTATCAGAGGACTGGAAAAGAGCTGATGTAGTTCCCATCTTCAAAAAAGGAAAAAAAACAGACCCAGGAAATTACAGGCCAATCAGCCTAACATCAATACCCGGGAAGATACTGGAAAAGTAAATAAAAAAACAGATCTGCCAACACCTAGAAACGAGTAAAGTAATAACTAGCAGTCAGCATGGGTTTGTTAAAAACAGATCATACCAAACCAATCTTATTTCATTCTTCAACATAGTGACTAAATTAGTAGACTAGCAAAATACTGTTGACATAATATACTTAGACCTCAGCAAGGCATTTGACAAAGTAGACCACAACCTACTTCTTCGTAAGCTAGAAAAAAGTGGGATAGATAGCTTCACCACCAGATGGATTTGCAACTGGCTGACAAACCGTACTCAATGAGTAGTCCTTAATGGGTCTAAGTCTACATGGAGAGAAGTAAGCAGTGGGGTGCCACAAGGTTCCGTCTTAGCCCAGTACTCTTCAATATCTTCATAAATGACTTAGATGAGGGAATAGAAGGGGAACTCACCAAATTTGCAGATGATACTAAGCTGGCAGGAATAGCTAACACTCTAGAAGATAGGCTCAAGATCCAGATGGATCTTGACAGACTTGAACATTGGGCCCTATCTAACAAAATAAAATTCAATGTAGAGGAAAGTAAAGACTTACACTTAGGTAAGAAAAACCAAAAGCGCACATATATACTGGGGGGAACCAGGCTTAATAGCAGTGACTGTGAGAGGGATCTTGGAGTCTTAGTGGACAATCAGCTAAATATGAGCCAGCAGTGTGCAGCGGCAGCTAAAAAAGCCAATGCAATCCTAAATTGCATTAACAGAGGGATACAATCTGTTAAAGATTGTTCCAGTTACACCACATGGCTAGTTGTTCAACTTCCCATTCATTGTTGTCTCAGTGTTGTCATTGTTGTCACAGTGAGACCAATCACTGTTGTATCATCTGCAAACTTCAGTACAGAGGAATCTTTTGAGATGCAGTTATTGGTATATAGAGAGAAGAGAAGTAGAGAGAGCACAGAGCCCTCCTCCCCCCCCCCCGTGCTAATTGTACAGGTATCTGATGTGATTTTGCCTAGCTTCACCTGCTGCTTCCTGTAAGGAAGCTTATGATCCTCTTACAAGTGTGGTCAGGCACAGCTAGCTGATTTAGTTTAGTTAGAAGAATATCTGGAATGATGGTATTGAATGCCGAGCTAAAGTCTACAAAGAGAACCCTTGCATAGGTCTTTGGAGATTCAAGATGTTATAGGATGTAGTGCAAAGCCATTTTAACAGCATCATCTGTCGATCTATTTGCTCAGTAGGCAATGTAAGTAATAGGTAATATTAATAAGTAATATAAGTAAGAGGATAGGTGAGGACTCAAAGCTTTGCAAGATACCACAACAGAGACACCATTAGGTGGTACTCAAGATCTAGATATTTCTACATCAAAACACAAATATTGAAAATGAACTACAAGAACAATGAGAATTAGTGATCCTTACTCAAGAAGATAACTATAATGTGACAGGTATCACTGAAACCTGGTGGGATAATACTCATATTATGTGTGGGCAGGCAGAGGATACAGATGACCAAGTGTAGATATGAAATAACCAAAAGAAATACAACAAGGCAGCACCTTGGTTAAGAGAGATGGATAAGAATAAAAAAGAAGCTGAAATGAAATAACTTATCGTAACAGCAGAAATGGTGGAGAAAAGATTTCTTATTATAAATCAAGTCCAATGAGTATAGAATATCTGAAAAAAATGCACCAGTCTTGGAAAGAACAACATCCAGAATCAAAAATAACAGAACAGAAACTAGCAGATCAACAAAATAAATCCAAAATAAAGTATTAGAACTCGTACAACTGCAAAGGTTGACCTAGGGTGAGGAAATCAAAGCCTTGCCAGAGGAAGACAAACATGAGGGAATTGGTATTAGAGGAAGCCAGCATTGCTATTGATTGTTTTCATTTCCAAACCAGGCATCCTTTCCTCTATCTTCTTCCCAGAAAGTACAAAGTCCTCTAACTGAAAAACAAGTGGAACTGAAGTGAAAAATAACTGAGGACCTAGAAAGCTTGTTACAAAAAAATCTACTACCACAATTATTAAAAAATGCCAATACTGGAATATTAAATACAAGCACCAGCAAACTACAAGAAAAAAACCAGCTGATGTACAGCACAGCTTTAGTTATAACTGAAGATTTTGGATGCAATAGCAACAAATGGGGAAAAAGCTAAACAGTGCATAACAAAAACAGGAGATCAGGTTGGAAAATAAGATCAGCATGAGTAAGAAATTAGGGTTGCGAGGTGTCTACTATTTGAGCGGACAGTCCACTTTTTTCACATTATGTTCACTATTTTTTTTCACAAAATAGTGGACTTTTTTTTATTCAAAAGCTTTATGATGAAATGGTACGTAATCTAAAGCTGTACAGTGTAAGAGAATAAGGATAGGAGAATCACGTTTTGTCTTTTTTTTTCATAAGTTAGAATGAGACAAAGATCGAATGCTCATTGCAATAATCACATTTTACACAACAGCGCAAAAAATGCATTAAAGCATATCTTTTGATATCGAAAATGTAGTGCTGAAGGTTTTTGCTGAATTTTCGAATTCTGCGAAGAAATGAGAAGAGTTGAAATCATTTTTTGAGTTTTGCGAGTCAGAATTCCATGAAGTTTTGCACCATGTTCCAACACGTTGGTTAAGTTTGTTTAAAGCGATCGAAAGACTTCTTTTAAACTGGATACCTCTAAAATCGTATTTTATTTCTCTTGGATCTGATGAGTGCCATAAGGTTATCTGGAACCTTATTTCGGATCAGGAAAATGAACTCACAAAGGACGATGAACCAACAATTTCAGAATTGTATTTATATTTCACGCACTTCTTCATGTCAATAATGCAAGACACCCTACTGAAGCTGGAA
Organism: Pituophis catenifer annectens; assembly: GCF_029215685.1. Classification (NCBI taxonomy): domain Eukaryota; kingdom Metazoa; phylum Chordata; class Lepidosauria; order Squamata; family Colubridae; genus Pituophis; species Pituophis catenifer. The sequence continues at coordinate 55,739,506 of NW_027256884.1, read as the reverse complement.
AGCAAGAAAATTCTTGCATGTGATCTTCACATTATCATGTGTAAGCTGGTGATTCTTTTACAAAAAAAATACGATGAGCAGTTTTTTGGAGTGAAAGTTTTATTTGCCTTACATAAAAAACATTTGCCTGAGAATGCCATGCAAAAGTTCAAGAAAGAAGCCATCAACGTGTATCAAAGAGCCATTGCGTACCTAGAAAAATGGTATAATTTCACCGATTCAGTATATGAGATGCTAAGTTGTTTCAATTTAATTGATCGCAATAATCCTCCAACTTTAGAAGAAATGACAAACATCTGCTTATTATCACCATGGCGAGAAGAACTTCCACCCAACACTCTCTTCGATGAAATTCCTGCCTTAGAAGAAGTTTATGTTCATCTGCAGGGCGATTCATCCCTTGATAAGTGGACGTACTTTTTCAAGAAAGAGCCACCTCCGAGTTTACTGAAACTGTTCCAGTATTGTGCATCAATTCCAGTATCAAATGCAAACGTTGAACGAATTTTCAGCGTCATGGGAAATTTGTGGACTGACAAACGTAACCGACTGCTTGTATCAGTTTGAAGTGAACTTTGTATATTTTTTAATATTTCTCAACGTTGTACTGAAATTAAAGAATTATTCCTTAAACACAAAGAATTGATCATAGCTGCGCAGTCAAATAAAAAAAACACATAACAGCAAAGTAAAATGTAATTTAATATTTTACATATTATTATAATATATTTGATGTTTTGAATTTTAAGTAAAGTTTTGAAGTGATTATTTTAATACGTGTTAAAATGTTTGTAAGAAAATATATAATTTAATTGTAAATTTTTTTTTATTTTTTTACTACTTAAACCCCCCCCCCCATTTGTCTGCTATTTTTTGGAAGCAAACCTGGCAACCCTAAGTAAGATTAGATGCAAACAAGCTAGAACAGATGAAAGGGAAAAAAAAGCTGAAGAACAAAATGACCAAAGAATAACTGATCAAGAAATATTACCTAGAAACAAAGTTCAAGAAAGCAGCAAATAAAAGCCATAATCAAGAAAATATGATATGAATGATATTATATCATACATTTAGCAGATATGAAGCTCAGATTGCACACCACAGGCAGAATCTCCTATTTCAGTTGAATTACAAACATTTCTACCAATCCATCAATGGAGAGACTAGCCAACACTTGACAAAGAAGAAACAGTGCAGTTCTGGGCACGGCTGTGAGTTAACTCAAAAAATGTGACAAGACTGCCACATTTGGAGAAAAGAGATGGAGAAGTAAAAAAAAAAAAGCTGAAATGAAAAAAAATTGTAGTAGTAGCAAAAATGGTGGATCAAAGGGCAAGGAAGGTAAAGATGAACTGCATAGCAATAGCAATAGCACTTAGACTTATATACTGCTTCATAGTGCTTTACAGCCCTCTCTAAGTGGTTTACAGAATCAGCATATTGCTCCCAACAATCTGAGTCCTCATTTTACTGACTTTGCAAGGATGGAAAATTGAGTCAATTGCATGGCCTGGTAGAATCAAGCAAGCAATCAAATCAAAAGGATTCTGTGGTAACTGAGTGTTGAGCTGTTTTCAGAGGTCTTTTGTTAGTTGGCATGTTCTTAGCTGTTATCTTACATGTACATACCTGGAGATAAACTCCACTGACAGAAGCAGGACTTATTTTAAGTGAAAATGCATGGAACTCAGCCTTTTCTGTCCATATAGCTAGCATATGTTTCTTAGTGTCTTTGTAATATTAATGGAGCCATGAATCTGAAGCAAGAGAAATAATTTACCAGGAGAAATATTACAAACTCCATTACTCACTGCTATTTTGTTGCCATTTTTCTTATTCACATCTCTCAGCATTAGATTTTTCTTTCTAAAATTAAATTGTTAAGACTTTGATTGACTGAAGAGCACAACTGATAAACACATTTTTAGAGTTGTGATATTTATGTCCTGTTAATTTATCAAGGGATTAATTACTCTGTGCAATTATTTTATTGCTATTTTCACAATACTGAACTTATTAAACTAGAAGCTGGAGGTATTCAACTATTCTGGAAAAAACAATGAAATTGTATTCTATAGTGTTCTAGTTCATTCATAAAAGTCAATGACATTAGAGACTGGCTTTTGAACCTAGGACACAAGTACCGACTTGGCTTGAAGATTTCTGTGTGGTTTAGCACAAATGCTATAATTATATAGCTTTATTGATGATTTACTATTCTTTGTTTATAGAATAGAATAGAATAGAATTTTTTATTGGCCAAGTGTGATTGGACACACAAGGAATTTGTCTTGGTGCATATGCTCTCAGTGTACATAAAAGAAAAGATACATCCATCAAGAATCATAAGGTACAACACTTAATTCATAGGGCACAAATAAGCAATCAGGAAACAATATCAATATAAATCGTAAGGATACAAACAACAAAGTTACAGTCATACAGTCATAAGTGGAAGAATCATGGAAAGAATAGCAAGCACTGTGGCTGAGAAATGCCGGATGGCCCTGGCTCTATCTCTGTGTCCGATGCTGAGCATCCATCAGAGCCTCCCTCAGGCTCCAGAACTGGCCCAAGTTCTTCCCCAACCTCCTCATCATCTGAGTCTGTTGCCAGCTCTGCTGGCAGTTGGTGGGCTACAACAAGCACTAGCAATAGCACTTAGACTTATATATCGCTTTACAGTGCTTTACAGCCCTTTCTAAGTAGTTTACAGAGTGAGTATATTGCCCGCAACATTGCCCCCTGGGTCCTTATTTTACCCTCTTCAGAAGGATGGGAGGCTGAGTCAACCTTGAGCGTGGTGAGATTTCAACTGCCAAATTGCAGGCAGCTGGCAGTCAGCAGAAGTAGCCTGCAGTACTGCACTCCAACCACTACACTACTGCAGCTCAATAAAAGAAGAACCTTTTTTTTTATTAAAAATTACAGAAAAAAATATAGCAATATGGTTAGAATTGCAGAGAGTAATATAATACATATAGAGTTTTAAAGCATCAATTTTCACCTAGAATTAGTACAAACCTCCATTAAACCAAATCATCAAAAAAGTAAAGATTATCCAGAAGAAAGAATTCTCAACTGCCATGCAATATTCCTATAAATATTTATCCACAGTCACACTAAAATTATTATTTTACATTCTTCTTAAGATTTCTTTTTTGCAGCCAAGCATACCACCGGTCCCAATTCATATATAGCCCCGATTCCTGTATATCTTGCAAAAGTCTGGTAAGCTTGTCTGCCTCTGCACAGTCCATGATCTTTGCGGTTAACATAGCCTCTGATGGGATATTTTTGGATTTCCATTCTTGCGCAAACGTGATCCTGGCTGCAATGATGATGTGGAGAGTGAGATACCAATTAGATTTGTTTAAGTTCTCTGGTTTCATGCCTAGTAAAAACGTTTCCGGGTTCAATTTTATCCTACATCCTATGATTTCTAAAATCCATTTTTGCATTCTGGCCCAATATTCTCTTACTCAGGGACAGGTCCACCACATATGAAAATAAGTTCCCATAGCGGCGTTGCATTTCCAACAAACCGGGGAGGTTCCCGGGAACATCTTCAATAATCTAGCCAGAGGGAGGTGCCATCTATACAGCATTTTATATGTATTTTCCTTATAGGAAAATTGGTTATAGGAAACCAACATTTTTAGTTTTAGGGTTTTCCCCCAAATTTCTTCCCATTTTTCAAGCTCAATCGAATATCCCAGATTTCTCCCCCAGGCAATCACTGTCCTGTACTCCCCAGGATCTGCCACATGCCATTTATCTTCACTGTTTTTCTCCCACTGCTGAAAAGCCACTGCAGCCTATCCAAGGCTACTCCTGACTGCAACAAAATCTTCTTACTGAGTCCACCTTGCGCTATTTTCCAAGTGTGCTCCATTCTTGCAATTCTTTGGAAGCCTCCTCTAATTTTCATGATTTGGAGAATGAGGCTTCCAAAGCTCTGTGATAATGGGCTCCATTCTCACAATCCTTGGAGCAATTGAGGCTGGATGGAATGATGATGACATAATTGGCTATGGTGTGGTAGGATCCCTAGCTAGATTGGAGGTAAGTATTAAGAGGGGGTTGAGTTTGGAATTTTTACACTGCAGAAAGTGTCAGAGGCCTGACCTCCTTGAACTCTTCCTTATCTTACCATTGCCAAAGAATTCAGTTATTCTGATGGTATTCTTGGAATTTAGGTGTCTAGCAATAAAACGTCTGTTTGAGACTCTTAATAAAGAGTTCTGTTGCTTTTGTCTGACAGGCCACAACTTCAGACATGGGTCATAAATCAATTTATTCAGTGCCATCATAATTTTGAATAGTTACTGAATCAGTGGTCATAAATTGAGGCCTACCTGTGTAAAGAAATAATTTAGGTGTCTTGCTTGGTTGAACCTCTATGTTCTTTTAGGGCTTGAAAAATAGGATATTAGGGAGTTGCTAGAAGAAAAGTATATTGTGTATTATTCTATGTGAGCCATGCTTAAATAGTTGTGTCTGTATTATTAGTACTGGGATATTGGCAATTACCTAGTCAGAACATCAAGAAATGTTGGAATAACTTAATGCTACCCTGACAAGATATGTAAGGATTGAACTATGATATAGATCAGTGGTGAAATGTAAAATTTGTTACTACTGATTCTGTGGGCGTGGCTTGGTGGGGGGAGGTGTAATGTGACTGGGTGGGCGTGGCCAACTTTTTTTAAAAAACTTTTTTTCCGGCTGAAGAGGTTGTAAAAAAATGCTTTTAAAAACCTCTGCCGATCAGGCAACTCAGCTGGGATTGTCAGAGCCTTTTAAAAGCATTTTTTCTACAACCTCTTCGGCCGAAGAGGTTGTAAAAAAAATGCTTTTTTTTTTTTTGAAAAATTTTTATTTTTATTTTTAAATGAACATACATAAAAACATAAAACCATCTTCAATTACACACAGTGTGTTGGTTGGTTACAAGTCTTTTGTGCGTCTTCACCATATTCATAGCTTACAGTTTACCTAAATTCTTATATTATTAATCTAATATATATCTATGTATTATTATCATTAATCATTTATTTAACTATAGCTATTCTTCCCTCATTTTGTACAAAATATTCTAAGATTTGAGTTAATTTATAACATTCATTTCATCATCTTGAATTGATCCAATAATAATACATCTTTATGTTATATTTTATATAGTTCTACAATTCTTGTATTATAAAAATCTCTTATCATATTTCATTTCCATATTTTTTTATCTAACCATTGATAAAATAAATCCCATATCTTATAATATTATCTTCTTGTTCTCTAATTTCAAATGTCAATTTACTCATTTCAGCACATTCCATGATTTTCTTAATAACTTCATCTTACGTTGGTATTTTCTCATTTTTCCAATTTTTAGCAAACACAATTCTAGCTGCTGTTAATACATTCACAATCAGATATCTCAATTCTCTATTATATATTTCAGGTACAATCCCCAATAAAAAAATCTCTGGTTTAAAATCTATGTGTTTTTTTTATCATTTTTTCCAACCATGTGTGGATTTTAGTCCAGTATCTTTTGGCTTCTGCACACGTCCACCACATATGGTAATATGAACCCGGTATCTGATGACATTTCCAACATTTTTCAAATTTATTCTTGAACATTCTGGCTATTCTCGTTGGGGGTAAATGCCACCTGTAAAATATCTTATACAAATTTTCTTTATATGCAGTTGACATGGTCATTTTATAATTTTGTGACCACAATTTTTGCCATTTCTCTAAGTCAATACCGTGTCCAAAATTTTTCCCCCACGCAATCATTGTTTTTCCAGAACGCTGCTACTACACTCCAGGATAGGGTTAAACCCTCATTTCTGCCAGCAACTGAGAGAACTTTTTTTACTAAATTACTTCCTCCTCTGTGCTCTTACCACGCCCCTTTTGCACTCCGTTCCCCAGTCTTTCTCTCAGTTGCTGCCAGACTGAGAGGGTTTTTCTCTGTGCTCCGAGGTAAGCGTTAGGCCTTTGTTTATTTTTGATTAGCCCCTTTCTTCTTTTTTCGGTGGATTTAGGTTCCCTTGCAATTTTCTCCCTTTGTTTCTTTCTGTTGCCTCCCTGCCTGCCTGCTGTTAGTCGGGTTCGTGCCTGGGAATCCAGGTCGTCCCGACCGGCGCACCTTTCGCGCCCACAGCTGCCTGTCCCTGTCCCTGCGGGGCGGACCAGGCTGGATCGTGCTGCAAAGTTGTTTTGGGGCTGAGGACTTAGCTCACCGCCGCCGTCTCTTGGAGAGCGCACAGAGCGGTGCAGCGGCTTGAAGCGGCGGCTAGCGGGAGCGCTACCGCAGCGAAGTCCAGCTGACGACCATCCCGTCAGGTTGCTGCGGGTGGCGTCTTGCTCAGCGTGACGATCCCCCCCACGAGCAGCTCCGGCATGTGTAGCCATTTGCAAAGGGCGTGGCATGGCGGATGGTCGCTCGCCACCCTCCAGCTGCGGGAAATTTGATCGGAGACCCCCCCCAGGTGGCAATCCCCCGGTGGAGTCTCCGGGGGTAACCAAAGGCCCAGGACAATGAGGCAGGATCGGAGGCCGCCATCTTGGCTCCGTGACTGCGCGGCCGCCATCTTGTGTCTTGGGTGGCCGCCATTTTGATTGGCCATGTGGGGCGCCCCTACCGTTTGGAACTGCTAATCTTATTTGGGGTCCATTCCTTGGCGACAAGAGTGGCTAGTTCCAGCAGTTCATTGCGTTTTCACCTGGCTCCACCAGCTTTTCACTCCTGCTGGCTGGGGGGGGGGGAGCGAATTAACAAGCTATCCCTCTACAAGGCCGCTGCCCCATCTGGCCTGGGCAAGGCCCCTTGAGAGGCGGAGTGTTTGCTCTTTGTGTCCTCAAGCTTAAGGAGGGCTATTGCGTTGCCTTCCCTGAGGGGAAGATCACCACTGTTCTTAATTCAGTTCTTGAAATATATATTTAAAAAAAAAAAAGCCATCTTTGCCGCATAGGTGGGCACCTGGTTTATATGATGGCAGATTCATCATTTTCTTCTGACATGGAGCAGGAGGCCAGCCCAGTCAGATCGAGCAAGTCTCGTAAAAAGAAATCGGCCAAGCGGTCCACGGCGGGAAGCCACAAGTCCCAGTCTACCAAGTCCTCTTCGACGGCTGACAAAGACGAACTACGTCGTCATAAGGCCCTGGAGAAACAATGCGAGAAGGCCAGGCAGGCTTCGGCTTCCTCGTCAGGCCGGGACCTGGAACTCGCACAGCAGACGTCCAGTGCTCCTTCAGATCCAGAGCGGAGGGCAGCCCATCCCTTACAGTTGGCGTTGCAGAGAGGCGTGTCCCAGTCGTTGCCAGATGTCTCGGTAGCGGATCGGGATTCCTTTCCACCTTCACGACGACAACCATCGGCCACTTTCACACCTACGGCGGCGGGGCTCCGCCCTGTGGACCATCCCACGCCTCCCTCGCAGTATGACTTCCAGTCGATGCTTTCCACGGCTTTGGCATCTATTATGGCGGCGAGTGCCCAAACAGCCACACTAACTTCAGCAGCGGGGCCTTCCTCGGGAGGATTGGGGACTGCGGGTTCTCACAGGACATGCTCCCTCTCGTGACTGGAATCTGATTCGTCTGAGGCTTCAGACCAGGATGAGGAAGTGGCAGAGGAATTCGAGTTTTCGGAGGATGAGGACCTTCTTCCTGATTCCCCGGCATTCACGGGGTTGTTTCGGCCTGCATTGTTCAAGTCTCTGCTTCACAAGGCTTGGCAGACGACGAATCTGGGGTCGGTGGGGGCTCAACCCCCGCCGTCCCAAGCCGAGTCAGGCCCGCACGATGCCTTGTTCAAACAGGTCAAGCAGGAAAAGGACTTCATTCCGTGCCCTCAAATGTTCACGGATGTGTTGCAAGCACCTTGGAACCAACCTGGGTCGTCTACCGTGCCCAGTAACCTCGATAAGAAATTGTTCTGTTCGGCACCTGAGTTGGAAACACTGTTGGACTTGCCCACTGTGGATGCTCCGGTGGCCAGTCTCACTTCTCAATCGATGGTGTCATCTGATCCTCTTGAAGGACTAAAATCTGAGGACAGGCGTACAGAACTGGCTTTCCGGAGGTCACATCAGGCCGTTGCTTGGACCGTCAGAACGGCCACGGCCACATTGTTCTTTAATCGAGCATCTCTGATATGGCTGCGTCAACTCCGAGAACGGCTTCCGCCAGAGGAACGGCGTATGCATCATGATATCAATAAGATCATCGCGGCCACAGAGTACTCAGCGGATGCCTCGCTGAACTCCGTCAAGTTTGCATCCAGGGCGATGGCCGCTTCCATCACGACACGTCGATTGTTCTGGCTTCGCCCGTGGAAGGCGGATGTCAAAGCCAAATGGAAGCTAGCGGCGGCTCCGTACAAGGCTTCCAACCTGTTTGGTGCGGCATTGGATCCGGTCCTGGTGGAGGACAAGGACAAATGGAAGATTATGCCTTCTTCTTCTCGCAGACAAGACAGGCGTTATACCCCATACTCACAGCGTCAGCCCTTTCGTGCTTATTCGGGGCAGGCAGGCCTCTCTGCTTACAGACAACCTTTCCAGCAGCCCGATCGTTTCGCAGACAGGCAACGCTTCAGAGACCGTGGCAGACCTCATCCCGCTTCGAAGCGACCTTATCGCGGGGCCAACTCTAAGCCCTTTCGCAGAGGCAAATGACTCACCAACTCCCGGTCCCGTGGGCGGCCGACTTCAGGCCTTTTGTCACAGATGAGTCCGCTCCACGTCGGACGAGTGGGTCCATTGCACGATTTCCGACGGTCTTTGGATCGCCCTCCTCGCCGCTTCATAAGATGTCCCGTGTCGCTGTCCATGGACCGTCAAAATCAGATGGCGGAGGAGATCTCACACCTACTGGAGATCAGAGCGATAGAACCGGTTCCGGCAGATCATCAAGGGACCGGGTTCTATTCGATCCTGTTTCTGGTACCCAAATCTTCCGGGGGTGTCCGGGGGATTCTCAACCTCAAGGATTTGAATCGTACGGTATGTTACCGTCGGTTCAAGATGCACTCTCTTCGCTCAATCCTGGCATCGATTCGTCCGGGGGACCTAATGCAGTCGGTAGACTTACGAGAGGCCTATCTGCATGTTCCGGTGCTTCCATCACATCGTCAATTTCTGCGCTTCGAATAAGCGGGCAGTCATTACCAATACAGTGCAATGCCGTTCGGACTCTCGTCAGCTCCCTGGACTTTCACCAAGTTGGTGGCGGTGGCGGCGGCGACGCTCAGCGCAATTCCGGTCAGAGCGCTCTGTTACCTGGACGATGTTCTGGTCCTTTCTTCATCCAGACAACGAGCAGTGCGAGACATGGAGCAGGTGCTCTCGGCCTTCAGGGAGCACGGCTTCACTATCAATATGGACAAGAGCCACCTCGTTCCTTCCACGTCGATTTTACATCTCGGGACAGTAATAGACTCTGGGAAGGGGCACGTTTTCCTGTCAGAAGACAGAGTGAGAAGCATCCTTTCACTCTTGGACCTGGTCTTGGCCCAGAGATCGGTACCCCTGTTGACATTATCTCGCTTGTTAGGAAAGATGGAGTCATGTTTCCGCATTGTGTCGTGGGCGCGCAGACACTCTCGCCCGCTTCAATGGCTCCTGCTCCCCTTTCAGTGGGAAGGCAACTCCAATTCAGCGAGGAGGGTGCTAGTCTCTCCGAGAGTTCGACTGTCACTTCGTTGGTGGAGGTCGTCGGCCATTCGGAGGGGATGCAGCTTTCTGGAACCGGATCGGATCGTGATCACCACCGACGCCAGCCTTCATGGCTGGGAAGCCCATTTGGGCGCCCAAGTGGCCCAGGGACAGTGGACTCAGGAGGAACGCACCCACAGTATCAACTTGCTGGAGCTTTGAGCGATCCGCCTCGCCCTACTACACTTCGGGTCCCTGATTCGGGGCCATCACGTGCTGATACTCACAGACAACACGTCCGCCAAAGCGCACATAAACCACCATGGGGGGACGAGATCGCGGAGTCTGATGCTCGAGTCGAAGCGTCTGTTCACCTGGGTGGAGCGTCGTCTGGTGTCGATCCGTGCAGACCACATCTCCGGGATAACCAACACTCAGGCGGACTGGCTCAGCAGGGAAGTGATCGATCAGGCCGAGTGGCAACTTCTCCCCAGGCTATTCCACGAAGCTTCCCTTCGCTTCAGGCAGCCGGTGGTGGACCTCTTTGCCAGCCCAGCCAACGCGCAACTCCCACGGTTCATCTCTCGATTTCCGTCACCACTCGCGGAGGACACGGACGCTCTACGTTGCAGGTGGCCGGCCGGCCTACTATACGCCTTCCCACCAGTGCCATTGATTCAGCAGGTGATCTGGAAGTTGCTTGTGGAGAAAGCAGAGGTGCTGCTGGTGGCGCCGTACTGGCCGCGCAGACTGTGGTTCGCGGATCTCGTGGAGCTGTCGTCATCGGATCCGTGGCTGATTCCACCTCATCAGATTGTGCTGTGTCAAGGGGCCATTCGACATCCCAAGCCCCAGTGGTTCCAGTTGGCCGTGTGGCACTTGAACGCGTTATCCTGAGGAAGGGCTGTTTGCCGGACGAGGTGATTGGGACGATCCAGGCGGCCCGTAGACCTTCCACAACACGAATTTATGAAGCCTCGTGGAGGTCCTTTTGCCGCTGGTGCGCGGGGGCCCATGTGGATCCGACTTCCGCTACTATACAGGACGTTCTGGGGTTTCTTCAATCGGGGTTAGGCAAAGGCTTGGCTCCGACGACCCTCCGGCGACAAGTGGCGGCCCTGGCTACGGTGCTTTCCTTTCCGCCGTACACGTCTTTGGCTCATCACCCGTGGGTGAGAGGATTTTTACATGGAGCTACGAACCTGAGGCCACCCACGGTTCATCGTTATCCCTCGTGGGATTTGGCCCTTGTTTTACAGGCCCTTACAGTTTTGCCATTTGAGCCGCTGGGGTCTATTTCTTTGAAGTTTTTGTCATTCAAAGTTGCCTTTCTGATAGCAATTACTTCGGCTCGGCGCGTATCTGAGCTCTCGGCTTTGTCCATTCGGAAGGATTTGTGTATTTTCCACGCCAACACTGTTGTGCTTCGACTTGACCCTGCGTTTATACCCAAAGTTAATTCCTGGTTTCATCGTTCACAGGAACTGGTTCTCCCGGACTTTTGCCCGTCGCCCAGACATCACCGTGAGGTTCTTTGGCACACGCTAGATGTTCGCAGAGCTCTGAGACGTTACATTCGCAGGACAGAGTCGTTCCGCAAGACGGAGGCGCTTTTTGTTTCATTCCATCCAGCTTCTATGGGCCAGAAGGTGTCGTCGGCCACCATTGGCCGTTGGATTAAGGCCTGCATTTCGTTGGTTTATGAGAAGCAGGTGCGCCCGGTGCCCACGAGAATTCAGCCTCACTCGACTCGTAGTGCTGCTACGTCGGCCGCTTGGGCTACCAGGGCGTCGGTGTTGGACATCTGCAGGGCAGCCACATGGACTTCCCTGTCACCGTTTATTAGACACTATCGCATTGACACTTATGCTTCTGCGGAGGCGTCGTTTGGGCGGAGAGTTTTGCAGACTGTGGTTTCTGGCCCCTCTGAGGGGAGCAGTGTGTTGCCCGACCCTGGGACTTAGGCTTGGGTATGTCCCTATCCTGGAGTGTAGTAGCAGCGTTCTGGAAAATGGATGTTGTCTTACCTGAACGTCCTTTTTCGGAACGCTGCATATACACTCCATTTCCCCCCCTGTTGGTTAAGTTATTGTTTGTGTGGTTTGGTTTTGGTTGGATTAATAAAGTTGGTTATTTTTTCATATGCTGTGTCTTCGTTCAAGACTGGGGAACGGCGTGCAAAAGGGGCGTGGTAAGAGCACAGAGGAGGAAGTAATTTAGTAAAAAAAGTTCTCTCAGTTGCTGGCAGAAATGAGGGTTTAACCCTATCCTGGAGTGTATACGCAGCGTTCCGAAAAAGGACGTTCAGGTAAGACAACGTCCATTCTTTAACTTCTTCCAATTTAACCTCCATTAAATATCCATGTAGTTTTTAAATTACGTTTTCATCAGTACCTGTTAAAATTTTATCTAAATTAGTCAAATTATTATAAAAACATTCTGTCTTAAAATCTTTATCATATTTAGAATGTATTTGCAAATAGGAAAACCAATTCATCTTGATACCTTGTTCTTCTAATTCTTACATAGATTTAAATTCACCCTTTTCATTTAATAATTCACTATATCTAACAATTTGTTCCTTTCTAAATGTTATTGAATATGAGAATGCTTCAATAGTTGATAACCAGACTGGAATTTTTAAATAATGTTGTCTTTTAATCTTCTCCCAATTTAATATAAAAGCCTCTCGTATAAAATGTCTTCTAAAATACCCCTCTGTTTTTGTTTCCTTGCACCATAGAAAAGCGTGCCACCCCAACAACAAATCATGTCCTTCTAGAGTCAATAATCTAATATTTCTTAACATTATCCATTCCTTGATTGACATAAAGTTTGTCGCTTGATAGTATAATTCCCAATTAGGCAAGCCAAATCCTCCTCTTATTCTAGCATTTTGCAACAATTTTAATTTTATCCTCGCTTTTTTCCCCTGCCAAATATATTTCAACACTATTTTATTTAAATCTTCAAAATAATCTTTCCCCAACCTAATTGGAATTGTCTGGAACAAATATAGAATTCTAGGTAGTATATTCATCTTAATAGTTGATATTCTCCCTATTAATGATAATTGTAAATTTTCCCATTTTGCCAAGTCTGTCACTATTATTATAATTGTTCTCTTTGAGTGTACTACATCTTGCTGTCAAGTATATCCCCAAGTACTTAACCTTATTTTTGACCTGTATCTTCAATACTTCCGCCAGTTCTTCTTTTTGTTTTAAAATATTTTTTGTCAAAATCTTCGTTTTGTCTTTATTTATTTTCAAACCTGCTACTTTTCCATATTCTCCTATCTTATCTATCAATATAATTGCTGTTTCTAATGGATCTTCAAGAATAAAAACCAGGTCATTGGCAAATGCTTGTAATTTGTATTCTTCCTTTTGAATTTTCATTCCTTTTATATCTTTTTCTTCTCTAATATTTCTGTTTAGCACTTCTAATGTTAACACAAACAATAGAGGTGACAGTGGACAACCTTGTCTCGTTCCTTTTTTTTATTTCAATAGACTCTGTCAATTCTCCATTTAGCTGTTTGTTTGTGATATATGGCTTCTATGGCTTGAATAAATTTTCTACCAAAGCCCATCTGCTCCAGCTGTAATAACATAAATCGCCAATTCACATTATCGAAGACTTTCTGTGCATCTAGAAATATCAAAGCTATTTGTTTTTCAGGATGTGCCTCATAATATTCCAAAGTGTCCAGAATTATCCTCATATTATCTTTAATCTGTCTTTTTGGCAGAAACCCATTTTGATCAGAATGTATGAAATTATTTAGATATTGTCAGGTATGCTTCCTTCAAAGTCCAAGAAAGAATGACCCAAACTCCATTGTTTATAGAAGCAGGTACTTTTACCCGAAAATGAAGTGATCCCAACCAAAGAAAAGCAGGATCTAAGGCAAAAGCGCAAAAATTACAGATAGAAAGCATTCCCTCCCACTGTCCATCGTAAATCATCCAATCCAAGGGTCTCCCAGAGGTCAGGTGGAAGCACACGTCTGGCAGCGTCATCAATCAGGAATGCCACGACCGTTGACCCGATAGCAGCTTCAAAGATGTAGCCCAGTAGGTTAACTATCACTTTTGTTTCTTGGTCTCTCCAGCACGCTTTCCCTCTTTCATGCTAGCTCCCCCCTCCCCTGTTACCATGGAAGCCAAAGCAGTAAAGGCAGAGGCTGACATTCGGCCCCCCTTCAGTAGAGATGTTAGTCCTAAAAGGGAAAAGAAAAGGGGAAAAGAGATAACAGCACAACATATCGATTAAGGTTTTCAGGATATTTGGTGTGAAACAACTGTACTTTCTTTGGTGCTCGGACATCACGTTTGTTCACCCATTCAGCTTTAGACAATGGGAAATGTTTCCAGGCCACCAGATATTGCACTTTACCATGATGCTTCCTAGAGTCCAAGATCTCCTTAATCTCAAAATGTTGTTCCCCTTCAATCAGTATGGGGACAGGAGGAGGTGCTTGGTCTGGACATAAAGGGGATGAATGTTCCGGTTTCAGCAAGCTGACATGAAACATGGGGTGAATTCGTCGCAAATTTTTTGGCAATCCCAATTCAACCGTGATTGGATTAATGACTCGAGTAATTGGGAAAGGGCCCACATACTTGGGGCCAAGCTTTTTTGACTTTTGGGGGTTTGTAAATACTTAGTAGAGAGGTAAACCATGTCCCCCCCTTTATAAGCATGTGCTGGGCACCTCTTTTTATCGACTTGGGCTTTATGTGCCCGATGCGCTTCATCTAGGGCTTTTTGAGTTACTGCCCAAGTCCCTTGTAGCTGGTCGATCCACTCAATCAAGGAGGGGTTCTGTAGATCATTTTGGGGTAGCTCTGGGATTGGTACAAATTCCTGGCCAGAAGCCACCTTGAACGGAGTGAACCCTGTGCTGCTATGTATGGAGTTATTATACACAACCTCCGCAAATGGCAATAAGTCCACCCAGTAATCTTGCTGATAATTTATGTAACATCTCAGATATTGTTCTAACACAGAATTGGTTCTCTCACAAGCCCCATTTGTCTGAGAGTGGTGGGTGGAGCTTAACCCCTGGGCGGAGCCTATCAACATCAGAAACTCCTTCCAAAAGTTGGATGTAAATTGTACACCCCATCAGAGATTATACGTTTCGGAGCACCATGTAACCTATAAACATGTTGAATAAACATTTTTGCAAGGGTTTTAGCTGAAGGGATCTTAGGACATGGGATGAAATGCACTTGTTTGGAAAACAAATCAGTTACTGCCCATATGACGGTGCACCCCCCACTATCCAGCAGGTCTACAATAAAATCCATGGATATCTCTTTCCAAAGGGCATTTGGCCTCGCCACACTCTGAAGTAGACCGGGTGGCTTCCCCAGAGGTCTCTTAGCTGAGGCACACACTGGACAGCTAGCTACATATGCCTCTATGTCCTTTTTTTTTTTTTTTTATTGCAAAAGTTTACAATTACATTTTCACCCCTTTTTTTCCCCCCCACAACCCACCCCAAACTTCCCAACCTCCCTAACCCTCCCTAACCCTCCCCTGCCCCCCCAGACTTCCACACAGTATACTCATGTCAGGTAAAAAAAAACCCCTTAATATAAAGCTTGTATAAAACTTGAACCCCTCCCTCCCCATTACAATTTTTCTTTTTATCTTAATTATATTAAAATATTTCTAATACATTATTTTCAAATAAAAGCTATTTGATACTTCCTAGTTTGATATTTGTTCTGAACATATTCTATCCACTTTTTCCATTCCCATTCATAAGTCTCTTGTGAACAGTCTTTTAAATATGCTGAGATCTTCGCCATCTCTGCAAAACTGGCCATCTTCAAAGTCCATTCCTCAATAGTGGGCAAAGCTTCATTTTTCCAATATTTACCTATCAACAATCTTGCTGCTGTTATCATGTACAATATCAATTTTGTTTCACCCGATGTAAACCCCTTAACTATACCCAATAAAAACAATTGTGGAGAAAATTGCATTTTTTTCTTTAAAACATTCTGCATAACCCACCAAATTTTTATCCAAAAAGCCTTAACTTTCTTACAAGTCCACCAAACATGATAATATGTAGCATCTAAGCAGTCACATCTCCAACATTTTGGCTGAACATTAGGGTACATACACGACAATTTCTTAGGGTCTAAATGCCATCTATAAAACATTTTATAAAAATTTTCCCTCAAATTCTGCGACTGTGTAAATTTAACATTCTGAACCCAAATTTTTTCCCATGTTTCCAACATCACTGGCTCTTCAAAATTTTGTGCCCACTTAATCATACAATCTTTAACTAGTTCAGTTTCTGAATCCCTTTCTAACAAAACATTGTAAAGCCTTTTAATATGCATTGGACCTTTCTCTTTTATATGTCTAACCAATTCTTCCTCATGTAACATAATACCAGTTTTTTGGTCCTCTTTCCATCTCAATTGTAATTGATTATATTGTAGCCAAGTTAGGTTAATCCCTTCAGCCAACAGTGTCTGAAGTGTCTTCAGCTGCCATCTGCCCGCATCTGTAAAAAGAACCTCTTTGTATAAAACCCCCCCGAGTGACATTATATTTGTATTCCATAAAGTATGACCAAGATCCAGCCATAGCGGTATTTTATAATCCCATTTGAGTCGGTGCTTCTTCCAAACTCTCATCAAGGAATCTCTAAGTATATGGCTTTTGAATACTTTATCGACTTTGTTGTCATAAAATAAGTAAGCATGCCATCCAAATTCAAGATCAAAACTTTCTACATTCAATATTCCAGTCTTTTTCCTTCCAAACCAGTCACTTGTGAGAGTCAAAGCTGCTGCATCATAATATAGCTGTAGGTTTGGAAGTTTAAGACCTCCCCTTTCTGGGACATCTTGCATAATTTTCAATTTCACTCTCGGCTTTTTTTCGTTCCAGACAAACTTATTCAGTCCAGTTTGCCACACTTTCAATTGTTTATCACTTTTAAGCACCGGAATCATTTGAAACAGAAAAAGAAATCTTGGCAAAATGTTCATCTTAACTGCTGCTATTCTTCCAAGTAAAGACAGTTGCAGTTTTTTCCAAGTCTCCATATCTTTCTGCACCTCTCGCCATAACACCTCATAATTATTTTGAAACAATTTCATATTTGATTCTGCAACCTGAACTCCTAGATATTTTACCCTTGGTACAACCTCAAAACCTGCCCTCCTTTCAAGCTCATGTTTACGATCTTGTGTCATATTTTTAACTATCATCTTAGTCTTTTTATAGTTCAGTCTAAAACCTGAAACTTTACCATAGTCTTGTATAATGTCCTTCATCAGGATTATTGATTCCATTGGCTGTGTTAGGGTAACAACTAGATCGTCTGCAAATGCCTTTATTCTGTAATCCTCTTGCCTTATCATTATACCTTTCAGAATATTAGAGTCCCGTATTGTATTTAACAAGACTTCTAGTGTTAAAATAAATAATAGTGGGGACAGCGGACATCCCTGTCTTGTTCCTTTTTCAATTTTAAACTCTGTTGTCAGACTTCCATTAATAATAATCTGTGCCTTTTGCTCTTGATAAATTGCTGCAATCGCCTGTATAAATTGATCCCCAAAGTTCATCTTTTTTAAAGTCTTGAGTAGAAAATTCCAATCCACTCTATCAAAGGCCTTCTCTGCATCCAAGAAGACCAGCACTGCAGGGATCTGTTTAATCTTCTCAAGATATTCCAATAAATCTATTACTTGCCTTACATTGTCCTTCATGTATCTACCCTCAATAAATCCCGCTTGATCATCATGAATCACCTTTTGGATTACTGGCATCAACCTGTTGGCTAATACTTTCGCATAAATTTTATAATCAGTATTCAGAAGAGATATTGGTCTATAATTCTCTGGTTTTTTAGGACCGGCTTGCTCTTTTGGTATCAAAGATATGTAAGCTGTTGTCCATGATGGGGGTATTTTACCCCCTTGTTGAATGTTGCAAAATAAATCTCTGAGTTGTTCCACCATTTCAGCTTGCAAAGTTTTATAATAGACTGCGGTCAAACCATCCGTACCAGGAGCTTTAGCTGTTTTTAATTGTTTGATTGCTACTATTATCTCCTCCTCTGTTATAGGATAATTCATTCTTTCATTTTGTTGGTCAGTAATTTTTGTAACTCTTTTATCATCTAAGTATTTTTCTATAAGTCCATTCTGCACATCCTCTTTAGCATATAATTTAGTATAATAATCCACAAAAGCTTCTTTAATTAATTTTTGATAAGAAATTTCCTTCCCTCCAATATCAATACTATCAATAGTCCGCATACTCTGTTTTTTCCTCAATGTGTAAGCCAACCATCTGCCCGGTTTATTAGCGTTACAAAATGTATTATGCTTCACATATTGTAAATTTGTTGCAACTTGTTCCGCCATAAGCATTTGGAATTGGTCTTTCAGAAGTTTTATAGCACCAGATATTCTTTCGTCTGTTGGATTTTTAATAAGTAACTGTTCTTTATTCTTTATTTCTTCTTCCAATTCAGATCTTTTCTTTTGTCTAATCAGTCTATGTTTAGAGTTCATATAGATAAGCACCCCTCTCATATAAGCTTTGCTTGCATCCCACACAATATCTATTGGGGTGCCTTTGTCCAAATTTATTTCAAAAAATTCTTTCAAGTGCTTTTTAAGTTCTGTAATATTTTTTTCATATCTGAACAAGTTCTCATTTAATCTCCAAGAACGTCTCTCAGTCTTGCCCGTCTCAATTTCTATCCATACTGGGCTATGGTCAGTCAAAGTTCTTGGAAAAATCTTTGTTCTTTTTGTCTTAACGAGTAAATCATCTGACAACAAAATGAAATCAATCCTAGAGAAGGATCTATGTCTATCTGAAAAGAAAGTATAGTCCAATTCTTTTGGATTGTGTATTCTCCAAATATCTTTTAATTCCAAATCTTCTTTCATGTCGAAAAAGGTCTGCGGTAACCTAATCCTAGACTTCGCCAAACTCTTTTTATCTAATTTGGAGTCTATTACTCCATTCCAGTCTCCCATGATTAGAATAGATCTATAGTCCCATTGCAGTATTTTAGTATGTAACATTTTGTAGAATTGATCCTGTTGTTGATTGGGAGCGTAGATTCCAATCAGAAGAATTTGGCCTTTTGTTGTAGATAATTCAATTGCCACAAACCTACCATCCTCATCTACTTCTATAGCTTTAGCCGAAAATTTTTTATTTACATAAATAACCACACCATTCTTTTTTTGCAAAGTTGAGGATATAAAATGCATTCCCAATTTGGAATTTATCAAATATTTTTGATCTTGAGCTGTGATATGTGTTTCTTGTAAACAGATTATATCATTATTAAATTGTTTCAAATATGCAAATAATTTCTTCCTTTTCTGTGCTGAATTCAACCCATTCACATTCCAAGACAAACACTTAATCATCATCTTTATCTTCCTGGAGCAAAGAGCAGAATAACCGAATATCATCCGAAAACTTCGATGTTGCTCCCCCCATGACTCCAGTCTCTTGTGCAGCACTCTTAACTGCCTTTTTATCTTGTCGTTCCTGTTGTTGCATTTCTTTAAGTTGCTTGGATTTTGCTCGAGTTATACGCTGATCCTTAACTTCGATCATCCGAGCTGAGTCCAAAATTGGAGAAGATTCCAGCAAAGGCTCATCCAAGAAACCTCCTTCAGCGCCCTGGATTTCCTCTGGTACCGGCTTAGACTGTTCTTGCAGATCTTGTTGAAGTTGCTTCTTATCACTCTCCTTAATCTCCAAAACTGTGGATGTACGCGGAGATGGTGTTCTTTCTTTAAGAATAGTAGTGTAGAAATGCTCCGCCTTCTCCACAGTATTCAAGCGATGTCTTTCTCCCTTATATCTCAAAATTATACCAGTTGGAGCATCCCACCGGAATGGTATCTGTTGGTTTTGGAGCTCTTTGACAAGAAAACCAAAGTCCTTCCTGGCTTTCAGCATCTTAGGTGGTAACTCTTTATAGACTCCAATTTGTGAACCCCCAACTTGTACAGAAGTATGGAAGGATTTTTGCAGGATGTCATTCCTTATTGCTCTATCTGTAAAGTATATGACCACATCTCCAGGCAATTGTCTTTGTCTGGCCACCCAAGAATTCACTCTGTAAATTTTGTCTATTTTGTAAAAAACCACATCAGGATTAATTTTTAAAATCACAGCCAAAGCCTCAGAACAGACCTGTCTCAAATCCTGTCTATCATCTTCTCGAATTCCTCGAAGCCGTATAGCGAATTCCATTGCCCTGAATTGCATCATAACAATTTCATTCTCGACTTTGAGCATTTTATCATCAACATCTAAAATTTTATAATCATTATCTTTCATCTTGGCATTGACTTCTGATTTAAATTCATCCACTTTAGAATCAACTTTAACAATAAATTCTGCCAGGCCAGATGCCACTTCTGATATTTTTTTGGTCACCTTGTTTTGATTCTGTTTCACCATATCTTTAACTTCATTAATTTCCTGCATAAATTCCTGATGTGTCTTTTGAAGTTTGTCATCTATCTCCTGTTGAGATTTTTGAAATTTATCATCCAAAATTTTAGAAATAAATTCTTTTAAATCTCCCACATCAAAATCTTTTTTCTGAGTCTGTGTCTGTTGTGCAGGGGGAGGCTGTGTTTTATGTGTGGGAGATCCACCTCCTGTTGCCTTCGCTTCCTGCTTCTTTGAGGCCATCCTGCCACGTAGGCTGGTTTTACTAAAAAGGGAAGTTCTTCTTCCTCTCCCACCTCCACAAAGACTTCTGAAAAAGTCCCCCAGATTTAATCAAATAAGAACTAAAGTAAAGCAAAGTCCAGTATTGAAAGAGGAGAAATTTCTCTCTTATTTCTCTTGTTACAAGCGAAGCAACTTCGTAACAGTTTAGAAACTTTGTGACAAAGCAAGATGAGTTCAGCAATCCACACTCGCCAGCTCGTTAACTCTGAGGCTAAGCGCCATGTTTTTACAGTTCACTTTCACTCATCCGCATTTTTTCACTCAGATTAGAAAGCCAAGAAAACTCTAATACTTGCGATTCCGAGTTTCAGGGTTCAAGTAAAAATATGCTGCTTATTGAGGCTGGTTCCTTTCCTTTCAGTTTGAAGTTTCCTGTAGCCGGCTTGTTCTGCAAAAGCAGACTTGTCCCACGCCGCCCGGAGTTCCAGCAGGTTGAACGGGAGCCGCTCCTGTTCCCTCCCCAGAAACTATTCCCTGGGGGGGTTGCAGGGGCTCAACCTGTGCCCTGCGATCTCTCTTCAAAAATCCTAGGGATTTTGAAGTTTTCGAGCCGCTTCTTAGTCGTGAAGCGGCTCTACAAGCGGCGGGGCTGGCGGAGCTTCAAAAGGCACCGCCGCCGCCAAAGACGAGGAAACCGGATGTCCTTTTTGAGTGCAGGCCACCAGAATTGTCTTTTAACGAGATGGAGAGTTTTAACAAATCCAAAGTGTCCCGCCACCTTGGCATCATGAGTGTGCTGCAATACTGTTACTCTCAAACTGGCAGGAACATACAATTTGGCTCCAACCCAAGCTAGTCCATCACAAAGTGTACATTCGTTCGAGTGGGTTTGAAACCACTCGTCAGTTTTCAGAGCTTCTTGTAGTTTCTGACGCAAATTGCCTGAGAGGGCTGGATCGCCCCTCGCTTGCGCTCTGGTAGTCACTGGTGCCGCCAGTTGGGTCGCAGGGATGATCGGGCAAACCACTTCCTCCTTGGTACTATTGTATTGAGGCAATCTGGAAAGTGCGTCAGCCATGAAGTTCTTTCCACCAGGAAGGTAGCGTAGAGTGAAATTAAAATGGTTGAAGTGCTGAGCCCAGCAAACTTGCTTTGGTGACAGCTTACGTGGTGTTTTCAACGCCTCCAGGTTTTATGGTCAGTCCAAACTTCAAAAGGATGCTTAGCTCCTTCAAGAAATTGTCTCCACCTTAACAATGCCCAGTGTACTGCAAAAGCTTCCTTCTCCCATATGGCCCATCTCCTTTCGGTGTCCGACAATTTACGGGATGTATAGGCACAGGGTTGTAATTTCCCTTCTGCATTCTTTTGCAGGAGTACTGCTCCTACTGCCACGTCGCTCGTGTCAGCCTGTACTGCAAAAGGCTCTTCCATGTCTGGATGTTTGAGGACTGGTTCAGCAGCAAACAACCATTTTAGCTTTTCGAATGCTGCCTGACAGTCCACTCAAGGGCCCGGGAGGGCTTTGGTTTTACTTCACCTTTTGTCTTCAGGAGATTTGTTATTGGTAGCGCAATTTTTGCGAACGAGGGGATGAACAGTCTATAGAAGTTAGCAAATCCCAAGAAACTCTGTACTTGTTTGCAGGTGCGTGGTGCGGCCCATTCCAATACAGCCCGGACTTTTCCAGGATCCATCTCTATTCCTTCATGCGATATACGATATCCAAGATAGTCAATTTTGCTTTGGTGGAATTCGCACTTGGAGAGCTTGGCATACAGTTTAGCAGCCCTGAGCTTTTTCAGAACAGTCGGTACCAATTTCACATGGTCGTCCATGTTCTCAGAGTAGATAAGAATGTCATCCAAATAGACCAGCACCCCCTTATACAGGTGCTCATGCAGTATTTCATTGATCAATTGCATGAACACAGCAGGGGCTCCTTGTAGTCCAAAAGGGAGCACTCAAAACTGGAAACATCCCAGTGGGCAGTTAAATGCTATTTTCCATTCATCCCCTTCCTTAATTTGCACTCTGTAGTATGCCTCTCGTAAGTCGAGTTTGGTGAAAATCTTCCCCTTTCCTAGGTGGGCTAGCATGTCCTTCATGAGCGGCAGGGGGTAGACATTTTCCATGCAAATGGCGTTCAGGTTCCTATAATCAACTACCAGACAAAAGGAGCCATCTTTCTTTTCCCAGAACAGTACTGGCACCGCCACCCTTGGTCTGGCTGGTTGGATAAAACCCCGTTCTAGGTTTTTGTCAATGAACTTTCGTAACTCCCCCAGTTCTCGAGGGGTCATAGGGTAGATCTTTGGCTTAGGGAGCTTTACCCCAGGGAGTATTTAAATGGTACAGTCTGTAGCTCTGTGGGGGGGTGCAGCACATCCCAGGCCCTTTCACTAAAAACTTCTCGGAGATCCCAATACTCCTTTGGAATCTTCCCCTCCCCTTCAATATAACCTATTGCAACCTCTGCCCCTTCGTGTTCTACTCCGTCCTCAAGGGGGGGTTCTTCCCTTTCTAGTCTCAGGTTTCTGGTGCGGATGCGCAAAACCCCCATTTTCCAATTAACACGCGGGTTCCATCTATGGAGCCAGGGCAGTCCAAGTATGAGGGGCCACAATAAAACTGAGAGTCTCTACGTGATCCCCCAATTGCATTTCAATGGGTTCAGTTACAAAACTGGCTGGGCCCCCTCCTGCTATCGATCCGTCCAGCTGACAGAACGCAATGGACCTTCTTAATGTTTTTAGCCTCAGGCCCATTTTCTCCACCACTTTCGGGCTGATTATGCACCTGGTGCACCCAGGGTCTAATAGGGCTAGCAGCTGTGCGTGTGCCCCTGTGGACGGCACCCTTATTTCTATGGGAACAAGCATGGGGCCCTCAGTGTGACTCACCAGATCATCGGAGTCGGAGTCGGAGTCCGTCTCGCTGTCGTCCACAGTGGTCGGAGTTCCCAACTCACCCTGGTTTCGGGGAGCGAACTCAACAACCTCCCCTTTCAGGGCAGTTTTGCAGGCTTTTGCGGGCGATTTGTCAGCCTTCTTTGACTCCGAGCCGGTAGATTTTGGCACTGGCTTGGAGAAACACTCAGTGGCCCGATGACCTTCCTTGCCAAACTTGAAGCACATGAAGGGCTTTGACTTGGGTTTGAATTCCGCTCTCCCCCCGGCTGTCTTGAGCGCTCCTTTGCGGTAATAGGAGGATGACAGGTCTCCTGTACAGCTCCCTCGGAGTCGGCTTCAGGCCAGATCAATCTCCATGTCCTCAGCTACTACATACCAACTCTGCAAATCATCAGGGACCCCCATGCTCTACAGTCTTTGTAGACGTCTTCATTCAACCCATCCTTAAAGCTCTCCAGTAGGGCCACTTCGGACCACCCTGTCATAAAAGGTGTCAGCTCGCAGAACTCTTGGGTGTATTCTGCCACCGATCTCTGGCCCTGCTGGATACCCTTCATTCGGAGTCTCGCCTTCCGCTCAGCTAGGTGGTCTTCAAACTGCCTCCTAAGGGCCCCCATGAATAGGTTGTAGTTTCTCAGCAAGGGGGAGTTGTTATTGTGGAGGACCACCATCCATTAAGCTGCCACTCCCTCTAGGGCATTCGTGACGCATCTCACTCATGCCGCATCTGACAGGTAATCCTCCCCTCAGTCCTGCATGTGGTTCCACACTTGGGTCAGGAAAAGCCCCAAGGTCTTCGGATTCCCTCCATACTTTTCAGTTAGGGTTTCCGGGGTGGGGCCTGCAAGGCTGGGGGTCCCTGGGCTGCTGCATCCCTCGCTTGGGTCCCAGAAGCCTGAGATGTTCCTTCCCCAGCTTCCTCTTCCTCTCACCCACAAGCAGTCTCTTCTGGATCCACTCTGGGGTAGTCTCCTCCCTTCCCACCAGGGAATACATAAGACTCATGGGTTTTCCGGCTTTCTTCAGCATCGTGGAGGAGTTGCATAGCCTGAGCAATCATGAGGCTCTCCTTTTGCTCTTGCAGCCAACTGCCTCTCCCTTACGAGGTCTGGAGCTGGTTACTCCTTGGGGGGTCCTCGCCAGGTCCAGCAGCCTTCCTACTCCCCTCGACCATCTGGCTTCCTCTGGCTTCTCTCTCAGCTGAATTTTTTCCATCCACTCTGCAGCTTCCTTTTCTGCCTGAAGTGAAGTTATCGTAGAGCCAGAAGCCCCCATCTGATCTCCATCACTCTCTTGATCAGACATATTTTGGGTTCAGCCCCCTCGGTAGTTATCTGGGATGGCTGGATCCTGCTTAATGTCAGGCATGCTTCCTTCAAAGTCTAAGAAAGAATGACCCAAACTCCATTGTTTATAGAAGCAGGTATTTTTACTGGAAAATGAAGTGATTGCAACCAAAGAAAAGCAGGATCTAAGGCAAAAGCGCAAAAATTACAGATAGAAAGCATTCCCTCCCACTGTCCATCGTAAATCATCCAATCCAAGGGTCTCCCAGAGGTCAGTTAGAGCACACATCTGGCAGCGTCATCAATCAGGAATTCCATGACCGTTGACCCGATAGCAGCTTCAAAGATGCAGCCCAGTAGCTTAACTATCACTTTCGTTTCTTGGTCTCTCCAGCACGCTTCCCCTCTTTCATGCTAGCTCCCCCTCCCCCCATTACCATGGCAGCCAAAGCAGTAAAGGCGGAGGCTGACAGATATCTTTTAAGTCTTTCTGCCAGTATTGAAGCGAAGACTTTATAGTCTGAATTTAGCAGGGATATAGGCCTATAATTCTTAATTTGTTGTGGGTCGGTATTCTCCTTTGGAACAAGTGTAATATATGTTTCTGACCATGACTTGGCTGGTTTCATCTTTAATATGACTTCATTCATGACTTCTAACAATGGGAGACTCAACGATTCCTGTAGTGTTCTGTAATATTCCGCTGGCAGTCCATCCGGGCCTGGTGCCTTCCCATTCTTTTGTTTTTTAAATGCTTCAGTTAATTCCATCATCGTTATATTTCCTTCTAACATCATTTCAGTGTCTTTGGAAATCTGAAGTAGATTCACTTTCTGCAGGTATTGTTTAACACTTTCCTCCTCAATATTCTCTTGCTCATACAGTTTTCTATAATAATCTTGTATAATTTTTTTCTTCTTTTTATTCCCATATCTAATTTGCCCTTGATCATCTACTAGTTGTGTTATTTTTCTTGATTCTCTCTCTTTTTTCAGTTTGTATGCTAACCATCTACCTGGTTTATTTGCGTCTTCAAAATAGTTCTGTTTGGCACTTCTAATTTTTTGTGCTAAATCCTCTTTTTCTATTAATCCCATTTTATGTTTAATTGTGTCCATTTTTATTTTAGTGTCTTTTTTTGGTGGAAATTTCTGTAATTCTTTTTCAAGTTTCTTGTAATCATCCTCTAATGTTTTATAAGCTTGTCTTTTCTTAGTGTTTCTTTTCCTTGTATAGTCTATTATCAAACCTCTAGCATAGGCCTTCATTGTATCCCAAAGATTTTGCATTGATTTGTCCTCCTTTCTATTTTCTTTAAAAAAGAAAGCCAATTCTTTCTCCATTTCTGTGAAAATTCCTTTTCTTTTAGTACTGTATTATTTAAGGTCCATCTAGATCTTCTCCTTTATCCTTTCCATTTCATTGTCATTGGGTTATGATCTGCCCAGGTGTTGGCTTCTATGTCAATTTCTCCTATGTTAGAAGTCAATTTCATTGTCGTCCATATCATGTCTATTCTAGACCATGATGAGTGTCTATTTGAATAAAAAGTATATTGTCTATTTTTTGCATTTCTTTCTCTCCATGCATCTTTTAAGTTTATTTCCTCTATCATTTTAAAGAAAGATTTCGGAAGAATCTTTCTACTTTGCTTTGTTGTTTTCTGTGTATTGTAATCTAATTTCTCATCTACTATACCATTGAAGTCTCCCATCATGCAAACATTATCATAGTCCAATTCAATTATTTTCATATGTAATTTTCTATAAAATTCTTCTTGGTTATCATTTGGAGCGTATATTGCTATTAAAAGTATTTTCATATTATTGTCTGTTATTTCCACCATCAAAATTCTTCAATCATCATTTGAATAAATTTGCTCCACTGGGATTGTGTCTCTAATATATAAAACAACTCTTCTTTTCTTACATTGTGGCAATGAAGTGAATGTTTTCCCTAATTTTGGCTGTATCAATATTTGTTCATGCTGCTTTTTAATATGTACCTGTAAACAGATTATATCAAACTTTAATTTCTCTAATTTATTTTATTTATTATTCGTATTTCTATGCCGTCCAACTCTCTGAGGACTCTAGGCAGCTTACAACAAAGACAGTATAAACAATATTCAATAAAAGACGTTAAAAAAACCCATACACACCGCTCATGGCCGGATCTCACAAGATTGCAGTGGTGAGATCAATGGCCCCAAGCCTGCCAGAAAAGACAGGTTTTCATCATTTTCCAGAAGGCCAGTAGGGTGGGAGTGGTCCGGGCCTCAGGAGGTAGGTGATTCCAGAGAGCCGGGGCAGCCACAGAGAAGGCCCTCCCCTGGGGACCCGCCAGCTGACATTGTTTAGCTGATGGGACCCAGAGGAGGCCAACTCTGTGGGATCTTACCATTCGTTGGGAGCTATGCGGTAGAAGACAGTCTTGAAGATAGCCTAGCCCTAAGCCATATATGGCTTTAGAGGTAATAACCAACACCTTGAATTGTGACCGGAGACCGATAGGAAGCCAGTGCAGCTCACGGAGGATTGGTGTAATGTGGGAGTACCTAGGTGCACCCATGACCGCTCGAGCGGCTGCATTCTGGACCAACTGTAGTCTCCAAACACTTTTCAGGTAGCCCCATGTAGAGCGTGTTGCAATAATCCAACTGTGAGTGACAAGGGCATGAGTGACTGTGAGAAGAACCTCCCAATCCAGGTAGGGTCGCAATTGGTGTACAAGGTGAACCTGTACAAAGGTCCCCTTGGCCACAGCTGCCAGATGTTGCTCTAATCTCAGCTGTGGGTCAAGGAGGACACCCAAATTGCGAACCCGTTCTGAGGGGGACAGCTTCTTCCCCCCCCAGGGCTAAGGATGGACAAGCGACATGGTCCTTGGGGGGCAATACCCACAGCCACTCGGTCTTGTCTGGGTTAAGACTGAGCCTGTTGACTCCCATCCAGATTCTCACAGCCTCCAGGCACTGGCACATCACATCCACTGCTTCACTGAAATGATGCGGGGTGGAGATATACAGCTGGGTATCATTGGCATACTGCTGATATCCCACCCCGTATCGTCGGATGATCTCCCCCAGTGGTTTCATGTAGATGTTGAATAGAAGGGGAGAGAGGACCAAGCCCTGAGGCACTCCACAAATGAGGGGCCTAGGGGTCGACTTCTGTCCTCCTATTAACACCGACTGTGACCGACCAGAGAGATAAGAAGAGAACCACCATAACATGGTGCCTCCCACTCCCAACTCCTTTAGTCAGCCTAGTAGGATACCATGGTCAATGGTGTCGAAAGCTTCTGAGAGGTCAAGTAGCACCACGATAGAGGAATGACCCCCATCACGGGCTCGCCAGAGATCGTCCATCAGAGCGACCAAAGCAGTTTCCGTGCTGTAGCCGGGTCTGAAGCCAGATTGAAAATGGTCCAGATAATCCGTTTCATCCAATGTCCGTAGGAGCTGAAGTGCCACCACTTTCTGTACAACTTTCCCCACGAAGGGTAAGTTGGAGACTGGATGAAAGTTCTTTAATTCTGCTGGGTCCAAGGAAGGCTTCTTGAGGAGGGGCCTTACAACCGCTTCCTTTAATAGTTGCAGAAAAGACTCCTCCCTTAAGGAAGCATTAACTAAAGTCAGGAGCCAGCCTCGTGTCACCTCCCTGCTGGCCGAAACCAGCCAGGAAGGACACGGGTCCAACAAACAAGTGGAGGAACTCATTGCACCCACAGCCTTGTCCACTTCCTCAGGAGTCACAGGCTCAAACTCATCCCACACAATACGACTAAGACCTGCCCTGGTCATCTCGGTCGGAATTGCCCAATCAGAGCCAGGTCCATCCCAATCTGAGCGACTTTATCCGACAGAAACTGCACAAATTCCTCAGCTCTACCCTGTAAGGGCTCCTCTGCTCCCCCTACATTAAGGAGAGAGTGAGTCACCCTAAACAGTGTGGCTGGGCGAGAATCAGCGGATGCAATAAGTGCGGAAAAATGCGAACATTTTGCCAACCGTATCACCACTAAATAAATCCTAAATAAGGACTAAATCACCACTAAATAAGGCTCTTAAGACTGTTCAGTCAGATTCAGATTTACTGGTCCTCCAGCGCTGCTCTAGACATCTTTTCTGGTGCTTCATCTCCCAGAGCTACTCGGTAAACCAGGGAGCTTTCCTGGATCCACTGCTCTTGAGAGGTCGCAAAGACGCTGCCTTATTCCAGGCAACAACCAGGGACTCTGCCGGGCTGTGGACAAGGGAGTCAGGTATCTCCCCAAGCTCCTTCTGGAACCTTGCAGGGTCCATTAGGCACCTGGGATGGAACCACTTAGCCTCCCTGCGATGGGGGAGTGGCATCCTAAAGTCCAACCTCCAGATCACATCTCCACTGCCCCGAGAGAAACACCAAGTCGACCATGTGTCCCCCCCTATGGGTCGGACCCTAAATTACTTGGGTCAGGTCCATGGTTGTCATGGAAGCCATGAACTCCTGAGCCAAATCTGAGGGTTCGCCAAGTTGAGCTATCCAGGCTCCAAGGAGCCTGGATAGCTCAA
This sequence comes from Pituophis catenifer annectens, assembly GCF_029215685.1. NCBI lineage: Eukaryota > Metazoa > Chordata > Lepidosauria > Squamata > Colubridae > Pituophis > Pituophis catenifer. The sequence goes on along the minus strand of NW_027256884.1, from coordinate 55,710,376 downwards.
CAGACAGAGCTCTGTAATTTAACACCAGCTGTCTGCAATTAAAGTAAGATCGAATCTCGCCAGGCTCAAGGTTGACTCAGCCTTTCATCCTTTCTAAGGTAGGTAAATTGAGGACCCAGTTTGTGGGGGCAATAAGCTGACTTTGTATAAACATACAAAAGTATGAAGGCTATTGCTTAACGCACTGTAAGCCGCCCTGAGTCTCAGGAGAAGGGCGGCATATAAATCAAATTAAAAAAGAAAAAAAAAGTGACGGCAGGTTAAAGTCCCCCAGCACCATGAGCCTGGGGAACTCCACTGCCAACCTGGCTACTGCCTCTAGTAGCCCAGGTAGGGATGTTGTAATGTAGCTGGGAGGCTGGGAGGCACTCATATCCAACAATCTCTGGGGCAGAGATCCTGCGAGGGCAAAGACTCTTATGGACAATAACTGCCACTCCTCCACCCCTTCCCTGGAGTCGCGGCTGATGCAGTATCTGAAACCTGTCTGGGCACATCTCTGAGAGGGGAACACCCCCCTCCTGGCCCAGCCAGGTCTCAGTTATGCATGCCAGGTCAGCCCTCTCCTCCAGGATTAAATCCCAACCGAGGGTGGCTTTATTAACAACAGACCTGGCATTAAATAGCAGCAGCCTGAGGCCAGGGCCCTGATTTCCCAAGTCACCAGGTTTACGGGATGAGCCTTGTGAACCAAAACCAGAACCAGAGGGGCCGGAACATGTAATCGCTTTGACATAGCGAGTCCTAGTTCCCCGAGAGCGGCCTAACCCTCAGTTCCGGTCATATCTACCTCTCCCAGTCATAACCACAATATTCCGGCTCTCCATCTCCCCAGAGACCCCCTCCCCCTCCCCATCAGCCCCTGTCTTCCCCGGCAAGCAAGGCACTTCATTCATACCGAGCCGGGGATCATATCTGGGCCCCCAACTGCTTCTGCTTGCACACTCAGCAGAGGGGGCTCCATACTTTGTCCCCGGATCCCTCATTCTCTACAATTCAGTCCCCCCAATTCACTCCTTCTGTTTTAAAACAAACTGAATTCTGAATTCTAATCAATCTAAAACACACTCACATACACACATGTATACACTTACCCCAGATAGTTAGTATATCAGGCCACAATGAGAGTTTGGTCTAAACTTCAAAACAGATTTGGTCAACCCGGCAGAAAAAGTCTGCAGAAGGAGCCACACATAATTTCCCATTCTCCTATTACAACCCAAGGAAAGATCCCTCCAGTTCCAATGTATGTCTTTCTTCTTTTAATAGCTAAATTAAGTCCATTTATGTTTATTGTAATCAATTTTTTCTCTTCCATATTTATATTTCATAAGAAGGGTTTATTGCTCTAGTAGATCTTGGTTCACATTGTTCTCTATATTTCATGTTGCCACCCACTGTGCCTTCTTCTTTTTCAATTGTTGCAAGGCATTCCTCGTGTAATTCAATCAATGTATCTTCTCTTCTTGTCTCCTCTTCTTTCTCTCTAAATTCTGCACGGAATAATTCTGCTTTGTCAATTGAATCTATTCTATATTTTTGTTGTTGCCATGTAAACGCAAGACCTTCTGGTATCTGCCATCTGTAATTCACACATTTCTTAAGTAATATTTTGGTCAGAAAATGATATTCTCTTTTCATCTCCCTCACTCTTCTCGGTATTTGTTTCAGAACCACAATATCCTTATCTTTATATTTCAATGTTTTCTCTCTTGTAATCTGCAGTATTTGTGTTTTAATTGATTTCTTAGTAAATCTTATGTGGACTTCTCTTGGTAGCTTGTTTTTCATTGCATATCTTGTAAAGACTCGAAATATCTCATCTATGCCATCCATAATCTTTTCTTTAGTAATTTCTAGTGCTTTTGCTAAAATTTCTATCATTTTTTCTGCCAAGTTTTCTCCCTTTTGTTCTTCTATATTTTGAAATCTGAGGTAAAATTCTGATCTGTCCATCTCCCATCCCAATATTACATTCTTGTCTCGTTCAACCTCATCCAATCTACTGTCAATATCTCTGATTTTTTTGTCCCTTTGTTCTTCCTTTTCTTCAATTATTTGAAGTCTATCCTCATATTTCTTCATCATTTGGTGTATGTTCTCCACTTTTTCATCTGTTTTTTTCTGTTCTTTGTTCATTTTTTTCTGTTCTTTGTTCAATATTTTCTGTTCTCTGTTCAATATTCTCTACTCTTGATTGTATTTTTTGAATTCCTTGCCAAATCATCTGCAATGTCACTTCCTTTTCCCTCTCTCATTCCTTCTCCTTTTCCTGTTGCAACATCATCTGTATTGATCATTATCCTCCAGATGGCGAAGAGGAAGGAGTCGATGTAGAAGAACCAATAGTTGTTGCCTTTCTACTCATTTCTGTTAGTGGTTGAAAAAAAAAATTCAAACAAATAGAAAATCTTCAGATTCTTCTATACCTTAATCCACTTATATAGAGGACAGATATTGTCTCAAAAATGCTTTTAAAAGCCTCTGACGATCCCAGTTGAGCCGCACGATCATCAGAGGCTTTTTAAAAACTTTTAAAAGCATTTTTTTCGGCCGAAGAGGTTGTAGAAAAAATGCTTTTAAAAATTAAAAAAAAAGCCTCTGTTGATTGCACAGCTCAGCCAGGCATGGGGGGGGGGGGGGGGCAGGGATTTTTGCCACCGGTTCTCCGAACCACCCGCCACCATCACTACCAGATTGGGTGATCTGGTCCGAACCGGGAGCATTTCACCCCTGATATAGATCCTTAGTGAGGAAAAAACTTTCATAGTTTATCTGTTTGCATAGAGCCCAAAGGAAATAGAGGGCTACTGTCAGGTCCCAGATATTTCTACAGAGACGCTGCATTTTGGTGGGAGGAATGGAATGATCTGTATATGAAGTTTCTGTTTCTGTTTCCTGCATTACTATGCTAATCTCTGTATGAAGTTTCTGTTTCTGTTTCCCTGCAATGATATAGTATGGGAGGGGGTTGGTTAGCATTGTTTTAAATAGCTAGTTTTAAATGAGAAGCTTCAGTTTTTGCCTAGCTCTCTTGTTATCACAAACCTTTCAATAAAAGCTCCTTTTAGAACAACTGTAGTTTCAAGAGTCCTGCTTTCTTGGGAAGATTGGAGAGGCAAAACCTTACATTAGGCAAGAACTGCAAACTGGTCAACCCGGAGAGGTAACAGCCCTACTGTGGGGACCGTGCACACTATGTCTGCCCATGGCAGTAACCACAAAGAGGCTGAAGACTGGGGGAGAACTCCAACCCCCAAAATCTCAATTGAGGCCCTCAATGCCTGGGTCGAGGAGAACATTGCCTCAAGCACCGCTGCCAAGCTGAGGTGGTCCATTGGTGTTGGGAAGATGGAAGGCTGCGGTGGCAGAACCCACGGAAGCCAACAACCTGGTTGGAAGCAGGAGATGGGAGACCTTTACAACAATCATGAATTGGAAGGAGCCCTGACAGGCCCAACCAACTCCTGAGGAAAGCCATGAACCTCATGAGGGAGGCCATCCATGTCATGCAGATCCAGGAATCCCAGGCTTGTGCTGCAGGCCAGTTAGGAGTACAAAAGGGGACTACTGATGAATGAACGGGATCCCCAACTCCGGGGGCATTGGCTAAAACCATGAGGGCTACTGATGAACCCATTTCCACCATGGAAGATCTGCCCAGTAGACATATCAATGCAAAGCAAGGCTTGTGACTCAATGAGAGTAGGCTTCCACCCTTAGAATGGAAGGCACCCCCTCTTGGCGTCAAATTTGATGAGAATCCCCAGCAACTGGGATTTTTCCTCATACATGTACTGACTTACATGCAGGAGTATGGGAGGGATCTCCCTACAGAATGCACCAAAATCAGGGTTGTCACTCTGGCTCTAGAAGGATCAGCTGCATGTTAGATAGTGAGCCTCCATAATGCAGATTCACCGGAGCTCTGCAACTTCAACTGTTTCATGATAGCCCTGAGACGGAGATTTGAGGACCCCCTAGCTGACCACAAGGCTAGAGACCGCATAAGGCACATCAGACAGGGACACCGTCCACTCACTGAATAGATCAAAGTGTTTCATGATCTGACTTGCCATGTAGATTGACCAGAGGAAATACTTGTGAGTTGGTTCAAAGATGGCTTAAACGATAACCTGTGCATTGCCTGTGGAGCCCCAGTCTCCCTGCACAGTTGGTGTGTCTTGGCTGAGGAAACAGAAATTGACCAAGCTCGAAACCAGTACTGCGCAAACCGCTCCTGGAAGAGATCCTTGCCAGAAGGGAGAAGGGAGGAAACCAAATCTTGCTCTGCCCTGCCGCGCTCAGCCATCTGCTTCCATTGCAGAAGGAAGGTCACCACACAAACAAGAGAATGTCCACTGAAAGGGAGAGAAGCAGTTTGGAGGGAAACCATCAAAGCCACCACCGCGTTCCAGAGACACCACCCTAAAGACCCATGCAGTCATTGAGTTCCTGCTGGAATCAATTACAGTGTGAGGAACTCTGACCCCTCTGGTGGAAGAACCCAGTTAGTCAGAGAGCGACTACGAAGACCCTTTGGTGAGTAGGGTTGTCGAACCCTTTACAAGCCCTATACAACTGTTAATTTGGTAATGGAGAGAAAACTGAGACTTAAGGCATTGCTAGATTTGGGGTGCACTAGAAACCTAATAAGCCCGACTCTGGTTGGGGAACTGGGCATTCAACTAAGGCTGCTAAAAACCCCAGTCTCATTCTGCCAACTTGATAGGTTCATTGCAGGGGGCGTCCTGACCACGTTTGCCACCGAACCACTTGAACTAACGATGGTAAATAACTCCGAACCCATTGCTTTCATTGTGACACAAAGGATGGACTGGGCCCTAATTCTGGGGCTAACCTGGTTAAAGAAGTGGAGCCAACCGATAGACTGGACAAAGCGGACCCTCCAATTCTCTAATGATGAATTAATTTGGAACGAGGAACCCCACCAGACTGAAATACCACCAATATATACCAATATATTAGCCTCTGTATCTCTCTACTCTGTAATGACTTGCTTCTATGAATTTTGCTTCAGTGTTCCTGATTTTGTATGCTGAATTCTCCTGAACGGTATTGTATATAAAGAAGTTTCTTATGTAATTTGAATCCTGCTGAAATTCATTTAATTGTGTCTGATCGTGTGTGCTGCAACAAACTCTGACAGACTCAACATGTTAAATTGGTGCGGGAGGTTTTGAAAAAACTAAGGGCAGCTAAGTTGTTTGCCAAACTCTCCAAATGTGATTTTCACTAAGGTAAGATAGATTACCTAAGGTACAGAATCTCTCACCAGGGGATCGAAATGGACCCTGCAAAAGTCAGAACAGTCCTTGAGTGGGACCCCCCCCATATTCGCAAACAATTGCAGAGCTTCCTGGGGTTTGCTAACTTTCATACGCAGTTTATCCCCTCTTTTGGCCAAATAGCATTGCCGATTACAAATCTGTTAAAAACCAAGGGGGTAGATAAACCAAAATCTAGTGAACCAGTGAATTGGACTATGGACTGCCAAGTAGTGTGTCAACCTCAAAGCATCGTGGTTATCATTCAGGTGAGCGGGGGGAGGGAAAACCCCGCTTACCAGTTGTCATGTCTAGAGTGCTTGCCATTGCTGATTCCACCCTGCTCACCATTTCTGCTGTAGCCGCCGGAACGTGGAAGCCTTGGAGAGGACTGCTGCCGCTGAGAGAGCCGCCATTACAGTAGCTCCAATGCTATCGCCACTGCACAACTGAGAGGCGGGCCCAGAAGTAACTACGGGGCTTCTAATTTTAAAGACTATTCCTTGGTGCCTCAACGAGCTGGAGGGGACGAGCTTTGTGTACCATACCCACAATGATGAAATGTAGTTAGCATTGGGGTGGGAGTATGGGGTGGAGTCACAGGGTTGGCGGGTAGCTTTAAAAGGTGATGGGAAGCACTGACAATAATTCATTCTCCACGGGTGTTTGTTGGTTCGTGCCAGAGCTGAGGATAAAACACAGATAACTTCTGGTTTTGGTCTTATTTCACCGCGGAAATCCAGAACCTGACAGGTTGTCAGCGCTTTCACCTTATATCTATATACATATTAGGAAGCATGGCAGAGGGGACCCAGCCGGGACTAGAAACAGCAGACTTAGCAGAGGCAACAGAGCCAGCTGAGATGTCCACTCCAGAAGACCAAACAGTGCAGCCAGTGGAGCCAGATGTTAGACCTAAGGAACGACCAGGATTGACTCTTCCACATGTGGACTAAGAGGTGGGGGTTGTCAACCAGGCCAGGCTGCAAAGGGCTGAAACTGTTGGGGAGTGGTGGATGGGTCCAGGGGAACAAGGGGGTTATTAAGTACCCTTACCCCCACCCACACTCACTCCTACTAGGGGATATTTCACTCAGTGGCAGGAGAGATGTATCTCCAAGGATGAGTGGAGTTACTCCACCACCCTGGGAAGCCAGACCCTTGAAGTATTAAGGGAGATGTTTGGTCCGGCTGGGTTCAAAGGCCCAGGTTCAGATGGGGTTTGGAGAAGGGGGTTGGAATCTCATCAGACACATGAGCCCCACTTACCAGTGGAGAGCTTGCACAGATTCCCCGAGAAGGATTCAGGCCCATGGTATGATAGGGGAGAGGCCCACTGGACGGGCAAGCACATTCTACCCAAGACCACCGATCCAACCCTAAGGCCACACTTTGGCTGTCAGGGGCCTCAAGATAGAATAGTGGGACAGGATGATAGGACCCCACTTCAATCATGGCTGGGACCAGGGCAGGGGCCCATGGGATGGTGGGAACCACCAGCTGTGAGAGCCTCATTTGATGGGGCAGGTGATTGACCATCTTGACAAGTACGGTCATCTATATACTTCCCAGTGGGCTATGGTAATGGCGGTATCCGCTGTTATGGAAGGTGAAGCAGCTGCTTGGGTTGCTGAATTGTATAGTGAACATGCTGGGGAACTAGGAGATATAGGCTTGTTCCTTTCTGCTATGCAAGAATGATTTGAAGACAACACCAGGCTGCAAGAGGTGGAAGGAGACTTGTTAGAAACAAGGCACTTGTAAGTGGGCACTTACATAAAAGAGTTTTGGAGCTTATTTCATTTCATTTTCATTTTATTAGATTTCTATACCGCCCTACTCCCGAAGGACTCAGGGCAGTGCACAGCCAAACAATAAAAACACATACAATACAAAATTTAAAAAATAGAATAAAATCAAATTAAATAATTTTGGCCCCGACAAATTTAAAACCCCAAACTTTTAAAACCAATTTAAAATTGAATATATAAAATACTAAAAGATATTTAAAATTTTAAAAATCTTTTATAAAAGAGGGGGAAAATTAGGCCAGGCCAGCCTGGTGAAATAGTAAGGTCTTTAAGGCGCGGCGGAAGGTGCGCAGATCCGGGATCCTCCGTATCTCTGGGGGGAGCTCGTTCCAGATAGTAGGTGCCCCCACAGAGAAGGCTCTCCCCCTGGGGGCCGCCAGTCGGCATTGTTTGGCTGACGGCACCCGGAGGAGCCCCTCTCTATGGGAGCGTACCGGCCGGTGGGAGGCTATTGGTGGTAGTAGGCGGTCCCGCAAGTACCCGGGTCCTAAGCCATGGAGCGCTTTAAAGGTGGTAACCAGAACCTTGAAGCGCACCCGGAAGACCACCGGGAGCCAGTGCAGCTCACACAGGAGGGGTGTTACATGGGAACGCCATGTCGCTCCCATTACCACCCACGCGGCCGCACTCTGCGCCAGTTGGAGCCTCCGGGTGCTCCTCAAGGGGAGCCCCATGTAGACTGCTAGGGGAAACGATCACCAGACAGACCTGTTCGACCCGTCCAGCCAACAAGGCCATCAGACCCAACTCCCGCCATACCTTCAATGGCCCTGTCAGGAAAACCTGGTCTCATAAGAGCTTCAATGATCTGTTTCCGATGCAGAAAACTGGGGCATCGTGCCTTAGAGGCAGGTCCACCCCGATCAACCAGAACACCAAAACCCAAACAGAGTACTGTCAGAAAAAGTACATGGAAAACCCCAGTTAGGGGGGCGCAGCAATCAGGCCAGTCCCCCGCTAATGAAACCATCATTCCTGATGATGGGGAGGCGACAACCAGTGGATCTGATGATGACGTGGAAGCAGATCCCATCGTAAACCAGCCCATTAAACCTTTCCTCATCTCAGTGGTGGTAGAGGTGAGGTGTCAGCAGAAATGCAAGGCACTTGTAGACTCTGGCTGCACACGGTGTCTTTTTTTAAAAAGTTTATTTTTTAAAAAAAAAAACATAAACATAAAACACATCTTTCCAAAACAAAGCTTTTGATCCGGTCACAATATAAAATCACAATATTTGTGATTTGTTAAATCACTAACAAATCTTAATTTTCAATTAACACAACTTAACATTTTACTCAGTTATTTCCCTCAAATCTGTCAAATGCCATTATCCCCAAAAACCTTACTTAAATCTTAAATCCTAACCAATTATCATTCCCCTTTTCTCTTTCATTTGCTTAGATGGATATATTTTAAAAGTATAAATCATACAATTATTGTAAACATTCATAAAATATTTAATTCCAACATAATCATTTTATTTTTACTATTGAACTCAACATTTATAATCTTTATTTCTGTTATTAAACCTAACTTATTCATTTCATTTTAACTATTAATCTCAACATACTCCTCCTTATTTTGGCTATCCCACCTCATTTTATTTTTGCTATAAAACCCAGCATCTTTATCTTTATCTTTATCTTTATCTTTGTTGTTAAACCAATCATTTTTATGATTTTGGCCATTACACAGCATATTCATTTTTGTTTTAGCTGTTACACAGCATTGCCATTTTTGTTTAGCTGTTAAATACAGCATAGTTATTTTTGTTTTCTGGCTGTTACACAGCATATCTATTTTTATTTTTTGGCTGTTAAACACAGCATAATCATAGTTGGTTTAATTATTGATCCCTTCTTAGTCCTTTCTTTGTTGTTTCCATCCATCTATGCATTGCTTATTTTCAGATAAACATACTTATCCTTATCCTTTTCCATGACAATTCAACATTGAGACATGGTTCTTGCTTAAGTCATACCTTTAAATATATTTATAAATTCCTTTTAACATTTTTAATTAATCATATTTATCCTTATTCTTTTTCATAACAATTTAACATTGAAACATGGTTCTTGCTTCAAGCATACCTTTAAATATATTTGTAAATTCCTTTTACAAGGAATTTACATTTAACATTCTTAATTTCTATATAAACCTCCTTTTTATTATTACACACCTTTACATCATTTTATTTTAAATCACATTGTTTAAATTTTCTTTTTTCTTTTTCCAGTGTTTATCTTACTTCTTTATTTCCTCGCCTACAAACATATATTCCTTCCATTTTCAAAGTTTTCAGTTTTGTCCTCCATAAATCATATTAAATCTTTTTCTTATTTTTATTCCGGATATAATGTATCAAGTCTCCCTATCTTGAGCCTGCGCTTAATCCTTCTTTTGTTCCTGTGCCAATTTTTTAGTTATTGTTGTTTCAACTATAGGCGTTCCATTATAGTTTCCTTTTCTTTTCACCTAAATCCAGCTGCCTGCAGACAGGAAAAAAAACTCCTCCACAAAGTCCTACAGCTTTTATCTGTAAAGCTCAGAATTTTCCATAACAAAAAAAAGTTACAAAGTTCCTTTTTAAACCAGGTGGTGTCTCTCTATTCCACATTTTCCATTAGTCATACAAGTATCCATTTTGTGCAATTCTTCTTTTAATTTTAGAAGTATCAAATCTTTTTTTTTAGAATCCAATTTGAATGTTAAAGTATCCAGTCTTTTTACCATATCTCAATAATTAATTCCCTTAGTTCTATTCAAAAATTAATTGTTTCTTGGGTTTTGTCTCTTTAAGGTTGTAGTTTAAAACTTTCCAAAGCCCCTTTGTTGTACAGCCACTATTTTAGGCTAGCGGTGTTCTAAATAATAATATTGCTCCACACGTTGTTGCAAGCCTGGGTTTGTTGTCACTCACCCGGCTTCAAAGAGCTCCGTTTCACTCTGCTTTCCTTCAGCACTTTTCTTAGCCAGGTTGTCCCAGCTTAGTGGCAGCCGCCATGGCTGCCTCCCCCCGCTGCTGACTCACAGAGGGTTCCCTCTGACCTCCAAGGAACTTGCCTGTTCCTCTTGGTCGTCCGAGGTGCCCCTCCTTTTCCCCCATCCCTGCAGGACAGTTCCGGTCCGAAGATCCATCGGCGGCGGTTCGGTAGCCGGGGTTTCCATGGGACTCATCAGAGCCCGCTATTTCTCTGACTGTCTCACTGTGACGCCAAACTGGAGGTCGCACATGGTGTCTTATGAGCGCAGCAACTGCAGAAAGTATAGGGGTAGGGTTGCACAGGTTAACACATCCCATACGTTTTGAACACATGGATGGGTCTCTGCTAGGAGGGCAGCCAGCGACATAGGCCACAGACTCACTTTTGTTACAGATAGGAGCTCACCAGGAACGTCTCCATTTTGTAGTAGTCCCCAAAATAACAGAAGAGATAGTACTAGGATTGGCTGGGTAGATAAGTGGGGCCCAACAATCTGGTGGGGGGGGGTTGTTTTGGCATTTGAGGATAGCAGTGGGGCCTAACCCACCCCCACATGAACAACGTCTTGAGGGATTAAGCACAACTCAAACCGCTGCTCGGCAGGACAAACTACCGGCCGTATATAACGACCTGAAACAGGTCTGTAGTGAGCAGGAGTGTGATAGCTTACCATCTCACCGTGATATGGATTGTGCTATCGAAATCCTACCAGGGGCGGTTCTCCCAAAACCTAAGATGTACTCAATGACCCCCCAGGAATTAAAGGAAATGAGGGTTTACATAGAAAAGAACCTAAAGCGTGGCTTCATACAGCCAGCTAGGTCTACAATAGCCACTCCGGTTCTATTTAGGGAGAAGAAGGATGGCGGGCTACCCCAAGGACTCAAAAACAACTACAGAGCTTCTTGGGGTTTACGAATTTTTATTGCTAGTTTATCCCATCCTTCTCACATGGTTCTACCATTAACAGACCTTCTCCGAACGAAACATTTGGTCCAAAAGCCAGGTCCAGGCAACCCAATTCAATGGACAGTGGCTTGCCAATGCGCATTCAAAAACCTGAAGACTTTGTTTGCAAGAGAGCTGATATTAAAACATCCAGATCCCAAGAAATTGTTCATCGTGCAGGCAGATGCCAGCGATGTGGCGGTGGCAGGGGTCCTCTTGCAAACAACTGAGGAAGGACATTTGCACCCATGTGCATATACCTCCTGCAAATTAAACGAGACCGAACAGAAGTGGGCATTATGGGAGAAGGAGGCCTTTGTGATGAGATGGGCATTACTGACGTGGAGACATTTGTTAGAAGGGAGCAGCTTACCATTCAAAGTCTGGATGGATCATAAAAAGTTGGAGGCCCTCCAGATCCCGCATAAACTCTCCCACAAGCAGGTTAGATGAGCATTATATTTCAAACACTTTAATTTTAGCCTGAAATATGTCCCGGAGGGAAGAATTTTCTGGCAGATGCTTTGTCCTGCATGCCACAGTATGCCAGTAACCGGGAAGAGATTATACAGGCCATAATTCCTGTTGGCATTGCCACCAACAGGTACAGCACGGCAGCAGGTGGGGAACGTCCAATTAGAACATTCAATGACAAAGATAGTCCGCGATATCAAAACATCCCTTCTAACAGAAGAATGGTTTCAAGCCAATCAAACCACCCTTAGTTGGAGGGAGGGATTAGCATGGAAAGGTTCCAAGATATATGTGCTGAGTGTTCTCTGGATGGAAGTGTTACGACGATGTCACGATGTCCGGGTGGCCGGTCACTTCGGATTTCTCAAGACTTTGCATTTGGTGAATCACCAATTTTGGTGGCCACGAATAAAGAAAGACAATACGTACGTAGCTGTGTTACCTGTACCACAAAGAAAAAGCAACCGGGGAAACCTCCTGGTCTCCTTCAATCCGTGGCATCTCCACTCAAACCGTGGGAGAAGATAGCCATGGATTTCATTGTGGATCTACCAAATAGCAGGGGAAAGTCAGTGATTTGGATGGTCATTGATGTGTTTTCGAAACAGGCACATTTGTTGCCTGTAAAGAGCTACCCTCAGCTAGAAAACTGGCTAAGCTATTCATTACTCATATATATCAGTTACACAGTGTTCCAAAAAGAATTGTCTCTGATAGGGGGGTTCAGTTTACTGCCAAATTTTGGCATGAATTTCTAGCCACAATCGGATCAACACAAGGGCTTAGTTCAGTGTATTACCCGGCTACCAATGGAACCGTAGAACAAGCAAACACAATGGTGGAACAATATATCTGGTGCTATGTTACACACTAGCAGACGGACTGGGTGGATTTGCTTCCTTTTGCGGAAGTTGCTTATAACAACACCATCCATAGTAGCACTGGATATACCCTGTTCCAGGTGACCATGAGAATGGAATTCATTCCAATACCTGAGTGTCCCCAACATGAGACTAAAGAACTGGGAGTACAGGAGTGGATAGCCCAGATGCAACTGGTATGGGAAAGAGTAAGGGAGGCTTTGTGAGTGATGGCTCAAAGGTATAAAAACCAGGCTGACAAAAAGAGGAGGCCACAGACTTCCTTCCATATGAGCCAACAGGTTTACTTGTCGACCAAATACCTCAAGCTTTGAACCCCTAACAAGAAACTAGCACCCAAGTGTTATGTAAATAGGTTTGTTTGGCGGGAAGTTCGAATTAACTGACCATCAGCTGATTGGCTGACCACCACAGCTGCAAGGTATATAAAGGGAGCTGGCTCCCTGAGTCAGTTGCTGGAGTCTCACCATATAATAAAGAGCTGTTGTCACTAACTACTCTGGCTTGCTGCGTCCTCATTCACCCAACGTAACATTGGCGACGAAGGTGGGATTTTGAGGCCAGAAGCAGAGGAGAGCTGAAGCCACACTCGAGGAAAAGAGCTGAAGCCACGTTTGGAGAAGGGGACCGGAGACTGCATCCAAATTCAGCCAGGCGAGCGAGCGGAGCACAGGAGAATCCCGAAACGATGTCTGCCTATACCCCGCCAGCGCCTTTCGACCCCAAGGAAGAGAAGTGGGGATCCTACATGTCTCGGTTCGAGTGCTTCATGGTGGCAAATGACATGCAAGGGCTACCAGACGTTCGAAAGAAAGCCCTGTTCCTGAGCCACTGCGGGCCTAGGGTCTTCGACACAGCCGAAGCATTGTCAGAGCTGAATTCGGTCCACAACATTTCCTGGTCGATGCTACAGACCCTGCTAAAAGACCACTATGCACCAACGCCATCGAAGTATGTCCAGCGCTATGATTTCTGGCAACGGCTCCAGCAGGAGGGCGAATCGATCAGCGAATACGTCGCTGCCCTACGTAAGGCCGCAACCCAATGTGAGTACCGAGACCTGGATGAGATGATCCTAGAGCAACTAATTTGCGGAGTGAGAGATAGCCGGCTCCAGAGAAGGCTGCTTGCGAGGTCAAACCTGACCCTACTCATCGCGCTAGACGAGGCCAGGGCGCAAGAGTCGTCAGTAAAGGCTGCAGAGAGACTAAAGAGCTCCCACCTAACCAGAACAACGCAAAAGACGGCGCCAGTGCACCGAGAGGCCATGAGCACCACGAGCGAGGGGGAGTCTGAAGAAGAGGTCTACCGCACCGAGCAGTCCCGCACAGCCCACAGGGAGCCCAGAGACAGATGCGCCAGCTGCGGAGGGTCCCACTCACGACAAAACTGTAAGTTCAGGGACGCCGTTTGCCGTTCCTGTGAGAAGAGGGGCCACATTGCTCGGGTCTGCAGATCCAAGACACACCAGAGCTACAAACCACGTGGCCAACCTTTCCAATCAGAGCCGGCGCCACACCGAAGGCCCAACAGAGATGGAGGAAACTGGAAGGGCACGAAATTTGAAGACGCTGGGGCCTACACCATACGCATCGCACAGACCTGCACCTCGCCCGGAGAAAAGACCTACACCACGGTCGAGATAGAGGGACGGGAGTGCCAGATGGAGATCGACACAGGATCACCGATATCCATCATGTCTTGGGAGAACCTAAAGAAAGTCATCCCCAGCGCACGCAAGCGACAGCTCCAGCCACAGCAACGCAGATTGAAGGACTACCAGGGGAACCGCATACCCATCGAAGGAAGAGGCGAGTTCCAAGTACAGTACGGGGAGTTTACCAAGAAACTGCCCCACACCATCATCAGCGACAACCTCCCAAGCCTCCTGGGCATGGACTGATTTAGAGCCCTAGGCATGGGGTTCACCGGAGTAAGGAACGTTCGAAGCACCCTGAAGGAGGACCTGATGCAAGAGTTCCAGGACGTGTTCGACGAAAGGCTTGGCAAGTATGTGGGGACCCCAATTTCGTTTAATCTCAACCCCAATATTGCACCCATCCGTTTAAAGCCTAGGCGGGTACCGTTCACCCTGAAGCCCAAAATTGACATTGAACTGGACAAATTAATCAAACAAGGGGTGCTCGTTCCAGTCGACCACGCCAAATGGGAGACCCCAATTGTGACACCGGTAAAGCCGGACGGATCAGTGCGCATATGCGCTGATTATAAATGCACATTTAATAAGGCCCTGCAGCAGAGCGCCTATCCAGTGCCCATTGTCCACCATTTGTTGCATTCCCTGGGCCCCGGCAAGATCTTCGCAAAACTCGATCTTGCGCAGGCGTACCAGCAGCTGCCGGTAGATGGCGCTACCGCAGAGGCACAGACTATCGTAACCCACAGAGGGGCCTTCAAGTGCACCCGCTTGCAATTCGGACTAAGCGTAGCCCCCGGACTTTTCCAAAGTACCATGGAGCGGCTACTACAGGTATCCCCGGGGTGGTGCCCTATTTTGATGACGTGCTCATTACCGCCGACAATGAGCAACAACTAAGAGAAAGGCTGAGGGAAGTCCTAAGGAAATTCAGGGACGCAGGACTCAGAGTGAAACGAAATAAATGCATGATCGCAGTCCCTTCAGTCGAATTCCTAGGATACAGGGTAGATGGCACCGGCATACATCCAACAGAGAGCAAGATCAGGGCAATCAGAGAAGCACCCACCCCCAAAGACAAGGCAGAGTTACAGGCCTTCCTGGGACTATTAAACTTTTACGCTATTTTCCTAAAAGACAAGGCAACAGTGGCAGAACCCCTACATAGACTGTTAACCAAGAAAGCCATTTGGAAATGGGGGAAGGCGGAAGACAGGGCATTCGCCGGCGTTAAAAAACTGTTATCAGCTGAAAGCTTTCTAATACAGTACAACGCAATGCTTCCCCTTGTTTTAGCATGTGACGCATCCCCGTTCGGGGTGGGAGCCATCCTGAGCCATAGACTCCCAAATGGCCTAGAAGCACCCATCGCATACTACTCCCGAACTCTATCAAGCGCCGAGCGAAATTATAGCCAGCTCGACAAGGAGGCCCTCGCCGCCGTTTCGGGAGTAAAGAAATTCCACGAGTACTTGTTCGGGAGGGATTTTGAACTAATCACCGACCATCGACCGCTCCTGGGTCTCCTCGCGGGAGATCGACCAACACCGGCAGCACTATTGCCCAGGATGACACGCTGGGCCATTTTCCTCGCAGCGTACTCCTATCGCCTGGTACATCGACCAGGGGTGGACATGGGCAACGCGGATGCACTCAGCTGATGCCCACTAGACAGCCTAGAAGACCCCACACCCGGCATCCCCATCTTGCTGATAGACGTCTTGGACTCTGGGCCCATAACATCAGCCGAGGTTGCAAGAGCCTCAACCAAAGACCACGTGATCCGGAGAGTCGCAAGTTGGGTCATGAGGGGGTGGCCGGAAAAGATTGGGAGCGGGGAATTTAAACCGTTCGCGGGAAAACGGGACGAATTGACAATGCAAGGGGGTTGTTTGCTATGGGGCGATCGGGTTGTTATTCCTTTACGTATACGGGAAAAAGTCTTAACATTGTTGCATGAGGGGCACCCGGGAATTGTAAGAATGAAGGGGCTAGCCAGGAGCTACGTCTGGTGGCCCAGCATGGATACAGACGTTACCGAGTGGGTGGGGAGATGCCAACCCTGCCAAGAGTCCAGATCAGATCCACCAACAGCACCCGTGAGGGAGTGGGAAAAGCCCCAGGGACCCTGGTCCAGGATACACATTGACTTTGCAGGCCCATTTCACGGACAGACCTTCATGGTCGTAGTAGACGCATTCTCCAAATGGTTGGAGATCAAGCTAATGAAGGCCACTACCACCGACGCAACCATCAGGGAGCTAAGACAGTTATTCGCCACCCATGGGTTACCGGACATCCTAGTGTCAGATAACGGGCCACAATTCACCGCAACACAGTTCGAGGGTTACTTAGCGGGGCTTGGGATCAGACATGTCCTTTCGGCCCCATTTCATCCGGCTAGTAATGGACAGGCTGAGAGATTTGTGAGGTCAGCAAAGGAAGCCCTTTCACGTTTAAGTCCCGGAGACTGGCAGGAAAGGATAGACAAGTTTCTAATAGCTCAGCACTCCACATCCTGTACAGCCACAGGCCGAAGTCCAGCAGAACTATTAATGGGGCGGAAACTCCGAGGAATACTAGATAGGCTCAACCCCAATTACTCCCCAGAGGTCTTCAAGGGGAGGGGAGAGGAAGCTTAGAGAGTTCACCATAGGAACACCGGTACACGCTAGGAACTATGGACAGGGCCCGCTCTGGGAGGCCGGGACAATCACAGAAATCACGGGGCCCAAATCATACAGGGTAGACATGGGGGACGGGAGAGTTTGGCGCAGACATATTGACCAATTAAGAAAACGAATCACCACAGACACCGACGACAAATTAGACGACCCCATCTCTGACCACAACTACCAACCAGAAAAACAAACTACAAGCCCGAGTGGAGCGGAGGACTTAGCTGAGGATTCTGGTATCCAGCGCTGCCCCATCGAGGTAGTCCAAACAGCCAGAGAAGTCGCCGCCCACGAGGAGGTCCCGGAGGCCTCATTGGCGGAGCAGGGAGAAACAGAAAGTCCCTCCGACCTGCTCGACGCCGCCCCTCCGACTGAACTGCGCAGGTCAACTAGGACTCGAACACGCCCTAGTCACCTGAGAGACTTTGTATGTAAATAACACCCCAAGTGACTTCTGGGAGGGGAGGAGTGTTATGTAAATAGGTTTGTTTGGCGGGAAGTTCGAATTAACTGACCATCAGCTGATTGGCTGACCACCACAGCTGCAAGGTATATAAAGGGAGCTGGCTCCCTGGGTCAGTTGCTGGAGTCTCACCATATAATAAAGAGCTGTTGTCACTAACTACTCTGGCTTGCTGCATCCTCATTCACCCAATGTAACACCAAGTATATTGGACCATTTACCATAGTACAAGTGATAAATCCTATAACAGTGCGCTTACAGCTACTGCCTTTATTAAGGAAAACCCACCCAGTATTTCACAGCAGCCTACTACATCCACTCAGGATGTCCTCGTTACGGGGTACCCCTCCCTTTCCCTCTCCACCCGTCCAAGTTAGGGGGGGAAATCATATGATAGAAGAGGTCCTAGATTCTTGATCACATCGAGGATGTCTACAGTACCTCATTCTATGGAAGGGGTACCTACTAGCTGAAGCATCATTGGTTGGGGACTACGACATGAATGCTGAACAGCTGTGTACCCAGTTCCACCGTAAACATCCAAATAAACCAGAGGTGAAGAATATACCACTCCCCTGAAATACCTGACTGTTTGTTTTACTTTCCAGATGTCCCCATCATGGTAGAGGGGCTGCATGTCAACCTCAAAGCATCGTGGTTCTCATTCAAGTGGGTGGGGGAAGGGAAAACCCTGCTTACCAGTTGTCATGTCCAGAGTGCGTGTCGTTGCTGATTCCACCCTGCTCGCCATTCCTGCCATAGCCACTGGAACGTGGAAGCCTTGGAGAGGACCGCTACCACTGAGAGAGCCACCATTACAGCAGCTCCAATGCTATCACCGCTGCACAGCTGAGAGGCAGACCCGGAAGTAACTACGGGGCTTTTAATTTTAAAGATTATTCCTTGGTGCCTCAACGAGCTGGAGTTAGTTTGAGACACATAAGATTATAATCCCTTCCCACATGACTTCTGGCTGAGCTTCCTGTGGTGTCCGAGTTGAGGAATATGGGCTCCATGATCCTGCTCCGAGCTCTCCCCATTGGAGGGCTCCAACTGAGCCTGGAGGGGTGGTGAAGTAAAGGGGGACCGCCTTGCAGTTTGAGGAGAGCTGCTTTTCTCCTCCCTGACTCGGAAAGCCCCCTCATCCGAAGATGAGGTGTAGCGGCAGTAAAAATGGCTGGCATGAAGCAGGGGCCATCCAGAATACCCAAGACAGTGCAGGAGCGAAGAGAGCAGTGAACAGAGACTGTGTTGCTGGGTGAGATGATTCTTTTTTCTTTAAAGTTACTCCAAGGATAAGAAAAAATCCTAGAGAAGAGACTCTAAAAATAACTTCGCAAGTGGCAGAAATTTTTTATTTTTATATAGGGATTTATGTTGAAAAGTAAGTTGAGAGCGTCATGTACTGATGGAAGAAAAAATGACTCATAGACTCCTGGAAACTTACAGGGATTAAAGAACTTGGAAAACATTTTGGACTAACAGAGTACTGAGTAAATGCTGGGATTGATCCATCTGGATAATTTATTTTGTTTTGAAGGAAATGGAGATTGAGTGAAATAAATATTTGCTGGAAAGAAGGCAGTGTGGGAACTTGAGAGGAAAGTCTTTATTTATCAAAGCATACTCCCAGGATCTTGAACTCTCTGGAAGCTGGATTCATTTGAGGTGTGATGCTGACATCATTATTATTTTTAATTTATTGTATGTCTATTGCCTTGTCGATGACCTTAATAAAGTTTTTATTCTTTATTATTCTTTGAGGTATGATTGTTTACCATACGTTTATTGTCATTATGGCTGGAGTTGAAGGAACAGCTCTGGAAACAAGAGAATTTCTTAATAAAATGGCCTTAGTGTTCCAAAATACTTTGAACTTAATTGATGGTATGGATCAGAAAGGGGAACATATTTTGCAAAGAATGAAAAACAAAGATCAAAATGTACATGAACTGGTGGAAGGAACAGAAAGATTGGAAGAAAAGGACCACTTAAGTCAGTAAATAGAACATGAACAGGGAAAAAATATGGATCAGAAAAAAGCAACAGCTTGATGAAGAGGAAAATCAGATAAAGGACAAGCAAAAGGAACAGAAAGAACAGAAGAATTGGCCACATCAACAAATAAACCAAGGACTGGAGCAAAAAAAGGGGACTGACAAATCAGCTGACAAAGGAAGAAATACTGAAGAAAACAAAACAGATAAATCAACAATTGGAGAGGCAGGAAGATACTTTTGATAAGGAGATTAGGATATGGGTATGGGTAGATAATTGGGAGAATTGGCAGTACAAGATTTTACTGGGAGAGATGATTAGAGTGAACAAAAAAGAGATGAAGATAGAGATAAAATGAATGTGGGAGTTGAATTAAAAAATGGATAAAAATTGAAGCACTAAAAAAAAGAGAAGAAATGATGGGTAAAAAAATTGCCCTTTAAATACTAAAGTAGCCTATTATAAGCTAGAGAGGCAGAAATAAAATTAGATAGGGGAAATATTAAAATATAAATTGTTTATAGAATGAATAAAAATAATAGATGAGAAGTTTACAGATGTTAGGTATTTTTTTTAATGTATATTTAAACAATGCAATGCAATCTGATTAATGTGGTAGAGATAATTAATAATGTTAATGTGAATTGGATCAACATGAATGATATCTAAATTTGTTCATACCGCCCTGCGCACGGTCACTTGTTACTTCCCGGTTGGACTATTGTAATGCTCTCTACATGGGGCTCCCCTTGAAGAGCACTCGGAGGCTCCAACTGGTCCAGAATGCGGCCGCGCGGGTTGTTATGGGCGCAACCCGTTGTGCCCATGTGACACCCCTCCTGCGCGAGCTGCACTGGCTCCCAGTGGTCTTCCGGGTGCGATTCAAGGTGTTGGTCACCACCTTTAAAGTGCTCCATGGCATAGGACCCGGGTACCTCCGAGACCGTCTTCTGCCACCAATAGCCTCCCACCGACCAGTCCGTTCCCACAGAGAGGGTCTCCTCAGGGTGCCATCAGCCAAGTTATGTCGGCTGGCGATGCCCAGGGGGAGGGCCTTCTCTGTGGGAGCCCCAGCCCTGTAGAACGAACTGCCCCCGGAAATTCGTAAGATCTCCGACCTCCGGGTGTTTCGCTGCGCATTGAAGACCCTGTTGTTCCGCCAGGCCGGACTATCAACATAATAGTTTTAAATTGGGGTATTTAAATTTATTGGGGTTTTAAATCTGAGCCACTTTATTTAATTATTTTAAATTTAATATTGTTGTTTTGTCTGTGTTTTTAAATAGGCTGTACACCGCCCTGAGTCCTTCGGGAGAAGGGCGGTATAGAAATAAAATTATTATTATTATTATTATTATTATTATTATTATTATTATTATTATTATTATGAATTGGAGTAATATGAAAAAATGGATAAGAATTGAAGTACTGACTTCCGGTTGGAGACTCGTGGTGTCATGGCATTGTGAGAGTGATGCTGCTCTTCAACGCCTTTATTCACTGCGCTTTGGGGACCCTTTGAGGCATGGAAGCCCAGAGAGCTTCGCTGACAATAGTGGAAGTCCGGCAAGTGGAGAAGTGAGGAGCAAGCGCTCTCCGTTAGACCGGACACCTCTGTCAAACCAGTGTGGGTGAGTCTGTCATTCAATGGCAGACCCGAGGCTGTGATAGCCAACAAAGAGATGGGAAGCAAGGAAATTCGGGGAAGCTGGTATTAGAAGAGGACTTATACTCCCTTTCCCTGAACACCGTGGTATCGTAATCAGAGAAGTGGTTCCGGTTGTGTCGGGCGAAAAGGACCCGTAGAAAGTGAATAAGTGGCGATCGGAAGTAAGGGAGCAGATTGAAATGGCATGGGATCTCAGACAAGCTGGCTAAGAAGAAGAAAAAGAAGGGGATCGGTGAAGCAGAGAGGCGGCATAGATAGAGGACTGGAGGAACGCTCTTGAAAAAAAATAAATGAGAAAACTTTGGCGGCATACACAGAGACCTGGTTGTTAGCGGAGGAGAGAGAAACCGGAAGTGCAGCCATTAATTGGATTTGACAGCAAGACTGCTGAAGTGTGGAGACCAATGGAGGAAGGCGTACTGAAATCAGACACAAGTTAATTGGACTCTGGAACTAGAAAGATTTTGAAACCATCGGAAATTAGACTGCAAGAACTTTTCTGAACTTCTTTTTTTTTTAAATAAAATTTTATTATAAATTAGAAACATAAAACAAAATAAAGACTAAAACGAAACACAATCATATACATACGACTGAGGTTGATTCAACCCCCATATATATACAGTTTCTAAATAACATTACATTATCATCATACTACAGCCTCAGTTTGATTTATCATACTGCATCTTGCATTTGTTAATCTTATAGCTAATATTCCCTTATTTATATTTAGCTTACTATTTACATTTCTATGCTACATGCTTACCTAACATCTACCTCATAACATTTTTATTTCTATCCACTGGTACCATTTATCCCAGCTTTGATTGAAAATTGATTCTTGTCTATCTTTAAGTATATATGTTAATCTATCACATTCTGCACACCACAAAATTTTGTTGATAATCATCTGATCCGATGGTACTTCCTTCTCTTTCCAAAGTTGCGCATATGCATTCTAGCCGCAATGGTAATATGTATGAAAAGGTACCAGTCTGCTTTCCTTATGCCCCCAGGGTTTATTCCTAGCAAGTAGACCTCTGGTCTCAGTTGAAAACTGACTCCTGTAATCTCCATGAGCCAAACTTTTATCTTACTCCAATAGTTTTGGGCTTGTAGATATGTCCACCATTGGTGGTAAAATGTACCCCTGGCTGACCCACATTTCCAACATTCTGCTGAGGTTCCAGGGAACATCTTTGCGATTCTTGCTGGTGGTATATGCCATCTATATAACATTTTAAATATATTTTCTTTAAAAGACACTGCCATCATCATTTTCGCATTTCTATTCCATATTTGTTGCCATTTTTCCAGATCTAATGAATATCCGAAATTCCTCCCCCAGGCTATCATCGAGTCTTTAACTATTTCCTCAGCTACAAATCGGGACAGGAGGAGGTTATATACCTTAGTGATACATTTCTTATCACCTTCCAGGAGGGCCTTATCTTGTGGTGAAGTGAAAACCCCCCCATTGGCTTTATCTTTTTGATATCTCGCTTGAATTTGTGCATATGCCCACCAGTCCAAATTGATTCCCCGTATTTGTAGTTCCACTTTAGATCTAAGATTTCCCCCACTGTCCAACAATTCCCTGTATATCACATGTTTATCCAAGTTGTATAGAGGTGGGTATATAGTCGCAAACCAATATGGAATCTTACTATACATCATTCCTTTGATCTTATTCCATACCTAAATCAGACATCCCCTTACATAGTGATTTGTAAAATATTTATGCTGTCCTGCTTTGATTGGTCAGAGAAAATAATGCCACCCCTGCTGTAGATTATACCCTTCAATTTTTAATATACGCTTCCTCTTCAGTATTATCCAATCTTTTACCCAAACCAGGCAAGAAGCTTGATAGTACCGCTCCCAGTTGGGGAGTCCCAAGCCTCCCCTTGTTTTATGCTCCTGCATCATTTTCCTTTTAATATGTGGCTTTTTCCCTTGCCATATGAATTTTCCAATTATCTGATCCATTTTTCTAAAGAAACTTTTCTCTAATCTTGCCAGGGCCGTTTGGAAAAGATATAAATGGTTTGGCAGCACATGTGCCTTTATCACTGCCACTCTTCCTAACAAGGATAGCTGGACTTTCCTCCACCAATCTAAATCCTGTTCCATTTGCAAGATGAGTTTATCATAATTATTCTTTTTTATTGAGGAGCATTTTGGGGTCAGCCATATGCCCAAGTATTTTACCTGTTTAACTATTTGTATTCCCATCATATTCTCTATCTCCAATTTCCGTGTCCCCTTAAGATTTTTAACAAGTAATTTGGTTTTGTCCCTGTTAATTTGTAGACCTGCGCTGAATTCCTCAATACTTCTTAACAAATTTGGTCCCGAGGTCATTGGCTCCTCCAATATAAAGACGAGGTCATCTGCAAACGCTTGTATTTTAAACTCCTCTTTCCTAACATTAAGTCCTTTTATTTCTTTGTTTTGTCTAATTTGATTTAGTAAAGGTTCCAGAGTCAAAATAAATAATAGTGGGGATAGTGGGCATCCTTGCCTAATTCCCCTATGTATTTGTATCTCCTCTGTTGTTTCACCTTCAATTAACACTCTTGCGTATTGCACCATATAAAGTGCCCGGATAGCTTGTGTAAAGCTAGATCCAAAATCCATCTCCTCAATTTGTAATAAAATAAAGTCCCAATTAACTCTATCAAACGCCTTTTGCGCATCGAGGAACATTAGAACCATTTCTTTGTATGTGTTTCATAATATTCTAGTGTATCCATGATGGTTCTAACGTTGTCTCATAGGTATCTATATGGCAAAAAGCTGTTTTGATCTTGGTGGATGTATTCGTTTAAAAAAACCTTTACTCTTTCCACTAATATTGATGTAAATATTTTGTAGTCCGAATTTAGTAGGGAGATGGGTCTATAGTTTTTAATCTGTGTTCGATCAGAATCAGGTTTCGGAAGCAACGTGATGTAAGCTTCCATCCATGACCTGGGAACTATACCTTTAGTTTGAACTTCATTAAATAAGTCTTTCATATTTGGCAATAGTATGTCGTATATCTCTTTATATAATTCAACTGGCAATCCATCCGGTCCCGGTGATTTGCCACATTTCTGCTTCCTAATAACAGTTTCAATTTCTTCTTCCCTAATCTCTGAATTAAGAATATCCTTCATATTTTGTGGGGTTTTAGCTAATTTTAAGTTTTCAAGGTATGCCCTTACTTGCATCTCCTGTATTCCCTCTTTTTGATATAATTTCTCAAAAAATTTTGTAATCACCCTCTTTTTCCCTTCCACATTCCCCACAAGATTTCCCTCACCATCTTGTAAGGCATCAATTCTCTTTGCTTCTGTTTCTTTTCTTAACCTATACGAGAGCCATTTACCTGCTTTATTAGCATGTTCAAAAAAATGTTGCCTCCCCCGCTTAAGTTTGTTTGCCAATTCCTCTTGATCCAGTAATGATAATTTATGTTTAAGAAGCTCTTTTCTCTCTTTTCTCTTCTCATTTCTCAGATCTACTTGTAATGCCCTCTCTTCCTTTTCCAATTCTTCTAAAATTTTGCCCCTCTTCTCTCTTTCTAATTTCCATTTATGCGCCGAAATTTTTATCGAATATCCTCTTATAACCGCTTTCATAGTATCCCAGGTATTTTGTAGCGAGGTATCCTCTCGCCTATTTTCCTCATAAAAAAGCTTTAGTTCTTTTTTCAATCCCGTGACAAAGTCCTCCTCCCTCACCAGATCTGTCCTCATTGTCCATCTTCCCCTACACTTTCTTTCATTCCAACTTACTGTCACCGGATTGTGGTCCACCCATTCGTTTGGTCCAATTTCTATTTCTACAGCCAATCTTAATATTTCTGGAGTAGCCCAAATCATATCTATTCTGGACCATGTCTTACGTCTAGGGGAGAAATACGTGAATTGGGCCTCTCTTGGATGTGCAACTCTCCAAACATCTTCCAGTCCTAATTCATCCCGAATTTGGTCACATATCAATGGCAGTGTTTTCCTTACCCCTTTCCTATTCCCCATATCCATCCCCTTGGGATAATCTTTAGTGGCATCTATAACTGCATTAAAGTCGCCCATTAAGCAAATATGTTCATACTCCAATTCATTTAGTTTGTTATAAATCATGTTATAAAAATTTTTCTGGTTACAGTTAGGGGCATACATATTTCCTAGTAAAACCTTCCTTTGGCATATTTTAATTTCCACTAGCAAAAATCTTCCGTCTTCATCAGCAAAGATTTTTTTGGGTTCCAAATGTTTGTGTATATATATTGCAACTCCTCTTTTTCTTTGGTCAGCCAAGGACACAAATAAATCACCTAATTTGGGACATAAGAGTAAATTCTGGTAACCTTTTTTGATATGGACCCCCTGCAAGCTTATTATTTGATATCTCCCCTGCTGTAACTTCATTTGTATTTTCTTCCTTTTTTTCGGCAGGTTTAATCCATTAATATTAATTGATATTAACCTAAGTCCGTCTCCTGCCAGTTTGTTTATTTGGTTCTTTCGATCTGTTTCTTTTTCTGTCTCGTCACCATCTGGGATCCCAAGCCCCCAGTAAATTGGTCTTCTTCTTGTTCTCTTAAATCCTTCTGCTCCTTTATCGCTTCTGTTTCAAGCATCTCTTCTTGACTTTCACTTTCTACCTCTTCCCCGCTCTCTTGCTTATCAGCTTTAAAGTGCACGTCAAAAAATTCCTGCGCATCTCTTAGATCTTCTATACGTATCCGCTTATCTTGCCAGCTTATAATCAGCCCATCCGGTAATAGCCATTTGAAATGAATCCCAGTCTTCTGAAGTCTCCTTGTAAGAAATTCATAGTTTTTCCTTATTTCTCTTACCCTTTGGTAATTGACGTAATATAAATATTTCTCATCCTTTCTACGTTATTTTTTGATCTCTCGCTTTTTGTATTACTTCATCACATAAAGTCTTCTTGGTGCATCGTACATGGACTTCTTTCAGTAAATTATGACGTCTAGCATAACTGGTATATACTCGGAAAGTTTCATCTATATATCGATATACTTCTTCTCTGTCTCTCCCTGTAATCTCTGCCACCATATCAGTCATAATTTGGTCCAAGTTCTCATCTTTGTCCTCCGAGATATTCTGAAACCGTATATAGAAGGCTGCCTTATCCATTTCCATAAATATTAATTCGTCTTCCAACTTCCTATTTACTCTAGATTGTCTTGTTTCCAATCGCATCACCTTCTCCTCCACTTTCCCCACTTTAGTCTCCATTTCCACAATCCGCTCTCCATGTGACACCATTGTTGAGTTCATCTCTTCCATTTTGACATTCATTTGCCTTAACTCGTCCCTCACCACTGTTACATCTGATTTCAATTCATCTATTCCTTTAGTCATTGATTCTTGGTTTTTTACCATTGTCGTCATTGTATCTTGTAGTGTTTTGAGAATGTCATGGAGATTTGAGGGTATTCCAGTTGTACTTGTAGCTTTCCCTACTGATGCCATTGATGTCATATCTTCCAATGATTTATGTGCCTTTGGGGAAGTCGTAACTGGAGATGATCTTGATGGTACTGTGAGTGTTTTCTTCTTGGTAGTAATTGTGGTTGTAGCCATCTTTGTTGGACAAAAAAGGTTGCTCCACTCTAACATACAACGTATATCTTTACCCTAATCTTATTCTAATTAGAGGGGTTCAACAAGATAAACAAATAATCGACCAATCTTAGTTATGTATAAATATATCAATCAACCACTAACTGATTAATTTAGAACACTTGATGAATCTAGAGGCTTTGATTCAATATCAATTAGGCTATTTAGCAAAAAACCAATTTAAGTAATTTATAGCTAATAATCTTGAAACTTATTCAACTTCAATCTTTAAAGCTTGAGAAAGGAAACAGGTTGGGAGGGAGAGGAAGAGTCTCAAAAAAAAGGAGGGGAAAAAAAAGCAGTCAAAGTGCAGTTCCAGTATCAGCCACAAGATGGTGTTCAAGTCTTTTATATATTACGACTCCACTAGGAATACTCAGTCTATCAACTTCCTCTTCCCTTTTCCCTCCCGATTACTCTAATGGAGACTTAGATCATATAGCTGAATCATCATAGTCCTCTTCCACCACTCAACTCAGCTCAGTCTGGGACAATTCGAATAAGCAAGTAGCAAATAAAAAATCCAATAAATCCAACAGCAGCTCCACGATCACCTTCAGACTGTCTCGCTCCAGCAGCAATCTCGTCCGAACCGGCAGCCATTGGCGATCATTGGTTAGTTTTTCTGCTTTTGTCTTCAGCCTCCTCCTTCCTGCCACTTCCCCAATCACTGGCTTGATAGGTCAAATGTCTATTCCGATATAGATAGAAGTAAAACAATAAAGTTCAATCTTCAATATTAGCTACTAGCCGCTTTTTGGTTATAGTATGATGATAATAGACTTCAGATAGCGGCAGACTCACAGCTTAGGGGCACCGTAATGGATGCCTTCTTTCAGCGTCGGCACCTCGGAGGAGAAATTTCAGGGTTTTCTGAGGGGTCCGCCCCACCCCGTGGTTGCCCTGTGATCCCCTCTTCTTTTGCCGATCTAAACACGAATGGCAATGGCCAAATTAAGCCGCCATATGCTAAAAAGGGAACGGGTATCTAGGATGGCTCCTTACCCTATTCCTTATTGCTATGACGTCAGTACCGGAACTTCTCTGAACTTCTCTGAACTAATAACAGGAAGAGAACTTTCAATCCACACAGGAACTCACGTATCTTTTGAAACCTCTCTGTCAGGTTTCGATGCTATCTCAAAATAAATGAACTTCCAAACTGCCAATCTTTAAGGAAATTTTCTCTTTATTCAAGCACAGCAACCGGATCCTGGCTCTTCGTGGTCAATACTGACCTTTGCCCCCCAATCCCTCCCTTTCCAATCCCCAATTCTCTGCTTCTCATTGGCTATCTTCCAAGTCACTCTCCTGATTCCTTTTCCCGTCAGTTCACAGGAATGTTTCCCCCCTCCTCATCTCCAAGGAGAACGAATCTTCAAAGGGATTTAGCAGGCAAAAGTTCAGGCTTCATCCTCTCTTTTCTATGTCAGCGCTGAGACGCTGACATCCGGCCCCTCTCCCTTCACTCTCCCAGTGAGGCCTGCGCAAGACAAACAAGTTTAGTACCTTACTCCGTCCGAAGGTGTGTCCCCCCCCCAGGTTGTCCGGGTGATCTGCATGGAATTTAGCTATAAGGCTGTCAGCTTGAATGTTTGTGCTCTTCACCCAGGAAGCTTCTGACAAGGGGTAACCCTTCCACTTAATTAAGTATTGGAGGCGCCCTCTGTGCCACCTCGAATCAAGAATTCGCTGTACTTCATAGTGGGTTTGGCCTCCAACAATCAAGGGCCCTGGGGGATCACGTGGCACCGGCCTTAAAGTTGACCCTACCACAGGCTTCAGGAGGCTACTGTAAAAAACGGGGTGTATCCTCCCTAGTAACCGGGGCAACTGCAATTGTACTGTGACCGGGTTGATTATTTTTACTATCGGAAATGGTCCTATGAATTTTGGCCCCAGTTTTCTGGTCGGGAGTCTGAGTCTTAAATACTTGGTGGAGAGGTAGACCTTCTCCCCTACTTGGAATGGCCTCTGGGGGGCTCGGTGCTTATCTGCTTGTTTCTTATAAGACCGTGCCACCTTGTCTAATGCCTTCTTAACGTTCTCCCAGGTTTCTTTCAGCATTGCCATCCATTCGGTCAAGCTAACTGAGGAAGGAGGCTCCCTCGGGTACTCTGGCATGGGGACGAAATCCATGCTGCTCACTATCTTAAATGGGGTTAGTCCTGTACTACTGTGGACAGCATTGTTATATGCGACCTCCGCAAACGATAAGAGGTCCGCCCAGTTCAATTAGTCAACGTAGCACCTCAAGTACTGCTCTATCATGGCATTCAATCTCTCTGCCCTCCCCCATTGGTGCTCAGGTGAAACGCTGAGCTGAGGCCTTGGGATGATCCTATGGACCGAAGGAATTCCCTCCAGAACTTCACTGTAAACTGGACACCTCGATCGGAGATGATTCTTCTGGGTACTCTGTGCATGCGGTAGATGTGTTTCACGAACAGTTTGGCCAATTGGCGAGCTGAGGGTAGTCCGCTGCAGGGTATGAAATGTGCCTGTTTGGAGAATAAGTCTATTACAGTCCAGATCACTGTGTTTCCGCTGCTCCTCGGCAGTTCGACTATGAAGTCCATAGCAATCTCCTCCCATGGCCTTGATGGTTCAGCTACTGGCTGCAACAGCCCCGGGGGCCTTCCTGGTCAGGTTTTCATCGTGGCACAGATGGTACAACTTTTTACATAGCTGTCTGCATCTTTTCTCATGTGGGGCCAACAAAACTGTCTCTGTGCTAAATGCAGAGTCTTTAGGAAACCAAAATGTCCCGCTGGTTTGACGTCGTGACTCCTCTTGAGGACCAAGGTGCGTAAGGTCTCTGGGACATAAAGTTTCATCCCTCTGCATGCTAGGCCATCTCTCTTTGTCAAGAGATGTTGATTGTCTCAGAACCAGGGGTCCGCCAACGTTTCTGCCTTGAGCCTTGTCATCAGGTCACTTGCTGGTTGCCCCTGCTGGTCTCGATACTGCCGTCTGGTGGTTACCTGGCCCACTCCTTGGGCAGAGGGGATGATGGCATTCACTACCTGCTCATGTTCACTGTTGTATTGAGGCATTCAGGAGAGGGCATCAGCCAGAAAGTTCTTCCCCCCTGGGATGTGCTTCAGCTCGAAGTTGAAACGTTTGAAGTATTGGGCCCACCGGACTTGCCTGGGTGATAACTTCCGTGGGGTCTTGAGGGCCTGTAGGTTTTTATGGTCAGTCCAAACCTTGAACGGTGTCTGGCCTCCTTCTAGCAGGTGTCGCCAGGTTAACAGCACCCACCTCACCGCGAATGCTTCTTTTTCCCACGCCGCCCATCGTCTCTCTGTGTCAGTGAGTTTGCGGGATGTGTAGGCACAAGGTTGCAGGTCCCCCTGGCTGTTCTTTTGGAGTAGGACTGCCCCTACTGCCACATCGCTGGCATCTGCTTGGATGATGAAGGGTTGTTCAGGGTCAGGATGCTTCAAGACCGGTTCTTTTGCAAACATTTGTTTTAGTGTCTCGAATGCCTGTTGGCAGGCTGGGTCCCACTGTAGAGGTTGTCCCGGGTGGGGTTTTATTGTCGGACTCCCTGTCTTTAGGAGGTCTGTCAGAGGTTTGGCATTTCTTGCAAAGGAGGGGATGAATTGCCTGTAGAAATTTGTGAACCCCAGGAAGCTTTGTAGTTGTTTGCGGGTGCAAGGGGGTCGTCAGTCTAGGACTGATTGTACTTTAGCCGGGTCAATCTCTATTCCCTCGTTTGACACTCGATAACCTAAATAGTCTAGCCGCGATTGGTGGAACTCGCATTTTGACAGTTTGACATAGAGGTTCACTTTCAGCAGTTTTTCCAGCACTTTGTGGACGAGGGGTATGTGTTTGTCTATGGTCTCCGTGTAAATGAGAATGTCATCTAGGTAGACAAGGACCCCCTTATATAGGTGGTCATGTAGAACTTCATTTATCAATTGCATGAACACCGCTGGGGCTCCCTGTAGCCCAAATGGCATCACCTTGAATTGGAGGTGCCTTTGGGGGCAGTTGAATGCTGTCTTCCACTCATCTTCTTCCCTGATGCGTATTCGGTAGTAGGCTTCGGGAGGTCTAGTTTGGTGAAAATCTTCCCCTTGGCCAGGTGGGCTAGCATGTCTTTCATGAGGGGGAGGGGATATAAATTGTGTACGCAGACCGCATTGATATCTCAAAAGTCAACTACGAGACGCATAGAGCCGTCTTTCTTCTCTTTGAAAAGGACCAGTGCTGCGACCCGCGGTTTGATTGGCTCAATGAAACCCCTTCGTAGGTTCTTGTCTATGTAGTTTTGCATTTCTTGCATTTCACGGGGCTTCATGGCATACAATTTAGGTTTAGGTAGTTTCGCCCCAGGGATGATTTCGATGGCGCAGTCGGCATCACAGTGGGGAGGTAGGATGTCACACTCGGTCTCGCTAAATACCTCTTCTAGGTCTTGGTACTCTTTTGGGATCTGTTCTGCTTCATGGGAGCTACTGGAAGTGGCCCCCAGCTGCTTTGCAGTGCCCTTTGGGAGGGGCCCTTGTGTCAGTGCCATCTTCTTTTGTTCAGGCGGGAGAAGTTGGGGCTCGAGTGTGGGGGGTGTCTGTCCTGGTTGGAGCGGCAGAGGTTGGCGCCCCTTTGCTATCCTCAACCTGCGGGTCCCCTCTTGCCACCAGATGATTGGACCCCACTTGTCTAGCCAGGAAAGTCCCAGTATGACTGGATCGGCCATCTTGGGGGCTATTATGAACCGAATCGTCTCCCAGTGATCCCCTAGTTCTAGTTTCACTGGCTCGGTCAGGTGTGTGGCGTAAGCTCCACCTACTAGGGTCCCATCAACTTGCTCAAATCGAATTGGGTGGTTGAGCTTCTTAGCTCGGATCCCCAATTTTAGCACTGTGGGTAGATTAATCAGGCACCTAGTGCAGCCCGAATCTATCAGGGCTTGGAAAGTCTCTTGGGTTCCTGTTTTTGGGGCTGTTAGGCATATGGGGAAAAGGAAAGGGTGGATGGGTCCACTCACCATTGGGTCGTCTTTACCATCGTCCTCGCTGTCATACGAGTTGGGGGATTGGTCTCCATCATCCAGGACTCCCCTTGTTTCGGTCAGGTGGGCAAAGACCTCGGTGCCTGGGGGGAGATTTTGTGGCACATCGGTGGCTCCCTTGGGGCCCCCTTCCCGTCGTGCCTTTGGCTGAGGGTTTGGCCTCGGGCCCGGGGTTCCACATGCTGCTGCTAGATGGCCCATTCCTTCACATCTGTAGCACCTCATTGGGCTCCGCGGGACAAAAGGCCTTTGGGTAGGCTGTAGTGCCGTGGTTCCTTGTCTGGTATGTGGTCTCGGGTCCGATTGGTATCTTTCCCTGGCCTCTGGTTGCTTTAGCATGTTGTTGGTGCGCAGCCCCCTTTCAACTTGCATCACCACGTGGAACCATTCGGAGAGTCGGTTTGGGATGTCCCGATAAGCGGTCACTTGGGCGATCCGCTTATCTAGGCTTGTTCTGAAGAAATACACTAGTAGTCGCTCTGGTAGGGGAGGTAAGGTGCCAACGACTCTTCTGAACTCACGAATGTGCTCCTTGATAGGCTTCCCTCTCTGCATTAGGTTTCTGAGTTGAAGACGGATATTCGAGCCATAGATCAAAAAATGAATGAGATACAAGAATTGATACACAATAACGAACAAAAGATAAAAAAGGTGGAAACCAGAATGGAGCAAAATGAAAGAAACTTAGATGCAATAGATCAGAAGCTGATCACAAAACAGGGAGCTGGAAGATTCAATAATCCTGTTAGAGATGGATAAAGCCTCTTTTTACCTATGCTTCCAAAATATAGCGGAAGATAAGGAGGAAGACCTGGGAAAAGTGATGGCGGAATTGATAGCGGATATACTACAACAAGATAAACAAGATATAATAAAAGAGCTAGATGAGGTGTACAGAGTACAGAGCAACTATGTCAGAAGAAATAAATTACCCAGAGAAGTGCACGTTAGATTTGCAAGGAAAAAAGTCAAAGACATATTTTACAGTATGGCAAGAGAAGAACCTGTGACATATAAGGGGAAAGAGGTGATAATCCTAAAGCAAGTCCCCAGGAGAGTGAGGGAATTAAGAAGGGATTACAGATTTTTAGCCATACAGTTAAATAAGAGAAACATCCTCTTCAGATGGATATTGCCGGAAGGCATGTTGATCACTTGGCAGGGGAAAAAAATTAAAATTGACAGCCTCATAACAGTGCAAGACTTCCAAGACCAGTTGAGAGGGACAGAGAAGGATCAAAGTAGCAAGGAAGAATTGGAAGCAATAGTACAAGAAGAAGAAATTCCCCATCAACAGAGATCTAAAGAAGGAACCTCGGAGGAGAAGGAGAGAGAAGACAAGGAAAGCAAAGAGACAAAAGGGAAGAGACAAAGACCGCAAAGAACCACACATGCAAACAAAAACCAAGACAGTACAAAAGAATTAGAAATGGAGGGTTGGAAGTTGATATCAATCAACGTCAATGGATTAAATGACAATAAAAAGAGGAAACAACTATTCATAAAACTAGCCAAACAGAACGCTGACATAATATGCCTTCAGGAGGTCCACATAAAGAAAGAAGATGGGAAATGCTTAGAGTATAATAAATTTGGGAAAACTTTTACCTCCCTAGCAGAGAAAAAAAAGAGGGGCGTAGCGTTATATGTTAAAAAAGGGATTGTAGCGGAATTAAAATATAATAACATTAAGGGTAGAATGTTAGTGGTTGAGATTAAGAGAGGGAACCTTCAAATACTGTTGATAGCTATCTATGTCCTGAACAAAAACTTGAGGAAATACTATAAAAAATTAGGAGAGAAAATAAGTAAAATGGACTATAGTAACATTTGTATAATTGGCGATTTCAATGGGATAGTAGATTTGGACAAAGACCACATGAGTAGTAAAGATAAAAAGAAAAAAAGGGCTAAATTACCAAGAACTTTCTTTGACCTAGCGAATGAATTAAATCTTGTAGATATTTGGCGGACCTTGCATCCAAACAAGAAACAATATACTTTCTATTCAAATCCCCAAAAATCGTGGTCAAGAACTGACATGATGTGGGTCAGTAGGAGTCTGGGGATGGAAATTGAATCCGCAGAAATAACACCGAATATATGGGTGGATCATAACCCTTTAGAAATAAGATGGAAAAATTTATACAGGAAAAAGCATAAGAGATGGAGGTTAAACACACAATTTTTGAGGGATAAGGAATATATTGGAAAAGTAAAGGAAGAACTAAAACTATTCTTCAAAGAAAACGAAAAGCAAGC
Source organism: Pituophis catenifer annectens (assembly GCF_029215685.1). NCBI lineage: Eukaryota > Metazoa > Chordata > Lepidosauria > Squamata > Colubridae > Pituophis > Pituophis catenifer. The sequence continues at coordinate 55,676,597 of NW_027256884.1, read as the reverse complement.
AACATCTCGAGTAACAATATGGGACACAATGAAGGCATATTTAAGAGAGTTGGCAATATCATACAGCATATACAAAAATAAAGAAAAAAGGAAGATGCAGAAGGAGCTTCTAGAGAGATTGCTAGAAGCAGAAAAGAACTTGCAGCAAAACCCAGGAGATAAGGCAGCAAAAGATAGCTGGATGATATTAAGACACAGATTGAATATTCTAGATCAGGAAGAATTGGCCTACAAGATAAAACGATCCAAACAATATTACTTTGAAAATGCAAATAAACCGGGCAGATGGCTGTCTTACAAACTAAAAAAGGAGAATGAGAAAGGGACCATTTACCAGTTGGAAGATATAGAGGGACGTATAGTGAATAAAGAAGAGGATAAGCTCGAAATTGCTCAAGAATATTATGCTGCACTATACAAGGAGGAAGAAATTCCAAGGAAAAAAATTGAACAATATCTGACAGAGGAAAAACTCCCATTGATAGGAGAGGAAGAGAGGGAAATGCTGAATAGGGAAATCACAATAACGAAATTAAAGACAGCAATATCCAAACTTAAAAACAATAAATCACTAGGCCCAGATGGATTCCCAGGAGAATTGTATAAAAATTTGGATTTGGAGGAAATACTTTTACCAAAACTATTGGAAATTTGTAATGAGGCCCTGATAAGATCTAAAATTCCAGATTCGTGGAGGGAGGCATACATCACGTTATTGCAAAAAGAAGGTGCTGATTCAAAACAGATAAAAAATTACAGGCCAATTTCCCTTTTAAATACAGATTACAAAATTTTTATGAGTGTAATAGCAGAAAGAGTAAAGAAGATACTAAATAATTTGATACATACCGACCAACATGGATTTCTCCCCGGAAGGCAGATAAGGAACAATACAAGAGTAGTGATTGATATCCTAGAATACTATGAAGCTCACCCAGACAAGCAAGTGGCACTTGTTTTCTTAGACGCCCAGAAAGCGTTTGACAATTTGAATTGGGAGTTCATGGTTCAGCAAATTAAAAGGATGAAATTTGGAGTAAATTTCGAGAATATGATAACAATATATGACAAACAAAGAGTGAACATTTTATTAAATGGGGATATGACAAAAACCTTTCAAATTAGAAAGGGGGTAAGACAAGGATGCCCGTTGTCACCATTATTATTTATATTGGCCCTAGAAGCCCTATTAAGAAGAATTAGGAATAATAATGAAATTAAAGGATTGAAAATTAGGAAAGAAGTATACAAGGTCCAGGCATTTGCCGATGATGTAACCTTAATTATGGAGGAACCATTAGAAATGGGTCAAAAAATTTTGGAGGAAATGGGAAAGTATGGAGAAGTGTCTGGATTTAAATTAAATAAAACCAAAACTAAAATGCTGACCAAAAACTTGTTGGAAGAGCAAAAGAAAGTACTAGAAGAATCCCTGGGTCTGCAAATAGTTAAGAAAATAAAATATCTGGGAGTATGGATAATGGCAAGATGTTCGGCCCTAAAGGAAGATAATTATGTACCCCTGATTAAAAGCATTAAACAAGATTTGGAAAGATGGGGGAAATTACAGATATCATTTTTAGGCAGGATAGCATCAATAAAGATGAGTGTCCTGCCTAAGCTGTTATATCTGTTCCAAACTATACCAGTTAACCTAGATAAAAAATTCTTCTTAGAATTGAACACCATCATCAGGAAATTCATCTGGGGAGGGAAAAAATCTCGGATCACGATCCAAACACTACAGGATAAAAGGAATAGGAGTGGATTTGGACTCCCAATATGGGAATTGTACTATAAAGCAGCCAATTTGGTGTGGCTAAGGGAATGGGCTACCTTGAAAAACAAAAGAATTTTGGCTTTGGAAGGGTATGACCTGCAGAAGAGCTGGCATGCCTACCTATGGGACACAGGCAAAAGGACAAGGACATATTTTCACAGGCATAAAATAAGAGATACACTAATGCAGACTTGGAGGGAAATAAGGCAAAAGCAGTATACAAAAGTCCTGAAATGGCTCTCCACAATAGAGGCCATAATATATCCCAATGCCTTGGAAATTGGGAAAATGCTCAAATATAAGGATATTTTAGATGGTGGTGGGAACCTTAAAACGAATGAGGCGTTAAAAGAACAAGCCATCCATATTGATTGGTGGCCGTATGTACAAATAAAGTCCCGATACCAAAAGGACAAGGAGGAGTTTGATATAGAAACAAGAGCCAATGGATTTGACAAGATATGGATGGGAACCGAAAATAAATTATTAGCCAAATTATATAACTATTTGCTCGAATATGATAGGGTAGAAGAGTAGTCAAAGACCAAATGATTGCATGGGCTAAAAATATTGGACACAGTATAAACTTAAATGAATGGGAAACAATTTGGAACAGCAATCTTAAATTGACAAGGGCAGTAGCGTATAAAGAAAACCAATATAAGACGCTATACAGGTGGCATTTTGCCCCTACTAGGATAGCAAAAATTTACCCTAACATGAGCCCAAACTGTTGGAAATGCAGTCACCATCAAGGCATATGTGGTGGACATGTCCCGAAGTGACAAAATTTTGGAAAATGATTCGAAAGTGGATTCAAGAAATAATAGGGGAGAATATCGATTTGGAACCTGAAACTTTTCTCCTGGGAATACTGAAAAGGGCATATGAGAAAAAAAAAAAGGTACCTAATTATACATGTCATAACAGCTGCCAGAATAATATACGCACAGTATTGGAAAGAGAAATGGCTACCACTGGAAGAACATGTAATTAGAAAAATACTAGAATGTGCCGAGATGAATAAGTTAACATATGTGATAAATGAAAAAGAGAATTCGGAATATTATACAGTGTGGGAAATGTGGTATTAGTGGATGGAAGAAAAAAGTAAAAGGTAGAATAAGAGAGGGTGCAATTATCAATAATAATCAAGTAATTATGGAACACCATGTATATAATCTGTATATATTTATGAACACCGCTAAACCGAAAATTGTTAAATTGTATTCTTATATATTTCAATAAAAATTCAATAAAAAAAAAAGAATTGAAGTACTAAAGAGGAGATGTATAAATAATATAATGAGGATTATATAAATTTGATAAATGGGATAGAGATTCTTAACAATGTTAGTGTGAATTGGATCAATATTTTATTTATTTATGTAATTTATGTAATTTATGTAATTATGTAATATAAATGAAACTTAGTTAAATTTGTTCATATATAATAGAGAAATGTTTAGCTAGAACAAGAAAGATATAGATGAAGGTAGAGATAAAGATGAGGAGTTAGGCATTTTTTGAATATGTATGCTTGAACAATATAATGAGGATTACTTAAATTTGAGAAATGTGATAGAGATCACTAATATTGTTATTGTGAATTGGATTAATATGAATGATACCCAGAACCAACTCAGTTCACACACAATATAAATGTATAATTAAAAATAATAATAAAAATATTATTAAAATATTATTAACATTAGAAGGGCATGACATCCAACTAGCCTGGCAATCTTTCTTATGGTATAGGAAGAATAAGAAACACAGTTATTTTCAGAGACATTATGTTAGGAATGCATTGTTATCAGTCTAGTTTAAAATAAAAGAACAACACTATTTGAAAATACCAATCTGGCTTTCCTCTATGGTACATCCTAATGTTATTAATATGGAAAAAATTGTATGATATAAAGATATGATGAATGACAAAGGGGAACTAAAAACTAAACAGGAACTTGGTAGCATGGTGGCCACATATGCAGATACAATCCCATTACAAGAAAGATGCTAAAATATATGGTTTTAATAAATAGTTAACAGAACTAGACCAGATATTAACTGGAACAGATGATAAACTGATAAAGAAATTATATTGTTATTTATTAAGTATTAAATTTGAAAGTGAGCAGGTAAAGGAGACAATGATCACCTGGGCTAAAAACTTTGGATATACAATAGAATTAGAAAAATGGCAGAAACTATGGGATAGAAATATTAAACTGACTATGTCCACTGCATATAAAGAAAATCTGTATAAAATATTTTATAGATGGCATTTTGCATTGGCAAGACTGGCAAAAATGTATAAAGATAGATCTGCTAAATGTGGGAAGTGCAATCAATCATCTGGTTCATACTACCACATGTGGTGGACATGTCCAAAAGCTAAAAAATACTGGACAAAAATACATACTTGGCTGGAAAAAATGACAAAGCAACATATAGACTTGAAACCAGAGACATTCTTGTTGGGCATTCTACCAGAAAAATATGATATAAAAGTTACATATCTGGTCTTGCATATATTAACCACAACTAGAATTGTATCTGCACAGCAATGAAAAAATGATGAGATTCGGTCTGAGGGGAATGTAATTATGAAAATATTAGAATGTGCAGAAATGGATAGATTAATGCTCACTATTAAGGATAAAGAAGAAATTGAATATTTTTTGATATGGGACATATTCTATCAATGGCTAGACCAGTGATGGCTAACCTTTTTGCCGTCACGTGCCAAAAGCGGGGGGAGCGTGGGAGGTCGCGGGTGCGTGTGCCCACATCCATAATTCAATGCGTCCCGCCCTCTGTGCATGCGCATGTGACCCCCCCACAATTCCCCCTGCTTTTGGCACACAATGGCACGGTGGGCCCAGTAGGCCCGTTTTTTCCCCCTCCCCAGGCTCCAGAGGCTTTTTAGGAGCTTGGGGAGGGCAAAAACAGCCTTCCCCATCCCCCCAGAGGCATTCCTGGAGGCCAGAAACAGCCAGTGTCCCGACTTCCGGTGGGACCAGAAGGCCTGAAAATCAGTTGGCTGGTGCATGCATGCATGCTGGAGCTCAGCTAGGGCAACACTCGCGTGCCCACCAATATGGCTCCGCGTGCCACCTGTGGCACCCGTGCCATAGGTTCGCCATCACGGGGCTAGAAAATAGAAACAGAAGTTAGAAAGGAGGAGATATAAAAAGAGGAAATGTTAATGTGGAGAATTGTTAAAGAAGATGATGTTAAGTATATTATTATATGATTAATATTATTGTGATGAATACTAAAACAAATATGTGGATTATGATTGTTTAAAAATAACTGTATCCAGATCATACACTGTTTGATGGAAATTGAATGTTATATAAATAAAATAAATAAAACATGAAAAAAAAAACATTTTGGGGTTCAGGAAATTCTTGACTCTAGGAAATTCCACAGGACTACTCAGTACCTGGTGGCTTGGAAACACCTCCTCTTCTCACACAATGAATGGGTTCACAAAAAACATGTGCATGCCCCTAAATTAGTACATATATTTCATCAATTGTACCCTGACAAACCTCAATGATTTTTTCTTTCGTTTGCCTCCCATTCCCTCTTTTGTTTTCTTTCAGGTGAACTTCCCATTTTTCTAGGGGGGCAGCATGTTAGGTCTGAGATACTTCTACAGGGACACTGGCATTTTGGTGGGAGGAAGGGCGGAGGAATGGAGTGATCTGTATATGAGTCTTTTTCAGTGCTCCTTGACATCATGCTGGCCACATGACTTTGAAAATGTCTTCGGACAGCATTGGCTCAATGGTCTTGAAATGGAGATTAGTGCCATCCCCTATAGTTAGCAACGACTAGTGGAGTAAAATCCACAGGAACTCCTTTACCTTTTACTGAGTCCTTTGCAGAGCTGTGTTCTTATGCCCATGAAAAGAGCTGTACCTGTCTTGGATTGTTTCTCTTGAGGTTCTTTTTTTTTTAAAGTACTTTTCTTTGGTTAGAATAAAGTAAAGGAAATGTCATATAGCAATAGCACTTAGACTTACATGCTTTACAGCCCTCTCTAAGCGGTTTTACAGAGTTAGCATATTGCCCCCAACAATCTGGGTCCTCATTTTACTGATCTTGAAAGGATGGAAGACTGAGTCAACCTTGAGCCAGTGAGATTCGAACTGCCAAATGCAGGCAGCTGGCAGTCAGCAGAAGTAGCTTGCAGTATTGCATTCTAACCACTGCACCACCACGGCTCTATATGGTGCTTTGTGGTTTCATAATTGTTAGTACTGCATCATCTGCATAAGATTTCATCTTGGGCAGGGGTGGGTTCTACTTACCTTTTGTTGTGGCCCGCCAATGGCCTCCATGGATTGTTGCTGATCCCGACGACGAGGAGGCTGGTGTGGTGCTGTGTCAGCAGCTTGTGCAGCCAGTACTCAAGTTAGACAGTGAGGAGGCTGAAGAAGATGTGGTGCCAGAGGCAGGGATTCAGTCAGGGCCTTCAGAACCTCCAGAGGCTCCTTTAAGTGAAGAGGAGGAAGAGGAGGAACCTCTTCTCAATGCACGGGCACGCAGAGCTGCCAAAAGGCAGGAGTGGTTTCTCAGGAGGAGGTCTCCTTGAGAGTAAGGCTTGGGGCTAATTAGCCACTCCCTTAGCCTATTTAAGAAAGTACGCAGCTTGCAACAAGCTGCAGGAAACAACTTTAGTTCACTAATCATCGTGTTGGGATTTCTCTGCAACCTTGCTTCTGGGCTTTCTGCCAACTCCAGTAAGACTCTGACTATCTTATCTGTGGAATTCTGGCAGGCTGTTAATAACACTTATTAACAGCTGGCATTTGCTAAAACTGCATTATTTGAGTAAACTAAGTTTTGTTCAGAGTTTATGTGTGCTGTGTTCTTTGAGATCCGTAGCTGGGGCAGAACACCTTTACTACCGGTTCGCAACAGGGCTGTGCTTCGTGCATGCATGCGTGCACTTTTCTGCACATGCACAGAAGCGTTTTCATTAGGTCAGGGTCAGTGGGCGGGGCCTCCCGCCAGTTTTACTACCAGTTTTATAGAACCAGTGCGAACCGGGAGCAACCCACCACTGATCTTGGGATCCTCTCAATGAATATAAATGGACTAAATTCCACCTCCAAAAGAAGAAAAATCTTTACACAATTATGAAAATTAGAAACAGAAATAATTTGCCTGCAAGAAACACATATATAGAAACAACACTATAAACTCCTAGAATGCCCAAAAATTGGGAAACTATATTTCACATCAACACAACAAAAGAAAGCAAAGCAGAGTAGCCTTATATGTTAAAGAATCAATGAGCTCCAAACAGGTGTATTCAGATGAAGAAGGAAGAATCTTGATGGTGGAAACAATGATTAACCAAAAAAAGACATTGATAATAGTAATATACAGTATATACCAAACAACAAGCAAGAAATTTTTCATCAAGCACTATGTCAACTAGCAAAGCATCTCTGGTCTGCTTTCAATTTGCTATAGGCAAGGGGGATGGGAAACCGACGAAGCAGTCGGCAGCCAAAGACAGGAGTGCATTCCAGACATATCTTTCTCAATGCTATCTCCCAGGGTTACCCACAGCAGTTGGAGGAGAGTGGTTTCTACAACCCGTGAAATTGCTCCATTGGCAAATGTGATTGATGACACACCCTGGGGGCAGAGGGAAAACAGGGTCATGATTAGGGCCGTAAATTATGTAGGGGTCAGAGTTGGCTTCATTTGGGAACATGCTAACATGGAGCTCCTAATAAATAACTGGATTTCTTTTGAAGCTTGGCTCGAGGCTCATGATTTAATTAGGACATCCATTGGAACCATGACAGCAAGCCAACTCTCTCAAAACTAATCACAATTACTGGGACTCTTGGGCCCCGGGCTCTCCAGTCGCTCCCCAACATCTGAGGTGCGTGGAGAGAAACTCAGGCAACCGTGGCAGAGGATGGACTATCCAAAGAGAGCCTGCTTCAGGCAACCCAGAGAGAGGTAGAACTTGCCTCCCACCAGGGACTTCCAGGACCCAGCAGCCTAATCACAACCAGAATGCAGCCCTCCCTCACCATCAAAGCCGAGATGCCTGCCCCAGCAACCGAAGCAAAAAGGGATGAGTATTGGTGGAAAAGAATCCCTAAAGCAGCTGAGCCCACTCTAATGTCCAGAAGTGGGGAAGGCCCCTGAGCTAGCTGGGAAGAGTGGATTGGATGTAGGACTGGGCACAGGGTAGGCTCCCAAAGCCCCTGATGGAACCCCTGGGGAGATCCATAGAGCAGCTGAGGGAGGAATTTGACCAGGCCATCCTTTGTGATGAGGGGCCATCATGCTGCCCAAAAGAGAGGGAAGTTGCAGCTGAGCCATTTGAAGTGAGGAGAAGCAGACGGGAATGCAGCCCCCCTTCTCCACCCACCAGAAGGAGAAGGAGCCCGAGGCTGCAGCCAGTGCCTCCTCCACACAACAGGCAAGCTGCCCAGGGCAGACAGTCTACCCTCTCTACAAAGGAGGGAGGAGCAGTGCTGAATGAACTGCCCTACTTCAGGAGGAAATTTGATGGAGATTCAGATCAGCTAGCTCTATTCCTTGACTTGGCTGACTATGGACACCTCTACCCATCCCTAAGAGCCCCGATGAATACCATTGCTAAGGGGCTAAAGGGAGAAGCAAGGGAATGGCTAGCAGCCCTCCACAAGAGGAGAGCCCCTCAACTGGCCAGATTTGAGGAGGAAGAGGAGGATCCGTATGCTTCCGCAGAAGAGCAGATGAGCGCAGAAGCCTAAAGCAGAGGGAGTGACCCATTAAGGAATACATCTATGAGTTCAGGAGAGTTATGTGAAAGCTACCCCCTTTGCCAGAGCGGCTGTTAGTTCATTTTTTCAGAACAAGCTTAGACAAAAAAATTGCCCAGGTAACCACCTATTGGGACATCCCGAACTAACTCTCTGTTGTGACTCCGACCCCCGAGCCCATCTTATTGGAGGGAGAAGGCTTCGAAAGTGAAGGAGAGGAGTTGGCCAGGCTTCCCTCTCCAGGACCCTCCTCTCTGGCAATGCCTCAGGTGTCTCCCGAAGGAGAAGAGATTGGCCAGGAGCCAGGTATCGCTGAGCAGTCACAGTCAGACAGTGATAAATCTTGGCTGGATCCATGCCAGCGTCAGAGAGACAAGCGCACGCAGCAGATAAGGAGGCACGCCAGAGATTAAGCTGAGTCACTGGACCACACCCCACAGGGGATAAAAGGGGGTGTGGTGGCCATTCAAGCTTTGTGACGGACAAAACTAAACAACTAGCAAGTCGCATTGTATCTCTGAAACTACATTATCTGCCTGCCTTGGATTTAATATGGACTGGACTTGACAATTCTGTGGCTTTGTGTATTTGTTTTGGTTCTCTGTGAGTAAAGTTCTTGGCAAGCAACTACTGGGTTGCTGCCAATCCTGTTATTGAAGGAATTTATTGTCTGCAAGTTTTATTTAACTCCTGGTTGACTGTTTGTGTGCGTGTGTGAGATGGAAACAGAACATCTTGTCCGTCACCTGAAATTTAACCCATCTTTTAACCAAGATGGACCAACAGCTGCAGCAGCATCTACAGCAGCTGCAAGATGCTAATCAGCTCCTGCAGCAACAAGTATCTCAGTTAACCACCCAACTTGCTTTGGGGAATGCTTCTTCCTCTTCCTCCTCCTCCCCATCGGAAATGCCCAGTGAACGTGCCAGATAGGTTTTCTGGGCAGCTGGAGATGTTCCCGGCCTTCATGGGACAATGCCAATTATTCATGACCATGAGACCAGAGGATTTTCCGGATGACCGGGCTCGGGTGGCATTCGTGATTAGCTTCCTCTCTGGCTCTGCCGCCTGATGGGCCACGCCCCTGTTGCTTCAAAATAGCCCATTGCTCTTGGACTATCAGGGCTTTTTGCAACACCTGCACGTTATGTATGAGGACCCCCTTCGGATTCAGACGTCAGCTAGGCGCATTAAGGACCTCCGTCAAGGGAAGTACCCCCTGCAGGACTATATCGCTGAATTCCGACTTTTAGGCCAGGACTCTGCTTGGAATGAGGCGGTGCTGATGGACGCCTTCCAGGATGGCCTCTCAGATGAGCTGCAGGACAAACTGGTTCGGGTGGAGGTGCCTCAGACCCTCGATGCTCTGGTGACCCAATGCCTGCGTATCAATGCCCACCTCCAATGGCGACGGCCTCGTTGGCCCCTTCAGGAACCACCGACAGCTTCTACACTCCCATGTCCTACACCGACAGCGTCCCGGGCCACCCCACGTTTTGTGGCAACGGCTGAGGAGCCCATGGAGCTAGGAGCAGCCAGACCTCACCTGATGGCCCAGGAGTGGATGCGGAGACGCCAAGGGGGATTGTGCCTCTATTGCGGAGAGGCTGGACATTTTGCCGCCTCGTGTCCCAGGAAGCGAAGTGGGGCGCTCAAGCCTGTTCCTGAATCTTGGCGTGACCAGCTGGGAAACGGGGCAGGCCTGGTCTAGGGAAAACCCTAGGCCAGGCACGTGTCAATGCCCCGCTAGACTTAGCGGATGTGGACTGTGAGCCCCCTCGGCACCTGATTCTGGACACCCAGGTTTTGTTGGCCAACTGGTCGGAGGGGCTTCAGGCGCATGCGCTGATGGACTTGGGGGCCATGACAAATTTCATGGACCAGGCCTTTGTGGCCCATTTTAAGGTCCCCTTGGTTCCGGTTGACCCTCCATTGAGGGTCGAGACTATCGATGGGCGGGAACTCATGGCGGGGCCCATTAAATTCACTACCCAGCCTTTGCGCTTCGCCATTGGGACACACGAGGAGGCGATCCAGTTCTACGTTACAGATGAAGCAGACCTTCATTTCCCATTGGTCCTGTGGATGGCCTGACTTCGGGCCCACGATCCTCAGGTGGCATGGTCGAGAACCGCCATCTCTTTCCCGAATCTGCAGTGCGTCGACCACCTCCGCCACACCTGTGCCGGCCAGGACATCTCCACCCCTGCTGTCTCCTTGCCTCCTGAACTGATGCCCTTCGCCGACATGTTCAGCAAAAAGGAGGCGGACCGATTACCCCCACACCGACCCTATAACTGCCCGGTGGATCTGCTGCCCAACGCACAACTGCCCGCGGGACGCCTGTATTCCATGTCAGAGCCTGAGTTGGCTGCCCTATGGGACTTCTTGGACAAGAACCTGGCCCAAGGGTTCATCCAGCCTTTGTCCTCCCCTCTCTCGGCCCTGGTCCTCTTTGTGAAGAAGAAGACAGGGGACTTACACCTGTGCTGTGATTACCGTCGATTGAATGCTATCACGGTGCGGAATCGCTACCCCTGGCCGCTCATTCCGGAGCTGATGGAGAGGTTGCGGGAGGCCTCGATCTTCACCAAGCTCGATCTCCGAGGGGCCTACAGCCTGGTGCGCATGCGAGAGGAGGACGAGTGGAAGATGGCGTTTGGCACCTGATACTGCCATTTTAAGTACACTGTCATGCCGTTCGGTTGACCAACGCCTCCGCAGTTTTCCAGCACCTGATGAATGACGTTTTCCGGGACATGTTGGACCGGTTTGTGGTGATCTACCTGGGTGATATCTTGATTTATTCCTGGTCCCAGGAAAGCCACCTCCAGCATGTCCACCAGGTCCTGCAGCGCCTGTGGAAGCACCAACTCTATGTGAAGTTGGAGAAATGCCTCTTCTTCCAGACTTCCATAGAGTTCCTTGGGTACATCATCTCCCCCGAAGGCATCGCTATGGACCCGCGCAAGGTAGAGGCCTTGTGTAGTTGGGAACCCCCTCGTCGGGTGAAGGACGTCCAGCGTCTGCTGGGGTTCGCCAACTACTACCGGACATTCATCCTGGGCTTCGCCACCCTGACCTTGCCCCTGACCCAACTCCTTCGGAAGAAGGTCCCATTCCAGTGGGGTCCCCCGCAGCAGCAGGCATTCGAGGTCCTCAAGCAAGCTTTTGTCATGGAACCTGTCCTGAGGCACCCCAAACCACTTCGTCCATTCGTGGTAGAGATGGATGCGTCCAATGTGGCGATTGGGGTGGTGCTGCTACACGCCCCGGTGGATGGCGGCTCTCTTTTTCCCTGCGCTTATTACTCATGGAAACTCAATCCTTCCAAGCGCAACTGCACCATCTGGGAAAAGGAGGTGCTGGCTATCAAGGCCGCATTTGAGGCTTGGCGGCATCACCTTGACGGGGCCTGACACCAGGTGGAGGTGCGAATGGACCATCAGAACCTGGAGCACCTCACGACCACCAGGAAGTTGAACCAGCGGCAGATCCGGTGGTCGTTGTTTTCGCCTGGTTCAACTTCCACGTCACCTACATCCTGAGTGGCCACAACCAGAGAGCGGATGCTCTATCCCGCAAGCCGGAGTACTTTTGCCCTAAGGACTCTCTTCCCCCACGGATGGTGCTGCCAGCGGAATCCTTGGCCGCGGTCCAGGAACCGACGGACTTGCGGGCTCAGGTGCTGGAAGCACAGTGCCAGGATGACTGGTCGCAGCAGTGGAAAGCGGAAGTCAGCCCCGTGTCCCAATGGACTTTGGAGGAGGGCTTGCTGAAGCACTGGGGCCGGTTGTATATGCCCACGAGTCCACTCCGAGCCCTCGTCATGAACCAGTGCCATGACAACCCCGCGGTGGGACACTTTGGCTTCTTCAAAACTCTAAACCTGGTGATGCGGACTTTTTGGTGGCCTCGGGTACGGCACGACGTGCATGCGTACGTGACCTCCTGTGTGACGTGCTGACAGGCCAACGCCGCATCCGGCCCACCTCCTGGACTCCTCCAGCCGCTGCCGACACTGGAGAAACCATGGGGAGCCATCTCCACGGACTTCCTGACGGACCTGCCCCCATCAGCTACGTTTACGACCGTCCTCGTGGTGGTGGATATGCTCACGAAAATGGCACATTTTATCCTGTGCCGTGGACTGCCATCGGCCCGCACCGCAGCCCGTCTGTTCCTGCAACACATCTTCCGCCTCCATGGCCTGCCGGACAGGGTGGTTTTGGACCGCGGGGCCCAATTCACGGCCCGCTTCTGGAAAAGCCTGATGGCCACGTTGGAGGTGCAGGTGAGCCTGTCATTGGCGCATCATCCGGAGACTGACGGAGGAATGGAGAAGGTCATCAGCATCCTAGAACAGTACCTCCGCTGTTTTGTAAACCAGCAGCAGGACAACTGGGCCGAATACCTTCCCCTGGCGGAGTTCACCTTTAAGAACTCCCAACACACCTCCACCCAGATGACCCCGTTCCATGCCAACGTAGGATACCATCCACGGCTTTTCCCTTTGTCGATCTCAGATTCCCCTGTTCCCGAGACCCAGGACTTCCTCTCGGAACTGCAGGCAATGCAGCAACTGGTGCGTTGGCAGCTGATCCAGGTGAAAGAGGACTATAAATGGGTCGCCGACCACTCTCGACGGGCAACGCCACCGCTGGAAGTTGGAGATTGGGTGTGGCTGTCCACGAAACACCTCCCCACGGACTGGCCGGTGAAGAAACTGGACCACCGCTTTATCGGTCCCTTCCCTGTTGAGGCGGTCATCAGCCCGGTGGCCTACCAGTTGACTCTACCATGCTCCATGCAGCTCCACCCTGTTTTCCATCAGTCCCTCCTGGTCCCTGAGGCCCCATCGTGCCATCTCTGACGCCCGACGATCCTGCCCCCACAACCACAGTCGATGAGGATGACTCCATGACATATGAGGTGGACAGCATCTGGGACTCCCGTTGGCTGAAGGGGCGTTTTCAATATCTCATCGCTTGGAAGGGATATGGGCCCGAGGATTTCTTCTGGGTGGATGCTTCTTCCGTTCAGGCCCCTGACCTGGTACGGGCCTTTCATGACCAGTTCCCATCCCGACCACATCCTGACCGTCAGACTCGGGGGAAGGGCCCTGCGGTGGGGGATAGTGTTGTGACTCCGACCCCAGAGCCCGTCTTATCGGAGGGAGAAGGCTCCGAAAGTGAAGGAGAGAAGTTGGCCAGGCCTCCCTCTCCAGGACCCTCCTCTCTGGCAATGCCTCAGGTATCTCCCGAAGGAGAAGAGATTGGCCAGGAGCCAGGTATCGCTGAGCAGTCGCAGTCAGACAGTGACAGAGATAAGTCTTGGCTGGATCCACACCAGCGTCGGAGAGACAAGCGCACACAGCAGAACGGAGGCATGCCAGAGATTAAGCTGAGTCACTGGACCACACCCCACAGGGGATAAAAGGGGGTGTAGTGGCCATTCAGGCTCTGTGGCAGACAAAACTAAACAACTAGCGAGTCGCATTGTATCTCTGAAACTATGTTATCTGCCTGCCTTGGATTTAATATGGACTGGACTTGACAATTCTGTGGCTTTGTGTATTTGTTTTGGTTCTCTGTGAGTAAAGTTCTTGGCAAGCAGCTACTGGGTTGCTGCCAATTCTGTTATCGAAGGAATTTATTGTCTGCAAGTTTTATTTAACTCCTAGCTGACTGTTTGTGTGCGTGTGTGAGACGGGGACAGAACACTCTCTGAGTGGTTCTGAGTAGCCATAAAAGTTGATGGCAGATTGCACTCCAATGACTTGAGAAAGAAACTGGACACCAAAGAGAGAGGTCAACCAGACCAGGGACCACCCAGCCAATGGGCAGACATAGTACCACAGCTGGCCCCAAAACCAACCCTCCCACAAAATTCGCTGAAGTGCTACAAATGTGAGGGGATAGGCCAGAAGGCATCAGCATGCGTAACCCCAAAGCCACCCCTGAAACCAAAGCCAGAGCCACCATCCAGGGCATGACCAGAACGAGGCCCCAGGTGTGCCACCAACCTGTCCTGAAAAGCCCTCCAGGCTGCAGAGGTCCCTACCCACCCATCTGAAGGGGGTGGAACCCCAGCCAATGATGACCAGTCACCAGATTCCTATGACAGCGAGGATGAGAGCAAAAACAACCCAATGGTGAGTGAATCAGTCCACCCTTTCATTTTCCATATTTTCCAAATATGCCTCACAGTCCCAAAAATAGGAATCTAGGGGACTTTTCAAGCCCTAATAGACTCAGGCTGCACTAGATGCTTGATCAACCTAACTACAGTCCTGAAACTGGGGTTTAGAGCGAAAAAGCTGGCCCACCCAATCAGGTTTGAACAGGTCGATGGGTCCCTATTGGGGGGAGCCTATGCCATCCACCTGACCGAACCAGTGAAGCTAGAGCTGGGAAGCAATTCAATTTGTAATAGCCCCAAAAATGACAGATGCAGTCATACTGGGACTCTCCTGGTTAGACAAGTGGGGCCCAACCATCTGGTGGCAAGGGGGCAGCCGGCTGAGGATAGCAAGGGGGCCCCAACCTCATCCAGACCAGCAAATAGAAGCACTGCCCACGCAGGGAGCCCACCAGAACAACTGGCAGCCACCTCTGACAAAACCCCAGAGGCTGAACAGATCCCAAGAGAATATCAGAACCTCATGGAAGTATTAAGCGAGGCTGAGTGCGATGTCCTACCTCCCCACCATGACCTAGCAAGGGGGTTCATCGAGCCAGTCAAGCTGCGAATCACAGCCCCACTTCTATTCAAAGAAAAAAAAGATGCAACTATGAGATTGTGTGTGGATTTTAGATCAATAAACTGCATATGTGTACACAACCTATACCCCCTCCCTCTCATGAAGGACATGCTATCTCACGTAGTCAAGAGAAAAGTTTATACCAAATTAGAACTCAGAGAAGCATACTACTGAGTATGCATCAGGGAGGGAGATGAATGGAAAACAGCATTCAACTGCCCCCTAGGGAGTTTCCAATTCAAAGTGATGCCTTTTGGACTGCAGGGGGCCTTAGAGGTGTTCATGAAGTTAATAAATGAGGTGCTGCATGAGCACCTCTATAAGGGAGTCCTCATCTACCTAATCGATAGCCTTATCTACACTGAGACCATGAATGACCACATACCCTGACC
Organism: Pituophis catenifer annectens; assembly: GCF_029215685.1. NCBI lineage: Eukaryota > Metazoa > Chordata > Lepidosauria > Squamata > Colubridae > Pituophis > Pituophis catenifer. The sequence continues at coordinate 55,660,871 of NW_027256884.1, read as the reverse complement.
CACATTCCAGCCAGGTACCGGAAAAACATCTGGCAGCCAAGCTGTACGTCAAGCTATCAAAATGTGAATTTCACCATGCACGGCTAGACTACCTGGGCTATCAAATGTCAAATGAGGGCATAGAGTTGGACCCAGCCAAAGTACAAACTGTCCTAGGCTGCAACCCTCTCGCACCCGAAAACAGCTACAAAGCTTACTAGGGTTTGCAAATTTCTACAAGCAATTCATCCCTTTCTTCATGAAGATTGCCAAACCCATGATGGACTGCCTAAAGACAGGGGGCCCAGGGATGAAACCCCACCTGGGACAACCCCTACAGTGGGACCTAACCTGCATTTGAAACACTGAAAAATCTGTTTGCAAAGGAACTGGTGCTGAAGCATCCTGACCCCAAACAACCCTTCATTATCCAAACAGACACCAGCGACATAGCAGTGGGAGCAGTGCTACTCCAAAGAAATAGCCAAAGAAACCTACAGCCCTGCACCTACACCTCCCAAAAGCTCACAGATACAGAGAGGCGATGGGCCACATGGGAAAATAGGCCTTTGCGGTGAGATGGGCACTGCTAACCTGGTGCCATCTGCTGGAAGGGGGGCAGAGACCATTCAAAGTCTGGACTGACCACAAAAATCTGGAGGCCCTTAGGTCCCCATGAAAACTATCGCCTAAACAAGTCTGCTGGGCTCAATACTTCAAGCGGTTTGACTTTGTGCTAAAGCACATCCTAGGGGGGAGGAACTTTCTAGCTGATGCCGTCTCCTGCATGCCCCAGTACAAATGCAAATGAGAGGAGGTAGTAGACACCATCATCCCCCCTACCCAAATAGCCAGTCAAGTGACCACCAGACGACAACGCTGTGACCAGTAAGACCAACCCGCAAGCGATCTAACCACGAAACTCAAAACTGAATTGCTAGCAGACCCCTGGTTCCAAGACAACCAACACATCTTGACAAAAAGAGATGACCTAGCATGGAAGGGGATGAAACTCTATGTCCCAGAATCCCTACATACCCTAATCCTCTAGAGGAGCCACAACATCAAACCGGCAGGCCACTTCGGGTTCCTAAAGACTTTACAGTTATGTGAAAATTTGCACCATCTGCACCACAATGAAGAAATGACCAGGAACACCCCCCCCCCGCCGGACTGCAGCAGAACCAACAAGGCCATGGGAGGAAATCACAATGGACTTTATAGTGGAGTTGCCAAATAGCAGGGGGAACATGGTGATCTGGACTATAATAGACCTGTTCTCCAAGCAGACACACTTCATACCCTGCAGTGGACTACCTTTGGCCAAAGTGTTCCTGAAGCACATCTACCGCCTGCATGGAGTGCCACAGAGAATTATCTCAGACAGAGGGGTCCAGTTCATGGATAAGTTCTGGAGGGAGTTCCTGCGCCCATTGAGTCATCCCAAGGAGTTAGCTCAGCTTTTCATCTGAGTACCAAGGAGGGGGGCAGAGAGACTGAATGCCATGGTAGAACAGTACCTGAGGTGTTACATGAACTATCAGCAGTCCAATTGGGCAGACCGCCTGCCTTTCGCTGAGGTCACGTACAATAATGCTGTTCACAATAGCACAGTACTAACTCCATTCAAAGTAGTGAGGGGCATGGACTTTGTTCCAATGCCTGCATATACAAGGGATCCCCCCTCCTCAATCATCTTGACTGACTGGATATAAACGCTGAAAGCAATCTGGGAGAATGTCAAGAAAGCGCTAGCTAAAGCGGCACAAACCTATAGGAAACAGGCAGACAAACACTGAGCCCCACAACGGCCATTCCAGTTGGGAGAGAAGGTCTATCTCTCCACAAAATACTTGAGGTTAAAACTCCTCAGCAAGAAACTGGGGCCAAAGTTTATGGGACCATTCCCCATAGTAAAGATAATCAACCCAGTCACGGTGCAATTAAAATTGCCCCGACTGCTAGGTAAGATACACCCAGTATTCCATAGTAGCCTCTTAAAACCCGTGGTCGGATTGACCCTGAGGCCACTACCCCATGAGACCCTGGACCCTGGGTCATAGGGGGCCAAACCCATTATGAAGTGCAGCACATTCTTGACTCCAGGTGGCACAGGAGACAACTTCAATACTTAATTAAGTGGAAGGGCTACCCCTTATCTGAGGCATCTTGGGTAAACAGTAGGAAGATACACCCGGTATTCCATAGTAGCCTCTTAAAATCCATGGTTGGATTGACCTTGAGGCCACTACCCCATGAGCCCCCGGAACCCGTGGTCATAGGGGGACAAAGTATGAGGTGCAGCAAATCCTTGAGTTGAGGTGACTCGTTCTTGACTCCAGGTGGCACAGGAGACAACTTCAATACTTAATCAAGTGGAAGGGCTACCCCTTATCTGAGGCATCTTGGGTAAAGAGTTGGAACATCCAGGCTGACCACCTCATAGCAAAATTCCATGCAGACAACTGAAACAAACTGGGGGGCGGGGGGTTGCAACACTAAAATCTATACCTGTACTCAAATTGTTTTTGCTTTGTACAGATCGCCTTCAGGAAGTGAGGACAGCCAAATGTCAACTCACAAAGCATCCCTGGCCTGCTGTTGAGTTGCCAAAGAGGGGGATGGGAAACTGACAAAGCAGCTGGCAATCAAAGATAGAAGTGCATTCCAGACATATCTTTCTCAAGGCTGCCTCCCAGGGTTATCCACAGTGGTCGGAGGCAGTGGTGGGATTCTGGGGGTTCTAGGGGTTTCAGCCGAACCCTTTGTTAAGTTGCTGGCTCGCCCCGCCCCTTGCCCCGCCCTCCGCACTACTATTTATTGCCAATAAATGGGGCGAGCGAGCCAGCAATTTAACAAACGGTTCAGTGTTTTTTTGTAATTTATTGGCCCCACAGCATACTGAACCATTTGTTAAATTGCTGGCTCGCCCGCCCCTCACCTCCCACCCGCGCGGCGCCAACCTACTGTAGCCAGGGGTAGGCAATTGTGGCTCTTTTACAACCTGTGGACTTCAACTTCCAGAATTCCTGAGACAGCTTGGCTGTCTCAGGAATTCTGGAAGTTGAAGGCCACAGGTTGTAAAAGAGCCACAATTGCCCACCCCTTCCCTAGCCTGAGTTCCGCTGCCTGGGATCCACGTGGGCTGCCACGTTGTTCCCCACCAGCTCCGGACACAAGAGAGCAGGATGGAGAAAGCAGCTTCCACGCCTTCACTCATCCTCGCTCTCTGCTCTGTTGGATCGCCGGCCGTTCGCTTACCCCACCCACTCCCAATCTATTGCTGCCTCCGGAGTCCCAGCTGATGGCTAGAGGAAAGAAAACTGTTCAAATTCTTGCCGCGGGGCTTCAAAGGGCCGCCCTAGAGCCAGTGGTGCAGCCCAACCATTTGTTAAATTGCTGGCTTGCCCGCCCCTCCGCACCACTATTTATTGCCAATAAATAGTGGTGGGCAAGGGGCAGGCGAGCCAGCAATTTAACAAAGGGTTCTGTGTTTTTTTGTAATTTTATTGGCCCGCGGAGCTTCAGCATAGGCTAATTAGCCCTTGATTAGATCGGCTCCCGACTCTCAGCTGATTTGTCTCAGCTGTTTTGCTCAGGGCTCTGCTGCTTGCTGGAGCAATTTTTTTTTCCCTTAGCTATCCTGAAAAACGAAACTGAAACTGCTTTGCTGTTGCTGCAAGGTTGGATAATTAAGCAGGCAGATTTCTTTTCTTTTTCCTCACCAAAAACGGTAGGTGCAAACAATGGGAAATTTAGGGAAAAAGAGGAGAGTTCAAGATTTTAAAACACAAAAGAAAAAAAGCTCTATTTAACTAGGGAATTGTAATAATTGAGATACTATTAATTGTATATTTCTGAAAGCAGAAATGGTTAAGTTGTGGTTTGGAGGAATATATGGGGGAAATTATTTGGTTTATTATTATTGGTAAATATAATTAATTGATTTGTAAGAAATTGGATTGCATGGAAATAATTGGAATATTCATGTTCATATTTATTAATATACAAAAAAGGTAGTTATATAACTAATTGATTTATATTAAAATGTTGAATTTATATTAAACAACTAATATTACATAATTAACCAATGTGAGGATGGATATAAAAATAGATGACAATGGGAAGGGGTATAATATAGAATAGAAGGGAAAAAATGAATTTGATTAAGATTAGAGATGAGGATGAAGGGTAATATTGGTTTTTTTTAAAAAAATAGATGAGGAATAAATATGGCAAAAAGGAAATATAGAAATTGTAAATTTAATTGAAATGACTAAACACTGTTTAAATTTGTGAACCGGCCAAATACTCTGTTCAAAGAAAATACATTGTATGTTTGTATGTGTGTTTTTAATTATTGTTATTTATTCATATTTGTTCTCTTTTATTCTTTAAAGTTTAACAATTCATTCTTTTATCTTAATGTCTTTATATTTGTTCGGCGTTGGCTTTCTTCCCTTTCATCTTTTTTATTGTACAGCAATCTTTCTCCTCAAACCTACCACCTCTCTCTTTTCTTTCCTTCTTACTTTCTCTTCCTCCCCCTCTTCTTCTCCTCCCTACTTCCTCTTCCTTTCTCCTTCTCCTCCTCTCTTCCTCCCTCTCTTACCCTCCCTCCTACTCTATTTATTTATTTATTTATTTATTATTGAATTTCTATACCGCCCTTCTCCCTGGGGACTCAGGGCGGTGTACAGCCAGAATTAAAAAACATGCAGGACAAATATTAAAAAACAATTAAAAGATATATAAATTTGGCCCAATTAAAACTCACTACCAATTAAAACATTTAAAACATTTAAAAACATTTAAAAATTTCTTCTTAAGCCAGCCCGGCTTGCTTGAAAAAATGGGTTTTAAGGGCACTACGGAAGGCACTGAGGTCCTGGATTCTCCTTATCTCTGGGGGGAGCTGATTCCAGAGGGTAGGTGCCCCCACAGAGAAGGCCCTCCCCCTGGGGGTCACCAGCCTACACTGTTTGGCTGATGGCACCCCAAGGAGGCCCTCTCTGTGGGAGCGCACGGGTCGATGGGAGGTCGTCGGTAGCAGCAGGCGGTCTCGAAGATAGCTAGGCCCTATGCCATGGAGCGCTTTGAAGGTGATAATTTCCTCTAATTTCCCTTCCCTTCCTTCATCCCTCTCTATTGCTGTATCCTTTTATGCATATGGACTACTCAGAGGGCTGAAAAAGTTATTTCTGACTGGTCCTCGCACTTTTGACCAGTCCTCGAACTTACGACTGTCCTCACATTTTACATTTTTGCCCTATCTTGTCACCATGGTGAAGAGAAGCAGTTGTGAAATGAGTGACATGGTTTATTTATTTATTTATTTATTTATTTATTTATTTATTTATTTATTTATTTATTTATTTTATTTATTTGTTTCCATTTCTATACCGCCCTCCTCCAAACAGGACTCAGGGCGGTGAACAGCCAAAGTAAAAAACAGAACATACAAAATTTAAAAACAGTTTAAAATAATTAAATATTTTGGCCGTAAATTAAAACAACCCAATTTAAAATCAATTTAAAATTTAACTCAAGACAGCCCAGCTAGTTGAAATAAATAGGTTTTCAGGGCCCGACGAAAAATCCGGAGGTCTGTTATTGTCCGTATCTCTGGAGGGAGGTTGTTCCAGAGGGTGGGCGCCGCCACAGAGAAGGCTCTCCCCCTGAGGGTCGCCAGCCGACATTGTCTGGCGGACGGCACCCTGAGGAGGCCCACTCTGTGTGAGCGTACTGGCCGGTGGGAGGCTATTGGTGGCAGAAGGCGGTCTCGTAAGTACCCCGGCCCTAAGCCATGGAGCACTTTAAAGGTGGTCACCAACACCTTGAAGCGCACCCGGAAGACCACCGGGAGCCAGTGCAGCTCGCGCAGGAGAGGTGTCACATGGGAGCGCCTCGTCGCCCCCATAATCCCCCACGCGGCCGCGTTCTGGACCAGCTGGAGCCTCCGGGTGCACCCCAGGGGGAGCCCCATGTAGAGAGCGTTGCAGTAGTCCAGGCGGGAAGTGACGAGTGCCTGAGTGACTGTGCATAGGGAGTCCTGATCTAGAAAGGGGCTCAACTGGCATATCAGGCGAACCTGATAAAAAGCCCCCCTGGCCACGGCTGTCAAATGATCTTCTAAAGACAGCCGTGCGTCCAGGAGGACGCCCAAGTTACGAGCCCTCTCCGTGGGGGTGAGTGATTCGCCCCCAATAGCCAGCGATGGCGTCAGCTGGCTATATCGGGACGCTAGAAGCCACAGCCACTCGGTCTTGGAGGGGTTGAGTCGGAGCCTGTTTCTCCCCATCCAGGCCCGCACGGCCTCCAGGTACTGGGACATCACTTCAAGGGCATCGTTGGAGTGGCCTGGGGTGGAGATGTACAGCTGGGTGTCATCAGCGTACTGATGGAACTCCACCCCGAAGCCACGGATGATCTGACCCAGCGGCTTTACATAAATGTTGAACAGAAGGGGCGAGAGGACCGACCCTTGTGGCACCCCACAAGCAAGGTGCCTCGGGGTCGACCGCTGCCCCCCTGTCAACACAGATTGCAACCGGTCAGAGAGGTAGGAGGAGAACCACCGCAGAATGGTGCCCCCCACCCCCAACCCCGCCAACCAGTGCAACATGATACCATGGTCGATGGTATCAAAAGCCGCTGAGAGGTCTAACAGGACCAGGATAGAGGAACAACCCCTATCCCGAGCCCTCCAGAGATCATCCACCAACGCGACCAATGCCATTTCCGTGCTGTGCCCAGGCCGGAAGCCGGACTGGAGCAGGTCTAGATAGACAGCTTCATCCAGGTACTGGGGAAGCTGTTGCACTACCACACTCTCAACAACCTTCGCAATGAAGCGAAGGTTGGAGACTGGATGATAGTTAGCCAAAACAGCCGGATCCAGAGAGGGCTTCTTGAGGAGGGGCCTCACAACCGCTTCTTTCAAAGCAGCCAGCAGGACCCCCTCACTCAAAGAAGCGTTAACAATCTTCTGGATTGTTGTTAAGGTTGTTAAGAATGCTACAATGGGCATAAATGATGACCAGTCATAAGTGCGAAGACCGGTCAAAAGTGCGAGGACCTGTCAGAAATCACTTTTTTCAGCCCTCTGGGTAGTCCTTTTGTGCACATGGACTACTCAGAGGGCTGAAAAAGTTATTTTTGACTGGTCCTCGCACTTTTGACCAGTCCTCGAACTTACGACTGTCCTCACATTTTACATTTTTGTCCTATCTTGTCACCATGGTGAAGAGAAGCAGTTGTGAAATGAGTGACATGGTTATTAAGAAAGCTGCACGGGCATAAATGTGAGGATGGTCATAAGTGTGAGGACCGGTCAAAAGTGCGAGGCCCAGTCAGAAATGACTTTTTTTCAGCCCTCTGAGTAGTCCCTATGCACATAGCCACGCCCACCCGGTCACATGACCAGCTAGCCACGCCTACACAGTCACATGACCAGCTAGCCATGCCTACACAGTCACGTGACCAGCTAGCCACGCCCACCCAGTCACATGATTGCCAAGCCACACCCCCAACTAAGCCACACCCACAGAACCTATTGTTAAAAAAATTGAATCCCACCACTGGTCGGAGGGGAATGGTCTCTACAACCCACGAAATTGCTCCATTGGTGAATGTGATTGATGACACACCCTGGGGGGGAGGGGGGACAGGGTCATGATTAGGGCCGTAAATTACTTGGGGTCAGAGTTGGCTTCATTTGGGAATGTGCCGACATGGAGCTCCTAATAAATAACTGGATTTCTTTTGAAGCTTGGCTCGAGGCTCATGATTTAATTAGGGCATCCATTGGAACCCTGACCACTACACAAGAAAACATTGGAAATGGAATATCAAAATATTTGTCTCATAGGAGACTTTAATGCAATTGTGGATGAAAAACTAGACTATAAAAGCACTAAAATGAGAGCAAAAGGGAAGAAAGAGACTACCTAAGAGGTCTTTTAAAATGACAGAACAAATTTGTATTCAGGATGTCTGGAGAGAAACAAACTTGAAAAAGATTCAGTACACATTTTATTTCAACAGACACAAATCATGGTGCAGAACTGATATGATATGGATATCCCCTGAATTAAAAAGTAATATACTTGAGGTGGAGATAGAACCTAGCCTTCGGGCTGATCATAACCCAGTAAAATTGACTTGGAGAAGAGTAAAGAAAAATTTCAGGTGGACATTGAACCAATCCATATTAAAAGACAAAGAATTTACAGAATCTACAACAAAGGAAATGGAATTTTTCTTTAAAGAAAAGAAAACAAAAGAAAAGGTACCTCACTCCAGAATGTATGGGATACAGCCAAAGCATATTTCAGAGGATTAGCTATAACCTATATGGCTAAAAAGAATAAATAGAAAACATCATATCCTATTGTTTTTTCATGTTTTCTCTTAACAAAGAGAAGAGTTTAAGAAATTGGAGTCAGAACTTCAAAGAGACCCACAAGAGAAAATGCTTAAAAATAAAATGGAGATAGTTAAACACAAATTGAATTTAATAGTCTCAGAAGAAATGGCCCAACAAATTAAAAGGGCAAAACAGAAGATGGTTGGCATATAAACTGAAAAAAGAAAGAGAGGAAAAGATGATAAATAAACTACAAGATGAGCAGGGATGCAAACAATTCCAAAATGAGATAATAATAAAAAATAATTAAAGAATATTATGAAAAGTTATACGATATAGAAAAAAAAATCCATGAAAAAAATAACACAATATATGGAAGAAGCCAACCTACCCAAAATTCCAGAAAATTACAAAAATATACTAAATGAAAAAGTAATATTGAGGAAACTGGCAGAAGTGATAAAAAGATAGAAAAATGATAAAACCCCAGGACTAGATGGGCTACCTGCAGAATTCTATAAATGTTTTTCAAGATGTCCACTATCACCTTTACTATTTATATTGACTTTGGAAGTCTTGAACAGGAACATCAGACAAGATCCAGAAATCAAAGGAATGGAGATAAGAGAGGAAAGATATAAACTACAAGCATTTGCAGACAATTTGGTATTCATTACAGAAGAACCATTGGAGACAATTCCTAAACTATTAAAAAAGATAGAGGAGTTTGAGAAGTAGCAGGACTGAAGATAAACAAAGAAAAAACTAAAGTTATAGTCAAAAACCTCACCCGGAAACAAAAAGAACAATTGGCAGAAAAAATGGACTTTCAAATAGTTAAGACAGTTAAATATCTGGGAATATATTTAATAGCAAAATGCGTAATGATAAAAGAAGATAATTATATAAAATTATTCAACCAAATTAAATTAGATTTGGAAAAATTGAAAAATCTACATCTATCAATGTTGGGAAGGATTGCTACTGTAAAGATGAATAACCTACCAAAATTGCTTTTCCTGTTTCAAACAGTACCTATAAATATTGAAAAGAAAAATTGATGCATTGATCTTGAAATTTATTTGGCAAGGGGAAAAAAAACCTAAAATTAGATTGAAAATCTAAAGAAAATGGAGGATTTGGACTACCAGATTGGCTTTTATATTACCAAGCATGTGTTACAACATGGCTAAAAGAATGGATAGCTCTCAGACACAAGAGACTATTATATTTAGAAGGACATGATTTACAACTGGGATGGCATGCCTTCTTATGGTATGAAAAGAATAAAATAAACAGATACTTTCAAAATCATTACATAAGAAACTCACTATTATCTCTAGGGGGGAAAATAAAAGCTAAGATCTATTTGAGAATCCCAGAATGGCTCTCAATGATGGAAGTGTTTACAAATCCAAATCTGGTGAAGTTTGAAAAAAATTGTGACATATGAAGACATTTTGGATACTGAAGGGAAATTAAAATCTAAGCAAGAGCTTGAAGACCAGGGTGAATAAGAATTGGCCTTATTTGCAAATACAAGCTAGATATGATAAAGACATGAAAATATACAGCTTTTATAAAGGGCAGACAGCTTTTGATCAGATACTGTTGAATTCTGATGAAAAGCTAATTAAGAAAATATATAATTTTTTACTAAATTGGAAAATGGAGGATGAACAAGTAAAAGACACAATGATACAGTGGGTGAAAAACTTTAGATATAATATAGAATTAGAGAAATGGCAAAACTTATGGGAAAGAAACTATAAATTAACAATTAAAAATTAACTTCTTATAAAGAAAACTTACATAAAATGTTTTATAGATGGCACTTACCACCTGCTAGGGTAGCTAAAATGTTTAAAAATATGTCTAGGAAATGTTGAAAATGTAACCAAAAAATGGGCACATATTACCATATGTGGTGGACTTGTGTTAAAGCAAAAAGGTTTTGGGCAAAAATACATAAGTGGTTAGAAAAGATGATAGGAAAACATGTAGATTTTAAACCTGATTTTTTTCTATTAGGTATAGCACCAGAAAAAAAAAATTAATATTGCATGTATTAACAGCAGTGAGGATTATATTTGCACAATATTGGAAAAATGAAGAAATATGACGAAACGAAGAGATAATTAGGAAGATATTGGATTGTGCAGAAATGGACAGACTCACACTGAAGATTAAACAGAAAGAAGATACAGAATATTAGCAAACATGGAATTTATTCTACCAGTGTTTGGAAAAAAGGGGTGGAGATTAAGAATGCAATCTGTACTGCTAAGCAAATAAAATAACCCAGACAACATGATATTTATTAAGCACTAACAAAATATAAACAATAGAAAATTAATAAAACTTTATTAAAAAAATTTTTTTTATCTTGTATGTACCTGAATTATCTGTTCATTTTTTTGGATGTTGTTAGCCAAGAATTATAAAAGATGCATATTATAAATTTTCTTTTAATTAAATACTTCAAATCATAATGAAATGAATAAATTCAGGAAGTTTATATGTATGAATTGTATAAAACTATCTGCTCCAGATATTAATTATATGTATATATAAGAAGTGTGACTTCATTGATAAAATTTGAATCTACATTTTATGCTGATATACACTAAACCGTTATACTGCCCACTGAAAATTTTGCTGCCTCACTTTTCTCATACAGGAGAGAAAACTTTTCATTCTGATCTCTTGCTTCTTGCTGCTTGTGTGTTTAGGAAATTAATTATTTCATTTTGAAAATAATTGACAGTGATAATTCTTAATCTAACCGTCCAGCACAATCTGATTTCAGCCTTCTTTAATAATACTTTTAGCTTTCTTTGTCACGGTTACTTTTTAGAAAAGTAATCCACATCCCATTCAAGAGATCAGTTGGTGAAAAGAAAAGTCAATCAATATCATTTATTGTTCAAAAATTGAACAGCTATTCCTTGATCTCATGGCTGGGAAAGAAGAAAACAATTCATTTTGATTAAGCGGATATTACTAACACTAAGGTGGTGATGACTTGAAAAGGAATAAGTATTATTGCTTTTCTCTTTTTTCTACACTTCTTTCATCCATGAGATTTATTCCCATTCAGTTCCATCCATGGATCCCACCGAACCTCTGCCATTCTAAGGATGTCTATCCTATCCTTGTAATGCAGTGGCAGCTGTCATGTTTGTTATTTATGTTGATTTATGTTGGTAGTTATGGCTATGCAGGTAAGGTCTGGTGTTCTATGACCAGATTCCGTATCTATCCTGACTGAAAGAGAACTTTTTAAAAAAGAAACCGTATCCATATCTGTATTATTTAAGTTTTTCAAATGGAGATGGCACCGACTGAATCTGCTTCTTTGTATATGCAAAACATGTGCTTATCTCAGGTAAACTCTCCTTCTTTCAGTCCTTGTGTTTTAGATATTTATCTCATTTCATCTACCATAAGATAAGGTTATGCCAAGACATAATGACTGGCACAAGATCATTCAGTGTAATTCTTATTAGAGGGAGGAGGATTAAATTTGGGGGTCTAAGCCCAACAAGCATTTCTCATCTTGACATTGTCCTGATATATGGAGATTATACCTGAAGATTTCTGAAGAACTTCTGGAATTGAAAGTCTTCACACGTTGGAGTGCATCAAGTTATAGAAGTCTGTTCTAAACAATATTCTCACTTTGGCTCTATGATTCATTTTGGTATCCCAACTAAATTAAAAATTATAAATTAAAATTGGCCTCCATTATTGCCATAATAATATAATAGGTTAATATTTCAGGAAGCAACAAATGTGCTCTGTGAGACTGCCTTATATTCAGTGTTTCATCACATGTACTGGTTATCCTATCAATTGTGTACACACATATCTGAATATTATTAAGAGAGAACTCTGTCCTGGTAAGTAGTACTGGTTATTATCTGGATGGTTTCTTTTGATTTCAGGTTTGCTTGAGGATTGACAGACAGTTGCCAAAGATATATTTGTGATGACACCCATCCTATGAAAAGATGCTAATCTTGATTTTAGATATTTTACTAGAAACCATATGTGAAACTTTTCTATTCTCGTCATGAGTATTGCTTTCAGGTGTTGTTTTTTGAAACAAGTTTCTGGATTACTTTAATATTCTTGAATTTATATGTATGTATATTTAAATTCCAAAATCCTCAAATTACCGATGTTATTTAATTTTTAATTTTAAAAAATTAAACAAATTTAATAAAATTAGAAATTTTTCAGCCAGTTTGAGTGAAGCTTTGCTCTCGAGGCCTGATTATTTAAAACATTCTAGGAGTATCCTAGAATTTGCAATATAGGTATATGCATGTGAAAAAATTTCTCAAGAGATAATTAACCATAGATTTAACTTAATCACACAAGAACAAATAGCGCAAAAAATTAGAGTGACCAAACAAAACAACTTTGAAAATGCGAACAAACCGGGGAGATGGTTGGCCTATAAATTAAAAAAAGAAAAAGAAAAGAAACTAATACAACAACTAGAAGATGAAAAAGGGATAGCACACCATCAAAAGGAAGAAAAAGAAAATATAGCAGTAAGATATTACCAAAATTTATATAGTTGGGGGAACATAGAGGAGGATGACATTAAAAGATATCTACAGCAGAGAAACCTCCCACCATACCAGAAACCGCAAAAGAAACATTAAATAGAAAAATAACGATGTTAGAATTACAAAGGGCAATTCAAAAACAAAAAAAATAGTCCAGATGGAATTCCAGTGGAATTTTACAAAGAATTACAAAAACCACTGGAGAATTTACTATTACAAACATATAACGAAGTACTAGAGTGAGGAATGATACCAAAATCTTGGATGGAGGCACTGATAACCTTAATTCCCAAAGATAATGGCAAAGTGGTAGAGCTTAAAATAAATAAAGAGAAAACTAAAATAATAACCAAAAATCTAACTAAAAGACAAAACGAAGAATTAGAAGAGAAAATAGGAATTTTAAGAGGAAAAAAAATTAAATATCTGGGAATATGACTATCGGCAAAATGTAGTATGATAAAAGAGGATAATTATAATGCACTGATAAAACAAATACAAAAAGATTTGGAAAACTGGAATAAATTACAGATATCACTAATAGGCAGAATTTCAACAATCAAAATGAACATATTACCCAAATTGCTATACCTTTTGCAAATTATACCAGTAAAATTAAAGAAGAAATTTTTTAAACAAATAAATAAAATAACATCCAAATTTATATGGGTAGGTAAAAACCCCCGCATCAAACTTAAATTGTTACAAGACAGTAGGAATCAGGGGTGGGGAGGGTTGGCCTCCCGGATTGGGAGCTCTACTACCAGGCAGCAGCCCTGACATGGTTAAGAGATTGGATTCAACTTAAAAACAAAAGAATATTAGCATTAGAAGGACACAATCTCCAAATAGGTTGGCACGGGTTTCTATGGGAAGGTAAAAATAAAGCACATTCATATTTTCAGAGGCATATAATAAGAAATTCCCTATACAACATCTGGGTAAAGATAAAAAAAATATCACTATACGAAAATTCCAAACGTTATCGACAATGGAGGCAATGACACACCCAAATAGTCTGCTGGTGACTCAGCAGACTAATTAACATCCACTTACATCTGCTGCCTGCAATTACTGCAAGTTCAAATCTCACCGGGACAAGGTTGACTCAGCCTTTCATCCTTTCTAAGGTAGGTAAAATGAGGACCCAGATTATGGGGGCAATAAGATGACTTTGTATAAATATACAAGAGTATGAAGGCTATTGCTTAACGCATTGTAAGCCGCCCTGAGTCTCCGGAGAAGGGCGGCATATAAATCAATTTTTTTTAAAAATACAATAGACCTCATGGTATTTGGTATTTGGGAAAATGGTAAAATACTCAGAAATTTTAGATGAGAAAGGAGAATTAAAATCAGTGCAAACGTTGAAAACACAAGGAATAAACATAGAATGGTGACCCTACTTACAAATCAAAACAAGACTAAAAAAGGATCAAGAACAATTCGGCATTTATGAGAAACAATTGGAGTTGGACAAAATTTTACTAGGAACGGAAGGAAAAATGATTACAAAATTATATAATTTTTTACTAAGATATAAAATGGAGGATGAAGTTGTAAAAGAAACGATGATTATCTGGGCTAGGAATTTTGGCCACAGCATAGAATTAGAACAGTGGGACAAACTATGGGAAAGGAATTACAAACACACAACAGCAGTTGCCTACAAAGAAAACCTTTATAAAATGTTTTATAGATGGCATTTGCCACCAGCGAGATTGGCCAAGATGTACTCAAATTTATCACCCAATTGTTGGAGATGTAACCATAAATCTGGAACATTCTATCATATGTAGTGGACATGCCCCATCACAAGGAAGTATTGGTGTAAAATTCAAAAATGGCTGGAAGAAATTACAAACCAAAAAATAGATTTGAAACCTGAACTGTTTTTATTAGGAATACTGGACCCGAAAATGAACAAAAACCTTCAATACATTACACTACACATACTCACTGCAGCAAGAATCACATTCACAAAAAGTTGGAAACAAAACAGTGTACCCTCAAACAAAACAGTAATTAGGAAAATTCTAGAATGCGCTGAGATGGATAAAATGACTATGGAGTTGAAAGAGAGAGAAGATTTGGACTAATATGAAATATGGAATAAAATGTACAGTTGGCTCGAAAATAGAAATCAGAACAAGAAATGTTTAACTTAATACTGATGAAACTCAAATTGGAATAACTGAATAACATTAAATAAAGAGATGTAAATATAAATGAATATAAATGTGTAGATAAGAACAATGAATATTATAATGTTTGTATATATATAAATTGGAGTAATGTAATTATTCTACTATTGAGAAGTAAATAGAAATGATAGAATAGAGAACTACAAAAGCAAAATATGTATGTTGATACGAAATGCTGTAAAATTACCATTGACGGTATGTAATGTTCAATACGTTATGTCTTGACATGTTTTGTTTTTATATATGTGTGATTGTTTTTTGTGTTGTTTTTAAAGACAAACTGTTTAATAAAAATTATTTAAAAAAAAAAGAAAAGAAAAAATTTCTCATCCATATTAAGGTATAGGGTAAATCTATGGGAGCTTTTCTGGGGTCAATTCAGTCTGTGTTAAGAATATAGCTACAGATGAATTAAGACCATTTAATGCTTTTAGAAATTTCATCTATTGATCTTATACCTATATTAATGAGCACAAAAACTTTTGATTTCAGTGTTCTAAACTATCATAGTTCAGTATGTAGATGTTAATATTACTGTTACTATGGAAGACAGAAGAGGTGGATGGAAAGATTCCTTTACAAATTAAATGAGGAAGGAGGAGCTAATGAATTTTATGATCTATTTTATTACTTTGCAAAAGTAGTCTTGCTATGGAAGCAGATCTAGTCTAAGAAGGAATAATAGCAATAAACTTAACACTTTTGAAAATCTCAGAAGGACTTTTAAACAAGATTTCCATGTGAAACATTCATTTCCTTGCAATATTTGATTAACCAGTTGCCATCTTGCAGCCTGAGAATAGAATAGAATAGAATAGAATAGAATAGAATAGAATAGAATAGAATAGAATAGAATAGAATTTTTTATTGGCCAAGTGTGATTGGACACACAAGGAACTTGTCTTGGTGCATATGCTCTAAGTGTACATAAAAGAAAAGATTGTTCATCAAGAATCATAAGGTACAACACTTAATGATAGTCATAGGGTACAAATAAGCAATCAGGAAACAATATCAATATAAATCGTAAGGATACAAGCAACAAAATTACAGTCATATAGTCATTTGTCACTTGGCGAATCCTCAGATGTGGCTCAGGAGTTCATGGCTTCCATGACAACCATGGACCTGACCCAAGTTGTTCAGGGTCCAACTCATAGGGGGGACACACACTTGACCTGGTGTTTCTCTCGGGGGAGTGGAAATATGATCTGGAATTAAGGGGTATAGATGCTTCTCCCTTGTCGTGGTCAGATAATTTCCTGCTGAGGTTAGATTTCAGGGCGCTACTCCTCCATCGCAGGGAGGCGGAGCCGATTAAGTGGTTCCACCCCAGGCGCCTAATGGACCCTGAAAGGTTCCAGAAGGAGCTTGGGGAGATACCTGACTCCCTTGTCCACAGTCTGGCTGAGTCCCTGGTGGCTGCCTGGAATAGGGCAGCATCTGGGGCACTGGACTGGATTGCGCCTTTGCGACCTCTCCATGGCGGTGGATCCAGGAAAGTTCCCTGGTTTACTGAGGAGCTCCGGGAGATGAAGCACCAGATGAGACATCTAGAGCAGTGGTTCTCAACCTTCCTAATGCCGCGACCCTTTAATACAGTTCCTCATGTTGTGGTGACCCCCAACCAGGGGTGGGTTCTAAATTTCTTTTACTACCGGTTCTGTGGGCATGGCTTATTTTGTGGGTGTGGCTTGGAGGTCATTTGACCGAGTGGGCGTGGCTAGCTGGTCATGTGACCGGGTGGCCATGGCTATGTGTATAGGGACTACTCAGAGGGCTGAAAAAAAGTCATTTCTGACAGGTCCTCACACTTTTGACTGGTCCTCACACTTATGACCATCCTCACATTTATGCCTGTGCAGCATTCTTAACAACCATGTCACTCATTTCACAACTGCTTCTCTTCAACATGGTAGGGCAAAAAACGTAAAATGTGAGGACAGTCGTAAGTTCGAGGACTGGTCAAAAGTGCGAGGACCAGTCAAAAATAACTTTTTCAGCCCTCTGAGTAGTCCATGTGCACAAAAGGACTACCCAGAGGGCTGAAAAAAGTGATTTCTGACAGGTCCTCGCACTTTTGACCGGTCTTCGCAGTTATGACTGGTCATCATTTATGCCCATTGTAGCATTCTTAACAACCATGTCACTCATTTCACAACTGCTTCTCTTCACCATGGTGACAAGATAGGGCAAAAACGTAAAATGTGAGGACAGTCGTAAGTTCAAGGACTGGTCAAAAGTGCGAGGACCAGTCAAAAATAACTTTTTCAGCCCTCTGAGTAGTCCATATGCATAAAAGGATACAGCAATAGAGAGGGATGAAGGAAGGGAAGGGAAATTAGAATAGGAGTGAAGGTAAGAGAGGGAGGAAGAGAGGAGGAGAAGGAGAAAGAGGAAGTAGGGAGAAGAAGAAGAGGGGGGGAAGAGAAAGTAAGTAAGAAAGAAAAGACAAAGGTGGTAGGTTTGAGGAGAAATATTGCTGTACAATAAAAAAGATGAAAGGGAAGAAAGCCAACCCCAAACAAATATAAAGATATTAAGATAAAGAATGAATTGTTAAACTTTAAAGAATAAAAGAGAACAAATAGCAATAAATAGCAATAATTAGAAACACACATACAAACATACAATGTATTTTCTTTGAACAGAGTATTTGGCCGGTCCACAAATTTAAACAGTTGTAGGAGGTTAGCAGCCACCCCTTTCCTAGAAAAATGAAATATTTTGGGAAATATTAAAAAGGCAGAGTATTATATTTCCCTGGATGAGAAATGGAGAAGCATATTTTACAGACAAAGCAGCTCCCACCTTCCTGCCCCCCACCCTTTGTTAATGGGCCAGAGGCAGAAAGTCAATCCTTTGTCAAAGGACATTTGCAACACAATAGCAACAGAAACTAACACAATGGGCCCCATCAAGCCATGTGATCCTGTCCACTATTAAAACATCTTTCCAAACAGTCTCCATGTTTCCAGTGTCTTTTTCCCCACTTGGAGCAGAACCCAGAAGGATATTTCTTCCAACACAGTATTTAGTCATTTCAATTAAATTTACAATTTCTATATTTCCTTTTTACCATATTTATTCCTCAACTATTTTTTAAAAAAACCAATATTACCCTTCATCCTCATCTCTAATCTTAATCAAATTCAATTTTTCCCTTCTATTCTATATTATACCCCTTTGCATTGTCATCTATTTTTATATCCATCCTCACATTGGTTAATTATGTAATACAGTTGTTTAATACAAATTCAACATTTTAATATAAATCAATTAGTTATATAACTATCTTTTTTGTATATTTATCAATATGAACATGAATATTCCAATTATTTTCATGCAATCCAATTTCTTACAAATCAATTAATTATATTTACCAATAATAATAAACCAAATAATTTCCCCCATATATTCCTCCAAACCACAACTTAACCATTTCTGCTTTCAACACAATATACAATTAATAGTATCTCAATTATTACAATTCCCTAGTTAAATAGAGCTTTTTTTCTTTTGTGTTTTAAAATCTTGAACCTCCTCTTGCCCTAAATTTCCCATTGTTTGCAGTTTTGTACCTACCTTTTTTGGTGAGGAAAAAGAAAAAGAAACCTCTCTGCCTCATTTTGTCACGTTGCAGCTAAGACCCTGCTTTCGCTTTCTCTTTTCAGTATAGCTAGGGGGAAAAAAACTTGCTCCAGGAATTTACCTCTTTGCAGCTAGCTCTTTGAAGCCCCGCGGCAAGAATTTAAAGTTTTTTTTCCTCTAGCCATCAGCTGGGACTCCGGAGCAGCAATAGATTGGGAGTGGGCGGGGTAAGCGAACGGCGACCGGGCGATCCAGCAGAGGCAGAGGGTGAGTGAAGGCGGGGGGGGGGGAGAGAGGGCTTTGGCGACCCCTGGGAAATGGCCGTTCGACCCCCAAAGGGGTCGCGACCCCCAGGTTGAGAACTGCTGATCTAGAGCGACGCTGGAGGACCAGTAACTCCAAATCTGACCGAACACTCTTAAGAACCTTTATTAGGACTTATTTAGTGGCGATATGGACGGCAAAATGTTCACATTTTTCCGCACTTATTGCATCCGCTGATTCGTGCCCAGCCGCCCTATTTAGGGTGACTTACTCCCTCCTTAATGTAGCGGGAGTGGAGGAGCCCTTGCAGGGTAGAGCTGAGGAGTTTGTGCAGTTTCTGTCGAATAAAGTTGCTCAGATTCGGATGGACCTGGACTCTGATTGGGCAATATCGACCGAGATGACGGGGGCAGGTCTTAGTCCTATTGTGTGGGATGAGTTTGAGCCTGTGACTCCTGAGGAAGTGGACAAGGCTGTAGGAGCAATGAGTTCCTCTACTTGTTTGTTGGATCTGTGCCCCTTTTGGCCAGCAGGGAGGTGACACGAGGCTGGCTCCAGGCTTTAGTTAACGCATCCTTGAGGGAAGGGTCCTTCCTGCAACCATTAAAGGAAGTGGTTGTAAGGCCCCTCCTCAAGAAGCCTTCCCTGGATCCAGCAGAATTAAAGAACTTTTGTCCAGTCTCCAATCTACCCTTTGTGGGAAAGGTTGTAGAGAAAGTGGTGGCACTTCAGCTCCTGCAGTCATTGGATGAAACGGATTATCTAGACCCTTTTCAGTCTGGCTTCAGGCCTGGCTAGAGCACAGAAACTGCTTTGGTCACGCTGATGGATGATCTCTGGCGAGCCCGAGATGGGGGTCATTCCTCTATCTTGGTGCTACTTGACCTCTCAGCAGCTTTCGATACCTTTGACCATGGTATCCTTCTAGGATGACTAAGGGAGTTGGGAGTCGAAGGCACCGTATTACAGTGGTTCTCCTCCTATCTCTCTGGTCGGTCACAGTCAGTGTTGGCAGGAGGGCAGAGGTTGACCCCTAGGCCCCTCGTTTGCGGGGTGCCTCAGGGCTCGGTCCTCTCTCCCCTCCTATTTAACATCTACATGAAGCCGCTGGGTGACATCATCCGACGATATGGGGTGAGGTATCAGCAATATACTGATGGTACCCAGCTGTATATCTCTACCCCGTGTCAGTTCAATGAAGCGGTGGATGTGATGTGCTGGTGCCTGGAGGCTGTGAGGGTCTGGATGGGAGTCAACAGGCTCAGACTTAAGCCAGAGAAGACCGAGTGGCTGTGGGTATTGCCTCCTAAAGACTATGTCGATTGTCCAAACCTGGTTCTGGGGGGGGGGAGAAATTGTCCCTCTCAGAACAGGTTCGCAATTTGGGTGTCCTCCTCGACTCACAGCTATGATTAGAGCAACATCTAGCAGCTGTGGCTAGGGGGACCTTTGCACAGGTTCACCTGGTGCACCAATTGCGATCCTACTTGGATCGGGAGGCTCTCCTCACGGTCACTCATGCCCTTGTCACCTCACGGTTAGAGTATTGCAACACGCTCTACATGGGGCTATCCTTGAAAAGTGTTTGGAGACTACAGTTGGTCCAGAACGCAGCCACGCGAGCTATCGTGGGTGCACCTAGATGCACCCACATTACACCAATTCTCCACGAGCTGCACTGGCTCCCTATTGATCTCTGGTCACAATTCAAGGTGTTGGTTATTACCTTTAAAGCCCTACATGGCTCAGGGCCAGGTTATCTTCGAGACCACCTTCTACCGCATAGCTCCCAGCGACCGGTAAGATCCCACAGAGTTGGTCTCCTCCGGGTCCCGTCAGCTAAACAATGCCGGCTGGTGGGCCCGCGGGGGAGGGCCTTCTCTGTGGCTGCCCCAGCTCTCTGGAACCAATTACCTTCTGAGGTCCGGACTACCCCTACCCTATTGGCCTTCCGGAAAGTGGTGAAGACCTGGCTTTTCCGGCAGGCCTGGGGCTTTTGATCTCGCTGTTCAATCTTGCGAGATCCGGCCATGGATGGTGTGCATGTGTTTTTAATGTTTTTATAATGCTTTTATAATGCTTTTTTTTAAAAAAAAAATTATGTTCATTGTTTCTATTATTTTTGTTGTAAGTTGCCCAGAGTCCCTTGGGAGTTGGGCGGCATAGAAATATGATTAATTAAATTAAATTAAATTAAATTAAATTAAATTAAATTAAATTAAATTAAATTAAATTAAATTAAATTAAATTAGTGGAAGGAGATGGGTGGGGGGAATGATGAGAAGATTAATAGTAGTGCAGACTTAATAACTAGTTTGACAGTGTTGAGGGAATTATTTGTTTAGCAAAGTGATGGCATTCAGGAAAAAACTGTTCTTGTGTCTAGTTGTTCTGGTGTGCAATGCTCTAAAGTGTCATTTTGAGGGTAGGAGTTGAAACAGTTTATGTCCAGGATGTGAGGGGTCTGTAAATATTTTCACAGCCCTCTTTTTGATTCGTGCAGTATACAGGTTCTCAATGGAAGGCAAGTTGGTAGTAATTGTTTTTTCTGCAGTTCTAATTATCCTCTGAAGTCTGTGTCTGTCTTGTTGGGTTGCAGAGCCAAACCAGACAGTTATAGAGGTGCAGATGACAGACTCAATAATTCCTCTGTAGAACAGTGGTGAAATGTAAAATTTGTTACTACTGGTTCTATGGGCATGGCTTGGTGGTGGGGGTAATGTGACTGGGTGGGCGTGGCCAACATTTTTTTTTTTACTTTTAAAAGCATTTTTTCTACAACCTTAAGAGGTTGCAGAAAAAAATGCTTTTAAAAGCCTCTGATGATCAGGCAACTCAGCTGGAATCGTCAGAGGCTTTTAAAGGCATATTTTTCCCTACAACCTCTTCGGCTGAAGAGGTTGTAGAAAAAATGCTTTTAAAAGTAAAAAAAAAAAAGCCTCTGATGACCGCGTGGCTCAGCTGGGCATGGGGGGGGGCAGGGATTTTTGCTACCAGTTCGCCGAACCACCCGCCACCATCGCTATCGGATCGAGCGATCCAGTCAGAACTGGGAGCATTTCACCCCTGCTGTAGAACTGTATCAGCAGCTCCTTGGGCAGTTTGAGCTTTCTGAGTTGGTGCAGAAAGAACATTCTTTGTTGTGCTTTTTTGATAACACTTTTGATGTTAGCTGTCCATTTTAGATCTTGCGATATGGTAGAACCTAGAAATTTGAGGGTCTCTACTGTTGAGTTGTCTAGTATTGTGAGAGGTGGAAATATGGAAGGGTTTCTCCTAAAGTCTACCACCATTTCTACAGTTTTGAGTGTGTTCAGTTGGCAGGGTGGTGTTGCGGGACCAGCTTGACATCGCTCATGTTGAGGGGTGCCCGTGGTGGCCTAGGCAGGTCTGGGGGATCCATTGTCTCCATCAGAGGAAGGCGAGACTAGGGTGAGTGCCGAACTCTTGACCTCCAGAGGAACCTCACAGTCCCTCTCAGGCCACGCAAAGGAGCCCTGGACAGCACCGTAGGCTGCCTAGCGCCCTGGGCAGCGGAGGGCAAGTGCCCAGCTTAGCTGTCAAGCTCCCAGGGCACTGGGACCCCACAGCCCAGCCCCATTTCCCTGAGGAGGTGCCCGGCTGCGCTTACCTTCTCCTCAAGGCTGCTGCTGCTGTACTTGCTCTCCTTGGGCATGTTTCTCATGGTGTATGCAGGACGGCAAAGTGTGTGTCAGATCCGTGTATCTGCCATTCTTTGTGGAAGAAGGGGGATTTGGATTTGTCACATTTAGTTCTCTTTCCTATGTATTCTAAGTATCATATTTCCGGCCTAGTCCTCTTTGTATAAACTTTAACCTGATTTATAACCGTTGCCTGGTGCCAGAAATGCCTGGAGAATTCTCATCTTTGGGGAAATGAGAGGGGGGGACATGTGGATTGTAAGATGGCCCTGAGAAGCTCTTCGTATCTGCTTCTCAGATATGAAGAGCTGAAGATGATATCGTATCTGAAGATGATACGATATCATCTTCACACGGATTCCCGCGGATTGGTGGGAATCCACATCAGATGGTGGGGAGGGGTTCCTAATTTCCTTTATCCTGGACTGCATGCCCTGAGGGACTTCAGAGCCTGCTTTGAATCTTGACTTGCTTTCATCCCTTTTCAATAAAAAGGTTCCTTTTGAAATACAAAGTTTTCAAGAGTTCGTACTTTCTTGGAAGGGGGAGAGGCTGGTCTTTACATAAAGCAGGCTCTGCAATAGTGGTCAACCCGGAGAGGAAATTCCCCTCCTTAATTTCCACTCTACCGAGGGGACCCTACAACAATGTCTGAATGAAGCAGTGAGCGAGGGGAAGCTGAGTATTGGGGAGAAACCTTGACAACTACCCAGCCAGACCCCGGCTCCACAGATCCCATCAAGGACATCAAAGTTATCCTCTAAAGTTCCATGAAGTCCCAATAGTCGATCGGCATAGGAAAGACAGACAGCTGGGATGGAAGAGCCAGGGGAGTGATCCTCACCCGTGGCAGCCATAAGCATGGGAGGAAAATGGAGCTGCAGACACTCTCCAATCAGGAAGAGCTGACTGAGGAATCACTGGTGGATGATCGACTGAAGCGGTACATCAACCATATCATGATTGAAGCCCTGGAAAATCTCAACGTTCGAGGTGAACAGGGTCACCAACGAAGGACAGTGAGTGGACCAACAGCCGAGGAAGCTCAGGCCATTATCCCTGGCCCAGCCGTGGCTGATCAAGCAGACGACCAAGCTGGCGGAGCAGCAGCTGCACCAGGTATCCAACTTCCTGCTGTCCCAGCCCAGGCAATCGTCCTCGGCCAACCCAGGGGCCCACAGCTAGAAAGGAAGCCCCCCTTGGGGGTAAGATTCAACAAAGACCCCCAAAAGTTGGTTTTTTTCCTGGTTCAAATCCTCACCTACATGTAAGAGTATGGGCGGAATTTCCCAACTCAGGGGGCATGAGTGCAAGTTGTCACCCTAGCCCTAGAAGTGGCAGCTGCCAGGTGGATGGTGAGCCTCCACAATGCTGACACTTCAGAGCTACAAAATTTTGATTGATTCATGATAGCCCTTCACCACCATTTTGAAAAAACCCTCGCTGATCACAAAGCCTGCAACCACATTAGAGTCGCAAAGCAAGGCCGCCATCCTGTAGCTGAATACACCGAAGAATTACATGAGCTGGCCTGCTGAGTCGACTGGCCAGAAGATATCCTAGTCTTCTGGTTCAAAGATGGACTCAATGATGACCTGTACACTGTCTGCCTGGCCCGTGGCACCCCTAACCACCTGCATGAATGATACCTGATGGCAGAGGAGGCAGAGATCGACATGACCTGAAACCAATATTGCACAGGCAGGGCCTTGAAAAGATCCCCATCCCAAGGGAAGCGAGAATCATTCAAATCCCAAACTGCCATGGCACTGAGGCTACCAGGTTGCTTTAAATGTGGGAAGGAGGGGCACTGCACAGCAGAATGTTGGTGTCAAGTTTCCGAAAGATGCCCTAATTAATTCATGAGCCATGATCCAAACTTCAAAGGAAATATATTCATTTATTAGGAGCACCATTCCAGCAAAGAGGGTAGCCTCCCAACAACTCTCCTAAATTCGTGGATATGCTCTTTAATGGGATGGCCCCTCTGCTTTAGATAGCTGAGTTCATCCCCTGCATACAGGTCTTCCTCTGCCTCCTCGAATCTGGCCTCTAGCAGTCATAGGAAGTCATCTACATCTTGCAGTTGGGGGGCTCTCCTCTTGTGGAGGGCTGCTAGCCATTCCCTTGCTTCCCCCTCTAGCCCCTCTGCGATGGTATTCACCATAGCTATGGGGGATGGGTAGAGGTGTCCATAACATTCTAGGTGGATCTCAGCTGAGTCAAGGAATAGAGCTAGCTGGTCTGAGTCCCCATCAAACTTTCCTCTGAACTGGGGCAGTTCACTCAGCACTGCTCCTCTCTCCCCCTGTTGGCCTCTGTAAGCTTGCATTTGATGTAACTGGCCCTCTTCCTCAGCTCTAGTTTGGAGGGAGAGAGGGGTTTGTCTGCCCTGGGCAGCCTGCCTGCTGTGTGGGAAAGACACTGGTTGCGGCTTCTTTCTGATGGGTGAAGAAGGGGGGCTGCGCTCCTGTCTGCTTGTCCTCACTTCAAAGGGATCCACTGCTCCTCCCCTCTCCTTTGGCGGCCCCTCATCGGGAAGGGTGGCTTGGTCAAATTCCTTCCTTGGCTGCTCTCTGGAACTCCCCAGGGGCTTTGGAAGCCTGGCTTGGTTCCAGTCCAACCTCTACTCCACTCTTCCCAGCTCGCTCAGGGGCTTCCCCTTTTTCAGGGCATTGGGGTGGGGAAACTCGACTTCAGCTGCCTTAGAGATTAACTCCCCCAATACTCATCTTTTCTTGCTTCCGTCGCTGAAGCAGGCATCTCAGCTTTGATGTCCGAGGGAGGCTGCACTCTGGCTGCAATTAGGCTTTCTTCAGATAGCTCGTCTCTGGCCATGGTTGCCTGATTTTCCCTCCCAGCACCCAAGACATCGGGGAGCTGTTGGAGAGTCCAGGATTCAGGAAACCTGGTAATCTTTACAGATTTTTAAAAGCAGTCCTAACTGTCTGTCAAGTTTCCGAAAGATGCCCTAATTAATTCATGAGCCATGAGCCAAACTTCAAAGGAAATATATTCATTTATTAGGAGCACCATTCCGGCAATACTCGGATGCAGTTAGGACTGATCCTACGTAGATTTACGTTCCCCTATGACCCTGTCTCTCCCCTCCTCTCTGGCCATGTCATAAATCACATTCTCCAATTAACCACTTTGGCTGGCTGTGAAACCTAACACCCTCCTTCTGATTGCGGTGAGAAAGAATGTATGGAATTCACTTCAGTTCTCCCTCCCTCCTGCTCATGGCAACTTGAAAGCTTTGCAAGTTGACAGTTGGTCAAAATCCCCCGCCATAAAGCCTGATTGCCTATCAGGGGGGAAGCCTGCAAAAACCACACTCCAAGGAAAAGAAACAATGCTGAGAAGCCGGGAGGCCATGGAGTTCCATTCCCCTCCAAAATCAGAGGAAGAAACTGCGGTGCCCTGAGAGGACCTAAGCCAGTCTGAAAGCGATCCGGAAGATGAACCGCTGGTAAGCAACCCAATCAAATGGAATGGCCACTAACCTTCACAAACATCCCAGAGGGAAAAGAGGAAGGAAAGGAAAACAGGGAAACAGCAATGACCGGCCACCCTGCTGAGCCCACTAGCATCCCCAAAGAATACCAGGATTTGGCTGAGGTATTTAGCGAGGAGGCGTCCAATGAACTTCCACCCCATCATGCCATGGACTGTGCCATTGAGATGCTACCAGGAAAATGTACTACATGTCCCCCAGAGAACTAGACAAATTTAGAGTGTTTATCAACAAAAACCTAAAAAGGGGTTTCATTGAACCCACCAGACCAAAAATAGCAGTCCCAATGTTTCCGCAAAAAGAAAGATGGCTCCTTACACCTCTGTGTTGACTACTGTAACCTGAACATGATCAGTGTGGAAAATATGCACCCACTCCCCCTCATGAAGGACATGCTGGCCCACCTCTCAAAAGGAAAAAATCTTTTCAAAGCTTGATTTACGAGAGACATACTACCACATCAGAATTAGGAAAGGGGATATGTGGAAGACTGCCTTTAACACCCCGCTGGGGTGCTACCAATTTAAAATACTCCCTTTCAGACTATAAGGGGCCCCTGCCGTGTTTATGCAACTAATTAATGAGGTGTTCCATGAACATTTATACAAAGGGGTCCTGGTTTACCTTAATGACATTCTAATTTACACCAAAACAAAAGCAGAACACATAAAACTAGTCCGAGCAGTTCTTGCTAAACTCCATGCCACCAAACTGTATGCAAAATTCTCTAAATGCGAGTTCCACCAAGAAAGAATTGACTACCTGGGATATAGAATATCCCACGAGGGAACAGAGATGAATCCACTAAAAGTAAAAGCCATCATTGATTGGGAGCCACCCCAAACCTGTAAACAACTACAAAATTTCCTTGGTTTTGCTAACTTTTACCATCAATTCATTCTAGCCTTTGCAAAAATCACCCTCCCATTACGAACTTGCTAAAGATGAAAGGGGGGGGGACCAAAACCAAGGCAACCCCTTAACTGGACCATGGAATGCCAAGCGGCATTTGAAAACTCAAACAACTATTCTCAGCTGAACCAATCCTAAAACACCCAGAGCCAGAACAACCATTTGTCATCCAAGCAGACGCCAGTGATGTGGCAGTAGGAGTGGTCTTACTTCAAAACAATGAACAGGGACAATTACAACTATGTGCATACACATCCAAGAAATTGACAGAAACCAAGCAAAGATGGGCCATATGGGAGAAAGAGGCTTATGCAGTACGATGGGCCCTTCTCACATGGAGACAATTCTTAGAAGGGAACAAAATCCCCTTCGTGGTCTGGACTGATAATAAAAACTTAGAAGCTCTGAAGACCCCACAAAAACTCTCCCCAAACAAGTACGTTGGGTGCAATACTTTAAACGTTTTAATTTTACCCTCAAATATCTCCCAGGAGGAAAAAACTTCTTAGTTGATGCTCTTTCCAGAAAACCCCAATACAACAGCAAAAAGACTGAAATTATTAAATCTATACTCCAAACACCCCAGCTAGCTGCCAAAGTAATTACCCAAGCACAAGCCAAAAAAAGAACCACTTGCCGACAATCCAATAGTCTCAAAATTTAAGGAGGCACTACTTAAGGATGACTAGTTCCAAACGCACAAAAACATTTGTTTGCTTAAAGACGACTTAGCCTGGGTTGAAAACAAATTTTATGTCCCTGCTAGCTAATGATTGGAACTCACCCTGGAGAAAGATTTGTATGGATTTATAGTGGAGCTGGTAGCGAGTGGTTCGGAGAACCGGTAGCAAAAATCCCTGCGCCCCCCACCCCCACCATGCCCAGCTGAGCTGCATGATCATCAGAGGCTTTTTTTTTTTACTTTTAAAAGTATTTTTTCTACAACTTCTGCCAAAAAAATGCTTTTAAAAGTAAAAAATAAGCCTCTGATGATCGTGCGGCTCAGCTGGGATGTCAGAGGCTTTTCAAAGCATTTTTTTCTGCAACCTCTTCCGGGGAAGAGGTGATTAAAAAAATGCTTTGAAAAGGCTCTGACGATCAGGCAACACAGCTGGGCATGGTTGCAGAAAATAATAATAATAATAATAATAATAATAATAATAATAATAATAATAATAATAATAATAATAATAATAATAATAATTTTATTTCTACACCGCCCTTCTCCTGAAGGACTCAGGGCGGTGTACAGCCTATTTAAAAACAGAATAGACATCAATTTAAAATAATTTAAAAATATTAAATAAATTTGGCTTAATTTAAAACCCCAAAAATTTAAAACATCCAATTTAAAATTATGTTGCTAACCCAGCCTGGCGGAACAATAGGGTCTTGAGTGCGCAGCGAAATACCCGGAGGTCAGAAATCTTACGAATTTCCGGGGGCAGTTCATTCCACAGGGCTGGGGCTCCCACAGAGAAGGCCCTCCCCCTGGTGTCGCCAGTCGACATGACTTGGCCGATGGCACCCTGAGGAGACCCTCTCTGTGGGAGCGGACTGGCCGGTGGGAGGCTATTGGTGGCAGAATACGGTCTCGAAGGTACCCGGGTCCTGTGCCATGGAGCACTTTAAAGGTGGTGACCAACACCTTGAATCGCACCCGGAAGACCACTGGGAGCCAGTGCAGCTCGCGCAGGAGGGGTGTCACGTGGGCGCAATGGGTTG
This sequence comes from Pituophis catenifer annectens, assembly GCF_029215685.1. Classification (NCBI taxonomy): domain Eukaryota; kingdom Metazoa; phylum Chordata; class Lepidosauria; order Squamata; family Colubridae; genus Pituophis; species Pituophis catenifer. The sequence goes on along the minus strand of NW_027256884.1, from coordinate 55,632,069 downwards.
CACCCATAACCACCCGCGTGGTCGCATTCTGGACCAGTTGGAGCCTCCGAGTGCTCTTCAAGGGGAGCCCCATGTAGAGAGCATTACAATAGTCCAACCGGGAGGTAACAAGGGCGTGAGTGACCGTGTGCAGGGCGTCCCGGTCCAGAAAGGGCTGCAACTGGCGAATCAGGCGGACCTGATAAAAGGCCCCCCTGGCCACGGCCATCATATGCTCTTCTAAAGACAGCCGTGCGTCCAGGAGGACACCCAGATTGCGAGCCCTCTCTCTGGGGGGCAAAGATTCACCCCCAATAGTCAGCGATGGCACCTGCTGACTATATCAGGACGCCGGAAGCCACAACCACTCGGTCTTGGAAGGGTTGAGTCTGAGCCTGTTCCTCCCCATCCAGACCCGCATGGCCTCCAGGCAGCAAGACATCACATCAAGGGCATCGTTGGGGTGGTCTGGGGTGGAGATGTACGGTGGATGCTTTAAAAGCTTTAAAAGTCTCTCTGACGATCCCAGTTGAGTTGCCTGATTGTCAGAAGAGACTTTTCAAAGCATTTTTTAAAACGATCAGGCAACTCAGCTGGGATCATCAGAGAGACTTTTAAAGCATTTTTTTTCTGCAACCTCTTCAGTGAAATAGGTGGTTAAAAAAATGCTTTGAAAAGGCTCTGACAATCCCAGCTTTGTTCCTGATCGGCAGAGGCTTTTCAAAGCATTTTTTTTTGCATTTACAGAAAAAATGCTTTGAAAAGTTAAAATAAAAAAAAAAAGTTGGCCATGCCCACCCAGTCACATTACCACCACCCCACCAAGCCACGCCCACAGAACCGGTAGTAACAAATTTTACATTTCACCCCTGTTTAAGATGTTTTATTAACTACCAACAGGACAATTGGACTGACCTTTTGCTGAAGTAGCTTACAACAACTCTGTACACAGTAGCACTGGCTTCACCCCATTTCAGGTAGTCACAGGACAAGAATTTAACCCCATACCAGAGCTACCAGCTAAGAAACCTGACATCCCCTCCCTTAAGGAGTGGATAAACAACCTACTAACCACTTGGCCAGTGGTCAGACTAGCTCTACAAGAGGCTAGAGCAGCTTTTAAAATTCAAGCTGGCAAGAAACACTGTGAACCCAAATCATTTAAGGTTGGGGACTGCATATACTGTATCTATCCACAAAGTTTCTACAATCCTTACAACCATCTAAGAAACTAGGACCAAAATTCATTGGCCCATTCCCCATCACCAGAATCATTAACCCTGTCATGGTAGAACTCCTCCTTCCTAAGACACTTAGGCAGGTTCATCCAGTGTTTCACTGCAGCCTACTCAAGCCAGAAATCACTTCAAAAGTCAGACCCGCTTTGCTCACACCTCCAACCCCCATTATGGTGGAAGGAGAATAACAGTTTGAAATTAAAGATATCCTTGACTCCACACTCACCATGGTTCCACACAATATTTAGTGGCATGGAAACACCTACCATCCTCTCAGAATGAATGGGTAGCCAAAAATATGTAAAAGCCCCCACACTGTTAAGGAAATTCCACCTGAAATATCCTCACAAACCATCCTAAAACTTGATGTATTATATGTTTTTTGTCTTTCTAGGTGGATTTTCCATTTTTCTGGGGAAGGCAATATGTCAGAGATGTGTATCTGCCATTCTTCATGGAAGAAGGGGGGAGGAATTTGGATTTGTCACATTTAGTTCTCTTTCCTATGTATCCTTTTTTTTAAAAAAAAGTTTTTTATTTTTATTTTTCATAAACATGTCTTAAATGTACAGTCTTTTGTCTATTGTTAATCATACATATTCTCTTAGTTAGTTAGTTAGTTCGTTCTTCATCCTAAACAATTTAAGTATGCTCGGGCTTGCTCTTCTACCATTCCATCTCCCTTATTTTAAAACAATCATTCTTCTCCTTCTCCTCTCTTTCCTTTCCCTCCCTTCTTCTATCTTCTTCTACTTTCTTCTTTCCTCCTCTTCTTCCCCTTCTCTCCTTCCCCTTCCTTTTCCCCATGCCTCCCTTCTTCCTCCCTTCTAACCTTCTCTCCTACTCTTATTTCCCCTCCCTTTCTTCCTCTCCTTTTCCCTTTCTTCTGTTCCTCTCTCTCCTTCCTCTCTTCTCCCCTACTATCTATCCCTCTTCTCCTCTTTCCATTCTCTCTCCATTGTTGTATTCATTTTCAATTCAATATTTTTCAAAATGGTATCCAAGCAACCCTGATTTTCTATTTATATTTACTTTCTTTTCAGTTTCTTTTCTATTTTACTGATTTCACACATATCATCGTAAATGTACATTTATATAATAACATTTTTTCCTTTCCCCCCCCTTCCCCTTTTCCATTTACACAGGTGTCATCTGGGTTTCTATTTCTTTTTTTGTCTTCTCTCTCATATATTTATACCTTATCTAATTTATTAATCTATAATCTTTTATTCATATTTCTTTTCTAGCTATGCATAAAATCATCCCCATGTCTTGAAATACACCGATTCCTCTTTATCTTTTATTCTTTTTTTTTATTGAAAAAGTTTTTCAAATACAGATTTTTCCCCATTTCCCCCCCCCCCACCCTAGCCCCCCCCTCCCCCTCCTCTCCCCCCATGGCTTCTCCAAAATAAAATCCAAATTAACATCAAATTATATAATACTTTACCATCCTTTTACACCACCCCCCATATGCTAACCATTTCTTTCTAACATTATTATTATATCCCTCCTATACTATACTATACATTTCAAAACAACCTTCAGCTACAAAACTATATAATAAATCCTGATTTAGCATTTATTCAACTCATAGTCTACCCATTTCCTCCACCCCCAAACATATATCTCTTAATTCAAATCTTTTGCATATATTTATATCTAAACATAACATCCCTTTTCCTAAACTAAACAATCAATAACCTATCTCCACCCATTTTCCTACAGGTCTAACATACATAATATTTTTAATATCTTTGTTCTTCTGCCCACACCACACCACTAAAAGATATTTCCATATATAAATAAAATCCTCAAATGACTTTAAATTTGTAATCCATATAATATCTTCTGTAATGTCTTTCAATTGGATTATTAATTCCATCACCCATGTTAGGGTAATATCAGGTTCAGCCTCCAACAGTATATTCAGTATCTTCAATTACCATCTGCCCCCATCAATAATAAGTATTTTCATATATAAAAAACCACCCGAGTGACTTTATATTTATATTCCATGTAGTATCTTCTGTAGCGTCATTTATCTAGATTGTTAATTCCAACCACCACATTGGGGTAACAACCAGATCTTCTGCATGCCCCAATCCCATAGATCTCTTGCCACATAACTCAACATATACGTAATCCATTTTTCAAAGAGTCCAAGATAGAAAGTTCCGATCCACTCAGTCAGAGGCCACCTTCCACATCCCAAAAGCACCAGCATTGCAGAGATCTGTTATTCTTCTCAAAATAGTATAAGTCAATAATTTGCCTCAATTAGATTTTTATGTATCAGCCTCCTATAAATCCCGCTTATTATATTTAATCGTCTCTTAAGTAACTGGCATTAGACTGTTGTTTAGTTTAAATTTTTTTAGTTTTGTAGGACCTGCTTCTTCTTTTCTTAGCCTTTTGTGGTTTAGATCTCCATCCTAGTTGCCTTTCTAGAACTTGCATATCAGCTGACTGATTTCCATGCTGGTCTGTAATTTGATAAGACATCACATTAAAAGCCAAAGCCGCCTCTCTTGTATTTATAGGTAATCCAACTATAACCTCTGAAGGAGAATCCAAGAGCGGCTCATCCAAAAGGGCCTCTGTAACTTGTTGTTTTTCCATTGCCTCCATCGCCATCTGCTTAGCCTGAGTTTCAATCTCTTGTTCATTTTGCTTTTCTTTATTCCCCTCCTGTATTCCTAACACTGATGGATCCATTTTAAAAACCTTGTAGTAAAATTCTTCCACTTTTTCAACAGTATTTAGTTGATATCTTTCTCCTTGATATCTCAATATTATACCAACTGGAGCATCCCACCTAAATGGGATGTTTTGTTTCTTTAGCTCAGTCACCAAAAATCCAAAGTCCTTTCTATCTTTTAACATCTTGGACGGCAGCTCTTTATATATCCAAATCTTCCTTCCGTTCCTTTCCAAAGTGGAGTTAAAAGACTTTTGCACAATATCATTTCGTATTACTCTATCAGTAAAATAAATCACCACATCTCTAGGCAACTGCCTTTGCTTTGCAACCAAGAATTCACTCTGTAAACCTTATCAATCCTACAGGATACCTCTTCAGGACTAACCTTTAAAATCCCAGCCAGAACTTCAGCAGATATCTTTCTCAAATCATCTCTGTTATTTTCCTGTATTCCCCTCATTCTGACCGCAAATTCCATGGACCTGTATTGCATCATTAAGACTTCTTTTTCAATCCTTTGTTTTATATTGTCTGCATTGTAAATCTTGTGGTCAGCTTCCTTTATTTTAGACTTTGCTTCTGAGCTATTGTCTTGAATATTCAAATCATTTTCAATTCTTTGTATTTTATTGTCCAAATTATAAAACTTATTATCAGCTTCCTTCATTTTAGACTCCAATTCTAGGTTGGTATTGTTATCCATCTTTATAACTATTTCTGAAAAAGTTTTCAAAGCTGTTACAATCTGTTGTTTCAGGTTGGCATATTTTCGTTGCACCAACTCTTTAATTTCCTGCCTGAGTTTTTCAAGATTCTGGTTCACAATCTCATCATGTCTTGCCATCTCCTCCAAAACAAATTCCTTTAGGTCTTTAAAGCCATTCTTCTGAATCTGCAAGCTCGAAGCTTGTTCATATGATTTGTAAATGGGGGAGCCCCCCCCCGCTGCTTGTTTGTCTGGCTTTGTCATTTTTAACGCCATCCTGCCACACAGACAAACTCTTTTTTTTTTTTTAAAAAAGGACTTCTCTCCAAACAGTATCAATATCAAGTCTCTAAGAAGGAAGAAACATAAAGTAGAAATTTTTCTCTTCAATTCTAGCCAGCACTATTATTTCAGATACTTTGTAACGTGTTAAACTATTCAGGTGGAAGGACTTTCGCTTTCAGCTTTCTTCTTCTCAAGCCTCAGCCAGTCGCCATTTTAAATTTTTTTTTCTTCGCTTTTAAAATCACTTATAAAATTGTTAGAAATACTTGCGATTTAGGGTCCCAAATCCGGATTTCATCCTGTTTGTTTGGACAATCTGTTAGTTTTCATTAATTGGGTTGGTCCCATCGCCTGGATCTGCAAAAAGCAGAGTTCCCTCGAAGCCCGGAGCAGTGGCGAGCTGTATAGGGAGCCACATTCTGCTTCCTCCCCAAGAGTAATAAAAAACTCTGGGGAGTTCGCAGAGGGCTCTACCTGTCCTCACCGGCTCTATCTCACGTCTCCTCAAGGAGACGGAGTTTTTCGAGCCGTCTCTCAGCTGTAGAGACGGCTCTTTACAGGCAGCGAGGCTGGCGGTCCCAAAAGACCGTCTGGCGGCGACGGAAGCCAAACCGGAATCTTTTATTCTTAATGTTATTCTATTCATTTCTGCACATTCTAAAATCTTCTTTATTACCTCTCCTACGGGATTTTTTCTGCCTTCCACTTTTGTGCAAATACAATTCTTGCTGCTGTTATTATATGAATAATCAAATAAGTATCTTCTTTGCTATATTTCTCCGGTAATATACCCAATAAAAATACCTCTGGTTTTAATTCTATGTGCTGGTGTAACATTTCCTCTAACTATGCCTGTATTCTAACCCAATAGTTTTTTGCTTCCATACATGAACACCACATATGATAATATGATCCCAGCAATTGAAATTTTCAACATTTAGCTGATTTATCCTTAAACATTTTAGCTAATCTTTCTGGTGACATATGCCATCTATAAAACATTTTATATAGGTTTTCTTTATATGCAGTTGCCATTGTTAATTTGTAATTCCTTTCCCATAGTTGTTGACATTTCTTATTATCCTCATTAATCATTTATTTAATTATGACTATTTCTTCCCTTATTATTATTCAAAATATTCTTAAATTTGAGTTAATTTTTATTATAACATTCATTTCTTCCTCCTAAATCTGTCTACTAGTACATCTTTATATTTTATTTCACACAATTCTACAATTCTTGTATTGTGAAGATCTCTACCATATTTCATTTCCATATTTTTTTTGTCTAACCATTGATAAAATAGGTCCCATATCTTATAGGATTGTTTATCTTCTTGTTTTCTAATTTCAAATGTCAATTTACTCATTTCTGCACATTCCATTATTTTCTTAATAACTTCATCCTGCATTGGTATTTTCTCATTTTTCCAATTTTTAGCAAACACAATTCTAGCCGCTGTTAATATATTAACAATCAAATATCTCAACTCTCTATTATATATTTCAGGTACAATCCCCAATAAAAATATCTCTGGTTTAAAGTCTATGTGTTTTTTTGTCATTTTTTCCAACAATGTGTGAATTTTAGTCCAACATCTTTTGGCTTCTGCACACGTCCACCACATATGGTAATATGAATTCTAGAATCTTGAAACAGTTTTAATTCTTGCTTTTTCCCCTTGCCATATATATTTCCATTTTGTTCAAATTCTCATTTTGTTCAAATTCTCAAAATATTTTTTCTACAGCTTTATCGGCATTGTTTGAAAGAAAAACAAAATTCTTGGTAATATGTTCATTTTAATTAACACTATTCTTCCCATTAGTGATAATTGCAAATTTTTCCATTTCCCCAAATCTATTTCAATTTGATTTCTCAATTTATAATAATTATCTTCCTTCACAGTTATACACCTTGAAGTTAATTGGATGCCCAAATATTTCACTTTCTTCACTATTTGAATATCTAACTTCTCCATTAATTGCTTTTTTGTTTTTCTCTCATATTTTTAACTATGATTTTTGTCTTATCTATATTGATTTTCAATTCCGTTACTTCTCCATATTCCTCTATTTGCTCAATTAGCTTTGGACTTATTTCTTCCATAAGAAATACTAAATCATCTGCAAAGCTTATAATTTGTATTCTTTTTTGATTTTCATCCCTTTTATTTCTTTGTCTTCTTATCTTTCTGTTTAAAATTTCTAATGTCAATATGAATAATAATGGAGATAACGGACATCCTTGTCTAGTTCCTTTTCTAATGTCCACTTTTTCTGTCATTTCACCATTCACAATCAGCTTTGATGATTGGACTATATATATAGTTTTAACCATGTTTATAAACCTATCCCCAAAGTCCATCATTTCTAATTGTGTAGTCATAAATTGCCAATTCACATGATCAAACGCTTTCTGCGCATCCAAAAATAACAACGCCATTTGCTTCATAATATTCCAATGTATCCAGTATAATTTGCATATTATCTCTAATCTGTCTTTTAGGTAGAAAATCATTCTGATCTGGATGTATAAACTCATTTAACAGTCTCTTCAATCTTTCAGCCATAATTGATGCAAAAATTTTGTAATCCGTATTTAATAATAAAATTGGTGTATAATTCTTTATTTTATTTATTTATTTATTTATTTTTCAGATTTTTATACCGCCCTTCTCCTTTCGGACTCAGGGCGGTGAACAGCCAACATAAAAACATTTATACACAAAAGTTAAAAATAAATTTAAAATAATTAAATAAATTTGGCCCGTAATTTAAAACTTTTCAATTAAAATCCATATCAAATTTTAAAACCAACTGTAAAATCAGGACAGCCCGGCTAACTGAAAAATATAGGTTTTTGGGGCCCGAAGAAAAGTCCAGAGGTCAGAGATCACTCGTTTCTCTGGGGGTAGATTGTTCCAGAGGGTAGGTGCCACCACAGAGAAGGCTCTCCCCCTGGGGGTTGCCAGCTGACATTGTCTGGCCGACGGCACCCTGAGAAGGCCCTCTCTGTGGGAGCAAACTGGCCGGTGGGAGGCAATTGGTGGCAGAAGGCGGTCCCGTAAGTACCCCGGCCCTAAGCCATGGAGCGCTTTAAAGGTGATCACCAACTCCTATCCCGAGCCCTCCAGAGATCATCCACCAACGCGACCAATGCCGTTTCCGTGCTGTACCCATGTCTGAAGCCGGACTGGAGCGGATCCAAATAGACAGCTTCATCCAGGTACTGGGGAAGCTGTCACGCTACCACACTCACAACAACCTTCGCAATAAAACGAATTTGTTGTAAGTGCAATTCTTCTTTTGGTGTAAGAGTTATATATGCCTCCAGCCACGAATTCGGAACTTTGGCTTCTAATAATAAATCATACTTGTAACAATACATTGCTTAATATATCTTGCAACATTTTATATAGTTCTGCTGGCAATCCATCTGGTTCTGGTGTTTTACCATTCTTTTGTTTCTTAATTCCCTCCATCAATTCCATCATCGATATTTTTTCTTCTAACATCTTTTAAAATTCTTCTGTAATTTTAGGTATTTTAACTTTTTCTAAGTATTGTTCTATCTTTCCTTCTGCCACCATCTCTTGCTGATATAAACTTCTATAATATTTCTCAATTATTTTTTTCTTTTCCTCCTTTTGATAACATCTTTCATCTTGGTCTAATAATTGATTTATCAATTTCTTTTCTTTTTCCTTTTTCATTTAATATGCCAACCATTGTCCTGGCTTATTCGCATTTTCAAAAAAAAATTGCTTTGTTAATTTTATTTTATTTGCCAGATCCTTATTTTCCATTAAGTTCGATTTATGTTTTTGCAAGTCCATCAAAGTTTTGATTTTTTCCCCGGTGGATTCTTCTGTAATTCTTTCTCTAATTTCTTATACTCCTCCTCCAACTTCTTTTGCATTTGTCTGTTCTGTTTATTCCATTTTCCTAAATATGTCATTGTCAATATTCTAATATATACCTTACTAGTATCCCATACATTTTGCAATGATGTATCCTCTTTTCTATTTTCTTTAAAGAAAAAAGTCAATTCTTTTTCCATATATTGTAGAAAATCCTTTTCATTTAGTAAGTTTTGGTTTAATGTCCATCTCATTCTTTTTCTCTTCCCCTTCCATGTCATTGTTATTGGATTGTGGTCTGCCCATGTACTTGTTTCTATATCAATCTTATATATCTTAGAGATTAATTCTGTTGACAGCCACATCATATCTATTCTTGACCACGACATGTGCCTGTTTGAGTAAAATGTATACCACTTTTTTTCAGATTTCTTTTTCTCCATGCATCTTGCAAGCTTATTTCATCTGTCATTGTATAAAATGCTCTAGGGAGAGTCTTTCTTAATTTTTTATTCACTTTTGTAGATTTGTAATCTAACTCATTATTATCAATTGCATTAAAGTCTCCTGTTATGCATACATCTTCATATTCATATTCTAATATTTTTCTGTGTAATTTCACATAAAATTCTTCTTGGTTTTCATTTGGAGCATATATCCCTACTAATAGTATTTTTTGTGATTCATTACTATTTCTACCATTAATACTCTTCCTTCCTCATCCTCAAATATTTACTTAGATTGAATTGTTTTTTTAATATAAAGTGCTATTCCTCTTTTGCTTTGGCAAGCAAGTGCTGTATACAATGTCTGCAATTTTACTTGCTCCAAAGGTTTTTTGTGTTGTTTTCTAATGTGGACTTCTTGCAAACATATAATCTCTAATTTTAACTTCTCTAATTTGTTAAATATTCTTCTTTTTATTGCCGAATTTAATCCGTTTATGTTCATTGATATCATTTTCTTCTTCCATTTCTCACTTGTTTACTTGTTTTGTAGATCTAGTCATTCTTATCTCCCTTTGTTCTTTAAATTCTTTCGCTCTTGCTCCTGTTCTTTTAGTTGTCTCTTTTGATTGTTCCTTTTTTTCTTCCTGTTGTCCAACCCCTCTTTCTTCACTCAATCTCTCTTCCTCTTGAAATCCTATGTATTGTTCATAAAACAATTCTGCTTTCTCTATTGTATCTAATTTGTGTCTTTGTTCCTGCCAGTTCACCAAGATTCCTTCTGGCACCAACCGTCTGAACTTCACTCCTCTTTTAATCAGAGATTTGTACGAAATTGATATTCTTTTCTTTAGTCTCTAACTCTTCTTGGAATTTGTTTCAGTGCCACTATCTCTCTACTTTTGTGATTTTTTGTCGCATTTCTCATCAGTTGCGGTATCTCTGCTCTCAATGTTTTTTTGGTAAATCTGACATGTATTTCTCTTGGTAAGTTATTTCTCATTGCATATCTTGTATGCACTCTAAATATCTCATCAATCCGCTTAATATCTTTTCTTTGTTCTCTTCCATTTCTTCCGCTAATATCTCTGCAATTTTTTCTGCTAAATTCTCTCCTTCTTTGATATTTTGAAATCTTAAATAATAATCAGCTTTATCCATTTCCAGTGATATAATTGTCCTTTCCTGATTGTCACCACCTATCAGTGGTGTAAATCTATAATCCATCTCCTCCACTTTTCCCCCTGTTGCTTCTGCTTTTTCTTCCACTATCTTCAGTCATTGTTAATTTTTCCCTATCATCTCTTTAACTTCCTTTAATTCTCCATCCATTTTTTCAATTTTCTCATCTACTTTATTTATTTATTCCTTAAGGTCTTTATATATGGCCTGTAGCATATTTTAAAATTCTGTATTGGCTTTCTCTTGTTGCGTTGTAGTTTCAATTGTCTTTTGTCCCATGGAGCTGGATGCTGTTGATATTGATGGTGATGACAGATGTTGTGTTGTTTTCTTCATTTTGTTCTTTAGGTTCAAACCATCCAATTTGTAATCCAAATAATCCAACATTAGGGTTCAAGTTTGCCTCCTAATTTGATTCCAAATTCCAAATCAAAATCCAATCCAAAATCAAAGTTTCACAAAGCAGTGAAAAAAAAAGAGAGAAAGGGTTCAAAATAAAGATTTAAAAGTTGAAGAGAGCCAAGAAAATCAAAAATATAAAAAAGAAGAAAAAATGTAAGGTATTTAAAAAGTCTGGTAACAATTACCAAAAAAGAATGGAAAAAGGAAAAGGGGAAAAAATAGAGATAAAAAATTTTCAAGGAGAAACAAACAAATCTCCAAAAATTTAATTCCAAAAAGAAAAAAATCAGATTAAAAAGAAAAAGGACAAGATACAAAAATCCAAAATTCCACAATTTATAAATCCGCAAAGCAACGAGCAGGCAGTTCAATTTTTATTAGTTGTGTGTTTCTTTTCCTTTCTTTTCCTTTTCTGCTTCAAAATCACAAGACCATTTCTTATCAGAGTTCTCAAAACATTGTTCAAGGTCATTCCATTCTTGTCTTCTTTGTTCAATTTAGTTGTTAAATTTTCTCTAGCACCACTAGATGGCACTACAATTTACTCCCAATAATCTTAAATTATAGTCAATTATATTTTAGGTTTTGAGATACAAATCTCGGGATTTCAAAATTCATTCATATATTAAACTTGACAAAAAAAAAAAAAAACCCCACTCTGCCCAATCTGCTTTCTATTTATTAAAAATCAATTTTCAAGCTTTGTCAATATTTCTTCATTAATGGCTTCCGTTTTTTTCACCACTATTACCGGAAATGGGGAGGTAGCTTTGTATCTGCTCCCTCCCCTCCCCTCTTTTGCCATTCTTTCTCAAATAAAGTTTTTTAAAGTCAGAGAGAAAAGTTAAAAAAGGAATCTTGTTTCCAAGACAGCAATTCTATCTCACCCAGATGTTTCACCTCACTTTCTTCTCTCTTTCCATGTGACTGCCCCAGCTTGTGATAGCTCCTACTGTCTGTCTTCCCAGCCACTGAGTCAGAGGCTATTTGCCAGCGCTTCAGGGAATTTGCGATTTCCCTGTTCACACCAGCCTGTGCCTCTGTTCTTCACCATCCCTATGAGATGGCTATGATCTTATAGGACCCCCAAAAGCGGCTGGGATATTAGTGTTTTCTTTGGAGCCCTCAAATTTCACGCAATGTCACTGCGATGCTGGCCACGCCCCCACTCTTTCCTATGTATCCTAAGTATCCTATTTCCTGCCTGGTTCTCTTTGTATAAATTTTAACCTGATTTATAACCATTTCCTGGCCCCAGAAATGCCTGGAGAATTCTCACCTCTGGGGAAATGAGGGGGGGGGACGTGTGGATTGTAAGATGGCCCTGAGAAGCTCTTTGTATCTGCTTCTCAGAGAGGCCGGTATGATATCATCTTCACACCGGCAGATTGGTGGGCATCCACATCGGACGGTGGGGAGGGGTTCCTAATTTCTTTTATTCTGGACTACATGCCCTGAGGGACCTTAGAGCTGCTTTGAATCTTGACTTGCTTTCATCCCTTTTCAATAAAATGGTTCCTTTTGAAATACAAAGTTTTCAAGAGTTCGTACTTTCTTGGAAGGGGGGAGAGGCTTACAGTGTGTGGGTCAGAGGGAGGCCCATTCCCTCTCCATGCGAGGAGACCCGACTTTGTAATCAAAGCATCCTCAGCAATAGGATGGGAGACCACCAGAAGTGGTCAAGAGGAGGGGACAAGGGGATGGCGAAAGGGCAGCAGGGCTGCTGGTGGCCATATGCTAAGGCAGGACGTTCCTCAAAATCTGATTCCCTCACATTTTTATCTTTCTTCCCTTCCTTCCTTCCCTCCCTCCCTCCTTCTCATTCCCATCTTTCTTTCTTTATTCCTTCCTCCCTCTTTCCCTCTCCTTTTTTTTTTTTTTAAGCTGTCAGATGCTCCCAGCAGAGGCTTCCCATTTTGACCCCTTTCCCATCATTGCTTCAGCATGGTTTTCAGCTCACTTCTCCTAAACTTGTGCACTTGTATGTTTGTGTGTGTATATGTGCCTCTTGTAGTCCGGCGCTGTGACATTGGAGAGGAAAAGATTTGGAGAGATAAACTGGGGTTCTTGCAGACTTCCCCAGAACTGTGGGTTGTGAGACATGATAGGAGTACTCCAATATTTGAGGGGCTGCCACAGAGAGGAAGGGTCAAGCTATTTTCCAAGGCACCTGAAGCCCAGACAAGGAATAATGAATGGAAACTGATCAAGGAGAGATTCAACCTAGAAATAAGGAGAAATTTTCTGACAGTGAAAACATTTGACCAATGGAACAGCTTGCCTTCAGAAGTTATGGGAACTTCATCACTGGAGACTTTCAAGAAGAGATTGGACTGCCATTTGTCAGAAATGGTGTAGGGTCTCCTGCTTTGGTAGGGGGTTGGACTAGATGACCTGTAAGATCCCTTCCAACTCTGTTAATTTGTCTATTTGTCTGTCTGTTTTCGCTGGCAGAAGGCTGCAGGAGACTGTTGCGGCTAAAAATGGACCCTCAATGAGGCCATGTCCCCTGGCCATGCGCCCCTTGCCCCCCCCCCCCCCGCCGAGGTCAAATATCACTTTGATGCAGCCCTCAATGAAATTGAGCTTGACACCCCTGGTATTAAGGCTTTGGCCTTGCTAATAAAGCTAAGAACATGAATAATATTTGCTGCTTGAAGTAGTTCTCTCCCTCACCTCAGGTTTATTAATCTTTATTACTAATCTTAACTCTGTTGTACTGCTTTAAACAAAATGAGAGATTTTTTTTTCATTTTGTTCAGAATTGACATAACAATTATTATCTTTATTTAAATGAGAATATGATTTAAAAATTACATGGTCACTTTGGCCAGTTTGATTTTAATTGGTTATGAGACATAGAATGTTGTTTCCTTGCTAGCTGCTGAAATAAATATATTTATACATTATAATTGCAGCTTTTGTTTGGAGAGGAATTTTCCACTACATTCATTTTTAAGATGCAGAAAGGAAAGAAACAAACAATTGTGTCTTGGGACTTACTCATCCCCCACCCTTGGCAATAAATGGAAAATGGCATATGCATAACAGATTACAAAGAACAGAACAAGGAATGGAATGAGCTTAGGTCTAATAAAGAAGAAAATTGCATTAACTGGAGGGACTAATTTGACTGAAAGGTAAAAGGCAAATATACATGCTGGTCAAATTAATTAAAATGATCTTGTTTTCTATAAACCAAAGCATATCTAACCCAGCCAGAAATGTAAGAAGGAAACAAAAGTCAAGGTGATGATGACTATTGCACAGAGTCATTCTTACATTTAATTTTCTAAGGATCCTCTATTTCTGCCCGAAGATCAGCTTGAAGAGGGGGAAAATGCAGTTGCACATTATATAATTGTTTTTCTATCTGCCTGTTTATATGTGTATTTCAAATTAAGGATGTAGTGTCATGGAAACAGCTTTTTTCTTTGGAGAGTTACTGCAGCACTATGAGAAGCAAACAGACTGCATGAAGATTATAGGATGGAGCAAGACATATCTATCTGCACTATACTACTTTCCAGCACTCTGAAAAAAGGCTAATCATGAGGAATTCCAAAATGTTACTTATTCTGCAGGATAATATATATTCTGACTATTTATAATCTATATAAATCAAGACCTCTAGTAGTTTGTCATAATAGAATATTTCTATAATTTAATTCGCATATGCAATGGGAATGGTAATCCACCTATTCGTGATTAACTTGGCAAATGATTGTTCAACACACACACACACACACACACACACACAAAGAATTCCAATTCACATATGAAACATTTATTTAACTTCGGAAGGATTGGCACGTATAGAAAATATTATTTTAATGATATTTCATTTTTTCAAAAAAAGACCACATTCCTGGAAAAAAAATTCATAGCTCTGTCTGACAACATTGTAAAATCATATACAGTAAGTTTATGGAATGATTGTTTTTCAGTTTCATGTACTACTTCTTATGTCTAGGACATCTCAAAGTAATGACACATCAGATTAATATAATTGTTAACATCAATGGATATAGTTCAGTTTCTGTTGTTATTTTCCATGATCACTATGAATATGTAGAACTGAAACAAGACCTAGCACTACAGACTATTCCATAAAGAGATTGTTGATTGGCATACAAGGGTGATAGCAGAAAGGCAGGTATATGAAAAGAAACAAGTTGGCTTCACTTTTTTTCTTTATTTTCAATTGAAAATGGGTATTTTATATCATTTCTTGTAAATAGGACTGTTAGGAATTTTTACAAGACCATATTCCAAGGAAATAAAATATTTGATGCTACACATCTTAACAACAGCACGAATAGTATATGCAAAAAACTGGAAACAGGAAAGAACTCCAACTAAGGAGGAATTGATAGAAAAGATTTTAGAATGTGCTGAGATGGACAGATTAACAAAAGAAATTAAAGAAAAAGAAGAGACAGATTATTATAGAATATGGAATAAATGGTGTAAATGGCTTTTATATATCCCCTTGTTCCATCACTCCCGAAGCACCACCGCTGCCATTTGCTTTCATTTCATGGTAGAAGAAGGAAGAAAGTGAATGGCAGTGCCACAGCAGTGCTCCAGGAGGGCAGGTAGACATCTGCAGCAAGGTGGGGAGGTAGGGTGGCGTGCAAGGTGAGTGTTGAGTGAGAAAATGGGCGGGCTGGGCCGGGGCCACCAGGGATGATTGCTACTGGTTTGGCAAACCGATGCCAATCATCACTACCAGTTCATGCAAACTGGTCCAAACTGGTAGGATTTCATCCCTGACTGTAGCCATTTCTATGGCAGAGGGAGAATTTATTGCTCTATGTGAACTTTGTTCAGAGGTAACTTTGTTTATACAGCTGTTAA
Source organism: Pituophis catenifer annectens (assembly GCF_029215685.1). Classification (NCBI taxonomy): domain Eukaryota; kingdom Metazoa; phylum Chordata; class Lepidosauria; order Squamata; family Colubridae; genus Pituophis; species Pituophis catenifer. The sequence continues at coordinate 55,616,404 of NW_027256884.1, read as the reverse complement.
AAATTTAAATGTTAAAGTAAATAAAGCTGTAATGGTGTTTGAGGATAATGCTGCTTGCATAAAAATGGCAACAAGTGACAGAGTAAAGAATAGAAGCAAGATGTGGATATTAAATATTGTAATGTAAATTACAATAGAGAAGCCATCAAATGTAAATTAATTAGTTTGCTTCACTGTTGTTCAGCTGACCCAGTACTTCACAGTATCTTTGTGGTTCTGTTCAATAAGCCAACTTTCCAATCAGCCTTCATGTTGTTTCCAGCTTCTTTCTCCCAGTTTGGAACTGAACCAGGTGGATTTTCCTTCCAACAATTTGGCACCTGGCCTGGGTAAGCCTCCACCTTGCCAGCAGCAAACCCCTTGTGTCTGTGGGTGGGTTCCCCTGGACCTTGGCCATTTGGAGCAAGGGTAGTAAAGGGAGTTTTGAGTTCAAATGCTGCTTGGAAAGAAGGTGAATACCTTTAACTTTTAAAGCCTAGAAAAGTGAGGTAAATGTTTGTGCGCCTGTGTGTGTAAGTGAGAGGGCCCTTCTCCCAATCACAGCTGGATCCTGCTCCCTCTGTGCCTTTCCTAACTGCAGAAAGATCTGTTTCCAGAGCCTGGAAAGTATGGGGGGTTTGGCCAGGATCTTTTGTTAGGAAAAAGGGTGAGGCTGTGTGAAAATAGAATAGAAAAGTGAATGAGAGAGTTGAACTCTCATACCAGCAACCAGCTGGTAAGTCACTGAGCAAAGCCCTGTGTTAGGAGGTGCCCATACTCAACTGCTTAGGAAAAGCAGCAGGTCCTCCCAGACCCCTGAGGGTCTGAAAACTGATGGCAGTGACCCGGCTAAGCCAAATTGAGCCCCATATTGGAAGGGTTATGGGAATATGGGAAATGTAGCTCAAGGGTTGTGACAAGAACTCCCCCAGGAGATTTGCTCATGGCATTGGACGAGAGGTGACTGCCCATCTTGGCTGGTAAGAAGAAGATGTGAGCAAGGAAATTGTGTAAAATGTGGGCTTTGCTCAGGGAAGAAGCTGGAAAACCAATTTGGCTAAATAAAAGTACTTAAAAAGGAAAGAGAAATATATATATCTCTAATCCAAAAAGACAAGAATTCTGAAAAAGGTTAAACAATGAAAAAGAAAACAACTTCACCCTAGTTTGCCTGGCCAGCAAACAGGGTAAAGAGAACTGTGCTCACTTTGTGTTATTATATTATAATATTATAACATAAAAATATCTAATTCAACATAAACTCCTCTGGAACTCTTAAACTGTGCACATGTTCTTGGTTACTTCTGCCATGTTATGGGGAATTAGAGCAGCTAAAAACTGGGGGAAACACTGGCCTTGGAACCCAATCTCTCTTGGTTTATAATTGTACATAAAATTTGATGCAAAATTTTCCAAGGTCCCTTCCAGCCCTATGATTCTAATACTAAAATGGGAATTATTTCCACCTGAACTTTACAATCCCAAGAATTTGTCAATTTAGTGTCCACCCACAGAACCTTTTAAGAGAGGAGGAAGAGGGAGGGAAGGAGAGAAGAATATGTAACTGTTTTGATGTCAGGTTTCTCTTTTTCTTTCATTTATATGTATTTATTTATATTCTTTTTTTAAAAAACCCAGTCCTTGAGATTTCTAGATCATCAGGAAATATTGGCTCTCAATTTTCTCACACTTTCTCCATGTTTGAGAATGCATTTCTTTATCTTTTACAGAGATTGCAGTGCATCTTCGAATGCAGGTTTGCTTTCATATTTTTATCATGTTATGGCTAGAATTCTGAAAAATGTTCTTCACAGAGCTATACTTTAACACTTAACCATGTACTATTTCGGCTATGCTATTATAGATATGAGGTCATAATGACCTCAGTAGCAAAAAGATATTCGATGTTTTCATGGTTGGATCTAAAAATTGATGTATAAAGCAGTAAACCAAAAAATGTATTGATCTCTATCAAATCCACATCACGCAGGTCATGTTTTATTTCTCCATCCTTGAATCTTTCTTCTCTAATTTTTACATTGGTCCACTGAATGATGGTGCTAATAATTTCTTTAGAAAAATAATAATTTCCAAATCTCTAGGGGAGTAGGTGAATTTCCAAGATTTCTAGCTGCTGGCCGTAGTCCAGGTAATTGCACAATATATTCTGGATCTATTGCTTCCAAAGGGTACAGAAGACCATTTGTATTTGTTCTTGCCATATAAATTATTGCACAACATAGATTGTACCTGGTCATGAATTTCATTGGGAGCTTCATCATCACTGATGTTAGAAATGGCGGTGGCAGGTTCCTTATCATCCATTACAAAATTTTCTTCACAATCTGATTCCACTTCACTCAGATCACTCTCTGCTTCTCTATACCATTTTAGAACAGTTTCTTTGAAGTTTGGATCATCAAATCACATTCTTTTGGCCGCCATTATAAAAAAAAATATGTTAACAAAGATCTGCAGTCAAAATGACTGAAATTCAAATTCAAATGCTGCTACAGAAAACACCAAATAACTGACGCAAGCGCAATGCTGCATACAGTCTTATTAGTGGGAAAACAAAAGCTATTCGCAACCGGAATGGTCCATTTCTAAAAATAGGGGTGTTCCAAACATTTTGGAAAACTGTTGTGGTCACTATGACCACAGGACTGTGGTTATGGGTTAAATCAAATGATGAGGAAAAAGGCTAGCTGTCTAGTATAGAGTATGACTCACCAGCTGCCTATGCTGGTCTAAGAACAGCAAAATATTAATAACATAGTTATAGCTAATTTCCAATATTTATCTTGATTGTGTAAATAGCCTCAATGAGAAAAGGACACTGGAAAGTATAAAAAAGATAACTAATGTCATGATGTAAATTCCTAGTTATCTCTTTGAATACAGCACATAAAGTTTTTGTATCCATCACAATAATATACTTTTTTTTAAAGATTCCACATTAGACTTGTTAGCAATTTAATATTTTTTTAATCTTGATCTTAAATTAATAGGACAATATATTTATTTTACTTTTCCCCTCTGGGAAAAGTGCTGTTCAGAAGGCTCATTCCTGAAGGGATGTTGATTATGTGGCAAGAAAAGAAATTTCGAATTGGCACCTTGGACAAGGCACAAGAATTTTATGACCATTAAAATAAAGAAGGCTAAATGGTAAAAGAGCAGCCCCGAACAATTAAAAATTAAAAATGAAAGTTAAAAGATAAGATGAATGAAAAAGGATTGTACCTTTAAATATGTTTATGAGAAATAAAAATAAAAACTTTTTTGAGAAAAAGAAACCTTTTTTAAAAAAAGAATATTACGACCATTATATAGTTGGAGATGAAGAACAAGACAGTAGAGACAGTAGAGAGGAGTTAGAAAACAAAAATCAAGATGATCAAACATCAGAAAAAAAATACTTGAACAAGACATAAGAGAAAGGTTGGAAACGGAACGCTATGAAAGGGAAGGAGCCAGGAGAAGAGCACAAAGGGAGACAAGAGCAAAGTAAGGAACAAAACTTACCGATAAACAATAAAACGGAAGAAGAAATTAAGATGGTATCACTTAACATCAACGGTATGAATTCCCTGGCCAAATGAAAACAAATGCTGATAAAACTTCATAGACTAAACATGGACATTATTTGCTTGCAGGAGGTTCATATTAAGAAAAAATATGGCAGTATTCTAGAATCCCCCAAATTAGGAAACTCCACTTGGCATTAGCATCCAAAAAGAAAAGAGGCATAGCAGTATACATAAAAGAATGGTTAATCCTAAAACAAATATACGAGGATGAAGAAGGAGGAACTTTGGAGATAGAGAAATAACAACAAACCAAAAGTGAATGCTTCTAACAGTAATATATGCCCCAAATACTAATCAGAAGAAATTTTATCACAAACTACATCAGAAACTAATAGAGTTAGACTGGGATAATTTGTGCCTAACAGGTGATTTCAATGCAGTCGTGGATAACAAGAGGGATTACATGAGTAAAAAAACAAATAAGAAAAAAAGAAGACAACTTCCAAATACCTTCTTCAAAATGATAAAAGAGCTAAATCTATGAGATGCCTGGAGAGAAGTAAACCCAAAAAAGACACAATATACCTTTTTCTCTAAGCCGCATAATTCTTGGTCGAGAATTGATATGGCCTGGATGAATCCGAAACTAATTAGTGACATTGACAACATAGAGATTCTGCTGAATACATGGGCCGATCACAACCACTAACAGTAAAATGGAAGGGACAGAGGAAAAAAGTGAGATGGACATTAAACCAGAGGATCCTAAAAGAAAAATCATATGTGCAAATGATGGAAAAAGAACTGGGATTTTTTTTTACAGAAAATAGGAAAGAACAAACAACACTACAAAACTTATGGGATACAACCAAGGCATATATTAGGGTCTTAACAATAGCGTATGTGGCGAAGAGAAATAAGACAAGAAAAAACAACAAAAGATACTTCAGGAAAAAGAAAAAGAATTGGAATGTGCACTGGAAAAAGAACCACAGAATAATAAAAGAAAAGACTTAGTGAAACACAAAATTAATTTAACACAACAAGAGGAAAGGGCACAAAATCTTAGAATAATGAAACAAAATTATTTTGAAAACGCAAATAAATTGGGGAGATGGCTGTCACATAAACTGAAGAAAGAGAGAAGAAAAAAATTAATATAACAATTACAAGCTGAAAATGGGAACCTTCATTACAGATCAGAGGGGAAAAAAAGGATTATCCAAAATTTCTTTAAAAAATTATATAGCCAAGAGAATATCCCAGAAGAAAGCATTAAGCAGTATTTAGAAAAGAGGGACCTGCTGAAAATATCAGAGGAAACTAGGAAAATGTTAAACGATAAAGTAACCTTAATGGAGATGAAGGAGGCAATTAAGAAGCAAAAAAATAACAAAACATCAGGACCAGATGGGATTCCGGTGGAGTTATATAAAAAATTTCAAGAGCCACTGGAGGGAATAATATACAATGAAGTGTTAGCGCGAGCCAGACTACCAACTTCATGGATTGAAGCATTCATAACAATAATACCCAGAGAAGATACCTATAACAAACTGATTAAAAATTACAAACCAATTTCATTGTTAAATGCCATTTATAAAATATTTGCCATGATTATAGTGGAAAGATTTTTTAAAAATTGAATGAAATTATTCACCCTGGCCAAAACGGGTTCCTCCCAAAAAAGTCAATTAAGGAATAACACAAGAATGATTATGAACGCCTTAGAATACTATGAAGCCCATCCCGAGAAACAGATAGCATTGATATTTGTAGACGCACAAAAAGCATTTAGACAATTTAAATTGGCAGTTTCTCATTTCCCAACTAATCAGTATGAACTTTGGAGAAAAATTCATAGGGATGATTAAAGAGATATATTCCAATCAAATTGCCAAAATAATACTAAATGGAGAATTAACAGAGAAAGTCAATATAAATAAAGGGGTCAGATAAGGATGTCCACTATCCCCTCTTCTATTTATTTTATCATTAGAAATGCTGTTAATACAGATTAGACAGAAATAGGAAGTAAAAGGATTAAGAATTAAAAAAGAAGAATATAAAACTCAGACATTTGCAGATGATCTGGTCTTTTTTATAGAAGAATCATTAGAAGCAGGAACTGTATTACTGCAGGAAATAGAGGATTTTGGCAATGTAGCAGGACTGAAAATAAACAAGGAGAAAACAAAGATAATAACGAAAAATCTTACACACAGCCAGAATGAGAAACTGGAGAGAAAACTGGGAATCCAAATAGTAAAGAAAGTGAAATATCTCGGAATTTGGCTGACAGCAAAATGTTCTTCTATAAAGAAGGATAATTATATCAAATTATTACAACAAATAAAAAAAGATATGGAAAATTGGGCAAAATTACAAATATCATTAATTGGAAAAATTGCGACAATAAAAATGAATATTTTACCTAAAATTTTATTTCTATTTCAAATCAATACCAATAAAACTGGGGGAAAAATATTCTGTATGTCACTGCGTTATTTTATTTACCAGCTGAGCTCATCATTTCTGGACTATCAGACTTTCCGTACCTTGTCAAGAATTGTTATCAAAAGCTACTACGCATGTCCATCCACCCACATTCCTTCACTCTTCTTCCCTTTGTTCTCATGCCACGGGGGTGTCGACTGCTGGAAGGCAGCCGGCCCGAATTACTTTCAAAAATGTAGCAATTAACTTTCTTAGTTAGTGAGGTGTTTTATTTTATAACAAATAAATGAGTTTTATTAGAAACCTTTCTTCGCGTTTCTTTTTCAGAATATTGCAAACAAGGAGGAGCCTCGATTCATCTCCTCTAATTAAACCAGGGTAATTTGTCCCAGATCCAAACATGGGATTAATAGATGCCCTGACATCTGGTAGCTCTCGGACGGTTGATTTATGGCTTTTTTTTCCTTGTTTTGTTATTTCTGATAAGAGCACATAGGCAATTAGTTTTTAGCTACTGAGGTACGCTAATTATATTGCTAAGATGCCGAAACAGAAGAAAAAAGGCAAAGTGAAACCAAGACCACTCTTCGTAAATGATTTGATTGATCTTTCCAACAAAGAGGTGGCAGACAGGAGATTTTCAGATTTCCAGCCCCTTACTACAGCCACACGCCTGGAACAAGAAGAAGCCGTGGGAACAGAAATGGAGGGAGATAAGACAGAAGCTGTTTTTGAAGATGATGGTTTACGACTGAGGTCAGTAACATTTTCTTCTGATCTTCCAAGCTCTGAAAAAGTCTTCCCAGAACCTTCTGAATTTGTAACGCTCGATGCAAGGCCAAAGCATACTGCCAAGCAAAATTACTCCCACGCAGAGAGAGAAACAATTCATTATTCTCCTCGAAGCTCTAAGCTCACCCTGGATGAGCTGGCTATGAAAGCCTTTCGTGACCGTATAAAATTCTATGAACAGGAGCTATCCCAGACAAAAATGGCTATATCTATGCTTGAGCAAGATAAGGAAGATAACTTAAGATTTTCAAAAAGCACCATATTGTCTTCTTCCTCAGAGCCAAAGACACTCCCCCTGGTGGATTTTGTGTCAGGCCAATTAAGACAGAGGGCCCTGCATACGTCACATGAAAGTCTCCCTGATCAAGTTACATATAAACCTGCCACACAATCATTTCTTGTAACTGCAAAGCTGCCCGAAGCTAAAGGTGCAGCACCATCTGCTGGCGAAAGTAATTTACTACAGGAAGCTGAAATGCCACAAGTGTTTCCACAGGCCCGAACTCAAACATCCCCTGGTGGTGTTGGTGTCCTTTTAGATGGAACAAAATTAAACTTAATGAAGCAAAGGCAAATGACTGCATCTCCAGCAGGTCATGCCAATATTGCAGCTCAAGCACAAATGCCTGCATATGTGCCCCAGCCACAAGTGCAAATAGGGCCATCTCCTGGCCCACCTCCAATGGCACAACCAAGACCATTTTTAGGTCCACAACAGACACAGCAAATACCACAAGCATTTCTGCCAGCACAGCCAGCATACCAAATGCAGGCTCCTTACCAGGCATTTTCTGTCTCTCCACTAACTGGTGAGTCAAAACTAAAAATGTCAGGACACAATTACAAAGCCTGGGTCAGTGAGATTACACTATTGCTTCTTAGAGAAGGTACTCACTGTATGGTATTTAACCCTCCTGCACAACCATGGGATTTTGCAATAAGAGATTTAGAGATAAGGGCTCGTACAACATTATTGATGTCCATGGATACTGAACTGCAGGTCACTTTTCCACCAAATACAACAGCCCGACAAATTTGGGCTGAATTGGAAAATTGCTACAGGCCTATCTCAATTGAATCTTCATGTTTACTCATGTCTGAACTCCACGGTTCGAGATTGAAACCTGGTGAACAAATTGGAGGACATTTGACCAAACTGAAAGGACTGAGAACAGAATTGAGAGAAAGAGGCCATAACATTGAAGATATTCAAATGATCATCATCATCATTAACTCTTTGAATTATGAATGGAAAGATGCTGTTACAAAAATTAACCAAGTCCCAATTGCTCAATGCACAGTGGACAATGTCTGTAGACTTTTAATTGAAGAAGAGGCATTCATGTTGGCCATGCCACACTTGAGAGGATCACCCGCATCAAGAGCTCCAGCTAGGCGCCCCTTCCGAGGAAGGACCTATGCTCCTAGGATGCCAAGATGCTACATCTGTGATCGTGTGGGACATGCCACCCGGGATTGTCCCCAACGAGTTCCAGCTCCCATCACGCACCAGCCCAGAGGAACAGATTCCAGAGGCAGAGGCAGAGACGGAAGACAAGGTCGTCGTGGTCCCCGGCGTGATCCACAAACTCCACTCGCCACACTGGCTTTAACCAATGATCCACAACCTCAACCAGAGTACGAAAGACGACTCCTGTGGACTTTGGACAGTGGTGCAGCATTACATGTCACCTACAGAAAGGAACTTTTCACAGAAATGCACGAGCCTGAACCAGAACTACGTGAACTTTATTCTTTTTCCAATCATCCTTGTCAGGTCAAAGGAAAAGGAACTGTTTATGTTGAAGAGCTCAATGCATTGATTCCTGATGTTTATTACATACCAACAGCAACCAGTAATTTGCTTAGTCAGTGTCACTTGTCTAGAATGTTAAAGTTCCAAGTTCACCACCTTGAAAAAGTAAGTTACATAGTTAAAGATGGAGATATTGTTGCTGAAACCATATTAATTGGTGGTGTTTATTACTTAAAGCCAAAGCCTAAACCACAAACACAGGCAAGTATGCAAACTCCAAAAAGGGAAGGCACAGGCCCAGATAGAGATGCTCCAGAGAGAGATCCTGTTGCTACCCCTAAGGCTCCTAAAGCCAACAAAAAGAAAATTGGTAAACAGGTTGCTCAGAGCAAGCCTGAGGTTCCGCATAAAAATGTTAATGTTGAGAATTCACTAACTGGTAAACCTTTGCATTCCAGGTGTATCCACAAATGGCATAGAAGATTGGGGCATGCCAGTTTCCGTGTTCTTAGGAAGATGCTGGAGTTCGCAAAAGGTTTAGATCTAAAGGGGTGTAAGGTGTTTTTGGATTGTGCTGTATGCAAGAAGGCCAAATCCAAAGCAGCAGCCATTCCCAAACACGCTACACGCCTGTCAACACGCATTTTTGATTTGGTTCACATTGACATAGTTGGTCCTTTCCCGCCATCATTTGGTGGTAGAAAATATTTTCTAACAATTGTTGATTGAACTCTAGATATGGATATGGATATCCTATGAAAGAAAAATCAGAGACTTTTCAGATCTTTAAAGACTTTGCAACCCTTGTTTCTATCCAACACCAAGTTCGCATCGCCAGAATCCAGAGTGATCGTGGTGCCGAATTCATGTCTCAGCGTTTCCAGGACTGGATGCATAAGAATGGAATTATTCATCAGACTTCGGCCCCTTACACACCGGCTCATAATGGAGTCGCAGAACGAAGACAAGGGGTACTGCAAACCATGATGCGTTGTCTCCTAGAAGACGCCAACCTTGGTAAGATATACTGGGGTGAAGCTATCAAGTACGCAAATTACATTGTCAACCGTACTTGGAGCAGTGTAATAAATCAGACTCCTTTCTTCATGTTGTATGGCTACAAGCCTGATCTTAAAAACATCCATATTTTTGGTTCATATGCTATGGTGAACATTCCCTTAGCTCAAAGAAGAAAAGGAGGTCCAGCAGCAAAGAGACTGAGATTTATGGGTATTGATGATAATTCAAAATGGAGCAGATTTATTGACTCTAAACATGCAATTGTGATTTCCCAATCTGCTAATTTTGAGGAAGATATTGACTGGTCCAGGATTCATTCCAATGATCCTGGAATTTATTTTCCTAGAGATGATACCGCTGATGCTACGCAGATTGATGATCAAGATTCCACTGATTCTTCTCAACCCGATGTTCTGTCTTCGCAAGCCGCAGATGCTGACACTAGCGACGAAAGTGAGGATGAGGACGAAGCAGAAGAAGACTGGACAGTTGTTCCGAGACGTTCCAAGAGGGCCACAAAAGGGATCCCTCCACAACGATATTCTTGGCAACTGACAAAAGCACCCATGCCTTTGATTTGCAATGTTACACTTCCACCTGATAATTTCACGCAAATCAAGCAGCTCCCTGATTCAGAGCAAGACAAATGGTATGAAGCAATGCAGGTTGAAATGGACAGTCTAAAGAAACTTAAAGTATTTACACCTGCAAAACCTCCAGCAAACAAAAAGGTCATTGGCACTCGATGGGTTTACAGAATCAAAAAGAAACCAAATGGTGAGTCACTGTACAAGGCCAGACTTGTAGCTCAGGGTTTCATTCAACGTTATCCTGAGGACTACACAAATACCTACTCACCGACAGTCAGAACTGAGAGTGTAAAAATTGCTTTAGCAACTGCAACTATCCTTGGTTTAGAAGTTTTCCAGTTTGATGTTGACACGGCTTATCTACATGCAGACCTAGATGAAGAGATCTACGTGAAAAGTCCTCCAGGATTCCGACAACAAGAAGGGGATACCTGGTTCCTAAACAAAAGTCTTTATGGTCTGAAACAATCTGGTTTAATGTGGTACTTATGTCTTACTGACAAACTAAATTCAATGGGCTTTATTAAGTCCGAAACTGATGAGTGCGTGTTCACAAAAAGATCTAACAACGCATATGAGATAGTTCTTGTTTATGTTGATGATATTGTTTATATTGGTCCAAATAAGCAAATGAGTGAAATTTTTGCCAAAGTTTTGCAGAGATACTTCACATTGAAATCATTAGGTCACATTAGCACTTATTTAGGTGTTCAGATTGAAAAAACACAGAAGGGGTTTAGTCTTTCACAGGAAGATAAAATTGAACAAGTTTTGCATCATTGTAACATGAAAGATGCTAACACAACAAAGACACCCATGCAAACAGATTTTCACAACTTGACACAAGAAGAAAGTCCTGAGTTCGAGGATCAAACACTTTATTGTTCAGTCATTGGGTCACTATTGTACATTAGTAGTTGGACCAGACCCGACATTGCACTTAGTGTTAATCTCTTATCTCGACACGTAGGTAAGGCAAAACAGTTTCATTGGACATGTATTAAGAAATTATTGAGATACCTAAAATACACCAAACATTTGAAGTTATTGTTAGAACCGACACACACTGATTATGCAGAATTATGTTGTTATGCAGATTCTGATTGGGCAAGTGATAAGAAATCACGTAAAAGTACTTCAGGTTATATGATGTTCTTAAATGGATGTCCTGTTTATTGGCAAGTACGTAAACAGAATTTTGTTTCTTGTTCATCTACTGAAGCTGAATATGCTTGTGTTTCAGATGCATGTAATTCTCTAACTTGGTTTGATGCTTTAGTCACAGATATCTGGACACACCCGATCCGACCGATCACCGTGATGGAAGACAATGAATCGGTGGTTTATATTTCTGAATCTCATTTCACAGTTTCTAGGTCCAGACACATTGACATCCGTTATCAAAACAAAACATTTAGTGAAAAAAGGTTTTGTCAAAATGCAATATGTATCTACACATGATCAAATTGCTGATATGCTCAACAAACCACTTCCAGCAGCTCAACACGAGTATCTGCGTATGAAGATGTGCCTTATTTGATGATGTACTGATATTCGCTCAACTAGCAAAGAAGGGGAATGTCACTGCGTTATTTTATTTACCAGCTGAGCTCATCATTTCTGGACTATCAGACTTTCCGTACCTTGCCAAGAATTGTTATCAAAAGCTACTACGCATGTCCATCCACCCACATTCCTTCACTCTTCTTCCCTTTGTTCTCATGCCACGGGGGTGTCGACTGCTGGAAGGCAGCTGGCCCGAATTACTTTCAAAAATGTAGCAATTAACTTTCTTAGTTAGTGAGATGTTTTATTTTCTTTATAACAAATAAATGAGTTTTATTAGAAGCCTTTCTTCGCGTTTCTTTTTCAGAATATTGCAAACAAGGAGGAGCCTCGATTCATCTCCTCTAATTAAACCAGGGTAATTTGTCCCAGATCCAAACATGGGATTAATAGATGCCCTGACACTGTAGATCTTAATAAAACAATCTTAAAATTTATTTGGTTAGGGAAGAAAGCCCAAATAAAACTTAAACTCTTACAGGATAGTAGAAGTAAGGGAGGATTTGGACTACCAGATTGGGAACTTTACCACCAAGCAGCAGCCATAACATGGCTGAAGGATTGGATAATGCTTAAAAATAAAAGGGTATTAACAATAGAAGGCCATGTCTTACAACTTGGCTGACACACATTCATCTGGGAGGGGAAAAATTGTTGTGGTCTGTCAGCAGCCTGCGGAGCTGGCAGCAGAGTCGGACAGTGAGGAGGCTGGGGAGGAACATGGGCCAGTCCTGGAGTCTGGGGAAGGCTCGGATGAGGGCTCTGCATCGGAGGCAGAGATGGGGCCAGGGCCATCTGGGAATTATGCCTGGACTCCGGAGCCTCCAGAATTGGACATAAGAGACACAGAGGAACAGGAGAAGCCTGAAGGCAAGAACAGTTAAAACAAAAGGGATGACTTGGGAGTAAGGCCTGGAGATTATTGGCCCCTCCCATAAGACTTAAAAGAGGAGCAAAGGCATGTGGGCCCTTTGCAGGAAAGCAATGTTGTTAATTCTGTTCCCAGTTGGCATCTCTGTTTGATTCTGGACTCTGTGTGTCTTTGCCAAGTAGGTCATGTCAAGGGAGATAAAGGTTGGTGATTCTCCAAAGGACTTCTTCTGAAGGACATTTTGCAACTAATTGGGACTCAGTTGTGAATGAACATAATTCACAGCTGTTGCAATAAAAAAGGTTTTGGGGACTTTAATGACTCAGGAAGCCTAGATCACAACAAAAATTTCATATATATTTTCAGAGACATCAGGTAAGAGATGCCTTGTTAGATGTCTGGGGGAAAATCAAGATAAATTATTATAAAAAAATACCGAGGTGGCTATCAACCATGGAAGCAATGATTTACCCTAACGTATTAGATTGGAATAAGATAATGATGTACAAAGAGTTATTGGATGGGCAAGGAAAACTTAAATCTAACCAAGACCTAAAATCTCAAAGAATAGAAATAGACTGGTGGCCATACTTACAAATTCAGACAAGGTATAAAAAAGATTTAGAAAATTATGGCTTTCAAAGAGAACAACAAGAAATGGATAAAATATTATTAGGGACAGAGGAAAAAATGATAAAATTTAAAATTTAAATTGGAGGAGGAAACAGTGAAAGAGACAGTGATAATTTGGGCCAAAATAGAAAAAATGTTTTTAAAAGAAAGAAAAGCCTCTGACGATCAGGCAACTCAGCTGAGATCGTCAGAGGTTTTTAAAAGCATTTTTTTTACAATCTCTTTGGCCGAAGAGGTTGTAGAAAAAAATGTTTTTAAAAGAAAAAAAAAGCCTCTGACGAAATGGTTTAAAAATGGTTTTAAAAGTTAAAAAAAAAAGTTGGCCACGCCCACTCAGTCACATTACCCCCCCACCAAGCCACGCCCACAGAACCGGTAATAACACATTTTACATTTCACCACTGAAACAGAGTATTATAAGATCTGGAGCATGTGGTACAAATGGCTAGAAACTAGATATAAAATTAATGCATAGAATTGATCCCGATAACTGAATGCTGTAAAAATGGAAATGTGATTTTAAAACTAAAAAAGCTGAATAAAGATTATTTTTTAAAAAAAATGATGTCAGAAGACAGAGAGGAACACTCCTCTAATTGGGTCTAGGTCAAGAACTTTAGGGAACAAATTAATGGCAAAATTTAAATCCAATATGCTGTATTAAAACACATAACTTCTCCATTGAGGGTGGAGACAGCAGCCATGCTTGGGTAGTGACTCATACGATCAGATTGGAGGACTGAGCCTGTAAAATTTGACTAGTCCCGCCTTTGTTGCCAGGGATCCCAGCTTTTGGCTCAGTCCTTCAGACTGGATAGTCGTGTGGTTTTCTGTCTCTGACAATTTTACTAATTTTCCTATTTCTCTTTTTCAGATGGTTGATATCAAGGTTTGACTCGGATTTCTCTTGGACTATTCTTTCGTGAGTGTGACTAATTCTTTGTCTCTTTTTACCTCAGCAACCAGCGTTGTTGGGTTGCTGGGGGGTGGGGGTGAAAAGGAATTCCCTCTTCCCCTTCTATATTAATTTTTAAAACCTTCCCCTGACTGAAGGGATCGTGGAGCTTCGCGCCCCCTTCCTTATTTGGTCAATCCCTTACCTCACCTTGAATATATTGTGGTAGCTGGAGGAGTGTTTGCGCTCCCTACATTGTGTCCCTCTAGTCACAGAGCTCCACATTATAGCCTGGAAGCCATTTTGTCTCATTTACTGCCATTGAATTGTAAAGGAGATTTACCATCTCCAGCCTGTGTCTTGGCTTGCCTTATTATCTGATTGCCCTTTTCGCAGCGTTTCCACTTACTTAATTGATTTGAAGGCTCTGAGGCAGTTTCGTTCTTGCGGAGCTTTGCGCCCCCGTTTTTGATTGACAGGCTGCCATTTTGAGTAGGCATTCACCCGAAATCACTGCAGAGCCTCGCGCTCCCCTTTTTGATTGATAGGTGGCCATTTTGAACGAACATCCACTCAGAATCGCTGCAGAGCCTCGCGCCCCCTTATTTGATTGACAGGCGGCCATTTTGGATAGCAATTTACTCGGAATCACTGCTGAGCCCCTGTTGCCAGGGGATTTCAGCATTAGAGTGTATTTTATTCATATCTGATTATTTGGTTTTGATCATTGGACTTCATATTGGACTACTCTTCTGCTTACGGTAAGATTTGAACAAAAAATTTTACTTCAACATACCTCGATTAACAGCAGAGGCACATTGAAACTGGTCAGTTTCAAAGGTTAGTGGAGCTTTCCGCTGCTGGGGGTGATCCAAAGTTACCGGCTTAGCTGGTGGGATCCTAACAATTAAATAATGTTACCAGCTGTGGAGCTTTGCGCTTCCATATCGATTCTCCCAACAACTATAGCGATAAACTTTTCCATTTGAGGAGTTGTCTCACTCCCTGATTCTTGCCACTTGTCGGCAGTTTTAACAAAGTGCAGAGTTTTCCCTGCTATTTTAAACTGCCTCACAGCTGATTGAATCTAATTAACATTTTCGCTACGAGGCTTGACTCTCTCTGGCTATCTCTGTTTATCAGAGCTTTTAGCAGAAGCTACTTTCCCCCTAATAGGCTGTTAAAGCGCTACTGCTGCTTAGCCTAACTGCCTCTCAGCTGATTGAATTTGGTGCTGGCTGTGAAGTGGAGTTTCGCACTCCCAAAGGCTTGCCGCTTGTCGGTGTTTTTTACGAACAGGCTTACTGCTTATTAACTGACTGAGACTAATTGTGTGTAGTCTCTTTACTCTGACAGTGCTTTGATTATTTGGCCAAATTAGACTGTTTAAGACAGATCTGCCTTCATTTGAGACTGAGCAGTGCTTCAGTTTTTGACAGTTACGCCAGCTTGAGCTCTTAGGTGACTGCTCGGCCGCCATTTTGTTTAAGGGCAAGGGCACAGTTTTTTTTTATTTTTTTCTATCAAGCCTCCAATCCTTAGTTCTATGCCGGTTATAAGCATATTCTGCCCTTATAAACTAAGACTGCCACATCTGGCTACTGGAAATTGAGTTGGATATATAATTTACATCTATAACACATTTATATTAATTTAAACTACTTTTAAATTTACATTACAGGGCTGATAAAATTTTAGGGGTGTCCTTTCAACCCTATTGATTAATTACAGCCAGACATGCCTAAGGCTCTGGCCAAGTCAAAACATGGAAGGATAGTGCCAGTGCGTGAGCAGTCAGTGGCTTCTAAGATGGAAGCTTCCAAGCATACACAAGGGGAAGGAGTAGCAATTAAGCCTTGTTCTGAGGCTCCTCCTAAGCGCAAGGAGAAGCTACTAAGAAAACCTATTGTCAAAGACAAAGGCACTGGTTCTGCCCCATTGGCTATAACCGTTGGGTCTCCAGGAGAATGTAGACATGCCTCCTCTCTGACCCCGGATCAGATGTCAATGCAAGATTTCCCACTATTAGTTGAGTCATCTGATTTATGGGGATCTCCTCCTCCTGTTCGGAGTAACAATAATGTGGAGTCTAGCGCTCCCATCCTTATGGTGGCACAGTTTGTGGATAGCTAGCTCTGACAGCTTTCAGAGTTAGAGTGTTTTCTTTCATACCTGATTCTTCGGATTTGACCTTGGATGTCGTACTTGGCTATTCTTGCTGGACATTCTGTGAACCTTTTTACCTCAGGAAGCCTCAGATTACAATTCTGAGGTCTCGTTGAAGCCATTCTGCCATTCCATCCTTTCATCGAACTGGTAAGTTTCTGTACATTGGTGGAGCTTTCTGCTTCTGTGAGTGGCTCAAAATCACCGGCTTTGCCAGTGAAGCCCTGTGTTTTAAACAGTGGCTTCTCTTTGCGGAGTCTTGCATTCCCCACGGTCTTTGGGCAGCCATTTTGTCACTGCCAGCCGCATAACTGTTAGTGTTAGTGGAGTTTTTTGCGCTCCATGCCTCTCGCCGCTTGTCGGCCTTTCACCTAGGTGCAGCAGACTCAATAGAGCCACTTCTCAGCTGTTTGAGACTAGCTGCCGGGTTCTGAGTGGAGTCTTTGCGCTCCCTGACCATCACCGCTTGTCGGTTCTTTTCCTCCAGGCTCTGATTCTTTCCTGTGAAAATGAACAGAGCTCTGCCCGCTGTCACTATTAACCGCTTCTCAGCTGATTGACCTTGCCGCCGGCTTCGAAGTGGAGTTTTCGCGCTCCCTGTGGTTTGCTGCTTGTGGTCACATCACAAGGGCTTGGTGAACTGTAAAATCGCCCTGATTTATTCCTGCTCAGCTCTTTGACTTCTCTTACTGGTCCGCATCTCAGGTGTTTGACATTGCTGATCTGCTCAGTAACGGAGCTTGGTGATCCCTGAGTTGGCAGCTTTGGCTGCCATTTTGTTTAGGGGTGAGGTGACACGTTGAGCTTCTCTCAGGCCTCCAGTCTTTCTGGCTGTGCCTGCTACCCTGGCCTAACCTTGCCTTCAGCCCTTTTGGCAGACATTGCTGCACCTTACAGGCTTGGGGTTAATTGCCTTCTTCTTTCTCTGTTGGTGCCTCGCATATTTATCACAGACTGCATCTAGAATTTGACATTCCCCTGATACAGGACTGCCTTGCTTAACACGGAATCTATTTTCTACTCCTTGGGTGTTATACGGCCTATCATGCCTAATCAAAGTCAAAACATGGCCACCAGGCCACAGTAAGGGAGCAGTCAGTTGCTTCCAAGCATAAAGATGCCAAGCACACGCAAGGGGATGGAGTATCCATTAAACCTCAGTCTATGTTTTCTGCTAGACGTGAGGAAAAGCTTCAATGGAAGCCTGTAGTCAAGGCCAAGGACAGTGGTTCTACATCATCTACAACAGCCAGGGTTTCTCCAGGGGAACGTAGATGTGACCCCTCTCCGACCCCAGATCAGATGTTGCTGCAAGACTTCCTGGTGTCAGTTGAGTCAGCTGACTTATTGGGATCTCCCCCGTCTGTGGGGTGTCAATGCTGTGGAGTCTAGCACTTCAGCTGGGTTGGTGGTTCATCCACCTGTATCTTATGCTCTGGTCCGAGCCTCTATGGAGGCCAGCCCAGCCCGAGACCATGATTCTACCCCTTTACGTCCAGAGGACATTCAATGTATGATTGCAGCAATGGTGCAACGATCCCTGTCGGCTCATCCTTTTTCGACTGCCAGACCGATTACAGTGTATTCGGTCCATTCGGACCATTTGGCTTCACACAGATGGTGGCGGTCTCCAGCCATTTCTAGGGGCTGCCTTTTCTTTGAACCGCAGTGGCTGGTCGAGTCATCATTAAACATCAACTGGCTCGAGTTACATGCAGTTTATTTAGCCCTTCGAGCCTTTCAACATCTAGTGTCCGGATCTCACGTCTTAGTTCTTACAGATAATGTGACGGCAAAGGCGCACATTAATCGCCAAGGAGGCACCAGGTCCAGAGCCCTTATGCGGGAGGCCAAGAAATTGGGTCTCTGGGCAGAGACCTGGCTGGCTTCTTTGAGGGCAGAACACATATCAGGGGAATCGAATGTACGCGCAGACTGGTTAAGCCGACAACTAATTGATCACACAGAGTGGCGTCTGAATCCTCGTTTGTTCCAGGTCCTGTCATCCCGGTTCGGCACTCCAGTGGTCGATTTGTTCGCATCGCCAACGAACTCCCAACTTCCACGATTTTTCACAAGATTTCCGGCACACCAGGCGGAGGCTATGGATGCTCTGCACTTCCGTTGGCCCCACAGGTTGCTTTATGCATTCCCCCCGATTCCCCTCATCCCGAGGGTTCTGCGGAAACTCATACAGGAACAAGCGGAGTTGCTCCTTCTAGCTCCACACTGGCCGCGAAGGTCGTGGTTTGCCGACCTTCTGCAGTTGTCGGTGTCTCCCCCTTGGAGACTTCCCTGCCCCGTGGACTGCCTATCTCAAGGGGCGATACTGCACCCGGATCCCCAGTGGTTGCAACTGACCATTTGGAGATTGAGTGGGACGCGCTGCTGCGAGACAATCTCCCTGCCACGGTCATAAAGACCATCCAGGCATCTAGGCACCCATCCACGGACCGTATTTACTCAGCCATTTGGCGGGCATTTTCTACTTGGTGTATCCTACATGGCGTTGCTCCCATCCGGGCCTCGATAGTTCATGTTCTCATGTTTTTGCAGGACGGCCTAGACGAGGGTCTCTCTCCCAATACTCTCCGACAACAGGTGGTAGCTCTCGCTTCGGTCCTAACCTACGGCTCCCTTCCTTCATTGTCACAGGATCCTTTGATTCACCGCTTCCTCAGAGGAGCCTCTAATTTATGCCCGCCGGTGTTACATAGGTACCCCACTTGGGACCTTTCTATTGTTTTGACTTCTTTCACAGGTGCACCGTATGATCCGTTGAAGTCTACCAGCCTGCGGCTTCTGTCTTGCAAAGTGCAGTCCTAGTGGCAATTACAACAGCTAGGAGGATTTTGGAAATTGCAGCGCTATTGATGAGAAGCGACTTATGTGTCTTCCATGCGGACCGTGTGGTCCTAAGGCTAGATCCTACCTTTGTCCCTAAAATAACTCTGTGTTTCACCATTCACAGGAACTTATCCTTCCAGACTTTTGTCCTCACCCAACCACTTTGTCAGACAAGAAGTGGCACACGTTGGATGTCCGGAGGGCTCTCCGGATATACCTCAACAGAACAGCAGCGATCCGTCTTTCGGAGTCCTTGTTTGTCTCCTTCCTTCCTGTCTCCTTAGGTTCTAAGGTATCCTCTTCTACCATCGGTCGCTGGATTTGCCAGACGATTGCTACGGCCTACGAGCTTCACTCTTCTCCTGTACCGGCAAGGTTGACGGCGCATTCGACATGCAGCGCGGCAACATCCGCGACCTGGGCCAAGCACGCTTCCTTAGTGGACATTTGCAGAGCGGCAACCTGGACTTCTCCTTCCCCTTTTATTAAGCATTATAAGTTGGACAGGTTTGCCTCACAGGAGACATCTTTTGGACGTAGTGTGTTACAAGGGGTTCTTGCGGGAGGAGAGTCGTTGGCCCAGACTGAGCCCTCCCGTGCCTAACACTGTGAACTTGGGTATGTCCCAAGCATGGCTGCTGTCTCCACCCTCAATGGAGAAGGGGCGTTGGTCCTACCTGACACGCTCCTCCTCGTTGGGTGGAGACAGCAGCCATTCCCACCCGTTTTCAGTCTGGGTCTTTGGGGTATTGTTTTTTTCTCTTTCTGGTACTCTTCACGAATGTCTCTGCCACACGACGAGCCTGTTTCCTTCCGTCTTCACCAAAAGCTGGGATCCCTGGCAACAGAGGCGGGACTTGTCAAATTTTACAGGCTCAATCCTCCAATCTGATCGTATGAGTCACTACCCAAGCATGGCTGCTGTCTCCATCCAACGAGAAGGAGCGCGTCAGGTAGGACCAACGCCCCTTTTCTTTAAGAATGAGTTTGATTATTTATTTTATTGAAATATTTAAGAAAATTTATATGACTACCCAACTCATTCTCAGTGACTCCAGGAATCTCATATAAAAACAATAAAAAGTGATAATCCCCACCTCTCTGGCAACAACAATCAGTCAAATAGGTCACTTGATGGGCTCCATCCCACTCTGGGTTCCCCAGGCCCGTTGGCAAAAGCAGGTTTTCAGGGCCTTGCGAAAGAGTGCCAAAGTGAAGGCCAATCTTATTTCTGCAGGGATGATATTCCATGGGAGGGAGCTACGATGGTGAAGGCCTTTTTCTTGATTTCACTAGTTGTATCTCCTTAGGAGAGAGGACCTGCAGCATTCCTTGCATCCTGCCTCAGGTAGGTCAGGTAGATGTGACTGGGAGAAGACAGTTATAGAATAAGCTATATTTGAAGGGCATGTTATCAGCACCTTGAATTGGACCTGGAAGCAGATCAGCAGCCAATGCAGTTCCTGCAGGAGATATGACACAAGTGCACACCTACAGTAGACCTGCCAAAACCATGTGGGCCACTGCATTTTGAACCAGTTGAAGTTTCAGATACTTTTCGAAAGCAGCTCTATATAGAATGCATTGCAATAGTTAAGACAGGAAGTGACTAGAGCATTAGTGACTGTGTGTTGGGATTGTTAGTCCAGGAAAAGATGTAATTGGTGAACAAGCTGCAGTTGTGCAATGACTCTCCTGACCACAGTTGCCACCTGCTCCTTGAACAGGAGTTATGAGAACACCTATTTGGTTTATCTCGGGCAATGCCACCCCATCCAGGGCCAAAGATGTCAACCCTATTTGTTCGCTTAATATAAACAGTGCAGTTGCTTAACTATATAACTATATATATTTTTAAAGAGAGTATGTAGCACAACCAAAAGAATTGCCTTAGTGGCTGAAGAGACAGCTGGATAGCAGTACATTCACTGATGAATTGAGATGTGCAGAGAGGTAACAGTTGTAGTTAACACCATGCAAGCACATCAATGTTGACCAAATAATGATCCCTTTCAACGATCCCTTGGTGCTACACCAAGAACAATGATTTTTTATGCACTTCTGTAAGGATTTCTGTCCCTCCTTATTCCTTTGGTATACATTAATGGAATGAATTTCTTCTTCTTTTGAACTATACAGTTAATAACTCTTTGCTTGTTTTTTAAGAGTCTAGTACTATACACCATTACTGTATACCATTACATTGGATCTATAACTGTCAATTCTTGAATAAATAGAGTACTACTGGTTATAGTCCAAAGCATTCTCCTTTTGTATCCACCAAGGAATGTCTAAGAGGCAATGGACAGACAGCTTTGGATAAGATACTACAAGGCTAACCATATACCCCTGCAGAAAATCCACTTTGTAGCTTCTAATAGTGGGAATTAGAAGCATTCAGCCTTTTCCTGGGCACGCCTCATTTATTAAAACCCTGTCCTACAGAAATTGCTACCCTATTAATAAAAGAATCCAGATGAAGGAAAGAGATAATGGCTTCACTGTAAAATGCTGGCTTTAACACAGGTGGTTGAAGTAATATGTCTGACAGGTCCCATATCTACTGGGATGCTGGCAGGGAGTGGGGAGGATTGGAGCAGGGATGGGTTCTACTAACCTTTACTACCGGTTCGCAATGGGGCCGCACGCTGGGTAGGGGGTAGATAAAGTGAAACATAGCCAACCACTGAAGTGGACTGTGGACTGCCAAGCAGCATTTGAGAAACTGAAAAGACTCTTTTCGATCAAACCTGTGTTGAAATACCCAGGTCCAGAGAAACCATTTGTAATCCAGGCTGATGCCAGTGATGTGGCAGTCGGTGCGGTTTTACTCCAAGAGAATGAAGAAGGCAAAATACAACCATATGCATATACCTCAAGGAAGTTAACAGAAACTGAACAGAGATTGGCAATATGGGGAAAAGAGGCTTTTGCAGTCAGGTGGGCAGTCCTAACTTGGAGACAATTCTTAGAAGGAAGCAAAATACCTTTCCAAGTATGGGTCATCCACAAGAATTTGGAAGCACTCAAAACCCCACAGAAAATGTCCCCAAAACAGGTCCAATGGGCACAGTACTTCCAATGCTTTAATTTCAGTTTGAAGTATTTACCAGGAGGAAAAAACATTTTGGCAGATGCCTTGCCCGGACTACCACAATACAACAATGTCAAGGCAGAAGTAATTAAGCCTGTGCTCCCATCCTCCCAATTAGTGGCTAAAGTTGTCACACGCTCTCAGTCAAAGAATGACCCCTCTATCTTAGACAATGCCACCACCACAGAATTCAAAAAGGCCTTGGAAATAGATGAGTGGTTTAGTGCCCATAGACCAGTGGTGAAATCTAAAATTTTTTACTACCGGTTCTGTGGGCATGGCTTGGTTGGGGGGGAGTGTAAGGATCGCCTCTCCTTCCAACTTAAGAAAGTACGAACTCTTGAAATGTAGTTGTTCAAAAGGATTCTTTTATTAAGCAGAAGTGAAAACCATCCAGCTAAAGCACAATATGAATGCCCTTAGGCAAAGCAGTAGGATTAAAGTGGTAGAGACCCCTCCCTTTAGGTCAGAATGCAGATTTCAGCCAATACACAAGTGTGAAGATGTTTTCTTTACTATTTCCTTTGAGAACCCGAACAAACATGCATTCCCACCACTTCCCTTTAAAGTGAGACAACCCACATGGCTATCATATAAATTCCTGCAGGTAAAGGGAATCTCAGGCTTCCTTGGCGCCAGGATATAGGTTGTAAAATATCTGATGACACAGGTCATGCTAGTAAATCGAATCCAGTCTCCCCCTTCCTTCACTTGAATGGCAGTATCACTTTTAGGGATCTGACATGCTACCCTCCTTAGAAAACAAAAGGATCCACCTGTAAAAAAAACAAATATACACAAGATTTCAAGATTTCATGATAGTAGATCAACAAGGTTTGTTAGGGTATTGGGAGTGAAATTTTCTCAGTAAGATTGGAGCCCTAACGTGGTGTTTAGCGACCCATTCATTGTGTGCTGATGGTAAATGTTTCCAAGCAACTAAGTATTGGACTTTCCCTCTGTGGATCCTAGAATCAAGGATTTCCTTGATTTCAAAGTGTTGTTCACCTTCAATCATGATGGGCACAGGTGGTGTAGATGCAGGTGGTCTGAGGGATGAGATTACTTCTCGTTTGAGTAAACTGATATGGAATACTGGGTGGATCTGCCTGAGTGTCTTTGGAAGAAGTAGTTCAACTGCTACTGGATTGATGATTCTAGTGATGGGGAAAGGTCCAATGAACTTTGGCCCTAGTTTCTTTGATGGTTGTAATGATTTCAAGAATTTTGTAGATAAGTATACTCTGTCTCCAATATGAAAAGGTTTGGGTTCCATCCTTTTCTTGTCAGCTTGAATCTTAAAAGCTTCTCTAGCTTCCTGTAAGGCTAATCTAACCACTGGCCACGTGTTTTGCAAATTGTCCATCCACTCCTTAAGTGAGGGGATGGTGGGTTCTTCTGTGGGTAGTTCAGGCATGGGGCTGAAATCCTGGCCTGTTGCTACTCTAAAAGGGGTAAAACCAGTGCTTGAATGTACAGCATTATTAAACGCAACTTCAGCAAAAGGCAAAAGTTCGGTCCAGTTATCCTGTTGAAAATTAATGAAACATCTTAAATATCGTTCTAGTACCGAGTTCAAAATTTCAGAATTACCATTAGTACACGGATGAAAAGATGTGCTCAACCCCTGGCCAGTACCAAGTAAGCCCAAAAACGCCCTCCAAAAGTTGGAGGTGAATTGAGCCCCTCTGTCGGAGATGATCCTTTGTGGAGCACCATGAAGTCGATAAATGTGTATTAGGAATAATTTGGCTAAACTTTTAGCAGTTGGGATCTTTTGGCAGGGTATAAAATGTGCCTGTTTTGAAAATAGGTCTGTCACAACCCAAATAACAGTATTTCCCTCACTGTTTGGCAATTCCACGATGAAATCCATAGCGATCTCTCTCCAAGGCGCTGCAGGTTCAGCTACCTTCTGCAATAGACCTGGGGATTTCCCCTGGCGTCTTTTTGCTGCTGCACAAATGGGGCAGCTAGCTACATAGCTTTCTATGTCCTTTTTTAGTGATGGCCACCAAAATTGTCTTTTAATCAGGTATAAAGTTTTCACAAACCCAAAATGTCCAGCTAATTTGGAGTCATGGCACCGTACCATTAAGCATAGTCTTTGGCTTGCAGGGACATACAACTTCCCCCCCACCCAAGCCAAGTCTTCTTTCATCAGACAGCTGGATTTGTTGTTCAAAAACCATTCATCAGTGGCCAATGCTTGTTTAAAATTTTGGGTGATGTCATTGTCTGTCACTGTTTCTTGTTTTTCCTGGGATTTGGTGACTACTTTAGCGGCTAGTTGACTGTTTTGTACTATAGGTTTGATTACGTCTGATCTTGCATGAATGTATTGCGGTTTTCTGGATAGCGCATCCGCCAGAAAGTTTTCCCCCCCCCGGGAGGTATTTTAGAGTAAAATCAAACCATTTAAAGTACTGAGCCCATTGTACTTGTTTCCTTGGGGTCTTTAGGGCTTCTAGATTTTTATGATCAGTCCAGACTTCAAAAGGGGTCTTATTGCCTTCTAGGAAGTGCCACCAGGTTAACAATGCCCAACGAACTGCATACGCCTCTTTCTCCCAAATAGCCCACCTTTGCTCAGTCTCATTCAACTTTTTGGATGTGTAAGCACAGGGTTGTAGTTGGTCTTGCTCATTCTTCTGAAGTAGAACCGCTCCTATTGCCACATCGCTGGCATCTGCTTGTATGACAAATGGTTTCTCCGTGTCTCGGTGTTGTAGAATTGGTTCTGCTGAGAACAGCCGTTTAAGTTTTTCAAATGCTGCCTGGCATTCCATAGTCCAGTTCAATGGTTGCTTTGGTTTAGGGTTGTCCTCCCCCTTTGTTTTTAAGAGCTTGGTGATGGGGAGGGCAATCTGAGCGAACACAGGGATAAACTGGCGGTAAAAGTTGGCAAACCCCAGGAAGCTCTGTAACTGTTTACGTGTGCGTGGAGGGTCCCAATCAAGTACAGCCTGCACTTTTAGAGGATCCATCTCAACCCCCTGGTGTGAAATGCGGTATCCCAAATAGTCAATCTTCTCTTGATGGAATTCACATTTGGAAAGTTTGGCATAAAGTTTGGCAGCGCGGAGTTTGTTTAAAACTGTCCTGACTAATTTTACATGTTCTGCTTTGGTCTTGGTATAGATTAAAATGTCGTCCAAATAGACCAGAACCCCCTTATATAAATGCTGATGCAGCACTTCATTTATTAACTGCATAAACACTGCAGGGGCTCCTTGTAACCCAAAGGGGAGCACCTTGAATTGGTAGCAGCCGAGGGGGGTGTTAAATGCCGTTTTCCACTCATCCCCTTCCTTAATTCTGACCCGGTAGTAAGCCTCCCTTAAGTCCAGCTTTGAAAATTTTTTCCCTTTAGCGAGGTGTGCTAACATATCTTTCATAAGGGGGAGAGGATACACGTTCTGCACGCTGATAGTATTAAGGTTTCGATAGTCAACACATAAGCATTTTGAACCATCTTTTTTCTCTCTAAACAACACTGGGGCTGCAATTTTTGGTCGGGCTGGCTCGATGAAACCCCTTGCTAGGTTTTTCTCAATGAATGTTCTCAGCTCTTCCAACTCCCTCGGTGACATGCTGTACATCTTGGGTTTAGGGAGTTTCGCGCCGGGTAAGATTTCTATTGCACAGTCAGTGGCACGGTGGGGGGGGGGAGCTCATCTGAGGCTTTTTCGCTAAAAACCTCAGCTAAATCCTTGTATTCTATGGGTATGCCCTCAGTTGGTGTGGCATGACCAGGCATGGCTGTTTCTCGATTCTCTGCCCCCTCAAGTCCTTTATGTGGATACTCAGCAAAAGTCACCTTCCTCTGAAATTTTATGATGCCTTGTTTCCAATTGATTTGTGGGTTCCATCTTTTTAGCCACGCAAGGCCCAGAACCAACAGCCATTCCATGCCAGGTGCCACTATAAAGGTAAGCCTTTCCTCGGGGCTTCCAATGCCTATATGTAGAGGCACAGTGGCCAGAGAAGCTGGCTCCCCTCCTGCTATTGACCCATCTAGTTGGCAGAAAGCAATGGGGGTTTTCAGCTTTCTTACGTTAATCCCTAACTTCCCTACTAAGGTTGGGCTGATCAAGCAACGGGTGCACCCCGAATCCACTAGGGTGGGGATACTTATCTCCCTGTCCTGGTTTGGGATAAATAGTCTTAAGGGGAGGGTAAGCGGTTTAATTGATTTGCTTACCAGTGGCTCGTCATCTGGATCGCTTCCGAACGAGTGTGATTCCTCCTGTTCAGATGCCAGGGTTTCTTCCCCAAAGAGGGGAGGGGATGGGACTTCTACGGTCTCCCTGCTCCTCAGGGCAGTCTCCTTCCCACGCCGACCCGGTTTTCCAGGACCCTCCCCCGGTGGGTGGTTCTGGGCGGGTGTTTGCGAACGACACTCTGCAGCTCGGTGCCCTTCTTTTCCACACCTGAAACAGGCTGAAGATCTCGGGGAGAATGCGGTTTGTGGTTTGTGGGGCTCTTGCTTCCATTGGGGTGAGGATTTCTTCCATGCTCGCCCCGCTCGATACTGGTTTCTGGCCATATCTATCTCAGCTTCTTCGGCGGTGACATACCATTCATGTAGGTCATTCGGTGCTCCTCGGGCCACACAGGCATTGTATAGATCATCACTCAGTCCGTCCTTGAAACAGCTCACCAAAATATCTTCCGGCCAGTGCACACGACACGCGAGGTCCCGGAATTCTTCAGTATACTCTGCTACTGACCGTCGCCCCTGCCTCACCACCTTAATGCGGTCACGTGCTTTGCGATCTGCCAGTGGGTCCTCGAACCGATGTTGCAGGGCCATCATGAAATGGTCGAAATTCGCAGTTCTGGTGCATTGGCATTATGTAGGGTCACCATCCACCTGGCAGCGGCACCCTCTAGGGCTAAGGTCACAACTCGCACTCAGGAGCCTTGGGTTTGGAAATCACGCCCATACTCTTGCATGTAGGTGAGCACATGTGCCACAAAGAATCCTAATTGTTGCGGATTCCCATCAAACTTCACCCCAAGAGGGGGAGTTTCTCTTTCCAGCTGAGGAGCCCGGGGTTGGTTGGGAATGGGCGCTGGTGTGCGTGCTGCCTGGGGGGGAGGGTTTGCTGGGTCTTCTCCTGCAGCTGCTGCACCTGTCAGCATTCCAAATTAGGCTTTCTTCCAGCGCTGACATAACAAGATGAACTTTTACCTAGTTTTGTATGTTACAGATAGTGTTTCCTGGGAGACGAGGATGGGGGCTACATTCCTGTGAAAAGAACGTGCCGGGATGTAGAGATGGATCTGTATGATGGCCAATGGGACATTGGGGTTGGAGAGCGGAAGAGGAGGGGGTTGGAAGGAGGGGCCAGTTTGGCTGCAATTTGAATCAGAAATGTCGGATATTGCTATTCTTAAAATAAAAATGATTCATTAGACAGTTTGCACTTGAGAATGAAGTTTATTCAAGATAGCACCGAAACCTGACAGACAGCCAAACTCTCCTCCAAATCCAGGCTGGCTGAGTTTAAATCATCCCGTTCCCTCCCAGACATCTGGTCGGATGGACTATGGCTGAAGCCAAGCTCTCGGAGGAAAGCCTGCTTCAAGAAACGGGAGGAGCAGAAGCGGTCGTGATTCCAGCCAACTTGGAAAATACAAAGGTTCAACTTTCTCCGCCTTCCCTCCCCGCAGAACTTCAAGCAAAGAAACGTGAGGCAGATAAGTACCCGGGGACTGTGCCAAAAGCCTTAGAGGCGGAATTTCCTTTTGCAAATGTAAAAGATAAAGAAAAACCCCTAAGTGAATTGGGAAGGGCGAGCTGGGGATGGGAATGGCAGCGAAGCCCAGACAAGGCAGCACCTCCCCACCCCAGGATGAGAGACGAGGCAGAGGACTATCAACACCAAGGCTGGCCCTCCAGAGCTCAGCACAGAGAGGAGAGGGCAGAGAGGGAGGAGCCACCCCAGTTCAGAGGGAAGTTCGATGGTGACCCAGACAACCTCGCCCAATTCCTCGATTCAGCTGAGATATACATAGAGCAGTTCGGACACCTCTACCCTTTCCCCAGAGCCCTAGTGAATGCTATCTCGGAAGGGCTGGAGGGAGAAGCAAAGAGGTGGTCAGCATCACTCTACAAATACAGGGCCCCCCAGCTACAAAATGCGGATGGGTTCTTGCAACTATTGAGAGCCCGTTATGAGGAGGAGGAGGAGGACCCCTATGTGGAAGATGAGCTCAGAAACCTAATGCAGAGGGGGAAGCCTATCAGAGAGCATATCCGTGAATTCAGGAGAGTCATTGGGACACTGCCTCCCCTACCAGAGCGATTGCTGGTGTATTTATTTAGAACAAGCCTAGATAAAAGAATTTCCCAAGTGACTGCCTATCGTGACATCCCAAACCGACTCGCTGAATGGTTCAGGGTAGCAATAAAAGTCGACAGAGGGCTGCGGGCGAGTGACACGTCAAAACCACCAGAGGAAAAGGAGAGAGGCCGACCAGACCAGGGGCCACTCAACAGACGAGAAACCCCAACATCACAGCCCTCCTACAGACCAACTGCCCCACGGAGCCCACTGAAATGCTACAGATGTGGAGGAAGCAGCCACATAGCAGCAAGATATGGAACGCCTAGACCGGGACCAGCTCCACCGCCCAAAGCACAACCGGAACAAGGGCCCAAGCGCGTCACCCACGTACCGCGGGAAGCTCCCCAAATCCCTGAGTTTTTCACTTATCTGACCGAAACCAGAGGAGTCCCAGAGGAGGGAGATCAGTCCCCCGAACCCTATGACATGGAAGACAAAGGCGAGGATGACCCGATGGTGAGTGGACCCGTCCATCCTTTTCTTTTCCCCATACGCCTAACAGCCCCCAAAACAGGGGCCCAAGAGACTTTCCAAGCCCTAATAGACTCGGGTAGCACACGGTGCCTAATCAACCTACCCACAGTTCTAAAATTGGGAATCCGAGCTAAACAGCTCAAACAACCAATTCGCTTCGAGCAAGTTGATGGGTCCCTAGTGGGAGGAACGTACGCCACACACTTGACTGAACCCGTGAGACTAGAACTCGCAGATCACTGGGAGACGATCTGCTTCATAATAGCCCCCAAGATGACAGAACCAGTCATATTGGGACTCTCATGGCTCGACAAATGGGGCCCAATCATTTGGTGGCAAGAGGGAACCCACAGGCTGAGAATAGCAAAGGGGCCCCAACCCCTGCCGCCCCGACCAGAAGAATTCCCTCCCACGCTGAAACCCCAAAGCAGCCCTCCACTACAGAAGAAAACACCACCAACACAAGGGTCCCTCCCAGAAGGTGCAGCAAAGCAATTGGCAGCCGCACCCACCACCGCTTGTAACGCAAACCAGATCCCAAGGGAGTACCAAGACCTTGCGGGGGTATTCAGCGAGGCCGAGTGTGACATTCTGCCCCCCCACCGCGAGACCGATTGTGCCATCGAGATTATCCCAGGAGCGAAACTACCCAAACCTAAAATGTATGCCATGACGTCCCGAGAAATGCAGGAAATGCGGGACTACATAGACAAAAACTTACAAAGGGGATTTATTGAGCCAGTGAAACCAAGGGTAGCGGCGCCGGTCATGTTTAAAGAGAAAAAGGACGGCTCCATGAGACTGGTGGTCGACTTTCGAAGTATCAACGCTGTTTGCGTACACAACTTGTACCCCCTCCCCCTCATGAAAGACATGTTAGCCCACCTAGCTAAAGGGAAGGTTTTCACCAAACTAGACCTTCGAGAAGCTTATTACCGAGTATGCATAAAGGCAGGAGATGAATGGAAAACAGCATTCAACTGCCCCCTGGGTAGTTTCCAGTTTAAAGTAATGCCTTTTGGATTGCAAGGAGCCCCGGCAGTATTCATGCAGTTAATAAACAAAGTCTTACATGAACACCTTTACAAAGGGGTCCTTGTCTACCTGGATGATATTCTTATCTACACGGAGACCATAGACGAACACATACCCCTCGTCCGCCAAGTACTGAAAAAACTGCTACGGGCAAATCTATATGTCAAACTGCCAAAATGCGATTTCCACCAATCACGGCTAGACTACCTGGGCTACCGAGTATCAAATGAGGGGATAGAGATGGACCCAGCCAAGGTCCAATCAGTTCTACAATGGCAGCCCCCTCGCACCCGCAGACAACTGCAAAGTTTTCTAGGCTTTGCGAATTTCTACAGACAATTCATCCCCTCGTTCGCGAAGATTGCCAAACCTTTGACGGACCTCCTAAAGACAGGAAGCCCAGCGATGAAACCTCGCCCGGGACAACCCCTACAATGGGACCTGACCTGCCAACAGGCATTTGAGATGCTAAAAGGACTGTTCGCGAAAGAACCTGTCTTAAAACACCCGGATCCGGAACAGCCTTTTGTCATCCAAGCAGACGCAAGTGATGTGGCAGTAGGAGTCGTGTTACTCCAAAAGAACAACCAAGGTGATCTACAACCCTGCGCCTACACCTCCCGCAAACTCACCGATACGGAGAGGCGATGGGCGGCGTGGGAGAAGGAAGCGTTTGCAGTAAGGTGGGCCTTGTTGACCTGGCGGCACCTTCTAGAGGGAGGCCAGAAACCATTTGAAGTCTGGACTGATCATAAAAACCTAGAGGCTCTAAAAACCCCACGAAAACTGTCGCCCAGGCAAGTGCGGTGGGCACAATACTTCAATCGTTTCAATTTCGAGCTTAAGCACATCCCAGGAGGGAGAAATTTCCTGGCTGATGCCCTCTCCCGGATGCCCCAATACAACAGTGAGCGGCAGCAGGTAGTGAATGCCATCATCCCCTCCACCCAAGCTGCGGCCCAAGTGATCACCAGATGGCAACGACGTGACAAGCAAGGCCAACTTGCAAGTGACTTAACTGCAAAATTAAAAAATGAAACGCTGACCGACCCCTGGTATCGGGACAATCAACATCTCTTGACAAAAAGAGATGAACTAGCATGGAGGGGGACAAAGCTCTATGTCCCACAGAGTTTACGCATCCTGATTCTCAAGAGGAGCCACGACGTTAAACCAGCAGGACACTTCGGGTTCCTAAAGACTCTGCACCTAGTACGAAGGCAGTTCTGGTGGCCACACATGAGAAAGGACGTAGACAGTTATGTAAAAAGCTGCACCATTTGTGCCACGATGAAGACAAGGCCAGGGTGCCCGCCTGGATTGTTGCAACCAGTAGCTGAGCCAACAAGACCATGGGAGGAGATTGCAATGGACTTTATAGTAGACCTACCGAGGAGCAGTGGAAATACCGTGATCTGGACTGTAATAGACTTATTCTCCAAACAGGCACACTTCATTCCTTGTAGTGGACTGCCTTCAGCCCGTCAGTTATCCAAACTGTTCCTGAAACACATTTACCGCCTACATGGAGTCCCCAGGAGAATCATTTCCGACAGAGGGGTCCAGTTCACAGCAAAGTTCTGGAGGGAGTTCCTACGATCCATAGGTTCATCCCAAGGGCTCAGCTCAGCATTTCACCCGAGCACCAATGGGGGGGCAGAAAGACTGAACGCTATGATAGAACAATATTTAAGATGCTACGTCGACTACCAGCAGTCCAATTGGGAAGACCTCCTATCTTTTGCGGAGGTTGCATATAATAATGCTGTCCACAGCAGCACGGGGCTAACCCCATTCAAAATAGTGAGTGGCATGGATTTTGTTCCCATGCCAGAATACCCGAGGGAGCCCCCTTCCTCAGTCAGTTTGACCAACTGGATGGCAATGTTGAGACAAACTTGGGAAAATGTTAAGAGGGCGCTGGCAAAGGCGGCTCAATCTTATAAGGAACAAGCAGACAAGCACCGAACTCCCCAAAGACCATTTCAGCTGGGAGAGAAAGTTTACCTCTCCACCAAGTACTTGAGACTTAGACTCCCGAGCAGGAAATTGGGCCCAAAATTTATAGGACCATTTCCTATAATAAAAATAATCAACCCCGTTACAGTGCAATTGCAGTTGCCACGGCTTTTGGGGAAAATTCACCCCGTTTTTCACAGTAGCCTTCTAAAACCTGTAGTAGGGTCTACTTTAAGGCCAATGCCACGTGAACCCCCTGGGCCCCTGGTTGTTGGGGGCCAAACGCACTACGAAGTGCAGCGGATTCTTGATTCAAGATGGCACAGGGGGCGCCTTCAGTACTTAATTAAATGGAAGGGTTACCCATTGTCAGAGGCTTCCTGGGTGAAGAGCGCAAACATTCAAGCTGATCGCCTTATAGCAAAATTCCATGCAGACCACCCGGGAAAGCCGGGAGGGGGGGTGCACAGCCAGGGAGGGGCTGATGAGACTAATCTTGTTGTGTTTTCCCTATGGGATAGGTGATGTCGCAGAAGTGAAGGGAGAGGGGCCAGATGTCAGCGTTCCAAATTAGGCTTTCTTCCAGCGCTGACATAACAAGATGAACTTTTACCTAGTTTTGTATGTTACAGATAGTGTTTCCTGGGAGACGAGGATGGGGGCTACATTCCTGTGAAAAGAACGTGCCGGGATGTAGAGATGGATCTGTATGATGGCCAGTGGGACATTGGGGTTGGAGAGCGGAAGAGGAGGGGGTTGGAAGGAGGGGCCAGTTTGGCTGCAATTTGAATCAGAAATGTCGGATATTGCTATTCTTAACATAAAAATGATTCATTAGACAGTTTGCACTTGAGAATGAAGTTTATTCAAGATAGCACCGAAACCTGACAGCACCATCTGCTCGATAGGCGGCCTCCAGGAGGGGGGTGCCTCCCCTGGCATCACCCACGACTGCTGCCCTTTCAGCACCCTTTGGTTGTTGGCCTGGCTCCCTTCAGATGTTAAGATTTTCCAAAGTCTCCATCACCAATTGGGTTATATGCCTCTTCAGATAGTCCTTTCTCAGGGGTGCTTCGGTCAGCCCCCCCTGGTCAGTAAGGGCTTCTAGTTCCAGTTTCCACCCCGGTTTTCGGTTGCCACGGTTGAGGGTGACTCCTCTGGTTCTCTCATCCCAGCCATCTTTCTTCCCGATGCCAATCGACCAGCGGGGCTTTTCAGGATTCTCCAGGGTTACCTCATCCTCTCCGATGGGTTGCACAAGGCAGGCATCTGACTGGGTGGCGGTTACTGTCTCTCCCCAGCAATCGGTTTCTCCCAGCTCTCTGCTTTGTTCAGACATGGTTTGCAAGGTCCCCTCAGTAGAGCAAAGATTGCTTCTCTGGGTTGACCGTTTTGCAGATTGTGCTTTCTGTAAGGATCGCCTCTCCTTCCAACTTAAGAAAGTACGAACTCTTGAAACGTAGTTGTTCAAAAGGATTCTTTTATTAAGCAGAAGTGAAAACCATCCAGCTAAAGCACAATCTGAATGCCCTTAGGCAAAGCAGTAGGATTAAAGTGGTAGAGACCCCTCCCTTTAGGTCAGAATGCAGATTTCAGCCAATACACAAGTGTGAAGATGTTTTCTTTACTATTTCCTTTGAGAACCCGAACAAACATGCATTCCCACCACTTCCCTTTAAAGTGAGACAACCCACATGGCTATCATATAAATTCCTGCAGGTAAAGGGAATCTCAGGCTTCCTTGGCACCAGGATATAGGTTGTAAAATATCTGATGACACAGGTCATGCTAGTAAATCGAATCCAGTCTCCCCCTTCCTTCACTTGAATGGCAGTATCACTTTTAGGGATCTGACAGGGAGTAATATGACTGGGTGGGCATGGCCAATTTTTTTTTTTACTTTTAAAACCATTTTTTCTACAACCTCTTCAGCGAAGAGATTGTAAAAAAATGCTTTCAAAAGGCTCTGACGATCCCAGCAGAGTTGCCTGATTGGCAGAGGCTTTTTAAAAAAGCCTCTGCTGATTAGGCAACTCAGCTGGGATTGTCAGAGGAATTTTTTTCTTTTAAATGCCTCTGACGATCCAAGCTGAGTTTTTTAAAAAGCCTCTGCCAATCAGGCAACTCAGCTTGGATCGTCAGAGGCATTTAAAAGAAAAAAAGGATTTTTTTCTTTTAAATGCCTCTGACAATCCAAGCTGAGTCTCTGCCGATTAGGCAACTCAGCTTGGATCGTCAGAGGCATTTAAAAGAAAAGAAGGGTTTTTTTCTTTTAAAAGCCTTTGATGATCCCAGCTGAGCTGCATGATCATCAGAGGCTTTTTTTTTTTTACTTTTAAAAGCATTTTTTTTGGCCGAAGAGGTTGTAGAAAAAATGCTTTTAAAAGTTGAAAAAAGCCTCTGATGATTGTGCGGCTCAGCTGGGCATGGCGAGGGGGGGGAGGGATTTTTGCTACCAGTTCTCCGAACCACCAGCCTCCATCGCTACCGGATCAGGTGATCCAGTCCAAACCGGGAGCATTTCACCCCTGCCATAGACATACTTGCATAATAAAAGATGAGTTAGCTTGGATGGGAAATAAGTTGTATGTCCCATCTAGGGAAACACTGAAAGCTATGCAAGCTTGTCACAACTCCAAATTAGCTGGTTACTTCGGTTTTGTAAAAATGTTACATTTACTGAAACGGCAATTCTGGTGGCCCTTATTAAAAAAGAACATAGAAAGCTATGTAGCAAGCTGCCCCATTTGCACTGCTACTAAATGCAGGCAGGGGAAAACCCCTGGTTACTGCAGCCGGTGGCCAGCACTGTGGAGAGAGATCTCCATGAATTTCATTGTAGGATTGCCTGAGAGTTCTGGAAACACAGTGATTTGGGTTGTCACAGACCTCTTCTCAAAGCAGGTTCACTTTATGCCATGCCAAAAGATCCCTACGGCCAAAGCCTTGGCTAAGCTGTTTTTGGCCCACATATACCGCTTGCATAGGGCCCCATTATTTCAGACAGAGGGGTCCAATTCACATTCAAGTTCTGGAAAGCCTTTTTGGACCTACTCGGAACTGAATAGGGCCTTAGTTCTAGTCATCACCCACAAACAAACGGGGACATGGAACAAAAAAACTCAGTTCTGGAACAGTTTACCTTTCCACCAAGTTTCTAAAATCTTTTCAGCAGTCTAAAAAACTGGGCCCTAAATACATTGGGCCTTTCCCCATATTTTGTATTATTAACCCTGTCACAGTGGAATTGCAACTCCCTAAGTCATTACGTCAAGTCCACCCTGTTTTCCATTGTAGTTTGCTGAAGCCTGAAGTCACCTCTGACCTTTGTCTGGCCACTACCCCTGTTCCACCCCCTATTATGGTATGGGGCGAACAACATATTGAAATTCAAGAAATTCTAGACTCTAGAAAATTCTACGGAGCCACTCACTATCTGGTGGCTTGGAAACACCTCCTCTTCTCACACAATGAATTGGTTCACAAAAAACATTTGCATGCCCCTAAATTAATACGTATATTTTATCAATTGTAGCCTGACAAACCTTGCTGATTTTATGTTTTCTTTGACTCCCCTTCCCTCTTTTTGTTTTCTTTCAGGTGGATTTCCCATTTTTCTAAGGGGGAGGCATGTCAGGTCCCATATATTTCTATTAGGATGCTGGCATTCTGGTGGGAGGTGGGAGGATTGGAGGAATCGCTATATTAAGTTTCTGTTTCTATTTCCTGCTTGAAGAGATCTCTATATGAAGTTTCAGTTTCTGTTTCCTGCATTGTTGTGCTGTGAGTTTTTGTTTCCTGCATTGCTGTACTATGGGAGGGGTTTTCTTTGCACTGCTTTAAATTTCTGTTTTTTTAGTGGGAATATTTAGTTCCTGCCTAGACCTCTTGCTGTCACAAGCCTTTCAATAAAAGCTCCTTTTGGAACAACTTCAGTTTCAAGAGTCCTGCTTTCTTGGGAAGATTGGAGAGGCAAGACCTTTCACTGTCTTAAGGAACTTCTGTCAGTAAATTTCTCAAGCTCCTAATAGGAAACCCTTCCTAGCCAAGGAGGCTGAAGGCTGCCTAAATGCAAGGCCATTGCAAGCCAAGGCCTCAGCATTCACAAGATATCTGCTATTCTTCTGGGGAATTTTAGTAAAATTTATGTGATATGAAGAGAAATAATAGTAATAATTCCATTCTACACTGCCTTAAAGTTACAGTTCTCATTCATAAGCATCATGAACTTTTGGCTGGTTTGTCTTCAACTCTTTTCAGCATAGTGTTCACAAGGCTATGCTCTACAGATGATTCTTACTACATTGTACTGTTGTCAGTTTTCCATGGTCCTGCCTTGGGTGACATCCAGATATGTCATCTCTGTAGGCTCCTTCAGCTTGCCTTATTCTGGAAATGCCTTTAGTGTGGTTCCTGTAGTGTATTGAGCCTGCTCTGTGGGCTGGCCCCCTGTTGGAATGTTTAGTAACATTCTGTTCTCCAATTGGTTAGCCGCCTGACAGCCGATATAAAAGAGCTGTCAGGCTGAGTTTGTGCGTTCTTTGTCTGAGGCAGATCTTAAGTGCCTGGTTGATAATTGCTCATTAAAGCGTTGTTATCTCAGATTCAACACAGCCTCTGTCTGTCATTAATCTCTGCTGATATTTACTACTGGCGACGAAGGTGGGATCACCTAATGAGAGTTACAGAAGGGTGAAATGGTGACCTCACAAAATTTTCCTCCTTTTAACCCATGTAATGAAACATGGGACACCTATGTGGCCCTTTTTGACTGCTTTTTGATTGCTAATGATTACAGGAACTTGACTCCTGAGCGCAAATGCGCTTATTTTCTTAGTTTCTGTGGGCCGGAAATGTTTGATACCACCATGACTTTAATGGCTCCCCAATCCACCCACTCCGGGACGTGGGAGGATTTCATGAAAAAGCTTAAATGACATTACACGCCAGCCCCGTCCAGAATTGCCCGCTGGCAGCATTTTTACCATCGGGATCAGGCTCCAGGGGAGTCTATTAATCAATACGTCGCAGTTTTGCATAGAGCGGCACGTCATTGCGAATTTGTTAACCTTTTTTATTATTATTATTATTATTATTATTATTTATTTATTTATTTAAAACAATACATCAAAAAAAAAGAAATAGTCAAACAAATGATCGCGACAGGAACTTTACATGATATTTACACTTTCTACGGTATGTAGGCTTCAGTCAGATTTAACATATATTAAACATAATCCTGGTTATACTTGACTTTTTGGGTGTCTGTTGTTCAACCAAACATACCATTTGTCCCAACATTGGAAATATACGGAGTCCTTTTGATCTCTCAATGCTTTAGTCAGTCTGTCGGCTTCCACATAATCCAAAATTTTCTCCAAAATCAAATCTTCAGCCGGCAGGTCTTTCCCCTTCCAATGTTAGGCGAAACATATTCTTGCTGACGTGGTGATAAATACACACAGACACCATATATTTGTGCCTACGTTGTCTGGCCTGATGTTCAGTAGATAGTACTCTGGTTTCAGAATTAGGTTATAACCTGTGATTTCCATGATCCATGCCTGTATAATTTTCCAGAATTCAGTCGTCCTGGAGCAGGTCCACCACAGGTGGAAATAGGTGCCAATCTCCCCACACTTCCAACAGTTTGGTGAGAGATTTGAATACATTTTAGAAAGACGAGCAGGTGGAAGGTGCCATCTATACAGCATCTTGTACACATTTTCTTTGTATGATGTTGCCCACAGGAATTTCATGTTTAAGCCAGATTTCTTCCCCTTTTGTCATATCAATTGGATAGCCAATATTTCTCCCCCAGGCAATCATAGAGTCTTTAACTATTTCATCCCCTATCCAATAGTCTATTAAAAGTTTATATATCCTTGATAACATTTTGTCCTCTTTTCCTAGAATGATATTGTCCAGATCATGCTGATTCAAATTAATACCATCTTGTTCCCTATCTTTTTTAAATTTCGAGCAAATTTGGGCATAAGCCCACCAATCCAGTTGTCTTCCCTACAACTCCAACTCATTTCTTGATTTCAGACTACCATGGGGGTCCAAAAGTTCCCGGTAAGAGAGGTGATTTTCTTTGTTATATAGAGGCCTATACGTTATAGCTTTGAGTGGGACCAGCCAAGAGGGGATTGAAGAGTAAAATTTACCCTTAATTTTCCTCCAGGAATCAATTAGAATATTCCTCACATAATGTCCTGCAAGGCACCTGTGCTTTGGGATTTTGTTTTGCCAAAGAAAATAATGCCAACCTTGATGTAGCCCCTCCCCTTCCAAGATCAACAACCTCCTTCTTCTCAACAATATCCAATCCCTGATCCAGACTAAATTTGCGGCCTGATAGTAGTATTCCCATTTTGGAACACCAAATCCTCCTCTTTCTTTAAGCTCTTGAAGCATTTTAAGTTTGATTCTGGGTTTTTTATTTTGCCAAATGAATTTAAGGACATAGTAATTTAGTTTTTTAAAAAAATTATTATCCAATCTAGCTGGTGCTGTATAGAATAGGTATATCCATTTTGGGAGTATGTAAGTTTTTATAATTGCTATTCTACCTAGTAGGGATATCTGCACATTCTTCCACTTCTCTAGATCCTGACCTGTTCTCTTGAGAAGGTTCAGATAGTTGTCTTCTTTGATCGTGGAGCATTTGGCTGATATAATAATACCTAGATATTTTAGTTTATTTACAATTTGGAACCCCAAATTCGCTTCTAATTCTTTCCCTTGCTTTACTGTCAGATTTTTGGCAATAATTTTATTTTTTTCCCTATTGACTTTTAATCCCGCCACCTTACCATATTTTTCTATTTCCTGGGTCAGACACGGTCCCGATATCAACGGATCTTCTAATATAAATACTAAGTCATCAGCGTAAGCCTGCACCTTATATTGTTGATTTTGGATATAAAGACCTTTTATCCCCGTATTACATCTAATTTCCCTCAGTAAGGGTTCTTATGACAGAATAAATAACAACGGGGAAAGCGGACACCCTTGTCTAGTTCCTTTCTCAATATCAATTTGACCGGATACATCACCATTAATTGAAATTTTAGCAGTCTGCTTTGAGTAAATTGCACGGATTGCCCGAATAAATCTTTCTCCAAATTGCATATGTTGCAGTAAACCTATTAAAAAGCTCCAGTTCACACGATCAAAGGCCTTATGTGCATCCATGAATACCAGGGCCAGTTGTTTATCAATATGGGTTTCGTAGTATTCCAAAACATTCATAACTATTCTTACGTTGTCTCTAATCTGTCTGCCTGGTAAGAAGCCATTTTGATCTTCATGTATAAATTGGTTAAGAAACCCTTTGAGTCTCTCTGCTAAAACTGCTGCGAATAATTTATGCTGCGTTAAGGAGCGAGATGGGCCTATAGTTCTGAATCTGAGATAGGTCACTATCGTCCTTTGGCAAAAGAGTTATTAGTGCTTCTGTCCATGATTTTGGGGTCTGTCCCTCCCGAATCACCCCATTAAATAACTCAGTCATATGCGTACCTAGTATTTCCCAAAGTGCTTTGTAATATTCAATCGGTAGGCCATCTGTACCGGGAGTTTTCCCTGTCTTTTGTTTTCCTATGACCCTTTCGATTTCCCCCTCCGTAATTTCTTCATCCAATACTTCCCTAGATAAACCTGGTATTTGGGGTATGTCTGATTCCTCTAAGTATTTCTTTATTTCCTGCTCAGACTTATCTTCCTTACAATATAGGTTAGTATAAAATTCCTGTGCAATTATTTTCTTCCCTTCTTCCCCTGTAATCCAATTGCCTTTCCCATCTCTCAAGTTATGGATTCTATTCTTTTCCTTTTCTTTATTTAGACAGTAAGTGAGCCACCTCCCTTGTTTGTTTGCCCTTTCGAAGTATCTTTGCTTCATCCACCTTATTTTTTTTCTCCAAATCCTGTTGATCTAATAAATTAATTTGGTGTCGTGCTAATTTCAAGTTCATTGCTTGGATCCTGCTGTAGCATAGCCTCACTTCTTACCAGGTCATCCAATAACTTATTGCGCCCAGCCCTTCTCCCTTGATAGTGGAGACAGCAGCCATATGTGGGTTATGCTCATTGGTCAAATGTGGACTGAGCCTGTCAATTAATTATTAAATCCCGCCCCTATTCCTAGGGATTCCGCTTTTTTGCTCAGTCGTCAGACTGGACAGTTGTGTGGAAACTGAGCTCTATCTGCTTTTCAGCGTTAGAGTGTTATTTCTGCTTAATTTCTTTAGTTCTTTTATCTACTGTACGTTTTAATTTAATTCACCTATACCTCAGGAGATTCTTAGGTCATATGAGGATTTTTTTCTATTTCAACATCAAAGAAAACATCGTTACAACTGGTCAGTTATTCATTTCCTTGGAGCATCCGCTCCCTTAAGGGGGCAGGGGGTTAATTTCTCCTTTATCAGCAGAAGCTATTTAAAACGTAATAAATCAATTGTGGAGTCTAGTGCTCCCCTTGTCATAGCTAATTTAATCTGATTACAAGTGGAGTTTTCGCGCTCCCTCAGGCTAACCGCTTGTCGGTCACTGAACAAGAAAATAGCTTCACGTATTGCCTCTAAAAGCTCCTCATCAAAGACCTTAATTGGTTTCAGCTTTTAAGTTGTGGCTACAAATTTAGCCGAATAAAGGAGGCTCACAGTTTAGCGCTGACTTACGGCTTCAAATTTAGCCAAAAGAGGAGATTCACGCTCCCAATCATCATTAAAGACCTTAATCAGTTTCTACTGTTTAACGTTAAATTGCGCTGACAGTTTAGCCGGAAAGAGGAGTCTCAAGATATAGCGCTGAGTGGCAGCTTTAAAATTAGCCGAAAGAGGAGCCTCATGATTTAGCGCTCCCAATATCACCATCAAATACCTTGATTGGTTTTATCTAATTAGCGCTGAGTTGTGGTTATTATTTTAACCTGAAAGAGGAGCTTCATGTTTTAGCGCTCCCAATATTACCAGCAAAGACCTTAATCGGTTTTATCTAATCAGCGCTGAGTTGCGGTTATTATTTTAACTGGAAAGAAGAGCTGCATGATTTAGCCCTGAGTTGTGGCTTCAAACTAAACTGAAAATGGAGATTCACCCTCCCATTATTAATTAAATCCTCTTCTGATCTTATGGCTACAATTTAACATAAAAGAGAAAGACTTACGCTCCCAAGAGCAATTAAAACCTTGTTTATTTCTATAAGTATTTAGAATTAATTTAACGGTTTAAACTGTTTGGAATTTTAATCTACCTTACAGTTGAGCCTCGAGCTCACAATGACAGTTGAGCCAGTTGCCTTTTGAATACTGGCAATAACTCAAGTTCCATTCAGGAGAATTTTCAGCCTATTAGGCTGTTACAGTGAGTTTTTTCTGTGAAGCCAATTGATTACTGACACAGTTATAATTTTACAGTTATCTGAGTTCATTAAACATATTAGCTATTCTTAATTTCATACTATTGGAGAAATATTGAACAAAATCCTTCATTTAAGTAACTTACTGGTTACAGATTGTTACTACATTCCAATTTATTATTATGCCTAAAGCCATCTCAAAATCCAAACATGGCCGGAAGGCCACAGTAAGAGAGCAATCACAGGCTTCATTTAGGGAGGATCAAAAACAAAAGGAATGTGTACTTCCTATGCGTACAAATGCAAAATATTCCTTAGTGACTCCCAATGTTACCATCAGTCAGGACAAGACTGTTAAAAAGTTAAGTAAAAGAAATGATACTGATTCTAAGGTTTCTAAAAACAGAGTTTCTTCTGATGAACCTAGACAGGAAACATCTAATACACCAGACCAAATGTCTTTAAAAGATTACCAGATGTCAATTCAATCATCTGAAGTTTGGGGTTCTAATCCCGTCATGGGTTCAACATCTAATGTGGAGTCTAGCGCTCCCATACTCTCAGCGCTTAATGCACCTGAATCCTCAGTTTCTATCAAAACTTCTAATGAAGTGGACCAGACTCGAAACCAAGCGCAAATCAATTGGCGCACAGAGGACATTCAACATATGATTAATATGGCAGTACAACAATCATTATCGGAACATATGTATTCTGCTGATAGGCAGGTTTCTGGTCTTTTAGAGCATCCAAATATTTCTGATCCTCTAGATTCATTTAATATGGATGATGCTATTTCACTAACAGGTTCAGATTCTCCAGAGGTTTCTTGTGTCAGTGATCATTCAGTTCCAACAGGGTTAGAAACACAGGAACCGGAACTTTCGGAGGATGAAGGTTTACCTCCTGATCAACCTGCCTTCACAGGCATTTTTCCCCAGTCTCTTTTTAAATCACTTTTATTTAAAGCAGTTAATACAGCCCAATTGGGCTCAACATCTCAACCAGAGCCTAAATCAACTGCTTCTTCATTAGATCCTTTGTTTGCTCAACAGGCTAAGCCTGTGACGACCATTCCAACTCCTCCACTCTTTCTGGAGGTCATTCAAAAACAATGGTTTAATCCCTCTGCAGCTCCAGTTCCATCTGCTACAGACAAAAATAATTTCATTGTATCTTCTGATCTGGATACCTTGTTACAAACACCTTATGTAGATACTCCTGTGGCAGCTTTAATATCATCCTCCTCTATTCCAGGAGATCCAGAAGAAGGTCTTCGACCTGAGGAGCGTAGATCGGATCAGATCCTTCAAAGGGCACATCTTGGAGCGGCATGGGCCATCAAATCGGCAACCACAGCATCCTTTTTTAATAGAACAACTCTCCTGTGGCTGCGTCAATTGCAGGACAAAATTTCTTCTGAGGATTCCAGATTAAAACAGGACCTCAATAAAATTGTAGCAGCAGTTCAATTTTCGGCTGATGCCACTTTACATGCTACCCGGTTTGCAGCTAGATCTCTGGCCTCTTCAATTGTGGCTCGCCGCTTAGTGTGGTTACGTCACTGGCAGGCCGATGCTAGACATAAATGGCGTCTGGCTTCCATACCCTTTTCAGGCACAAAATTATTTGGGGATCATTTAGACAAGTTTCTTATAGAAACCAAAGATAAATGGAAGATACTACCTAGTGTTTTTCGCAGAGGAGAAACCCGTTTTTCCCCATATAATGCCCGTCCTCAATTTAGATCTTCGGAAAGGGGATCTGGATCATCTCGTAACAAGGGTAATTACTACCCACTCCCTTACATTTCTAGACAAAAAAATTTTCAAGAGAGACCACCCAGGGGAAGAAATTTTAGTTCTCGCAGGCCCTTTTGAGGGGGAGGGGGTCGTTCCTTCCAACGCCGTCGTTAATGCTGCTAGGGAGCCTCCCATTGGCGGAAGATTGGGCCTCTTCGCCAGAGCTTGGGAGGACACTACTTCAGATCGTTGGGTCTTGGCCTCCATCAAATCAGGTCTGGCTATTGAATTTTTTTCTACCCCTCCGTTGACTTTTATTTGCTGTTCCATCTCTCAGATAGCTGAACGAAGAAAACTTATGGAATTGGCAATTAAACACCTTTTATTAATCAACGCCATTCAAAGAGTCCCTCGTCAACAAGAAAGACAGGGGTTCTATTCTTGGGTCTTTCTAGTACCTAAGTCATCGGGTGGGTGGAGACCTATTCTAGACCTTAAACGATTGAACCAATTTGTAATTTATAGAAGGTTCAAAATGCGATCTCCTCTCTTCAATAGATCTTACGGAGGCTTATCTCCATATTCCAATTTGTATTTCCCATAGAAAATATCTACGTTTTTGTTATGCTGGTGTTCACTACCAGTACAGAGCCTTACCTTTTGGCCTTTCTTCTGCTCCTAGGAGCTTCACAAAAATTTTGGCAGCCTTAGCAGCTAATCTCAGACTTCAAAAAATTCGTCTTCAATGTTATTTGGATGACATTCTCATT
This sequence comes from Pituophis catenifer annectens, assembly GCF_029215685.1. NCBI lineage: Eukaryota > Metazoa > Chordata > Lepidosauria > Squamata > Colubridae > Pituophis > Pituophis catenifer. The sequence goes on along the minus strand of NW_027256884.1, from coordinate 55,572,500 downwards.
ATGTCATCTTCCCATCAGCAAGCTAAGGTCGATCTCGCTCTCACAATACAGTCATTAGCATCACATGGTTTTTCTGTTAATGTGAAGAAAAGCCATCTGGAATCCTCGACCAGAATCCTCCATCTGGGGGCTATAATTGATACAATAGAATGTAAAGTTTTCCTTTCCCCTGATAGACAATCCGGGCTGAGATCATTAGTAACTAAAGTCATGAAGGATAAACGAGCTTCTCCTTTATTCCTTTCTAAATTATTGGGTAAAATGGTATCTACCATTTCTATTGTTCCCTGGGCCAGATTACATTTTAGAGACCGCCAATGGTTTCTCTTACCTTTTCAGAGGTCAGGCAAGGGATCGTCTTCAACCACAATCAAAATTCCAAGAGAGGTACTCATTTCCCTTCGTTGGTGGCAATCTCCGGCAATTTCCAAAGGCTGCCTATTCCTGCAACCTCAATACGTGATAGTGACGACAGATGCCAGCAAATCAGGTTGGGGAGCTCACTGTGGAACACAGGTCACACAAGGAACTTGGTCGACCTGGGAATCAACCCGCAGTATAAATTGGTTGGAGCTTCGGGCAATTTACTTAGCATTGAGAAATTTTCTAAATCTGGTGAGAGAAACTCATGTGTTGGTCCTCACCGACAATACATCGGCCAAAGCCCATGTGAATCATCAGGGAGGTACCAGGTCAAAATCTTTGATGCAAGAAGCGAGAAAGATAGGTATTTGGGCAGAGCAAAATCTGATTTCATTGAAAGCAGATCATATTTCAGGAAAAGCAAACGTGACTGCGGACTGGTTGAGTCGTCAACAAATAGATCACGGGGAGTGGAGCCTCCATCCACTATTATTCCAAATGATATTGAAACGTTTCGGAATACCAGAAGTAGATCTGTTTGCCTCCCATCAGAACACCAAGTTACCTCGCTTCTTCTCACGTTTCCAATCTCAACATGCAGAAGCTGTGGATGCTCTACACTCCCTTTGGCCACAAGGTCTGTTGTACGCCTTTCCACCGATTCCTCTAATTCCGAGGGTAATTCAGAAGCTAATACTGGAAAGGGCGGAAATCATTCTAATAGCGCCACATTGGCCAAGAAGGTCTTGGTTTGCAGACCTCATGAACTTATCAGTGACTCCTCCTTGGAGGATTCCATGCATCACAAATTGTCTCAGCCAGGGCTCAATCACACATCCGGATCCACAATGGCTACAGATGACCGCATGGAGGTTGAGCGGGATGCTCTTCAGCGAAAACACATTCCATCTCCAATAATTAAAACCATGCAGGCATCTAGGAGGCCATCAACACAAAGAATTTATTCAGCAACTTGGCGCACATTTACATCTTGGTGTGAGACTCAAGGTTTTTCTGCTCTTCAAGCTTCTGTTTTGCAGGTACTGATGTTTTTACAGGCTGGTTTAGAAAAAGGACTTTCTCCAAACACTCTAAAGAGACAGATGGCTGCTATCTCATCTATCCTGTCATATAATTCAAATAATTCATTATCACAAGATCCCATGATTCGTCGTTTCCTCAGAGGAGCAACTAACCTCTGTCCACCAGTAATTCATCGATTTCCTTCTTGGGAACTTTCAATTGTGTTAGACTCACTTATGGGTTCACCGTATGAACCAATAGAATCTACCAGTTTACGACTATTGTCAGAAAAAGTTGTTTTTCTAGTCGCGATTACTTCGGCGTGACGTATTTCAGAACTTGCAGCATTGTCGGTCCGAGATGATTTATGTGTATTCCATGTAGATAGAGTGGTCCTCAGATTGGATCCTACATTTATACCTAAAATTAACTCTTCCTTTCATCGTTTGCAGGAAATTGTTTTACCAGATTTTTATTCCTCACTTTCCAATCCATTGGAAAACAAATTACACATGTTGGATATCAGACGGGCACTGCAGTTATACATCCAGAGGACGGCGGATATTCATAGAACAGAGTCAATGTTCATTTCCTATCTTCCGTCTTCATTAGGAAATAAGGTATCTTCTTCGACGTTAGGTCGATGGATTCGAACAACGATTAAGATGGCATATGAACTGCGATCTTTGCCTCCTCCTACCAAGGTGACAGCTCATTCCACTAGAAGTGCTGCAACTACAGCTGCTTGGGCATCTAAAGTTTCATTGTCTGAAATATGCAGAGCAGCTACTTGGACCTCTCCTTCTCCATTTGTTAAGCACTATAAATTAGATATATTTGCCTCTGCAGAGGCTGAGTTTGGGAGAAGAGTATTACAAGGTGTTGAGGTCAGGGAGGAGTTTTTAGGCCCAGACTGTTCCCACCCATTGGGACAGTGAACTTGGGTATGTCCCACATATGGTTGCTGTCTCCACTATCAAGGGAGAAGGGGACGTTGGCTTTGCCTGATATGCCCCTTCTCGTTGAGTGGAGACAGCAGCCAGTCCCACCCAGTATCAGTCTGGTACTAAGAGTAAAATTTATCTAACAGTTTATTTATAATTCTACTTTCCACACTTAGAGTCTGTCTTCCTCCTTCACCAAAGCGGAATCCCTAGGAATAGGGGCGGGATTTAATAATTAATTGACAGGCTCAGTCCACATTTGACCAATGAGCATAACCCACATATGGCTGCTGTCTCCACTCAACGAGAAGGGGTGTATCAGGCAAAGCCAACGTCCCCTTTCCTTCTTTCGTTTCCCTGCCATATAATTAATCACCAACCCACGAAACACAGCCTTCACTGTGTTGAAAAGGCTTGCATCCTCCCTGTTGTTTTCCTGAAAGAAGAACCCCATCTCTTTCTTTAAGTGTTTTAAGAATAACTCATCTTTAAAAACTCTTATGTCCAATCTCCACTTAGGCCTTATTTTCCGGCTTCCCCATGTTATCCAAAGAGGGTTGTGGTCTGCCCACTCATTGACGCCTATTTCTGCTTTCTGTATCCCCTGAATTCGTTAACCTTGACGACTACCTTCTGGACAGGCTTGTGAGTGGAGTGCGCGATCAAAGCCTAAAGAGGCGACTAATTGTGAATCACAATTTAACATTCCAAATGGCATTGGATGAGGCATATGCAGCGGAGTTGGCCAAGCTATCATTAGCTGAGTTGCCTCAGGGCCAAAGTTCTACGCCGGCAGGGGAAGGAGCAACAGCTGTGAACGAGACGATGGAATGGGACATGTCTGACTCTGATGAGGAAGCTGGGGTCTGCCGCATACAAGACGCGAGGAATAAGACTACAGTGCCTGGCCATGTGAGAGGGGTGGCAACCAGAACAGAATGTTTCAGTTGTGGGGAAAAGCATCAATGTTCCACATGCAGATTCAAGGACGTAATTTGCTGCCATTGCGGCCGCTGTGGCCACATCGCAAGGGTGTGTCGGTTGGTGCTGCCGCAGCTGAGAACACATTCCCCTCGAGACATGGAGGGACATCCCGGCCGTCAAATGAGCGGGTCCAGAGCAGGCAGGGGTCCTCCGCTGTCAACTTGGTTGTTCCTCCAAGCAAAGTCAGCCAGCAAAAGATTCGCCTCACTGTGCTGATTGAAGGCAAACCATGCCTTATGGAAGTTGATACAGGCTCTGCCACTTCCATCGTGTCCTGGGGCACAATTAAATGTCTTGTCCCAAAATTGGCAAAATGACAGTTAGACCCTTGTACCCTCCTGTTAAAAAGATTACCAGGGCACTCAAATTCCTGTCATAGGAAGCGGAACTTTCCGAGTCAAATTTAAAAAATTCTCCGGCCAGTTGTCTTTAGTAATAGTAGACAGGCCACTGCCAAGCCTTTTGGGCCTTAATTGGTTCGACGCCCTCAGCCTCACCATACAAGGGATCCATGCTATAGGGTCGTCTGAACTCGAGACACTCTGTCAGGAATTTCCCTCCGTTTTTGATGACAAGCTAGGCATGTACACAGGAACCCCAATTTCATTTAATTTGGACCCCCGCATACAGCCTCGATGACTTAAACCATGCCAGGTGCCTTTTGCCCTTCGTTCGAAGGTGGACGCCAAACTGGACAAGTTAATTGCACAAGGCATCCTGGAACCTGTGGATCATGCTCGCTGGGAAACTCCAACTGTCATTGCGATGAAGGCGAATGGTTCTATCCGAATGTGTACGGACTACTGGGCAACCATTAATCAGGCTTTACAATCCCATGCATACCCCGTTCCTGTGGTGCAGCACCTGTTGCATTCGCTTGGGGACGGGTCAATTTTTGTCAAGCTTGACTTAGCACAGGCTTACCAACAGTTGCCTGTGGATGACCTGACAGCTGACGCGCAAACTATTGTTACCCATAGAGGGGCATTTCGGTGCAGCTGCCTCCAATTCGGCATCAGCGTAGCCCCAGGGATTTTCCAGAGCCTGATGGAGAGGTTGCTCCATGGGATCCCTGGGGTTGTTCCATATTTTGATGATGTGCTGGTTTCAGCAACCAGCACCACCGTGTTAATGGACAGGCTCCGTTCAGTCCTCTCTAAGTTTCAATGGGTTGGTCTCAAAGTGAAGAAATCTAAATGCCTTGTCGCTGTTCCCCAGGTTGAGTTCTTGGGTTTCTTGAATGACAGCACGGGGATACATCCAACGCCAGCGAAAACCAGGGCAATCCTTGATGCACCCCACCCCCCCTGAGGCAAAGTTGAGCTTCAGGCTTTCCTATGGTTGCTCAATTTTTATGCTATGTTCCTGCCGCACAAGGCGTCTGTTGCAGAACCTTTGCATCAGTTGTTGGATTGAGGAGCATGTTGGGTTTGGGATTCTAAGGCTGCCTCCACGTTTCAAGCTGTCAAGAAGTTGCTTGTCTCAAACTCCGTCCTCACACAATATTGTGAGAACCTTCCCCTAGTTCTGGCGTGTGACACGTCTCCGTACGGGGTGGTTGCTGTCCTGAGTCACCGTTTCCCAAATGGCCGTGAAGCCCCGATGGCATTTTTTTCTCGGACCGTAGCTTCCGCCGAACGTAATTATTCACAACTTGATAAGGAGGCATTGGCCTTGGTTGTAGGGGTAAAACGTTTTCATGATTTCCTTTATGGTCAGCCATTCTCTCTGGTGACTGACCATAAGCCTTTGCTAGGTCTCCTGGCCGGGAACCGACAAAGCCCTCAAGTTCTCTCCCCTAGGTTCACCAGATGGTTGGTTTTTCTATCTGCCTACAACTACACCTTAACCTACGTCCCGGGGAAGAATCTGGCCCACTCTGACACCCTCAGCCGCTGCCCGGTTCCCTCGCTCCTCTGCGACCCTGCACCTGCCTCTACTGTCCTCTTGATTGACAGCTCGCCGTTTGCATTGACCGCCGCCGACGTTGCTCGAGTATCGGCTTGGGACCTGGAAATCTCCCAAGTCATGGACTGGGTACTCAGGGGTTGGCCCTCTGGCACCTTGGGGACAACCTTTTGTTGTTTGTAAATCAGAATTGTCAACTCAAGGGGGGTGCTTGCTGTGGGGACACCGGGTGATGATTCCACATTCTCTGTGCAGGTCCATTCTCACCTCCTTGCATTCGGGGCACCCTGGGGTGGTCCGCATGAAGGCTCTGGGCTGCGCATATCTGTGGTGGCCCGGCCTGGACCAGGGCATTACAGAATGGGTGGCATCTTGCTGGCCATGCCAGGAATCAAGACCAATGCTGCCAAAGGGTCAGGCCAGGAAATGGGAGGACCCCACCGGACCGTGGTCCCACGTGCATATAGATTTTGCGGGACTGGTCCATGGGCAGATGTTTTTGGTTATTGCTGATGCTTTCTCTAAGTGGGTAGAAATTAGGTTGATGCGTTCCACCTCGGCTGAAGCCATAATTAGAGTCCTCCATTCCATTTTCGCTACGCATGGGTTACCTGACCTTTTGGTGTCGGACAACGGGCCCCAATTGACCGCCAGTAATTTCAAACTGTTCCTCACGGGGTTGGGAATACGCCATTGTTTAATATCTCCCTATCACCCAGCTGGTAATGGTCTTGCTGAGAGGGCTGTTAGATCAGCTAAAGAGGCACTGGGATGGATGGGCCCCAGGGGGTGGCACGAGAGAGTGGCCGAATATTTGTTAGTTCAGCACACCACCCCATGCCAGGTCACGAATTGGAGTCCAGCAGAATTACTCACGGGCCACTGGTTGCATACAATTCTAGATAGATTGCACCCCCGTTATGCCCTGAAGAAGCCGCTGGACTCCATAAGCACTACGAAGGGTTTCAACCTGGGCGACAATGTCTACGCCCGGAATTATGGGAGGCAACCGTTGTGGTTACCGGGTCATGTGGTGGCTGTCACAGGGCCTTGCTCTTATAAAGTGGAGATAGAACAAGGCAAGGTCTGGCGCCGGCACCAGGATCAGTTATGGGCCAGATGGGATGGTGCTAGCTGGCAGCAAGGGGTGGAAGGCACAGTTAGGGAAGCGGGGGTGACCGAGCGGAGAGAATCACCTGCACCACCCCGTGCAAGCGCACCATGGCATGTCCCCCAGAGCACATCATTGAGTGATCTGATGGCCACCCCAGAGCAGGGAGCTGTAGACTTACCTGAAATTGAGGAGGGTCGCCCGGGTCTGGAAGGTGGTTCGGAGATAACCGTGGAGTCTGGGGACATTCCTGACCACAACGGAACCCAGTCCCAGCAGGAACAGTTGCTGACAGCACACCCTCGGAGATCGGGGTGTATCCGGCGCCGACCGGCGTATCTTCAAGACTACGCATGCGCGGTCCAGGTGGGAAGGGGTGTAGTGTATTGAGCCTGCTCTGTGGGCTGGCCCCCTGTTGGAATGTTTAGTAACATTCTGTTCTCCAATTGGTTAGCCGCCTGACAGCCAATATAAAAGAGCTGTCAGGCTGAGTTCGTGCGTTCTTCGTCTGAGGCAGATCTTAAGTGCCTGGTTGATAATTGCTCATTAAAGCGGTGTTACCTCAGATTCAACACAGCCTCTGTCTGTCATTAATCTCTGCTGATATTTACCAGTTCCCTCTACCTCCCAGCAAATTGGTTTGGGTAGGCTCACTGACACCTGGCTGCTTGCCACCATGCCCAGATTGGTACTTTGACTGCAGCAGCAGGGAAACCAACTGTTGGAAGAAATATCCATTTGGTTCATTCCAAGCCGGCAGAAAGGCACTGGAGACAAAATGGAGGCTGGAGGATGATTGGAAAGAGGGTCCATTTATTGATGAAGCAGAAGCACATGAGTGGTTCTGGGCAGCTGACCACATGGAGTTGAGAGTGAAGGGTATATATACCTTCTCTTGGGCTTTGAACTTGGACTTCCTGTTCAAGAACATGTATTCTACTGGCTGTTGTCAGACTCCCATGGGGCCATGTGGAGTCATGTTTGTTTGAGTCAAGTTTGGTTGACGTTTGCTGGGTGATGCAATGTCCTTAGGAGATTGTGCAATGCAGTGAGCTCTGCTGCTAGATAATCCTATTATATCCTGGAGGGTCATGTCTTATTTCCATCATCCTTTTGCCTTGTAGATAGGCTGGCCCAGTCCTGCTGGGGCTATTAAGAAAGACTTGGGGGCTGCTTCCTGTCTTTAAAAACATGTTTCTCCTTTAGGAAAATATAATATTCTGGCTTTTAAAAAATATTTCTCAAAATATTTCTTTTTTTAAAAAAATTATTTATTATAACACAATAAAACAATACAACACTTATATAAAAGACTCTTTTTACAGCTTTTTCATAGTGATCCTTCCTTATTATTTACTATTTCCACGAATTTTACTTTATTTTATTCCAAATTACTATCTGTCCCCATCATTTCATTTACAATATATTTCTCTTTTTCATTTCAATCACTAAATTGTATTTTACCAATTTTTCCCATTGTTTTTGACATTTCTTTAACTTCCCCTTATTTTTCTTCTTCATTTTTCCTTTCCTCCAACCACTCATACCATCTATACCAAATTTTATAGTATTCTGTATCTTCTTTTTCTTTGAGTTCTTTTGTCAATTTATCCATCTCTGCGCATTCCAATTTTTTTTTATCAACTCCTCCTCTGTTGGCGTTTTTTTTTTTTCCAATTTTGGGCATAAGCTATGCGGGCAGTTGTTAATATATGCATTATTAAGTATTTTATTTCCTTTGTATAATTTTCTGTAAAGATCCCTAGCAAAAATGTCTCTGGTTCTCCCTTTATTGATTGTTGCGTTATTTTCTCTAGCCATTTTTTGACTTTGGCCCAAAATTTCTTTGCTGCTGGACAAGTCCATCAGAGATGGTAATATGTTCCATAATTGTTTTTGCATTTCCAGCATACTGAGGATTTGCTCAGAATCATCTTGGCTATTCTGGTAAATGCCATCTATGGAACATCTTCAACTGGTTTTCCTTATATGCCGTAGATAATGTTAGTTTCATATTTATTCGCCACATCTTTTCCCACTTCTCTAATTCTACTGTGTAATTGAAGTTCCTTGCCCACTTGATCATGGTTTCTTTAACTATTTCCTCTTCCATTTTATACCGTAATAAGAATGTGTATATTTTGCTAATTAATTTCTGATCCATCCAATGTATAATTTTATCCAATTCATTTTGCTCCAATTGTACCTCATTCGTCTTTGTATCTTCTTTATATTTTGACCAAATTTGTAAGTATGTCCACCATTCAATTTCCTTGTTCAAATCCTGTTCCAATTCTTGCTTTGCTTTTAGTTTTCCCAAATCATTTAGAATATCCCTATATCTGATTATCTTAGTCCAATCTATTAAATTTGGATGTGTTAGTGTTTCAGTAGGAGAGATCCAGATCGGTATTTATTTATTTTATTTATTTTATTTATTGAATTTCTATACCGCCCTACTCCCGAAGGACTCAGGGCGGTGCACAGCCATGAAATAAAACACATAAATATACAAAATTTAAAATCGAATAAAATGGATTAAATAAATTTGGCTGAATTAATACCCATAATTAAAAATACCCATATTTTAAAATCCATTAAAATTTAGAATTTACACTTAAAAGGGAGAAGATTTAGGCGAGGCCAGCTTGATGAAATAAAAGCGTCTTCAACTCGCGGCGGAAGGTGCGCAGATCCGGAATCCTCCGTATCTCTGGGGGCAGCTCATTCCAGATCGTCGGTGCCCCCACAGAGAAGGCTCTCCCCCTAGGGGCCGACAGATACGATATATCTTCGTATAATGTTGTTTTTTTATTTTAATCCAAATTGATAGCAGTGCATTTCTGAGAATGTGCCTTCTGAAGTATCCGTGTATTTTATATTTCTCATCCCACACGAATGCATGCCATCCTACCTGTAGATCATGCCCTTCAATTAATATTCTTTTACTTCTCAGCTCCATCCATTCTTTCAACCATGTTAGGCATGCTGCTTGATAGTATATCTCCCATTCTGGGAGTGCTACTCCTCTTCTTTCTCTGGTATCTTGCAGAACTTTTAATCTAATTCTGGGTTTTTTCCCTTGCCAAATAAATTTTGAGATCAATTTATTTAATGAATCGAAAAATATTTTGTCTAATTTTATAGGTATAACCTTGAAGAGGAATAAAATTTTGGACAAGATATTCATTTTAATTGCTGCGACTCTTCCCATGAATGAAATTTGTAAGTTCTTCCAATTATCCAAATCTTTATTAATTTGCTGTATTAATTTATCATAATTAGCTTGTTTAATTGAGGAACCTCTTGCAGTGAGCCAGATCCCTAGATATTTTATTCTTTTAGTTGTTTGAATCTTCATATTACCTTCTAATTCTTCCTCTTTTTTGTGAGGTTTTTAGTTAATAATTTGGATTTACTTTTATTTATTTTTAGTCCAGCCACTGCACCAAATTCCTCTATTTTTTCCATTAATTTTGGGCCTGATTTTAGGGGTTCCTCTGCAATGAAGACCAAGTCATTAGCAAAGGCTTGCAATTTATACTCTTCATTTTTTATCTTCAATCCTTTTATCTCTCAGTCTTCTCTAATTTTGTTTAAAAGCAGTTCCAATGATAGTATGAAGAGAAGTGGGGAAAGTGGGCATCCTTGTCTCACACCTTTTGTTATCTCAAATTTGTCGGTCATATCTTGATTCATAATTACTCTTGCAGTTTGTTTTGTATATATTTTCTCGATCATTTTTTCAAATTTAGTCCCGAATTCCATACTTTTCAATTGTTGTACCATAAATTTCCAATCCAAATTATCAAAAGCTTTTTGGGCATCAAGGAAAAACAGTGAGACTTGTTTTTCGGGGTGCACTTCGTAAAACTTTAGTATGTTTATTATCATCCGTGTGTTACTTTTAATTTGTCGGCCTGGTAGGAAACCATTTTGGTCTGAATGTATATGTTTATTTAAAACTGTTTTTGTCCTCTCAGCTATAATTGACATGAATAATTCATAATCAGTGTTTAATAGAGAAATTGGCCTGTAATTTTGTATTAATTGCTGGTCTGAATCTTCCTTATGTATCAGCGTAATTAGAGCTTCTGTCCATGTTTTTGATATATTTGTTTGTTCTAAAGTTTCATTGAATATTTCCAGCATTAATCCTCCTATCTGTTCTTGTATGATTCTATACAACTCCACTGGTAATCCATCTGGGCCTGGCGTTTTGTTATTTTTTTGCCTTTTCATCGCAATTCCAAATTCTGTTTCTGATATTGGTCGGTTTAGTATTTCCTGTTGTTCCTCCATAATTTAACATATATTTATTTCCTCTAAGTAATTCTTAATCTTTGCTTCTGATATTTCTTCCTGTGTATATAATTTAGAAAAGAACGAATGTATAATTTGCTTCTTATTTTTTCTTTTATGTTTAATTGTTCCTTTATCATCTTTCAATTGATGTATCCTTCGTTTGTCTCTCTCCTTTTTTAATTTGTAGGCTAACCATTTGCTCACTTTATTTGCGTGTTCAAAATAATTTTGCTTTGACATCTTTATTTTCAATGCTACTTCTTTTTGGGTTATTAAATTTAATTTCTGTTTAATTATTGTCCATTCCTCTTTTATTTTTTTATTTTGGGGGTCTTTCTGTAAGTTTTTTTTCTAATTTTTTAAGTTCTTCCTGAAATTTTGCTTGTTGGGACTTTTTTCCTTCCTTTTTCCTTGCCATATAGGCTATTGTCACTCCTCTAATATATGTCTTTAACGTGTCCCAGAGATTTTGAATTGACGTGTCTTCTTTTTTATTTATGCTTAAAAAGGTCTTCAGCTCATTTTCCAGCAATTGCTTATAATCTTTCTCTTTACATATGTTTTGATTTACAGTCAATCTTTTGTATTTTTTTTGTCCTTTCCAATGTATGATTATCGGGCCATGGTCTGCCCATTCATTTATTCCTATTTCTATTTTATATAAACCTAATTGTAATTGTGCTGTCATCCAGGCCATATCGATCCTAGACCATGATTGATGCGGGTGGGAATAGAACATATATTGTTTCTCTTTTTTATTTATTTCTCTCCATGTGTCTCTTAATTTTAGTTCTGTTATCATATTGAAGAATTCTTTAGGTAATATTTCCTTCTTTTTTTATTTTTCTTGTTACTAATATAATCTTTTTTACTGTCTACTATGGCATTATGGTCACCTACTATGCATATATTGTCATGGCCTTGTTCTATTTTTTTTTTTTTTTTTTAATTTGATTTATATGCCGCCCTTCTCCGGAGACTCAGGGCGGCTTACAATGCATTAAGCAATAGCCTTCATACTTTTGTATATTTATACAAAGTCAGCATTGCCCCCACAAACTGGGTCCTCATTTCACCTACCTTAGAAAGGATGGAAGGCTGAGTCAACCTTGAGCCTTGGAGAGATTCGAACCAGCAGAAATTGCAGGCAGCTGTGTTAATAACAGGGTGCAATAAACAGGGTACACTAATTTTGTTGTGTAGTTTCTTGAAATATTCCTGTTGATTTTTATTTGGCACATATATCACTACTAATAGAATCTGTTTCTGTTCTGTCTCTAACTCTATCATCAAAGTTCTACCTTCTTCATCTGCATAGACTAGTTTTGAGTTTATTCTCTCTTTTATGTATACCACGATTCCTCTTCTTTTCTGTTGTGTTAATGATGCATATAATCTTCCTAATTTTGCATTTTCTAATAATTTTTGAAATCTTTTTTTTATATGTACCTCTTGCAGGCAACTCACGTCTGCCTCTAATTTTTTTAATTTAATAAAGGTTTGTGTTCTCTTTTCCGGTGAATTTAGGCTGTTAATATCCACTGAGAAATGATTTAAACTCTCTTGCATTTCTTACTGCAGTTGTTTCTTGGTGTTTCTTGTCTTTTTTTACTCTCTCTTTTTACTCTCCCTTTTGCTCCTTCTTTTTCTTCTCGCTCTTTTTCTTGGATTTTTCTTAATTCTCTCTCTCTTTCTATTTCTTCTTGTTGGTCGTCTTCCTGACTTTTGCTCTAAGAGTCGTCTTTACTTTCTTGTTCTTCTTCTTGTAGGAAATAATTTTTATAGAATTCCTGTGCCTTTTCTATCGAATCTACCTTATATTTCCTTTCTTGCCAAGTGATAAGGATGCCCTCTGGGATAATCCATCTGAACATCACTTTGTATTTAATGAGTTGAGATGTAAGGAACTGGTACTGTTGTCTTTGAGTCTGAATTCTTCGTGGAATTTGTTTTAAGATTATGATTTCTTTACCTTTATATGTTATGGTTTCTTCCCTTGATTTCTTATAAATTTCATCTCTTACTTTTTTGTTTTTTTTTGTGAATCTTATATGCACTTCCCTTGCCAATTGATTTCTTCTTATGTAATTATTGTGCACATGGTAAATTTCATCTATGAAGTCTTTTATCTCCATCTTATTACTTTGTGTTAACTCTGCCAATATTTCAACCATTTTCCCCCCCAGATCTTCCTCTTTCTCCTCCACAACATTCTGGAAGCGTAAAAAATATGAGGCTTTCTCCATTTCCAGGAATATGATTGAATCTGACAGTTCCTTATTTGATTGTAATGCTTTCTGTTCCGCCACTTCTAGTTTAAGGTCCATTTGATCTACTTTTGTTTCTATATTTTTAATTTTTTGCTCATTCTCCAAAATTGTCTGCTGTATAGTTTCCATCTTTTCCTTCATATTTTTTATGTCTTCCTTTACTTCTCCTATCTCATTTTTAATATCTTTGTGATGTTCTCTCGCCTCTTCATGTTTATTGGCCATTTTTTCTTGTGACTTCATTAGGGGTATTGTATCATTTGGAGCATGCTTTGCATATTATTCATTGTCGGCTCTGTTTTAATTTTTTCTTTCCCCAACATATTTTCTATTGACTGTTGGTTTGACGGGGAGGCCATAAGCGAGAGATTTGTGATAGGTTTTTTCCCCCGTTTTAACTACTGTTGCTGTGAATGACATTGTTAAACTTCTAGTGAAATTCTTCCACAGTATCATAAAAGTAAAGTGACTTCCGGCAGTGACATCAGAGTGGAGTGGGTGAAGGCACGGTTGATAGCTCCCGAAATTCCAATTAATTCCCGATAAGGAGCCCTTTATAGGCATTTCTGATCCTGGAGGGATCAGAAAATTAAAGGGTAAGGTTGGAAGACTCCGGATGACTCACTACCATCCTGGAGGATAAGACCGAACCCCTTAAATCCTGCGGGGGGAAAAGTCTGTCTTCAAGGCGGACCAAGAGTGATGGCGGTCGCAGTGAGGAAGCAAAAAGTGGATTCAGCACCGATGGTCAAAGAGGATAAAAAGAAAAAGAAAAGAAAGAAAGACGAACTTTTATTGATTAGAGGCACAAGAGGAGTGAGATGCGGAGAGGAAGGAAAGCAGCGATTGGGAAAAAAGCGCAAAACAGAGAGATGAGTGAGCGGAGAGGTTAGTGCAACAAGAGGAAGGATCCTCTTATTTATTAAACTTACTGAGTTATAAACTGAAAAAGGTTGGGTAATTTCTTCACTTTATTAATATCTGTTATTAATATTAATATCTGCACTTTTTTGAAGTGTATTTGTCCATTTATGTTACATATTAGGTATTTAAATCCATGTTTATTTTATAAGCTTAGAAAAGTATATGTCAATAGTGCTCAAAGTTGTGGTCTCTTCATTTTACTTTATTTGTTATATGACTTCTTCTTTTTGATCCCTTTATACTTTCTCCATCTTTTCTTTGAACCTTTCATGAAAATTTCTTGCATTTTGGGCTAAATTAGATTGGTATCCAGTCTGTGGATTGGAAGTTAGAATTACTTTTTTCATTTGTCCTTATAAAATAGTATCCTTTTCTGTTTGTTTGTTTGTCAAAAAGCAATATTTTTTCTCTTGCACAGTATTCTAATAGGTATTTCTTTGAGAATAATGATTTCTGAGTTACTTAATCTTAATTCAGTATTAAAGTATATCTATACAACATGGTATCTTATCTTGTTCTTGTCAAAACATTCAAGTATATGTCTATTATTCATTTTACATATTATGTACTCATCCTGTACACTTTGTTCACTTCTTCCTCCATATCTTCTTCATCCTATTTCAAAGTTTTATTAGGGATTCCCTAATAATCTTTTTCTAATAGTTCCTCTGTAGTTCCTTTGGAATTATTCTCAGTCTTAAACAAACTTCTTTCCCATAATCTCACATTGTCCACATCAGGGGTGCCAAACTTGATTTCACTGAGGGCCGCATCAGGGCTGTGTTTGACCTCAGAGGGCCAAGGGGTGGTGGTGGTGTGTGGCCGGGGGTGAGCGTAGGCGTGGCCATGGTGGGCATTTGACACAGGCTCAAGATGCATTTTTTCCCTTCTCTTTCTTTCCACAGTTCTTTACTATAACCATTTTCCTATCTCTTCTACCAGATATTACTTGCAATCATTTATTACTTCTCCTTTATACTCCATTAAACTTTTTATTTCTAAATTTATACCCCATTGTTTATACTAAATTGCTTTTCCAAGCAGAAAAGCTATTTATACTATTGTATTTTTTTATTCAACTAATAATAAAAATACAAAATCATAAATAACATGATAATAAAGATCTAACAGCAGAGGTAAATTTACAGGATAGTAAATAGAAATGGCTGTCAATTATAGATTGTTGATTGTAAATTAAATGGACCTACAGTATGTAAAGTCTGGCATTAAACTGTAGTATTAACATAGGATGTTGCTTGTTTTCTATCCAGATCAGGCATTTACTTGAGGCCACATAATTGTAGTCCATTCCAACCCAGTCCTCCTGCAGCACTCTGCCGGTTGAAAACTCCCCTGCTGGAGACCGGGGAGGCCAAAATGGGCAGGGGCCTTGTGGGGCAGGGCCTCCGTGTGGCCCATTTTTGGACAGCAGAGTGCTGCAGGAGGCCATGGAAGCCAAAAACGGGCCATGCGGGGGTCTCATGGGGCCTGTTTTTGGCCAGCAGAGTGCTGCAGGAGGTCAGGGAAGCCAAAAACCCTTGAAAGTTTACATTTTATATAATTCAGAAAAGTGCATGTTTAGTTCTAATTAGACCAACATATATTAATTTAAACGATTCTTCCTGGACTGATAATTTGAGTCCAGGATAACATAATGCATTTCTGAGAAAAAAAATAAAACCCTACAAATGAGAAGAATTTTTCTTATTATAATAAAAAGTAGCTTCCATTTTCTACATCTTTCATTCTAGGAGATTTGTACATATATAATCAATTCCATAGAGTTGAACGAATAAATTATTTTGAATAATTAATCTGATGAATTTATCTTCTTCTTTTTTTATAAAATATGCACAAGTGCATCAGTTTTCCCAAGTGGCATTTAATATACTAAATTGGCTTGTTGTTTTATACTTCTAGAAAATGTATTACAAATTAACTATAAGGCTTTTCTGCTCATTTGATATATGAGACATTGAAATAAAATATGCTACAACCAAAACTTCATAATAATTTTATGAATTTGACCGTAAACATTCAGGTAGTTCTTTAATTTAAAAGAAGGGAAACATATTAAAGCCTTAATTCAATGCTGGTGAGAAAAGACAGTTAATTTATCAAATCTAGCTATATCTTTGATGTTTCCATATCTTTCTACGCAAGTAGAACAATCAAGATTGTAAAAATGCAAAAGAAAATGAAAGCAGCACAATAAAAATTAAAAGCAATATAAATATAATACAAGCTTTTAAAAATGGTCAAAACTGTTCAAAAAGTATAGCTGAAAAACACTCTTCTTCAAGAGAAATTATCCTGCTGTGTAACCATAATTTAAAGAAAACAGCATCATAACTGTAGGCAGTTTACTGATACATTTCCAACTTGATTCATATCTTCAAAGTCCCCTGAAACTTCAAAATTGCATTCCTTCTCTGAAACATGTAAATGTTTGGTAGAAAAACTCAAAGAATGGATATTAGGGCTGGCCCCAGTGCATTTTGTTGACTGAGATAGAACAGCAAATGTGTCACACTCTGCAAAAGTCATGAAAAAAGCCAGCTTCACAGGAAATTGTAAATAAAAATTTTAATTACAGTTTGAGAAGAGCTTCTTAATCTTTAGATGAAAAGTGCTAAGTCAGAATCAAATAAAAGCATTTCTGTGAGCTCTTTAAAATGCATGGCATATATTTTCCCAAGACGAAAGTAAAAACTACTTTGATTTAGGTTCATTTGGAAATAGCTATTTACACAGAACAGATGATCCTCTTCTGCTAAAAGCTGTGGAAGGAAAATAAATGAAAGAAAAAGGGCCAGTCAGATCTATGGGCCTGTTTGAGCTACCCACAGAAAAGTTGTCTGGGAAGACACTCCACTCCTAGAAGAATGAAATATTTTGAGAAATATTTAAAAAGCCAGAATATTATATTTTCCTAAAGGAGAAACGTGTTTTTAAAGATAGGAAGCAGCCCACAAGTCTTTCTTAATAACCCCAGCAAAACTGGGCCAGCCTATCCACAAGGCAAAACACCTTCAGCTCCAGGGTGATTGCACAATCTCCTAAGGATATTGCATCACCCAGCAAACATCAATCAAACTTGACTCAGACAAACATGACCCCACATGGCCCCATAGGAGTCTGACAACAGCCAATAGAATATGTTCTTGAACAGGAAGTCCAAGTTCAAAGCCCAAGAGAAAGTATATATACCCCTCACTCTCAACTCCATGTGGTCAGCTGCTCAGAACCACCCGTGTACTTCTGCTTCACCAATAAATGGACCCTCTTTCCAATCAGCCTTCAGCCTCCATTTTGTCTCAAGTGCTTTTCTCCTGGCTTGGAATGAACCAGATGGATATTTCTTCCAACAATTTGGCACCCCAGATGCCAAAGCTAACCTTACCAACAGACCTGGCCCGGGTAAGCCTCCCTTGCCGGCAGCAGACCCATTGAGTCTGTGGGTGAGTTTTCCTTGGACCTTGGCCATTTGGAACAAGGGTTGTAAAGGGGTTTTGAGTTTTGAGCTCAAAGGCTGCTTGGAAAGGTGAGTACCTCTAAATTTTAACTTTTATAGCCCAGAAGATTGTGACTCACAAATGATGCTGCACAGTTGCCCAGTAAAGCAGGATATCTTGCACTGATAGTCTCATTAGTAGGAGTCCCAACACTCATTGTGCACAATTTGAAAAATAATAAATAGTCTGGATTACACACTGGCTAACCTCAATTTGGCCTCACAAACCCTGGTTGCATTAAATTAAGAACTAAGGCAGGTTCAAGAAACAACCCTTAGAAATGGGCAGCCTGTGGTTATTTAATAAGGCAAAACCATGGCTGTGAAGAATTGTTCACAGCCAATAAGCATGTCAGCCTCAGCTTTTCTGCTTTAGCTGCCATAAGTAACGGGGAGGGATTAGGTATGGAGCAAAGGGGGGGAAGAGAGCAGGAGGGGGTTTGTCTTTGTAGGAGGGGACTTCGTGGGAATCGAAACTGGATTTCAGAAGGGGATGGCTGACCAACTGTCTCGACATTCCTGATGGATGACGCTGCCAGACGTGTTGCCACCTGACCTTTGGAAGACCTTTAGATTGGCTGAGAAAATATAAACACGGGGGGGGGGGGAAGAAGCTTAGTAGATGCATTTTGCGCGTTTTGTTCACTTCCAGCTTTTCACTGGGTTGTTAATTGACAAAGCGGCTGGTGGCTGATATTGAAGATCGGACTTTACTGCATTACTTCTATCTATATCTGAACAGACATTTGATTACTAAGCCAGAGATCGGGGAGCGGCAGGGAGGAGGAGGCCAAAGACAACGCAGAAAACTAACCGATGATTGCCGAAGGCTGTTGGTTCGGAGGAAGACAGTCTGAAGGTGATCGTGGAACTGCTGTTGGATTTATGGGTTTTTTTACTTGCTGCCCACCTGTCTGAATTGCTTCAGACCGAGTTGAGTCAAGTGGTGGAAGAGGAGTATGGTGACTCAGCCATATGATCTAAGTCTCCATTAGAGCAATTGGGAGAAGAAAGGAAAGTGGAAGTTTATAGACTGAGCATTCCTAGTGATATAAAAGACCTGAACACCATCTTGTGGCCGATACTGGAATTGCACATTGATTGGGGTTAATTTGACTCTTTCTCTTTCTCTCCCTCTCAATTTTTTCCTTTTCTTAAGCCTTAAAGATTGAAATTGAATAAGTTTCAGGATTATTAGCTATAAATTATTTAAGTCTAAATTAATCAGTTGATGGTTGATTGATATATATATATACACAATTAAGATTGAATAGACTATCTGTTTATCTTGTTGAACTTTTTAAATTGAGATATTTATGAATTCGTGTTAGTAAATGTTTATGAATTGATAATTGACGATTAGAGCTAAAATAACTAGTTCAGAGTATTGCAAATCAGTAAAGTAAAGTAATATACAGATAAAGAGAATAAGACTAGAGTAAGATATATGCTGTATGCTAGAGTGGAGCAACCTTTTCTGTCTAACAAAGATGGCCACAACCACAATTACTACCAAAAAGAAGATACCTACAGTACCATCAATCTCATCTCCAGTTATGACCTCCCCAATGGTACATAAATCATTGGAAGATATGACATCAATGGGGAAAGCCTCAAGTGCAAATGGAATACCCTCAAATCTACATGATATCCTTAAAATACTACAAGATACAATGATCACAATGGTTAAAAACCAAGAAACAACGTCTAAAGGAATAGATGAATTGAAATCAGATGTAACAGTGGTGAGGGATGAGCTACGGCAAATGAATGTCAAAATGGAAGAGATGAACTTGACAATGGATTCACATGGGGAGCAGAGTGTGGAAATGGAGACTAAAGTGGGGAAGGTGGAGGAGAAGGTGATGTGACTGGAAACGAGACCATCTAGGGAAAATAGGAAGCTGGAAGATGAATTAATATTTATGGAGATGGATAGAGCAGCCTTCTTCATATGGTTTCAGAATATCATGGAGGACAAAGATGAGAACTTGGATCAAATTATGACGGATATAGTGGCAGAGATTACAGGGAAAGATAGAGAAGAAGTTTATCTATATATGGATGAAACTTTTCGAGTATATACCAGTTATGCTAGACGTCATAACCTACCAAAAGAAGTACATGTACGCTGCACCAAGAAGACATTATGTGATGAGGTACTATAAAAAGCAAGAGATCAAAAAATAAGCTATAAAGGACGAGTAATAATTATACTACGTCAACTACTGTGGCTGTGGTTTCCGACATCCTGATATAGTCAGTTGGTGCCATCACTGACTATTGGGGGCGAGTCATTGGCCCCCACGGAGAGGGTTCGCAACTTGGGTGTCCTCCTGGACTCATGGCTGTCTTTAGAAGAGCACATGACGGCCGTGGCCAGGGGGACTTTTTATCAGGTCCGCCTGATTCTCCAGTTGCGTCCCTTTCTGGATCGGGACTCGTTAAATATGGTCACTCATGCTCTCGTTACTTCCCGCTTGGACTACTGCAATGCTCTCTACATGGGGCTCCCCTTGAGGAGCACCCGGAGGCTCCAGCTGGTCCAGAATGTGGCCGCACGGGTGGTTATGGGAGCGACGTGGCGCTCCCATGTGACCCCCCTCCTGCGCAAGCTGCACTGGCTCCCGGTGGTCTTCCGGGTGTGCTTCAAGGTTTTGGTTACCACCTTTAGAGCACTCCATGGCATCGGACCGGGGTATTTACAAGACCGCCTTCTGCTACCAATAGCCTCTCACCGACCAGTACGCTCCCATAGAGAGGGGCTCCTCAGGTTGCCGTCGGCCAAAGTGTCGACTGGCGGCCCCCAGGGGGAGAGCCTTCTCTGTGGGGGCACCTACCATCTGGAACGAGCTCCCCCCAGAGATACGGAGGATCCCGGACCTGTGCACGTTTCGCCGTGCTCTCAAAACTTTTCTATTTCAGCAGGCTGGCCTGGCCTAACTCTCCTCTTTTAAATTTTTTAATTCGTGATTTTATAAATTGGGTGTTTTAATCTGTGTTTCGGCCAAAATATTTAATAATTTTAAGGGATTTTTAATATTTGTATTATCTGTTATTTTATCTTGGCTGTTCACCGCCCTGAGTCCTTCGGGAGTAGGGCGGTATAGAAATTTGATTAATAAATAAATAAATAAATAAATACCAAAATGGGTAAGAGAAATAAGAAAAAACTATGAATTTGTTACGAGGAGGCTTCAGAAGTTGGGGATTTGTTATAGATGGCTATTACTGGATGGGCTGATTATAAGCTGGCAAGATAAGCAGATACATATAGAAGACCTAAGAGAGGCGCAGGAATTTTTTGACTGCACTTTAAAGCTGATAAGCAAAAGAGTGAGGAAGAAGTAGAAAGCGAAAACCAAGAAGAGCTGCTTGAAACGGAAATGATAAAAGAGCAGAAGGCTTTAAGAGAAAAAGGAGAAGACCAAACCATTGGGGGCTTGGAATCCCTGATAGTGACGAGATAAAAAAAGTAATGGATTGAAAGAACTAAATGAATAAACTGGCAGGAGACGGACTTCGGTTAATATCAATCAATATTAATGGATTAAATTTGCCGAATAAAAAGAAGAAAATACAAATGAAGTTACAGCGGGGAAAATATCAGATAATAGGCTTGCAGTAAGTACATATTAAAAAAGATTACCAGAATTTACTCTTATGTCCCAAATTAGGTGATCTATTTGTGTCCTTGGCTGACCAAAAAAAAAAAGAGGAGTTGCGATATATATACAGAAACATTTGGAACCCCAAATTTTTTTTTGCTGATGAAGAGGGAAGATTCTTGTTGGTGGAAATTAAAATATGCCAAAGAAAGGTTTTATTAGGAAATATATATGTCCCTAATTGTAACCAGAAAAATTTTTATAATGTGATTTATAACAAACTAAACAAATTGGAGTATGAACATGTTTGCTTAATGGGCGATTTTAATGTGGTTATGGATGCCACTAAAGATTATGCCAGGGGGGTGGATATGGGAAACAGGAAAGGAGTAAGGAAGACACTGCTGTTGATATGTGATCAAATCCGGGATGAATTAGGATTGCAAGATGTTTGGAGAGTTGCACATCCAGGCGAGGTCCAATTTACGTATTTCTCCCCTAGGCATAGGATGTGGTCCAGGATAGATATGATTTGGGCTACTCCAGAAATATCAAAATTGGCTGTAGAAACAGAAATTGGACCAAACGAATGGGCGGATCACAATCTGGTGATAGTTAGTTGGAAAGAAAGAAGGTATAGGGGAAGGTGGACAATGAGGACAGATTTGGTAAGGGAGGAAGAATTTGTCACGGGATTGAAAAAAGAACTAAAGCTTTTCTATGAGGAAAATAGACAAGAGGATACCTCACTACAAAATAATTAGGATACTATGAAAGCGGTTATAAGAGGATATTCGATAAAAATTTCAGTGCATAAATGGAAATTAGAGAGAGAAAAGAGGGGCAAAATTCTAGAAGAATTAGAAAAGGAAGAGAGGGCATTACAAGTAGACCCGAGAAATGGAAAGATAAAAGAGAGAAAAGAGTTTCTTAAGCATAAATTATCATTATTGGACCAAGAGGTACTGGCGAACAAAATTAAGAGGGGGAGGCAACATTTTTTTGAACACACTAATAAAGCAGGTAAATGGCTCTTGTATAGGTTAAGAAAAGAAAAAGAAGCAAAGAGAATTGATGCCTTACAAGATGGAGAGGGGACTCTTGTGGGGAATGTGGAAGGGAAAAAGAGGGTGATTATAAATTTCTTTGAGGAACTATATCAAAAAGAGGGAATACAGGAGACCCAAATAAGAGCATACCTTGAAAACTTGAAATTAGCTAAAATCCCACAAAATATGAAGGATATTCTTAATTCAGAGATTGGGGAAGGAGAAATTGAAGCTGCTATTAAGAAGCAGAAATGTGCTAAATCACCGGGACCGGATGGGCTGCCAGCCAAATTATATAAAGAGATATATGATATATTATTGCCAAATATGAAAGATTTATTTAATGAGGTACTAACTAAAGGTATAGTTCCCAGGTCATGGATGGAAGCTTATATCACATTACTTCCGAAACCTGATTCTGATCGAACACAGATTAAAAACTATAGACCTATCTCCCTGCTCAAATCGGACTATAAAATATTTGCATCAATATTAGCGGGAAGGTTGAAGATTTTTCTAAATGAATACATCCATCAAGATCAAAATGGCTTTTTGCCATATAGATACTTACGAGACAACATTAGAACCATCATGAATACACTGGAATATTATGAAACACATACAGATAAAGAAATGGTTCTAATGTTCCTCGATGCGCAAAAGGCGTTTGATAGGATTAATTGGGACTTTATCTTATTACAAATTGAGGAGATAGATTTTGGATTTAGTTTTACACAAGCTATCCGGGCACTTTATATGGCGCAATACGCAAGAGTGTTAATTGAAGGTGAAACAACAGAGGAGATACAAATATGTAGAGGAACTAGGCAAGGATGCCCACTATCCCCAGAGTTATTTTGACTCTGGAACCTTTACTAAATCAAATTAGACAAAACAAAGAAATAAAAGGGCTTAATGTTAGGAAAGAGGAGTTTAAATTACAAGCGTTTGCAGATGATCTCGTCTTTATATTGGAGGAGCCAATGACTTCGAGGCCAAATTTGTTAAGAAGTATTGAGGAATTTGGCGCAGTAGCGGGTCTACAAATTAACAGGGATAAAACCAAATTACTTGTTAAAAATCTTAAGGGGACACGGAAATTGGAGATAGAGAATGTGATGGGAATACAAATAGTTAAAAAGGTAAAATATTTGGGCATATGGCTGGCCCCAAAATGCTCCTTGATAAAAAAGAATAACTATGATAAACTCATCTTGCAAATGGAACAGGATTTAGATTGGTGGAGGAAATTACAGCTATCCCTGCTAGGAATAGTGGCTGTGATAAAGGCACATGTGCTGCCAAAATGGATATATCTTTTCCAAATGGCTTCAGCAAGATTAGAGAAAAGATTTTTTTAGCAAAATGGATCAGATAACTGGAAAATTCATATGGCAAGGGAAAAAGCCACGTATTAAAAGGAAAATGATGCAGGAACATAAAACAAGGGGAGGCTTGGGGCTCCCCAATTGGGAATAGTATTATTAAGCTTCTTGCCTGGTTTGGGTAAAAGATTGGATAATACTGAAGAGGAAGTGTATCTTAAAAATTGAAGGGTATAATTTACAGCAGGGGTGGCATTATTTTCTCTGGCCAATCAAAGCAGGACAGCATAAATATTTTACAAACCACTATGTAAGGGGATGTCTGATTAAGGTATGGAATAAGATCAAAGGAATGATGTATAGTAAAGTTCCATACTGGTTTGTGACCCTTGAAGCGACCCTCTATACAACTTGGATAAACCTGTGATGTACAGAGAATTGTTGGACGATGGCTGTAATCTTAGATCTAAAGCGGAATTACAAATACAGGGAATCAAATATGGGTGGGCATACGCACAAATTCAAGCAAGATACCAAAAAGATAAAGCCAATGGTGGGGGGTCTTTACTTCACCACAAGAGTTCGATAAGGCCCTTCTGGAAGGTGATGAGAAATGTATTACTAAGGTATATAACCTCCTCCTGTCCAGATCTGTAGCTGAGGAAATAGTTAAAGACTTGATGATAGCCTGGGGGAGGAATTTCGGATATTCATTAGATCTGGAAAAATGGCAACAAATATGGAATAGAAATGCGAAAATGACGATGGCAGTGTCTTTCAAAGAAAATATATTTAAAATGTTATATAGATGGCATATACCACCAGCAAGAATCGCAAAGATGTTCCCTGGAACCTCAGCAGAATGTTGGAAATGTGGGTCAGCCAGGGGTACATTTTATCACCAATGGTGGACATGTTTACAAACCCAAAACTATTGGAGTAAGATAAAAGTTTCGCTTATGGAGATTACAGGAGTCAGCTTTCAACTGAGACCAGAGGTCTACTTGCTAGGAATAAACCCTGGGGGCATAAGGAAAACAGACTGGTACCTTTTCATACACATTACCACTGTGGCTAGAACTGCATATGCGCAACTTTGGAAAGGGAAAGAAGTACCATTGGATCAGATGATTATCAACAAAATTTTGTGGTATGCAGAGTGTGATAGACTAACATATATTCTTAAAGATAGACAAGAATCAACTTTCAATCAAAGCTGGGATAAATGGTACCAATGGATAGAAGTAAAAATGTCATGAGGTAGATGTTAGGGTAAGGTGACCAGACGTCCCGCTTTTGGCAGGACAGTCCCGATTTTTAATAGTTTGTCCCACGTCCCGCGGCGTTTTAAAAAAGTCCCGATTTTTGGAAAGAATGCATGACAAGCTAGAGAACAGGAAGGGAATATACGGTTTTCACTCACCCTCATCCTCTGCCTCTGTTGGATCGCTGGTCCCCATTCGCTTACCCTGCCCACTCCCAATCTATTGCTGAGTCCCAGCTGATGGCTAGAGGGAAAAAAACTGTTTAAATTCTTGCTGCGGGGCTTCAATCAGCTACAGCTGATCAGTGTTAAAAGAAAACAAATGAGTAGACTGGTGCCTGCAAAAATAAAAAAACAGCCCCTTTCAGCTTCAGCATAGGTTAATTACCATAAGTTGATTTGATCAGCCTCCCGACTCACAGCTGATTTGGTCTCAGCTGTTTTGTGGAGGGCTCTGTTGCTAGCTAGCTGCAAAGAGATAAATTGCTGGAGCAAATGTTTTTTTCCCCTAGCTATGCTGAAAAAGCAAAACTGAAAGTAAAGCAGGGTCTTTGCTGCAACGTGACAAAATGAGGCAAAATGAGATTTTTCTTTTTCTTTTTCTTTTTCCTCACCAAAAAAGGTAGGTGCAAAACTGCAAACAATGGGAAATTTAGGGCAAAAGAGGAGGTTCAAGATTTTAAAACGTAAAAGGAAAAAAGCTCTATTTAACTAGGGAATTGTAATAATTGAGATACTATTAATTGTATATTGTGTTGAAAGTAGAAATGGTTAAGTTTCTAAGACTAGCACCCCCCTCCCCCGGTCAATGGTGTCCCTCTTTACCAATGTTAAAATCTGGTCACCTTATGTTAGGGAAGCATGTAGCATAGATATGTAAATAGCAAGCTAAATATCAATAAGGTAATATTAGATATAAGAAGATTAACAAATGCAAGATGTAATATGAGAAACTTAATCGAAGCTGTAGTATGATGATATGTAATGTTACTTAGAAACTGTATATAAATGGGGGTTGAATCAACCTCAGTTGTATGTATGTGATTTTGTTTCGTTATAGTCTTCTTTCTGTTTTTTTGTCTCTAATTTATAATAAAAAAATTTAAAAAAAAGAATAATATAAGGAAAAGAAAACTGAGAGAAAGCATTTTTTAACAACAAAAGGAATTAATCGAAGAGCAGGAAGTAATACTTTTGTGGATTTACAATTGATACTTTCGCCTGGGGATTTGTGGATTGGAGAGAGACATCTGCTGGTAGAAAAGAAATATTGTACTCAAATCATTGTGGCAAGCCTTTTAAGAAGTATTTGTTTAAACAGCTGGAGCAAGATTACAAAAAGAAGTTGAAAGAATAAAATTTCAAACTGGAAAGGCTCAAATGACTATTTGACACTACTTGGAAAGAAATTGAATTGGACACTACTTGGAAAGAAAAAAGAAAAAAGATATAAAATGGACTTGAATTGGAACTATATATATGCTAAAATAATAATAAATTTAAAAATTATTTCTTCTTAAATTGAAAATATGAAGAATTGGGAGCATGAGTATGAGGAGTTGAGGGAGATGTTGCAAAAGGTGCGAGAAGCGTTTAAGGGAAATAAAGAAGCAGAAGATTGAATAGAATACAAAAAAAAAGAAAGAAAAGATAAGTGAGAGGCAAGAATATAATGTTGGAAAAAATGATTGAAGGAAAAATATAGATGATTACACTGAGATTAACAGTGATTAAATAAAAATAGATGGGAATATCTCTCAAAAAAGAAGAAAAGAGAAGGAAATGGGAAAAGAGTGAGGGGGAGAACTAAAAGGGTAATAAATTTAAAAACTACAGAAAGGATGCAGGCAGGAAGATACAATAAATACAAAAAGAAAAAGAAAAACAAAGAAATAAGAGAATGGGAGAAAGGGAGGAAAATATTAAGAAGTGGAATTCTGGAGAGCTTAAAAGAAAATGGCTAAAAGGGGAAGAAAAAAAGGATAGTAGAAACGGAATTAAAGCATTAACATGTTGATTTCAGGGAATGGTATTAGTAGTAAAAATTGTATGTAAGAAACAAATTAGAATAAGTATATAGATAAAAGGGAATAATTAATTGAAATTAAGACAAAAAATTGAAATGTTAGTAAATGATGTAAGTAAAGATGTAATGAAATACATGTAAGGAGTTAAAAAAGGGGAATATATTTTATAATGTAAAACAGATCAGATGCAATGTGAAAGATAGAAAGGTTTATATTTTGCTGTTTGGGGATTTATGGATTGGAGAGAAACACTTGCTGAGGGTAAAGAAATGTGTGCTAAAGATTGAAAAAACAAAGGAATTAATTTAAATTAAGAAATAAAATTGAAATATTAGTAAATGATGTAAGTAAAGATGAAATGAAATATATGTAAGAAGTAACAAAAAAAAGGAGTATATTGTTTAATGTAGAATAGACCAACAGACACAGAATGGTTTATATGTAAAAATAACTGAAAGTAATTGAAATATTAGGAAAAGAGAAAAAGAAATTAGGAATTAAAGAAAATAAGAGGCGGAAGGTTAATTAAGTTCAACATTTATGTGAAGCCACTGGGTGAGATCATCCGTGGTTTTGGGATGAAGTGCCATCTGTACGCTGATGATACTCAGCTGTACATCTCCACCCCAGACCACCCCAACGATGCCCTTGATGTGGTGTCTCACTGCCTGGAGGCCGTGCGGGACTGGATGGGGAGGAACAGGCTCAGACTCAACCCCTCCAAGACCGAGTGGCTGTGGCTTCCGGCGCCCCAATATAGTCAGCAGGTGCCATCGCTGACTATTGGGGGTGAATCTTTGCCCCCCATGGAGAGGGCTCGCAATCTGGGTGTCCTCCTGGACGCACAACTGTCTTTAGAAGAGCATATGACGGCCATGGCCAGGGGGGCCTTTTATCAGGTTCGCCTGATTCGCCAGTTGCAGCCCTTTCTGGATCGGGACGCCCTGCGCACGGTCACTCATGCCCTTGTTACTTCCCGGTTGGACTATTGTAATGCTCTCTACATGGGGCTCCCCTTGAAGAGCACTCGGAGGCTCCAACTGGTCCAGAATGCGGCCGCGTGGGTGGTTATGGGCGCAACTCGTTGTGCCCATGTGACACCCCTCCTGCGCGAGCTGCACTGGCTCCCAGTGGTCTTCCGGGTGCAATTCAAGGTGTTGGTTACCACCTTTAAAGCGCTCCATGGCATAGGACCCGGGTACCTCCGAGACCGTCTCCTGCCACCAATAGCCTCCCACCGACCAGTTCGCTCCCACAGAGAGGGTCTCCTCCGGGTGCCACCGGCCAAGTTATGTCGGCTGGCGACACCCAGGGGGAGGGCCTTCTCTGTGGGAGCCCCAGCCCTGTGGAACGAACTGCCACCGGAAATACGTAAGATCTCCGACCTCCGGGTGTTTCGCTGTGCACTGAAGACCCTGTTGTTCCGCCAGGCCGGACTATCAACATAATAGTTTTAAATTGGGGTATTTAAATTTTTTGGGGTTTTAAATCTGAGCCAATTTATTTAATTATTTTAAATTTTAAATTTTAAAATTTTAAATTGCTGTTTTGTCTGTGTTTTTAAATAGGCTGTACACCGCCCTGAGTCCTTCGGGAGATGGGCGGTATAGAAAAAAAATTATTATTATTATTATTACTATTATTATTATTATTATTATTATTATTATTATTATTATTATTATTATTATTATTATTATGTTAAAAGGTTTTAAGGTAAGAATGGAATAAGTTGAAATACATTGTTAAGAATTAAAAAACATGATGGGAATTTTGAGAAATATATGCCTGGACACCGTGGAAAAAAACACTGAATTGAAAATGAATACAGCAATAGAGAGAGATGGAAGAGGAGTAGGGAGATTGAAGGAAGGGAGAAGGAGAGAAGGAGAGAGAGGAATAGACAAAAGAGAAGAGGAGAGGAAGAAAGGGAGGGGAAATAAGAGTAGGAGAGAAGGTAAGATAGGGAGAAAGAAAGGAGGAGGGGGAGAAAGGAAGGGGAAGTAGAGAAGGAGTAGGAGAGGAAAGAAGAAAAAGGTTGGAAGGATAAACCCTTTTTTAGAGCCTTGGTAGTACAGTGGTCTAAGGCACCCTGTTATTAAGCTGGTTATTAAGACCAGCTGCCTGCAATTACTGCAGGTTCGAATCTCGCCAAGGCTCAAGATTGACTCAGCCTTCCATCCTTTCTAAGGTAGGTAAATTGAGAACCCAGTTGTGGGGGCAATAAGCTGACTTTGTATAAATATACAAAAGAATGAAGGCTATTGCTTAGCGCATTGTAAGCCGCCCTGAGTCTCCGGAGAAGGGCAGCATATAAATCAAAATTAAAAAAAAAAAAAGAAGAAGGGAGGGAGAGGAAGAGAAAGAGAAGAAAGATTGCTGTAGAACAAAAAAAAAAAAGATGAAATGAAAGAAAGGCATCCCCGAACATGTTTAAATATACTAGGATAAAGAATGAATTATTAAAAATTAAAAGAATATATATGATTAAAAATGGAGAAAATAAAATTTGAGGGCGAAAGAAGATACTGCTTATATAAACAAGAATAGAAATATTAAGATTTGATTAAAAAATATAGAAAAATAATACTTTGGCAGAAATTGTAACTAAGTAAAATATATTTGGATATAACAAGTTGTATATGATATGATATGATATGGTCAATACTCTGTTTCATAAAATATGTGGGTATGTGTCAGGGGGAAAAAAACCTAATAAAACTTGATTAAAAAAAAAAGACTAGAATTCACAATCTCATAGTTTTTAGCCTGTGCTTTAACCACTAGACCAAACTGACTCTAAAACTTTATAGTTTAATTTGCTGGATTTGAGAACTACTTGTTTTCAATTTATACTCTCCTGACTTTATAACAAAAGTTGTTTGGGGTTGCTGAACAGAAGGATTATTGGTTTAGCTTAATATATTTCTCTTCTTCCTAATCTTATAATTCAAATCATGGTGTTATAAAGCAGATAATTTGACTGGATCTAGATTAATTAGTAGCTATTTTCTGAAGTACTTGTGTGTAGGGCCAGGCCAGTTAACAACCATTCTATTTACTTCTAGGAACAACTGGAGCTGATTGAGCAGAATGTTAGTTGGTTGATGGAAAAATTAACCTTCCTGTCTCCTACTTGGCTGTGGTTAAAAGTGACTGGCTGACTATTCTGCAGTCTCTTGGCCTCTCCTCTTAATACTTTCTCCAAAGTTAAAATCAAAATAAGCATGTGCACACATATATCCCCACCCAAAACAATTAAATATCTTGGGAGAATAGCCCAACTCTATATGGAAATAATAATAATAATAATTTATTTATTATTTTTATTAGTCATATTTCTATGCCGCCTAATAATAATAATATTTGTGGAGAAGAAAAAAGTGTGGATCATCGACATTGCCATACCTGGTGACAGCAGAATTGACGAGAAACAATTTGAAAAAGTCACCAGATATCAGGACTTGAGAATCGAACTGTAGAGACTCTGGCATAAACCAGTGCAGATGGTTCCAGTGGTACTCGGCACACTGGGTACTGTGCCTAAAGACCTAGGCAAGCACTTAAAAACAATTGGCGCTAACAAGATCACCATTGGTCAGCTGCAGAAGGCCATCTTACTGGGATCTGCTCGCATAATCCACCGATACATCACATAGTCCTAAACACTTGGGAAGTGTTCGACTAGTGATTTGGGATACGAAATCCAGCATGGTCATCTCGTTTGCTGTGTATACTGTCATAAATAACAAAAACAACAACAACAACAACAACAATAATAATCCCCCCATGGGTGCCGCCTTGACATGACAGGGGGTTTAATTGCTGTGATGAAGCTGAGAGCTGTGCTGGTGGTAGTGCAAACTACCAGCAGGTCCAACCATGTTAGAGAGGTCTAGGCCGAGGAGCAGAACTGAGTGCACCCAACAACCCATGCAATGAATCATGGTGAAACACAACCAAACTATACTGGCTCGGTCGTCGCCTGGGTTAACAAGAACCATGTCGGGTGCTGGGGAACCTGGGCACTCATCAACAAGTGGGCTACAGGCCACGGGTCCCATAGCTGAGCAACCAGGGCATGGGCCTGCAGGGCTACTGGAAGCTGAACAACCTCAGAAGCGGCAGAAATACACCATGTCAGAGAACCGCATTGTAATTAAATGCTACTACAAACAGAACCAGAAAAACGAGGCTACCAAAAAAGGATGCACAAATTATGGAAACAAGAATACCCAGACTCAAGAATAACTGAATTGCAATTAGCCGATCAGTGACGATTCATCACTCGGAACTAAGTGCTCAGTGAAGTCGAACTTGAAGAAATACGGAAAAATTGTGAAACGGGAACACAGACTGCTGAACAGCAGACTGCTGAAGTGGCAGCAGAAAATACTCCAATATCATCTGGAGCAACTGAACAGCCTGAACTCGAAGAAAATGCAGATATTTTGCAAGAACAGGATCAACAAGGGCCTGAAGTCATCATTGAAACACCAGAAGTACTCAATGCCAGGCAGCAAGAACTGAAAGCTAAAATCTTGGCACATGCTGCAACAAATGCAGAGAGAAGAAGGCTTCCAACACTGAAGACTGTGCCTAGAAAACATTTGGCGCCATTGATGATAGATGCTGTTTTTCCTGTGTACCTAGTCTGCATAGGTAGACTGCCTCGATGCCAGGATAGAGTGCCTAATCTTCAAGGCTAATAACCATGAATAGATTTGTTCTCTAGGAATTTATCTTCTGAAGCCACCTCAACTAACAACCATCTTTTGGAATTATATACCATAGGTTGATTATATACCGAATGAAAAAAAATCCTATCAATTTTAAATTTATTAATCAATTCCATCAGGGGGGGAAGGGCTTCTACGTCTAGTATTAACACTGTTCATAAGTTGCGACACTTGCAGCTCTACAGTTCTACTCTAAAACAAAAACTTCTTTCATGTGCAAATACAACAAGGTAGTCATCCATGTTTTAAAAGTAATGTCAACCTTGAAATTGTGTAGTTGATAAAAAAGCTTAACAGTAGAAATATATCAATATATGGATATATAAATATATTTTAAATGTGTGCTTTATTTTTAAACCTGTATAAATAAATACAAAATGACAAAGAGGTTTATGTTTACTAAACATTGCATTTGATTGTATGACGTTACACAATGTCTGTCACAATAGGTTGACTGAAAATTGTGTCATTTCTGCTGTTGCTGCATAATTATAGAAGTTTGTTGAATACAATTACTCCTGAAGCTGCATCCAGCCATCCTTTTCAGTGAAACCCCTGAGTACTTACAATTGCAAAAGAGTGTTAGGGGAGCCATTAAACCACAGTGGCTAAATTCTTGAAATTTTGCAAGAAAAATAAAATAAAGAGATCATTTCTCTGTCGATATATAAAACAAATGGTAGACTTGAAAACATTCTGTTTTCTTAGAATAGTGTTTTCTCCCTCAGTGGCTGAAAAAAATCTACAAAATGGTCTGAAGAAATAACAACAATAACAAGAACAACAATGACAACAACAACAACAACAACAACAACAATAATAATAATAGACTCATTTCATTACATTACTTAATCACCTGAGATTTCTTTACTCTCCTCATGTTCACTGAAAGCTTGGCAATGTTAATAGCCATTGAATTTGTGATGCACATACATTACATATGATTTTTTCATTGCTTAAATCTTCATCCATGGATCTGCCTAACATAATAGAGCCTTAGCCAGTTTTATGGTGAATCTGAGTTCAGCAATTGTGTAGGATGAGAGTGATTAGAGTTCATTGTCGACTGTAGAGCAAAGGTAACTTTGCCAATAACAACCATCTTCACTACTGTACTCCAAAACTGGCTATTGTACTCCATGTTAGGAAAATCCATATCTGAGGATGAATTGTATATGGTCATCCACAAGGATTATGCTTTTCACAGAGCATGAGGAGGAGATTGATGATCAGCCACTAAAAGGAACTTTTGGATCTCCAAATACCTTAATATTCTTACCCATGGAAGGTCAACTGCCAAAGTTTGAATAGTGTACTTTTGTTAATGGTTATAATTAAAAGACACTGCCTAATTTAGACGTTTTAGAAATAGTTTGTTTTCCAGGAAAGATTCTTTGCATGCCAGGAGATAATTTGCTGGAATTCATTTGAGAAGAAAAACCCATCACCTTTCAGTTCTCTTTCTGAACCACATGAAGCAATGACTAAGCAGAGTAAATAGTTGCAAACAACAGTAAATAAAGGAAACTGAATATCAGATGTGACTAAATATCTAAAATAGCCACTAGCCAATCTGTCTGTGTCTGTTGTAATTGGATGTGAATTTAATCTTGATGGTTTAAGTTTTGTAAATCAAAGATTTCTTCAACTCTGTTAAAGTGAGGACCATTATTCTATTTCTCCTCTTCTTTCCACATATTCTTCTATTGCAATTGACTATATGGAAGTTGAAGGGAAGACTCACGAAAAGGATATGATATTAAAAACCAGCTCTTTCTCCATCTCAGTATATTTACATTGTATGCCACAATCAATATACAGTATTCTTGGGATGAAAGAAAGAAGCAACATTGCTAGATAAGGCAATTAAGCATTGCTACAATGCTTTCACACTCCCAGTATTTAAAATATTAGTAAAAAATAGATTTATCATGATTCTATTCACAATTGCTCTCTATAGTATAGCTAGTTCATGAGAGGACTACAGAGAGGCATCTCACATAAAATGTCTTAAGTGCACAGCTCAAGGGAAAAAGACCCAAAATGAAAAGCAGCGCAAAGCGCATGCGCAAAGAGAACCGGTAGTAACACCGGTTGTAATCCACCACTGGCTAATTTACAGACACAGGAAAAGCAAGAGTAGCTGCCTCTTGCTGCCACTCATTTGCTAACAAACCAAATGCCCCTAACTAAACAGAAGGCAAGCAGTGAATTCCTGATGTTAGCTGCTAAGAGCATCAGCAGGGAGCTGTGAAGAGATAGTGCAAGCAATGAGCAACTTCTCATGTTATATTTCCTAATGGACATTACTGCTTGCTTACTTGGACAGGTAAATTAGTTGCAAACTGATTTTCTCTGGGCAGCAATTGCCACCTGTTTTAAATGAGATGGAGAAGTAGACAGAATCTTAATTGCATGGAAAATGAAAGCGGGGTTGGGAAGCAGAAGGCATCTCCCCCTACATCCCTAGCACAATGAAGTGAAGCTAAAGTTAAAGAACAAATAGCCAGACTCAAAAATGGGGCAAATTATTGATCATCTAAGGCAAGTAATCGTTTCTTGATTGTTGACTTTTTTCTCAGAGTACAATAATTGGAGATAGCTAAACTTTTATCCAAATTCATTATATCAAAGTAAACTATCAGTTAAGCAATTTATGTAGGTCACTTAGATCAGGACTGGACAATGTGCAACCTACCAGAAGTTTTGAACTCTACTTCCAACCATCTTGTCTCAATGGCAAATGATGAAAATTACAGTTCAGTGACATATGGCGGACCATGTTTGTTCTCTACTTAGATTAAATATATATTTTAGAGGTGATAAAGACAAGTTCTAGAAGCAAGTATAGTTACAATTATCCTTTAATGCCTGACTTTAAAGAAGGTACATCATTTTTATACTTTCAGTTTATCTGGCAGGTGCATTGATACTTTATACAAACTTTTCCAAGTTTAGTGCCCTCTTGTATTACTACTACATCCAACTGCCCTATCAGGAGAGCTTCAGAAAATGGAAATTTTAGTTCTTCATATCTGAAAATACATCCTTTTTTCCATAACTTTGCTCCTCCTTGTTTGCTTTAAGGGTTATCGGTTTTTTAATTTTATTTTATTGTTCTTACAGTTTATTGACTTCATTGGTTCAAATTAACAGTTGCATGAAATGTTATTTATATAGCTTTTGTAGTTCAGTCAATAATGTAATTCACAACTTTAACCATTAGTTTCAGCTGTATCTAAATCTTCCCATCATATGTCTTTCTTGTTTTGGGGCTCTTTTCCCTTATCTTTTGTTATGATGCCACTACTAACTGTCTTTTCTGGCTTAAAAATTGTTTAAGTCTCTAAAATTATGGAATTGAATACAACACAGGGGAGACAGATGATAATACAGACATTTGGTTTACATAAAAACAAAAGAAATAGCTTTTATTTAACAACTAAAATGGTTTTCAAATAGATTCACTTATTTCTATAAGGTATCTATATCACCAGTTCTAATCTACTCTAGCATCAAAAGTAGAAGTAATCTGAGTCCCTGAGACAGAGGATCCATAATGGAGCTCAGAAAAGTCAAAATGGCAGCCAGTCAAAATAAAACAGTATATTCCCAGGCTATGAAAGTGGTCTTCCACCAGACCTAACCTTCCATCTACATATCCCAACCCCTTCCTGTCAAGTTCCTACCTCCTGCTGGAATAAAAACATCCTTTGTGTTGCCATGTTTTGATTGGCAGTTCTCCCCCTGGCCCCAAATTATCACCTTTTCCAACTGTATTCATCCTTCAATATTGCCAGTGAATCAGCTCATGAAGATTTGCTTCATGCAAGAAACAGTTAATTTCAAGTTGTGACTGAAATTGTTAAAACATAGATTTCCCTCCATAATATTTCTAGCCGCAGCTTGAAAGTTCTTAGTGGCTCTCAATTATCTGGGCTGGAGCTCTGTGAGACTCAGTAGCTGAGACTATATATTGATCTAAATTATGTTGTGCCTAGGGTTTATTGAATAAACCACATATTGTAGGATTTGCACAATACATTAAACTTTACATTTGATTTAATAAATTATAACAGTTGGAAATTGGTAAGCTGCTACATGAAAAATCATTACAGTTAGTGCAACGTCTGAGCCCTATTTGAGTCTGCACCCTCAAGAATTATGTTTGGAATGATGATAATGGTGGTAGGGGAGATTACTGAAAAAATTCAAGATCTTTGCCTCAACTCTTTTGTTCCTAAACAACTAGATTGATGGGAAGAGGAATGAGTCCAGTAGGAGTCATACTCTTAGTAACTGTGAGGATGATGTACCATGCACACTTGGAAATGACTCCCTTGCTCTAGAGTTCGGATATGATGTAATGGGATACCACACCACTGCCAACTCACCATGGCCAACTTGCCGTGGGACAATTCAACAATTCAATTTAATTATTTAAAATAATTTTAAAAATATTCTAATTTTTGTCATTAATTTGTCAATTTTTGCATCATTTAATGATTCTATTCCACAATTTCTTTGATAGTAGTGTAACTTTTGTCCTGGGGTGAGTTGTCCCATAGTGAGTTAGCTATGGTGAATTGTCCCGTGGTGAGTTGGCCATGGCGAGTTGGCTGTGGCGAGTTGTCCTAGACCCAACTCCAGATAGCAAAACTTCAGTATTTCTACTTAACAGCAGAAGACTAGACTCTCGGTTTCATCTTACTTTGCTACTGGGAACAGGAACGCATCTTCGCTTTCACCCATGGACATAGCTAGCTAGAAGGATCAGGGCAGTTTGTGAAGCATGCTTGGTTCTTTCTTCAATCTCCATCTTTCTAGGGCTTGTTTCATGAAGTTCCTTACTTTGATCAATGATAGGGCTGATACCCTTTTTATTTAGAAAGATATTTGATTTTTTAAAAAGTGTTTAGGGAATATGTTATTGATGAGGCCCAAAAGGTACCCTGACATCATATAATATTTGTGTTTTTAGCCCTTTGATTGTGTGAAGAAATCAGTTAATTATTGAATGAAAAATCAGTTTAGCCAGATTGTAAACTGCATCAGATTGATGGTACCACAACTTAAGTAATGCAGCTATACTTTAACATTCTCATATGGTATTTTTGGCAGTCACTTTTCCATATCACAGCAACAATCTGCATGACCTTCAAATACTTATTAATAGACGCTTGGAGCATTTCCGTAGTAGCAGATGCTTATGGTAAACATCTATATGGTCTATAGAAAACTGTTTTTTAAAAAATGAAAGTGAATATATTATGACTTTTAAGATACAGCCTACAAAATAGCTCTTGGTTTTTTGGAGATGGGTTTTCACAGCAAATGGTAACATTTCTAAATGTTTTAGATAAAGTAATATAGTTTTGCTAGTGTTTGCTGATGATCCCATTACTTGATTTATTGGGGCAGGGAGTCACCCTTAGCAAGTGAATAAATATAGACCGTGCAGAAGAATAATCCAGTGGCACTAGAAATAGTCTTGCCTTGTGGAGCTTCCCAGGATACAAATAGAATTTGGCACATATCACTGTAACATTAGCCTCTTTGCAATATATTTAACCTTTTACAGGTCTTGTTTCATTTAGTAAAATGGTTGGGATTTGGAAAAAGACATCCATTTGTTTTTGCTAGAGAGCTTTTCTTCTAGTTTCATAGCTTTTGTATTTTTCTGATTTCTACTGCTTACAATGAAATGCTGGGCATGTATTTTAGATATAGCTCATTTATAGTGAAATTGTTCCAATTACTTCAGTTATTTTTCCTCTGTTTCATTCTAAGGAATATCTAAGACAGACTTGTATGAATTAACTTGATGGACAGAGAAAAGTAGGTTTATTTTTTCTCTTCCAAAGTAAAAAAATATTGCTCTGATCAGTGAGTTATTTGGCTAAATGAATTATATTTCAGTAAACATAAAAGTAGTGTAAATACCTTGTAGAACTTCAGCTTCAAAATGTAATCAATTTCCACATGCATATAGTCCTTGACTTATAGACACACCCAAAATTTCCATTGCTAAGCAAGGCAGTTGTTAATTTGAGTTGCTCCTCATTTTATGACCTTTATTACAACTGTTGTTAAGCAAATCACTGCAATTTTAAAGTGAATCATATGGTCATTTTTTTTTTTTTAAATTTGATTTATATGCCGCCCTTCTCCGGAGACTCAGGGCGGCTTACAATGTGCTCAGCAATAGCCTTCATACTTTTGTATATTTATACAAAGTCAGCTTATTGCCCCCACAAACTGGGTCCTCAATTTACCTACCTTAGAAAGGATGGAAGGCTGAGTCAACCTTGAGCCTGGTGAGATTTGAACTTGCAGTAATTGCAGGCAGCAGATGTAAGTGGATGTTAATTAGTCTGCTGAGCCACCAGAGCTCTGTTAAGAGGTCTACCTTCTCCCATTGTCTTTGCTTATCAGAAGCCAGCTGGGAAGGTTACAAGTGATCACATGACCCCAGGACAGTGCAACAGTCATAAGTACACGCCAACTGGCAAGTACTCAAATTTTGATCATGTGACCATGGGGATGCTGCAATGCTTATGTGAAAACCAGTCATAAGTCACTTTTTTCAGTTCTGTTGTAACTTGGAATGGTCATTAAATGAATGATTGTAAGTCATATAACCTTTTTATCCTGTGTCCTGTGGACACACTACAGCAGCGCTGTAAGAATCTCATTCAATAAGGAGTTCAATTATACACATCTTTATAGTCTTTATGAGAGCCAAATTTAAAGTACTTTTATCATCCAGTTTAGGAATAATATATAAGCAAGAACATGTCTGAAAAATATAACTGAACATTTAAAAAAATAATAATTCACATAAGCTTACAAATTTGTGGGCATACAGTAAGATTTTACCAGAGCCTGCTATGTGGTAAGATAAGGGGGAAAAAATCACATTATACATGAAGCTGTTATGCATTAATTTAAATTTGGTATAAAAGAAGACAAAGTCATAGATATCATTGGACCTGAATTTATCAATTGGGAGCAAAGAATTCAATTCCTTCAACTATTTTGTACTCTCAAAAGCATATTTAGTTTTGGTAAATGTGAATTTTAAGAAATTTCTCAAAACAATTTATATGGCAGTAGCTACTGCATATTTTACAGATATTTTATGCATGTAGCAACTTGCCAACCTGAATGCTGGGAGAGGAAGAATGCTGTGATGGTTTTCATATTGGGAAGAAATAAGGTTTGGCAGGAAAAAGCTGCCCCTTTTTGAAGAAAATTATTTGATAAGGAACAAAACATTTTAACTTTCTTCTATAGCAGATATTTCAGAGGCTAACAACAATAGAAGCTGTTTATTATAACAATGGAATAAAAATGCTAAAATATCTATCTGAAAATGAACAAAACAAATTCACTGTGCACTATTTTTTCTTGCAAATGATTCAGTGTGCTTATCCTCACTGTTTGTCCAATCACTAGATTGCTGAAAAAGCCCTGTGATATAGAAAAGTTCAAGTATGTTTGAATTACAAGCTTGTCAAGTTCTTGATATAACCTTTGTAAGTTATTTTAATGGAGTATTTATAGTAGTGGAACACAAAAGCTTACTCCATTTTTTTTCTTCTATTCCCCCCCCATCCCATTTGTGTCAGAGGCACCTTTGAAGTGCTTCCAGGTTGAAAGAATTAGTCAGTGACATCACAGTTGCCCAGGGGATGCCCTTGGGGGCTCCTTTCATGTTCCCGTCAAGGAGCTGGAGTGAATGATGGGAACTCACCCTGCCGCACAGCAGCAGTGAAAATACTATTGGAAAATAATCTCTAGGGATTAACCAATTTAATTCCTTATCTGCTACATCAGGGGTGTCAAACTCGATTTCACTGAGGGCTGCATCAGGATTGTGTTTGACCTTGGGGAGCCAGAGTGGGCATGGCCAGAGTAGGGATGGCCAGCTCGATGTCACTCATGTTGTGATGGCTCAAGCATTCTGCCAGCGAAAACGGGCTCCTGAGCTCTGTTTTCGGCTGCAACGGTGTCCTGCAACCCTCTGCCAGCAAAACAGGCGGCCCTCTTGAGCTCCGTTTTTGCTGGCAGAGGCACCACAGGCTGGTCCTTTGCTGTTTCCAAGGTGGCCCCACGTGTCAGATCAAAGCACCCTGTGAGCCGGATTCGGCCTCTGGGCCTTGAGTTTGACACCCCTGTGCTACTTCAACATGCCAATCTTATTTTCTGCAATGGTATGGAGGATTTGACATAAAAGGACAGTGCCAATATAAAGATAAAAATAATGTAATTTGGTGATTACTGCTGCACAATTCTAATTCAACTTTGCCAGTTTTTTCAGGGCAAATAATAAGAGAAAGGAGAACTCTGGGAGGCCAGGTACCAAATCTAGAGAATTGACTGACTAGTGTCACCAAGGTCATGCCTACTTAAGAAGGAACTTAGAGAAATAGAAATAGTCTGCTCTGTTCCATCTGCTAAGTACACATTTTACCTACTATGACTCTAATAGCATGCCCAGCACTAAAGCTACAAGTAGCTAATGTCAATTGAAATTTTCCAGAATTTGTGAGTTGTCAGTACTGTAAGCAAATTCGGTATTTTTCTGTATCACAGAGGGCAATATTATTTTTTAGCAAGTATCAGGGATATACCAAGTAGATACACCAAAGATGATGGAAATGTGTTTTATGGATCCCTCTGGCCTAGTTCACTGCAAAACTGTAAATTGTTTGATTCCTTCTTCTCTTGTGGCACCACATCTTATACCTTTCAAGAGGGCAGTGATAACTATTTACTATGTTTTATTATATTAGAACAGTTCCTTTAAACATTATCTCATGAAAGACTGTAGCATTAAGAATTCAAAATCACTTTTCTGGAGAGTTCAACTGATTTCCTTGATTTATAGTTTATAGTAGAGACTTCAGAGACAGAAATTCTAGTTGAAGATTGCGACTTATGTTACCTATTATGTATGGCTACACATTGAGCCTCTTTTTGTGTACTAATAGTGTACAGCCTGGAACAATGGTTGGTAGTTTAAGACATTCTACAACATACACATTTATGAGACAAAATTTAGGCATCTGAGGCTTGTTTCATGGATTTTGGTAGGATTTGCTAAATATATTCCTTTCCCAATCTGCCATTAGATCTCCTAACATATCAGAGAATGTTATCAAATCTAGCATAGGAAAGCAGGGTTTCCAATAACAACCACCACCACCACAACAATAATCCCTATTAAATAACATTAATAAACCCTACTGAAAAAGTGATGTAACAGATAACTTGAATGTATTACTAATTTTGTTTTTTTTTCTTTAAAAATGCTAGAAAATTATGTTGTATTAAAATATATAGGGGATTAATTCCACTTTAAAATATTTATTAATTCAGAAAAGAAGGCAACTGCGAAATGACCCTAGATTAACAGTGATAACTCTATTTAGCCGTGCATAAATTTGAATTTCTTGGCCATTGTTGGTTTACTTTTGTTTAACAACTTGCATATATGTTTCTATTCAGAAAAAGAAAAAGAAAAAAGAAAAAAATAATTAAATTAAATTAAATTAATTCAATTTATATGCCGCCCCTCTCCGAAGACTCAGCAATAGAAGCAATAGAAATAAAAGTTAGATGTAATGGCTAAGATCCATAATAGCTGACTCATGGAACTGAGTTATTGCTGTACTGAAAGTTTTACATAGCCTCTGTGTCCAAAATGTACACTTACTGCTTCTTCAGCCTTGACAGTTGACCTTTCAATGTGTGGGCACACACTGCCCCAGGGGCAGCAGCATTGGCAGGGCAGACACGGCAGTATGCTATTTAATAACCCATCTATATTGTCTTTATCTCAGGTAGCAACCCAAGTTGTCACTCTCATTGTATTGGGTGAATGTAAATGTCACTGTACTTTATATGTGAAGGCCAATCCACAAACAGTCACATTTCCCCCTTCACATGGTGCTCTGGATGCTCCTGGTTTTAATTTGAAAACAGACATCCAAATCCTATTGTTATAATCAATATGATTTTTTTCTCTTGGCAATATTTAGGGATGATGGTTATTTTTTTTTAAAAAAAGCAAGACAAACCAACTAGTCAGACTGTTGTAATTTGGTCAACCACACGGGTACTATCCATATCTACCATTTCAACACATTCTATTTCCTCCCGATTCTCAGGAGTTTTCTTCTCTTTCCTTTTTTTTTTTGATGGTGGCAGAAAAGTTAGTATCACAGGTAAAATGGCAAAGCAATGAAAGAAGGTGACTAATGCTATCAAAAACAAGCACCTGAACAGTGTACGGGTCAGATTTGAAGGCACAGCTGCGAGAGGAATCAGACCAACAATGAAGCAGAGGTAGCTCTGTAAAATCGCTACCCCGTGCACTTCCAGGGAATTCTTTACCCATTTAGTTCTTGTGAAATCTTTGCCCAGGACAAATGTTGACAAGAGAGGTGCGCAGTTGTCAACTGTATAATTAATTCCATAAATTAAACACAACACAGAAATACAGTCCAGCTCAACTTTCCACAGGGTCATAAAACCTATAACTCCAAATTCAACTGAGGCAACGGTGAGTGTGAGCCATACATTGATGAGAGAATCTGCCACTAGGAATGCAGAGAAGAAGAGCAGGAATAAAGCACTAATACAGGAGTTCTGCAAGGGCCCCCCCACATAGGAGGCATAACGATCCATGTAGACAAAGGATGGGTTGAAAACAATGAACTTCACTTTAGATTTGAGAGACAGCTTTCGTAAAGTTTCCAGGAGGTGATAGAGCTCTTCTCGTTTGGTATCCATGGTCTTAGCTACCAAGAACATTCGAGAGGCCACCACTTCAACTTCATTACTGTATTTTTTTGAAAAAATGATATCCTCTGAAAAATGGGCATATTGGGGAGCTTTCAGAAAGGAGTTCCTCAATATATCAGTAAAATGCTTTTTGGATAATCCAGTTGATATGTTGAGTTTTCTCAGATAATTCAAATAGCTCTCAAACCAAGATATCCTTACAAACCCCTTAGTATACTCTAGCATGTCATCTTGAACGGTCACATTCCAATATTCTATTGATTCATAAATATAAAACCCAATGACAGGGCTGTAATTGCTGAAGTACTTCTGCTGAGCAGCAGTGTACTCCATGGTTTGTGTCGCAGTTGCTACAATGTTACTGAGGTCTGACTCTTCACTGACCTGCAAGTAGCCCATTAAGGCAAAGGAAATATAAATAAGGTAAAAGAGAACTACAAAAGGCTTGACATATGTGTTTGTTATCCAGTCACAGTAATAACGCTTGAGGAAACACACCAAAAGGTGGCTTTCGTAACTGTTTGTTTCCTCTGACTCTGCTGTATCCTCACTAAATTTGGCTGTCAGAAGAAATCTATACCAAGGAGGCTTCTCTTGCAATACCTCTGGTTTTGGTACCTTTCGGCAGAAGATACTATGCTGGTAGTTGTTTTCTATGTAGCCAGTAAACACGAGGCTGGAACCATAAAAGGAGAGTACATAGAGGTAGTTGAAGAAAATTGCAATACAAGAATTGCAGCAGAAGATCCTGGCTGCTTCAATGTTGGTGAAAGGGCTGGCACCAATCCCAAAAGTCACCAGATACATGGCAGTGGTGAGAGAAAAGGAGAGCATGGAGTCTGCGAACACAGCTGCAGTTCTCTCTTTTACATGTTGGTCTTCTCTAGTTTTCCTCCAGGAGGACAACATTTCAAAAGTTCCATATAATCCGTGCCCTGGAACGAAGAAAAGAGCAACTGTAATGCTGTTATATAATTAGAAAGTCAGGTGACTCCTGCAAATGAGGATATAGCTAATTGTGCATTGCATGACCTGGGTAATTTAGGAAGAAATTGTCCTGGTGTAGACAAATGTTCATATACACTGACATGAAAATTATTTTTAAAAATAGAACTACAGTGATTATTGATGGTAATAATCTGTGCCAGGAAATTTGTAGCCAAGAAGAATTATGCTAACAAGTTATCCAATTAAAGTTAAATTATGCATTTTTCATGCCATGGCTTTACTTTGTGACGATTTAAGAGTAACCAAACTTAAAGAAACTTCAGTAGTATTTTATTGATACTGCATTTAAACAGAAAACTTCAACATAAAGTCTATGTTATGTAGGAGGCAATGAAGATTAATTTGAGCCATGGCACAAATAATTATTTTTCATTTGTTTTCTTTGATAAACATGCTCAGAAAAAGCCTTGTGGATGCTGTCAAAATGTACAGATGGATCTTTTCACACAATGAAAATGCTTGTTTTTAAAGCGGGGGCATATTTTGGCATTAATGTTTGAAAATGAATATACTATAGCTTCATATGATTTAGATAACTGTGATATCTCAATATTTATTTTCAAAAATAGATTAAGGTGTTAGATTCTGCATCAGTTACAATGTTGTGTGAAATACAAAGGCTTGTTTCTAAAAGTCACAAAAGTAGGTTAGATTGATTATCCATTGAATTCATAATTCTGTGCAAAATTCTATATGCATGAAACCAAGAGGTTGTTGTCAACCTAGACAATAATTTAGATGATAGACATGAATGAACTGAAATATTATTATACTTTTTATTTTTTTTATTTTTTTTTTATTTGATTTATATGCCACCCTTCTCCGAAGACTCAGGGCGGCTTACAATGTGCTCAGCAATATACTTTTGCCATGTATAAGGTACGGAAGAAATATACTGTATATTGATCACAATATTTAAACTTTTAAGATATAGAAGATTTTAAGTATTTTTTTCACTAGCCTAATTACATGTATATTAGTTTGATTCTATAAGTAACTAATCAATACTAAATCCAATTGGTTTTTATGGCTAAATTAAATGGGATTAGTGGTGTCATGGCTGACTCACCATGCACCCCTGCTCTCAACCAGATAATAGAAACAGGGAGGGGGGAAGGAAAGGATTGGAATGCAAGAGAGGCTTGGGAGGGAGTTGAGGAATTCAAGTGAGCCAATGCAGCCCAGGACGGCCCTAACACCCTAAGGTCAAACACTGGGAAAACTCCGAGCTGTTCCAAATGTTCCCTAAACAAAATGAATACAATTGATTGGTGGACAATAAAAACTTTAGAACCAGCTTTGCTAGTTCTGTGCTACTACTCT
The DNA here is from genome assembly GCF_029215685.1 of Pituophis catenifer annectens. Taxonomy (NCBI): domain Eukaryota; kingdom Metazoa; phylum Chordata; class Lepidosauria; order Squamata; family Colubridae; genus Pituophis; species Pituophis catenifer. Next base: position 55,528,002 of record NW_027256884.1, on the reverse strand, counting down.
TATATGGAATTATCGGTAAAGTTATACTCTTGGTAAAATAACGTCCAGGAGTTTCTTTTGCTGCATTTACCAACAGGATGGTTGACAGGTAAGGTTATGGGAGTCCAGTCTAAATAACTGATTTAGCATCATAGCAAAAATTAGAATTTTACTTCCCTATAAAATTGTGGCTATTAATGATACCCAATACACAGTTATTTTAACAATGGAAGATATACACCTATGTACCATATGTACAGCATTGGCTCAATGGCTTTGAAATGAAGCTGAGCACCATCCCTTATAGTTGGGTATGTCTAGTGGAGTAAAATCCACAGGGATTTCTTTACCTACCATATGTACATAATGCCAAGTGCCAGGGTAATCAGGAAATCCAGGCAGTTCAAATGAATATAAAGATTTATTGCAAGCTTAAGCTCACTACAAGAATCTGAACTACTAATGGACAAAGCAAATTGGCGGCAGATAGGAGTCAAAGACATTCAAGGTAGCTGAACTTAGATCTCTTGTGGGCATGAAGGGCTAGTTACTGATGATGTGTTTGATGTCTCCCTCAGGTTCAGCCTGGTCATTTCCTACACATACCCTTTTTATGAAGCACTATTTCTGCAACATATTATAAATATGCTTTATTTATAAATCAGCTTTCAGTGTCCCAATATCCTCCAAAACTACTGTCATTCTATTTACATAGCTAATTATACAGCACTTTGAAGATGAAAGATACTGAAAGAGGATTGAGATAAGCCCAAAACCCACTTATTTATCGCAAAGTGCCAACACGGCAATTAAACCTGAATAATAAGGTTTTACTACCAGTGGTGGGATTCAAATAATTTAACAACCAGTTCTTCCTAATCATCTGGTGGGCGTGGCTGGGGAGGTAGGCATGTGACTGAGTGGGCATGGCCAACTCTACGTCACTCATGTGGGTGGTGCCTGTATGAGACAGGCAGAGTTGGGTAGGGAATCCAGGGGTTTCTGGGGGGTGGGGTGGGAGGTGGGAGGAAAGAAAGAAATATACAACATCTGTGTGTGTGTGTGTGTGTTGTGTGTGTGTGTGTGTGTGTGTGTGTGTGAGAGAGAGAGAGAGAGAGAGAGAGAGAGAGAGAGAGAGAGAGAGAGAGAGAGAGAGAGAGAGAGAGAGCACACCACTGCAAGCCCTGATATAACTCTCCAAGATTGGATCAGGTCTCTCTCTCTCTCTCTCTCTCTCTCTCTCTCTCTCTCACACACACACACACACACACACACACACACACTGAGGTTAGATCGGATCTCTCTCACACACACACTCGCACACACAGGTTAGATTGGATCTCTCTCTCTCTCTCTCCTTCCCTCCATGCTTTAGGCAGGCTTAGCCGCACCAGGAGGCTGAAGTTGAAATTTCTGCCCTCCTCCGACCCGCATGTACCTTGGCAACAGGACTGTTTCTCTCTGCCCCCTTTTCCTGTTTTGCCTGCTGTATATACACAGGGGGATGAACCTAGCTTTGCTGTCCATTGCAGCTAGGAATCTCAAAGCAGAGAATGAACATTTATGTTGAAGCTAGCCCGGGTGCTAGATTGACCCCTGAAAACTCCATCTCGAGGAGCCCAGCCGAACTTTTGACCGCCACTCATTGAGGCAGAGGGTGGGGTGGCCAAACTAAGTGCCTGAAGAAGCTCAACTGGCCGGTGGGGAGGCAGGGCATCCCAACACTGGCAGCTCTGCAGGAAAAGAAACTTTTTTTTTGTTGAGCCGACGCAGGGTCACATTGTGGCTCTGCATAGTAAAAGGGCTTCAGGAGGAGGACGGGACCCTGTCTCCCTCATTGTAAAGTGTACAAGTGAAAAAGTTCACTCAATCAATTCCAACTTCGCGAGATCTTTTTCTTTTGCAAGAAGTTGGAATTGATTGAGTGAAACATGACGGAGAAACGCGATTGGAGCTCGGCTGGGGCGACTGCGCACGTGCCCACACAAACAGCTCTGCATGGCATGTCTGGCACGTGTGCCATAAATTCGCCATCATGGTTCTAGATTAACTTCACTGATACAGATTTGTGCATTAGGGGAATTCTGTTGGTTATACTGTAACCTACAGAGTGTCACAGGGCAAGCGTCTGATCTACAGTGTTCTCCTCTTTAATATTCACCTATTTTTTTGTATTGAGTCTTGGACTGTGTTTATTTAATCTGAGAGAAAATTTATGATAGATTATGTTAAATGCTTTTTGTTTATATAATTGTATGTAATTGCACTACTTTCTATTTTGATATTTGCATTTTGCATTTATCTTTGCAGTATATTACTTTGGGAATTTTTTTCTTGATATAGCCAGTACAGAAGTTTGAGTAAATGAATCAAAAAGTTACAATTGGATCAAATGTTTATATATTCAATGCAAAATAAATCCTGAAATAGATAGAGAGCATTCTACTTCGAGGGTTTAATCACTATGCTTTGTTTTCATGCAGTGCAATCCTATAAGTATTTATTTAAATTACTTTTCATTATATCACCAAAACCATTCTTTGAAAGCTGAACTTATTCAGAAAATCAGAACATTTAAACACACATTTCTGCATTTGCTTTGCTTAACCTTCAGGATGTTATCTCTGCCATCATGACAGCTAAAAATTTCCTCTAAAAATGATCAAGAGAGGTTCTGATCTATACTTCCTGCAAAGCATTTCTCTTGTCCTATCATTGTTATACTTATTTTTGTGATACATTGTTACACATTTTTGCCAAGTTTATAGTGCTGAACTGATTAATCACAGCCTCCCAATTAAGGGCACTCTGGTACAGATAGCCGATTTTAGATGCTTGGGTACATTCCTGTGGCAAACAAGAATCAGTACAAAGGTCCTGCTTTGATGACATTTATTGCAGTTAAAAGGATAACATTATTTATGCATTCTTGGAATGGGTAACTGAAAATAAGATTGAGCACTGTTGCCATTAGTGTTGGGGTTTGTGTGCTACTGTAATGGATTCAACATTAATGCCTGAAGAAAGTGGCCTTTGTCAGATAGGTCTGTTTTCATAGAATTAATTTGGAACCATGGCAAAAGATTGCAAATATCTTTCTGGGTTCATGCTGAATGCTCAGTCTTCTTAGAATGCCATCTGATGTACACATTGGTAAATTAGTTGGCCTCTGACTGATATGTTCAGTTTACTTCTAGAGGGCTTGATTGAGCTAATGAGAATACAAATACTGAGCCTGCCAATATTATAAGCCTTTAGGTAAAAATGCTTCTAAACAGAATACCAATTCCTTATTAAAAGATAGGATACTTTAATTTTATCTACCTTCATGTGCTACTTTAAAAATAAATTAAAAAGCCATTTATGTAAAGATCACCACAAAAGTCAACTTAATTCTTAAATATTGTATCTATAAAGTTTTATAACAGTTTACTTATAACAGGTAGTCCTCAATTTACCATGTTTCCCCAAAAATAAAACAGGGTCTTATTTTCTGAGCCCAAATAAAGGCTTTGCCTTATTATTGGGGAGGGGTCTTATTTTGGGGGTGCAGGAGGCGGCAAGCGTGGGACTGGATGTCCCATCGCTGCCATAGCCTTCCCTCCGTGTTCTTCACGCCAGTTGAGCATCCCAATACATCCCACCCCACACCAATGGCAACAGCTGCTTCCCTTCCCCACCGTCTCTTTATCGAGAGGGATGGCAGGTAGAGCGCAGGAGAAGCGAGATGTGTGGCGCGAGACCTGGCTCCCCTTGCTGCCTCTTCTCCCCCCCTCCCTGGGCATGACAGAGCTCCTGCCTCTCATTTAGCTACCCGCCCCCTTTAGGGATGCAATTTGGGGATGGCAGGTGGGACGGGCGAGAAGCAGGACGCAGGTCTTACCTTTCACGCTCAACTTGAAAGCTCCAACCTGACCCACCTGCCATCCTCAAATTGCATCCCTAAAGGGGGTGGGTGGCTAAGCAAGGGGCAGGAGCCCTGCCATGCCTGGCAAGTGGGGGGGAGAAGAGATGGCAAGGGGACCCACGTCTTGGTCCATGTGTCTTGCTTCTCCGCTGCCCCACCTGCCACCTCTCTCAATAAAGAGATGGTGGGGAAGGGAAGCAGCCAGGCTGCTGTTGCCATTGGGGTGGGGTGGGATGTGTTGGGCTGCTTAGCCAGTGTGAAGAACAGAGAGGGGAGGGCATGTCCCCCCTTCCCCCCCTCTGGCCTCGCCTCCTCAACTCATTTTGGTTGTGTGGCAAGCAACCAGAGGAAATGGCGGGACCAACTGCACATGCAAGTAAGTAGTTAGCTGGGGGGCTTATTTTGCAGGGGTGGCTTATATTATTGCATGTGCTGAAAAGCTCAGTTGGGCTTATTATCCGGTCATGTCTTATTTTCGGTGGAACACGGTACAAACATTTGCTTAGTGACTTTTTTTTTAAAATAATTTTTATTACAATTTTCCTTTACATAACTCTAGTACATAATCAACAGACTGTGTCATTTTTGTATACTTTGGATCAACATTCCATACAATATATACATTATATATATTCAATATCTAATCCTCAAAGCCTTATGTATATTTCCAATTTTTATTTCTATTATCTATCCAAGTGTACCATTTTCCCCAAACCGCATAGAATTCCGAATCATCTTTTTCTTTTAGTTCTAGGGTAAGTTTATCCATTTCGGCACATTCATATATCTTCTGAATGATCAATCCCTCTGGTGATGTATTGCGTTCCTTTCAGTATTGCGCGAATGCAATTCTTGCCACTGTTAATATGTGTAGAATCAAATATCTTATCTTTCCATCAAATTTTGTTTTAAGTATTCCCAGGAGAAATGTTTCCAGGTTTAGTTCTATTTGACATTTTATTATCTCTTGTAGCCATCCTTGTATCTTAGTCCAGTACTTTTTTGCTTCAGGACATAGCCACCAAGCATGAAAGAAGGTACCTTGACGTTGGTTACATTTCCAACATTTTGGGCTTAAATTCGAGTACATTTTAGCCAGCCTTGCTGGGGCTAGGTGCCAACGGTAAAGCATTTTGTATTGATCTTTCTTATAAGCAGCGGATTTTGTTATAGTGTAATTTTTGTTCCAAATTCTTTCCCAATCCTCTCAATCTATATTATGCCCTATGTTTTTAACCCATGCAATCATTGGTTATTTCACCACCTCCTCTACTCTATCAAATTGTAATAGATAATTGTATATTTTGAATATTAATTTTCCTTCGGGGCCTATCAACAATTTGTCTAGTTGTTTTGGTTCCCTGTCAATTCCGTATTCTTCCAGGTCTTTCTTGTACCTAGATTGCAGTTGTAAATATGGCCACCAATTGATAGAAATTCCCTGTTTCTTTAGTATCTGATTGTTTTTAAGCTTCCCCTGTTTATCTAAAATTTCTGAAAATGTGGGCATTTTGCTTATATCTAATGTGTTGGGGTGGATCATTGCTTCCATGGTGGATAACCAACCAGGGATTTTCATGTAATGTTTTTTCCTTATATCCTCCCAAATTCGTAACAATGCATCTCTTATTTTGTGTCTATAGAAATATGAGTGTGTCCTATTCCCTTTATCCCACATAAAGGCATGTCACCCCTTTTGCAGATCATGTCCTTCCAGTGTTAAGATTCTTCTGTTGTTTAAATTCACCCAATCCCTTATCCAAAGCAGAGTTGCTGCCTTGTGGTAAAATTCCCACACCGGGAGTCCAAAGGCCCCCCTTGCTTCTGCTATCTTGGAGAGAGAGTAGTTTTATCCTTGCCTTCTTTCCTGACCAAACAAATTTTGTAGTAATTTTGTTAAGTTCTCCGAAAAACTTCTTATCTAATGATATGGGAGTTATCTGAAATAAATATAATAATTTGGGTAAGATATTCATCTTGATGGTTGCTATCCTACCTAAAAGCGATAGTTGTAGCGTCCCCCTTTTTTTTCCAAATCCTTCTTTATTTGTTGGACTAATACCATGTAATTATCCTCCTTTTGGGACGTACATCTCGCTGTTAACCATATCTGTAAATATTTAATTTTTTTTACAATTTGTAAATCCATTTTCTTTTTTAATTATTTTTTTCTGATTTGTTAAGTTTTTAACTATCATTTTGGTTTTCCCTTTGTTAATTTTAAGTCCAGATATTTCCCCATATTGTTCTATTTCTCATATTAGAATAGGACCGGATTCTAGAGGTTCCCCAATCATGAATACCATGTCGTCCGTGAAGGCCTGTGCTTTGTACTCTTCTCTTTTAATTTTTGTTCCCTTTATTTATTGGTTTGCTCTGATTCTATTTAGTAAAATTTCTAACATTAAAATAAAGAGAAGTGGTGACAGTGGGCATCCTTGATGTACCCCTTGGTTATTTGAAATGTGTTGATGGTGTCCCTGTTTATTATTACTTTTGCCTTCTGCGTCATATATATTGCTGCTATCATATTTTCGAATTTATTTCCCAGTTTCATGTGTCTAATTTGCCTAATCATGAATTGCCAGTTTAGATTATTGAAAGCCTGTTGGCATCCAAAAAAACAAGAGCCACTTGTTTCTCTGGGTGGGCTTAATAATATTCCAGTATGTCTACTATTATTCTTGTGTTATCTCTTATTTGTCTGTTTGGAAGGAAGCCAAATTTTGATCCAGGTGTATAGTCTCATTCAACACTCTTTTCAGCCTTTCTGCTATTATATTCATGAATATTTTGTAATCTGCATTTAAGAGGGATATTGGTCTGTAATTTTTGATTTGATTTTTATCTGTGCCTTCTTTCGAAATTAAGGTGATGTATGCCTCCCTCCACAATTCGGGTATTTTCGTTTCGTATAGTGCTTCATTACATATTTCCAACAATACTGGTTCTATAATCTCACTCATTTTTTTGTAGATTTCCCCTGGGAGGCCATCCAGTCCTGGTGTCTTATTGTTCTTAAGTTTTAGGATTGCCCCTCTCAATTCTTCTGGCATTATTTCTCTATTCAGCATTGTTCTTTTTTCCTCCTCTAGTGGTGTAATCCCTTCTTCCAACAAATAATTATCAATTTTATCCTTTGCTATTTCCTTTTGTTTATAAAGATTCACATAATCATTTTGTACAATTTTCTTTTTCTCTTCTTCATTATTTTGTGGGGTCCCCATCTCATCATATAATTGTTGGATAATCGGTCCTTCTTTCTCCTTCTTCAGTTTGTAAGCCAGCCATCTTCCAGTCTTATTAGCATGTTCAAAAAAGTATTGTTTAAAAAAATTTAAATTTCTTGCGATCTCCGCTTGCTCTAATATGTTTAATTTATATCTAACAAGGGTCAAAGTTTCTTTAACAAGTTCATCTCCTGGTTTTGTTTGGAATTGATTCTCCAGTTTTCCAATTTCTTCCATTAGGGTGTTATGTTGCTTCCATTTTTCTTTATTTTTCTTTGCCATATAAGCTATTGTTATCCCCCTTATATAAGTTTTCATAACGTCCCATAAGTTTGTTAATGAGGTATGTTGTTTTTTATTTTCTTTAAAAAATAATATCAATTCTTTTTTAAAAAATAATGTCAATTCTTTCAATGTATTCCTTTTCCTTTAAGATTTGGGGGTTTAGCATCCATCTTCTGATTTTTTTTTCCTTTGGCCTCTCCATATTATCTCAAGGGGATTATGATCTGCCAACGTGTTTGGGGAGATCTCAATCTTTTCTATTTCTATACCTAATTCCTTATTCATCCACATCATATCAATTCTAGACAAGGATGCATGGGGGTTGGAATAAAATGTATATTTATTTTCTTTTGGATGTAGGGTCCTTCACATATCTATCAAATTTAGTTCATCTATCATTCTAAAAAAGGTTTTTGGTAATATATTTCTCTTTTTCTTGTTATTTGTATCACTAACATAATCTTTTTTGGTATCGACTATCCCATTATAATCACCCACAATGCATATATTCCTGTGGCCTGTCACAATTATCTTTTAATGCAATTTCTTATAAAACTTCATGATCCCGTGGCAAACCGGTGATAAAGGTAAGTAGAACCCACCCCTGGTTAGTATATATCTAAAGTTAATTCTAATTCTAATTCTAATTCTAATTCTCAATTTGTACAAAAATGTAGTTACAATTATCAATGTGTAAGCAATTCAGATTATCTATAGAATTAATTTTAAATACCAGGTTATAAACACGTAAATATATCCAAATTTATAAGTGGCTAGATACAGATATAAATATATTATACTTTAGTTCTCTATAAAATGTGTATTTTATAAATGTTACTGATTCATAAGTACTTACATTACCACTAGTATTTATGTATGAAATATATAGGTATATTTAATCCTTTGAGTCTTCTTAGTAAGCTTAGAATTAGTAAATAGAGGGTGATAAATAGTAATAAGTAAGCCTTAAATGCAAAGTTCAGGCATTTAATTCTAAAAGAGTGTGAATCCTTGTATCTTCTTCCGGTTATAGCTCTCTTTAATCCTCCTAAGTCTTTAATGCCTCGATTATATTATTATATATTTTCTATAGTCTATTAAGTTATTATTGTCTTTCTCCACTTTTATTCAGCCTCAGGTTCTTCTGGTCCCTCTGTTTAAAAGTTCTATTAAAGTGGCAAGTTCTTTCTCCACTTTCTGGCTCGGGTGCTCATCCACTCAAGCCTCTCTTGCAGTCATGGCATGCCGTCGTGCTCTCACCACTTCTCTTCCTCTCCTGTTGCACTAGCACACCAGATTTCTCTCCTTCGCTTTCTCCTTTCCTTCAGTTTCTCACCAGAATGTCCACCCATCTCATTATAACATCACTGTCTCGAACACTTTTGTCTTTCCTCCTCTTCACCACTTTAGCGGTTAGATATATTATGCTGAATCACTGCTCCTCCTGCAGAGTTGCCACCCGCTCCCCAGCTGGAGATCCCTTTTAACCAAGCAAACAGGACTCACTTTTCCAAGCGATCGTCAGCCTTGTGGTTTTCAGGATAATCAGCCACTTCAAATGTCACAGTCTGCTATAAAAATCTTCTCTTCCCTGTGCTCTCTCGATCATCGCAGCCTCGGGTCTACCATAGCGCGATTGCAGACACTTTCATATTGGTTTGACAGGGGTGTCATCCTTTGCAACAAGTGATCGCCTTTCACTTCGCTGTACTCTGGACTTCCCCTCTAGTCCGCAAAGCCCTCCAGGCTCTTTGCACCCCCAAAGGTCCCCAAAACATGAAGTATTCGGGGTCTGGGAACAGAGACCGTTCACCTTTCCCCGCTCCACTGAGACGATACCACTAAGTGACTTTTCTAAACAAATGTTTGTCATCTGAGGATTACCTGTTACAGGTAAACTGTTGTAAAACTTTATAGATACAAATTTCAATGGTACTGAAAAAAGTGACGTATGACCATTTTTCACACTCATGATTGCTGCAGAATCACCGTACTCACGTGATCAAAATTTGGATGCTTGGCAACTGGTTCATATTTATGACAGTTGCAATGTCCAAGGTCATGTGATTACCTTTTGTAATCTTGACAAGCAAAGTCAATGGGGAAGCTAGATTCACTTAACAACCGTGTTACCAACTTCACAACTGCAGTAGTTAACTGTGGCTAGAAAGGTCATAAAGTGGGGCAAAACTCACTTAGCTCCTGTCTTGTTTAGCAACAGAAATTTTGGCTCAATTGTGGTTGTAAGTCTAGGACTACTTATATCCTTTGTAAACTATTTTTCCCTGATATCTACTTTTTAAAAATGTTAGGCTAGGCTGTTTTAGATTTCTGAAAGCTGCAATCAAACACCTTTGGAGAGGAGCAGGCTTAAAAGCTTACTTTAAGCCATATCATATCACATTTAAATTTGATTTCATAACCTGTGGTAAGATCTTTAAGGGAGCAAGCAAATTTGGTTGCTTATGCTTAAATTCTTAGTTTTTAACTTGCTTTCAGTTATTGCATACATTTCTGTAAATTAAACAACAAGCAACATTCCAAAACTCAAACCTTCACATGAAATTATTCACGAATCATATTTACCTATAAGACAAATAGGATTAATATTTTTTAAAAAGTCAAAGAACCTTGTAGTTTTTCACAGGCAATCCATAAATGTCCCTTCTACAGTAATAAACTATAATAGGCACTATCCATGTGCAATTGGATTGGTAGAAGCAGAATTCCCTTGCCATGTTTACTATGAAAGCCTTTTCGCTATAAAAGGTAGGTCTTGGTGTTGGATATGGGTGGAGGGAAAAAGAATCTCCAAATAATTGATTGGGGAGGGGTGTGGCCAGGGCCAGTGGCAATACAGCAAATTCCGGGGGCTCCTGAAAAATGCTAATATCTCAGCTGCTTTAAGGGATCCTCAGGATCATAGCTGTTCTTCACTGTTCTGGAGGAACAGTGAAGAACAAAGGCACAGGCAGGCATGAACAGAGAAGCCGCAAATTCTCTGTAGTGTCTGCATCAGTCCTCGACCTAGCAGTGTGGGAAGGCAGCCATTAGGAGCTGCCAAATGTCAGGCGGCCACACGCAAGAAGATAAAGGAAAAAGAAGGATAAGACTGTGGTCTTGTAAACAAGATTCCTATATATATATAAATCCTGAACTTTTAAAACTATTTACTTGAGAAAATTGGCAAAGAGAGAGGGGAGGGACTGGAAAAAGGTTACCTCCCCACTTCCGGAACAGCGGCGAAGAAGCAGAAGCCATTAATAAAAGCTAATTAACAAAAGTTGAAAAAGCAATTTAATAAACTGAAAGCAGATTGAGAAAAGAGTAATTTTTGGCTAAAGAACTGTAATTTGCAAATCAGAGTTTGGAGTTTTGAACTGGGGGTTTATTTTTTCTTTAAGACTATTTTGGATTGCAGAGGAAATTAAAGAGATAAATTGGACAAAGGAAAAGATGAGAAGGGAGTGACTTTGGGATGTTTTGGACTTTGGGAGTGACTTTGGGATGTTTTGGCTCTTGCTGGTAAGAGGATTTTGATAAGAAGTGGTCTACTGACTTTCTAATAGAAGGGGAAGATATAGAAGAAAAAGAAGAAGAAGAAGGAAAGCTGTTTGTTGCTTCCTTTCGTTTGATGGGGCTATAAATTCTGGATACATTTTTTTCCATCTTTTTATTGCCTGGTTGGATATTTTGGGCAAATACCTGAGTTTTGGACTAGTGAATTTTTATTATTATTTTTTTTTTGCGCCAATCTGGTTCTATCTTCTCTTTCCCTCCCCCCCAATCTTTTTAATTTTTATTTTTTTCTCTTCATTTTTGCTCTTTTGGGCTGTTTGATTGTTCTTGGCTTTTTGTATAATTTATGGATTAAATCTACGTGGATTAGGGTATCAAGAACCTGAAGAATCTAATTGGGCATTTTGAATTTAAAGAAATTGAGTATTTGGATTATAAAACTGGGTAGTAAAATTTGAAAAATCTTTTTTCTCTTTTGCTTTTCTTTTTCCTTTTCCTTTCCCCCCCCCCTTTTTTGGGGCATCTTGGCTGTTTTTGATTTTTCATTGTTTTTGGTGTTATTTTTTCAGTTACAGTCTTTCTACCTTTTTTTATCCTATATGGATTAAATCTATGTGGATTAGGGTAGCAAGAACCTGAAGAGTCTGTGGGCAGTTTGAATTTGAAGAAATCGAATATTTGGATTATAAACTGGGCAGTAAGATTTGAAAAAAAAAACAAGATGAAGAAAACAACACAACATTCATCATCACCATCAATATCTGTAGCATCTGGTACTATTAGGCAAAAAACAACAGAACCCACGCTACAACAAGAGAAAATAAACATAGAATTAAAAAATATGCTACAGACTATATATGAAGATCTTAAAACAAGATTAGACAAAGTAGATGGAAGAATGGAAAAAATGGAAGGAGAATTGAAAGAAGTTAAAGAAATGATAGGAAAAAATGAACGATTGCAGCAAATGGAAGAAAAAGCAGAAGCAACAGAGAAAAAAGTTGAAGAGATAAACTATAGCCGTGATGGCAAACCTATGGCACGGGTGCCACAGGTGGCACGCAGAGCCATATCAGTGGGCACGTGAGCTCAGCTCCGGCATGCATGTGTGCGCCAGCTAGCTGATTTTCAGGCCTTCTGGGCCCACCAGAAGTCAGGAAACACACTGTTTCCAGCCTCCGGAGGGCCTCTGGGGGAGGGGAAGGCCTAGAAAGGCTCTGGAGCCTGGGGAGAGCAAAAAACAGGCCTACCGGGCCCACCGGGCCATCATGTGTCAAAAGTGGGGGGAGCCCAGGGGGGCACATAGAATTATGAATATGGGCACGCGTGCGTGTGACCCCACCGCGCTCCCCCCGCTTTTGGCATGCAATGGCAAAAAGGTTAGCCATCACTGGACTATAGACTTACAATTACTGATAAAAATCAGAAAAAAAACAATTATAACCCTGGAAATGGATAAAGCTGATTTTTATCTAAGAAGAAGAAAAGGGAGAAAATTTAGCAGAGAAAATTGCAGAGATACTAGCAGAAGCAATGGAAGAAAGTAAGGAAGGGATATTAAGTGGAATCGACGAGATATACAGAGTGCACACAAGATATGCGATGAGACATAATCTACCTAGAGAAATTCATGTCAGATTCACCAAGAAAACAATGAGAACAGAGATATTGCAATTGATGAGAAACACGACGATAAAGCATAAAGGGAGAGAAGTAGTGGCACTGAAACAAATTCCAAGAAGAGTGAGAGATTTGAGAAAAGAATATCAATTTCTCACAAAATGTTTGATAAAGAGAGGAATAAATTTTAGATGTTTGATTCCAGAAGGAATATTGGTGAACAGGAAAGAACAAAGATACAGACTAGATTCAGTAGAGAAAGCAGAGTTATTTTATAAACAATACATAGATGTCCAAGAGGAAGGAAGGTTGAGGGAAGAAAAAGGGGATGAACAACAGGAGGAGAAGAAAGAACAGCCAAGAGAGACAACAAAAGAACAAGAAGAGAGAGCGTTAAGAGAAGGAGCAAGGGTGAAAGAAGTTAAGGAACTAAGGGAGATAAGAATGACTAAATCAACAAAGCAAATAAATAAATAAGAAATGGAAGAAGAAATTAAAATAATATCATTGTATATAAATGGATTAAATTCGGCAATAAAGAGAAGAAAAATATTTAATAAATTAGAAAAGTTAAAATTAGAAATTATATGTTTACAAGAAGTGCATATTAGAAAGCAACATAAAATTTTTTTGGAGCGAATAAAACTAGGGACATTGTATACAACTTTAGCTGGTCAAAGCAAAAGAGGAGTAGCATTTTACATCAAACAGACAATACAATCCAAACAAATATATGAGGATGAGGAAGGAAGAGTATTAATGGTAGAAATTGTAATGAATTATAAAAAAATATTACTTGTGGGTATATATGCTCCAAATGAAAATCAAGAAGAATTTTATGCAAAATTACACCAGAAAATATTAGAATATGAAGATATTTGCATAATTGGAGATTTTAATGTGATTGTTGATAATGAGTTAGATTATAAATCTACAAAAGTGAATAATGAACCAAGAAAGACACTCCCAAAAACATTCTATACAATAGTAGATGAATTAAGTTTACAGGATGCTTGGAGGGAAAGAAATTTAAGGGAAAAACAATATACATTCTACTCAAACAGGCATATGTTATGGTCAAGAATAGATATGGTGTGCATGTCCATAGACTTAATATCCAAGATAGACAAGATTGATATAGAAACAAATATATGGGCAGATTACAATCCAATAAAGATGACATGGAAAGGACCAAGAAAAAAAATGAGATGGACATTAAATCAAAGCCTATTAAATGAGAAAGATTAAAGAATTGACTTTTTTCTTCAAAGAAAATAGAAAAGAAGATACATCACTGCAAAATGTATGGGACGCTACAAAGCACATATAAGGGGTTTGGCAATGACATATGCAGGAAAAAAAACCAAGCAGGACAGACAAACTCAAAAGAAGTTGGAGCAGAAATATAAGAAGTTAGAGAAGGAATTGCAAAAAAATCCACAAGACAAAAAACCTAAAAACCTAATGGAATTGGGGAGACATAAATTGAATTTAATAGAAAATGAAGAATTGGCAAGGAAAATAAAAGCTTCAAAGAAAACTTTTTTGAAAATGCAAATAAACCAGGAAGGTGGCTAGCATACAAGATGAAGAAGGAAAAAGAAAGGAAATTGATAACTCAATTATTAGATCAAGGGAGAAAGATATGTTACTGAAATGAGGAAAAGAAAAAGATAATTGAGAAATATTATAAGAAAATATATCAACAACAGCAGATACCAGAAGAAAAGATAGAACAATATTTGGAAAAGGTAATGACTCCTAAAATACCAGAACAATTTTAAAAAGCATTAGAAGAAAGAATAACAATGATGGAATTGATGGAGGGAATTAAAAGGCAGAAGAATGGAAAAACCCCAGGACCAGATGGTCTACCAGCAGAAGTATATAAAAAGTTGCAAGATGTAGTAAGTAATATATTGTTACAAGTATGTAATTATTTATTAATTACATACTTGTTATTAATAATAAGGCACCGAAGTCATGGATGGAGGCATATATAGCTCTTATACCATAAGAAGAAACAGATTTACAACAAATAAAGAATTATAGACCAATTTCACTATTAAATGCAGATTATAAAATATTTGCATCAATTATGGCAGAAAGATTGAAAAGGCTGTTTAATGAATTTATACACCCAGACCAAAATGGTTTTTTGCCTAAAAGACAAATTAGAGACAATATAAGAATTATTTTGGATGCATTGGAATATTATGAGGCACATTCAGAGAAACAAATGGCATTGTTATTTTTAGATATGCAGAAAGTATTTGATAATGTGAATTGGCAATTTATGATTTTACAATTACAAAAGATGGACTTTGGGGACAGATTTATCAATATGGTTAAGACTATATATAAAGACCAATCGGCTAAAGTAATAATAAACGGTGAAATGACAGAGAAAGTAGATATAAGAAAAGGAATCAGACAAGGATGTCCATTATCTCCAGTATTATTTATTCTGACCCTGGAAATTTTAAACAGGAAAATAAGACAAGACAAAGAAATAAAAGGGATAAGAATTAAAAAAGAAGAATATAAGATTCTTATATTATACATTATATTATATTATATATTATATATATTAAGAATACAAGCATTTGTGGATGATTTAGTATTCATTATGGAAGAACCAATAGAAATGGGTCCAAAGTTAATTGAGTAAATAGAGGAATAGATAACCGCCCAGCCACCCTGTTTAGGGTGACCCGCTCCCTCCTCCATCTGGGAGCGCGGGAGGACCCCTTGCAGGGCCGAGCTGAGGATTTTGTACAGTATCTGGATGATAAAATAACTCAGATTCGGGAAGACTTGGCCGCCGACTGGGTTAGTTCAGACGAGATGACTGAGGCAGGCCTTGAGAGTGTTATCTGGGAGGAGTTCGATCCTGTGGCTCCCGAGGACATGGACAGGATCTTGGGACGACTGAACGCAACCACATGTTTATTGGACCCGTGTCCCTCCTGGTTGGTGCTGGCTTCCCGGGAGGTTACACGAGGCTGGCTCCAGGGGATTATTAACGCTTCTTTGAGCGAGGGTGTCCTGCCGGCCGCCTTGAAAGAGGCGGTGGTGAGGCCTCTCCTCAAGAAGCCATCCCTGGATCCGGCTATTTTGGCTAACTATCGTCCAGTCTCCAACCTTCGCTTTATTGCGAAGGTTTATTGGTGGATGATCTCTGGAGGGCCCGGGATAGGGGTTATTCCTCTATCCTGGTCCTATTAGACCTCTCAGCGGCTTTTGATACCATCGACCATGGTATCATGTTGCGCCGGCTGGAGGGACTGGGAGTGGGGGGCACTGTTTTGCGGTGGTTCTCCTCCTATCTCTCCGACCGGTCGCAATCTGTGTTGACAGGGGGGCAGCGGTCGACCCCAAGGCGCCTTGTTTGTGGGGTGCCGCAATTACTCTGGTCTGGACTCTGGACTCTGGCCTCCATTAAGAGGAGCCGCTCAGCCTCTAAGCGGTTAGATGGAGCCAAGCGGGATCTGGATGATGAAGAGCTCCCTGGGTGAGCACTATCCTGGAGTCCGGAATGCGCCAATGTGGAGCTACTGACAGAGAGAGCAGGTCCGCATACCACGGCCTGCGGGGCCAGTGAGGCGCAATGAGAATGAGTTCTGCCTGTTCTTCCAGCATCTTCCTGAGTACGCGGGGGATGAGTGGCAGGGGGGGAAAGGCATACAGGAGGCCTGATGGCCATGGGCTGCGGAGAGCATCTGTGGCTTCGGCCTGGGGATCCGGAAAGCGAGAGAAGTATCTGGGGAGCCTGTTGTTCTGGCTTGAGGCAAAGATGTCGACCACTGGGAGGCCGAAATGGCTCGTGATGTCGTGAAAGAGAAGGAGGGGAAGGCTCCACTCCCCGTGATCCAACCGTGAGCGGCTGAGGGCGTCCGCTTGAAGGTTGGTTGATCCCGAGATATGATCCGCCTTTATTGTCTTGAGGTGCGCTTCGGCCCACCGACCGAGGAGGACCGTTTCTGCCAGAAGGGATCTGGAGTGAGTGCCCCCCATCTTGTTTACATGAGCCTTTGTGGCCATGTTGTCGGTTAAAACTAGGATGTCTTTGCCCTCGACCAGCGGTTGGAATCGGAGGAGAGCTAACCGAACTGCGCGTAGTTCCAGGTAATTGATGTTGTGTTGGCCTTCCAGCCAGGACCACCGACCCTGAACCATGTGGTGAAGAAGGTGGGCTCCCCAACATGTCAAGCTGGCGTCCGTCGTGAGGACCAGATGAGAAGGTTCCCTGAAACAGCTGCCTTTGGAGATAGCGTCCGAAGTCCACCATCTGAGGGAAGAGATGACCAATCGAGGCAGGCGAACACAGGACCGAGAGGAACTGTGTCCCGATCGTTGATGGGGAAGGAGGAGCCACTGGAGCTCTCTACTATGTAATTGGGCCCATGGAACAATCCCAAATGTGGAGACCATTTTGCCAAGAAGGCAGGATAACTGTAGCAGTGAAGCAGAGCCCTGTGTAATGCACTGAGTGGCCAAGGTCTGGAGGCTGACCTGGCGGTCAGGGGAAAGGAAGACCTGGGAGGAAAGCGTGTCAATAAAGGCCCCAAGATGAACTATGCGAGTGGAGGGGGAAAGGTGGCTCTTAGCCCAATTTACCAAGAACCCATGACTCTGTAAGAGGGTCAGGACAGTGGATAGGTCCTTGTGTGCAGAAGGGATAGAGGGAGACATAAGTAAAATGTCGTCCAAATAAAATTGTAAACGAATCGGGATAGAGCGAATGTGACCCATTAGGGAGGCCATGACCTTTGTAAAGACCCTAGGGGCTGAGGCCAGACCAAAGGGTAGAGCGCGGTACTAAAAATGGGAACCCTTGTAGTGGAAATGAAGAAATTGGCGGTGAGAAGGGTGGATAAGGATATGGAGATAGGCCTCCGTTAGGTCGATAGAAGAGAGAAAATCCCCGGGCCTGAGACACTCCAAAATAGAAAACAAAGTGTGCATCTTGAACCGGCGGTAAGTTATGTACCGGTTCAAGGTCTTGAGATCTAAAATGGCCCGCCAGCCTCCTGAGGATTTCTTTACAACAAAAAGACGGGAGTAAAACCCCAGGCCCCGTTGTTCAGGGGGAACAGGTTGAACAGCCTTGATAGTCAAGAGATGAGTTATAGCAGAGGAAACAAGAGCCTGTTTAACGGGGTCGTTAGAGAGAGGGCAGGAAAGAAAAATCGAGGGAGGAGGGGAAGAACACTCTAACAGAAGGCCCGATCTTATAGTGGACAAAACCCAAGCATCCGTTATTGAAGACCGCCATTGGTCATAAAAGAGAGAAAGGCGGCCCCCAATGGGAGGATCCCAGTCGGGCCTATCTACCCCTCCGGGAGAAATGACCCCGTCCCCCCCAAAAGGGCCGTCTAGGTGGGAAACGACCCCCCGATCTGACCTGAAGGTCGGGTTGAGTTGATCTTGGTTGGGAAGTACACTGGTAGTGGGACTGGAAGGAGGAATCTGATGTCCGAAAGGGCTGGGTCCGTGGATAAGTCGAGTAGCGGGTGTCGGAGCGCCTATGTTGCGAAGGGAGAATCTTACATCGGTCCCTTGTCTTGACCAGTAGAGGTTCCAAAGGTGGCCCAAAGAGATTGCCGGGAGTGTAAGGGGAAGAAGCCAACTGCCACTTGCTGCGCATGTCAGCTTGCCAACTCCTGAGCCACAAAAGGCGATGCGAAGTAATGGAGGAACCCAGGGCTTTTGCCGCAAATCGGGTAGCATTTAGAGTTGCATCTGCGGAATACTCCAGGGCAGCCATGATTTTATTGATGCCCTGCTGAACCCTGGGATCAGAATGAGGCAAGTGGTCTTGGAGCTGTTTGATCCAGAGAAGGGCAGCTCTATTGAAGAATGAAGCCGCTGATGAAGATTTAATAGACCAGGCAGCGGCGAGGTGGCCTTTAACCAGTGTCTTCTCTGCCCGCTTGTCCTCAGGGCGAAGGGAATCTTCTGGAGGACCTGTGGGATGTGAAGGGTTGGACAAGGCCACAATTGGGGCATCAATGGTGGGTGGCTGAAGAAGGTCAGACATAGCTGAGGCCACATTGTAGAGGTGTTTATCTAGATTATTTGAACTTGGACCAGTGCCTGGGAGAGACCATTGACGACGGAGAACATCGAGAAAGAGTTTTGGAGCCGGGATGGTTTCAGGGGCCACCGTTGGTTCCGCGAACAGGGCCGAAGCGGGATCCGCTGAAGACGCCAAGACATCTGGAGGAGGGGCCTCGCCCAATCGAGTGGTGGCAATAGCCTTAAAGAGGAGAGAGCGGAACATCTGCGGGCGGAAAAGGCCTATAAAGGGGGATTGGTCTGGACTCAAACCCTCATCCTCCGAAAGGGCAGAGTCAGGGGCCTTGTCAGGCTCAGAGATAGCTGCTTGTTCCGCGGCAATTTCAATATCGTCCTGATCAATATCTGAGGCCTGATCCGAAGTGGTAAGGTGGTGAAGCCCCCCGGTGGCGGAAGGGGCTGGAACAGGGGGAGGAGGTTGAAGGCCAGCTTGTTGTAGGCATTGGACAAAGCCCTGGCAGATAGCTCTGGTGAGAAGAGCCTCAAAGGCCTCTGGAAGTTGAGGAATAGAGTCCTGAGGGGGTGGAGGAATCACCTGAGCAGGGGACTGGACCGGTTGAGGTGAGCTGGGAGAAGAAATGCATCCAGCCTCAGTTTGGAAAAGAGGTTCTTTGCCCGGAGGAAGGGCAGGGCCCACTGGGACTGGGCAGTCTGGTGATAGGCTCCTCACACTGCGGGCCTCATCCTGGGAAACAGGCTCTAAATTGGAGGATGTTGGAGCAGGGCGCTCAGGAGAAATGGGCCTTGCTTTTGAGGACGCCTTGTTAAAGGCCCTTTCCATAGCCTTGTGGCACCGTTGCTCCTCTCTGGAGGGGGCTGAGGTGGCATGGGAGGAAGAAGCCTTATTGTTCTTATGCTTCTTCGCTGGCTGGGGCAAGCCTGATGGGCCCTCCAAGGGATCAAGGGCAGTACGGTCTTGGCGTGAGGAAGAAGATTTATGAGGCCGTTTACGGCCCTGATTCTTGTCAGCCATTGCCAGAGGTTGAGTTAGGTCCTTTAAAATGGCCGCCGTCCCAAGCGCGCCAAAATAAACCGCCCCAGAGAGACTTACTTTGAGCGAGGCTCTGCTCCGTAGAACTCCTCAGCGGCTGCAGCATTGCCATAAACAAATCAGCGAGATCGCTAGCTCGAGGCTAGAAAGTGATCAGATAAGGAGGATTGCTCCGTAGAATTTCTCAGTGGCTGCAGCGGTCTGGGAAGCAAAGCCACGGGATCACTAGCTCAAGGCTATTAATGCGATCAGATAAGGAGAGGAGCTTTCCGATTGTAGAAGCGGCTGCTGGGCTAATCGCCTTTAAAACGCAGCGCCTTGCAAAAGGAGGAGGAAAAAAGGGCCGCTAACGAGGGAATCTGTCAGCCGACAGATTCCAAGCCGGAGCCCTGGCTGGCGGCAATCAGGAAACCTCCAATAGCGAGAAATGTAAATTTGGAAAAGAAACGATCCAAACGATTCTTAATTGTGACAAATTGACTGGAAAGGGTGGAAGACACGACCATCCAGCATGGACTGAGTCGAAACACTGGGACAAGAGGGCGGAGCTATTTAAATTTATGCAGACCCGGTCCACGCTGGATAGAGGAAGTCGTCTCCCCAGTCTGACTGGCATTTCTTCACTTCGGAGAATGTATAATTATTTGTTGCAAATTAGATTGGAAAATGAAGAGGTAAAAGAGACAATGATAACATGGGCGAAAATTTTTGGATATGCAATAGAATTAGAGAAATGGCAACAACTATGGGAAAGGAATTATAAATTGACAACGGCAACTGCATATAAAGAAAATCTATATAAAATGTTTTAAAGGTGGCATATGCCACCAGAAAGATTAGCAAAGATGTTTAAGTATAAATCAGCCAAATGTTGGAAATGTTTGCATTTGTTGGGATCATACTATCATATGTGGTGATCATTTAGAAGCAAAAAATTATTGGTCTAGAATACAGAAATGGTTGGAAGAAATATTACATAAATCTGTAGAATTAAAACCAGAGGTTTTTTTATTGGGTATTCTCCCAGAGAGCTATAATAAAGAAGATGTGTATTTAACTATACATACAATAACAGCAACAAGAATTGTGTTTGCACAAAATTGAAAGACAGAAAAAATTCCGTCAGAAGGTGAAGTAATAAAAAATATTTTAGACTGTGTGAAAATGAATAGATTAACTCTAAGAATAAGAAATAAAGAGGAATCAGTGTATTTCAAGACATGGGGAAGATTTTATATAAGGTTAGAAAAGAAATATGAAGATAAGAGGATAGATAAATGATTTAGATAATAGAAAGTTAAATGAGGGAGAGGATAAAAAAGAAATAGAACCCAGATGACAACAGAGTAAGTGAAAAAGGGGGATGGGAGGGGGAAAAAGAAAGACTGAAGAAAGAGAGGGAGAGGAGAATAATATACCAACTACAAGATGAAGCAGGACAAATATACAATATGAACCTAGATAAAAAGCGCATAGTTAAGGAATTCTACCAAAATCTCTACACACAAGATGAGATTCAAGACCAAGATATTAAGGAATACCTGCAAAAAGTAAATATACCAAAATTGGAAGAAAACCACAGAGACATACTAAACAAACCGATCACAATGATAGAGTTGACGGAAGCCCGAAAGAAACAAAAGAATAATAAGATCCCAGGCCCAGACGGAATTCCAACTGAATTTTATAAAAATTGTCAAACTGCAATAGACGAACTACTTCTACAGGTTCTCAACAATGCATTGCTGGAAGCAGAAACACCTAAATCTTGGGCAGAAATTATTATTTCACTTATCCTCAAAGAAGATACGGACCCGACCAAGGTTAAAAATTATAGACCGATCTCTCTGTTAAATGTCGATTATAAATTATTCATGACAATTATAGTACAAAGACTGAAAACAATCATACATAATTATATACACCCGGATCAGAATGGCTTTGTCCCAAGGAGACAAATAAAAAGTAATATGAGGACAATTTTAAATGTCTTAGAATATTTAGAGCAAAAATTTAACAAACAGGTAGCCTTAATTTTCCTCGATGCCCAAAAGGCATTCGACAACTTGAATTGGAAATTTCTTATAGCACAACTAGAGTTTATGGATTTCGGCGACAAATTTCTAAAAATGGTCAAGAAAGTATGCTCCTCCCAGACAGCAAGAATTACAATTAATGGGGATATGACAGAAAAAATAAATATACAAAAAGGAGTAAGACAAGGATGCCCACTATCGCCCCTACTGTTCATAATATCATTGGAAGTCCTATTAAATGAAGTAAGAAAGGAAGAAGAAATAAAGGGACTAAGGATACGGAAAGAGGAATATAAATTACAGGCCTTCACCGATGATGTGGTGTTTATAGTGGAGCAACCAGAAGCAGCAGGAATCAAATTATTAGAGAAGATAGAAGAGTACGGCAAAGTGGCGGGACTCAAAATCAATAGGCAAAAAACCAAAGTCCTAACCAAAAACATGACCAAGACACAAGAGATAAAATTGGAGGAAGAATTAGGAATACAAATTGTTAAGAAAATAAAATATCTGGGAACTTGGCTCACCACAAAAGTAACAACGATTAGAGAAGACAATTATATTAAATTGATGAAACAAATTAAAAAAGACCTGGAAATTTGGAACAAGGTACATTACTAGGTAGAATAGCCTCAATAAAAATGAACATATTACAAAGACTCCTCTATCTCTTTCAAGTGATACCAATTGGCCCAGGAAAAGATTTTTTCAAAGACTTTAACAAAATAATAATGAAATATATTTGGCAAGCAAAGAAGGCTAGAATCTACTGGATTGGGAGTTATACTACAAGGCAGCGTCACTTAATTGGATCAGAGAATGGATAGACTTAACAAACAGGAGAACACTATATCTAGAGGGATTTGAGTCGAGGTTGGCACGCCTTTCTGTGGGAAGGCACAGACAAAAAACACGGGTACTTCCAGAGATACTTAATCAGAGGTTCATTATACAAAACGTGGAAAAACATCAGAAAGCAACATTATAGTAAAATCCTGAGACGGCTGTCCCCTATGGAAGCATTAATCTACCCCAATACTATAGAAATAGGAAAGATGAGGAAATATCAAGAACTGTTGAGCAGTTGAGCACGAGACAAGAACTGGAAAGGCGAGGTATAGTTATTGATTGGTGGCCATACCTTCAAATAGAGTCAAGATTCACAGCAGACCGGATACAATATGGATTCCAAACCGAACCGAATGAATTGGACAAAATACTAAAAGGCACGGACGAGAAAATTATATCTAAAATTTACAGTTACTTACTAAGGTATAAATTAGAGGAGGAAACGGTGAAAGAAAACATGATAAGCTGGGCAAGAAATATAGGTCA
This sequence comes from Pituophis catenifer annectens, assembly GCF_029215685.1. Classification (NCBI taxonomy): domain Eukaryota; kingdom Metazoa; phylum Chordata; class Lepidosauria; order Squamata; family Colubridae; genus Pituophis; species Pituophis catenifer. Next base: position 55,505,019 of record NW_027256884.1, on the reverse strand, counting down.
TAACATAGAACTGGACAAATGGGATAAGCTATGGACAGAAAATCATAAGATTGACAATGTCGATCCCATACAAAGAAAACCTATATAAGATATTTTACAGATGGCACCTCCCACCGGCACATTTGGCTAAAATGTTTCCAAATACATCACCAATGTGTTGGAAATGCAAGTCGCAAAAGGGGTCATACTCCCATCTCTGGTGGTCTTGTAGAAAGGCACAACACTACTGGCAAGAAATTAAGAGAATGATTGAAGAAATAACCAAACAAAAAGTTGAAATGAAACCGGAATTTTTTCTATTTGGAATGACTACACCACAATATACTAAGGAGATAAAATACCTTATCATCTACATCTTGACAGCAGCACGCATATTGTACGCCCAAAATTGGAAATCCGAACTACTACAAACAGAAGCAAAAATAATTGCAAAAATAACCGAATGTGCAGAAATGGATAGACTCACTAAAGAGCTCCAAGAGAAGGAAGATACCAATTATTATATAGTTTGGCAAAGATGGTACTCATGGCTGGAGGGAAAGATAGGGCCAGTAAAATAAGATGTTAGGAAAACTTAAATAAGAGTACAGAAAGTGGCACATGAGGAAAACAGTAGGATGGTAGTTATAAATAATTAGTACGATTTGCAGAAAACTATGCTTAGAAATGCACAATTACGTTAAGACACAAATAAGCAGAAATGCAAACTTTTAAATAAAGAAATAATAGGTAAATTAGAAAACAACCACTGATGTGATAGCTTCTTTTTTTTTTTTTTTTTTTTTTAATTTGATTTATATGCCGCCCTTCTCCGGAGACTCAGGGCGGCTTACAATGCTTTAAGCAATAGCCTTCATTCTTTTGTATATTTTATACAAAGTCAGCTTATTGCCCCCACAAACTGGGTCCTCATTTCACCTACCTTAGAAAGGATGGAAGGCTGAGTCAACCTTGAGCCTTAGGATAGGATAGTTCTATTAGGATATTCTATTAGAATAGGATATCCTATTCTTAGGATAGTTTTTTCTTTTTTTCTTTGTGTGTGTATTGTATTGATGTATATGTATGTGTTTTTACATGTATTTACGTTGTAAATGTATTTAAAAATTTGTGTTTAAAAATAAAAAATTCAAAAAAAAAGAAAGAAGATAATAAGAATAAGTGTACAATTATGATGATAATACTGATAGAATAAATCTGAAAAGAAATTGAAAGAAAGTATATACTATTAGAATACAGGAGTTGTTCAGATACCAAACAAGGAAAATATTCCACAGCAAATAAGATAGAAAGGAGAGAGGAGTAGAGGGTAGGAAGAGGAGAGGGAGGGAGAGGAATGGAAGAAAGGGAAAAGGAGAGGAAGGAAGGGTAGGGGATAGGAGTAGGAGAGAAAGTGAGTAGGGAAAAAAGAAGAGAGGAGTGGGGGAAAGGAAGGGGAAGTAGGATGAGGTAGGAGAGGAGGGAAAAGAAAGTAGGAGAGGAGAGGAGGAAGGGAAAGAGGAGAAAAAGGCTTGTTGCAAAATGAGGGAAGAAAGGGTAGAAGAGCAACTCTGAATGTAATTAAAATGCCTTATTTTAATGCTTTCTTTAAGAAAAACATGTATATGTAGGATTAATTATGTATAAGAAAATGTACATTTTATATTATGCATATAAGAAATAAAACTGAAAAACTTTTCCAAATAATTGATTGAGAACACCTTGCTTAAGTATAAATTCCTGACATTAAATATTGATAACCCTTTATAGATTTTAGTTTAATCATTAATACATGGCTTTGCAAAATTAGTTGGTATTATTAGAACTTAAGCAGAATATTAAGAATATATTTATACATACATGTACATGCATGGGAGACAGCCAATTTTAAAACAGAAGGAAATGGATCTCAAAACCATCTTCTTTTGATGAGATTATTTTATAGTTACTGCAATTTCACCTACTCAAAAGGTCAAAAGTCAAGAAAGAAGATGAAGGTCTTTTCAGCAACCTTCCTCTTTTGCAATTCCATATTTGATTTTATCCACATTGTATCTTGAATATATTTGAGTATAGTGCCACCAATCAATATTTATATCGCCATTTTGGAGTTGATGTCTTGGAGTAAGTTCTCCTTCATGATTCAGTAAATCTTGGTATCGCATCATCTTTCCTATTTCAAGAGTATTTGGAAATATCAATGCCTCCATCGGAGACCACCATTTTGGTATTTTAGTATAATAAGTTTTCTTGATTCCCTGCCAAATCTTGAAGAGTGAGGCCCGAATTATGTGTCTTTGGAAGTACATGTGTTGTTTGTCTGGTCCATCCCATAGGAAGGCGTGCCATCCTCGTATGAGATCAAAGCCTTCTAGATATAAAGTTCTTTTGTCATCTAATCTCATCCATTCTTTGATCCAGATCAATCCGGCTGCTTTATAATATAGCTCCCAGTCTGGTACTGCAAGGCCTCCTCTGTCTCGTGTGTCTTGTAGCGCTTTAATCTTAATTCTAGCCTTCTTTCCCTGCCATATGTAAGTCATTGTGATTTTGTTGAGATTTTTGAAGAAGTCCCTTCCTGGATCTAATGGTATTACCTGGTATAGATATAGTACTCTCGGTAATATATTCATTTTAATTGAACTGATTCTGCCCATCAATGACAATTGTAACCTATTCCAGATTTCCAGGTCTTTTTTAATTTCTTTTAGTAATTTCATGTAATTGTCTTCGTTGATCGTGATTGCTTTTGCCGTCAGCCAAATACCTAAATATTTTATCTTCTTTACTATTTGGATTCCTAATTCTTCTTCTAATTCCAATCTCTGTGTCTGGGTCATATTTTTCATCATTATTTTTGTTTTTTGTTTGTTTATTTTGAGGCCCACAACTTCCCCGTATTCTTCTATCATCGACATCAGTCTGGGTCCAGATCGTCTTGGGTTTTCCAAGTTGAAAATTACATCATCTACAAAGGCGAGCAATTTGTACTCCTCTCCCTGGATCCTGAGTCCTTTGATTTCTTCCTCATTCCTTATTTCATTTAATAATACCTCCAATGCTATTATAAATATTAGCGGTGACATGGAACATCCTTGTCGTACTCCTTTCTGAATATCAAAAATTTGTGTCATGTCACCATTTATTGAGATTTTTACTGTTTGTTGGGAATAATTTTTTTTAATCAGGTTAAGAAATTTCTCTCCACAGTTCATTAGTTCAAGTTGTTTTATGAAAAAAGACCAATTTAAGTTGTCGAAGGCCTTCTGGGCAACAAGGGAGATTATGGCCATTTCTCTATCTACCTTCTGATCATAGTATTCCAGAATATTTATAATCATTCTCAAATTATTCCTGATTTCTCTTTTAGGTATGAAACCGTTTTGGTCTGGGTGTATATAGTTATGTATTATTGCTTTGAGTCTCTGAGCTAGTATTGACATGAATAGCTTATAGTCCACGTTGAGTAATGAAACTGGTCTGTAATTTTTAATTTGCGTCGGATCTGAGTCTTCTTTGTGTATTAATGTAATAATAGTTTCTGTCCAGGATTTGGGAATTTCAGCTATCAACAATGCTTCATTAAAAACTTGTAACAGTATTTGATCTATAGATTGTTGAACAAAGTTTATAGAATTCAGTAGGAATTCCATCCAGTCCTGGAGTCTTATTGTTCTTTTATTTATTTATTTTATTTATTTATTTATTATATTTCTATACCGCCTTTCTCCCGTAGGACTCAAGGTGGTGTACAGTCAAGAAAAATATAGACACACAAACATCATAAAATTGCTAATTAAAATTATTACTTTGTTTGGTCAATTAAATAAAACCCAGAATTAGATAACATTTAAAAAATCATTCACATGTTCGTATGTTTAGCCCCGCCTGTTGGAACATCAGGGTCTTGAGGGCACGGCGGAACGCACGGAGATCAGGGATATTCCGTATCTCCGGGCACGGCGGAAAGCACGGAGATCAGGGATATTCCGTATCTCCAGGGGCAGTTCATTCCAAAGGGTTGGAGCCCCCACAGAGAAGGCCCTCCCCCTGGGAGTCGCCAGGTGACATAATTTGACCGACGGTACCCTGAGTAGTCCCTCCCTGTGAGAACTAACTGGTCAGTGGGAGGCTATTGGTGGCAAAAGACGGTCTCGTAGGTACCCAGGTCCTAAGCCATGGAGCGCTTTAAAGGTGATAACTAACACCTTGAATCGCACCCGGAAGACCACCAAGAGCCAGTGCAGCTCGCGTAGGAGAGGTGTTACATGGGCGTAACGAGCTGCACCCATAATCACCTGCGCGGCTACGTTCTGGACCAGTTGGAGCCTCCGGGTGCTTTTCAAGGGGAGCCCCATGTGAGAGCATTACAGTAGTCCATACAGGAGGTAACTAGGGCATGAGTGACCATGCGCAAGGCGTCCCGATCCAGAAAGGGACGCAACTGGCGGATCAGGCGAACCTGATAAAAGGCACCCCTGGCCATGGCAGTCAAATGATCTTCTAAAGATAACCGTGAATCCAGGAGGACACCCAAGTTGCGGGCCCTCTCTTGGGGAGCAAGATCTCATCCCCTATTGTCAGTGATGGTACTAGCTGACTATACCGGGATGCCAGAAGCCACAGCCACTCAGTCTTGGAGGGGTTGAGTCTGAGCTTGTTTTTCCCCATCCAGATCTGCACGGCCTCCAAGCAACAGGACATCACAGCAAGGGCATCATTGGGGTGGTCTGGGGTGGAGATGTATAGCTGTGTGTCATCAGCATACTGATGAACACTCACCCCAAAACCACGGATGATCTCGCCTAGTGGTTTTACATAAATGTTGAACAGAAGGGGTGAGAGGACTGACCCTTGTGGCACCCCACAAATAAGGTGCCTCGAGGTCGACCTCTGCCCCCCTGCCAACACAAACTGCGAACGGTCAGAGAGGAAGGAGGAGAACCACCGAAGCACGGTGCCCCCTATTCCTAACCCCTCCAGCCGGTGCAGTAAGATACCATGGTCGATGGTATCAAAAGCTGCTGAGAGATCTAATAGGACCAGGATAGAGGAGCAACCTCTGTCCCGAGCCCTCCAGAGATCATCCACCAATGCGACCAATGCCGTTTCCGTGCTGTATCGTGACCTGAAGCCGACTGGAACGGATCCAGATAGACAACTTCATCCAGGTATCGGGGTAGTTGTTGTGCCACCACACTCTCAACAACCTTCGCAACAAAGCGAAGATTGGAGACTGGACGATAATTTGATAATATAGCCGGGTCCAGGGAAGGCTTCTTGAGGAGGGGCTTCACAACCGCCTCTTTCAAGGTGGCGGGAAAGACACCCTCACTCAGAGAAGCATTTATAATCCCCTGGAGCCAGCCTCGTGTAACCTCCCGGGAGGCCAGTACCAACCAGGAGGGACACGGGTCCAATAAACATGTGGCAGCGTTAAGCTTGCCCAGAATCCTGTCCACGTCCTCAGGAGCCACAGAGTCAAACTCTTCCCAGATAACGTTCTCAAGACCTGCCCCCGTCTCCTCTCTTGGATCTACCCAATCGGAGTCCAGGCCTTCCCGAATCTGAGCGACTTTATCATGCAGGAATTGTACAAAATCCTCAGCTCAACCCTTTAAGGGATCTTCCCGTACCCCCACCTGAAGTAGGGAGCGGGTCACCCTAAACAGCGCAGCTGGGCGGTTCTCTGCAGATGCAATAAGAGCGGAGAAGTAGCTAGACTTCGCCGCTCTTATCACCACTAGGTAGGTCTTAATATAAGATCTCACCTGTGTTCGGTCAGATTCAGATCGGCTTGTCCTCCAATCGCTCTCCAGGCATCTTTTCCGATGCTTCATCTCTCTCAGCTCCTCGGAAAACCAAGGAGCTAGACGAGATCGGCATCAGGTCAGAGGCCACAAAGGCACAACGCGGTCCAAGGCCCCAGTAGCCGCCCTGTCCCAGGCGACCACCAGGTCCTCAGTCGAGTTGTGAGCCAGAGTCTCAGGAAATGGCCCAAGCTCCATCAGGAACCTTTCGGGGTCCATCAGTCGCCTGGGACGGAACCATTTGGTTGGTTCCATCTCCCTGCGGTGGGTGGAAGTGACTTGAAAGTCCATGTGAAGGAGAGAATGATCAGACCATGACAAGGGCTTGATGTCTATATCCCCTATTCTTAGATCATTCAGCCACTGATCAGAGACAAAAATCAAGTCCAGAGTGTGATTCCCCAAGTGGGTGGGGCCTTGAACTACCTGGGTCAGGTCCATGGCCGTCATGGAAGCCATGAACTCCCGAGCCGTCTCCGACATCTCACCAGCGGATGGCAGGTTAAAATCCCCCATAACAATAAGTCTGGGGGTTTCCACTGCCACCCCGGCTATAATGTCGAGCAGCTCAGGCAGGACCGCTGTTACGTGGCAGGGAGCCAGGTATGCAATCAGTAGGCCCATCTGAATCCCCCGACCCCACTTCACAAGGAGGGACTCACATCCGGCTATCTGAGGAACAGTGGCCTCCCTCAGGCAAAGACTTTCTCTAATGATTGCTGCCACTCCCCCACCCCTTCCCTGAGTCCTTGGCTGATGGAATGCACGGAAACCTGGCGGGCACATTTCCACAAGGGGAACTCCTCCCTCCTGGCCTAACCAGGTCTCCATAATCCCTGCCAGGTCAGCACCCCCCTCTGAAATAAGATCATGAATGAGGGGGGCTTTATTTACCACTGACCTGGCATTACATAACATCAGCCGTAGACCCAGGGTCTGAGACTCTGAACAACCCAGGAAATGAGCAGTGCTTTGGGGGTCGGAGTGGGCAATTGCTCGTAAACAACGAGTGCGCACTCCGGAAACATAATATGGCCCCCTGCAGCCGTCATATCTGCCCCTCCCACTTACTATACTAATGCCCATTGCTTCATCCCCCTGCATCCTTGTCAGATTTCTGTCCCCATCCTCCCCACCATGATTATCAGACCCATTACCCCTTTCAGTGGATTTATGGATCCCCCAGATCCATTCCCACAATCCCTCCCAGAACCCCTTAAAATAGAACTTAAAGATTTATCTAAAAACCCCCAAAGCCGTCGTTTTTTTGCAAACCACCTCTCAGGGTTCCAAAACCCGTCCTCAAGGGCAGCCCTTGATAACTGAGAGGGCCAGACATGCGAGAGGGGGGAATCTCACAGTGCAAGGAGCTCCACAGTTGAATACATCAAAGATAGGAGCGAGTTGAAGGAGATGAAGGATCATTTTCTTCTAAGAGTGTTAGAGATGGTTAAGACAGGTAATTTAAAATAAGGGAGGAAATAGATGTAAAAGGGAGACCAGTATGTTACAAATGTCAATACATCGGAACATCATCGCCCTCTCACGACGATGGGAAGTCTTGTGGTTGTAGTAAGTCCATCCAAAGGAGGTGGGGATAGAGGTCTCAAAGGGACGTCCTCTCACAGCGACCAAACCATTTGAAACAAACAAAGAGAAGGTGGTCTATCTCCCCATAATCCAAGACTCTCGATTTCTGTATCTCCTCCAGTCCTGATACCAGCGATGGCCGAGGATTAGATCAAAAAAAGTAAGGCAGAGCCACTGGACAAAGTATTTAGGGTTAAATAATCAGGGTAATCTTGGGGAATAGGTGGTAAATAAAGCTGCAGATCGATCTAAGATTGCAAGTTAACGCTGAGTGGTCGTAATAGATCTAGATCTAGATCTGATAAAGGAGAGAGGGACAGTTGAGGGGGAGAGTAAGTCATCATCTCCTGTTTGTAATCCTCAGTCCCTATCCATCACCTTGCTCAGGCTACTTAGTTCAATTAGTTTAATAAATCCTCAGAGTTTCAAGAAAGAGGAGTGCAACAGATCCCTAGAGGTTGAAGGGATCCTAACATTTATAGCCTTTGCAGCATTGCCCTCTCCTCTATTAACAACGAGGGCTTCCTTGCAGCCTCCTGGTGTTGCCGTCGCCGTCGCTGCCATTAGCGCCATTCCCCTCGCCATTGTGGTAACCCCCCTTGCCATAGACATCATTGCCGCCGTGTTGCTACATGCAGCGCCTATTAGCCCAGGCATCATTATCAACACCCTATCCGGAGTCGCTGTTGCCACCGTCTCGCCAACCATTTCATCAGCTGTATTAGACTCAGTGGTTGACCCAGTCATGACAGCCAGGCTTTGATGTTGACATTCTCCCCACCGCTCTCAGTCTTTTTACTGACAAACAGCTGATCTTCAGGCTCGGCTCGGGTTTTATCCTTGGGCTCCATCCACAGCTCTATTGAGCCGAAAATACCTCAGCTTGCTGGGAGGGGGGTCTGTGGATGGTTAATTGACCCCCACACTCTTGAAAATGTTGAAACATCTCCCTCCTAGCCTCGGAGTTTCAGCTCTGAGCTGCCATTTTGTTTTGCAACTGTCAACGGAATCTTTTGTTTTTTGCGGGCTTCCATTAGTTCCAGCATTGTTATGGGCCAGTTTAACATCTCTCTGTGATCTTCTGTGAAGTGCGTGAGATTGGTTTTATGGAGGTATTTTTTGATTTGATCTTCCGGGACCTCTTCCTGGCGGTAAAGCTTTTGAAAGAATTTTTTAGCTATGTTTTTCTTCTCCAGATGTGTGTGGTAAACAGTTCCTGATTCATCTTGGAGTTGGTGTATAATTCTTTTTTTCTGTTTGCTTTTTTAGTTTATATGCTAACCAGCGTCCAGTTTTGTTAGCGTGTTCAAAATTAATTTGTTTTACCATTCTTATTTTCTGTGCCAATTCGGTTTTTGTGGTTAGATTCAGTTTGTGTTTGGCCAAATTTAGCTTTTGTAGCACAATCGTGTTGTTGGGCTGTTGTAATTTAATTTCCTCTGTCTTAATTTCTTCCAATAATTCATTTAGTTTATTGAATAGCCCGAAGGCCTTTTCAAACAAAACAGAAAAGAAAAAGGGAAAAAGATAAAACAGTTACAAAAATAGCAATCTAAAAATATATGATAGATGACATTAAAATTTTTCAATATCAAATTTCAATAGCTAAGTTGCCAAGACTAGATAACCCAAATAGGATAGCTCCTCTCTAACTGAGCTCATCTTCCTTACAATTGATAAAATGTTTTTTGATATAACTGGCTCGTATTGCCGTCATTCTTTTAAGGTATCGAGTGATCGCTCTTACCAGGGGAGGAGAGTCAGCCCTCAACAGAAATGCTAATTTCTGGCTTATATTCCAGTGGGGAAATTTTTTTTTTTTAATTTGATTTATATGCCGCCCTTCTCCGAAGACTCAGGGCGGCTTACAATGTGCTCAGCAATAGCCTTCATCCTTTTGTATATTTATACAAAGTCAGCTTATTGCCCCCACAAACTGGGTCCTCATTTCACCTACCTTAGAAAGGATGGAAGGCTGAGTCAACCTTGAGCCTTGGCGAGATTCGAACCCTGCAGTAATTGCAGGCAGCTGGTCTTAAGCAGCTTAATAACAGGGTGCCTTAAACCCTTGTACTTATAATTGGGGACAGATATTGTTTTCTTACTTCTTGATAGAGACTACATTCGAATATTATATGTGGCGTGTCCTCCATGACGTTTACCCCACATATGCATATTCTTTTGTCATATGGGATTTTCCGATAGTGGCCGAATCTAACGTTGATATCTAGAAGTTCGAATCTAAACTTAACAATGCCATCTCCACTGATGGCATTTCTAAATGTAAATATTTTTCCAGAGTGAAAGTTGTTTTAACTGGTGTCAGTTTAAGGGAATGATAAGTTGAAAGGGTTGCCATGTCCATTTGCCCATGTATATCTTTAATCCGTTATTTAACTTGGTTCAGTGTGTCACACAACGGGAACCCTACGCTATATCGGTTCAATATTTCTGACAGCCGGGTTAGCCAGGAATACCTTTGAGGATTTGAAATCTGCTGTTCCTCTAGACATATTTTAGGGAGTCTGCTGGCATCCATCTGGGTCATTTTTAGCCAGTAGGCTACCACCCTAGTGATTGTATAGGTGTACAGTGAGAAATGTCCCAATTCAGCTCTGACGGCTGCAGCTGAAGTGGAATTGTTTACCCCAAGCATCCTCCTTAACAAATTATTTTGAGTTCTCTCTAATATGGGGGCCTCTGTAAGACCCCAAATTTCAGCACCATAGAGCATGATCGGAACAAGTTTAGCCTGAAAGACTTTACGAAGAGGTAAAATGGAGGTTGGTTGGATTCGTTTACTTAATTTGGATACTAGGCTTGCTCCTGCTCTGACCTTTTGAGAAAGGTATTGATGGTGTGGAGTCCAACCTCCTGCACTGGAAAAAACAATTCCGAGATAAGTATATTGGGTAACTTGCTCGATTTTTGTGTCATTAATCTGCCAATTGTGCTTTTTATTCTTATTGCCAAAGACTAAAACTTTTGATTTAGCTACATTTATAGTCAAGTGGTTTGCAGTACAGTAACGTGTGAGCTTGTCAAGAAGTCTCCTCATTCCTATTTGGGTTCTAGAAAACAACACTAAGTCATCGGCATACATTAATACGTTAATAAATCTAGAGCCTATTTGGGGGCTGTGCATCAGAAGATCATCTAGCTGCGCTGGGATATCATTTATATAAAGGTTAAAAAGAGTAGGGCCCAGCAGGCAGCCCTGCCTCACTCCTCTAGTTGTCGGTATGCTGTTTGTTGAGGCCCCATTTGCTGCAAATCTGACTCTAATTGCCGTATTAGTATAGAGAATCCTGATCAACAAAATAAGTCTGGGGTCCATCCCCATAACTTGTAGTTTCCTCCACAAGTGGTTCCTATCTATAGAATCAAAAGCAGCAGTAAGGTCAATAAAGGCGGTATACAGCTTTTTCCCCTGGGTCTTGTATTTATTAATTAAGTGGGAAAGGACAAAACAATTGTCTATGGTAGACCTACCTGATCTAAAGCCTGCCTGCTCATTTGCCAGAATTTCCTTATCCAAGCACCAGTCCTCTATTTTATTTAGGAGATGTTTCGTATACATTTTTGAAATTATATTAAGAAGACTGATGGGTCGGTAGTTGGATGGGGCAGCTCTGTCACCTTTCTTAAAAATTGGAAAAACTATAGCTAACCTCTACCCTTCAGGGATTATCCTTACTTTATCGATATAAGTAAACAGTGCTACCAGCACCGGTACCCAAAAGTCAATGTTGGACCTAAAGAGTTCAGGAGGCAACAAGTCCTCTCCAGGGGCCTTCCCGGCCTTTAAGGATTGAATTATATGCTTAACTTCGGTAGGGGTAACTGGTGTCCATTCCAGACATTTCCTTAATTCTTGCTGGAGGATATCCAATTGCAAGACATTTGTTGTATTGTTACCATCAAATAAAGCAAGATAGTGCTTCTCCCATTTTACTGCTGATATATCAGTGTCCATAAATGGGGAACGTTGTTTTAATATACCGGCTATCTTATGCCAAAAGATCGTAGGGAATTGGGATTTCGTTGCCATTTCTACCTCTTTCCACATCCTGGTGTTATAGCTACTTTTCTTGTTTTTCAGGAGGGATTTGTATGCTCTCCTGAGTTGAACCATATTTGAATAATCACCATCCTGTCTGGATCGGTTAACTTTCTTAACTGCGCCTCTTAGATTTGACCTCAAATTATGGCAATCATCATCAAACCACTTTCTAGAGATCCCATCTACTTTTCTATCGTTCTGGATCATTAAGTTCTTAAGAGTAGAAGTTAGCTCTGTATAAGCTGGCATTGGGGTGTTATCTCCGGGCTTAGATTGGGAGATTTCCCTTGCTAGGTGACTGGCTTCGTCTGAGCCCAAATAAGTGGTGACAGATTTGACATCAAGTCTGTGCCAATATAACCTTTTATAGTTATAAACCCGGGTGTTTGCTAAGGTGTCAATTTCCTCTCTTGAATGAGGCCTAACTTCTGAAGAGAGTGAAACCAGAGCCGTGATGGGAAAGTGGTCACTTTCCTCTCTAAATATAGCTTACTTCTGAAAAATGGTGTACTAAACTAGAGGAAGTGCAGATATAATCGATAGAGGTTGAGGTTTTGTTGGACGAGAAAGTATAGGGATATATATACCCATCACTCGAGCCACTAAATACTTGCATATCATTCATAAACAGCAGGGAAATTAACCTCTGGGCATATTTATTGGTCCTCTTGTCCATTGAGGACCAAGTGAACTCATTATAAAAGTAACCAGTTGGTACCAGGCCTCGGTTAGCATAGCTCTTCATTGAGGTACCTAGTCTTGCATTAGTATCTCCAGCTAATATAATTTTTACCCTTTAAGGTAGCTAATACTGAATCTAATTCATCCCACAAATCCCTTCCTAGAAGGTGGAATGAAAATGGAGCGATATATACAGCCAATAATTCATTTCTAATTCTTTGTTTCTCTTTTTTCCTTCTTGCCACATATGCAATAGTTAGGCCTCTAATATAGGCTTTCGTGATATCCCATAGGTTTTGTAACGATGTTGTATCTTTTGTATTTATCTGTAGAAATATCTTGATTTCCTTTTCTATCATTTGCTGATATTCTTTTTCCTTTATTATACTTGTTTTTCCATCTCTTCTGTTTTCGAAAACCTTTCCAGACTATTTTGATAGGGTTGTGATCGGCCCATATACTAGACATAATTTCTACTTCGTGTGTTTCTTTGCTTAGTTGAGGTGTCATCCAAGCCATATCCAGCCTGGACAGCGATTGATGTGGGCCAGAAAAGTATGTATATTGTTTTGTTTTGGTATTTAGTTCTCGCCAGGTGTCGTGTTGGCTCATTTCTTGTACTAAATCTTTGAATGTTTGTGGCAATGTCTTCCTTTTATTTTTATTCTTTCTAGTGCTGTGGTAATCTTCTCGTAAGTTTACTATCGCATTAAAGTCGCCGACAATGCATACATTTTCGTAGTCCAACTCCTTTAGTTTGTCATGTAATTTTTTGTAAAAATCTGATTGGTTTCCATTTGGAGCGTAAATAGCTACTAACAATATTGTTTTTATTTCCAATTTTAGTTCTACCATTAAGACTCGGTCTTCTTTATCAGTGTAAATCAGTTTAGATCTTATGTGATCTCTAATATATGTTACCACTCCCCTTTTTTTGCAATCTCCTAAAGATGTGTATATTACTCCTAATTTTTTGTTTTCAAGTAGGTTTTTCTGTTGTTTTCTTATGTGTACTTCTTGTAATGTGATTATGTCTGCCTCTAATTTTTGCAACCTTGTAAACATCTGATGTCTTTTGCTTGGTGAGTTTAAACCATTTATATTTATGGAAATGAGCTTTATTTCTTCTTCCATTTCCACTAGTGTTTATTTGTCTGTTATTTTGAGTTTTGTTGTGTTTCTTGTAATTCTTTGTGAAATCCCCGCTGTTTCCTCCCTCTCCAACCTTCCCTTCTTTTGTTCTTTGTCTTCCTTGTTTGTCATTTGTATCTCTTGGTCACTTGGGTTATGTTCTTCTCTACTATCTCTGCTTTCCTGTTCTCCTTCATTTCCTAGATGTTGGTCCACAAAGTCTTGAGCTTTTTCTATTGTATCTATTCTGATTTTCTTTCCTTCCCATGAAATAAGTAGGCCTTCCGGTATGAGCCATCTAAATTTTATCTTGAGTTTATTCAGTTGTCTACTTAAGAAATTGTAGTCTCTTCTCCTGTCTCTGGCTCTTCTCGGTACTTGTTTCAATGTTAGAACTTCCCTCCCTTTGTACATGACTGTCTCCTCTCTCATTCTTCTATATATTTCTTCTCTCATTTTTTTTTTTTTTTTTGTAAACCTAATATGGACTTCTTTGGGGAGTTTGTTTCTCCTTGCGTAATTTGTAAAGGCTCTATAAATTTCATCAATTCCATTTCTAATTTCATCTTTATCTTTGTGCGTTGCCTTTGCCAGTATTTCGATCATAATCTCGCCCAGGTCTTCATCTTTCTGTTCTTCTATATTTTGGAATCTAAGAAAGAAGGATGCCTTCTCCATTTCAAGAAATGTGAGTGCATCTTCGGTGTCTTGGCTCCTCATCATTTGTTGGTTCTCCATCCTCTCCAGCCTAGAGGCTGTAGCTTCCATTTTTTCCTCCACTTTATGTATTCTCTGTTTATTTTCTATGATATTTTGCTGGATTTTCACTATCTTCTCATCTATGTTTCTAATGTCATCTTTGATTTCCCCTACATCCAGTCGCAATTGTTCATGTTTTTTTCTGGTTTCATCGTGATTTAGCGTCATCTTATCTTCCATCCTTTTCATTCCCTCTTGTATCATTGCGAGGGCAGCCTGTATATTCTGCATGCCTATGATAGTATTGGTCTTCTCTTCTCCCGTCTTTTGCTGTACTGGGGAGGCCACCAGTAGTGTTTGGGTTTGGGGTACCTTTTTGGTTGTTTTAATGGTAGTTGATGTACTTGAAGTAGTCATGTCTATTATATGTGTTAGTCTTGTCCACAGTTTCATATAATTATGTGTTGCCTACTTTATGTTAATGGCTTAAATGGAATGTTATTGTTGGAATTAATATTAGTGGAAATACTTCTAATCAGCAATCAGCAATATAATGATATATATAGAAGGAAGAGAAAAGCAGGGGGAGGGAAGGTAGAAATGGGGGAGACAGCGGGGAACGGGCACGTTTCTAGCAATTCATAAATTACCTTATTCTTAAATTAATTACAAATTAAGAGATCTATTTCACTAGCAGTATTTATAGTAATTCTAAAATCAATTCTAGTTTATATTTCTAATTATCTTAATTGTTATAACTGTATTAAATTATTTAAATTAATTAGCTTTCAATCAATATATTTATCACACATATAGTATTCTATAGTTGTTTGAATGATCAACTTGTTATTATTATAATCAACTTATTCTTATATAGTCACAAACAGAAAAAAGAAGAAAGAAAAAATACTAAATTATTAAATATTCTTTTCAGTTCTATTGCGTTCTAATATGTTGTAATAAGATTAAGCCAGACCTTTAATAGCTATATTGTCCTTTTGTTCACCAGTTGTTTCAATGGTTCAATAGTTAAATAGTTCAGTATTTAATGATTAGATCGTTATATATCCCAGTTTTTTGGAAGAGTGTCAGTGGAAATGGTGGAAATATTGATAGCTTCTAAAAGTCCGCTCAAATACGTTATATCAAAGTTTGTTTCGTCTCTGTCCATGCAATGTCCACACTCTCCTTCAGTCTATTTCACACTCGGTTTTCCAATTTAGTCCAATCCGCTCGACCGAAGCCAATAGAGTCCAATGCGATCAGTTTGTAGCAATCCGTCCAAAATCCTCCTTCCGATCTCCAGCACACCGCTCTCCTCACTCTCTCTTTATTTTCTTCAATCTCGCAAGATCTGTTCTTATTCTTATTCTCAATTTAGTCCTCTCGATCCAGTCCACCCCAATAAAATCCAGTTATATCGGAGTTGAATCCTCCGCGATTCTCGTCGCTCTCTCTTTTCTCTCGGCTGTTCAAGATTTTTGCGCTGTCATATCTATTCAAAATGGCTCCAATCCGCCCAATCATTCTGCCGCTGCTTGTCTAATGTCTTTCCCCAGTATCTCTGCCACCAGCGTCTGCTTCTTCATCAAATGCTTTTTGGGTTTTTTTAGGTTAAAGTCCTCTGTTGATGACTTCTTTTCTTTTTTCAATCTTCGCTTCCCACTCACGCAGTTTTCAGCGCCTCTGGCCAGTCTCAAAAGGCTGGTTTTTCCTCACTCTGGATTAAGGGCTTGCCTTGTACCTTCGAAGGAGTTGCGATCTCCTCCGAGGTCCTAAGACGTTCCCCTTTAAACTATCAATCCCTCCAAGATCGATAGCGCCTGTTTCGGCTCCAGATGTGGGATTATTAGCGACTCAGGAACGGAGCCCCGTCCCTTTCGTCCCTAACACGCTGAGGTCACCGCCGGAAGTCCTTCAGCAACCTTCCTTATAACCACCTGAGAAGTATGAGAACAAGACCTCTAACTGTATTTTTGAGCATTTTGGATGCAATGGGACCATTTGTAATCCTATTGTAGGAATTGCCTCTGCCATTTGCTTCTACCAATGATCTAACTTCTGTTATCTGTTATCTTGTTTTTCTGTCTAACTCCATGCCTGGTGGATATCTCAAGAAGTGGGGTTGCTAAGCACCCAGCCCCTTTGTTGCTAAGCACTCAACCCCCCTGTTCCTTGCTGCACTGCTAAAGGAAGGCATGGGCCAGGGGCCAGAATTGGGTATTAAGCTGATGCCTCTGAAGGTATAAAGGGACACACAATACCTTCCCCAAGGTGTGGCTACTCCTTACATGCACTGTGTCTGTGTGTTCTGGATATAGTTTCACCTAGTATTTTGTTCTGGCCAAAAATAAAATCTGCTTCTTTTTGCAAGCCTCGTCTCAAGTCTCACTCTCCTTGGCATCTCAGTGGCTCAGGGAAACTTCTGGGACCTTACATTTTCTGGCACCCAACATGAGGCTCGAGGGCATCGTTCCTTCGAGGTAGCTGCATTCAGCTCCTCACAAGCTGAACTTCTTTGTAGTTCAGTGGCCTTCACTATGGCAGACGGAAGAAACCATCTGAGACCAGTAGCAAAGTCAAGAGTGCTTTCGGCAAATTTCACCCGGTGACCTCGACCTGGTCATTTGCTGGCAGATTCTGATTCCAGCCAAACCTGAATGTGTTAAAGAGGCTTGCACTGAGCTCTTCTAGGTGAGTAGAACTTTTTTCGGGGGAGGGAAGGATAGAGGAGTGTTGCCTTGTGTGTGTGTGACTGAGATGTGGGAAATACCTACTAGAGGTTTGCCTATGCTTTGAAAGGAGTGTGACTGTTGGAATAAGAATTTTTAGATTCAGGGGAGGGCTTGGTCAGACTTTGAGTCAGTGGGGAGGTCTGAGAAGTACCTTAGGGAAGAAGGGAGGGTTTGGTCAGGCTTCGAGCCTACGGAATGGTCCGAGAAATCCCCCTTATTGAGAAATCCCCTTAGAAAGCTTGAGACTCAGGGGAGGGTTTTAACCAACTCTGAACTGACAAAAAGGTCCGAGAAATCTCTTAGGGAAAAAGGAGCGTCTGGCCAGACTCTGAGCTGGGTCCGTGAATGGAAATTTGAAGGGACAAAACCTCCACAGGTCTGTTGTTTAATGGGGTGTGTGTGTCTGTGTCTGTGTGTCATCATTTCCAAATCTGCAGGATGAGACCCTCTAATAATAATACACAAAAAGTTATTTAGAAAATGCAGCTCACTGGCTTATGAAAAAGCTCCCTGAAATAATTATGATTGGTTTGTTTACAGAAAAAGTCTGATTGCAGTACAAATGTGAGTGTGTGTGTGAGATGCCCCGAAGCTCATAAGGAGTGATAAGGCGAAGTGATCCTGAGACCTGTGAATGCCTGTGTGTTGAGCTCCACAGAGAGAATCCCTTTCATATAAAGAAACAGTAAGTTGCAAGGTTTTCTTTTTTTTTTATTTATTAAAAAGTTTTATAAGAAATACAAACATTTTCTCCCCCCCACCCTTTCCCTCTCCCCCTTCCCCCGCCACCCCCCCTCCCTAGATTTCCCAGAACAGGCACAGGGTATAGCATTCACAAACATAAAGCTAAGATATGCTAACAAATTATTGCATTCATATTCTCCCTAAATCTTTAACTCCTTATAACTCAAGAACTATAAACATAAACTACTTAAAAATATTTCATTCATAAGCTATATGAATCTTCTTGTTCGGATACTTTTTTTGCATATAGTCAATCCATCTTCTCCATTCTGATATGTATCTTTCATTTGAATGATCTTTAAGATATGATGAAATTTTTGCCATCTCAGCCAGATGCACAACTTTTAATGTCCATTCCTCAGTGGTAGGTGGATCTTCCTTCTTCCAGTACTGTGCCACCAGTAACCTGGCAGCTGTTATTAAATTCAAAACCAACTTAGTCTCTATTACAGTACAATCCGTGACTATTCCCAACAAAAAAACCTGTGTTTTTTTAATTTTTAATTTAATTTTTTCCCTTAAAATATTTTGAATAATCCACCATATTTTTATCCAAAAAACCTTAATTTTTTTACATGTCCACCATATATGAAAATATGTAGCATCTTCACACTCACATCGCCAACACTTGGGTTGTAAATTTGGATACATGCAGGCTAGTTTTTTTGGGTCTAAATGCCATCTATAAAACATTTTGTAAAAGTTCTCTCTTAAGTTTTGAGCTTGTGTGAATCTTACATTTCTAACCCATATCTTTTCCCATGTATCCAACATTATTGGTTCACCTATGTTTTGTGCCCATAGTTGCAAGGTTTTCTTGTTATTGTTGTGAAATAAGTGAAAAAGGCAATAGCCAGTGTTTGCAAGAAAAAGAAATGAGAAAAATCCCATGGAGGATGTGGGAGAGAAATTTGTGGAGAAAGGAGGTGACAATTCTGTGTAATTTAAACATTTTTCCTCCCTGAATTCCACCCCCCCTCCCAGGTCATTCTTTTACACAAGGACTTTTTTCCTTGGAAGAGCAAGAGAAGCAGGAAAGTTTTTTTTTTTTTTTTTTTTTTTGCAGCTGTGTGTTTCTTCTCTCTCTGCTGAGCCAGCCTGAGAAAGGTGAGGTAAAGGGTGACATCTAATACCTGCCTTTGCTTAGTAAATGTTTTTAACCTACTTAATGAGAGTTGCTTCCATCTGAATGGAATCTGAATCTGACATTTTATTTGACTAAAAACAGAGAATTAACACTAAAGTTTGACCCAACTATATTTCAGAGTATTGACTCAAGATTATGGAAGCTGTTCTTCGTACCTCCCCACCCCCCACCCCTTTATGTCTTTATGTCTGCATGCATTTTGAATGCTTTTGAGTCAAGGTACTCCATCCTATGGCATTTTGTTTCTTTCTTTGTTAGCAGCACAAGTTGTTGCCCTTTTAGGAATTGTTACAGAGATGAATTTGAAATTACAATATGTAGAGAGATAAAATACTTATGACATTTAATTAATTAATGAAGTAACAAAAATAACACCTGAAGAAGTTAAGGACATTTCTAGGATTGACTGAATATTGTAGGTTGTGAATAGATAATTATGCTATTTTGAATAAAGACTGGTATGCAAAGAGCCTAGTGTTACATGGATAAGGGAATGGTTTTGAGGGTTTTAACACAAAAGTGGGGAGGAAAGAGAGAGTCAATGGCATTTTTGTCTAAAACGTTAGATCCTGTCTGTTAAGTATTGCCAGATTGTTTGTTTGTTTGTTTGTTAATTTGTCAAGCATGTATAAGATAACAGATATAAGTTTAAACATGATTATGAATTCATGAAACAGATACGAATAAATGGGGACAGTAGGACAGGGACGGTAGGCACGTAGGTGCACTTATGCACACCCCTTACAGACCTCTTAGGAATGGGATGAGGTAAACAGTACACAGTCTAAGGTTAAAGTTGTGGGGGTTTGGGGATGAAACCACAGTCAGGTAGTGCATTCCATGCATTGACCACTCTGTTGCTGAAGTCGTATTTTCTGCTATTGAATTTGGAGCAATTTACCTTAAGTTTGTATCTATTGTATGTGTGGGGATGGTGTGATCTCAGTTGTCGGCAAACCACGCTGGGTAAACAACGTCAACACAAAGTCCTAATCTTATCAGAAATGTTAAAACAGGATGTCTGGCAGAGACCCTATCTCAGATATGTAAGGCATGGAGACCCAGCACGTAGGCATTGTTTGTCACAGGAAGAACATGAGGGAAACACGAGGGGTCCATATGGAATTCACGAGCTTTCTTTAGCCAATCAGTACAAGTAAACATTGATTAATGTTTTGCCATGGGAGTTGTAAACTGACAATAAAAGGGAGCCTTTTGAATGGGGTCAGGGTGCCTTGAACAAGGTGCCTTCACATCTAGGGGCCTTCCCGTGAACCATCTTCTACGCGTCTTTCTTCATCGAAACAACATCTGGTAACCCCGACATGATACTTCCTATGCTTACTCGACCAGACAAGCCCAGGTGCACCTCAGCGAACTTCGCTCCCAAAATTTCATGAGTATGGGAGGGGAAATCTCAGTTCCGCAGAAGCTTCATGCACAAGAACTGAGGAAAATACTTAAAAGTAATGGAATGGCAGGAATTAAGTTCAGAAAGTTAGAACAGTTAGTACATGAAATAGGTTGCCAATGGCCATGGTATCCGGAAGACGGAACCTTGGATTTGCAGGATTGGATTAAAATTGGAACTCACTTACACTCACCGCCACGAACAGAAATAAAGGATTTGTTGCTGTGGCAAAAATGTAAGGAAGCAGTAGAGATTATGGGGACTCATAAACTCAAGGCACCGTCGCCATCTCTCTCTCTGTCTTCTGATCAGGGGTCTGCTCCCCCTCCGCCTTATTTTCAGCTGACTTTGCCAGCTGCAGCTACCCTACAGCCAGAAGAAAGTAGCTCCCCGACAGCTCCCTTATCGGTTTCTCCTTTACAGGAGATGTTTTCAGCTGTCAGAGCAGGGTTTCAGGAAGAGCAACAAAAAGGAACTCTCACTGGGGTAGAAATAACAGAGGGTCTCCAAGCTTTTCCTGTCATACAGACAGTTAATCCTCAGGGACAAGCCCAATATCAGTGGAATCCTTTGCCATATTAAGTTTTGAGAGAACTGAGGAAAGGCATCACAGAGACAGGTTTGCGTTCCACCTATACTACTGGTGGAGGGCATATCTAATGGCTATAATTTGATTCCACAAGATTGGAAGGATTTGTTTCGCATGCTTCTCACGCCAGCACAGTATGTTGTTTGGGATTCAGAATACCAGAGGGAAGCTATTCATGCAGGGAACAGTTCAGGAGGTTTGTATATACCAGATCAATTATACAGGGTGGGTGCTTTCTCTACAATACAGCAACAAACAATGGCACACTCCCGCCAGCTTATTCTGTGATAGGGCGCTGTGTGATTAAAGCATTTAAGAAAGTGCCGATCTCAGGCAAGCCTAGTAAATATTTTGCAGTAATTCGACAGGGGGCTGATGAAGCATACTCTGATTTCATTGATAGATTGCAAGAAGCTATTCAGCAGCAAGTAGATAATGAGGAAGCTAGTAGAGAGTTAATGAAAAGGCTAGTTTATGAACATGCCAATGTGGATTGCCGCCACGCATTGCAGTCTATCATTAATAGAGGAGATTACACCTTGGCTGATATGTTAAAAGCATGCGCTGACATAGGCACAAATGTCCATCAGATGGAAGCCTTAGCAGCTGCCTTACAAAAAGGAAAGTTTGGCAAGCTCAAAGGCAATTGTTTTAATTGTAATAAACCTGGCCATTTCAAACAGCAATGCAGAGCTCCTGGTGGCGGAGCCCATAAAGGCGGCGGGCCAGGAGGAGATCATACATCCAGACCAAAAATTGTTTGCCCTAAATGTAAGAAAGGGTTTCACTGGGCAAATCAGTGCAGAAGTCAGGGAAACTAGATTTCGGGCTCACGGCAAGCCCCGGCCCAATTGTCGCAACTCCTGTTAAAAATGCTAAAGCAGCTACAAAAGGTAGCGTGGGTATTGATTTGATTAATCAAGAAGAAAAATCCATTCCTTTCCCTGGAGTTGTTACTTTAATGTCATCACAATTGAAAGGACCATTACCTATTAACACTGTGGGATTGGTCCTCCCTCAGTCTTCCGCAGGGAAAAATGGGATTTTTGTCATCCCTGGAGTCATTGATTCAGATTATGAAGGTATAATTATGATACAAATTGAAACAAATGTGCCTATGACTTTAAAACAAGGAGATTCTTGGGCACAATTGGTGATTGTTCCGTATGTAGTGCCAGCAGGGGGTGAGCAAATTAACAGAGGAAGTGGAGGCTTTGGTTCTACTAATCCTATCTGCTCCCTGCATCCTAGCATTCTGGCAGTAACACAATCAATTCAAGAAGAAAAACCAAAGCGCATATATTTGTTAAATGGCAGATCTTTTGAAGGAGTCCTTGATTCTGGCGCAGACATCTCTGTCATAGCCACTAACAATTGGCCCACAGATTGGCCTACTACGGAATTGCCTTCTGTGTGGGGAGTTGGAGGACCCCAAGCAGCTCGATGCAGCACCAAATGGCTTACGGTAACAGCTCTTGACGGCAAGCGCACAGCTCAATTAAAGCCTGTTATTCTCCCCATTCATGTAAATCTGTGGGGGAGAGATTTGATGTTACAGTTTCAAGAGAAGTTAATTATTGATGATTAATAGGTACTATGTCGCCACCTACTGCTCTTCCTTTAGTATGGAAATCTAATATGACTGTGTGGATTGAGCAATGGCCTTTAACACAAGAAAAGCTTACAGCGTTACATGAGCTAGTGAAAGAACAGCTAGCCGTTAACCATATTGAACCCACTACAAGTCCATTCAATTCACCAGTGTTTGTAATAAAAAAGAAATCTGGTAAATGGCGGCTTCTTTGTGACCTTCGAGCCATGAATGCCATTTTACAGCCAATGGGATCTCTACAATGTGGCACCCCAAATCCAAACATAATTCCCAGAGACTTTCAGGTTATGATCATAGATTTAAAGGATTGTTTCTTTACCATTCCATTATGTAAAAAGGATAAGCCATTGTTTGCTTTCACGGTTCCAGTCTTAAATGCTGAGCAACCCACGGAAAGATATCAATGGACTGTCTTACCTCAAGGCATGTTAAATAGTCCTACACTCTGTCAGCAATTTGTTGCGAGAGCTTTAAAACCCTTTAGGCAATGATATCCTCAAGCTCTGGTATATCATTATATGGATGATATTTTAATTGCTGGGCCACAAATTCCTCCCTACTGGCTGGAACATTTAACACATTTAAAACCTAGCTGCGTATGGTTTGCAGATAGCACCAGAGAAGGTACAGCTACAAGAGCCATTTCTTTATCTAGGTCACAAGTTATTGCAAACATATTCACATCCACAAATTCCTCAGCTAAAGGTAGAGGATAAAGTTTCCTATGTTCAATTACAGCAACTTTTGGGTTCAATTAATTGGTTGCGACCATACGTTGGTCTTCCTACTAATATGCTTAGTCCTTTGTTTGATGCATTAAGGAATAAGAAAGATCCATCTGAGGTGATCACACTTACTCAAGCTCATAAAGCAGTCTTCACAAAACTTAATGAAGCATTGAAATTGGTTTGGGTAGATAGATGTCAGGAAAATCTTCCTTTGTTAATGATTATCATTCCAACCGCAAAACAACCTACAGCGGTATTAGCTCAGGAATTCCAACAACAAAGTAAGCCTAAACCTTCTTTGTTAATAATTGAATGGCTATATATTTCACATAGCCCTAGTCATACTATTAGTGTGCCAGCACAAATGCATGCAGAGTTGATTTTTAAGGGAAGGGAACGTTGCAAGGTCCTTCTAGGTCTCGATCTTGTTAATATTGTAGTTCCCTTGCCATTGAAAGATTGGGAGCGTATGGTTAGCCTCTCCTCTCCTTTGCAAGCGGCACTGACTGATTACGTTGGGAAAATCTCTTTATCATATTCCTGCAGATCCGCGCCTGCTTGCTTTTAATCAGATAGAAATCATAGTTCAGAATGGTATCTCATTAAAACCTTTGGTGAATGCCCTCACAGTCTTTACTGATGGGGGGCCAAAATGGGGTGCAGCTGCCTGGCTTGAGCATGAAAAATGGGTTACTAAAATCACACCCCCACAAAAATCCGCTCAGCATGCAGAGGTTGCAGCGGTAATTTTGGCTTTGCAAACCTTTCCAACTCAAGACCTTAATATTATTTCAGATAGCCAGTATGTTTGTCAAATTGTCACCTCCCTCCCTGGTGCATATGTTACACCATCTTTGGATGAGGATCTCTTGTCCCTCTTTTTAACGTTACACACAAACACAGCCAGCCGAGGGTTAAGAAAGCACTTGGCACGCACACAGGTTGTTATCAGAAACTTGGCAGCAATACGAGCACCGACTGCCAAGTGCTTTTACTTCAATAAACGGAATATCCCTTCACCAGATAAACAGAAATACACACATTTTATAAATAGTCCAGTTCCAAACAAGAAACCTTTCGGCAGCTTTAAGCGTTGTTCAAGTGACTAGCCAGAGTTAGTTTTTGTTCGTCACAGAGTCTTAAAAGGCCACCACACTCTCTTATATAGTCTCTGGGGTGTGGTCCAGTGACACAGTTATAATCCCTGGCACGCCTCCTTAACTGCTGCAACCGTTTATCACGCCTTCGTTGGCTTGGATCCAGGAATGACAGATCACCTCCCTCGCTCTCATCGGAGACACCTGGCTCCTGGCTAATCTCCTCTTCCTTGGCCGGCACTTGAGACAGTGCCAGAGGGGAGGGGCCTAGAGAGGGAGGCCTGGCCGACTCCTCTTCTTCATGTTCGGAGCCTTCTTCCTCCAATGAGATAGGCTCGGAGGGCGGGGCCACAACAGTAATGATGAATTATAGAGATTTGCATATTTTATCAAATTGGACAACTGCATTGTTTAAGGCTACTGTTCACTCCCTAAAATTGATCAATGAAGAGATGTCACAAATTAGAGATATAGTGTTGCAGAATCGTTATGCTTTAGATATTATTTTAGCAGCCAAGGGTGGTGTATGTGCTTTGATTCATTCTCATTGTTGTATGTATATTACTGATTATAAAGCAAATATTTCAGCTACAATTGAGCACATGGAAAACATGATTGCAGATAATTGAATTGGTTCTACTATTCCACAATCCCCATGGGAGTGGTTATGGTCTTGGCTCCCAGATTTTGGATGGGTGCGACAAATAGTATCCATCGTTGTACTAGTCATCATTGCTTTGATTTGTTGTTGCTGTTGCACACAATGTTTGCCTGGGTTATTAACAATATTTCGTCCAAGAATTCGGCCCTCCAAATCTGAAATTATGTATGCTTGCAAAATATTAAAAAATAAAAAATAAAATAAAAGAGGAGGACATGTGGGGATGGTGTGATCTCAGTTGTCGGCAAACCACGCTGGGTAAACAACGTCAACACAAAGTCCTAATCTTATCTAATGTTAAGACAGGATGTCTGGCAGAGACCCTATCTCAGATATGCAAGGCATGGGGACCCAGCACGTAGGCATTGTTTGTCACAGGAAGAACATGAGGGAAACACGAGGGGTCCATATGGAATTCACGAGCTTTCTTTAGCCAATCAGTACAAGTAAACGTTGATTAATGTTTTGCCATGGGAATTGTAAAATGACAATAAAAGGGAGCCTTTTGAATGGGGTCAGGGTGCCTTGAACAAGGTGCCTTCACATCTAGGGGCCTTCCCGTGAACCATCTTCCTGCCTACGCGTCTTTCTTCATCGAAACAACAGTATGCTTGTGTATTGTTGTGGTTGAAGCTGAAGTAGTCATTGACAGGTAGGACATTGTAGCAGATAATTTTATGTACTACGCTTAGGTCAGACCGAAGGCAGCGTAGTTCTAAGCTGTCTAAGCCCAAAATTTCAAGCCTGGTGGCATAAGGTATTCTGTTGTGAGCAGAGGAGTGGAGGACTCTTCTCGTGAAATATCTCTGGACTTGCTCAATTGTATTAATGTTTGATATGCAGGGTGGGTTCCAGACAGATGAGCTGTATTTGAGAATTGGTCTAGCAAAAGTTTTGTATGCTCTAGTTAGCACTACAATATTACCAGAGAAGAAGCTACACAAGATTAGGTTAACAACTCTTAATGCCTTTTTGGCAATGTTATTACAGTGGGCTTTGGCACTTAGATCATTAGAGATGGGTACTCCATGGTCCTTGACAGAGTGAGGGACGTCTATGAAGTCGTATCTGCCCACATATTTTGTGTTCTGATTTTTTTAGTCAATGTGTAAGACAGAGCTTTTGTTGGTTGAGATTTGCAGTTGCCAATTTTTGACCATTTTGACACATAGTCAAGGTCTTTTTGAAGGGCAGCAGCATTGTCGGTGATGTTACATCATAGGCGAAGAGAACACAGTTGCTTATAATATGATCACAAAGATCCTTTATGTAAAGTATAAAGAGTGTTGGTCCTAAAATGCTGCCTTGCTGCTATTAACAGATGCAGGATTTGATAGGGTGCTCTCTATTTTGACCACTTGTTTGACAGGAACACAGGTATCCACTTATGCAGGGATCCTGAAATGCCATAAGATTTTAATTTTAAAAGTAGTTTGTCATGCACCACTGAATCAAAGGCTTTACAGAAGTCTATGTAAATTGTGTCTATTGCTTTGCCCTGGTCGAGTTGTATAGTCCATATGTTTTTGCAGTGTAGGAGTTGCAGATTACAGGACAATTTTTTTCTGAAATCAAATTGTTTGTTAGAGAGTAGGTTGTTGGTCTCTAAGTGGGGGGTAATGATTTGGAATCCATTATGGATTCCAATGGATTGATTCCATGACTTTGCAGGTGATGCAACATAAAGAGATTGGTTTGTAATTTTCAACTAAACTGGGGTCACCCTTTTGAGGATAGGGATGACCGTGGCTAGTGACCATAGGTTTGGCAAGGAGCTGGTCCTGAAAGATTTTTAAAAGATTATGCTTAGAGGTTCTGCTATGGCAGTGGAAAGCTTTTTTAAGAAGTAGGCACATAATCCATCAGATCCAATAGATAGAGATGGTTTTAGGTTCCGTAGTGCTTTTTCAATATTATCTTCTGTAAAATCGATATGTAGTAGATCATTGTAATTAGTTGTGGTACGACTAGGAAATGTGGGGTATGAGCCATTGCTGTTTACAAAGACTGAGCCAAAGAATGTGTTAAAGAGGTTGGCTTTAATGGCTTCATCATTACAGTCTTTACTGTTAGGTCACCCCTTTTAGGGGTGGATGGATCTCAAGTCTTTAAGTTTGTTGTTTACAAAATTATAGAAGGTGCAGGTGGATTTTGTGTGCAGAAGGTTTTCCTCTTGTTTGATGTGATAATTGGTGCATTCAGTCTTTATCTGGTGGCATAAGGTTTTGTAGCAGCTTTTAAAGTTAGCTATGTAGCCAATTCTGTTTTTTAGCCAAAGAGATTTTTTGGGGGGGATTGGAGCTTCCTTATTGTTATGGGTAATTTGTTTTTTCTGGTTTTGGGGGTTATTAGTGGTACATATAGTTTAATGACTCTTTTGACTTCAAGCAAAAAAAAATGTTATAATGGTCTTCGGCAGTATTACAGCCAGTGAATAGAATTTCCCAATCAAGAGATGAGAGGTCGGTGTCTAGGAGATCATAGATGGCTTTTTTAAAGTTATAATTGGGGATCCCATCATTATGATGATCTTTGTAAAGACGTATATTGAGACAAAAGTCAATCATGCTGTGGTCACTGTTGGAAAATGGTTCTTTTATTTGTAGTCCATAAATTGAGTTTAAACTGTTGCAGAAGATGAGATCAAGGCAGTTATTGAGTCTAGTGTTGTTAGTTACTAGTTGATCCAGTCCCAGGTTAGTAACAGCATTGTATAGGGTTGCATGTATGGGTTCAGTTGTACATTCGTTTAGGATCCAATTAGTAAGAGGTAGATTGAGGTCACCAAGAAAGGTAAGAGGGTGTGGGCAGGAGGCTGCCCAGATTAGTAGTGAAGTTACCTTGTTTGCATGTACGAGGTCATAATCAGGGGCTCTGTAACATAG
Source organism: Pituophis catenifer annectens (assembly GCF_029215685.1). Lineage (NCBI taxonomy): Eukaryota > Metazoa > Chordata > Lepidosauria > Squamata > Colubridae > Pituophis > Pituophis catenifer. Next base: position 55,477,457 of record NW_027256884.1, on the reverse strand, counting down.
TAAGAAGCGAAATGTGGTATTTAAGGACAGCTTGCAGAAGATGGTCTCAGGAAGAACAAGCTCCTGTGTAACTTGAATATTTTTTAGATTTAGGGACTTTTTATAGAAGATAGCAACACCACCTCCTCTATGGATTTCACGATCGGACCAGTAAACATTACTGTAGTAATGGAGTCAGGGAGGGATGCGTTCAGCCATGTCTCGCAGACAAATATAATGTCGAATATAGCCGTATTTATTAAGAGAGGAATTCAGGCATTTTGTTTATGAGGCTTCTTGCGTTAATTAGCTTGCATTTAAGGTCTGTAGTGGATTGTAAGGACTGTGTTCAAGCAGTGGCAGCTACAGCAGTGTTAATGAGGGAAAGCAGAAAATTGACTTTTGTAGGAGCCCTAGTGCCCCCCCTTGAGTGAGGATGATCTTGAACCAAAAAGCCAGCTGATGGCTGATAGATTCAAGGATTTTAACCACTGATGTTTGCTAGGATGATCAGATATTGGTGCTGAGAAGGGGTTAATTTGTTTATAGATTGGAAGAGAAAGTGGTAGAAAGTAGAAAGTTAAGTTGGTCTGGACAGACTTGTGAATTGTATGCCTTAAATCAAGCTTTGACCTCCTTTAAAGCTTGAGGCACTAATTTAGCTGACTTGGAAGCCAGGATGGCAACGGTAGAAGGAATTGAATGTTTAATGAAAGTGAGCAGAAGTTAGAGTAAGTGGAAGCAAGCGGAAATGGGTATTGCCTGATGGCAGGCAAATGTTTAGTTTAGTTTAGTTTAGTTTAGTTTAGTTTAGTTTAGTTTAGTTTAGTTTAGTTTAGTTTAGTTTAGTTTAGTTTAGTTTAGTTTAGTTTAGTTTAGTTTAGTTTAGTTTAGTTTAGTTTAGTTTAGTTTAGTTGATTTGTATACTGCCCTACTCCCGAAGGACTCAGGGCGGTGAACAGCCAACAACAAAATACATAGATACAAAAAGTTTAAAACCAGAATAAAATCAAATTAAATCATTTTGGCCCAGACAGATTAAAACACCCCAATAATTTAAAAACAGATTAAAATTTACATATTTAAAAAGGGAGAGATTAAGCCAAGACCGCCTGATGGAATAAAAAGGTCTTCACAGCACGGCGGAAGGAGCGCAGATCCGGGATCCTCCGTATCTCCGGGGGGAGCTCATTCCAGATGGTAGGTGCCCCCACAGAGAAGGCTCTCCCCCTAGGGGCCGACAGTCGACACTGTTTGGCTGACGGCACCCAGAGGAGTCCCTCTCTATGAGAGCGTACTGGCCGGTGGGAGGCTATTGGTGGTAGCAGCGGTCCCGTAGATAACCAGGTCCTAAGCCATGGAGCACTTTAAAGGTGGTAACCAAAACCTTGAAGCGCATCCGGGAGCCAGTGCAGCTCGCGCAGGAGAGGTGTTACATGGGAGCGCCATGTCGCTCCCATTACCACCCGCGCGGCCACACTCTGCGCCAGTTGGAGCTTCCGGGTGCTCCTCAAGGGGAGCCCCATGTAGAGAGCATTACAATAGTCCAGGCGGGAGGTGACGAGGGCATGAGTGACCGTGCGTAACGAGTCCTGATTCAGAAAGGGACACAACTGGCAAATCAGGCGAACCTGATGAAAAATCCTCCCGGTCACGGCCGTCAAGTGCTCTTCTAAAGAAAGCCGTGAATCCAGGAGGACGCCCAAGTTGCGAGCCCTCTCTGTGGGGGCCAATGATTTGCCCCCAATAGTCAGTGATAGCGTCAACTGACCATATCGGGACATCGGAAACCACAGCCACTCGGTCTTGGATGGGTTCAGCCTGAGCCTGTTCCTCCCCATCCAGATCCGTACGGCTTCCAGGCACCGGGACATTACTTCAAGGGCATCGTTGGGGTGATCCGGGGTGGAGATGTACAGCTGGGTGTCGTCAGCGTACTGATGGTACTCCACCCCGAAACCACGGATGATCTCACCCAGCGGCTTCACATAAATGTTGAACAGGAGAGGCGAGAGGACCGACCCTTGCGGCACCCCACATATGAGGGGCCTCGGGGTCGACCTCTGTCCCCCTGTCAACACAGACTGCGACCGGTCAGAGAGAAAGGAGGAGAACCACCGCAACACAGTGCCTCCCACCCCTAACTTTTCCAACCGGTGCAGCATGATACCATGGTTGATGGTATCAAAAGCCGCTGAGAGATCTAACAGGACCAGGACAGAGGAGCACCCCCTGTCCCGAGCCCTCCAGAAATCATCAACCAATGCGACCAATGCCGTTTCCGTGCTGTACCCGGGCCTGAAGCCCGACTGGAACGGATCCAGATACGTCGTTTCATCCAGGTGCTGGGGGAGCTGTTGCGCAACCACACTCTCAACAACCTTCGCCACAAAACGAAGGTTGGAGACCGGACGATAATTTACCAACATTGCCGGGTCCAGGGAAGGCTTCTTGAGGAGAGGCCTCACCACCGCCTCTTTCAAGGCGGCAGGAAAGACACTCTCACCCAACGAAGCATTTATAATCCCCTGGAACCAGCCTCGTGTCACCTCCCGAGAAGCCAGCACTAACCAGGAGGGAAACAAGTGGTCGCGTTCAGTCTACCCAGAATCCTGTCCACGTCCTCAGGGGTCACAGGATCAAACTCATCCCAGATAACATTCTCAAGACCTGCCCCAGTCCCTCCCCCTGAGACTACCCAGTCGGAGTCCAGATCTTCCCGAATCTGAGTGATTTTGTCATACAGATATTGAACAAAATCCTCGGCTCTACCCTCCAAGGGGTCCTCCCGCGCTTCCTGGTGGAGCAGGGAGCGGGTCACCCTAAACAGGGCGGCCGGGCGATTATCTGAGGATGCAATAAGAGCAGCAAAATAGCTACATTTCGCTGCTTTTATCGCCACTAGGTAATTCCTAATATGAGATCTTACCAGTGTCTGGTCAGATTCAGAAAGACTGGCCCTCCAACTTCTCTCTAGGCGTCTTTTCCGGCGCTTCAACTCCCTCAGCTCCTCAGTGAACCAAGGAGCTAAATGAGATCGGTGCCGGGTCAGAGGCCGCAAAGGCACGACTCGGTCCAGAGCTCCAGCAGCCGCCCTATCCCAGGCGGCCACTAGGTCTCCAGTCGAGGCGTGTGCCAGAGCCTCAGGGAATGGCCCAAGCTCCATCTGGAACCTATCAGGTTCCATCAGGCGCCTGGGGCGGAACCATCTTACCGGCTCCGCCTCCCTGTGGCGGGGTGTAGCAGTTCGAAGGTCGAGACGAAGGAGAGAGTGATCAGACCATGACAAGGGCTCGGTGACTATATCCCCTATCTCAAGATCACTCAACCACTGTCCAGAGACAAAAACCAGATCCAGCGTGTTTCCCCCCGTGTGGGTAGGGCCATGAATTAACTGGGTCAGGTCCATGGCTGTCATGGAAGCCATGAACTCCCGAGCCACCTCAGATGCCTCACCGACAGACGGCAAGTTGAAATCCCCCATGACCATAAGCCTAGGGGTCTCAACTGCCACCGTGGCGATGACGCTGAGTAGCTCGGGCAGGGCTGCTGCCACATGGCAGGGAGCCAGGTACGTGATCAGCAAACCCATCTGAACCCCATGACCCCATTTCACAAGGAGGGATTCACAGCCGGCCGTCTGAGAAACAGTGGCCTTCCTCGGTCTCAGACCTTCGTTAATAATAACCGCTACCCCCCCCGCCCCTACCTTGCAGCCTCAGCTGATGGAATGCGCGGAAACCTGGTGGGCACATTTCAACGAGAGGGACCCCCCCCTCTTGGCCCAACCAGGTTTCCGTAATACCTGCCAGGTCCGCTCCCCCCTCCTGAACAAGATCACAAATGAGGGGGGCTTTATTTAATACAGACCTGGCATTGCATAACATCAGACGGAGGCCAGGGCCCTGAGGATCTGCGCCACCTGGAGAATGAGTGGAGCTTTGGGGGCCGGAGCGCGCCACCGCTCGAAGACAGCGGGCGCGCGCTCCCCTAACGCGATATGGCCCCCTGCTCCCGCCATATCTACCCCTCCCACCCACAGTACTGATGGTAAAAACCTCATCTGGATGAACTTTATGTTGATTTTGAAAGTAAGGTAGTACATCAGGATAGTCACTGGGCATGGGGGCTAAGGTATGACGTGATTTGTTTTTGGAAGTTTCTGGATGCTGTGGATTGTAACAACTATGTGAAAAATGTATAGTATCTAAAACAGTAAACAAGTTCTACGCATAAAGAAAGAGGGAGGGCAACTTTAGCATGAGACCATTTCAATGCATTCAAGTTGCTTTTATTAAACTACCTCAAGTGGGAAGATTTAAATATTTATAGTGGGTCACTTGACTGGATGGGTTGAGGCTTATCCAGCCATGAGAGCCACTGCAGCAGTAGTCACCAACATTATATTGGAATAGATTATGCCTATCTATCTATCTATCTATCTATCTATCTATCTATCTATCTATCTATCTATCTTAATTTGATTTATATGCCACCCTTCTCCGGAGACTCATGGCGGCTTACAATGCGTTAAGCAATAACCTTCATACTTTTGTATATTTATACAAAGTCAGCTTATTGCCCCCACAAACTGGGTCCTCATTTTACCTACCTTAGAAAGGATGGAAGGCTGAGTCAACTTTGAGCCTGGTGAGATTCGAACTTACAGTAATTGCAGACAGCTGGTGTTAATCACAATTCTTTTAGTCTGCTGAGGCCCGTTGTATGGAGTAGAAGAAGCTATAGGCAACAACCAAGCGACTCATTTTACTGCAAAAGTGCTTCAATCAATCATGGAGGCGGTGGGAATTCAGTGGGAATGTCATGTTCCATGGAATGCAAAATTGTCTATGCCATGAACCAAATCTTTACCCCTCGCCTTGCCTTCTGAAATGATGTTTGGATTACCACACTTGGACAGAATGGGGAAGATTCCACAATATGAAGCTAAGGATATGTTTGTAAAGAACTGTATACTTGGTCTGTTGTCTTCTTTATCTTACTTCAGAAACAAAGGACTAGCTCAAACCCTACCTCTCGAATTTGCTGTCCATAGGTTCCAGCCTGATGATTGAGTCCTGATTAAAAAACAGATGTGAGGAGAAACTTGGCCCAGCCTGGGACAGGTCCTACCAAGCCCTGCTGACCACTGAAACAGCAGTCCAAACTAAAGGCAAAGGGTGGACCACTACACCCATGTAAAAGGACCAGTGGAAGAACTTAAAGAGTGGAAAGTGATTTCTGGAGAAGACCCGCTGAGAATAAACATTCCCAAAAATTGATTTGGTCATTGTGGTATGAATGAGTTTTCTTTGTGATTTTTCTCATTGCAGGAGTAGCAACTTTTTTGGTCTTTCCGGCCTGAGTGGTGGCCTGTGTTATTCCATTTGCTTGTAATATATGATTTTTCATACTTATTGTTGCATTATATTCTCCTCCTATTAGTCCTACACATAAGAAAATTAGTCCCAAATATTGAACCATTGCATTAAATCAAGTTGCAGGAGTAGCAAATTTTTGGTCTTTCCAGCCTGATGGCCTATGTTATTCCATGTGAAGATCCCAAAAGAAGCTGTGCAACTTTGCATTCTACAGATTGTGTTGGTTCCGTGATTGTAACTGTATCACTGAATGTTGTTGTTATTCTTATTGTGATTGTAAACTAATACATACCTGTGGGGAATACTGGGACACACACACACACACTCACACACACACATCCTACACAGGAGGATTAGGACATTGAATCAGATCAACCTGACTTGAACATGGTAGTCCTAGGAGATAGTGATATCATAATCCCTCACAATATAAAATGTATTGATTTAATGCAATGGTTCAATATTTTGGACTAATTTTCTTATGTGTAGGACTAATAGAAGGAGAATATAATGCAATGATAAGTGTGAAAAATCATATATTACAAGCAAGGGTGTTTTCTTTGGTTACTGTCACCTTTCAGTCTGGAATTAACCTGACACAACCTAGTAACCCATTTGAAAATATAACTACACTGAGTGGGTTATGGACAAATGTGGTAACTCTTAATTGGCATGCTCCAGATGGCTTATATTGGATATGTGAAAAGTTTGTCTATGTGCAATTGCCTAGCCGATGGTATGAAGCATGTGTATTAGGAACTGTGAAACCTATTTTTCTTCCTTTTTTCTACTGCCCATATAACAAGGTGAAAGACTGGGTGTACCTATTTATGAGGAAGTAGGCCACAGAAAGATGATTGGCCTCTAGGCAGAATAATTCCGGTATAAGGACAGCCACCTGGGCAGAAGCTGGAACTCCCATTTATTTGTTGATTAGAATTATAAGGTTATAGGCAGTGCTTGAAATCATAACTAAGGAAACCCCTACTGCTTTAAATTTAATAGCTAAACAGCATACTCTGTTTAAAACAGCAATATCTCGGAATACCTTTGCTTTACACTATTTGTCAGCAAAAGTAGTAGGTGTGTGTGGAAAATTTAATCTCACAAATTTTGTTTGCAAAATTGATGGCCAGGGAAAAGCTATACAGGGGAAAACTGCCAAAGTGGGGAAGGTCACATATGTCCCAGTGCAGCCTTGGACTGGGGCAGTTGACTTCACATGGTTTGGCAGTCTCTTCTCTAATTGGAAAAGGATTGGGTTTCTAATGTTGTTAACCTTTGAAGATTTCCTTCTCCTCTCCTGTTTCATCCCTTTAATCCAATGCATAGTGTCTTCTACCCCTCCCATTAAACCGGCAAATATCATGGTCCTCCAGATGATCCCCATTAAATATACACCCCTAGTCCACCATTGACAGGACACATCCTGTCCTAAAAGAAAAGGAAGGAATGTAGGGACATAATAATAGTAGAATAGGTAGAATTACTGGGACATAATGATAACTTACTGTTTTGCTTCTGTAAGAATTGCTTTGCTAAGAATTGGAATTGCCTTTGCCATTTGCTTCTACCAGTGATCTAACTTCTGTTATCTGTTATCTTGTTTTTCTGTCCTGTTATCTTGTTTTTCTGTCCAACTCCATGCCTGGTGGATATCTTAAGAAGTGGGGTTGCTAAGCACCCAGATCTTACACTATCATACAAAACTAGAATACATGCATACAGAATATTTGGCATCTATTTGTGGTGAGATGTTTGCTGTTAATCTTTGTTCTCCAAATTGTTTTATGGTTGCTTCCGCTGGGTAGGTCATGATTGTCAATTTGATAACTAGCACAGTGCCCCCATTAAAACTAATTGGGAACAGTGAAACTCTCCAGGCATAAAAACTAGGAAAAAGGTATAACCACTGACTGACATTGTATTGTTAATTATGTTTTAAATAGTTATGATCTATTCTAAACAGGGAACATAATTAAGCTCACTTTCACTACCTCCATAAAGGCAAAATGACCTTTTTTAAAAAAAGAAAAGAAGGCAAAAATAAAAGAAAAACAGATTGCTTGCCAATGTAGAAACCTACAAGTTTTATAGTTCCTCTAAATACTGTAGACAAAGTTGCCTTACACTTTGGTATCATACTCAAAGATGCCATTATTATTCAGCTAACAGTTCTAAAATTAAATCCTAGCAATTTTATACAATGACAGCCCAGCATTTAGGATTCTTTTAGTATTTGACAGATCTTAGTAGATGCAGTAGCATTCAGTGTCCACCAATTTTAGTGTATGTTTTATACTGGGTTTTACCGTATAAACAATTGTATTTTCATTTTGCTCTGAACCTTCCTTTTACTATGTCTCTGTCTTTGACAATCAGGTTATGCCACTTTTCTTGGGGTTCATCAGCCATATGATGAAGTGGGACATAATCCAGAGAAAAATATGTCATAGCTTTTCACTTCCTCACCTGCAAGAAATCATGTTGAAATCAAGCTTAGAAGAGATTTCTCATACCAAACTTGTTTTTCTCAGCACCTCAAAAAGAGGCTGATCGATCTTTGCTTCTGTAGTAGCTTTTGGGAGAGAATGCAGGGGTGAAATGCTCCCGGTTCGGACTGGCTCAGGCGAGTAGGTAGCGATGGCGGTGGGCAGTTTGGAGAACTGGTAGCAAAAATCCCTTCCCCGCCCCCAGCCTCCAGCTTGCTTATCTTTGCACGCCTGCCTTGCTTCGCTTCCTATAATCCCTGCAATCCATTGCATCAGCAAGCAACTGAATCTCCCTGCCTATAGGCCGATTTCACTTTTAAATACAGATTATAAGATTTTTGCTAAAATTTTAACAAATAGATTAATGACAGTTATGCAGCAAATGATTCATCATGATCAAACTGGTTTTATAAATGGAAGACAAATGAAAAGTAATGTAAGGCAAATTGTTAATTTATTAGAGTATTTGGGAAGAAACAACCAGGTCCCCGCAGTGCTAGTTTTTTTGGACGCTGAAAAAGTTTTTGACAGATTGAATTGGCAATTTTTATTAAAACTAATAGAAAGGATGCAATTTGGAGAACATTTTACACAATCTATTAAGGCAATATATCAAAAACAGCGCAAATAATAATCAATGGTGGTTTAACAGATAATTTTAATATAGAAAAAGGAACAAGGCAAGGCTGTCTCTTGTCTCCGTTATTGTTTATTTTGACGCTGGAAATTTTATTAAATAAAATACGTGGGACTGATATAATAAAGGGAATTAGAATTAGACGGCATGAATATAAGTTACGCGCATTTGCGGATGACCCGGTGGTTACCCTAGCCCAACCGGTACAATCGATTACAGCCTTGATGGATATAATCTGCTCATATGGACAAGTATCTGGTTTTAAAATAAATACAGCTAAAACAAAGATAATAGCTAAAAACATGGACAGAAGCCAGAAAGAAGAGATAGAAAGGTTAACAGGATTTGAAATAGTTAAGAAGGTTAAATATTTAGGGGTTTATATTATGACTGCAAATATGAAATTATATCAACATAATTATGAACCGTTATGGCAAAAAATACAAAAAGAGATGGAAAATTGGAAGAAATTGCAACTGTCTTTGCTGGGTAGGATAGCCGCTGTAAAAATGAATATCTTACCAAGATTTTTATTTCTTTTTCAAATGATACCTATACTTAAAAAAGATGAAAATTTGAAGGAATGGCAGAAGGGCATAAACAAGTTTGTGTGGGCAGGGAAGAAACCACGAGTTAATCAAAAGATAATGCAAGACACCCGAGAAAGAGGTGGTCTTAAAATGCCCAATTTAAGACTGTATTATGAAGCTGCTACCCTCTCAGCAATTATAGATTGGATAAATTTAACGGAGGAAGAGATACTGAATATTGAAGGATATGGTCTGGTCTACGGCTGGCATGCTTATCTATTGTATGACAAGAAAGTAGATAAGACTTTTAAAAGTCATATATTAAGAAATGCTCTACTGTGTGTCTGGAAAAAGTATAAATATAAACTAAAGGATAAGTTACCAATATGGACAGTACCCAGACACGCGATAGAGAATATAAATTTGGAGCAAAAGCAAGATAAGTTTACATATAAGGAACTCCTTTATAAGGAAGGAGTTAGATTACAATTAAAATCTATCGAGCAATTAAGAGAAGAAGGGATTATTAAGACTTGGTTTCAGTATGGTCAGCTGCAGGCCAGATGGAGAGAGGATCAAAAAACTGGTATTTTGCAGCAGGATGAGAATTTGATAAAGCAAATAAGAGATAAAGGTCAAATGCATATTAAAAGGTTGTATAATGTATTAGTGGAAATAGATTCGGAAACAGAGCTAGTCAAGGATTGTATGATAAAATGGGCACAAAACATAGGTGAACCAATAATGTTGGATACATGGGAAAAGATATGGGTTAGAAATGTAAGATTCACACAAGCTCAAAACTTAAGAGAGAACTTTTACAAAATGTTTTATAGATGGCATTTAGACCCAAAAAAACTAGCCTGCATGTATCCAAATTTACAACCCAAGTGTTGGCGATGTGAGTGTGAAGATGCTACATATTTTCATATATGGTGGACATGTAAAAAAATTAAGGTTTTTTGGATAAAAATATGGTGGATTATTCAAAATATTTTAAGGAAAAATATTAAATTTAAAATTAAAAAACCACAGGTTTTTTTGTTGGGAATAGTCACGGATTGTACTGTAATAGAGACTAAGTTGGTTTTGAATTTAATAACAGCTGCCAGGTTACTGGTGGCACAGTACTGGAAGAAGAAAGATCCACCTACCATTGAGGAATGGACATTAAAAGTTGTGCATCTGGCTGAGATGGCAAAAATTTCATCATATCTTAAAGATCATTCAAATGAAAGATACATATCAGAATGGAGAAGATGGATTGACTATATGCAAAAAAAGTATCCGAACAAGAAGATTCATATAGCTTATGAATGAAATATTTTTAAGTAGTTTATGTTTATAGTTCTTGAGTTATAAGGAGTTAAAGATTTAGGGAGAATATGAATGCAATAATTTGTTAGCATATCTTAGCTTTATGTTTGTGAATGCTATACCCTGTGCCTGTTCTGGGAAGTCTAGGGAGGGGGCTGGGGGGGAAGGGGGGAGGGGGAAAGGGTGGGAGGGAGAAAATGTTTGTATTTCTTATAAAACTTTTTAATAAAAAAAAAAAAAATCTCCCTGCCTGCAATCAATCTCATCAGTGAGCAGCTCTATCTGCCTGCCTGCCTGCCTGTAAGTTTTTTCCCCCTTTGGGAGCTTTAAAAAAAATAGCTAATTGGGGGTTTTTTTAGTCGTTCTTTTTTTAACCTAGCCATTTAAAATTTAGGAAGTTTTAAATTTAGCTGCTTTTATATAAAAATAAAAATAAAATAAAATAATATTTCTGCAGCTTTCTGAGATTTTGTGTTTCTGTAGTGTTTCACTCTAACTACACAAACACACAAAATCTCACAAAGCTGTATGTGGAATTTTGTGTGTGTAAAGTGTGAAAGTTGGTTTTTTGGACTTTTTGTGGCTGTGTGAGGTTCCTGCTTGTTGTAGGGGCCATTTTGGGTCTAGCACAGCTGCTTTTACATTGTGGGTGAGCCAGTTGTGTTGTGTTGTGTTGTGTTGTGTTGTGTTGTGTTGTGTTGTGTTGTGTGTGTGTAAAGTGTGAAAGTTGGTTTTTTGGGCTTTTTGTTCCTGTGTGAGGTTCCTGCTTGTTGCAGGGGCCATTTTGGGCCTAGCATAGCTGCTTTTACATTGTGGATGAGCCAGTTGTGTTGTGTTGTTTTGTGTGTGTGTAAAGTGTAAAAGTTGGTTTTTTGGACTTTTTGTGCCTGTGTGAGGTTCCTGCTTGTTGCAGGGGCCTGGACTTTCTGTTGATGAATGCAGTTAATTCCCAATGTGTAAATAAAGAGAGGTTTTTCTTTGCGGGGAGTCTGTTTCTTGCTTCTGCGAAGGCTGGGTAAGAACAAGTACCATTTTATAAAGCCTTATTAAGACCACACCTGGAATACTGCATCCAGTTTTGGTCACCACATTACAAAAAAAGATGTTGAGACTTTGGAAAAAATGCAAACATTGGGTTTGGGTTTGGGTTTGTAGAGAAAATAAGGACTAGAGGAGACATGATAGCAGTATTCCAGTATTTGAGAGACTGCCACAAAGAGGAGGGGGTCAATTTATTTTCAAAAGCATCAGAGGGCAGGACAAGAAACAATGGGTGGAAACTAATCAAAGAGAGAAGCAACCTGGAATTGAGAAGAAACTTCCTAACAGTGAGGACAATTAACCAGTGGAACAGCTTGCCTTCAGACATTGTGGGTGCTTCATCACTGGAGGTTTTTAAGGAGAGATTGGACAGTCACTTGTCTGAAATGGTATAGAACAGTGATGGCTAACCTTTTTGCCATCACGTGCCAGGAGAGGGGGGGGAGGGTCGCGCGTGCATGTGCCCACGCGCATGTGTGCGCAACCCCCTCCCCCCCCCGCTCCTAGCACATGATGGCCTGGTAGGCCCGTTTTTCTTTCTTACCTGGTTCCAGATCCTCTCTGTGTATCTGGGAACGGCGAAAACAGCCTTTCCCACTTCCTTGGAGGCCCTATGGAGGCTCAAAGGGCCCATTTCCCCACTCCCAGTGGGACAGGAAGTGACGTTTTTTCCTGTCCCCAGCCTCCAGAACCTCTCTAGGAGTCTCTAGGAGCTTCTCTAGGAGTCTGTAGGAGCCTCTCTAGGAGTCTCTGGAGGCTGGAGACAGAAAAAAACATCACTTCCTGTCCCACTGGGAGTGGGGAAATGGGCCCTTTGAGCCTCCATAGGGCCTCCAAGGAAGTGGGAAAGGCTGTTTTCGCCGTTCCCAGATACACAGAGAGGATCTGGAGCCAGGTAAGAAAAAAAACGGGCCTTCCCCCCCCAGGCCCTCCAGAGGCAGGAAACAGCCTGTTTCCCTACTTCTTGTGGGCCCAGAAGGCCTGAAAATCAGCTGGCCGGCGCGCACATGCGCCCCAGAGCTGAGCTGGCATGCCCACTAATATGGCTCCGCGTGCCACCTGTGGCACGCATGCCATAGGTTCGCCATCACGGGTATAGAATATCCTGCTTGAGCAAGGGACTGAACATTATTTATTTCCCATTCCCATTAAAACAGTTCAGCTTTTTAAAACAAATATGCTTATGCTGGTATCTTCAATTATTCCTAAACTTTCAAACTTTTAGTTGTAATCAGTAAAACATGGGAAAAAAGGCAAAATATGCAGATTATAGCTATTCTGGAGACTGTAGGCCTCACAAGGAAATTATCCATTGTTGGATAGAGCAAACCAGAGTAGTAAGGTAAAGTAAATCAGAATGAAGGATGAAAGATAGTCTGTTGTAATATTGGATTTCATCACTGTAAATTGGAAGTACAGGTAGTTCTCGATTTATGGACACAATTGTGCCCAAATTTTCTGTTGTTAAGTGAGACAAATTTTAAGTGAGTTTTGCCCCATTTTATGACATTTATTGCCACAGTTGTTAAGTGAATGACTGCAGTTGATAAATTAGATGGTTGTTAGATGAATCTGGTTTCCCCATTGACTTTGCTTGTCAGAAGGTTGTAAAAGGGGATCATGTGACCCCAGGATGCTGCAATGGTCATAAGTATGAACCAGTTACTAAGCATCTGAATTTTGATTACATGATCCTGGAGATGCTGCAAAGGTTGTAACTGTGAAAAATGCTCATAAGTTACTTTTTTCAATGCTGTGGAACTTTGAATGGTCACTAAATAAACTGTTTAACTTGAGAACTACCTGTTACAAGCTTCCTTTCAACCTTTACATTTTATGATCCTTTCCTTATGACATATAGTACTGTGAATATTGAGGGTATGTCTGGGTATAGATAACTAAAAGGAAAATAAAAGAACTACTGGTGTGCTTGAAAGGAAATAAAATAAAAAAAGGAGATGAACAGTTAATTCATTTTTGAAACCATTCAAATGGGTTTTTTAATTTTTGTAAAACTTCACTGCTTTAGTTAAGAAAAATCATGGAGTTCTATTTTACATGCATGCCTTGAATTTTTATTTTACATGCTGAAGTAAACTTGGATTTTACTGTCAGAAGGTACGACTTAACAACAGGGTGGAAGGCTATTGCAAAGGAAAACCACGACAGCTAAAAGACCTGAGCAAAGTGGTAAAGCACAGAGGCTATATTGTGAAGAAGGGCAATAAGAAAGACTCTAGTCTTGCATGTTGATTTAGATGTTGATTTAGATGGCACAGCTAATAGGAATTTTATTTATAATATCCTTAATAATCCTCACTCAATTGATGGGGGTGTCTGTGCTATAATTGGGGTGCAGTCTGTCTAACGGGGATCTTAGCTTTCTTCCCATGAGTAGCTCAGCTGGACTCCTATTCGTGGTCGCACTAGGTGTTATATCTTGCATTAATAGGAATTTGTCTATTTTGGCTTGCCAATCCCCAGGGCCCATTCGTGTTAGTGTTTCTTTGGTCGCTCTAACCATTCTTTCGACCTGCCCAATACTGGCTGGCGAATATGGTGCGACCAATGCGTGCCATACACCCTGTTGAGCTAAAAACACCTCGAATTATCTGGCGGTGAATTGTGCCCCATTATCTGATATCAAGACATCGGGTAACCCGTGAGTGGAAAATACCTTCCTTAACACCCTAATTACTGCCTTAGCCGTTATGCTGGGCATCAAATTGACTTCTAACCATTTCGAGTGTGTATCTACAATGATCAAGAATGTTTGGCCTTGGACTGGTCCTGCTAGTTCTATGTGCAATCTTGACCATGGGCCCCTTGGTTTGTCCCACTCTCTTATGGGTCCCGAGAGTGGCGCTGGTCTAGATTCCTGACAGGGGGTGCACATTGCCATCCACTCTGTAACATCCCCATCCATGTTGGGCCACCACACGTAACTCCTAGCCAGAGCCTTCATGAGTACTATCCTGGGGTGACGAACATGCAGTGCTTCTAACACCTGTTCCCCTTAGTTTTTGTGGAATTACCACCCTGACCCACAATAGGCACCCCTTCTCTCCGACAATTCCCATTTCTTATTTACAAATGGTTTATATTCCTCCCCCCATGGTTCCTCTGACCAACCTCTCAACATCCAGTTCAAAACCCTTGATAGGACTCTGTCTTTAGTCGACTGACCTGCTATTTCCGTTGCTGTCAGTGGAATGTCTGTGGAGTCCTCAATGAGTGGAACGGGTGCTACTGGGTGCTGGGTCTTCGACGAGGTCTGGAAGGGGGCACTGGCTGAGGGTGTCTGCATGTCTGATGTCCTTGCCTGGTCGATGTATTAACTGGTAATTGTAAGCCGCTAAGAAAATTGTCCATCTTGTCATCCTTGGTGATAATGTGTTTGGTGTTGGCCAGTCTCCCACAATAAGTCAGTGACCACAACAAAGTCCCTTCCATACAAATATTTGTGGAAATGCTTAACCCCCGCTACCATGGCCAGTGCTTCCTTAGCTAATTGACCATAGTTCCTTTCTGCTGGTGACAGTGCCTTTGAGTAGAATGCAATAGGTGCTTCTGTTCCGTTTGGCATCTTGTGGCTGAGCACTGCCCCTACTCTGAATGGTGATGCGTCACATGTTTAGTATTTGGGCAGTGTTTCATTATACTGAATAAGAAAAGTCTGTGCTGATAATAAGTTCTTTACTGCTGTGAAGGCAGTGGCTTCCTTCCATCCCCACTTCCAGCTGGCTTTCTTATCTAACAGTCTATGCAACAGTCTCGGCCACCGTCACCTTCTGGGGCAAGAAAATACTGTAAAAATTTAAAAGTCCAAGAAACACTTGCAACTCCATTTGATTTTGTGATGTGGGACCTTCCTTAATAGCTTTTATCTTACTTTGAGTAGGGTGTATCCCTGACCCATCAATGAGATATCCTACGAATTCAACCTTAGACACGTCTACTTTGCATTTTTCCTTATTTACCTTCAACCCAGTTTCTTTAAACCGCCTTAAGGTTTTCCCTTACCCTCCATAATAATTCTTCTTTGCTGTCCCCTGATATGAGAACATCATCGAAGTATGGAACTACTCCGGGAATGCCTTGTAACAAGCATTCCATTATACTTTGGAATAGCCCAGGGGCCATGCTTACCCCAAATTGTAATCGGTGGCATTTGAATGCCCCGCGGTGAGTTACAATTGTTTGCGCTTCTGCCGTAGCATCATCTACCGGCAGCTGCTGATATGCTTGTGGCAAATCAAGCTTTGCAAAAATTTTCCTTGGTCCGAGAGTGTAACAGATGTTGAACTGTTATATGACTGGTATGTGTGTTGTTGTAGGGCTTTATTAAGTGTACATTTATAGTCAGCGCAGACACAGACAGACCCATCTGGTTCAATTGGGGTGACTATCGGGGGCTCCTATTTAGCATGGTCTATGGGCTCTAAGATCCTTTGCGCAATTGATGTCGTCATTGTGGATGGCATGGATGCCTGTCATGCCCAGGCCCAGGGCCTCAAACCACTCCAACTGCAGCAGGCTCGGTAGGTCATTGTCCATGATGGTCATCTGCAACTGGCCGGAGAATTCTTTGAAGCTGATTTGGAAAGAGCCGCTTCCCAGCACGGGAATCCGGTTCCCTTGGTAGTCTTTTGAGATCATCCTTTAGGGTTTTAGCTGTGTCTTTCTCACCCCAGGAACTGCGTCCTTGATTGTTCGCCAGGATACAATGGTCAGGTACGATTCCATGTCCACTTCTATCTTGCATGGATGTCCTTCAATGTGTACCTCGGCATGGATTTTTTTTCTTTTGTTGCCACTGGAATGGCTGATAGTTGTCTGATGGCCTTCCTTGGTATCTCCTTTGGAACTGTGCTCTCCTGGGTCTGAATAGGTTCTCAGTCTGCCACGTGGTCTGTCAAGGTCTGTACATGGCTGGCTGGCTGGCTGGCTGGCTTGACATGCTCTGGCGATGTGCCCTTTCCTTTCACACCTCTGGCAAACGGTGTCCCGGAACCTGCAAGTAGATCTGGGATGATTCTCTCCACAGCCTGCGCACATTTGCGGTCTCTCCCTCATCTCAGTTTATTTATTACATGTATTTATATGCCGCCATTCTCCCGAAGGACTCAGGGTGGTGAACATAAGTTAAGAAACATGTACAATAAAATCCCATTTTAAACCAAATAACTAATTAATAATAAATAATAAAACCTGGAATCAGAGTCAGCCTATTTGTTTGAACAGCCAAGTCTTCAGGTCCCAATGGAAGGAGCGGAGATCAGGAGCCATCTGGAGCTCGGTAGGTAATTCATTCCAGAGGGTGGGAGCACCCACAGAGAATGCCCTACCCCTGGGCACAGCAAGATGACATTGGCTCGCCGTCGGAACCCTCAGGAGAGTGGCCCTATGTGAGCAAACAGGACGGTGAGAGGCAGGCAGGAGAAGGTCCTGCAAATATCCCGGACCTAAATCATGTAGGGCCTTATAGGTGAGAACCAGCACCTTGAAGCGGACCCGGAGAACCACCGGTAACCAGTGCAGCTCACGCAGGAGGGGTGTTATATGGGAGTTAACGAGGGGCTCCCGTAACAACCCGTGAGGCTGCATTCTGGATCAGTCTCTGGGTGCATCTCAGGGGCAGGCCCATGTAGAGCGAATTGCAGTAATCCAAGTGGGAAGGAACCAGGGCATGAGTGACTGTGCGAAGGTCATTTCAGTCCAGGCAACTGGCGTACCAGGCGAATCTGTGCGAAGGCCCCCCTGGTCAGGGCTGTTAGATGGTTTTCTAGGAACAGCCGAGCATCCAGGAGGACACCCAAGTTGCGAGCCCTATCAACGGGGGCAAGTTTTTCCCCATCCATGAAAAGTGATGGGGCCTCTGAAACCCGAGATGCCGGCATCCACAGCCACTCAGTCTTGGAGGGATTGAGTTTGAGTCTGTTTCTGCCCATCCAGGCCTGTACCGCCTCCAGGCAATGGGACATCAGTTCTTGGGGGTCTCTTCTCAGACTGCATCTGATGTATGTCCTTGTCATTATCGGTAGAGACATCAGTTTCCCAGTACTCCTGGTTCACACTGGCAGTTTTCGGCTGCCCGTTGGTGCTTCCCATCTTCTAGATTGCTGCTGCCATTCAATCTGTGGCTTCAGCTGCCCGCGCTTCTTCTAAAGCGATTTTGAATGTGAGGTTCAGCCTGGATAGTAGTTGCCTTTGCAATTGCAGGTCTCTGAGTCTGAAAACCAATCTATCCATCATGGCCTCCTCTATGTTGCTGAATTCACAGCGCGCCACAGTCTTCCTTAGGGCTGCAACATATTGATTGATGGTCTCACCTTCCTCTTGATTCCGATGGTAAAACTCATGCTTGTAAACCATCGGAGAGGGTACGGGAGCATAGTGAGCCTGGAGTGCTTCTTGCAATGTCGGCCACGGCATGGTCTGCAGGTCAGCGGGTTCCGAAATGGCTTTGGCCATGTCGAGGACTTTGGGTCCACATTAGCTCAGGAAAAGTGCCCTTTTTCTGTTGTCCGAGAGTCCTAGCAGGTCGTTGGCTTCCAGGAAACAATGGAATCGAAGCATGTATTTCTTCCATGTTTCCTTAGCCCGATTGAATGGAGCTGGTGGCGCGTAAGACATCATCCTGGAATCGATGCAGTGGTTCAGCTGCTAGATAATGGTGGATGCCACGTGTTGCTCCTTCTGTTCAGCCTGAGTCCTTCGTCCTCTTCGATCCCACCTTCATCATCAGTGTTAGCTTGTGAGAGGCAATGAAGTGGCAGGATGACAGACAGTAACTTCAGCTCTTTATTTAAATAAGTGACTTCTGCAAAGGCTTAGCCGGCAGCATTCCCTTTTAAAGGGAACTGTCCCACTGATTCAGCCACTGACAGTGCTTTACTTTTCTCTCCGCTTGAATCCACCAATCAGCGGTGGGCATGCAAATGTCCAGCTAAACCCGGACCTGAGTAAAGCCTACATCTCTGGCTTCACTTGCTATTTACATATGTAACATCTTGCAATAAAAAAAAAAAATCTAGCAATGTTTTAAATCTCACTGAGAAGCCCTCTATGCCCCAACTATGAACCTTTCTAGCTGGAAGGTAAACAGGCTTAATCTCCCTAAGGGTGACTGGTGACATTAACAAGCAAGCACAAAGTAGAAAAGTATTGCTTGTATACAAAGAAATGCCAGGAAAGTATCAGAAAGAAGGAACAGAATTCAGGATGGGGAAAAAAGAGGGATGTTATAAATTGTGAACAAATAGATTACTGCTCAGAAAATGGGGTAGGAAAGAAAGATATCCTTACCAAAAATTGGGGGGCGGGCATGATAAGGAAGGCTAAGAACCAGAGAATTATAGTCCTGAGAAAATATGATAAGGCATAGAAAACATGAGCAGGATGTACTGAAGAAAAGTAATCCCAGAATCCTGGTTGAAGATAATGACAGTTTGGGGGAGGGGGGGTTGGGACGGGAGAAGGCTAGAAGGACTCCAGCCGAAACTAAGAACAAAGATCAATGAAGGAAAAGAAGGAAAAACTGGGAGAAGGCACTCATAAAAAAATGGAGGACAAGGAACCCCAAGACAATAATAGAAACATGTATCAAATAAAAATGACCGAAAAACAAAAAGAAAAAGAAATCAAATGCACAATACTATATTATATAACAGGATGAGGTTCTCTCCATCAGTGAAATGTTGGGCTTGGGCCAAAGGATCATCAATGAAGGTATTAGTACTTTGCTGCTGAAAAGCATGAATGCCTAGTTTAGCTTAAAGTTAGCCGACGTTTGAAGTTTATTTGCCCAATGAATTTTAACCCTTGTTGTAAGAGGACTTTTCTTTCTTCACCAGTTAAATGTTCTCTTTACCTCACTTCCATTTAGGTTTGTTTCCCCCTTTTTGTCCCAAAAGTGCTTTTTCAAAAGGCAACTGGACTGTTTTTCCTTGAGGAAGAAGACATTTTGTTTCTCATCCAAGAAGCTTAATCAGTTGTGACTGGATGGTTGGAGGATTCTTCTTCTTTCTCAAGGAAAAACAGTCCAGTTACCTTTTGAAAAAGCACTTTGAGACAGCTATGAGCTGGATGACTAAAAATCTCCATAGACATTTCCCCTTTTTGTTTCCCTATTCATTTTACCCATTTTTTTCACCCAAACTTCATGTTGGGTATTTTTCCCTTCATTTTTGCAGGTTCTATTGGAAGAATAAAGGGAATGTTTAAAAGGACTGGTCTATTTCTGTGTGAGGATGATTTTTCAGTTCCTTACATTTGCAATTGATATACCAGTGATGGCTAACTTTTTTGCCATCGTGTGCCAGGAGGGAGGAGGGGTCACGCACACATGTGCCCAAACCCATAATTCTATGCAACCTGCCCCTGCGCAACCCACCCCGCTCCTGGCATGCGATGGCCCGGTAGGCCCGTTTTTCTCTCTCACCTGACTCCAGAGCCTCTTTAGGAGTCTGGGGAGGGTGAAAACAGCCTCCCCTCCCCGGAGGCCCTCCAGTAGCCAGAAATAGCCTGTTTGCCAACTTCTGGTGGGACCGGAAGGCCCGAAAAGCGCGCTGGAGCTCAGTCGTGTGCCCACTGATATGGCTTTGCCACCTTTGGTACGCGTGCCATAGGTTCGCCATCATGGTGATATACAGTGAATTGGCTCAGATTTGATTACGTTTGTCAATCAATTCCAGTCCTGTTGACTCCAAGTGGCAAAAACTCAATAAGATTTGAGACAGGGAAAAAAACCCCTTCCTACTCTGGCTGTTTGGATTCCTTTTCATTGACAAGGTCAGAGATTAACACTGACATGAACAATCATGTCACACAAATTCATTGACCAAACATCACTGTAGTAAAATATATAAATTGTATGAGAACAAGAATAATTTCTTGTGAAAATAAAGTAAGCGGAATTTCAAACTTTTTTGAAAATTTGGGATTTTTTTCTTAAGGAGTCTAACTAATTGTAGGTGTACATGCATGAATGCTGATGAAATGAGTTCTTTGTTTGCAAGCATTGAAGCATAATTTTCTGATAAATGTTCTAATGTGGATGACAAAGATGACAGTCTAATAAGTCACAATAAGCAATCTCTTTCCTCTTAGTACATCGAATATTCATGTCAGATCCCTAAAAGTGATACTGCCATTCAAGTGAAGGAAGTGGGGACTTGGATTCGATTTACTAGCATGGCCTGTGTCCCTCTTTGGGGAAGAAACATTGGCATCTGAACAGGAGGAATCACACTCGTTCGGAAGCGATCCAGATGATGAACCACTGGTAAGCAAACCAATTAAACCGCTTACCCTCCCCTTAAGACTATTTATCCCAAACCAGGACAGGGAGATAAGTATCCCCACCCTAGTGGATTCGGGGTGCACCCATTGTTTGATCAGCCCAACCTTAGTAGGGAAGTTAGGGATTAACGTAAGAAAGCTGAAAACCCCCATTGCTTTCTGCCAACTAGATGGGTCAATAGCAGGAGGGGAGCCAGCTTCTCTGGCCACTGTGCCTCTACATATAGGCATTGGAAGCCACGAGGAAAGACTTACCTTTATAGTGGCACCTGGCATGGAATGGCCGTTGGTTCTGGGCCTTGCGTGGCTAAAAAGATGGAACCCACAAACAATTGGAAACAAGGCATCATAAAATTTCAGAGGAAGGTGACTTTTGCTGAGTATCCACATAAAGGAGTTGAGGGGGCAGAGAATTGAGAAACAGCCATGCCTGGTCATGCCACACCAACTGAGGGCATACCCATAGAATACAAGAATTTAGCTGAGGTTTTTAGCGAAAAAGCCTCAGATGAGCTCCCCCCCCCCCACCGTGCCACTGACTGTGCAATAGAAATCTTACCCGGCGCGAAACTCCCTAAACCCAAGATGTACAGCATGTCACCGAGGGAGTTGGAAGAGCTGAGAACATTCATTGAGAAAAACCTAGCAAGGGGTTTCATCGAGCCAGCCCGACCAAAAATTGCAGCCCCAGTGTTGTTTAGAGAGAAAAAAGATGGTTCAAAACGCTTATGTGTTGACTATCAAAACCTTAATACTATCAGTGTGCAGAACGTGTATCCTCTCCCCCTTATGAAAGATATGTTAGCACACCTCGCTAAAGGGAAAATTTTTTCAAAGCTGGACTTAAGGGAGGCTTACTACCGGGTCAGAATTAAGGAAGGGGATGAGTGGAAAACGGCATTTAACACCCCCCTCGGCTGCTACCAATTCAAGGTGCTCCCCTTTGGGTTACAAGGAGCCCCTGCAGTGTTTATGCAGTTAATAAATGAAGTGCTGCATCAGCATTTATATAAGGGGGTTCTGGTCTATTTGGACGACATTTTAATCTATACTGAGACCAAAGCAGAACATGTAAAACTAGTCAGGGCAGTTTTAAACAAACTCCGCGCTGCCAAACTTTATGCCAAACTTTCCAAATGTGAATTCCATCAAGAGAAGATTGACTATTTGGGATACCGCATTTCACACCAGGGGGTTGAGATGGATCCTCTAAAAGTGCAGGCTGTACTTGATTGGGACCCTCCACGCACACGTAAACAGTTACAGAGCTTCCTGGGGTTTGCCAACTTTTACCACCAGTTTATCCCTGCGTTCGCTCAGATTGCCCTCCCCATCACCAAGCTCTTAAAAACAAAGGACCCCTTTTGAAGTCTGGACTGATCATAAAAATCTAGAAGCCCTAAAGACCCCAAGGAAACTCTCCCCAAAACAAGTACGATGGGCTCAGTACTTTAAACGGTTTGATTTTACTTTAAAATACCTCCCGGGGGGGAAAAATTTTCTGGCAGATGCGCTATCCAGAAAACCGCAATACATTCGTGCAAGGTCAGACGTAATCAAAGCTATAGTACAAAACAGTCAACTAGCCGCTAAAGTAGTCACCAGATCCCAGGAAAAACAAGAAACAGTGACAGACAATGACATCACCCAAAATTTTAAACAAGCATTGGCCACTGATGAATGGTTTTTGAACAACAAATCCAGCTGTCTGATGAAAGAAGACTTGGCTTGGGTGGGGGGGAAGTTGTATGTCCCTGCAAGCCAAAGACTATGCTTAATGGTACGGTGCCATGACTCCAAATTAGCTGGACATTTTGGGTTTGTGAAAACTTTATACCTGATTAAAAGACAATTTTGGTGGCCATCACTAAAAAAGGACATAGAAAGCTATGTAGCTAGCTGCCCCATTTGTGCAGCAGCAAAAAGACGCCAGGGGAAATCCCCAGGTCTATTGCAGAAGGTAGCTGAACCTGCAGCGCCTTGGAGAGAGATCGCTATGGATTTCATCGTGGAATTGCCAAACAGTGAGGGAAATACTGTTATTTGGGTTGTGACAGACCTATTTTCAAAACAGGCACATTTTATACCCTGCCAAAAGATCCCAACTGCTAAAAGTTTAGCCAAATTATTCCTAATACACATTTATCGACTTCATGGTGCTCCACAAAGGATCATCTCCGACAGAGGGGCTCAATTCACCTCCAACTTTTGGAGGGCGTTTTTGGGCTTACTTGGTACTGGCCAGGGGTTGAGCACATCTTTTCATCCGTGTACTAATGGTAATTCTGAAATTTTGAACTCGGTACTAGAACGATATTTAAGATGTTTCATTAATTTTCAACAGGATAACTGGACCGAACTTTTGCCTTTTGCTGAAGTTGCGTTTAATAATGCTGTACATTCAAGCACTGGTTTTACCCCTTTTAGAGTAGCAACAGGCCAGGATTTCAGCCCCATGCCTGAACTACCCACAGAAGAACCCACCATCCCCTCACTTAAGGAGTGGATGGATAATTTGCAAAACACGTGGCCAGTGGTTAGATTAGCCTTAAAGGATGCTAGAGAAGCTTTTAAGATTCAAGCGGACAAGAAAAGGATGGAACCCAAACTTTTTCATATTGGAGACAGAGTATACTTATCTACAAAATTCTTGAAATCATTACAACCATCAAAGAAACTAGGGCCAAAGTTCATTGGACCTTTCCCCATCACTAGAATCATCAATCCAGTAGCAGTTGAATTACTTCTTCCAAAGACACTCAGGCAGATCCACCCAGTATTCCATATCAGTTTACTCAAACGAGAAGTAATCTCATCCCTCAGACCACCTGCATCTACACCACCTGTGCCCATCATGATTGAAGGTGAACAACACTTTGAAATCAAGGAAATCCTTGATTCTAGGATCCACAGAGGGAAAGTCCAATACTTAGTTGCTTGGAAACATTTACCATCAGCACACAATGAATGGGTCGCTAAACACCACGTTAGGGCTCCAATCTTACTGAGAAAATTTCACTCCCAATACCCTAACAAACCTTGTTGATCTACTATCATGAAATCTTGAAATCTTGTGTATATTTGTTTTTTGGTTTTTTTTTTTGTTTTACAGGTGGACCCTTTTGTTTTCTAAGGAGGGTAGCATGTCAGATCCCTAAAAGTGATACTGCCATTCAAGTGAAGGAAGTGGGGATTTGGATTCGATTTACTAGCATGGCCTGTGTCATCAGATATTTTACAACCTATATCCTGGCGCCAAGGAAGCCTGAGATTCCCTTTACCTGCAGGAATTTATATGATAGCCATGTGGGTTGTCTCACTTTAAAGGGAAGTGGTGGGAATGCATGTTTGTTCGGGTTCTCAAAGGAAATAGTAAAGAAAACATCTTCACACTTGTGTATTGGCTGAAATCTGCATTCTGACCTAAAGGGAGGGGTCTCTACCACTTTAATCCTACTGCTTTGCCTAAGGGCATTCAGATTGTGCTTTAGCTGGATGGTTTTCACTTCTGCTTAATAAAAGAATCCTTTTGAACAACTACGTTTCAAGAGTTCGTACTTTCTTAAGTTGGAAGGAGAGGCGATCCTTACAATTCAACTACTACATATCCCCTGCTCTCTTGCAACTGTCAACATCCCACTCATTTGTTTGAGTTTCATTCTTTTTTTATAACTGATTTTGTGCAGTGATGGGTTTCTACCGGTTCAGTAGAACCGGTTGTTAAATAGTTAAGCAATTCGGAGAACCGCTTGTTAGAAGAAATCTCCTTTTCTTTTTTCCCACTTTACAGGGTTATTCCTGTAAGGAATTGTTGTTTCCTAATCTTTATTGCCCTGCTTACAGAAACAGCCTCTCCATTAATCCTTATTACATTCTTGGCAGTAACGCCCCGACTTACTATTGCTTCCAGAGTTTCTCGGAGGTTTTGGGGGTTTTTTTGCTTGACTTTCTTAAAGGGGAAGGGTTGTTTTAAGCTTTTTACACCACTGTTGGGAGGAAATACTCCCCTGTTGGAGTTCTTCCAGCCAGGGTGCAATGATCAGCAATTTGAAGAAATAATTAAATAATGAAGCAGAAACTTTTAATGACAAGGAACCAAGATGAGTGATATTCAGCAAGGCTTCTTGGCTAGCTAGAAAGATTGACATTCAAATGTGAGTTTACATACCCTTTCTGATTTTTGGTCTAAAACTGGGTTTTGGTGAAGTTTAATTCTGTGCTTGGTGATGTTTAATCCTGTGTTTAGTGATGAGATAATTTTCCCTATTCAGCTTTGTTTGGAAGGAAAAATGTTAATCTCTGTTCCTGAAAAGAAGCAGCTTCAGAAATCTGACTAGTTCCTGTGTCTATTTGTTCTGGTAATTGGTTTAACAAGCAACAGATACTCTGTTTGCTCCTTTGCTTCATTCTGGAGATCTTAAATGATCTCTCTGCTAAAGGGTTTCACTTTATGAGCAAGAGTTGGCTGCTGATAAGTTATCATTGCATTTTAACTATTTTAATTCCTCAAGGTGCTCTGGCACCCTGCCTGATTTGTAACTCCAGTTTGCAAGTATTTCTAATCTAATGATTGGTATTTAGGGCAGCTTTTTGCAAGCAAAGAAGCATTTGTACAGGTAATCCTTGACTTATAACAGTTACAATGGCACTGAAAAAAGTGACTTATGACCATTTTTTACACTTACGACCATTGCAGCAAACTGTCATTAGGGCAAAGAAGCAATGCCACATGACCACCTGGCCATGCCTACCCGGTCACATGAAGCACCTCAGTTGTGAAATGAATGACACGGTTGTTAAGAATGCTGCAACAGGCATAAATGATGAGCGGTCATAAGTGTGAGGACCGGTCAAAAGTGCGAGGACTTGTCAGAAATCACTTTTTTCAGCCCTCTGGGTAGTCCCTATGTGCATATGAACTACTAAGAGGGCTGAAAAAGTTATTTTGACTGGTCCTCGCATTTTGACTGGTCCTCACACTTACGACTGTCCTCACATTTTATGTTTTGCGCCCTATCTTGTCACCGTAGTGAAGAGAAGCAGTTGTGAAATGAGTGACACGGTTGTTAAGAATGCTGCAACGGGCATAAATGTGAGGATGGTCATAAGTGTGAGGACTGGTCAAAAGTGCGAGGACCAGTCAAAAATGACTTTTTTCAGCCCTCTGAGTAGTTCCCATGCACATAGCCACGGCCACCTGGTCACATGACCAGCTAGCCACGCACACCCGGTCACATGACCACCAAGCCACACCCACCCAGACATATGACTACCAAGCCATGCCCCCAAATAAGCCACGCCCACATAACCGGTTGTTAAAAAAATTGAATCCCACCACTGATTTTGTGTCAATGCAAATAAAGCATTGTGATATTATAATCAAATGCAAAGTATAATATTTTAAAGTGAGGAATTACAGTATACAGGCAGTTCCTCTCAGTAGATGGCAGCATTTTGCTGGTCTTGCAAGCTAAGCATGGTCAGGCCTGGTTAATATTTAGATTGCACACTTCCCAGGAATACTAAGATTATCATAAAAGATGGCAATGGCAAATTATACTGTATTTTGAGGCAAAAAAATTAACACAGACTCCACCAGAAGTTGAACTGAATCCAGAAGAGATTTTACTTTATGAGATTCCTCCAGCCATATGCCACCTACCACAGTTCAAGAAAAATTGGCCTAACAATCATGCTAGACTCCAATGTTCATTTCAAAAGTAATGCAATTGATAAACTATTGCCTGAAAGTCCAATTATTGCTAGCTTTTTTCATAATAGTTTCCCTCCCTTGCTGAATTGTTCATGCATTGATTCAATTTGTGAGAATTGTCACAGCAGCCAAAGGAGCTATTTTAGTGCAACATGTTGAGAAAAATAACAGGCTTACTTTATAGGCAGTGAATAGGTATCCTCTTTGCCAAGGGGAAAAGAAAATGTGGCATATGTTCAGGACAATAGGGGATTAATAGGCCATAGGAAAAGAACTGAAAAGCTGTAAGAGTAGAAAGACACATGAGTGATGAGGAGAATCATAGGAATTTATGACAACTGAAGCTATCTGGATAAAGATGTGGGAAATTAGATAGGATATTTCATATTGGTATAAAAGAGAAAGCCAGCACTTTGTTATTATTAAATATGTAATTCCTTGTATCAACTGTAATTCCTTGTATCAACTGTTATTCTATATTAGAAAACTAAAAATTGTCTGTCAAACTGAGCTAATTTTTATAAAATATTCTTTGTTATGTGCTAGTTTACAGTCCAGCTTCTGTCAGTTTTTATTAAGCTGTGCAAAAAAATTAAGAGGATTTGAATAATTGGACAATTTTATTCTGATTTATTGAGCAATATACAGCTTTGCTGAAAATAATTCCTGGAGCGAACAACAATGTGCCTGATTCTATTGGCAAACAATGGAAAGCTTAAAACAAAAGCCTTGACAAAGTTAACACTAGTTCATTGAAAAGTAAAGCTTGAAGTGCATTCATTGCCAATCAATGAAACATTTGAAAAGCTGTTCTTAGGGGACAGATATATTGATCCCTTAACCCCATGATGTGCAAAAGGTGAGTGGGGCCCAGGCCCATTGTTTCAAAGGGTAGGAGAATTTAAGGAGTGAAATCCTCAAGTACCTAGAAGTTTTATGACATCTATTTTGTGCTTTAATTTTTGATGTTCCAAAAGTGTGAACAGGAAATCAACAGTTTCCTGCCTTCCTCAAGGGAACTTAATGCAAAAGCTGGTATTTCAGGCTTCCTATATTTTATGGGGGTGGGCGGTGCAGTGTCTCAGTTGTTAACATGCTGGGCTTGTCAGCTGGAAAGCCAGCAGCCCAGGTTCAAGACCTGAGCGCCACGTGACAGGGTGAGCTCCAGTCCTCACCCCAACTCCTGCCAACCTAGCAGTTCAAAACCATGAAAATGTGAGTAGATAAATAGATTCTTCAGTGGGAAGCTAATAGTGCTCTATGATGTCATGCTAACCACATGACTGCAGAAATGTCTTTGGACAGTGCTGGCTCAATGGCCTTGAAATGGAGATGAGCACCGCCCCCTATGGTTGATGACTAGCGGAGTAAAACCCACAGGGACTTTTTTTTAACAAAAACTATTACTGGAGTTTAAAAAAGCAATCATGTGTTGTTCACTTTGGGCACCCATCCTTTACTTCCACAACCAATTGATGAATCAATTAATCACTTAACTGCCATAACCAAAATTCTGTTCCAGCAGTTTATCATGCAATTAAAATATCTGTATTTAATAAAGTCCAGAAATTAATAAAATATAATTTATATCTGTAGATATTTTCCTTATTCAGAGTGGGGAAAATAATGATTTATATATCTGATTTAGTTTTGATCAAAGCATTGTCACTTTATATTCAGACAATGTATGGAACTCATGTAAGCACCGGATGTCTAACAACAAATCCTTGTAGTATGTTTCATTTAAATCATGTGGTATTTATCTTATAGTCTGGATATAATATGGAATTGGCATAAAACAATGTTTACCTACAGGGTTGATTTCCTTATTTTTAACTAAGCACATCTAAGGTCTACAGATACCTACTGCAAAGGATGAATCTATAACTGCTTTTCAGTTAAAAGCAAGAAGTAAGTATGGCTAACATTTATTAATATTAATTTGAATGTATATTTTAAAAGTCATAAAACCCACCTGAGAGATGTATAACACAGTACAAGATGTGAGAAAGAAATATGAGCTTCCTTATGCTAAAGCATAAAGATGCATTGTAAATTAAATCTCAGTTCTGAAGCCTCTATGAAATCAGTGCATTGAATCTGCTGCAAATGAATAATGCTCTTGACAAAAGATGAATTGGGGTTTTTGCTTTCTTATATTTATGAGAAGCAGCAAAATTAAAGTATGGGATTTACAAAATATTTAACATGATGATTTTAATTTCTCCAGATGGCATCTTCAATTACTTCAATTAATCATGTCCAACTGAATCCTAATACATTTAGTACTTTCAATCAAAAATTATGGTATTCTATAGTAAATTAAGGGAAATGGATTTTTTTCCTCCCCTAAGATTATTCTACAGTTCTAGAATCTACTTTCAGAGGTAAAGTAGGTTGCAAATCTGAAATTAGAGAACTACTTTCACAAATTTTTTTAAAGTTAACAACTGCAAATCAGCAGAATGTTTCTATATGTTATTCATAACATAAATTAATGATCTCAATAAAAAAAACCAAATTATGATTATATATTATTATTCTCTAAAAAAAATCCTCTGTTTAAAATAAAAGCCAATAACAATCCTGCTAAAGTATGGTGATTATTGCACTACTTTTATAAAACATGTATTCTAGTAAGAAAATCTGTGCAAAATTTTGTATGTGAGCCAACCACAATTTCTGTACTGAAATACTGTATATTTTTCTCTATCATATCTTTCTCAGGTATTGTTTACATTGTTCATAGTAGTGGAAAAAAATTATGCTTATGGACCAGCTTAGTTTCTATTCCTTAAAACTTACTAAATAAAGACTCCCTTGAAGCCTCACGGTGATTATATAGAATCATAAAACTGGAAATCAACCCTCCTCCTCAGCAGAAACAATATTTTATAAATTGTAATAGACCGTACACAATTAAGATCAACGATCTATCCTGAGACAAAATGTGGCAATTTGGAATGAATTTCAATTTTCTTGGCAAAAGACGAGGGTCTGAATACAATTGCCATTGTTAATTCTGTGTTTCCCCAAAGCTCCAATTACAGACAACCTTCACTCTGTCAAGGACCTTGGCTAAGGTGACCAGACGTCCCGCTTTTGGCGGGACAGTCCCGCTTTTGAGTAATTTGTCCCGCGTCCCGTGACGTTTTAAAAAAGTCCCGATTTTTCATTCTGCCTCCTGAGTCCCGGCTGCCTCCTGAGTCCCAGCTGATGGCTAGAGGGAAAAAACCTGTTTAAACTCTTGCCGTGGGGCTTCAAAGGGCCGCCCTACGTTGATTAGCTCGGCTTCCCCCTCTCAACTGATTTGCGCAGGACTCTGCTCTTGCTAAATTGCTCAGCAGTTTTTTTTTTTCTTTGTGCAAACCAAGCTCAAAACGAAACTGAAAGTAAAACAGGCTGTTGGCTTTGCTGTTTGCTTGCAACGTTGGAAAATTAGGCAGCAGATTTATTTTCCTTTTCCTCACCAAAAAAGGTAGGTGCAAACAATGGGAAATTATTTAGGGCAAAAGAGGAGAGTTCAAGATTTTAAAACACAAAAGAAAAAAAAGCTCTTTTTAACTAGGGAATTGTAATAATTGAGATACTATTAATTGTATACTGTGTTGAAAGCAGAAATGGTTAAGTTGTGGTTTGGAGGAATATATGGGGGAAATTATTTGGTTTATTATTATTGGTAAATATAATTAATTGATTTGTAAGAAATTGGATTGCATGGAAATAATTGGAATATTCATGTTCATATTGATTAATATACAAAAAAGATAGTTATATAACTAATTGATTTATATTAAAATGTTGAATTTGTATTAAACAACTGTATTACATAATTACATAATTAACCAATGTGAGGATGGATATAAAAATAGATGACAATGAGAAGGGGTATAATATAGAATAGAAGGGAAAAATTGAATTTGATTAAGATTAGAGATGAGGATGAAGGGTAATATTGTTTTTTTTAAAAAATAGAGGAATAAATATGGCAAAAAGGAAATATAGAAATTGTAAATTTAATTGAAATGACTAAACACTGTTTAAATTTGTGAACCAGCCAAATATTCTGTTCAAAGAAAATACATTGTATGTTTGTATGTGTGTTTCTAATTATTGCTATTTATTCATATTTGTTCTCTTTTATTCTTTAAAGTTTAACAATTCATTCTTTATCTTAATATCTTTATATTTGTTTGGGGTTGGCTTTCTTCCCTTTCATCTTTTTTATTGTACAGCAATCTTTCTCCTCAAACCTACCACCCCTCTTTTCTTTCCTTCTTACTTTCTCTTCCCCCCACCCTCTTCTTCTCCTCCCTATTTCCTCTTCCTTTCTCCTTCTCCTCCTCTCTTCCTCCCTCTCTTACCGTCACTCCTACTCTAATTTCCCTTCCCTTCCTTCATCCCTCTCTATTACTGTATCCTTTTGTGCATATGGACTACTCAGAGGGCTGAAAAAGTTATTTTTGACTGGTCCTCGCACTTTTGACCAGTCCTCGAACTTAGACTGTCCTCACATTTTACATTTTTGCCCTATCTTGTCATCATGGTGAAGAGAAGCAGTTGTGAAATGAGTGACATGGTTGTTAAGAATGCTGCACGGGCATAAATGTGAGGATGGTCATAAGTGTGAGGACCAGTCAAAAGTGTGAGGACCTGTCAGAAATGACTTTCCAGCCCTCTGAGTAGTCCCTATACACATAGCCATGGCCACCCGGTCACATGACCAGCTAGCCACGCCCACCCAGTCACATGGCCTCCAAGCCACGCCCACACAATAAGCCACGCCCACAATGGTGTCCCTCTTACCAATGTTAAAATCTGTTCACCTTACCCTATACACATAGCCATGGCCACCCGGTCACATGACCAGCTAGCCATGCCCACCCAGTCACATGACCAGCTAGCCACGCCCACAAAATAAGCCACACCCACAATGTCCCTCTTTACCAATGTTAAAATCTGGTCACCTTAACCTTGGCGTACTCATCTCTAAAGATCTAAATGCCAGAGCCCACTGTAACAACATTGCCAAAAAAGCATTAAGAGTTGTTAACCTAATCTTGCATAGCTTCTTCTCTGGTAATATTGTACTGATAACTAGAGCAAACAAAATATTTGCTAGACCAATTCTCAAATACAGCTCATCTGTTTGGAACCCGCACTGCATATCGGACATTAATACAATTGAGTGAGTCCACAAATATTTCACAAGAAGAGTCCTCCACTCCTCTGCTTTATGCCACCAGGCTTGAAATTTTGGGCTTAGACAACTTAGAACTTCGCCGCCTTTGGTCTGACCTAAACGTAGTACATAAAATTATCTGCTACAATGTCCTACCTGTCAATGACTACTTCAGATTCAACCACAACAATACACAAGCACACAATAGATACAAACTTAAGGTAAACCACTCCAAACTTGATTGCAGAAAATACTACTTCAGCAACAGAGTGGTCAATGCCTGGAATGCTCTACCTGACTCTGTGGTTTCTTCCCCACTTTAACCTTAGACTGTCTACTGTTGACCTCACTCCATTCCTAAGAGGTCTGTAAGGGGTGTGTATAAACGCATCAATGTGCCTACCATCCCTGTCCTAATGTCCCCTTTTATTCGTATCCATTTCATGTATTCATAATCATATTTATACTTATATCTGTTATCTAATACATGCTTGACAAAAATAAATAAATAAAATAAAAAATAAATAAACAATCTGGGGCCAGAATTACATTTAAACAATTTAAACTGCTATGGAGGAACAGTCCTAAAACGGAGCAAAGGACAAAATCCAGTTTCCTATTATTTATATAAATCAGAAGTGGGCAAAATTTTCACTACAGTGCTTTAGAACATACAAGAATAAGAAGTGTAAAGCGCCTTAAAAATGTTAAAGCAGTTGTTTCTTTTTGCCAAGAGACTAGGCAACAGAACTAAGGTTTTAAATTATTTCAAAGTATCAATATATCAGGGGAGAAGGCAGATTAGTATAGTACTAGCAATTTGCTGGGCCTAAAAAACCAGGTGCTGTTACTAACAAGAGGCAACAAGTACAGAAGAGATAACATTATGGGAGAGGAGAGACAACAGCCCCCTTTTCTCATCATTTTCTTTTCCCCCACTTAAATAAGCTGAACATCAGACAGGGAAACTTCTGCATCAGGTGGCAATTTCTATTCACATCACCACAGGATAGGCAAAATGTTGGTGATGAATAACCAGCTAATATAGAATCATTTTTGATTTGGTAGGTAATTTTAAAGTATATGTAGCTACTACTAGTCCTGTGATAGACAGTCAAACAAGTAAGGTGAAATACCCATTTAGCTGCAAGAGGCAAATACAAGTTCTATTACTTGCAACAGCATATACTCCACACTCAAGTGTTTCCTTGCAATCTTACAGATTGCCCACCTGCTTCATGACACTGATAAATTTCTCGGTGCAATGCTAGCTTCCAACCTCTATCACAAATAACCTGCCAAAATGTCACAATAAACCTATGTCCAAATCCACAACCAATGTAACTATAAGTTCTGAAGTACAATTAGCACAAGTCCATTGTTTATATTTCTTGATTTATTACATACAGTATATCATAGGCACTATCATCATTCAAATTTTTATTACATTATGTTCCAACAGGTCTGAAATAAATCCACAGCTAATCTACAACTAATCTAGAGTATTATTAAATCTTCAGAACAATAAAGCAACAGAAACCTGACCACTTTTCAATTTCCAATGATCAGAATTATTGGAAGAGCATATGTATAGTTTGGAGTTGAATTGTGGCATATTTGATGCTGTCTGAGTTTGGATATTTACTTGCAGAGATTTCATTATCCAATTAATAATTATCATGGGGAAATGATGTTGTCACCTAGCTGGTTAATAAATATCTCAGTAAACAACCAAGCTTAGATAGCACCAAGAACTCCAAAGAACACATCTAGTTCTGATATTTGCTTCTACCATAATACAGCCACAATTCACCAATTCCAATTTTCTCAGAGAGTTCAGTGGTGGGCATATCTTGGGCACTGATAGATAACCTTTGCTCTGTTCTATAGTTCCTAATCTTGAGGGTTTGTGAGATTGTATTTTCATTAAAGAAGGTCTGAGACCGAGGGAGACCGAGGGAGGCCACTGTCCCTCAGACGGCCGGCTGTGAATCCCTTCTTGTGAAATGGGGTCATGGGGTTCAGATGGGTCTGCTGATCTCGTACCTGGCTCCCTGCCACGTGGCAACAGCCCTGCCCGAGCTACTCAACGTCATTGCCGCGGTGGCGGTTGACACCCCCAGGCTTATGGTCATGGGGGATTTCAACCTGCCGTCTGTGGGTAAGATGTCTGAGGTGGCTCGGGAGTTCATGGCTTCCATGACAGCTATGGACCTGACCCAGTTAATTCATGGCCCTACCCACATGGGGGGAAACACGCTGGATCTGGTTTTTGTCTCTGGACAGTGGTTGAGTGATCTTTTTTTTTTTATTGAAAAGTTTTACAAAAAAGAAATACAAAAATTTTTCTGCCCCAATGTTCCCCCCACCCTTTCCCCCCCTTCATCCCACCCCCCCGACTTCCCAGAGCAAAATACAAGGTATTTCATTTAATCAAACATAAACTAGATTAATCTATTTATCCTCAAAGTACTGCCTCCCCCACTGAAACCTTAACTCCACTACAGATAACCAAATACTTCTAATACTAACATTCATTCATAAGCTATTTGCTATTTTCTTGTCTGATACTTATTTTGAATATAATCAATCCATCTTCTCCATTCCGATACGTAACTTTCTTGCGTGTGGTCCTTCAAATACGCCGAGATTTTCGCCATTTCTGCTAGGTTTGTTACTTTCAATATCCACTCTTCAATAGTAGAATCCTTCTTCCAATATTGAACTACCAGCAGCCTAGCTGCTGATATTAAGTTCAAAATCAATTTAGTCTCTGAAACTGTACAGTCCGTAATTATACCCAATAGAAACAATTGAGGAGTAAATTTCAACCTTCTTTTCAAGATGTTCTGCATCACCCACCAAATTTTTATCCAAAATGCCTTGATTTTCTTACAGGTCCACCATATATGATAATAGGTTGCATCATTACATTCACATCTCCAACATTTAGCTTGCAAATTCAAGTACATACATAATAATTTTTTAGGATCTAAGTGCCATCTATAAAACATTTTATAAAAATTCTCTCTCAAATTTTGTGCTTGCATAAATTTAACATTTCTGACCCAAATCTTTTCCCACGTTTCCATCATCACTGGTTCCTGAAAGTTTTGTGCCCATTTTATCATACAGTCCTTAACCAATTCTGTTTCTGAGTCTATTTCCAGTAATGCATTATACAACCTTTTAATATGCATCTGACTTTGATCTCTAATCTGTTTCACCAAATTTTCCTCATTTTGCATAACCCCAATTTTTTGATCCTCCCTCCATCTAGCTTGAAGCTGACCATACTGAAACCAAGTATAAATTATCCCTTCTTCTTTTAATTCATCTAGAGATTTCAGTTGCAACTTACCCCTTTCCAAAAGAAGAAGCTCTTTATAGGTAATCATCTCTATTTTTTGCTCTATACTTATATTTTCTATTGCATGTCTGGGATTTGCCCATATAGGTATCTTATAGTTCAGCTTATATTGGTACTTTTTCCAAACCCTCAACAATGCATTTCTGAGTATATGACCCTTAAACACTTTATCCACTTTTTTTTCATACAACAAATAAGCATGCCATCCATATAACAAATCATAACCTTCTATGTTTAACATTCTTTCTTCGGTTAAGTTAAACCAATCACTAATTTGTGATAAAGCTGCTGCTTCATAATACAATCTTAAATTAGGCATTTTAAGACCTCCTCTCTCACGTATATCCTGTATAATTTTCAGTTTCACTCTTGGTTTCTTCCCAGCCCAAATAAAAGTATTAACCCCTTTCTGCCATTCCAAAAGATTTCCATCTTTTTTAAGCACTGGTATCATTTGGAACAAAAATAAAAACCTAGGTAATACATTCATTTTTATTGCTGCTATCCTTCCCAGTAGTGATAGTTGTAACTTTTTCCATTTTTCCATTTCTTTCTGTACTTTTTGCCAAAGAATTTCATAATTATTTTTATACAATTTCATATTTGAGGCTGCAATATATACTCCTAAATACTTAACCTTTTTAACTACTTCAAACCCCGTTATCCTCCCTAACTCTTCTCTTTGAGTTATAGATAAATTTTTAGTTATCATCTTTGTCTTGTGTAGATTTACTTTAAATCCAGTTACTTTACCATATTGAGCTACTATATCCAACTATATCCAGCCTTGGTAGTACAGTAGTTTAATGCACCCTGTTATTAACACAGCTGCCTGCAATTTCTGCAGGTTCAACTCTTACCAGGCTCAAGGTTGACTCAGCCTTCCATCCTTTCTAAGATAGGTTAAATGAGGACCCAGTTTGTGGGGGCAATAAGCTGACTTTGTATAAATATACAAGAGTATGAAGGCTATTGCTTAACGCATTGTAAGCCGCCCTGAGTCTCCGGAGAAGGGCGGCATATAAATCAAATTAAAAAAAAAAAACATATAGGGAGCCACTTCTATAGATTGAGATAAAGTAAGAACCAGGTCTGCAAACGCTCTTAGTCTATAATCCTGCTGTCTAATTACAATTCCTTTTATTTTGTCAGAATCACGTAGCTTATTCAACAAAACTTCTAAAGTTAAAATAAACAACAATGGCAACAAGGGGCAGCCCTGCCTCGTACCTTTCTCAATTTTAAACACATCTTTTAAACCTCTGTTAATTATTATTTGTGCTGTTTGTTCCTGATATATTGCTCTAATTGAATGTATGAAATACTCCCCAAAGTGCATTTTTTCTATTATTTTAAACAGAAATTGCCAGTTCAATCGATCAAATGCTTTCTCTGCATCCACAAATATAAACGCTGCAGGGACCTGATTATTTTTCTCCAAATATTCCAATAAGTTTATAATTTGCCTAACATTATATTTCATCTGTCTCCCTTTTATAAAACCTGATTGGTCATTGTGAATAACTTGTTGCAGAACTGGCATTAATCTATTCGCTAGTATCTTAGCAAAAATTTTATAATCCGTATTCAAAAGTGAAATTGGCCTAAAATTTTCAGGTTTGATACAGTTTTGATCTTCCTTCGGAATCAATGAAACAAAAGCTGTTCTCCAAGAGGGTGGAACTCCTCCCCCGATTGAATTTTACAAAATAGAGTTCTAAGCGGCTCTACCATTTCAAGCTGTAGGTTCTTATAATAAACAGCTGTTAGTCCATCTGTTCCTGGAGCTTTCCCTATTTTTAACTGCTTAATTGCCGCAACAATCTCCTCAGAAGTTATTGGTTGATTGAATCCTTCCTTCTGTTCCAACGTTAATTCCAAAATATTCCCTTCCTTTAAATATCTATCTATGTCTATACCTTGTATTGAGTCACTAGCATATAACTTTGTATAAAATTCCAAAAAAGCCTTTTTAATCATATTCTGTTGGTAAACTTCTTTACCTCTATATTTTATCTTACCAATGACTCGTGATTTCTGTTTTTTCCTCAGCATGTAGGCCAACCACCTACCTGGTTTATTGGAATTACAAAATGTATTATGTTTAGCATATTGTAAACTAGTTGCCACCTGATCAGCCATTAACATATTAAATTGCCTCGTAGTATATTTATTGTTTCTTTTACTTTCTTATCTCCTGGATTAGATATAAGTAATTGTTCTTTCTTTTTTATTTCTTCCTCTATCTCTTTACGCTTCTTTTGTTGTTTTAGTCTATATTTATTATTCATATGTATTAAGATACCCCTCATATAGGCCTTACTAGCATCCCAGACCATTTCCATAGGAGTACCCTTGTTCATGTTAATAACAAAAAATTCTCTCATTTATTTTTTAAGCTCCTTTACATTTTCTTCATATCTAAATAAGTTTTCATTCAACCTCCAAGACCTCTTTTCTCCCCTCTCCTGTTCAAATTCAATCCAGACCAGACTATGATCAGTTAAAGTTCTTGGACATATCTTCGTCTTCTTCACCCTGGAAATAAAATCATTTGTGATTAGTATAAAATCAATCCTGGAGAAGGATTGATGTTTATCAGAAAAAAAAGTAAAATCTTTTTCCTCCAGGTTACGTTCTCTCCAGATATCTCTCAGTTCTATATCTTCCATCATATCAAAAAAAGATTTAGGTAGTTTTGCACGTGCTGAAGTCTTTGATAAGCTTTTTTTATCTTTCTACGTATCAATTACTCCATTCCAATCACCCATTAATATAAAAGATTTATAGTCCCACTGTATTATTTTAGTATGTAAAAATTTATAAAACTTGTCTTGTTACTGGTTAGGGGCATATATTCCAAGAAGCATTTTTCCAGACTGTGTCAATAATTCAATTGCAATATATCTTCCTTGATCATCTGCCTCAATTAGATTAGCTGATAGTCCTTTCCTTACATATATAACTAATCCATTTTTCTTCTCTGGCGCTGATGCCACAAATTTTTTTTTTTAATTTGATTTATATGCCGCCCTTCTCCGGAGACTCAGGGCGGCTTACAATGCGTTAAGCAATAGCCTTCATACTTTTGTATATTTATACAAAGTCAGCTTATTGCCCCCACAAACTGGGTCCTCATTTCACCTACCTTAAAAAGGATGGAAGACTGAGTCAACCTTGAGCCTTGGAGAGATTCGAACCAGCAGTAATTGCAGGC
The DNA here is from genome assembly GCF_029215685.1 of Pituophis catenifer annectens. NCBI lineage: Eukaryota > Metazoa > Chordata > Lepidosauria > Squamata > Colubridae > Pituophis > Pituophis catenifer. The sequence goes on along the minus strand of NW_027256884.1, from coordinate 55,439,295 downwards.
AGCTGTGTAAATAACAGGATGCTTAGACCACTGTACTATCAAGGCTCTTTGTACCTAATCTTGAATTTATCAAATATTTTTGGTCTGATAATCTAATATGTGTTTCTTGTAAGCAAATAACATTGTTATTAAATTGTTTCAAGTAGTGAAATACTTCCTTTCTTTTTTGTGTGAGTTTAGGCCATTAACATTCCAAGATAGGAATTTAGTTGCCATCTTTAGCCTTTCGAAGCCTTGTGAGCATCAGCTGAAGCTCCTCCTCCACCTTACTCTTCGGCCTAGCTCCCCCCACTGCTTCTGTTTTTTGGACTTCTTGAGATGAATCTTGAGATTGTTGCCCTTTTGATTGTTGTTGTTGCAATTTATAAGTTGATCGGGTCAGTCGTTGTGCTTTCGGCTCTCCTTTCTTAGGTGGTTCCAAAATTGGGGGTAAGCCCCCAAAATCCAAATCTTCTTCCATAATAATTCCTCCAGCTGCAGCTTCAGCATAGGTTTGTATCTGTTTTCCATCTTTTTCTTGTTGTAACATCTCCATTTTCTTCCTTCCCCCACCAGGTGAGGGTGGGTATCCAGCTTGTAAAACATTTACATAAAAATCTTTTGCCTTCCAAACTGTGTTTAACCAGTATCTTTCTCCTTTATAAGTCACTATTAGACCAGTTGGAACGTCCCACTTGTATGCCACTTGTTGATTTCTCAACTCATTTACCAAAAAGCCAAAGTCTTTCCTGCTTCTCAACATCTTTGGATGAATCTCTTTCAGAACCACCACCTCCTGTCCAGTCACCTGAACTTTCTTCTTGTAAGAAGCTTGTAGAATTTCATTTCTGATCCTTCTAGTTGTAAAGTAGATCACCACATCTCTTGGCAGCTGTCTTTGTTTTGCCAACCAGGAATTAACCCTGTAAATTTTATCGATTTGGATTGCCACATCTTCTGGTCTTCCTTTAATTATCTCCGCAATAGCATCAGCACAAATGTGTTTTAAATTTTCTTTGCTATTTTCCTTCAGGCCTCTCAATCTTAGAGCAAACTCCATAGATCTATATTGTAACATTACCAATTCATCATCCACTTTCTCTGTTCTAGTCATGACATCACCCATTTTGCTTTCCAAATTTAAGTTGGCTTCATTAATTTCTTCAACTTTCCCATCAAGCTAAATAACAAGGTTTGAGAGTCCTGATACAGCAAAGACAATATCATCTCTTATTTTATTGTGCTCCTTTGCAATTGCTCCCTTGATCGAGCTTATGTCTTCCTCAATTTTCTTAAATTTCCCTTCAACAAGTAATGTTAAATTGTTCATTGCTTCTCTCATTGCTGTTGCTTGATTATTCATGGCTTCTTTCATAGCTTCCTTAAAATCATTAAGTGCTGCATCTTGACTCTGGGTCTGGCTCTGTGTATCAGCCGGAAGTTGTGCTTTCTGTGTCACCACTGACACAACTGGAGAGCCTCCCCCTCCTTTAACAACTCCTGGTTTCACTTGTCTAGAAGCCATTTTTTTTCTTTCCTCCCCCTCTTTTCTTTAAAAGCAACAAAGTCCTTAAAGATGTTGATTTATAGTCTCTAATTTGCCAGACAAAGTAGTTTTTTTTTTCCCTCTTGCCTCCGCACTCTCAGTTCCCAGCAGTTAATAGGCAGCTAATCCACTCTCCCAGCGCAAAGTTCTCAAGCACTTTCGTTTTTGGCTTTCACTTTCAAAGCCCTAACAAAGACGCCATCTTCCGCCCCCAGCTCAAGATTCAAATTGAAACAAAGTAACTTCGGAGTTAAGCTCTGTACTCTTAAGGCTTGTTCTCCTGTTTTCCACTCTGCCTGCGCTTGGGATCAATCAAACTCACTTTTAAAAGCAGGATCAGATCGCAGCTTCTCGCCCTGCTTTTGCAGAGTCGTCCTGGCTCCGGAGCTTCTTGGCGGGCTGACTGAGGAGCTCTCACCCTCCAAGCCTCTGGAAATGATCCAGAGGACTTTCGGGGGGCTCTATTCTCGCCCACTGGCTCTCCTCTCCTTCTTTTCCTGAAGGAGAGTTTTTCAGCCGCTAGACAGCCAATTTGCGCTGTCAAAGCGGCTTTTATGGAGACGCAGGGCTGGCGGTCATAAATGATTGTCCACGGACCCTGCGGTGCCAACCGGAAGTCCCAGAGGTTGAGTGATCTTGAGATAGGGGATATAGTTACCGAGCCCTTGTCATGGTCAGATCATTCTCTCCTTCGTCTCGACCTTCGAACCGCTGCACCCCGCCGCAGGGAGGCGGAGCCGGTAAGATGGTTCTGCCCCAGGCGCCTGATGGAACCTGATAGGTTCCAGATGGAGCTTGGGCCATTTCCCGAGGCTCTGGCACACGCCTCGACTGGAGACCTAGTGGCCGCCTGGGATAGGGCGGCCACTGGAGCTCTGGATCGGGTCGTGCCTTTGCGGCCTCTGATCCGGCGCTAATCTCAATTGGCTCCTTGGTTCTCCAAGGAGCTGAGGGAGTTGAAACGCTGGAAAAGATGCCTAGAGAGTAGTTGGAGGGCCAGTCTTTCTGAATCTGACCAGACACTAGTAAGATCCCATATTAGGAATTACCTAGTGGCGATAAAAGCAGCGAAATGTAGCTATTTTGCTACTCTTATTGCGTCATCAGATAACCACCCCGGCCGCCCTCTTTAGGGTGACCCGCTCCCTGCTCCACCAGGAAGCGCGGGAGGACCCCTTGGAGGATAGAGCCGAGGATTTTGCTCAGTATCTGTATGACAAAATCACTCAGATTCGGAATGATCTGGACTCCGACTGAGTAGTCTCAGGGGGAGGGACTGGGGCAGGTCTTGAGAATGTTATCTGGGATGAGTTTGATCCTGTGACCCCTGAGGACGTGGACAGGATTCTGGGCAGACTGAACACGACCACTTGTTTATTGGACCCATGTCCTTCCTGGTTATTGCTGGCTTCCCAGGAGGTGACACGAGGCTGGCTCCAGGGGATTATAAATGCTTCGCTGGGTGAAGGTGACTTTCCCGCTGCCTTGAAAGAGGCGGTGGTGAGGCCTCTCCTCAAGAAGCCTTCCCTGGACCCGGCAATGTTGGTAAACTATCATCCGGTCTCCAACCTTCGCTTTGTGGCGAAGGTTGTTGAGAGTGTGGTTGCCCAACAGCTCCCCCAGCATCTGGATGAAACAACGTATCTGGATCCGTTCCAGTCGGGCTTCAGGCCCGGGTACAGCACGGAAACGGCATTGGTCGCATTGGTAGATGATCTCTGGAGGGCTCGGGACAGGGGGTGCTCCTCTGTCCTGGTCCTGTTAGATCTCTCAGCGGCTTTTGATACCATCGACCATGGTATCATGCTGCACCGGTTGGAAGAGTTAGGGGTGGGAGGCACTGTGTTGCAGTGGTTCTCCTCCTTTCTCTCTGACCTGTCGCAGTCTGTGTTGACAAGGGGGCAGAGGTCGATCCCGAGGCCCCTCATATGCGGGGTGCCGCAAGGGTCGGTCCTCTCGCCCCTCCTGTTCAACATTTATGTGAAGCCGCTGGACGAGATCATCTGTGGTTTCGGGGTGAAGTACCACCAGTACGCTGATGACACTCAGCTGTACATCTCCACCCCAAACCACCCCAACAATGCCCTTGAAGTGATGTCCCAGTGCCTGGAGGCCGTGCGGATCTGGATGGGGAGGAATAGGCTCAGACTCAACCCATCCAAGACCGAGTGGCTGTGGTTTACGACGTCCCGATATAGTCAGTTGGTGCCATCACTGACTATTGGGGGCGAATCACTGGCCCCACAGAGAGGGCTCGCAAATTGGGCGTCCTCCTGGATTCACAGCTGTCTTTAGAAGAGCACTTGACGGCCGTGACCGAAAGGATTTTTCATCAGGTTCACCTGATTCGCCAGTTGCGTCCCTTTTTGGATCAGGACTCCTTACACACGGTCACTCATGCCCTCGTCACCTCCTGCCTGGACTATTGTAACACTCTCTACATGGGGCTCCCCTTGAGGAGCACCCGGAGGCTCCAACTGGCGCAGAGTGCGGCCGCGCGGGTGGTAATGGGAGTGACATGGTGCTCCCATGTAACACCCCTCCTGCGCGAGCTGCACTGGCTCCCAGTGGGCTTCCAGGTGTGCTTCAAGGTTTTGGTTACCACCTTTAAAGCGCTCCATGGCTCAGGACCTGGGTACTTGCGGGACCGCCTACTACCACCAATAGCCTCCCACCGGCCAGTACGCTGTCATAGAGAGGGGCTCCTCCAGGTGCCGTCGGCCAAACAATGTCGACTGGCGGCCCCCAGGGGGAGAGCCTTCTCTGTGGGGGCACCTACTATCTGGAACGAGCTCCCCCCGGAGATATGGAGGATCCCGGATCTGCGCACCTTCCACCGGGCTCTAAAGACCTTTTTATTTCATCAGGCGGGCCTGGCCTAACTTTCTCCCTCTTTTTAAACAATTTTAATATTTTAATATCTTTAATATCTTTAATATCTTTAATACTTAAAGTCTAAATTGGTTTTAAATTGATTGGGGTTTTAATCTGTCTGGGCCAAACTATTTAATTTGATTTTATTTCTGCTTTTTAAATTTTGTATGTATGTATTTTATTGTTGGCTGTTCACCACCCTGAGTCCTTCGGGAGTAGGGCGGTATACAAATCAAATAAAAGCAAAAGCAAAGCAAAGGATTATATATAACAACTGACCTAATTGAATGAACGTTGGGCTTACCTTGAACGTTCATTCTATGTGCACTGCAGGAGAGTCCAAGCATGGGTTAATTTCAGTCTGTTCTGACGTCACTGAGTTGGAATTTCTTTGGCCATGCATTCCTCCTCCGGCCGAGCCTCAGTTTTTTTCAATGAAACCGAAACCAGGGAAGACGCAGCTCGTTCGAAGAACCGACCTCTCCTGGACCCCGGACCATTACCAGCCAGGGTGGGATTGGACTCTCCTGCAGTGCACATAGAACGAACGTTCAAGGTAAGCCCAACGTTCATTCTCCTGTGCACTGCTTGGAGAGTCCAAGCATGGGATATACCCAAGCTAAAGTGATGTTGGGCGGGAAGCAGTTTGGTCCAGGGTCCCCTCGGCTGGCAGGACTCTCTGTAAGACCCGTCTCCCAAACGCTGCTTCAGCCGATGTGTACTGATCCAACTTGTAGTTCCTCACGAATGGTGAAGGGGAAGTCCAAATGGCAGCTCTGCAGATTTCCAGAATTGATGCTTGTGTAGCCCAGGCTGCCGAGGTGGCGGCACTATGAGTAGAGTGCGCTGTGATACGACGTAGCACTGGACGAGCTTGTTGTTCATAAGCTAAGCAATACAAGCCTTGAGCCAATGCCCAATGGTGGATGGAGACACCTTCTTCCCCATCGAAGTGGGCTGGAATGACACGAACAAGGCCTCTGTTCTCCTACAGGAGGCAGTATGTTTAATGTATCGTTTCAAGGCCCAACGTACATCCAATGTATGCCATCGCTTTTCTCTTGGATGTTGTGGATTGGGGCAAAAGTCGGGCAAAATAACCTCCTGTGCCCTGTGGAACCAGGAATTTATCTTTGGCACAAAGGTAGGGTCCAATCTAAGAATGACTCTGTCCGGGTGAAAGATACATAAATCCTGGCGCACTGAGAGTGTCGCTAACTCCAATATCCTGCGTGCAGATGTAATCGCAACCAGGAACACAACTTTAAATGTAAACAATCTAAGCATGGTAGTCCGCAGCGGTTCAAAAGGAGGCAAGGTGAGCGCTTGTAAAACCAATGATAGATCCCAGGTCAGGTATCTATGTACAATCGGTGGTAACAGGTTGGCAGCTCCCTTTAAAAAGCTACGGACCTTGGGATGTTGAAAAAGAGAGATAGGTCCTTCGCCTGGCAAGATGGTAGTCAATGCTGCAACTTGTCGCCAAAGCGTATTAGTTGATAACTTCTTCTTCAGGCCTCACTGCAGGAACTCCACGACCTGTGGAACTGTGGCGGAAGTCGGGATCAGATGCACCTTGGTGCACCAACGACAGAATGACGCCCATGTGGCATCGTAAATCCTGGTCATCTACGCTTTCCTAGATGCAAGGATGGTAGAAATCACCTCAGGTGAATAGCGTTCCTTCCTGAGGGTCTCCCGCTCAAGTGCCAAGCGGCCAACTTGAGCCACTGGGGGTCTGGATGTTGAAGGGCCCCTTGGCTGAGGGAGACCTTGTGTGGTGGTAATATCCAGGGAGGTACTATCGACAATGACACCAGGTCTGCAAACCATGGACGTCTCAGCCAATGCGGTGCTACTAACAGGACTTCTGCCTCCTCCTCCAGAATTTTCCGGATTACCTTCTGGAGTAGAGGAATGGGAGGAAAGGCATATAGGAGTTCGTGTGGTCATGGACAACTAAGAGCATTGGTGCCCTTGGCCACTGGAGACCAGAACTGGGTGAAGAACTGAGGCAGGTGAGTGTTCTGAGGTGTGGCAAACAAGTCCACGGCTGGAGTCCCGAATTGGACTGGGATGAGGTGGAATAAATCCGGATGAAGCCACCATTCGGATTGATCTATCATCCTCCGGCTCAACCAATCTGCTGTCGAGTTGGATGTTCTGGCAATGTTTTTCCGCCCGCAAGGACAGTAGATGTCGTTCTGCCCAGAGACACATCTTCTTCGCCTCGCCCATAAGAAGGATGGAGTGGGTGCCCCCTTGGCAGTTGACATGAACCTTGGCCATGACGTTCTGTTAATAGGAGAATGTGCTGATTTGACAACTCGGACCAAAAATGACGGCGTGCCAGATGGGCCGCCCTCAGCTCCAGCCAATTGATGTCATTGTGTAGCTCTCGCTGCGACCACCGTCCTTGCGTCACCTGGGTCCCCAGGTGCGCTCCCCAGCCGAATAGACTCGCATCCGATGTCAGGATCAGTCTGGGAGGATTGCGAAACAAGCAGCCTTCTTCCATGGCCTTCGACTTCCACCAATCTAGGGATCGCAGAACCTGTTGAGGAACCCTGATCTTGCCCAGTGAGTTGCTGCGTCCTGACCTCTGTCTGGGAATAAGGAACCACTGCAAGGGCCTGGCGTGTAAGCGAGCCCAGGGAACTATTGCTAGACAGGAAATCATTTTCCCTAATAGCTGGGAAAGCACTAAAAGGGGCACCGAAACTGATGTCTGAACCTGTTTCACTAAGTCCTTTATACTGTCCCATCGTTCTTGAGACAAGAATACCTGAAATAACTGGATGTCTATCACCGCACCCAGATGAGTAAGCCTAGTGGATGATGTCAGATGGCTTTTCTCCCAGTTGACTGAAAAGCCATGGTCCTGCAGAGACTGGATCATGAGTTGATGATCTAGTTCTGCCTGCCTGAGAGACGATGACTGGATCAGTACATTGTCCAGATAGCACTGTAGGCGGATGGGATGTGCCCTCAGACGTGCTGCTACCACGTCCAGTATTTTGGTGAAGGTATGTGGGGCTGAGGATAGGCCAAAGTGGAGAGCCTGATATTGCCAGTGGTGGCCTGCAAATGCAAATCTGAGAAACCTCCTGTGAGAAACCTGTATGGGGACATGGAGGTAAGCCTCCTGGAGGTCTATCGATGTTAAATAATCTCCTAGTCTGAGGCAACCCAGAATTGAATGAAGAGATTGCATTTTGAACCTCTTGTATCTTATGTGAACATTGAGGTCCTTTAGATTCAATATCGCCCTTTGGCCACCCGAGCTCTTGGGAACCAGAAAGAGTACCGGTTGGTACCGGTTCGATGGCCTTGATGTCCAGCAAGTGCTGGATTTCGGCCTCCATCATGGCTTTTTTGATGGGCTCCCTGGGTACCGGGCACTGAAGGAATCAATGAGGGGGTCTGGAACAAAATTCTAAGGTCAGTCCAAGAGTTATTGTTTGTAATACCCACGCGTCCGTGGTGGTATCCCTCCATTGGTCGGCAAACCTCTTTAACCTGCCACCAATCGGGATTTGAGACCCCGAGTCATTTGGAACGGCAGTAGGGGCATCCCCTTGAACCCCTGTAAGGCTGCCTGGACTATGATTGTTGAGATCTGTCTCGAAATCCTAACCTATCCTGTGCTCTGTCCCCTCCATAGGAATACTGTTTATGATAGTGGGAGGTGGAGAAACCTGCCTTGGTGTTCTGAAAGGGCTGCCTATGGTAATAAGGGGTAGACCATCTGTCAGGCCTCCTAGTCAGCTGTGGAAGAACCTTCCTCTTATCTTTCCCTTCCACTAGGATGGGGTCTAGAGCATCTCCAAGCAGCTGGTGTCTCTTAAAGGGATCTGAGGCTAAGAGCTACTTGGATCTTGTATCTGCTTGCCACTGGCCCAGCCATAACGAACGCCTGGATGCCACATTAGACGCTAGAGCTCTAGAGGCAAATTTGGCTGCATTAATGGTAGCATCAGCTGTGTATTCAATTGCAGCTATCAGCTTGCTAATGTCTTGTTGGAGACGTACATCTTCTGGGGAGATCCTGGCCTGCATCTGTTTTAACCATAAAAGAGATGTTCTAGACATGAATGAAACTGCTGTAGTGGACCTAACTGCCCAAGCCACTGACTGGTGTGTTTTGCATGCAGCTAAATCCACCTTCCTATCCTCAGTCTTTAATCCTTCCACATTATCAGAAGGAAGAATGGCAGAAGAAGCCAAATTAGTCAAGGGAGAGTCCACTGTGGGGATCTGAAGCAGTTCCTCAAACTCCTTCTCCACAGTATACATCTTTTTGTCCATGCCACTAGGTGCTGGGATTGAAAGAGGTTGTTCCCATTGCCTCTGAATTACATCTACAAAGAATTTTGGGGAGGGAATAACTTCCTGAGTAATAACCTGCTCAGTAAAGAGACTGGCACAAAGATCCTGGGAGCCTTTAGTATCTGTAGCGGGTCTCTCCGTTTGGCCCATATTAGCAATCATTTTTGCTTTGAGTAATAATGTCTTAAAGAGATGGGGACGGAATAAACCTGTGTAAGTAGGTTCATCCTGAGCAAGCCCTTCATCCCCAGACATTTCAAATTCACCTAATTCTTCCTCTCCTTCCAGTGAAGCCTCACTGTGAAGTGATGGAGAAGCATGGCGTAATCCCTCCCTGTAATCTCTGTACCTATGTGAATGTTGATGCATAGGATCTGATCTGGGAGGCTCTGGATGTAAGGGAGCCAACAATCCCCTTTGTGCCAGGGCCTCATCAATACTTTGAGTAATGGTTTGTACAATGGCATAACGTAAGTCCGAGGATAAGGATTGCTGTGTCGCCTCTAGGGGGCCGTAGCTCCGCTGCTGTGGGCATAAACATGGCTGAAGGCTCAGAACGCTGCCTATTAGGCCCTTGAGAAGAATCACAAGGAGGCTGAGGAGGGTCAGGGACGAATCCTTCCTGAAAGGGAACTGCATGGAACCCATGTGATTCCAAAGGTACAGTGGGAGACCAGTTAGGCTGATCCTCCTGCACTTCCTGCAATTGCAATTCTGAAGATAAAGGATTAGAAGATTCTTCCAGATTCCTGGAACCCTCAGGGGATTTAGAAGCTGCAGCCTGTTGCTGGGCCTTTGCAAAATGCTTTTCTAAGGCTTTTTGCCTCCTCAGTACATCTTTCTCAACAGCTACAGATGGAGGTTTGGAAACTTTGGAAGATTTGGCTTGGGTGCTGGAAGAAGCCTTGCTAGATCTCAATCTGGGCTTTTTAACCACAGGACAATCAGCCTGATGTTGGGAGTGTGAGGAATCTTCAGAATCACTACTATTTGCCATGTCTAACCCAGAATACAGCTTTTAGAATTCCCAAGGATAATAGAAGGTGAAAGATTTACTCACTGCGCAGATCAGAGTTCAAATCACACCCAAACCAGCAAAATGATTTGTTAGCCTGTAAATACAAGCAGCAGCAGCAATGACCAGGCACCTCAGGTGTTAGCAGGGCTCGATCCCAATAATGTGGCTGCCAACACACCAAATAACGCTTTATAAATCGGTGAAACAGTTTTTACTTGCGTGGCCACGATTCCCTGCGATAGTCAGGTCTCAGGAGAAGATCCCTTGCTCCAATTACTGCCCAGCTTCTCAATTGGTAAATTTATGCTGCATTGTATGCTGCAACAAAATAGCCACCATCAGCAAAATGGCGGCTACTGGTCTTACATTCAGCACGCGCTCCTCCGACCAGCTGCTCCCATGCAGCTCAAAGGGAAGGCTCTCACAATGCCTGCCTGCAGCCCTGGCTCGAATTTCGGCGCGATCGGATGCTAGGCGGCAATGGCGGCCGCCACAGCGATCGTATCACTGTTTGCAGAATTTGCAGCACTGATCACTCTCTGCACTCCATTTTCGCCACTCCAAGTCAAACCAAGAGGCTCTAATTGAATTTATTTGAAAAGAATTTAAAATAGCCAATTTTCCTAATTTAATTCAATATTTTGAAGAACCAACTCAAAACAAGTCTTTCTGGCAGACTGAGTTGAAAAAAAACTGAGGCTCGGCTGGAGGAGGAAGGCGTGGCCAAAGAAATTCCAACTCAGTGACGTCAGAACAGACTGAAATTAACCCATGCTTGGACTCTCCAAGCAGTGCACAAGAGAATGGTTGATTTATTTTATGGAAAAGGCAGAGAATTATTCCTTTATGCTTTCAATACAAGTTTCAACAATAAACTCTACAGTATTTAGGAAGTCACTTTCCTTCAGAAAATCTTTTGCAAGTGTTTCACCACAAAATGTTTTACACTCTTCCTTAAAACAACATAATTGGAGGCACTTAGAAACAAAACATTTAAAGGAACTACAACTCCCCACATCTGTCATGAAATTGGGATGCTTCATCCCATTTAGCTTGCTCATAAAGAATAAAACAAACTATAGTATTTGTGTTCTTTTTGTATCACACTTTCAATTAATGGAGCTCTGCTTTTTCAAACTTAATTCAGATCTGGGTTTTAAAGTGAGCTGGAGAATTTTTAGAGTGGCATGAATTAGACATATCTCTTACTTGAACTTAGCTAAATTGGATGGTCTTGGTATATCTAACACACACACCCTTTTAAATTCCTTGTATTTTGAAGGGACTAATGTTAAATATGCCATAGCAAAGTAAACAGAGATACTGATAGACAACAATTTCTGAAGATTTATTGACTACAAAATAAGCATAAATAAGGTATCCCAAATTTGAATGATTGCTAATGATTAAACAAAATGAGAGGGCTAGCAATTTGCTAGAGCACTTCACAATGTCCTCTTTTGTTTTCGTTATTTTGCCATAATAGAGTAGATCAAATAAATATTGCAGATAAATCCACAGTAATAACAGAATGAGATATAGTTACCTAACACGATGAAGGGAATTCCCAGGAAGGTAGAATTATATTTCCCACCAGTCAGATTAATGATTCCAGCTGCAGTGAGAATGGCCAGGGTCACAGTTAACAAGCCAAGGAGGCCAAGCCAAGGTTTGCTGCGGACACAGTCTTGCATGGAACAACAGAGCATTGCCAAGGTCACCACAAGGACTAGGCTTGTGGTTAGGTAATGTTCTGATATCCTACTTGTTTTCTGGAAGTCTTTTTGAAGGGATGATGAAGTGAAAGGATACAGTGTGACATTCCGGTTGGATTTCTGGAAAAGTTCTACTGTGTCACAGAAGTTGGATTCCCATTTTTCTGCTACAATGTCATTTAAGGAATTGATTGCCTGCAAGTAATAGGTAAGCTGAATGGCTTCGGCAGACTTTACCCGATCTTTGCTGTGCACAGTGACTCCACCAAGCTGGTGCCCATTGTATACTTCCCTGCCATCCTTTAAGTGTGTGATTGGATATCGGATAGCAAAATTAGTTTGATTAGACAAACGAGCAGCCTTCAGTTCCTTCAGAATATGTACAATATCATCCACTATGCAGGACTTGTCATTATTTAGGATGCAGATATGAGAAAATGTGTAATTGAAACCAGGTCTTTGTACTTGGATTCTGGTCACAGCAGAATGCAACTACAAGGGAGAGAGGAAAAAAAATCACATATTATTTATCATCTGATAATCCTGCATTATAGCAACAGAACAGCAGCGGCAACTAGAACAACATTATGTTTTTTCTTATCTATCCAAGCAAGCAGGATTTAATAACCAAAACAATAAAAAGTACCTTCTGAAAATTAAAAAAAATGCATTGAAGTATTGTTATCATTCCCCAACACTATTTTGCACAACTTAATTAACTTCTGGCAAAAGAAACACCCTGGGTCTCAGTTCGTTGCTCTGTCTTTTCATACATCCAAATAGACTTTCCCCATCTTTAAGAAAGCAAACAAGTTTCAGTTCAGAAATTCTCTATCAGGAGCAATAAAGAACTTTGTTGCAATCAGATCAAAACTGCTTTCTTATCTAAAAGAAAATGAAACAAATCAATAATGTCACCATAACATTAACTACAATTGTATTTGAATTGAAATAGATCCCTGGTTAATGCATGGTCACATCCAGGGGTGGGCTGCTACAGATTTGCCCGGGTTCGGGACAACCCATAGCTAACATTATGGCCGGTTCGGAGAACCTCCAAATCCCATTCCTTGCTGGTCCTGCCCACCCTACCCCACCCTGGAGTTTCCATGCGGCCCATTTTGGATGTGAGGTAAGTGCAGGGCCCATGCAGAGGCTCAGGGAGGGGGGAAAAACAGGCCTCCCGGAAGTCGAAAACAGGCCTGTTTCCAGCCTCTGGAGGGTCTCCAGAGCCCGGGGGAGGCAGTTTTTGTCCTCCCAGAGGCTCAAGGAAAGCCTCCAGAACCTGGGGAAGGCAAAAACGCCCCCCCCCCACCATGGTGCAGGAGACTAACTAGGCCACACCCACCATGGCCACACCCACCCAGCAACTGGGCAGAGAATCCATTGCTGAAATATTTGAAGGGTCACATCCATGTATTTTTCTTGGCAACAGCATACCAATTTGTTCAAGATGTTTTCTGACTCTCCAGTCTAATCTACAGCCCTGATACTCTGTGATAGCCTCCCATCCAAGGACTAGCTAGGTCCAGTGGTCACATTGCTATGTGGTCCCTGAACGATAGATTGATCAACATGCAACCCAAAGAGGTAAAAGTCCTCTGAAGGTGAATTATTATGTTTAAGATACTGTACCATTAGTCCTTGACTTATGATTACAATTGGGACCATAATTTCCGTTGTAAGGTAAGGCACCCATGTGACTGGACCAGATTTTATGACTGTTATGTTAGAATACAATAGAATATAATTCTTTATTGGCCAAGTGTGATTGGACACAAAAGGAATTTCTCTTGGTGCATATGCTCTCAGTGTACATAAGAGAAAAGATACATTCGTCAAGAATCATAAGATACAACACTTAATGATAGTCATAGGGTACAAATAAGCAATCAAATCATATTAGGAAAGAAGTCAATATAAATCGTAAGGATACCAGCAACAAGGTTACAGTCATACAGTCATAAGTGGGAGGAGATGGGTGATAGGAACGATGACAAGATTAATAGTAATGCAGACTTAGTAACTAGTTTGACAGTGTTGAGGGAATTATTTCTTTAGCAAAGTTCAGGAAAAATGTTCTTGTGTCTAGTTGTTCTGGTGTGCAGTGCTCTATAGAGTCATTTTGAGGGTAGGAGTTGAAACAGTTTATGTCTAGGATGCGAGGGTCTGTAAATATTTTCACAGCCCTCTTTTTGACTCGTGCAGTATACAGGTTCTCAATGGAAGGCAGGTTGGTAGTAATTGTTTTTTCTGCAGTTCTAATTATCCTCTGAAGTCTGTGTCTGTCTTGTTGGGTTGCAGAACCAAACCAGACAGTTATAGAGGGGCAGATGACAGACTTAATAATTCCTCTGAAGAACTGTATCAGCAGCTCCCCAGTTTGAGCTTTCTGAGTTGGCACAGAAAGAACATTCTTCGTTGTGCTTTTTTTATGACTTTTTGATGTTAGTTGTCCATTTTAGGTCTTGAGATATGGTAGAACCTAGAAATTTGAAGGTCTCTACTGTTGATACTGTGTTGTCTAATATTGTAAGAGGTGGTAGTATGGGAGGGTTTCTCCTAAAGTCTACCACTCTGAATCACACAATTGTTAAGCAAATCATGCAGTCATAAATCTGAAAGCTTTCTCTCTCAAATGGGCATTTATTGCTGGAAGCCAGCAAAAAAGTAGCAAATAGCAGTCATGTGACTGTGGAGCACTGCAACCATTTGTAAATGTGAAGTAGTTGCCAAATATTTGAAATGCAGTCATATGACTGTGGGAGAGGGCAGCTTGACATTTTACAATGGCCAGAAGTACTTTACGGTCCATAAATCATCCTTTTTGAGGTCATCATAATTCCAAATGGTTGTTAAATGACCTATAAAAGATTTCAAAGAGCTGTTGGGCTTCCAAGGCAGATATGAACTAAGTTAAAGCTTTTGAAGTCTTGAGCAGTATGATTTTCTAGGAACTATTCTTTATTATAGTTTAGAAATGATAGCTCCTGCAAACAGCTTTTGAATATTGAGGTGAGGAAATAAGTTTTTTTTTTTTTTAAATTTCCCAACTGGAGTTCTTGTATTCCTTTCTCAAGCTAAGTGAATAGCCAGTAGATGTTTATATGGTCTACGTTCTTACTCCAAATCTCTACTGATTTCCCTTTAATGAATTTGGACAGACATATAGAGGAGCCCAGAGTTTTTGCATTTTCTGATGATCCCCCAACTCAGTACTAACCAGATATAGTGATTATATTACTATGGGAGTCAAATATGAATATAAAGAACTGGAAGCATTTTGAAAATGAATCATTGTGTCTGGTGTATATATATCTAACACATTTTATAGTCTTGTTAATTATTATTTTATTTCTGGATTATGCAGATAATAAACAGAAGATATTGTTGAACTAGACAATCCAGACTTATTTACTGCAGCAGCAATGATTTCTATTTTGTTTTACATCATAGTTCTGGAAAGCTAATGAACAAAAAATCAGAAATGGTAAATATTCACTTCCGGGAAGATGGCTAACTGAACACATGTCTGGGGAGAGATCTCTGAAGGATTTTTCCCTGGGGTGTAGCTCTTCTGGCTTCTAACTGAAGGGACTGGCATCCCATCGGTTTTTATGATCCACTCGGCTAAGGTGTGCCAAAGAACTTCCCCTCTGAACTCTCCAATAGAGCTGTAAGCCGAGAAACAGCTTCTGGAGTTGAACTCCAAAGCTATCTGCGTGCCAAAGGTTGGGAGGGGAGAGGATGCAATCTGTTTGGGGTTGAAGAATCCGCTGTTTTGAAACTCACCTTTCAAAAGGTTATGCCGTCAAAGTTATGCCTTTCTCTTCTTAATCACCTTCAACTTTTAACCTTTTTAAAATCAATTTTAAAAAAGGCTCTTTCTAGCTACAGCCTGCTATACCATTTTGAAGACTTGCGCCATTTTAGAGATTTCTTTTTGTCTCAAAGAACAGGAAGAAGGCTGCTAAGGCAAGCAAAATAAAGAAGTATGGTGAGAAAAAAAAGTTGATGGAGAAAGATAAACATTGAAAGCTATGATTTTAGTTTACTATTGCAGTAACTGGTAGCTTGATCTTCTTAGCTGTTGGTGGCTAAAATCTTCTGATTCTGATTAAAAGTGGAAGCCAAGATGGTGGAGCAAAGTATTAGAGATATATTTGAAAGGTCTCTAAATAAAATACACTAATTGTTGACCAGCTGTTCTCTTATGATGAAAATCCTCTCAAATTACTTCTGAGATGCAAACATGTGGAGAATGTTACCAAACTACCGAAGCAACTTCATAAGTAGCTGAAAATGCAGAGGAGTTTATCGCAGTTTTGGAAGAACCTGATAATAACTTCCACTCCTATGGTTCAAATATAAACCTCTTCAACACAACTGAAAGAAGAACATCCAGGAAAAAGACAAATTTGGGACTTTTTCTTTAAAGACATTAACAAGGTTGAGGATTTCATGATAAAAAGAAAGACCTACAAGTCTTTAATACTTCCAAAGAAGAAAAAGATTTTACTCCATGAAAATAAGCTCATTAAGTGACTTAAATTTAATGAGTTAACTGGAATCAGGAAGCATTTTTCTCTGCTTGATATGTGCAACTGAAAGAAAGGTTTAACCCAAAATTTGAAAATGTAATTTTTAAAAACATATATATAATGCTTAAGTAATTCTTAAAGTAGGCAAAAGATATTGAAAACGTATTTGAGAGTACCTGTATTAAGAAAAAGTTAAAGAAAATGATGTACCAGTTTAAAGAAAAACTCTTATGTTAAAAAGGATGTTTATGAAGAAAAAAAATATTCTATAAGGGCATCTAAACGTAATACCTAAGTTTAAAGCTTGTATGTTAAGAAGTCAAAGAAAAAGATGTATTAGAAAGTTTTGATTTTTTAAAAAAGTGTTCTTTCTTAAAAAAAAAAAGTTTAGTACTTTGAAGGAAAACAAAAGGTGAAAAAAAGGCTTCCCCCCTTTTTTTCAGTAAAGTCAAAGAATTTGAAAGTATACAATGAATTTTGTCAATAAAACTGGTGACAGTTTACAAAGATTATTAGGTGCAAATAGAAATACACATTATTTCCATAGCAAGGGAAGATAAATACAGGAATGGTTACATTGATTATTTTATTCAAAGAGGAAAATATGTTTTTATTTGGATATCACTTCTGGAATTTGTGCTTGTGAAGAAAAAAATGAAACTTTGACTGGTTTTGTTGATTAGAAAGATTTGGTGTTATAGAAATGGCTAGTTATATATTAATGTATAAAAGCAAAAAGTTGAAATTGGAGTGTGTTTATCTTGAAATTGGAGTGTGCTAAGAAGAGTTGGATGTCAATGCAGTTGGCAACTCCAAATCTCAACCAACAAATGCTCTATCTTACACATTGCCAAAAAAAAATCAGAGCACAAAATACAAGCTGGATGAATACAACCTAATAGACGACCCTCACTCTGTCAAAGACCTTGGAGTACTCATCTCAAATGATCTAAGTGCCAGAGCCCACTATAACAGCATTGCTAAAAAAGCATTAAGAGTTGTTAACCTAATCTTGTATAGTTTCTTCTCTGGTACTATTGAACTGCAAACTAGGGCATACAAAACTTTTGCCAGACCAATTCTTGAATACAGTTCAACTGTCTGGAACCCGCACTGCATATTGGACATTAATACAATCGAACGAGTCCAGAGATATTTCACAAGAAGTGTCCTCCACTCCTCTGCTCGCAACAAAATACCTTATGCCACCAGACTCGAAACTTTGGGCTTAGACAACTTAGAACTTCGCCGTCTTCTGCCTGACCTAAGCATAGTACATAAAATCATCTGCTACAATGTCCTACCAGCCAATGAATACTTCAGCTTCAACAAAAACAATACAAGAGCACACAATAGATACAAACTCATGGTAAACCGCTCCAGACTAGACTGCAGAAAATATGACTTTAGCAACAGGGTGGTCAATGCCTGGAATGCACTACCTGACTCTTGTCAGGTCCCCAAACCCCCAAAACTTTAACCTTAGACTGTCTACTGTTGACCTCACCCCATTCCTAAGAGGTCTGTAAGGGGTGTGCATAAGCGCACCAGTGTGCCTACCATCCCTGTCCTAATGTTTTCTTTTATTCGTATCCTTTTCATGTATTTATAATTATGTTTACACTTGTATCTGTCATAAAATACATGCTTGACGAAAAAAATAAATATCACACACTCCCTTTTCCCCGCTCCCTTTCCTTCCCTTAATTTCTTATTTTTTCTTCTCTTTTTTGTATTTTATATAATAAAATAAAACCTATCAACCGCAGTGGCGGTTGATACCCCCAGGCTTATGGTCATGGGGGATTTCAACCTGCCATCCGTGGGTGAGGCATATGAGGTGGCTCGGGAGTTCATGGCTTCCATGACAGCCATGGACCTGACCCAGTTAATTCATGGCCCTACCCACACGGGGGGAAACACGCTGGATCTGGTTTTTGTCTCTGGACAGTGGCTGAGTAATCTTGAGATAGGGGATATAGTTACCGAGCCCTTGTCATGGTCAGATCACTCTCTCCTTCATCTCGACCTTCAAACCGCTGCACCCCGCCGCAGGGAGGCAGAGCCGGTAAGATGGTTCCGCCCCAGGCGCCTGATGGAACCTGATAGGTTCCAGATGGAGCTTGGGCCATTTCCCGAGGCTCTGGCACACGCCTCGACTGGAGACCTAGTGGCTGCCTGGGATAGGGCGGCCACTGGAGCTCTGGATCGGGTCGTGCCTTTGCAGCCTCTGACCCGGCGCCGATCTCATTTGGCTCCTTGGTTCACTGAGGAGCTGAGGGAGTTGAAGCGCTGAAAAAGATGCCTAGAGAGTAGTTGGAGGGCCAGTCTTTCTGAATCGGACCGGACAATGGTAAGATCCCATATTAGGAATTACCTAGTGGCGATAAAAGCACCAAAATGTAGTTATTTTGCTGCTCAGATAACCGCCCGGCCACCCTGTTTAGGGTGACCCGCTCCCTGCTCCACCAGGAAGCGCGGGAGGACCTCTTGGAGGGTAGAGCCGAGGATTTTGCTCAGTATCTGTATGACAAAATCATTCAGATCCGGGAAGATCTGGACTCCGAGTGGGTAGTCTCAGGGGGAGGGACTGGGGCAGGTCTTGAGAATGTTATCTGGGATGAGTTTGATCCTGTGACCCCTGAGGACGTGGACAGGATTCTGGGCAGACTGAACGCGACCACTTGTTTATTGGACCCGTGTCCCTCCTGGTTAGTGCTGGCTTCCCGGGAGGTGACACGAGGCTGGCTCCAGGGGATTATAAATGCTTCATTGGGTGAGGGTGACTTTCCCGCTGCCTTGAAAGAGGCGGTGGTGAGGCCTCTCCTCAAGAAGCCTTCCCTGGACCCAGCAATGTTGGTTAATTATCGTCCGGTTTCCAACCTTCGTTTTGTGGCGAAGGTTGTCGAGAGTGTGGTTGCGCAACAGCTTCCCCAGCACCTGGATGAGACGACATATCTGGATCCGTTCCAGTCGGGTTTGAGGCCTGGGTACAGCACGGAAACAGCATTGGTCGCGTTGGTTGATGATCTCTGGAGGGCTCGGGACAGGGGGTGCTCCTCTGTCCTGGTCCTGTTAGACCTCTCAGCAGCTTTTGATACCATCGACCATGGTATCATGCTGCACCGGTTGGAAGAGTTAGGGGTGGGAGGCACTGTACTACGGTGGTTCTCCTCCTATCTCTCCGACCGGTTGCAGTCTGTGTTGGCAGGGGGGCAGAGGTCGACCCCGAGGCCCCTCATATGTGGGGTGCCACAAGGGTCGGTCCTCTCACCCCTTTTGTTCAACATTTATGTAAAGCCACTGGGTGAGATCATCCGTGGTTTCAGGGTGAAGTACCACCAGTACGCTGATGACACCCAGCTGTACATCTCCACCCTGGACCACCCCAACGATGCCCTTGAAGTGATGTCTGGAGGCCATGCGGATCTGGATGGGGAGGAACAGGCTCAGGGTCAACCCATCCAAGACCGAGTGGCTGTGGTTTCCAACGTCCCGATATAGTCAGTTGACGCCATCGCTGACTATTGGGGGCGAATCGCTGGCCCCCACGGAGAGGGCTCGCAACTTGGGCGTCCTTCTGGATTCACGGCTGTCTTTAGAAGAGCACTTGACGGCCATGACTGGGAGGATCTTTCATCAGGTTCGCCTGATTCGCCAGTTGCGTCCCTTTCTGGTTCGGGACTCCCTACACACAGTCACTCATGCCCTCATCACCTCCCGCCTGGACTATTGTAATGCTCTCTACATGGGGCTCCCCTTGAGGAGCACCCGGAGGCTCCAACTGGCGCAGAGTGCGGCCGCGCGGGTGGTTATGGGAGCAACATGGCGCTCCCGTGTGACACCTCTCCTGCGCGAGCTGCACTGGCTCCCGGTGGTCTTCTGGGTGCGCTTCAAGGTTTTGGTTACCACCTTTAAAGCGCTCCATGGCTCAGGACCTGGGTACTTGCGGGACCGCCTACTACCACAAACAGCCTCCCACCGGCCGGCACACTCTCATAGAGAGGAGCTCCTCCAGGTGCCGTCAGCCAAACAATGTCGACTGGCGGCCCCTAGGGGGAGGGCCTTCTCTGTGGGGGCACCTACTATCTGGAACGAGCTCCCCCCGGAGATACGGAGGACCCCGGATCTGCGCACTTTCCGCCGTGCTTTGAAGACACTCCTATTCCAGCAGGCCGGCCTGGCCTAATTTTCTCCCCTACTTTTAAATTTTTAAATTGAAATTTTAATTCGTTTTAAATTATTGGGAATTTTAATTGTCTCGGGCAAAAATTATTTAATTTGGTTTTAATTATGTTTAACTTTTGTATTCATGTGTTTTATTTTGTGCCTGTTCACCGCCCTGAGTCCTTTGGGAGTAGGGCGGTATACAAATTTAATAAAATGAAAAAAAAAGGAAATGAAAATAAATAAAAAAGGAAATGATAAATATTATTTTCCACTGTAAGTCCTATTAAAATCAAGGAACATTGTGTTAGATCTTGGATCAAAGATTTTGTTTAGTTTGGACATAAATCACATATAAAGCATAATATTTGATAGTACCGTATTTTTCAGAGTATAAGACATACCGGAGTATAAGACGCACCTTAGTTTTTGGGGAGGAAAATAAGAAAAAAGCTGATTGGTGGGTGGATTGGCCTCCCGGAATACCCCCAATTAGCTGTTTCCAAAGGTGAATTTTAGCAACAAGTTGGTTGGTTGTGAGCTCTGTGCCTTACTTTTTTTTCTGCCTCTGAAAGCCTCCAAAACGGAGCTTCAGAAAAAAAGGCTTTTTTTCTGAAGCTTCTTTCAGAGGCTTTTATTCTGAAGGACTATCTGTACTCTGTTCAATCTCCTTTCTTTGGTATTGGTATGTAGATTAACCCCTTCCAATCTGTTGTGTCATTCTCCAGATTTGTTAACATAGTTTGGTTAGACCCTTTACTGATTCTTCTTTTGTTGCTTGCCATATTATTTTAGATAAAAGCCTTTCAGAAGCTTTTTTTCTGAAGCTTCTTTCAGAGGCTTCTTTCCACCTCTAAAATCTCCGTTTTCAAGGCTGGGTGGGGCTACATTCGGAGTATAAGACGCACCAAGATTTTTGGGGGAAAAAGCTGGGTCTTATACTCTGAAAAATACGGTAATTAATTTGTTGTTGAAAGTTTATTTGTTGTGCATTTGAAAAGTTATAGATCAGATCAGATATGGTATCTCCTTTTCATCAATAAAGCTTCCAAAAGTCTATGTTGAGTACCACAGTTTTTGTAATCTAAATTATAAATAAAAAAATAACTCTCAGTAGTTTACCATAAAAATCAACCATAAAATATCAACCATATATAATCAAAAACATCCATAATAAGAATATCCAATAAAAAAAAATCTAGAGGAACTTTAATCTCTTTACAGCAATAGCATGAAAAAGTAGCAACAATGGTACATTGGAAAATCTGCAAAAAAATACCATTTGCCTGCAAGTTAGAACTGGTGGGAAAATAGAAAAAATCATAGAAAATGAAGAGGTTAAAGTGCTCTGGGACTTTAGAATTCAAACAGACAGGCACCTGCCACATAACACCCCAGATTTAACAATTGTTGATAAGAAAGACAAAAACGTCTAGATAGTGGAAATGGCAGTACAGAAGAGAACAGAAAGGACTGCAGACAATAGATTAGAATAGAAAGAACTGGAGAATATAACAAAATATAATATTATATTTATATAATATAATATAATATTTATATATTTATATTATATTATATTATATTATATTATATTATATTATATTATATTATATTATATTATATTATATTATATTTCTATATATAGAAATAGAATGACTGTGGCAAAAGAAAGCAAAGGTAGTACCAATAGGTACCTTGGATACAATCTCAAAACAACTGGGGCACCACTTGAACATCATCAGTATTGACAAATTCACCATCAGTCAATTGCAAAAGGAATCTTTATTTGGAACAGTTTACATCCTGCAACAATATCTGTAACATCATCAAACATCCACATCTACCTATCCCAGGTCCTTGGGAAGAACTTGATAAGTGGACAAAAAGTTTGAATTTCTGGCTCTGTGTGACAAATCATAATTAAAAGAAATAGAATGACTGACTTCCGGTTGGCGCCGTGGGGATACAGACGGGCAATTACCGGGCTCTTCAGAGCCCCATGAAAACCCCGTCTGCCAAGCCCCCGCCGGTAGGTCTTTGGACCTACCCTGTCCTGTAGGGACAGGGGGATAAAGAGGGACCTCTCGGATGGCCGAGAGGAACAGGCAGGTTCCTTGGGGCCGGAGGCTTGCCTCTGCGCCGGTGGAACGGCGGCCATGGCGGCTGCCCTGAGACCGCAGCAACCGGGATACAAGAATGTGCAGGAGGAAAAGAGGAGAAGCGGAGAGCGGAGCTGGGAGTTTGCATGCCGGGTGAGTGGACATCAACCCAGGCAGGAACTGCCCACAAACACTGAATTACAATTAGTCTGCCCCAGCCTTAACAGCGGCTGAGAACTATTGGGGAACAAAGATAAAAGACCTGTTGGTGGATAACATAAATTACTAATTTTTGGAAATGTTTGACTACAGATCTGGATATATTTTTTCTTTATTTTTAGGTGGATAAATGAGATTCGACTATGTTTGGGAGACAGGAAGGAGAAGAGGAAATAATTATGCCTTCAAAAGCAAAGGAAAAAGACAAACGGAGACGGATAAAATTATTTGCCAGCTGAAAAGTGAAAGTGTAAATTCCAGGCTGCTTGTTACTTGAAAAGAGAAACTTTGTTGTTTGTTATTTAAACTTGACTATTTTGAGGAAAAGACTCAGAGAATTTGACTTAGGATACATAATCTGTTCACTGGAGGATTTATTGAAGATTAGAAAGAAGAAATTAAATGGAACAATGAAAATTGAACTAATAAACGTGGCAACAAAAGAAGGGTGTGGCAATAGAAGAAGGACATGATGATACCATATATGGAATAGCTTCAGAATTAACTTTGTAGAACTCATAACTTTGATGACATTGAAATGGAAAAGATACATATTTGGACAGACTGGAGAAAGGAATAATGGAATATATTATGTAACAAGACAACAAAATATTATATTTTGATTTAAATGAATGTAACGATTTCTGGATGGTTGAATAATGCTAGGAGATCATTTTTTTTCTTTTTTTTCTCTATGCTCTCTCTCTATTTCTTTCTTTTAGTATCTTTCTCTATGTTTCTTTTCCCTTCTCTATTTTCTTTTTTAATCCATTTGACTTCTTGTTATATTTCTACTCTCTTCCTTTTTCCTTTTTCTTTTTTAGTGTTGCCTTATTTTTTTTGTATTTCTTTTATTGTAATTATTATTATTATTGCTATTACTCTTTCCTTTTTTTCCTATTATTATTCTCATATAAATATATAAACAATTTGATTAAGAAATAAGAGCATAAATGATTGAAGAAAAACATGATTTCTGGATGGTCTAATGCCTTTTTAAACTTTGAATTTTTAACTAGCACTACCTACAGATTTAATAATTTGGAAGAAAATGTTTACCTTTAAAGGCATTGGATGTTAAAAAGAATTATTTATAGAATTAAGAACCATGAAAAATTGATCTTAAAGTGTTTTAAAATGTTTTCTATTGAAAATAAGAAATAAGCATGGAATGGGAGAAAACTTAAGAGAGAATAGGAGATAAGATATTTATTGAAATATACTTTTATCTTAAATTGGTAAGAGATATGGAGGAGACTAGATTGGAAAAAAATATTGGTAACACATTCCGAAGTAATTTGGAGCTAAACAACTGAATAAGAGATAAATGTTATGAATTAGTTAAATAAATGAATTTAGTAGTGGAGGAAAGCATGATTCTGGAGATCTGTGAAAGCAAAGCTGTGACCCAGTTTTACAAATAAGGTAGGAGTGGAGGAAAGCATCATACTGGAGAACAGTTAAAGTAAATTGGGAACCAGTTAAAAATAAAAGTAAGAGTTAGGAGTGGAGGAAAGCATGTGCTGGAAAACAGTTAAAGCAAAGCCGTGAACCAGCCAAAATATTGAGTTAGGAGTGGAGGAAAGCATACGCTGGGTAACAGTTAAAGCAAAACTGTGAACTAGCCAAAAATAAAAAGTTAGGAGTGGAGGAGACTATACCTGGGGATCAATTGAAATAAAGTTGTGAACCAGTTAAAAATAGGGGTAGGAGTGGAGGAAAGCATTGCTGGAAGGCAACTACTTGAGTTGTGAACCAGTTTTATAATAGATTTAGGAGGAGTTAAGGAGAAGGTTGGTGTGCAGTTAAAATTATACTGTGAACCAGCTAAAATAATTAAGGTAAGGAGTGGAGGAAAGCATTGCTGGAAAGCAGCTGATTAAAATGCGAACCAGCTAAAAAATAAATTTAGGAGGAAGTGGAAGAGATTTTACTGGAGAATAGTAGCTAAACTGTGAACCAGTTTAAATAAATACAGACAGGAGTATTGGAAAATACAGCTGGGAAATAGATATTTAAACTATGAACCAGTTAAAAATTAGTAGGGTTGCCAGGTGTCCACTATTTGAGCGGACAGTCCACTTTTTTCACTTTATGTTCACTATTTTTTTTTCACAAAACAGTGGACATTTTTTTTATTCAAAAGCTTTATGATGAAATGATACGTAATCTAAAGCTGTACAGTCTAAGAGAATAAGGATAGGAGAATCACGTTTTGTCTTTTTTTTCATAAGTTAGAATGAGACAAAGATCGAATGCTCATTGCAATAATCACATTTTACACAACAGCGCAAAAAATGCATTAAAGCAGTTATCTTTTGATATCGAAAATGTAGTGCTAAAGGTTTTTGCCGAATTTTTGAATTCTGCGAAGAAACGAGAAGAGTTGAAATCATTTTTTGAGTTTTGCGAGTCAGAATTCCATGAAGTTTTGCACCATGTTCCAACACGTTGGTTAAGTTTGTTTAAAGCGATCGAAAGACTTCTTTTAAACTGGATACCTCTAAAATCGTATTTTATTTCTCTTGGATCTGATGAGTGCCATAAGGTTATCTGGAACCTTATTTCGGATCAGGAAAATGAACTCGCAAAGGACGATGAACCAACAATTTCAGAATTGTATTTATATTTCACGCACTTCTTCATGTCAATAATGCAAGACACCCTACTGAAGCTGGAAAGCAAGAAAATTCTTGCATGTGATCTTCACATTATCATGTGTAAGCTGGTGATTCTTTTACAAAAAAAATACGATGAGCAGTTTTTTGGAATGAAAGTTTTATTTGCCTTACATAAAAAACATTTGCCTGAGAATGCCGTGCAAAAGTTCAAGAAAGAAGCCATCAACGTGTACCAAAGAGCCATTGCGTACCTAGAAAAGTGGTATAATTTCACCGATTCAGTATATGAGATGCTAAGTTGTTTCAATTTAATTGATCGCAATAATCCTCCAACTTTAGAAGAAATGACAAACATCTGCTTATTATCACCATGGCGAGAAGAACTTCCACCCAACACTCTCTTCGATGCAATTCCTGCCTTAGAAGAAGTTTATATTCATCTGCAGGGCGATTCATCCCTTGATAAGTGGACGTACTTTTTCAAGAAAGAGCCAGCTCTGAGTTTACTGAAACTGTTCCAGTATTGTGCATCAATTCCGGTATCAAATGCAAACGTTGAATGAATTTTCAGGGTCATGGGAAATTTGTGGACTGACGAACGTAACCGACTGCTTGTATCAGTTTGAAGTGAACTTTGTATATTTTTAAATATTTCTCAACGTTGTACTGAAATTAAAGAATTATTCCTTAAACACAAAGAATTGATCAAAGCTGCGCAGTCAAATAAAAAATACACACGACAGCAAAGTACAATGTAATTTAATATTTTACATATTATTATAATATACTGTATTTTCCGGCGTATAAGACGACTGGGCATATAAGACGACCCCCGAATTTTCCTGTTAAAATATAGGGTTTGGGCTATACTCGCCGTATAAGACTACCCCTCTTCCAACGCACACCAAATAAAAATTAAAAAACATCAACTGGCTCACCCACAATGTAAAAGCAGCTGTGCTAGACCCAAAATGGCCCCTGAAACAAGCAGGAACCTCACACAGCCACAAAAAGCTCAAAAAAACAACTTTCACACTTTATACACACACAATACAACACAACACAACACAACTGGCTCACCCACAATGTAAAAGCAGCTGTGCTAGACCCAAAATGGCCCCTGCAACAAGCAGGAACCTCACACAGCCACAAAAAGCCCAAAAACCCAACTTTCACATTTTACACACACAAAATTCCACATACAGCTTTGTGAGATTTTGTGTGTTTGTGTAGTTAGAGTGAAACACTACAAAAACACACTAAATCTCAGAAAGCTGCACAAATATTATTTTATTTTATTTTTATTTTTATATGAAAGCTAAATTTAAAACTTCCTAATCTTTAAATGGCTAGGTCTAAAAAAGAACAACTAAAAAAACTCCCAATTAACTATTTTTTTTTAAAGATCCCAAAAGCTACTTTCATTTTTCTTATTTGTGGCTTGGCTAAGAGATAACTCTCCATATGCTTTCTGGGTACAAATGTGTTTGATGGATCTTCTTTTTGTGATTTTTTTATAACCGAATTGGATTAAGGCACTTAAGAGCCTGAAGATTGACTGCTGATTTTTGAGCTTGGATTTTTATTTTTTTTCCTTTTGAATCTTGACTGGCTTGTTTTTTTTTTTTCTTGTCTCTTTTTTTTATTCTCTTTTTTTATTTTTTTCTCTCTTGATTGGCACCTAATGGATTAGGGTTTGGAAGAACCTGAAGAGTTGTTATATTCTATTTTTTTTTCTTTTCTCTCTTTTTTTAAAATATATTTTTATATTTGGCATTTTTTAATTATTTTTTTGGATTTGGCTTTTGTTGACCACTGAATAAAATGAGCAGAAAAGTTGCGACAGTGGGAGCTGCTGCAACCACGCCCTCTTCATCTCCATCTGGAGGACAACACACCATTCAGGCGATGCTTCAACAAGAGAAAGAGAAAGAGAAAGATACATTGATACAACTGATCCTTCAAACAGTCCAAAGGATGGAACAACAACTATTTAAGACAGATGAAAAAGTCCAAAGGATGGAACAACAACTACTTAAGACAGATGAAAAAGTGGTCAGCATTCAGCAAACAATGTTGAAATATGAAGAAAGGTTGCAAAAATTAGAGAAAAAGGATGATCAAAAAGAGGAAAAAATGAAGGATATAGATAATAGACTGGGAGAGGTTGAATGAGAAAGGAGTGGTTTAATTGGATGGGAAATGGATAAAGCAGAATTTTATCTTAGATTTCAAAATGTGGAAGAAGAAAATGGAGACAATTTGGCAGATATGATTGAGATGCTGGCTGATGCATTAGAAACTACCAAAGAGAAGATGATAGACGGCGTGGACGAGCTATATTGAGTCTACACTAGATATGCAATGCATAATAAGTTGCCATGAGAAGTACATATAAGATTTACTAAGAAATTGATTAAAGCACAAATTTTTCAGGTGGCCAGAGAAAAAACCTTGAAATACAAGGAGAAAGAAATGGTGGTCTTGAAACAAATACCAAGAAAAGTAAGAGAGATGAGGAGAGAATACTAATTTTTGACTAAAATATTAATCCAAAAAGGAATTAATTACAGATGGTTGATACCAGAAGGGTTAATTTTAACATGGCAACTTCAAAGATATAGGCTGGATACAATTGACAAAGCGAGAGCCTTCCATGAACAATTTCTTAAAGAAAAGGAAGTGGAAATGGAAACCCAAGCTACAGTAGTGCCTGTAGAATTCAGAGAAGAGGAATTGGCAATGATTGAAACAGCAGAAGGCGCTGTTGGTAGGATTGTGGAATACAAGGAACAACATGAAGTAAGATCAACTAGAGCAACAAAACCTACATTAAAGTATGAACATGGAAGAAATGGACTTAACTCAGTAGTTAAAAGGAGAAAGGTGTTTCACAAATTAGAGAAATTAAAATTTGACATAATTTGTCTACAAGAAGTACACATTAAAAAGCAACATGAACAATTATTGATACAACCAAAACTTGGAAGAACTTTCTTATCATTGTCACAAAGTAATTCAATACCTGTGGAGCAAATATATGCAGATGCAGAAGGTAGAATTTTGATGGTGGAAATAATTGACAATAATATGAAAATTCTTTTGGTAGCAATATACGCTCCAAACAACAACCAAAGTGACTTTTATAGAAAATTACACATGAAAATAATTGAAATGGGGAGGCTTCTGGTTGGCACCACCTGGCGTCGCGGACGGTCTTTTTGGACCGCCAGCCCCGTGATTCCGTTGAGCCATTCTGACAGCGCTAATCAGCCATCAGACGGCTTAAAAACCTCTCCTTCGGGAGAAGAAGGAGAGGAGAGCCGGTGGGCGAGGGTAGAGCTCCCCGGGAGCCCCTGGAGCAATTCCAGGGGCTTGGAGGGTGAGAGCTCCCCGTTCAGCCCACTGAAGCTCCGGATCGGTGGCGACTCCGTTTAAACAGAGCCAGACGCCGGTGACCGACTCTGCTGCCAAGAAGAAGATGAACTGATTTCAAAAAGCAGACAGAACAGAAGCAGGAGAACAACCTTTTGCAAGTATATGCTTAACTCCTGGGATACATTGTTTCTATTTGATTTTGCTGAGCTGGAGCTGGAAATGGCGTCTTTGTTGTGGGTGTGAAAGTGAAAGTAGGAAATGAAAGTGCTTGTTAATAGACTTGTGCTCAGAGACTGGATTTAAACTGCTGGATTTGAGAGCTGGGTCCAGAAAAGACTATCTTGCTTGATAAACTACAAATAAATTTGAGAAAGCTGTTTGAGAGACTTTATGGCTCTGAAAAGAAAAATTCTTTTAAAATAATATGGCTTCCAAGGAAGGAGTTTCTGAAAGTGGAGGCTCTTTAATGGCGTCAGAAATGACACAGAGAACTAAAACACAGAGCCAGGAGGCTTTTTTTAGAGACCTTGCAGAATTTATAAAGGAAGCCATGAATAACCAAATTGAAATTATTAATAACTTTACAGCAATCATGGAACAAAACTTTACAGAACTGGTGGAGGATAAAAAAGCAACTGAGGATGTTTTTGAAGGAAAGCATAATGACAATGCAGGAGACATTTTGATCAAGACAGAGAAGCTGGAACTGGCTGACCCTCAAGAATCTTCAAACCTTCTTCCTGCCCTTTTGGAATTAACTGACAGAACTTTTCAAAAATATAATTTGGAGCAGAAAGAAGAAGAAACTGATCAGCTCTACGAGGTTTCGGAGGATTTGGCAGAGGCTTTCACACAATTAATTGAAATGCAACAACTGGATTTTTCTTTGCAAACTGATCGAGTTAATTCTTTGTTCTATGAACTGACTGTCTATACAAGCAAGAAGAGTCGATATGGGGGCTCTAAACCAGAGGAAATGGTTTTGAGAAAGGGACAAGTCTTAAAGATACATCAACCCCCAGTTAAAATTCAAAACCTCCTCAAAATAAAAGAAGGAGGGAGGAAGAAAGATTGGAAAAAATACAGAAAGAAAGGAAGGGAAGATTAATTTTTTTGGTCTAATTATTGATGTATTAATGATTAACTACGATTAACTAAATGAATTGAGAGTTCAATTAATGATTAATTAAGGTTTAGTTATTGTTAAAAATATTTGAATATTGAGAACAAAAGCAGGAGGAATAGCTAAATGATTAAGTATGTATTATCTACTAGTGTTTGTTATTGGTTTTTTTTTTTAAAAAAAAAATTCTTAGGGCTAAAGGATTATATGTTATTTTGTGTTTAAAGGGAGGTTGATGAATAATCTGTAGAAGGGGAGTTAAGGGGTCTAGGGAGTTTTAATGTCTTGCATTAATTTAGCATATTTTAGCGTATGTTTGGTAAAACCTATACCCTGTTTTTCTTCTGGGAAGCCGGGGGAGGGGGAGGGAAGGGGGGGTTGCACAAATGTTTAATTAGATAAGTGATTTGTTTATTTTGTTTGAATTTTAAAAACAATAAAAAAATTGTTCAAAAAAAAAAAAGAAAATAATTGAAATGGAATATGACAATATATGTATGATGGGAGATTTTAATGGAATAGTGGATGAAAATATGGACTATAAAACACAAAAATAGTAAGACATAATAGAAAGACATTACCGAAACCCTTGTTTAAGATGATAGAGGAAATAAACTTGAAAGATGTATGGAGAGATAGAAATGGGAAAAACAGACAATATACTTTTTATTCCGATAGACATTCATCTTGGTCTAGGTTAGATATGATATGGACAACAATGGATTTGGCTTTGAATATAGAGCATGTGGAAATAGAAACAAATTTATGGGCTGACCACAATCCTGTGATAGCTACCTGGAAAGGGCAAAAAAGAAAATCTAGATGGACTTTAAATAACACAATATTAAAAGAGAAAGACTTTGTACAGAAAATGGAGAGAGAGTTGGCTTTTTTTTTCAAGGAGAATAAGAAAGAAGATGCATCAGCACAAATTTTTTGGGATACAATGAAGGCCTATGCCAGAGGTCTAATAATGGATTATACAAGGAAAAGAAATATGAAGAAAAGACAAACTTCTAAAATATTAATTGATGAATATAAGAGCTTTGAAAAGGAGCTCCAAAAAGATCCATATAAGAAAGATGTAAAAATGAAAATGGATATAATAAAGCACAAAATGGACTTACTGGAGAAAGAAGAACTAGCCCAAAAAATAAGAAGCACTAAACAGAATTATTTTGAAAATGCAAATAAACCAGGAAGATGGCTAGCATATAAACTGAAAAAAGAAAGAGAATCAAGAAAAATAACACAATTAATTGATGACCAAGGGCAAAGTAAATTTGGAAATAAAGAGATGGGAACAATAATACAAGAATATTATAGACAACTTTACAAGAGAGAGACGATAGAGGAGGAAAAAGTGGCAAGGTACTTACAAGAAGCAAAATTACCTCGGATTCCCAAAGATATTAAGGAGATGTTGGAGGGGAATATAACGATGATGGAATTGACAGAAGCAATTAAGAAGCAAAAGAATGGAAAGGCACCAGGGCCAGATGCTTTACCTGTTGAATACTATAGGACATTACAAGAATCTTTATCTCTCCCGTTATTGGAAGTAATGAATGAAGTGATGACAAAGAAGAAAATACCCAAATCATGGACTGAGGCATATATTACATTGATTCACAAAGAAGATACAGACCCACAACAAATAAAAAATTATAGGCCTATATCCCTGCTAAATTCAGATTATAAAATCTTTGCTTCAATATTGGCAGAAAGATTTAAGAGATATTTAAATAATTTTATACATACAGATCAAAATGGATTTCTTCCAAAAAGACAAATTAAGAGACAATATTAGAATAATTCTGGATATTTTAGAATATTATGAAGCACATCCTGAAAAGCAGATAGCCTTGATATTCTTAGACACACAAAAAGCTTTTGACAATGTAAATTGGCGATTTATTATGTCCAATGGAAGAGAGGGGCTTTGGCAGGAAATTTATTCAGGCAATTGAAGCTATATACTTTAAGCAGATGGCAAAAGTAATGATAAATGGAGAATTGACTGATTCTATCGAGATAGAAAAAGGTACTAGACAAGGATGTCCATTGTCCCCACTTTTGTTTATATTGATGCTGGAAGTTTTAAATAGAAATATTAGAGAAGAAAAAGATATAAAAGGTATGAAAATTAGAAAAGAACAATATAAATTACAAGCCTTTGTAGATGACCTGGTCTTTATTATTGAAGAACCATTAACAACAATAAATAAACTGATAGAAAATATTGGACAGTTTGGGAAAGTAGCTGGCTTGAAAATGATAAAATGATGATAGTGACTAAAAATATGTTGAAAAAGCAAAAAGAGGAATTGATGGAGATTTCAAAGATGCAGGTCACAAATAAGGTAAAATGCTTGGGGATATATTTGACAGAAAGATGTAGTGCACTTAAAGAAAATAACTATAACAAGCTTAAGCAACAGATAGGATAAGATTTGGTGAAATGGGGAAATTTGCAGCTATCTTTGATTGGTAGGATCTCAACTATCAAGATGAATATTCTGCCTAGAATTTTGTATTTATTCCAGACAATTCCAATTAAGTTGAGTAAGGAATTTTTTGAAGAGTTGAATAAAATGATGCTGAAATATACAGGTGAAACTCGAAAAATTAGAATATCATGCAAAAGGTCATTTATTTCAGTAATGCAATTTAAAAGGTGAAACTAATATATTCTAATATAGACAAATCAAGCCTTGATTTGTCATATTTTTGATGATTATGGCTTACAGATCATGAAAACCCCAAATTCACAATCTCAGAAAATTAGAATATTGTGAAAAGGTTCAATATTCTAGGCTCAAAGTGTCCCACTCTAATCAGCTAATTAAGCCGTAACACCTGCAAAGGGTTCCTGAGCTTTTAAAAGGTCTCTCAGTCTGGTTCAGTAGGAATCACAATCATGGGAAAGACTGCTGACCTGACAGTTGTGCAGAAAACCATCATTGACACCCTCCATAAGGAGGGAAAGCCTCAAAAGGTAATTGCAAAAGAAGTTGGATGTTCCCAAAGTGCTGTATCAAAGCACATTAATAGAAAGTTATATGGAAGGGAAAAGTGTGGAAGAAAAAGGTGCACAAGCAGCAGGGATGACCGCAGCCTGGAGAGGATTGTCAGGAAAAGGCCATTCAAAAGTGTTGGGGACTTTCACAAGGAGTGGACTGAGGTTGGAGTCAGTGCATCAAGAGCCACCACGCACAGACGGATCCTGGACATGGGCTTCAAATGTCGTATTCCTCTTGTCAAGCCGCTCCTGAACAACAAACAATGTCAGAAGCGTCTTACCTGGGCTAAAGAAAAAAAGAACTGGTCTGTTGCTCAGTGGTCCAAAGTCCTCTTTTCTGATGAGAGCAACTTTTGCATCTCATTTGGAAACCAAGGACCCAGAGTCTGGAGGAAGATGGAGAGGCACACACTGCAAGATGCTTGAAGTCCAGTGTGAAGTTTCCACAGTCTGTGTTGATTTGGGGAAACTACTGGTGTTGGTCCACTGTGCTTCATTAAGTCCAGGGTCAACGCAGCCGTCTACCAGGAGATTTTGGAGCACTTCATGCTTCCTTCCGCAGACGAGCTTTATGGGGATGCTGACTTCATTTTCCAGCAGGACTTGGCACCTCCCCACACTGCCAAAACTACCAAAACCTGGTTCAATGACCATGGGATTACTGTGCTTGATTGGCCAGCAACCTCGCCTGACCTGAACCCCATTGAGAATCTATGGGTTATTGCCAAAAGAAAGATGAGAGACATGAGACTGAACAATGCAGAAGAGCTGAAGGCCACTATTAAAGCAACCTGGTCTTCCATAACACCTCAGCAGTGCCACAGGCTGATAGCATCCGTGCCACACCGCATTGAGGCAGTAATTGATGCAAAAGGGGCCCAAACCAAGTACTGAGTACATATTCATGCTTATATTTTTCAGAGGTCCGATATTGTTCTATGTACAATCCTTGTTTTATTGATTTCATGTAATATTCTAATTTTCTGAGATTGTGAATTTGGCTTTTTCATGAGCTTTTTTGATGTAAGCCATAATTTATTTTATTTATTTATTTATTTATTTAATTTTTATACTGCCCCCTCTCCCGAAGGACTCGGGGCGGTGAACAGCCAAAATTAAAAACACACAATACAAATATTAAAATACATTAAAATGAAATTAAATTTATCTTTGGCTTCCCCAATTTAAAACCCCTTACCCATAAAATTCCCCAATTAAAAGATTTTTAACCCAGCCCGGCTTGCTGAAATAAAAAAGTCTTCAGGGCCCGGCGGAAGGTCCGGAGGTCCGGGATCAGTCATATCCCTGGGGGTAGCTCATTCCAGAGGGCGGGTGTCCCCACAGAGAAGGCTTTTCCCGGGGGGGGGGGGTCGCCAGCCGACATTGCCTGACAGACGGCACCCTGAAGAAGCCCTCTCTGTGGGAGCGTGTTGGCCGGTGGGAGGTTATCGGAGGCAGAAGATGGTCTCGTAAATAACCGGGCCCTAAGCCATGGAGTGCTTTGAAGATGAGAACCAATACCTTGAAGCGCACCCGGAAGACCACTGGAAGCCAATGCAGCTCACGCAGGAGAGGTGTCATTGGGAGCGCCATGTCGCCCCCATAAGTACCCGCGCGGCCGCATTCTGCACCAGTTGGAGCCTCCGAGTGCTCCTCAAGGGGAGCCCCATGTAGAGAGCGTTGCAGTAGTCCAGGTGGGAAGTAACGAGGGCATGAGTGACCGTGCATAAGGAGTCCCGATCCAGAAAGGGGCACAACTGGCGTATCAGGCGCACCTGATAGAAAGCCCCCCTGGCCACGGCCATCATATGCTCTTCTAAAGACAGCCGTGCGTCCAGGAGGACACCCAAGTTACACACCCTCTCCATGGGGGCCAATGTCTCACCCCCAATAGTCAGCGATGGCACCAGCTGACTATATCGGGACGCCGGCAGCCATCAAATCATAATCATCAAAAATATGACAAATCAAGGCTTGAACTATCTTGCTTTGCATGTAATGAGTCTATCTCATATATTAGTTTCACCTTTTAAGTTGCATTACTGAAATAAATGACCTTTTGCACGATATTCTAATTTTTCGAGTTTCACCTGTATTTGGCAGGGAAAGAAGGCGAGGATAAAATTAAAGCTGTTACAAGATGCTAAAATGAGGGGTGGTTTTGGCTTGCCTAATTTTGAACTTTATTACCAAGCAACAAGTTTGATGTGGATTAAAGAATGGATAACTTTGAGAAATACCAGATTATTGAATTTAGAGGGACATGATTTGTTGATGGGATGGCATGCCTTTTTATGGTACAAAGGAACAAAAATACAGGGGTACTTTAGAAGGCACCAAATACGAGAAGCTTTATTGTTGAACTGGGAGAAGTTCAAAAAACATTATTATTTGAAGATTCCAGTCTGGGTATCTACAATTGAAGTCTTTTCATATTCAGTAGTATTTAAAAGGGAACAATTTGTAAGATATAGGGAATTCTT
Source organism: Pituophis catenifer annectens (assembly GCF_029215685.1). Taxonomy (NCBI): domain Eukaryota; kingdom Metazoa; phylum Chordata; class Lepidosauria; order Squamata; family Colubridae; genus Pituophis; species Pituophis catenifer. The sequence goes on along the minus strand of NW_027256884.1, from coordinate 55,404,181 downwards.
GGATGAAAAGGGTGAACTTAAATTAAAGCAAGAATTAGAAGATCAGGGATGCAAGATGGATTGGTTTTCATACATGCAAATATGCTCTAGATATGAAGATCTTAAAGAAGAAGGTTTTTATAATGTTTTGACTAATTTAGATAAGATTTTAATGGGTTCTGATGACCATGTAATTAAAAAGTTATATGGATACTTGTTAGAGGTAAAATTGGAAGAAGAACAAGTTAAAGAATCAATGATAGTGTGGGGGAAAAATTTTGGTCATGGTATTGATTTAGAGAAATGGCAAAAATTGTGGTCGCATAACTATAAAATGACAATGTCTATAGCATATAAGGAGAATTTGTATAAGATGTTTTACAGATAGCATTTACCCCCGACGAGGATAGCCAGGATGTTCAAGAATAAATCGGAGAAATGTTGGAAGTGTCATCAGACTCCAGGATCTTATTACCGTATGTGGTGGACATGTGTAGAAGCCAAGAGTTATTGGACTAAGATACACACGTGGTTGGAAAAACTGATAAAGAGACACATTGACTTTAAACCAGAGATATTTTTATTAGGGATCTTACCAGAGAACATATCATAGAGAACTGCAATATTTAATTGTGAATGTTTTAACAGCGGCCAGAATTGTATTTGCTAAAAACTGGAAAGGAGACAAGATACTTACTGATGAAGAAGTTATTAAGAAAATGATGGACTGTGCTGAAATGAGTAAATTGACATTTGAAATAAGAGAACAGGAAGATAAACAATATTATTTGATATAGTATTTATTTTATCAATGGTTAGATAATAAAACATGGAGATAAAATATGAAATATGAAGTGGAAGTTAAGATAAAATATGTGAAATTTTTCTTTATGAAAACAAGCTTTGGTCATATATTTATATTTTGAAGATGGGATTAAGCACAAAAGGATGTTAACCGATCAATACACTGTCTGTAATTGTTTGGAATGATGATGGTCTTATGTTTTATTTTTGGTTTTAAAATAAAAAATTGTTTTTAAAAAAAAAAAGAAAAAGAAAGAAAAGCAGAACAGAAACAGCTACTCGATGTCCTTCTCCATAATGGCTATCCTAACACACACCCAAACCACTACACACTCCACAGCCAACCACCACGCAAAAACTAACCCTACTATACACAAAAGGGGTGTCAGAAATGACAGCCAGAATCTTCCAACCCCTAGGAATAACAATAGCCCACAAACTCACAGCCACACTCCGCCAGGAATTATCCAGGATCAAAGACAAAATACAGCAGAATAAAGGAAACAATGTAATCTACAAAATCAACTGTAATCATTGCAACAAATTCTACATGCGACAAACATCACATCAATTAAAAACCAAGATCCACGAACACCGGCTGGAAGTCAAACACCATGATCCCAAAATCTTAATCTCTACCCACACCAACACCAAACAGCACCAATTCAACTGGAGCAACAGAAAAATAATTGGCCACACTACCACCCACCAAGCTCGTGAGTTCATTGAAGCCTGGCACTCCACAAGAAATTTCATCAACAGACACATTGACCTACAACTAGCCTACAAACTCCTCAGAATCAACTGCACAACCAACTAGAGACAGCACCGACCCTCAACCAACCCATGCAATCTTCCACCACCAGCAGTTTACCTCCCAATGACCCTGACCAGATGTAATCTCTTTATCACATGCATCACAAGACTCACAGCTGACCCATCACAAGACCCTCACTTGACATACCCATAGTGGAAGCCCTTATAAACAGAAGAACACCGACACTGACATCCTCTAAACTCCACTGAAGATGTTACCTAGCCTGGTACCGAAATGTTCGGAAACCAACCCACAAGCTCGGAGAATGAACCTTCATCCTTATACCATTGAAAAATACGTATGTCAAGACTCTACCCATGCCAGTACATTGCAGTCTTTCTCTGTATATTATTTGCATTTGTATGAAAGACTGTTTCATAAGAAATATGTAGAATCCCTATCGCTAGCAGTGGCCAGACCTCACTATCACTACGAAAGTCCCAAAAAGTTTTGAAACTCAAAGGGCTATTTTTGCATCCCCCAAATTTCTTGGCATTGTGCACATCTGCAACACTTATTTAATTTTCATTATTATGGTTTCAGTAATTAATTTTTCAAGGAATTCATTGTAATGCTTTCATCTTTTTTTATATAAAACATGAAAACATTATAAACATGAATTAGTATATTAAATCTGAATTTATTTGGACACAGTATATTAAAATAACTTTTTAATTTAGTAACAGTAAAAGATGCTTCATTAGAATAATTTTAAAGTAGGCTTAATCAAGTGAGAATTGTTAAAAGTGAATGTAAGGTTTGAAAAAGAATGCAGAAAAGTAGATTAACTTGAAAAAGCAGATTGATTTGATTAAGATGTTTTTTTAAATTGAATAATCATGATGAACAAAAAGTGGAGAGAATAGATTAAATAATGGATAATCTAAGTTGCTCAAGAAACTTGTAACTGTAAAAGTACAGGGGGGGAAAAAGCATCTGGCCCTGCTTAGTCATTGTTCATAATTTAAGAGCTTGGACAATATAAATAACTTCAGAGTCAAGAACACTGCATTTTCACTAAATACACTGCAGCATCTGCTAGTTACCAGGATATCCAGAACTTTTCCATGTTGTTCCCAGATTAAACCAATATTATTTTTCCTACTTAAAATTATGGCCAACTTTTTCTTAACTATTTGGGAGACAAAACAACAGCAGTGAAAATACTGTCTCGGGATGACGTAATTGCTAAACTTGTAGAGTAATCCTTTTCTATTTTTAACAAACATTTTTCTCTTGTTGAAGAGTAAACATTGCATTTTCCAGTAGTGGGCAATTGAAAACCTAGAGATTATATTCAGTTATCTATACCAGGTCTATCATTCACACACCATTATTGACTCAAAGGAAAATTTAGGCAAGGTAGAAAACAATGAGTAAATAAGATACAGAGACATAATGCTTGCAGTTCTGTTTCAATCACCTAAGCAAAGAGTTGGTTAAAGGCTTTAGTTTTAAACTCAGGCTACTATACAATTGCAAAGCATCGAGTTAATAAGGCAAGGGATGGGAAAAAAAGAACCGGTCTTCAGTTGTTGGAAGGCAGGTGAAAAGGGAAATCATATCATAGGAAACCATGGTCTCATCTGGTTCCAGTTTTAGTTTGCAAACCTTCCTGGCGAAGTCCTGTGAATTGTTGATGTGATGGGTGGTGTTGCCAGCCAGAGGAGCAAATAAGGTGGTCAAATGTTTTGCAATGTTGCAGGTGACAGAGTTAATGCTGCTGACAATTGGTCTGAGTGGAGTTCCCTCTTTATGGATTTTGGGGAGTTCATATATGCATGGGTGGCTTCCCCAGGGTAAAGATGGTAATATTGTAGCTTGTTGATGGCATTGTCCTTCAGTAGGTGTTTCAAGAAATCAATGACCTTATTAGCTCCTCTAGTTGGCAACACCACCCATCACATCAACAATTCACAGGACTTTGCCAGCAAAGTTTGGAAACTAAAACTGGACCCGGATGAGACTATGATTTCCTATGATGCAGAGGTGGATTTCAGCAGGTTCTGACCAATTCTGGAGAACCGGTAGTGGAAATTTTGAGTAGTTCAGAGAACCGGTAGTAAAAATTTTGACTGGCCGAGCCCCCATCTATTCTCTGCCTCCCAAGTCCCAGCTGATTGGGAGGAAATGGGGATTTTGCAGTAACCTTCCCCTGCCATGCCCACCAAGCCACACCCACCAAGCCATGCCCACAGAACTGGTAGTAAAAAAATTTGAAACCCACCACTGCTATGATGTGACTTCCCTGTTCACCTGCATTCCAACAACTGAATCTGCCATGGTAGTGAAGAAACAACTCCTACAAGACAGCACCTTAGGTGACAGAACCAGCTTCAGCCCAGACAACATATGTGTCATGCTGGACCTCTGCCTGACCACTACCTATTTTAAATACAATGAAAGTTTCTACAGACAAAAACACCGCTGCACCATGGGTTCACCTGTGTCCCCCATTGTGGCCAATCTCTACATGGAAGAGGTAGAAACTAAAGTCCTAGACTCCTTCACAGGAATTCCACCCACTCACTGGTATAGGTATGTGAATGATACTTGATCAAAAGTATCTTGATATAGGTATGTGGATGATACAAGATCAAAACACAGGAATTGGAAGCGTTCACCAAACATATCAACTCTGTGAACAGATACATTAAATTAATATGGGAAGATGTTAAGGAAAATAGTTTTGCCTTCCTGGACTGTGCAATGCACCTTAAGGAAGACAGAAGTTTTAACATTACAGAAAACCCACATACACAGATCAATATTTACATTTTGATTCTTACCATCCACTGGAGCACAAAATGAGAGTCATTAGAAACCTACACCACCAAGCTGAAGGCCTGCCTACCAGCAAAGATGGGAAAGAAAAAAAACCTAAAACTAAAACACACCAAGGAAGCCTTCAGAACATGTTGCTATTCCAAGTGGGCCTTCATCAAATCTCAAAAAGACCCTACAGGAGCTCCTCCATAATAGATGAAAAACATTGTCATTCCAAGCTCAGGAGGATCTTCAGCCAACACACCATACATGCACACTTCAAACCCAAGAATACACTAAGGCTGAAGCTTGTCCATCCCAAGGATAAAACACCAGGCACCAACTGAGCAATGTGGTATATGCAGTTCAATGCAGTGAGACATATGCAGATGTGTACATTGGGGAAACAAAACAGCCACTTCATAAACACATGGCACAACATAGGAGAACAAACACATCAGGACAATTTCAGCATGTCAATTTTCATTTGAAAGACAAAGGCCACTCTTTTGAAAACAATAAAGTCCACAATTTGGACAGAGAACCACTGGTTTGAAAGAGGCCATCTATGTCAAAATTGAACAGCCCTCTCTCAACAGAGGGGGAGGGATACAATATCATCTATCTCCAATCAACAACACAGTCCTTTCAACAGTTCCAAGAAGGCTCCACATCCATTTGCACCACTCAGGTGACCCTGATGACACAGATAAATCTCCAGGTGATCTTAATGACTTGCTAAAAGAATGCAAATGACCAGCTGTCTGCAAGGAGTATAAATCCTTCCATTTCCCACCATCCAGTCAGAGCTGAAGAAGCTTCTTGGATGAGAAGCGAAATGTCTTCAAAGAAAAAGCAGAAGGTCCAGTTGCCTTTTGAAAAAGCACCTTTGGGACAACCATGACTTGGATGACTGAGAATTTCCATAGATATTAAGCGATGCCATTTACACTTGCACCTGTACCTCTAATAAAATTTATGTGTTTCTTGTGGCAGAAGTTTCTTAGAGCTTTTCCATCCACTGTACTTCTTTCATGGTATTTTAAATACTTTTTTCCCCTAAAAAGTAAACACTCCTTAAAAGTGAAGAAAAAACAAGATCCCATTAGTAAGCTTACATTTACAATTGTCACAGCATCCCCATGGCATATGATCAAAATTTGGGCACTTAACGACTAGCTTGTATGATACATATAGACACTGAATAATTAGAACAGGAATGCAAAATTATAGTGCTTCTCGGCATTTGGCTGCAGGCAACTACAACGGCTCCTATCCAAGCTTAAACTGACTTATTTTATCTTCTAACTGTTTTTAAGGTTTCTGTTTTAATTTTTAAATTTTTTAAGTTTTAAATTTTAAATATTTCTATATTTTATATTTTTATATTTCTCAATTTACCTTTAGCTATACCCCGGCTATAGTAGCTGTATTTTTAACAACTTTTAACTACCTGAGCTGGCCTCAGTTTTGGGAGTGTTTTTGCTGCCTCTTTTGTTGCTGCTATCTACGATTTATTGCTTTAGCTTGGAAGCCGAGTACTGCCAAGCTTTGATCTGACTTCTTCTTCTATCTGACAATTATTTTTAACTATCATTTTGTTACTCCATTTATCTTATTATTTTTATCTACTCCCTGCTCCTTGCTCTGCCGGGAGGGTAGGATCCTTGCCTTACTCGTGAGGAGTTTTGTTGTTTCCTCTTGATCCCTCTGCCTCTGGACCTGGACTCGTCCCAGAAACTAGATTTTTCGTCATATTATATAATGAAGTCAAGGAAAAGGACCAGATCCCTTACTGACTTGGCTCCCCAACCTTCTTTGAAGCAATCTAAGATTGAGGACTTTGCTTTAATTCGACCTCCCTGCCTGGAAACTCTAGCTCCTTTTCATCTGACTGCTGCTGGTCATCGTGATCTTCCGTTGGTCGAGGATGTCGTCCCCCGAGTTGAGAACAAAGGCTCTTCAAAAACTACGGCCCCCACTCAACCTTCAAATGAACCTACTCTTATAGAACTCTTGGCCCAGCAATGTTTTCTGGTTGCAGAAACAACTGCGAGTATACAGTCACAGCTTGATAAAATAATAAGTACTTTAGATTGTCTAGTTTCCTCGATTATCGCCGGCTGCCCTGGACAGACTGCTCGGCAGCCTGGTGCAGTGACAGGGCCCTCCCTGTCGGGCCCCAGCAAAAGTACCGGTTGGGGTGGCCCTGCCAGTGGGTTGAACTCTACACCTCCGGGTGCGAGAAGCCACCTGGTTTTACAGCCAAGACAGGTGGCCCTTAATATTAATCCCATTAACAATTTGCCTTACTGGGGCTCAATTCAGCTGGCAAGGGGTCATATACTACAGCTACTGGGGTTGACTGCTGATGATCAGAAGAAGATTGAACTTTTACCCTCCCCTGCATACTGCTCCAGAGTGTTACTTAATTTTGATAACCCCAGCACCCCGAAATTATTCTTCAGGAGAAGTTCTCTGCTAAGATCTTTCGGCATCGTGCCAAGCAGAGTCTTCAAAGATATGTCGATTAAGCCACTCTTAAGAAACCGACAATCTGTGACCAGCAGGAGACTTACAGCCCCAAAAAGACCCTTAGCAGCACATACTAATGTGCCAATTTTGAATGCCATCCCTGATACTAGACCATCTATTAAGCACAGATCCATTCCTGCAAGACTTCCTGATGGCATCTTCTCAGACGGTACCTTGTCTGTTCCTCCTACAGCTGGTCAAATCTTCTCCCCTCAGCGAGGCCCATCTCATCAGGAAGTTTGTCACGATCTGATCAGCTGGGAAGAAATAGCCCCAAAGGAAGCGACACCAGCCCAGGGCCTCCAAAGTTCCTTAGTGAATAAGCCTCAGGCTAGTGCCTCTGGGATTCCACCCATCTATGAAACCAACCCATCTCAAGACAATTTTTGGAATCTGGAGGAGATACAGCTTTTCGACTCCTTTCGCGCACTTCCACAACCAGAAAGGGCCCAAATTATAAAGTGTCTGTCTGCAGTTAAATCCAAGCTTTGGAGTCTTTCACTACCTGATAAGGATCCCCCTGGACCCCAGGATGTCCACATCAATTTATCAGAGGCAGTTCCCTCGGCCCTCCCTCCAGAATGTCCAACTTGTAAACTTGAAGATCCAGGGCTACTCCAAACCCCGTCTGTTGATGTCACCGAATGCTTGCCAGGTAAGCAACCAATGAACAATAGAAGCATAAACTGGACTGCGTGTAGAGCCCTACAGCCTCATGAACAAGGCTCGCCTCCCTTCCACTTTTCTTTGCCTTTATCTCCCAAAAGGGTGACACTTCCATCGAATAACGGCTGTATTTTTTCAGATTTGAAGGGCTCTCTGGAAAAAATTAATTATACAGAATGACTAGCAAACCCGGCATCCCCCCCTTGCACACTTAGATGCCTTTCATGGAATATAGCAGGTTGGGGGAGAAGGTGCGGCACCACCGATTTTATTAACTATATTCAATCATTTGATGTGGTCCTGCTTCAGGAGACCTGGGCATGCGATAAGATATCCCTTACAGGGTTTACGGCCATTTCTTTGGCTGCTACCAAACAATTCAAGTCAGGAAGACCTAAGGGTGGTTTAGCTTGTTTGGTCTCTACCTCCCTGCAAGTGGAGACAGTGGAGCTGCCCCCCAGTGGGTCCTTAGCTATGGCGCTCCTAATTAAGAGAGGACACAGTAAATTGCTAGTGTTCAACATTTACCTTCCCCCGACAGTGAGGCAAGCCGACACTAAGGCTCAATGGGGCGAACTGGAGAGCTATATTACCCATACAGAAACTAAATTTCCAGCGCCGTACATCTTTATAGGGGGCGACTTTAATGCCCGATTGGGAGGCCAAATTCCCCCACCAATTGAGGCACTCTACTCCCAAGAAATCTGCCAGGCCATAGGACACCAGATCTCAGCCAGGCATTCTAAGGATGAGCTAACAAATTTTGCCGGCATTCAATTAGCCCTCTTAGCATCCCAACACAATATGACAATCCTTAACGGGAGTACCCCAGGCGATCTTTTAGCTCTTCACGAGGGAGTAGTGTTATTGATTTTGTGATGGTTTCCCAGCCACTAAGACAGGCAGTCCATGTTTTTTTTGTGGACTGCCTTACGGAGAGCGACCACTACCCCCTGGTCACAATCATTGGGCTCTTTACAAATATACATCTGCCCAAGGGCCCCCAAATACTGGATCCTTATGTGACCTCTTATGCAAGGAGGATCAAATGGTCTCCCAAGACTGAAAGAAAGTTCCACTCTCTTTTATCATCGCCAGAGTGTCTTAGCCTATACAATCAGGCCTTAACATGCAGTGACTCAGCGGCAATCTCGACCTTCGAATCATTAATTAACAGTATTCAAAGGGAACTAGGACCTGATTGTAGGCCAAGTGGCCCATATCGTCCAAGAAGCAATCCCTGGTTCGATGAAGAATGTGTGCTGCTCAGGAACAAGATCAGACAGGTTTACCTGCTCTATCGTAATCGAGGGGATAAACGCCTACTCGAGGACTATTACCGCCTGAAGCAGGAGTATAAAGGACTAATTGTTAAGAAAAAGAGGGCTAAAGAAAAAGAGAAGTGGGACCTACTTCTCTCTATCCAGCAGAAGAACACCCGACTATTTTGGCAAATGGTCGCCTGTTCGCTGCCTGGTCATCAAGAACTCCCTCTCTGTTGTATTTCCAACAGAGATTGGGAAAGCCATTTTGGATCAATCTTCCAGGCTTCAATAGTCACGACCGGACTCGGACCACAATTGCCCCCTGCAATTCCGGACTGGCACCCTGTGACTCATGCTGAGATCAACGAGCTTATCTCTGAACTTAAGTCAGGCAAAGCTCCTGGCCCTGATGCTATACCCCCTGATCTGTTAAAATCTAATCCCAAGTGGTGGTCTCCTCTTTTAGCAACACTCTTTACCCATATCAATACCTCTGGCAGGATTCCTACCTCCTGGAACCAAGCAATTATTGTCCCTATTTTTAAACGAGGAAATAGGAACAGCCGATTATCGTCCTATAAGTCTGCTCTCCATCATTGGGAAATTGTACGCTAAATATCTCCAACGCAGACTCCTCACCTGGGTCGAGGAGTCCAACATTATTGGTGCTGAACAGATTGGGTTTAAAGCAGGCTGTGCCACATTGGACCACTGCTTTGTCCTAGCGCACCTGGTTGACAAATATGCCACCATACCAGGTGCTAAACTTTTTACTGCTTTTATCGATCTAAAGGCAGCGTTTGATTCAATCCCAAGGGAATTGTTGTGGACAAAATTGCTCAAAAGCTCCATCGACAGACGTCTTTTGTTCCTAATTAGATCCCTATATAATCAGACTACTAGTCAGGTCAGGTGTAGTTTGCAGGGAGAACTCTCTAACCCCATCCCGATAAAGAGTGGAGTAAGGCAGGGCTGTCTCCTGGCTCCTCTTTTGTTTAACCTATTTTTATCTGATTTGGCCTCTTATATTGGACGTATTGAGTCTCACGCCCCAAAGCTGTCAACAACGAAGATCCCGCTTCTCCTTTATGCTGATGACGCGGTCCTCCTATCACTGACGAGGCTTGGCCTGAAAAGGCTTCTCTCTGCATTTGGGTCCTACTGTGCTGAGAATCACTTGTCCATTAACTACGACAAATCAAAAGTCTTGGTGTTCTCTAGTGCCCAGAAGTTACACAACTGGGCTATTAAGGGTAATGCTATTAAGCAGGTTTCCCATTTTAAGTATTTAGGTATACATTTTCAGAACACTGGTGCTTGGACTAGACACCGAACCCAGGTGCTGAATTCAGCTTTTTGTAGCCATCAGCAGATTTTAAGATTTTTCTATACCCAAGGTGGCCAATTTATTCCTTCTGCTCTGCGTATTTACAAAGCCAAAACCTTGGCCCAAACTCTTTACGGAATTCCTATATGGATACAGGGCTTCAAGGAGTGTATTGAAAGAACCCAGGCTGCTTTTTTAAGGAAACTTTTGGGTCTCCCTCCCTGTGTTGGCTTTGCTCCGATGTATCTGGAACTGGGCATTCGATCAGTTGAATGCATGGCATGGATCAACACTTTTAAATGGTGGTTTCAGGAACTCTTTTTGGCAGCCCCTGGCAGCTACCTCTCCCTGGTGTTAGCTGACCCCTATACGTCTCGATGGGAGAGGGATCTGACGAAGAAACTCCACCTGTTAGGTTTTTCGGGGGATGCCATGGGAGACTATGGCCTTAAAGACGCCCAATGTAGGGTAGTCCAACGGCTTGTGGACATAGACTTACAATATCTGAGAGCTAGAGCCAATAAAACCTGCTCCCCTCTGGTCTTCAGCCAACTTAATAATTTTGGACTGAGGATGGTCTCATATTTCTATACTCTAACCATCCCTAAGTATAGAAGAGTCTTCTCCCTTGCTCATTTTAACGTCTTGCCTTCAGCATTGCTGGACGGTCGATTCAAGAGGCTTCCGAGGGGCGAGCGGCTATGTCCCTGTGGTAGAGCGGAGGTTGAGACTGTGGAGCATGTCCTTTTACACTGCCCCATGTACAACGTAGCCAGGACCAATTTGATGTCTCTCTTAGAGACAGATTTCTGTGGGCCCAATGATAGTGATTTGGCCTTGTATTGTTTAGGGGATGGCTCCTCATACACTACCTCTCAAGTCTCAAAATTTTTTCTAAGAGCCGTAACCATTAGAGGAGAGCGCTGTGGTCCCTCTCGGCCGGGGCTTCTGGTGGCCGGCTGTTCGTGATGTTCTTTTTCCTATGTTTTTCTGTAGCTATGCTTGCATTTTGGTCTGTGACTGTAAATAAATTTATATTATAGTGCTTCTCATATTGCAGATTATTTCAATCACAAATTGAAGTAGATTCAAGATTTTGGTTTGGTTTACAGGTAGTCCTCAATTTATAACCATTTGTTTGATGACCATTCAAAGTTATGATGGTGCTGAAAAAAACTAACTTACAATCAATTCTTATACTTACAACTGTCACAGCATCCCCATGGTCATGTGATCAAAATTTAGGCACTTAGCAACTAGCATGTATTTATGATACATGTAGCATCCTGGGATCATCTGATCACCATTTACAATCTTCCCAGGGGGCTTCTGACAAGCAAAATCGATGGGGGAAACCAGATCTGCTTAATGATTGCAGCAAAAAAGGTTGCAAAATCAGGCGCAATTCACTTAATGATTGTATCACTTAGCAACAGAAGTTCTAGTACCAATTGTGGTTGGAAGTTCAGGACTACCTGTACAGGTAACAAAATAGTCAATAGTGTGTCTGATTCACTTTGCTAATTCTAATGAAAGAAACTATCTAGATTCTAGTTCTGTAGAAATCTAATACTAGATAATGCTATCCTGGGTCAGATAGCAAATATTTGAGCTTATATTAAAATAAAGTTTTATTTTAATAAAAAAAAATCATCTTTCATTTACAACACTGTTGACTCTAATGAGTAGTAACAATTGCAGGTGCACTCTAGGATAATTGATAATTGACTGAGACAGATATTTATTATATAATATATGTGAGCAAAAAAAATGTCATTTTTTACAAGCTCCACTGTGTTGACAAGTTCATTTTAACAGTCATCAAAAAGAATATTTCAGCATAGAGATCCCTATGGCTATAGATTTGGAGGGACTGCAATTCTCAAGCCCAACACTGCCAAGTACAATCCATCTGCACTAGCAGCCATAGTGTGGGATTTCTTCCCTTAACAACATTCCCTTCATACTCTCATTTTAGGCTGCTGTCAAGACTGTGTTGATCCAAAGGCTGAGCCCAGTCTTATAAGATTTATAAGGCACCCTTTCTATTGGTTTCTGGAAGATTTATTTGCCTGCAATTATAATACCACAAAAAGTCTACTTTTTATTTTTTTCATGGTATCTCTGAAAATGGATAAGCTCAGAGCATTACAAAATGTTATAAAGAGAAGAAACCTGTCTGTTGGTTTCTTCTCTTTACCACACTTTACCACACTTACTCAGTGTGGTAAGCCAGGCAGAAAAGAAAGCAATAGTGGGTGGTACCGAAGCATGCCAAGTAGAGTGTAGGAAGCCCTCCCTCCTCAGATTAAAATATTATTTATTCTTAATATTAAAAAGAGGCAGGATAGAATATTTTCCCCAAAGGAGAAATGGAGAAAAATCTTAACAAAGGCAGAAAGCAGCCCCAGTCTTCCTACCATAGAAAAACAGACTTGAAGAGGTTGGTCTTTAGGAAAGAAGATTTTGTATCCATTCAGAAAGACTGGGCCAATCTATTCATAAGCAAAGAGACTTGAAATAAGCAACACAATAGGCAAGCCAAAACTGAAAAGATTAGCTCAGACAAACACCTAGGATTTGCATTTCTCCTTTTCCCTGTAGAGCAGTGGTTCTCAACCTTCCTAATGCCGCGACCCTTTAATACAGTTCCTCATGTTGTGGTGACCCCCAACCAGAGGTGGGTTCTAAATTTCTTTTACTACCGGTTCTGTGGGCGTGGCTTATTTTGTGGGCGTGGCTTGGAGGTCATGTGACCGAGTGGGCGTGGCTAGCTGGTCCTGTGACCGGGTGGCCATGGCTATGTGTATAGGGACTACTCAGAGGGCTGGAAAAAAGTCATTTCTGACAGGTCCTCGCACTTTTGACTGGTCCTCACACTTATGACCATCCTCACATTTATGCCTGTGCAGCATTCTTAACAACCATGTCACTCATTTCACAACTGCTTCTCTTCAACATGGTATAAGATAGGGCAAAAAACGTAAAATGTGAGGACAGTCGTAAATTTGAGGACTGGTCAAAAGTGCGAGGACCAGTCAAAAATAACTTTTTCAGCCCTCTGAGTAGTCCCTGTGCACAAAAGGACTACCCAGAGGGCTGAAAAATGTGATTTCTGACAGGTCCTCGCACTTTTGACCGGTCTTCGCAGTTATGACTGGTCATCATTTATGCCCATTGTAGCATTCTTAACAACCATGTCACTCATTTCACAACTGCTTCTCTTCACCATGGTGACAAGATAGGGCAAAAACATAAAATGTGAGGACAGTCGTAAGTTCGAGGACTAGTCAAAAGTGCGAGGACCAGTCAAAAATAACTTTTTCAGCCCTCTGAGTAGTCCATATGCATAAAAGGATACAGCAATAGAGAGGGATGAAGGAAGGGAAGGGGAATTAGAATAGGAGTGAAGGTAAGAGAGGGAGGAAGAGAGGAGGAGAAGGAGAAAGAGGAAGTAGGGAGAAGAAGAAGAGGGGGGGAAGAGAAAGTAAGTAAGAAAGAAAAGACAAAGGTGGTAGGTTTGAGGAGAAAGATTGCTGTACAATAAAAAAGATGAAAGGGAAGAAAGCCAACCCCAAACAAATATAAAGATATTAAGATAAAGAATGAATTGTTAAACTTTAAAGAATAAAAGAGAACAAATAGCAATAAATAGCAATAATTAGAAACACACATACAAACATACAACATATTTTCTTTGAACAGAGTATTTGGCCGGTCCACAAATTTAAACAGTTGTAGGAGGTTAGCAGCCACCCTTTTCCTAGAAGAATGAAATATTTTGGGAAATATTAAAAAGGCAGAGTATTATATTTCCCTGGATGAGAAATGGAGAAGCATATTTTACAGACAAAGCAGCTCCCACCTTCCTGCCCCCCACCCTTTGTTAATGGGCCAGAGGCAGAAAGTCAATCCTTTGTCAAAGGACATTTGCAACACAATAGCAACAGAAACTAACACAATGGGCCCCATCAAGCCATGTGATCCTGTCCACTATTAAAACATCTTTCCAAACAGTCTCCATGTTTCCAGTGTCTTTTTCCCCACTTGGAGCAGAACCCAGAAGGATATTTCTTCCAACACAGTATTTAGTCATTTCAATTAAATTTACAATTTCTATATTTCCTTTTTACCATATTTATTCCTCAACTATTTTTTAAAAAAACCAATATTACCCTTCATCCTCATCTCTAATCTTAATCAAATTCAATTTTTCCCTTCTATTCTATATTATACCCCTTTGCATTGTCATCTATTTTTATATCCATCCTCACATTGGTTAATTATGTAATACAGTTGTTTAATACAAATTCAACATTTTAATATAAATCAATTAGTTATATAACTATCTTTTTTGTATATTTATCAATATGAACATGAATATTCCAATTATTTCCATGCAATCCAATTTCTTACAAATCAATTAATTATATTTACCAATAATAATAAACCAAATAATTTCCCCCATATATTCCTCCAAACCACAACTTAACCATTTCTGCTTTCAACACAATATACAATTAATAGTATCTCAATTATTACAATTCCCTAGTTAAATAGAGCTTTTTTTCTTTTGTGTTTTAAAATCTTGAACCTCCTCTTGCCCTAAATTTCCCATTGTTTGCAGTTTTGTACCTACCTTTTTTAGTGAGGAAAAAGAAAAAGAAACCTCTCTGCCTCATTTTGTCACGTTGCAGCTAAGACCCTGCTTTCGCTCTCTCTTTTCAGTATAGCTAGGGGGAAAAAAACTTGCTCCAGGAATTTACCTCTTTGCAGCTAGCTCTTTGAAGCCCCGCGGCAAGAATTTAAAGTTTTTTTCCCTCTAGCCATCAGCTGGGACTCCGGAGCAGCAATAGATTGGGAGTGGGCGGGGTAAGCGAACGGCGACCGGGCGATCCAGCAGAGGCAGAGGGTGAGTGAAGGCGGGGGGGGGGGCGAGAGAGGGCTTTGGCGACCCCTGGGAAATGGCCGTTCGACCCCCAAAGGGGTCGCGACCCCCAAGTTGAGAACCGCTGCTGTAGAGTCATCCATGACCCCTACATGACCCCATAGGAACCTGGCAACAGTCATTAAAATATTAAAGGACCTATTTTTCACAGGAACAGGCATCTCAATTACAAAGCCCCAAAGAATGTATAAAAACCCACCTACTCTCAACCCCATTTTGTCAGCCACCCCAGAAACATGCTGTTGCCACTAGTTTCTGGCTATCAAACAAATAGAGACTTCCTTTTCTGCAGCCTGTCTCCATTTCATTTCCAGCATCTTTCTCCCGGTTTGGAACACGACTGGATTTTTCTTCCAACAACTGGTAGTCCTTGACTTACAACCAAAATTAACCCAAAAATTTATGTTGGTGAGTAAGACATTTATAAAGTAAGTCATTGCAGTTGTTAAGTTAGTAGCATGTTTGTTAAATGAATTTGGCTTCCCCAATGACATTCTGACATTGTCAGAAAGTCACAAAAGATGATCACATGATCCTGGGACAGTGCACCATATCTACGTTAAGCTTGTACAAATGTGATTATTTACTATAAAGAATAGTTAATGAATTTATAGGCCCAATTCCTGAAGTACTGTATGCTTCCTTATTTCATCCTTTTTCTTCTATTACATGTGATTTGTGGCAGGTTAATTAAGTCTGGTGCATGAATATGATCTGCCAAGATGTTGCACAAGCTTGCTCACAATAGATATTTCTTCTTAATTCTCTTTATCCCTGCTCTAAAAAAGAGTGGAGGTGGGTTGGCTGAAATGCCAGCTTGTCTTTCATGCCTTTTGGCTCAGATCTTGCTTTTCTTTCGCTGCTATCATTTCAAACTCAGTAAAAGTACCTCTTCTCTACTTCAATGGGGGTTTCTTTCTTGAGTTTTGAATGGAGGCAGGCCTGATATTAAGCAAGATTTTAATGGCCAACCCAGAGACCTAGTCTACTGAGGAGGCTGAGCACACAATGTCAACCCACAGGAGTGACCAGGAAGACTGGGGAGCCATGGGGTCAACCTCCCCCCAGCCACACTGCTGCTGGGAGGAGACAGAATGGTTGGAGAAGTTGCAGCTTGAGGAGAAACTGGTCTGAGCCAGATGGTCACTGGGCGTAAGATGCATGGAAGACCCAGAGGAGCACCCCGGGGGGTAACTGTCGCCAGATGCCAGTGGGGAGATGATGCCTTGCAGGAAGCTGACAAAGAGGACCTCCTGCTGACCCATGCCCTGCAACTCCTGCATGAAGCACTCGAGAGCCCAAGAACTCAGGGGGCCCTCACAGAGAAGCATCCTTGCCAGTGCATAAAGAAGCTGGAGAGGCAACAGGGGGAACCAGCATTTCTGCAATCCCAGCTTTGATTTCTGTAGCTCAGAAGAGGCCAGCTCCAGCTGCAGCCATCCCAGCAACTGTGTCTGCTGCAGCCATCCCAGGAGTCATGGCTGCTGCAGCCCAGGCCATCTGGTGGTGGGGGGCAACCCCCGAAGGTGCCGAATTCCAAAGGTTCCTCAGCTAGGAGTAAAATTCAGAGGGGATCCCAAAGCTCTGGGATTCTTCCTAGTTCTAGCCTGTAATCACATGCGAAAGATTTTGCTTCAGAGGCAGCCAAAGTGAGATGTGTCTCCATGGCCCTGGAAGGGACCGCAGCATGGTCACCCTTCACAACAATGATGCCCACCAGCTGAGGGATTACAACCAATTTATAGTGATGCTCTGCTCGCAGTTTGAGGACCTCCCTAGCCAAACACAAGACTAGGACCAGGATGAAGACCATAAACCAGGGGCAGAGGTCAGTAGCAGAATACACCCAGGGTTGGCTGGTCTACAGAGGCCCTGATGGAGTGCTACGAAGACGAGCTTAACAATGATGTCTATCAGAGCAGCATCTCCTGGGGAGCCCCCCGAGACCTTCAGCACTGGTATGTATTGGCAGCTGAGGTGGAAATTGATCTGGCCAGAGACCAGCATCATGGAAGCTGCAGCTGGAGCAAGCCTTCCCCCTCTGCCTTCAGGTGTGGGAAGGAGGGGCACCGAGCAGCTGATTGCCTCACCAAGCCATGCTCCAAGCCAACAACTGCTGGGGGCAGGAAGCCCGAGAAGCAGCCAGCAAAGCACCGCAAAACAGCGCTGAAAGGGATGGAGGTTGTTGAGTTCATCCCTCCTGGCCAGGAGGCGCTGGGAACTCGGACCACCCTGGAGGAGAGTAACTCCGACTCTGACCCCCTGGTAAGTCAGCATGCAGCCCCCATGACCATCCCAGTGGACCTGCGGGTGCCTTCATCTGGTGCCCAGGGGAAGATATTAGCCCTTTTGGACTTTGGATGCACAAGATGTGTGATTAGCCCTGAGGTGGTAGAGAAACTGGGACTGAAACTGAGAACACTGAGGGTATCTATAGCATTTTGCCAGCTGGATGGGTTGGTAGCTGGGCGAGGCCCAGCTCACTTTGTAACTGAACCAGTGGAAATGTGGATGGGGGATCACCAAGAGACACTGAGTTTCATTGTAGCCCCCGGAATGGAGCAACCCCTCTTGTTTGGATTACCCTGGCTCTGAAAATGGAACCCCCATGTGAACTGGAGGAAGGGGCTTTTATGAATCCATTCCACACAGCCAGGAAAAGGGGGGAGGCAAAACCCCACCCAGAGCCAAGGCCGCAAGGGAACTAGGAGTTGTAGTGAGTGAGCACCTAGACAGTGAGTAGAAAATACCAAAAGAATACTGGGACCTCAAGGAGGCATTCAGCAAGAGTGGCTCAGATATGCTCCCACCCCATCACCCCACAGACTGCAGCATAAAAATCCTCCCAGGGGTGAAACTCCCCAAGCCAAAGATCTACTCAATGACCCTGCAAGAGCTGGAAAAACTGCAAGCCTTTATTGACAAAAATCTAAAGTGGGGCTTCATCCAACCAGCTAGGCCACGGGTGGCTGTCTCAATGTGAGAAAAAGGATGGCTTCTTTGCTTATGCGTGGACTATAAAGGTCTCAATGTATTGTGTGTGGAGAATGTTTCCCCACTACCCCTAATGAAGGATATGTTGGCTTATCTGGCCAAAGGAAAATCTTTTCTAAGCTGGACTTCAGAGAAACTTATTAGAGAGTCTGCATTAAGGAGGGAGACGAGTGGAAAACCACTTTCAATTGCCCTTTGGGTTGCTTCCAGTTCAGGGTGCTCCCGATTGGATTACAAGGGGCACCTGTTGTGTTCATGCAACTGATCAATGAGGTGCTTCATGAACATTTGTACAAGGGGATCTTGGTTTACCTAGATGACATCCTTATCTACACTGAAACTACACTATGGAAGAACATTGTGCAGTGCGCTCAGTCCTGAAAAAACTCAAGGCTGCTGAACTGTATGCCAAATTGTCAAAGTGCAAATTTCACCAGGATAAAATTGACTACCACATATCACATGAGGGGATAGAAATGGACCCCAAGAAGGTGCAAGTGGTCATGCCCCCCCCCCCGCACCAGAAAGCAGTTGCAAAGCTTTCTGGGTTTTGCGAACTTTTATTGACTTTCCTTTGCTAAAATTGTGTTACCCATTACCAACCTTCTAAAGACAAAGGGAGGCCAAACCTAGCCATCCACTTGAATGGGCACTGGAATGCCAAGCAGCCTTTGAGAAACTTAAGCGGCTGTTTGCAACTAAACCTGTCCTTAAACATCCTGACATGGATGTCTCCTTTGTAGTCCAGGTTGACGCCAGTGACGTAGCTGTGGAGGCCATGCTATTACAGGCAAACGCAGCTGGGGCCTTACAACCCTGCGCTTATACCTCCAGAAAATTAACTGAAACTGAAAGGAGATGG
Organism: Pituophis catenifer annectens; assembly: GCF_029215685.1. Classification (NCBI taxonomy): domain Eukaryota; kingdom Metazoa; phylum Chordata; class Lepidosauria; order Squamata; family Colubridae; genus Pituophis; species Pituophis catenifer. The sequence goes on along the minus strand of NW_027256884.1, from coordinate 55,385,218 downwards.
GCAATATGGGAGAAGGAAGCATTTGCTGTCCAATGGGCCCTATTAACTTGGAGGCATTTCTTCGAAGGGGAAAAACACTCTTTTGAGGTGTGGACTGACCCTAAAAACCTGGAAACCCTAAAAACACCCCAAAAACTGTCAGGGTCTAAGCTCCACCCACCACCCTCAAACTAACTGGGCCTGTGAATGTATTAATTCGGTTCTGGAACAGTACCTCAGGTGCTATATAAACTACCAGCAGGACAATTACACAGACTTGCTGCCTTTTGTGGAGGTCGCTTACAATAACTTAATCCACAGTAGCACTGGCTTCACCCCATTTAAAGTTGCTTCTGGTCAGGATTTCGTACCCATTCCAGAACTGCTCCAGAGTAATCCCCAGATCACTTCCTTAGTGGAATGGATTGAACAGCATCAATATATTTGGCCCATCACCTGTAAGGCACTAGATGAGGAACATCAAGCCCATAAAAGACAAGCTGAGAAGAGCTATACTGAAAGGGTTCGAAATAGGGGACAGGGTCTTCCTATCTACAAAGTACTTACAGATCACCCAGAAATCAAAGAAACTGGGGCCCAAGTATGTAGGCCCTTTCCCTATGGTTAGGATCATAAATCCGGTCACAGTATAGTTAGAGCTACCCAAAATCCTTAGACGGATCCACCAGAGGTGATATTCAGCCGGTTTGGACCAGTTCAGGCAAACTGGTAGTGGAAATTTTAAGTGTTTCACCAAACCGGCAAATACCACCTCTGGCTTGCCCTGCCCCTGGCTGCCCCACCCACCCTCGCCCCACCCTGCCCTATATATGTTGCCTTCACTATGCGGCCCAGCTAATCACCTTGCCTCCATGCCTTGCCTGCTCTGCTCACCAAAGGTAAGCATGCTGCATGCTTGCCCTTCACCTCAGGTCAGGGCCCAGGGAGGCGCCATTCTCCGAGGCCCCAGTCAGAGCCTCTGCCCACTCACCATTCACCTTGGCTGGGTCGGGGAATGCACCATTCCCTGGCTCTGGCCTTCCCTGGAGCCTCCGCCTGCATGCCGCCCATTCATCCTCTGCCTCACTCACCTTTATCTTACCTTTACCCCCAGCTTGGTGGGGGTCCCCGGCGAGGCTCGGCCAGCGAGTCTTCAGCTGCCAGTAGTTTTTGGTTGCCTTCCGAGCAGTTCCATTGTGACACCATTCCTCTGGCACAACAGGCCATTCTCCAGCAGTATCCAGCAATCAATGGGTGTGTGTCTATGCAGCTGGTGTTAAGAACAGGGTGGTGACGGCGATGACAGGACTTCTTCAGGCCTCTTTTTCAGTCGGTAGTTTTTGGCACAAGAAGTCTGCAGCCACCTCCTCTTTTTCGGTGTGAGAAGCCTCCAGCCGCCTCTGCCGGCTTGGTTCCAGCTGGCAAACCCTATTGCCTGCCAATGTGCATGCACACCCATAGCCCATTGCCGGACCCAGCCAGGAGAATGGCCTGCTGTGCTGGAGGACCGATGTCTCAGTGGAGATACTCAGAAGGCAGCCAGACTGCAGTGTCCCTTTAAAGTACTTCAACGCAGGGGGGAGGGGGGACCATAAAGGGACAGGCTGCTGGAGCTGCCTTTTCTGCCGGTTCTGTGGGTATGACTTGGTGGGTGTGGTTTGGTGGGTCATGTGACACCTCACCAAGCCACACCGACCAAGCCACGCCCACAGAACCGGTAGTAGAAAATTTTGAATCCCACCACTGGGATCCACCCTGTGTTTCATGTTAGCTTGTTGAAACCTGAGCATGTATCTCCTTTTGAACCAGGCCAACCTGCCCCTCCAATTCCCCTCCTCATCAAAGGTGAATAACACTTCGAGATCAAATAAATCCTGGATTCCAGGAAGCATAGGGGGAAGTACAGTATTTGGTGACTTCCATCCTATGCAAAAGCACTTTACTTATTTCTCCCCCAGGCATAGATCGTGGTCTAGGATAGATATGGTCTGGTCAACATCAGATTTGAAAGAAGGCATAAATTCGGTTGAAATAGGGATGAATATATGGGCAGACCACCACCCCTGGTAATAAAATGGAAGGGGTCCACTAGAAGAGCGAGATGGTCTATGAGGGCTGAGATCATGAAAGATGAGGGATTTATAAATATGATTAAAAAAGAATTAGATCATTTTTTTACCAAAAACAAGAGAGAAGATACTTCCTTCAAAATATTTGGGATACTGCCAAAGCAGTAGTTAGGGGATTGGTAATAAAATATACAGCTACCAAATGGAGAAAGGAGAAGGCCAAACGGATTGAGTTAATGACTGAATTGGAGAAAGCTGAAGGAGAGCTGCGTTTAGATCCGCATAATAATTTGATTAAGGAGAAAATTGACTTGATTAGGCATGAGTTATCTATCCGAGATCAAAACAATTTGGCGAATAAAATTCGGAAATGTCGACAAAACCAATTTGAGCATGCTAATAAGCCGGGCCGGTGGTTATCATATAGATTAAGAAAAGAGGCAGAATCCAGAAAGATTGAATTTTTACAGGACTCTATGGGAAATTTGGTAGGTACTACAGAGCAAAAAGCAAAGGCGGCCCAAGATTTTTTCTACCTCCTTATATAGCCAAGAAATTCATCAGGAAGATAAACTCAAGAGTTATCTCCAGAATCTACAATTGGAGATGATTCCGGATTACTGTAAAGAAATTTTCAATGCAGAAATTACAGTTGGAGAAATAGCAGTAGCTATCAAGAAACAAGCCAATGGCAAGACTCCGGGAGCGGATGGGATTCCTAGTGAATTTTATAAAGGAGTCGTTGACTCACTTAGTTTGTACATCAAAGATCTATTTAATGAGGTTTTATTACACTCTAGGATACCCCGGTCCTGGACGGAAGCCTACATTTCCCTAATCCTGAACCCCGATACAGATAAAACTCTGATCCAGAACTATAGGCCAATCTCGCTCCTGAATGTGGATTACAAGATTTTTGCAACAATACTAGTTGAGAGACTCCGGGTGTTCCTGTCCCGATTTATCCACCAAGATCAAAATGGTTTCCTGCCTCATAGGCATCTAAGAGATAACGTAAGGGTAGTATTGAACACCTTAGAATACTATGAGACACACCCTGATAAACCAATGGTAATGATTTTTCTGGATGCCCAAAAGGCTTTTGACAGAGTCAACTGGAATTTTATAATACAACAATTGGAAGTGATGGGTTTTGGGTCTCAATTTACAAGGGCAGTTCAAGCCATCTATTCTAAACAGTCGGCAAGGTTACTGTTTAATGGATCACTATCAGATGAGATACAGATTTATAAAGGTACCAGACAAGGATGCCCTCTTTCACCGCTGCTTTTTATTTTAACACTTGAACCACTTTGTCAGGTTTTGAGGTTGTCTCAAATAAATTGCATTTCAAACGAAGTCTTTGATGAAAAACTCTCATTTTATTAAGCACGACATTCTAGCTCTGACTCATCGCAGCCAACACTGACTTCCAGACCCAAAACCCTCCCTTTCCGTTCCCTCCCCTGCACTCATTGGCCATCTTCCAAGTCACTCTACCCCTAATCTACTGCTCCAGCTCAAAGGAATTTCCCCCCTCCCATCCCATCTCCTAGGGGATATTATCTCCAGGGAAAATAAGTAGGTGAAAAGTCAAACGTCCCTTTTCAGATGCCTCCACTTCTCCTTCTTATGTCAGCACTAGAGTAAATGCAACTTGAAGTGCTGACACACTTCTTAAGACGATCAGGCAGGATTCGGAAATTAAGGGCTTAAAAGTTAAAGGGGAAGAATACAAACTCCAAGCATTCGCCGACAATTTGGTTTTCATATTAGAAGATCCCCTTATTACGGGACCAAAATTACATACTAAATTAGACAAATACGGGGAGGTAGCAGGATTAAAAATCAATAAGGATAAAACCAAAATGTTAACAAAAAATTTGTCAGGTGCCCAAAAGGAACAGATCCAAAGTATTATGGGGATTAATTGTGTCAAAAAACTTAAATACTTAGGTATTTGGCTTACAAATAGATGTTCTTCTATCAAAGAGCTCAATTATTCCAAATTATTAATAGACACAGCGAATGAAGTGGAGAGATGGCAGCATATTCAGATCTCATTTTTGGGTAGAATTGCCGCGATAAAAGCCCATGTTTTACTGAAATGGATCTTTTTATTCCAAATGGCTCCTGAAAGATTGGATAAAAACTTTTTTAGGAAATTAGACCAAATTCTAAGTAAATTTATTTGGCAGAGTAAAAAACCCCGTATAAAAAGAAAAATGCTGCAAGAGCACAAAACAAGGAGTGGGTTGGGGCTCCCTATGTGGGAGCTTTATTACCAACTTCATCCCTGGTTTGGATAAAAGATTGGGTGATCCTCTCAAGAAAGCGCATTTTGGCAATTGAAGGATATGATTTGCAGCGGGGATGGCATTCCTTCTTGTGGTCTCAGAAAGACAAACAATCCAAACATTTTACTAATCATTATATTAGAGGAATTTTATTAAGGGTTTGGGAAACGGTGAAGAAGCAAGTTTACACACAGATTCCTAAGTGGGTGTCTCCGTTAGAGGCAGTGACCCTTCCGACTGTGCACAATATAAAGAGGAACTCGGTTTATGGTGACTTGTTGGATGAAGTTGGGAGACTTAGATCTAGAGCCGATCTCCAAACTAGAGGATTAGACAGAGACTGGTGATCCTATGTGAAAATTCAAACTAGATTCATTAGGTATAAACAGGAACATAGTATTTCCCTTCATTTACAAACGTTTGACAAGCTTCTCCTAGGTGGCTGAAGGAAATTTATTTCCAACATTTACAATCTTCTTCTGTCGAATTTTATGGCGGAGGAGATTGTAAAGGACACGATGATTGCCTGGGGGAGAAATATTGGAACAATTCAGCTTGATGCATGGCAAAATGTATGGAACAAAACTATGAAACTGACCCTTTCTTCCCCGTTCAAAGAAAACTTTTATAAAATGATTTACCGTTGGTATCCCCTCCCCCCGCCAGAATCGCTAAGATTTCCCAGGATCTTCTGATAGATGTTGGAAATGTGGGTCGGCCAAGGGTACTTTCTTCCATCAGTGGTGGATTTGTCCATCAGCTAAATGCTATTGGGGGAAAATACAGCAGTGGCTGCTGGAAATAACAAGTGTGAGCTTTCCCCTTCACCCAGACCTCTACTTACTTGGAATAAGACCGGACTACATCGATAAGAAGGATTGGTATATATTTGTCTACATCTCAACAGCGGCGAGAATGGCATTTGCTCAACTGTGGAAAGATGCAGATACGCCCCCTGACCATCTGATAATAAACAAGATTCTTTGATGTGCTGAGATGGATAGGCTAATGTATATCTTAAAAGACAAGATTCAGTATATAATAGAAGTTGGGACAGATGCTTTGTTTGGCTCAAAAGAAGGTTAAACTTAGGAGGAGGGTGATAAGATCGTCTAATTAGATTAACTAGATATTTACTAGGCTTTATAACTCTTTATAATTTTGATAAAAACAGACCAATTGTTTTGTAGTTAGTAAAAAGAACTTGATTGCATTGAAATGTTTGGCTAGGATGATATTAGTTAATATTAATTGGAGAGTGAGCTTGACTCTCGGTTAGTCATTTTTGTTGTTTCGTTTTAGTCCTGTGTTTATGTGTTTCTATATTTCGCTTCCTATATTGCTTTTCAATCATTATTGTGCATTAATTTTATTGTAAATATTTAATAAAGATTATTTTATATATATATAAAAATGGTGAATAACACTTGAAGATCAAATAAATCCTGGATTCCAGGAAGCATAGAGGGAAGTACAGTATTTGGTGGCTTGGAAACATTTCCCTCCCTCACAGTCTGAATGGGTGAACGCTCGGGATATCAGGGCCCCTAAACTCCTACAACTGCTTCACACTAAATAACCTGACAAGCCTTAACATTATTTTACTCCCCTGTATGGTAGATTGCTTCTATCCTGTCTATTTTGTCTTTCCTTAGAGCTAACGCCCCTACTGCAGGAGGACCAAATATCAGCCGAATCTCCAGCATGGCTTTGATGCTTGCTTGCTATCGGCTGCCATAGTAATGGGGAGGGGGAGGCATGACATTAGGGTTTGGGAAGTGAGCTGGTGTGAAGAAGGCCCATGTGAATAAATAGGGGGGGTTGCTCTCACGAATTACTGTGCTGCTGAATGGAGTTGTTTATATCCAGTCAAGGCCAACTGTCCTAGAATTCCAGATGGACGAAAACACCTGAAGATGTGCCCCACATAACACTATGTGGGATGGGGATTGAACATTCTGTCTGGGTCCCTGGGGAGAGGAATTTGGGGAGACTTTCAATATGTAACTTTTGCGCCTTTTGGCTCAGATCTTGCTTTTCTTTCGCTGCTATCATTTCAAATTCAGTAAAAGTACCTCTTTTCTACTTCATATTTTGAAGGCTAGACAGATTAAGTATCTTAGAATAGAATGAGCTGAAAGGGACCTTGGAGCTCTTCTAGTCCAGCCCCCTGCTCAAGCAGGAGAACCTATACCATTTCAGATAAATGACTATCTATTCTCTTCTTAAAAACCTCCAGTGACAGAGCACCCACAATTTCTGAAGGAAGCTGTTCCAGTGGTTAATTGTCCTCACTATTAGGAAGTTTCTCCTTAATCCCAGGTTGCTTCTCTCTTTGATTGGTTTCCAACCATTGTTTCTTGTCCTGCCCTCTCCTGCTTTGGAGAATAATTTGACCCTCTCTTCTTTGGAGCAGCCTCTCAAATACTGGAATACTGATATCATGTCATCCCTAATTCATCTTACCTTTAGATTAGCCAAACCCAAATCCTGCAGCCATTTGTTCTGACCTAGGCTTTCTGAGAAAGCATAAATCACAATCTTAGTCTCAAAAAAACTCTTTTATTGAGACAGCTGTGAATTATGGTCATTCACAGTCCGTAATGATTCACAAACAGCTGTGAAGATTCTGACAGATGTCTGCTCAAGTTGACATAGTCTTTCAGGGTAATGTTGAAAAATACCCACCTTTATCTCCCTTGAAACCTAATTGTCAATTAATTTTGCAAGGCCAAACGGAGCACAGAGTCAAACAGACTTCTCAGAGCTTGAATTGACTATATGAATTAATTGCTTCCTGCAAAGGCTCATGCCAGTTTGCTCCTCTTTTATGTCTTAAAGGAGAAGTCCTTCATCGCCAAGCCTTATTCCCAAATTGCCCCTTTTTTTCTTAATTGTTCTTGCCTTTTGACAGTTCTGCGCATATGCACACTGGGAATAGGCTCACACTGTTCTTCTGCCTTGCTGATGTCAGATCCAGAGGCTCTGGAGGCAACACATAACTACCAGATGGCCCTGCCCCTCTCCTTGCCTCCAATGCAGAGCCCTCATCCGAGCCTTCCCCAGATTCCAGGACTGGCCCACGTTCCTCCCCAACCTCCTCACTGTCCAAATCTGCTGCCAGCTCTGCTGGCCGCTGGCGGGCCACAACACCATTCTTCATATGTTTGGCCTCATCTTAGTCACTGAACTTTTTCCAAAATCTCAACATCTTTTTTGAAATATGGTGGCCAAAATCGGTTGCAGTATTCCAGGTGTGGTCTTACTATTTTATAAAGTGGTACTAATACTTCATGTGATCTTGATTCTATGCCTCTGTTTATACAACCCAGGATTGTATTAGTTTTTTTGGCTGCTGCTGCACACTGCTGGCTCATATTCAAGTGATCATCCACTAGGATTCCAAGATCCCTCTCACAGTTACTGTTTTTGAGCCAGGTCATGGCTAATCTGTACTTATATCTTTGATTTTTCCTGCCTAAGTGTAAAACTTTGCTTTTCTCAACATTAAAATTCATTTTGTTGGATAGGGCCCATTATTCAAGTTTGTCAAGATCTTTTTGTATCCTGAGCTTGTCGTCTGGGGTGTTGGCTATTCCTGCCAGTTTAGTGTCATCTGCAAATTTGATGAGTTCCCTTTCTATTCCCTCATCTAAATCATTTATGAAGATATTGAAGTGTACTGGGCCTAACATGGAGCTTTGTGGTATCCCACTGCTTACTTCTCTCCATGTGGATGTAGTACCATTAAGGACTAGTTGTCGAGTACAGTTTGTCAGCCAGCTACAAATCCATCTGGTAATGTTGTCTATTCTACATTTTTCTAGCTTACCCGGAAGTAGGTTGTGGTCTACTTTGTCAAATGCCTTACTGAAATCTAAGTATACTATGTCCACCGTATTTTGCTGGACTACTAATTTAGTCACATTATCAAAGAATGAAATAAGATTGTTTTGGCATGATCTGTTTTTAATAAAGCCATGCTGGCTACTAGTTATAACTGTATTTGCTTCTGCTTGTTCTCAGTTCTGTTTTTTCCCACCAGGTCTTCCCAGATCTTCCTGGGTCTGTTTTTCCCCCGTTTCTTGAAGATTGGAATCACATAAGCCCTTTTCCAATCCTCAGGTACTTCCCCGGTGCTCCAAAATTTTTCCAAAATGGTTCTGAGATAATATCTGCCAGCTCCTTCAGAACTCTGAGATGTAATCTGTCAGGTCCTGGTGATTAATACTCGTCAAGGTCAGATAGTTGTTCTCTTACCATTTTCTTGCTTATTTTAATTTTATTTCTAGTTTGTCTTTTACATTAAGTTTTTTTGGTACTTTGGGCTATAAAAATCCTGCAGTCCGATCTAAGCATAGTACACAAAATTGTCTGCTACAACATCTTGCCCGTCAACGACCTCAGCTTCAACCACAATAATACATGGGCAAACAATCAATACAAACTCAAGATAAACTGCTTCAAACGTATTTTGTAGAAAATATTACTTCAGCAAACAGAGTGGTCAATGCCTGGAATGCTCTACCTGACTCCATTGTTATAGCCTCAAACCCTCACAGCTTCAATCTCAAACTGTCTACCATGTACCTCACACCATTCTTAAGGGGTCTGTAAAGGGGGCGTGCATAAGCACACCAATGTGCCTACCATCCCTCTCTTACTGTTCCCATTTATCTGTATTTACTTTTTTGTTCATGTTTATGTTCATACTTATACTTGTTATCTTGCACGTTTGACAAACAAATAAAATAAATAATTTCTTTTTGCATGAAGACTGATGCAAAAAATGAGTTAAGCAACTCTGCTTTCTACCTACTGCCTGTTACTTCCTTGCCATCTTCTCTCTTTAGTGGACCTACTGTTTCCTTGACTTTTTTCTTGTTATTAATATGTTGAAATAAACTTTTTAAAAATTATCTTTGACTTTTGTTCCAAAACTTTGTTCATTCTGAGCCTTTGCTTTCCTGACTTCATCTTTCCATGTTTTGGCTATCTGCTGATAATCAGCCTTAATTATGTGTTCCTCTTTTCATTTTTTGTACTTTTCATTTTTGTCTTTCAGTTTGTCAAAGATATCTTTGTGCAACCATGATGGTTTCTTCTTGAATTTCACATTTTTCAGAGTTTCCCATGTTTCTTGTTTTCCCCTTTAGGATTTTCATCCATGAAATCTCTGAGTTTGTTAAAATCAGCTCTTTTAAAGTTTAAGAAACTGGTTAGATTATTTTCTATCGCTTGTGTTTGCAGTATATTGAATTCCAGTATGTGGTCACTTTCACCCAAGGTTCCGGCAATTTCAACTCCATCTATCACTTCTTCTCTATTAGTAAGAATTAGGTCCAGTATAGCTTTACTTCTAGTTCCCTCCTCTACCTTTTGGATGACAAAATTATTGGCTAGGTTGGTTAGGAATCTATTTGATCTCCCACTCACTGCAGAGTTGGTCTCCCGGTTGATATCTGGATAGTTAAAGTCTCCCATTACTACTATGGTATGCTTCCTACATACTGTATTTTTCGGAGTATAAGACACACTTTTTTCACTCCTAAAAGAGGCTGAAAATTTGGGTGCGTTTTATACTCCAAATGTAGCATTTTCGAAGCTTTTTTCAGCCCTAAGGAGGTGTTAGATCTACTTCCGACTCTCAGCTGTGCTTTAGAAGCTTTTTTCCAGTGAAGCAATCTTCCCCGCTCCCTCCAACTCTCAGCTGTGAAGCTTTTTTCAGCCCTAACAAGGCACTAGCGAGTGAAGCGATCTCCGTGGCTTGCCTGCTTTTCTCTCTTTTTTTTTTTTTAAATTTGATTTTATTATAACATATAGTGATACAATCGGTACATTTTCGGTTCATTGGTGCAATTATATACATATATACATCTACATACGTTATTGCTTGTCTTTTGTTGATATTGTTTCTTGAAGCTAGATTTAATTTCAAACACTTAAAAATAATAGTGCTCAACTCTCTAAGACTAAATCTAATACTATTCATATAGATTTTGTTAATTAATTGCTTGCCTGCTTTTCTCATTGCTTCTCTCTCCGAAGATCAGTTGTGCTTTAGAAGCTGTTTTTTATCCCCAAGCAGGGGATTAAAACCAGCAAACTAATGTGCTGAAGCTGACCAGACTAAGGACGCTAGCCAGATGAATACCTGGTAAGGCAGATTTTTTTTCCCTATCTGCCTCCCCAAAAACTAAGCTGCGTCTTATACTCTGGTGTATCATACTCTGAAAAATACGGTACATTTGTTAACTGGTTGGCAAAGAGTTCATCTATTTCTTCTGATTGGTTGGACAGCCTGTAATAAACACCTATGGCAATGTCACTTTTCCCCCTTTTATATTGACCCATATACATTCTGGATGGATTCTATCTTCGGTCACGTGCCTTTCTGTAGATATGTAGTGATTTCTTACATATAGTGCAACTCCATCTCCTCTTTTTGTAGATCTGTTTCTTTTGAACTATTTGTATCCATCCATCAGTACATTCCAGTCTTGGGTTTCATCCCACCAGGTTTCTGTAATGGCAACTATGTCATACATACCCTCATGTACTATTGCTTCTAGTTCACTCTATTTGTTCCCCAAGCTTTGAGCATTTGTATATACTGTAGGTATGGTATAATAATTGAAACATATCTGGTTTTAAAGTGCGCTGTTTATCCCTCAAAGTCATTTGCTATTTTGTTTTCCTAGTCTATGAATTTCTGAGATTTGTCAGTCCATTCTCTTATCCCATGGCTACTGAGGAATCAATAGGCCTAGACCTGAAATGATGATCCTTTGTGTTAGAATGATAGGCCCAATTATGGAATGATGGTCCTTAGGGAGAACCTGGGCAAGCTGAACTTTGGATGATACCCCTGCTACTGAATGACAGGCTTAAGAATGAAACAATGACCCCTGAGAAATGAACGGCACGAGTATGACTACATAATCATACTATATACATGAGCCTTGGTGGCGCAGCGGACTAAACTGCTGTTAAAGTAGTACTTAGCTGCCAGTTGTCTGCAATTACTGCGAGTTCAATTCTCACCAGGCTCAAGGTTGACTCAGCCTTCCATCCTTCCGAGGTAGGTAAATGAGGACCCGGTTTGTGGAGGCAATAAGCTGACTTTGTATAAAATAGAACACCGCTTGGGGGGGCCAAAAAGCCCTACTAAGCAGGTATATACAAAAGTATGAAGGCTATTGCTTAATGCATTGTAAGCCGCCCTGAGTCTCCAGAGAAGGGTGGCATAGAAATTGAACTAATAAAATAAAATAAAATAAAATAAAATAAAATAAAATAAAATAAAATAAAATAAAATAAAATAAAATAAAATAATAAAATAATAAAATAAAATAAAATAAAATAAAATAAAATAATAAAATAAAATAAAATAATAAAATAAAATAAAATAAAATAAAATAAAATAAATAATAGTTAAAACACTGCACATCCGATACTAATTGAAAATGTTATCATACTTATGTGTTTTATGTTTTATGTTTCTGTTTGAATGTTTGTTTTTCCTTTTTCCTTTTTTCTATTTTTTATTTTTTTTTTGTTTTGTAAAAAAACCTCAATAAAGTTTATATATAAAATAAAATAAAATAAAATAAAATAAAATAAAATAATAAAATAAAATAAAATAAAAAAATAAAATAAAATAAAATAAAATAAAATAAAATAAAATAAAATAAAATAAAATAAAATAAAATAAAAAAATAAAATAAAATAAAATAAAATAAAAAATAGACCCAGGCTAGAAAGGACTTTTACTCCACTGCACATTGTATTGTTTCTGTTCTCTATTACATAAATTTCCCTTGTGTAAACTATGTTTATATAATAACTGTCTATATTGGGGAAATTACAAAATATGGAATGGATATATCAGTGCAGAATGCTCCCTGATAAACACTGTAAAGACTCTAAGACTGTAATGCAGACTGATTTATAGTGTTCTATACAGTCCTAATTTATAAAATGGAAAATGGTTAAATCTTATTTAGGAAGGATGGAAGGAAAGAGGGAGACATACCATAGATCTCTTTCAGGAACAGAGCCAATGAAAAACGCTCTGTTTTTGTCAGTGGTAAAGCCAAACCATCAGTTGCAATTAGTTGGGAAAATCTTAGCAGTCTTAGCAGGGGAGAAGATAAGATGAAAAACAAAGCACTGAGAGGAAGGAAACTGCTGGTTGTCTGTGAGAAGTTTTAGGGCAGAATGAAAAGCAATCAGAAACCTGAACATGTTGTGGTCTAAATACTTTATCCCCATTTCTTTTTTTCTTTTTTTTTTATAAACAAACATACATATACAGACGTTGACATTAAAACAAACTATACATAAACTAACTATACAGAAAAGTCAAGTCTTACAGCTTGAACTTTAAAAATAGAGCTACTTCAGTAATTATATATCTATATATCTATGTATATTTATCTTTCATCATGTATCAATGTTTATACAACGATATTTCATTTTATTTCCTTATTTTTGTATCATTGGGTGGTATTCCCTTATTTCGTGTTCTTTTTATCTAACCAGTTGTACCATTTCTGCCAAATTAAATAATACTCTGAATCTTCTTTTCCCTGTATCTCTTTGGTAAGTTTGTCCATTTCCGCACATTCCATTGTTTTTTGTATTATTTTTTCCTCTGATGGCATGTCCTCTAGCTTCCACACTTGTGCGAAAGTGATTCTGGCTGCGGTCAGGATATGTATTATCAAGTATTGTGTCTCTTTTTTATAATCCTTTGTCAGTATTCCTAGTAGATATGTTTCCGGTCTGAGGGGCACTTTTTGGGTGGTGATTTCTTCCAGCTGATTCTGAATTGTTTTCCAAAATTTTTTGGCCTTTGGGCATGACCACCACATATGGTAGTAGGTCCCCTTCTGTGTTTTGCACTTCCAACAGTTCTGATTCGCGTTAGGGAACATCCTTGCCAGGCGTGCGGGGGGGAGATGCCACCTATAAAACATCTTGTATGTATTTTCTTTGTAGGGCACGGACATTGTCAGCTTTGTATTTACCTTCCACATTTTCTCCCAATTTTCTAGGTTAATATTATATCCAAAATTTTTAGCCCAAATAATCATATTTTCCTTCACCACTTCTTCTTCCAATTTGTATTTTAATAGATAATTATATATTTTAGTTATTAATTTATTGTCTGATTGCATTATGATTTTATCTAATTCATTTCTTTCTTTTTGGATTCCAAATTTTTTTATGTCGATTTTGTATCTTGATTTTATCTGTAAATACGGCCACCAGTCAATGTCCGTGCCCTGTTGTCTCAGTTCGTCTCTTGTTTTCATTTCTCCCTCTGTGTTCAACAATTCGTCATAGGTTTTCATCTTGTCTATATCCATTGTGTTCGGATAAATTTGGGCCTCCATAGTTGATAACCATCTTGGGATTTTATCATAGTGTTTTCTCCTTATTTCGGTCCAAATTTTTGCCAATGCTCCTCTGATATAGTGTCTCCTGAAGTGCTCATGTTGCCTTGGTTTTTCCTCCCATAAAAATGCGTGCCAGCCTTTCGACAGGTCAAATCCTTCTAATGCTAACGTTCGTTTATCTTCGAGTGTTATCCAATCTTTGATCCAAGTTAAAGCTGTTGCAGTGTAGTAGGTTTGCCAATCTGGGAGTCCCAGACCACCCTTTTCTCTAGTGTCCTGTAGGTGCTTCAGTTTAATCCTGGCTCTTTTCACTTTCCATATATACTTTAAAGTCATTTTATCAAGGTCTTTGAAATATGATTTCCCTGGATTTATTGGTATTGTTCTAAATAGGTATAATAATTTCGGTAAGATTGTCATTTTGATTGAAGCAATTTTGCCTAATAGCGATAGTCTCAATTTACTCCATGCCTCTAAGTCCTTTTGGATTTGTTTGGCCAATTTATTATAATTGTCTTCTTTAAGAGATGATACCTTATTGGTAAGCCAAATTCCTAGGTATTTTATTTTTGTTGTTGTTTGTATTCCTAGCGTCTCTTCCAATTCTTTCTCCTGGGTTTTTGTCAAATTTTTGGTTAGTAGTTTTGTTTTTTGTCTATTAATTTTCAATCCAGCGACTTCACCATATTGTTCTATCTTCCTTAGTAAATTCAATCCTGATTGTTTTGGTCTTTCTAAAATAAATACTACATCGTCCGCGAATGCTTGTAGTTTATACTCCTGGTTTTTTGTTCTTAATCCTTTTATTTCATTGTCATTCCTAATTTCATTCAACAGTGGTTCCAATGCTAATATATATAGTATAGGAGAGAGGGGACATCCTTGTCTCACCCCCTTGGATATTTTAAATTGGTCTGTTGTCTCTCCATTTATCCATATCTTTGCGGTTTGGTCGGAGTATATTGTTTTGATCATATTTAGGAATTTATCGCCGGTTCCCATTTTTTCTAATTGTAATGTTAAGAATCCCCAATTAAGATTGTCGAACGCCTTCTGTGCGTCAAGAAAAAGTAAGGCCATTTTTTCATCCGATTTTTGCTCATAGTATTCCAGGATATTGATTATTGTTCTTGTGTTCTTATTGATTTGCCTATTTGGAATAAATCCATTTTGATCTGAATAGATATAATCCACGATAATTTTCTTTATTCTCTGGGCCATAATTGATGTAAATAATTTGTAATCTGCGTTTAGAAGCGATATGGGTCTGTAGTTTTTAGTTTGGGTGAGATCTGAGTCTTCTTTGGGTATCAATGTAATAATTGTCTCTGTCCATGATTTGGGAGTTTTGGCTTCTAGAATTGCTTCATTCAGGACTTGTAATAAAACATCATCTATTGGCTGGTGCTCAATTTTGTAAAATTCCACCGGGATGCCACCTGGACCTGGTGTTTTATTGTTGTTCTGTTTCTTCTTTGCTTCAATTAATTCTGACATCGATATTGGTCTGTTCAAGAGTTCTCTTTGAGTTTCCTTTATTTCTTGAATGTTGGTTTTATTTATATACTCTTTAACTTTTTCCAATTGGATTTTTTTTTTTAATTTGATTTATATGCCGCCCTTCTCCGAAGACTCAGGGCGGCTTACAATGTGCTCAGCAATAGCCTTCATCCTTTTGTATATTTATACAAAGTCAGCTTATTGCCCCCACAAACTGGGTCCTCATTTCACCTACCTTAGAAAGGATGGAAGGCTGAGTCAACCTTGAGCCTTGGCGAGATTCGAACCCTGCAGTAATTGCAGGCAGCTGGTCTTAATAACCAGCTTAATAACAGGGTGCCTTAAACCCCTGTACTACCAAGGCTCTTTCTTCTTGTGCATATAATTCCTGATAGAAGTTCCTTACGATTCGCTTTTTTTCCTCATCCATATGCTGCAATTGCCCTTGTTCATCTTGTAGTTGATGTATTAGTCTTTTGTCCTTTTCTTTCTTTAACTTATAGGCCAACCAACGTCCTGTTTTATTTGCGAATTCAAATTGGTTTTGTTTTGCCATTTTGATTTTCCTTGCTATTTCTGTTGTTGTTATTAAGTTTATTTCATGTTTAATAAAGTTTATTTTTTCCTTGATCTTTTTCCTGTCGGGTCTATTCTGTAATTCTGCTTCATGTTTTGCAAGGTCAATCAATAAATTGTTTCTTCTTTGCTGTTTCTCTCTATTTTTCTTCGCCTTAAATGAAATTGTTAGTCCTCTTATATATGCTTTTGTGGTATCCCATAGAACTTGCAATGATGTTTGTTCCCTCTTGTTGATTTGGAAGAATATCTCCATCTCTTTCTTTATCATCTCTATGTATTCTTTATCTTTGATAATCTCTCTGTCCATCATCCATCTTCCTCTTTTTTGCTGGCCTTTCCAGACTATTGTTATAGGACTATGGTCTGCCAATACATTCGGTGTAATTTCGATTTCTTTTATGTTTTCTCTTAATTCTGCAGTCATCCAGGCCATGTCTAGCCTGGACCAGGACTGGTGGGGATTTGAGTAATATGTATATTGTTTTTTAGTTTTATTCAATTCTCTCCAGGCATCTTTCAGTTGTAACTCTTGAATCATCTCCTTAAAGGTGTCAGGTAGTGTCTTTTTCCTAGATTTATTTTTTTTTATTACTTTGGTAATCATAATCCATATCCACGATTGCATTATAGTCCCCTATTATGCATATATGTTCGTAATCTAATTCTTTAATTTTATTATGTATTTTTTTGAAGTATTCTTTTTGGTTCCCGTTTGGAGCATATATTGATACCAGTAGCATATTTCGGGACTCCATCTTAATATCTATCATTAGTATCCTGCCATCTCCATCTGTGTATATTTGTTTTGCCTGAATATGGCTTTTAATGTATATTGCAATGCCTCTTTTTTTTTGATCTCATAGTGAGGTGAATAATGTTCCAAGTCTTCTATTTTCTAGTAACTGTTGATGTTGTTTTTTGATATGTACTTCTTATAAATTGATAATATCTATGTCTAATTTTTGTAGTTTTTTGAAAGTGTATGTTCTTTTAGTTGGTAGATTAAGGCCGTTTATATTGATTGAAATTAATTTCACTTCTCGTCCCATTTCCCTTAATTTTTCTTTGTTAGTCTAAGTCTACTTGTGTTTCTTGTTACCATTTGTGTTTTCCCCCTAGCCCCTTCTCTCTCCCTCTTCTCCCTTTCCCTAGCCTCCTTCTCTTCCTTTTCTTTTTTTGTTTCCCCCGTGGAGTGTTCCTGGTTTGTATTTTCTGAATCACGTCTAGTTTCCTGTTCTTCTTCTATTATAAAGTGAGTGTCAAGAAATTCTTGTGCCTTCTCTATCGTGTCGATTTTATATTTTTTGTCATCCCAAGATATTAGAATTCCCTCTGGCACCAGCCAGCAGAACATTATTTTATGTTGATTCAGTAGGGTTGTCAAGAAATTATAATTTTTTCTGTATTCTCTTATTCTTCTTGGAACTTGTTTTAGGGTTATTATTTCTTTACCTTTATAACAAGGTTTTCCCTCTCTCATTAATGTGTAGATCTCTTCTTTTACAGTTTTGCGTGCGAATCTAACATGTATTTCTTTAGGTAGTTTGTTCCTACGAGCGTAGTTCGTATGAACTCTATAAATTTCGTCAATCTCCCTACTAATATCGTTTTTTTCCTTCTGGGTAGCCTCCACTAATATATCTGTCATCAGGTCCCTTAGATCTTCTCCTTTTGCAATATTTTGAAACCGTAAAAAAAATGACGCCTTTTCTAATTCTAGATGGGTAATTGACTCTTCGAGTTCTCTATTTAACTCCATTTGATTTTGTTAGATGTTATCCATCTTTTTCTCAGTTAAGACCATTTTAGCTTCCATGTTTTGAATTCGTTCTTCATTTTTAACTATGTTTTGCTGTATTCTCTCAATCTTGTCGTCCATTTTTTTTATATTATCATTTATTTGTCCTACTTCTGATTTCAGTTCCTCATGGTTCTTTTTTGTTTCTTCATGATTATTCACTATTGTTTCTTGGGTCTTGTTCATCCCCTCCTGGATCATAGCTAATATAGACTGTATATTCTGTATGTTGTGTGCAGTGGCAGCTTTTTCCTTGTCTGTAGTTAGCATCGTGTCTATGGTTTTTTGTTGTGCAGGTGAAGATTGTGTAGGTGTTAATTTTTTCCCTGTTTTAGTTATTGTTATTGAGGATGTTGCCATCGTTTTTTGTGTTATTTTTCCCCAAATTTTCATACACTGATTTGGTTGGGGGTAGATGAAATATCGTTATATAGGAATCAGGTTAATTAATTCAGAGGGGTTAGGGGGAAAATACAGTGTTTTAGCAATTCATCTATTCTTGATCCTATGCAATATAATACAATTAATATTTAAATACCAAGTTATATTAATGATAAATCACGTTTATATTTTAACTTTCCTGGTTTCACAGTACTTAAGTTCACTTTAATACTAAACAATTTCTATATAACCTTTGTGTAATAAATCAATGGGATTTAAGATTCTCTATAAATCGTCTAAGATATTCTATTAAATTATATCACAATTACCAGTATGCAATGTTTATATTAATATCTAACTTTCTAATCAATACACAATATAATTCCCCTTAATCAATATATTGCTGTAAAATCTATAAACTTATTTCAATGGGGTGGGAAACCATAAAACAATAAAAAGAAAGATAATATTAAATCAATTCTTTGGTATATATTATAATAACTTCAAATTTCAATATTAGTATTCTTTAAGCAAAGTTAAGTAAGTTTTAAGTTTGAATTTTATAAAATAAATGAAATAATTATATTTTAATAATTTAATGTTTAAAGTTCTCCACTATATCACTTTCAGACCAATTAGGATTACTTCCTTCTCCTTCTTCCTTCGTTCCTCAGTTCACCTTCTTTTCACCCAGCTTTCACAGTTCTATTGCAATAGCTTCTGTTAAATCCGTGAGTCAATTGTTCCGATTTTCCTGTGTAGCAAATTGTATCTCCTTTACCAACAGCGTCAATGTGTCTAGTGTCTCGTTGCAAATCCCGTGTCTGTGGTTTGAGTTTGTTGTTGCCGCTGGATACAAAGTAAAAGTTTCCTTCTCCGAATCCTCAATCCTCAATCCGCCATTCGCTACCGTTCAGCTGATTTCCTTCCGCCCACGACAGTCTTAAATAGTCTCAGTTCTTTGAGTTTCACTTTCTACAGTCACTCTCTTAATTAATCTTTTTTCCTTGTTAAATCAAGATGTATTATTGTAAAATTGTAATCCACCGCTTACTTATAATCCTTTTCCTTCTGTCGCTCGTTCCTTTTGCCAGTCAAATCTGCATTGTCACTTTGGGTATTAAGCTTCGCTCCGGTCATTGTCTCTCGCCGCTTGCCTGACGATCTTGCCGCCGCTTTTTGGAGTCCTATTCTCGCCAATGTCTTTAAATCCTTATGATTATACCTTTGTATTCGATTAGCTTAGTCCATTACCGATGTTTCTCTTTACAATCTTCGCTTCCACACTTGTCGGTTGACAGTGCTCCGGCCAGCCAAGATGGCTGGTTTTTTCCCGGCTGGAGTTAGGGGGTTTTTTCCTCTGAACCTTCGGAGTGATTGCTGTCACACCGAGGTCCTAGAGAATCCTCCTTTTTCTATCGACCTCTCCGCAGTCGATAGTGCCAAAAACGGCTTCCAATCAAGAAATTTGGAACTTCGGGGACGGAGCCTCGTTCCCCTCGTTCCTTACACGCTGACGTCACCGCCGGAAGTCACTTTATCCCCATTTCCTATTGCTCACAAATTTTTCCCATTTCTTATAAAACATTTTTTTACCTGAATGCCCTCAAATGTAAAATCATGTCCATCTTATGTATGAAATACTTCTGAATAAAAAGGCATTGTATCTGTTTATTTAGTACATTAGGGGCCTAAATAAAGATAATCATCAATTTGTAATAATATATCATGCAGCTGGCCACAGCAAAAAATGAGAGAAGGATCTGAACAAAAAAATAGGTGAATATATGTGTCCCAGGATAATTTTTAGGATCCAATCTGGGTTGGTCACTGGCGACCCACCCAGATTGGATCCTGCAAAAAAAAAAAAAATAATAGGATAAATTATAGTATATAATATGCTTAAGGATATTACATAGAAACTTACTTTCTAGGTCTATAACCATATTGTATGAGATTTCTTGAGAACCCCTGAAACCACAGTAGAATCGAGCAGTAGAATACAACAAATAATAGCATGGAGAAGGTAGCAAAGACTGTTGTCAATGACCCTGTCATTCATTATGGATGACAGTCTCACTGGTGGTAAATTGCTTGGGCTGGCACAGGCACCACTCTGCTTAGCAGTGAGATAGAGTCTGAGAGATATACCTCCAAAAATCAACATTGCTAACAGAAGAGTTTCTTTTGGTATTCTTAATGCAAAGGCTGGCAAGTTAAAGAAGAGAAACTTTAGTATAATCCCAGGCACTAAAGAAAACATGCATATTTATTCGTACATAATAGGGCTCTGTAGCACTTCAAAGTAAAAGAAGGATACTGTTTGCAACTTCTTAAAACACCGTGTCACTTCTCAGGATCAAATGTTTGCCCTCTGCACTTGTAGCAGAATCCTGAGAAAAAAGAGATATGAGTACACATAACCAGGATATAAGTTTAGAGTTGATACTTGCACTATTCATGAGATAACAACCTTACCTTGTTTTCATTGATAATGCAAAGGAAACCTAAAAATTTAAGAGCCAGGAAGAGCCTGGTGGCGCAGCAGACTAATAGCCTGTTATTATCATCCAGCTGCCTGCAATTACTGCTAGTTCGAATCTCCCCAGGCTCAAAGTTGACTCAGCCTTCCATCCTTTCTAAGGTAGGTAAATTGAGGACCCAGTTTGTGGGGGCAATAAGCTGACTTTGTATAAATATACAAAAGGATGAAGGCTATTGCTTAACGCATTGTAAGCCGCCCTGAGTCTCCGGAGAAGGGCAGTATATAACTCAAATTAAAAAAAAAAAAATTACTAGAGAGAGTAAGTACCACTTGGATTGATCAAACTTTTGAACTGGGAATTAGAAGCCTATAAATAACATATCTGGCCAGGAATTTGAAATGAGAAATGGTCACTTTGACAGTTGCTACTGTTAATTAGTTAATGTTGGCAACACTGGGAATGGATCTGTGCCTGAAAGGATGCTGAATTGAGAGACAACCTAGTTGGAAAAAAACCGATGAGCTAGAATCATCAACAGCAGCAAACAGCATAAAGATGTCCCTGAGGAGTGATAGAGATTGAAAGAGCAGCCCTGCCCAGAAGGCTTCAGGATGAGGTCTTGCTTTGCTTTGAAGATTGAAGCCACAGAACAGAAAGGCTGAATACAGAGGGCAAGAGCTATCTGGACCAGTTCTTCTGGGTTGGGCAAGGGAACAGTATGCATGATCTGCATGTAGTTACACTTGTTTAAAATAGGAAAGGTAGTGCCTTTGAGATAAATCTTTCAGGGCCATCTTTCAGGGCCAATAGGGCCAACCACTGTGAGAGGGTGGTTTTGGACTTTTCCATCTTGCCTTGATTAGGATGGCCAACCGCCGTGAGAGGGTGGTTGGATAGTTCCCCCAGTTGGACAGAACGTGAGGACTCCTACCCATTACTGTGAGAGGGTAGTGGTGATTCTTTCCGATTAACTTAGCCTTGCTTCCTGGACATTGAAGACCATTATTATAGACCCGTAGACCATGTCTAGGCCAAATTTGTATTATGACTTCAGTGTTTTTAAATGTATTCCAGGGCAAAGCTTCTTGCGCTGCGAGATTCCCCTCTCTCGCAGGCTTGGCCCTCTATGTTATCGAGGGCCCACCTTAATGACGGGTTTTGGGACCCCAAGAGGTGGCATGTCACAAAAAGGGGATTGAGGGGTTTTTTAAGGACATTTTTAAACAGACTTTTAAGGGGTTCTGAGGGGTGGGGAGGTTATGTGGGTTTGGGGGAAAATCCATGGGGGATGGGGACTAGCCCGGCAGTTAATGGTGCCATAGTGGGTATGGACTCTGGGGGAAAGGGGACTGTTAGAATGCCCTCTATTGAGGTCTTCTCCATTAATACGCTGAGTGGGAGGGGCAGGTATGGCGGGAGAAGGGGGCTGTATCATGTGGTGGGGACATGCACTCGCTATCTTCGAGCAATTGCATGCCCCGGTCCCCTTAGCTCTTCCCGTTCCCCAGGTTGCTCAGAATCTCAGGGCCCGAGTCTCCGGCTGATGTTGTGTAATGCCAGGTCCGTAGTAAATAAAGCCCCCCTCATTTGTGACCTTATTCAGGAGGGGGAAGCAGACCTGGCAGGTATTACAGAGACCTGGTTGGGCCATGGGGGGGGGGGTTCCCCTCGTGGAGATGTGCCCACCAGGCTTCCGTGCATTTCATCAGCCGAGAGCTCAGGGCAGGGACGGGGGGGTAGCGGTCATTCTAAGAGAAGGTCTTGATCCGAGGGAGACCACCGTACCTCAGATAGCCGGATGTGAGTCCCTTTTTGTGAAGTGGGGTCGTGGGGTGCAGATGGGTTTGTTGATCACGTACCTGACTCCCTGCCACGTGGCAACGACCCTGCCCAAACTCCTCAATGTCATAGCCGAGGTGGCGGCTGATACCCCCAGACTTGTGGTCATGGGGGATTTCAACCTGCCATCTATCGGTGAAACATCTGAGGTAGCTCGGGAGTTCATGGCTTCCATGATGGCCATGGACCTGACCCAAGTAATTCACGGCCCTACTCACATAGGGGGACACACTCTGGACTTAGTTTTTATCTCTGGTCAGTAGTTGAGTGGCCTTGATACAGGGGATATAGATATTGAACCCTTGTCATGGTCTGACCACTTGCTCCTTTGACTTGACTTTCTGACCGCCGCACCCCGTCGCAGGGAGGTGGAGCCAACCAGGTGGTTCCGCCCCAGGTGCCTGATGGATCCTGATAGGTTCCAGATGGAGCTTGGGCCATTTCCTGAGACTCTAGCTCATGACTTGGCTGAAGGCCTGGTGGCTGCCTGGGATAGCACGGCTGCCGGGGCTTTGGACCGGGTCATGCCTTTGTGGCCTCTGACCTGGCACCAAACTCACTTAACTCCTTGGTTCTCCGAGGAGCTGAGAGAGATGAAGCGCCGGAAAAGACGCCTAGAGAGTGGTTGGAGGGCCAGTTGTTCCGAATCTGACTTGACACTGGTAAGGTCTCATATTAAGACCTACCTAGTGGCGATAAAAGCGGCAAAATCTAGCTATTGTGCCACTCTTATCGCGTCATCAGATAACTGCCCAGCCACCCTGTTCAGGGTGACCCGCTCCCTTCTCCATCTGGGAGTGTGGGATGACCCCTTGCAGGGCCGAGCTGAGGATTTTGTACAGTATCTGGATGATAAAATAACTCAGATTCGGGAAGACTTGGCTGCTGACTGGGTTAGTTCAGACGAGATGACTGAGGCAGGCCTTGAGAGTGTTATCTGGGAGGAGTTCGATCCTGTGGCTCCCGAGGACATGGACAGGATCTTGGGATGGCTGAACGCGACCACATGTTTATTGGACCCGTGTCTCTCCTGGTTGGTGCTGGCTTCCCGGGAGGTTACATGAGGCTGGCTCCAGGGGATTATCAACGTATCTTTGAGTGAGGGTGTCCTGCCGGCTGCCTTGAAAGAGGCGGTGGTGAGGCCTCTCCTCAAGAAGCCATCCCTGGATCCGGCTGTTTTGGCTAACTATCGTCCAGTCTCCAATCTTCGTTTTATTGCGAAGGTTGTTGAGAGTGTGGTAGCGCGACAGCTTCCCCAGTACCTGGATGAAGCTGTCTATTTGGATCCGCTCCAGTCCGGCTTCAGACCTGGGTACAGCACAGAAACGGCATTGGTCGCGTTGGTGGATGATCTCTGGAGGGCTCGGGATAGGGGTTATTCCTCTATCCTGGTCCTGTTAGATCTCTCAGCAGCTTTTGATACCATCGACCATGGTCTCATGTTGCGCCGGCTGGAGGGACTGGGAGTGGGAGGCACCATTTTGTGGTGGTTCTCCTCCTATCTCTCCGACCGGTCTCAATCTGTGTTGACAGGGGGGCAGCGGTCGACCCCAAGGCCCCTTGTTTGTGGGGTGCCACAAGGATTGGTCCTCTCGCCCCTCCTGTTCAACATTTATGTGAAGCCACTGGGTGAGATCATCCGTGGTTTTGGGGTAGAGTTCCATCAGTATGCTGATGATACTCAGCTGTACATCTCCACCCCAGACCATCCCAACGATGCCTTGGAAGTGATGTCCCAGTGTCTGGAGGCCGTGCGGGTCTGGATGAGGAGAAACAGGCTTCAACTCAACCTTTCCAAGACCGAGTGGCTGTGGCTGCCGGCGTCCCGGTATAGCCAGATGACGCCATCACTGGTTATTGGGAGCGAATCATTGGCCCCCACAGAAAGGGCCCGCAACTTGGATGTCCTCCTGGACGCACGGCTGTCTTTAGAAGAGCATATGACGGCCGTGGCCAGGGGGGCTTTTTATCAGGTTCGCCTGATATGCCAGTTGAGCCCCTTTCTGGATCAGGACTCCCTACACACGGTCACTCAAGCACTCATCACTTCTCGTCTGGACTATTGTAACACTCTCTACATGGGGCTCCCCTTGGGGTACACCCGGAGGCTCCAACTGGTGCAGAATGCGGCCGCGCAGGGGATTATGGGAGCGACAGGACGCTCCCATGTGACTCCTCTCCTGCGCGAGCTGCATTGGCTTCCAGTGGACTTCCAGGTGTGCTTCAAAGTGTTGGTGATCACCTTTAAAGCACTCCATGGTTTAGGGCCGGGGTACTTACGGGACCACCTTCTGCCACCAATTGCCTCCCACCGGCCAGTTCGCTCCCACAGAGAGGGCCCGTTCACTCCCACAGAGAGGGCCTCCTCAGGGTGCCGTCGGCCAGACAATGTCAGCTGGCGACCCCCAGGGGGAAAGGCTTCTCTGTGGTGGCACCTACCCTTTGGAACAATCTACCCCCAGAGATACGAGTGATCTCCGACCTCCGGACTTTTCGTCGGGCCCTAAAAACCTATTTTTTTCAGTTAGCCGGACTGTCCTGATTTTATGGTTGGTTTTAAAATTTGATATGGATTGTAATTGATAAGTTTTAAATTACGGGCCAAATTTATTTAATTATTTTAAATCTATTTTTAACTTTTATGTATAAATGTTTTTTATCTTGGCTGTTCACCGCCCTGAGTCCGAAAGGAGAAGGGCGGTATAGAAGTTTGAAAAATAAATAAATAAATAAATAAATAAATAAATAAATAAATAAATACTTCCCCCATTAAATATGCTAATTTTGTTCCTCTAGAAAGTTTTTTTTCCAATGGTAATGTCAAGCTGTATCTTTGTCCCCAAAGCAGATTACTATGGTTCTTCTGGATTAAATCCAGGATTTATTTTGGACTCTAAAACTGTCAGATTTTTAAAAAAATCTTAAGTGTTGTTTGGGAGCTTGTGCCATAGAATTTCAGAGTACTAAACTATATATTTTAATAAAAGGCAAAACAGAAACACTTTATAGGCAAAGTGCATGTGTTAGAGTTCCGTTGGAGTTGCGGAAAGCTGTAAATTAGCTCATGTGGTCATCTACTTTACAAACATTAAACCATCAGTTTATCAAAGTTATTGTTCATCTTACTATTATCTAACTGGCTATAAAGAAGCAAGAATGGAAAAGCAAAGAATAGGTTTCTTTTTATGCTTTCTTTCTGAAAACACCAAAACAGTGACTGAGCAGCTCCAAAGGTTCAGTGAGTAGAGAAGAATAAGAAATAAGGTCCACCAAAGTGTTTCCAAAAATCTGGAAACTAACAGAGGACAGGAAGCACAAATCTTGCAATCCTAGACTAGTTAGATCTATTAGTTAGATCACAGTTAAATCTAAATCTTATTTCCCACATTTAAAGTACAGAATTAAGAACTCTGGGATTAAGACTCAGTTATGATTAATGCTACTATTAATGATGACTATAGAACTATTCTATGGTAACTTCAGTAATAGTGAAGAATGGGCAATATTTTCTGTATTTCAAAAACAGCTTGTCAGTCCTCATTCTTTTAGTCTACCTGTACTTGAGATTTAAATATGTTCATTTTTGTTTTGCTTTGAGGTTCTTTGTACAAAACATTTTGCAGGGAAATATAGTACATTGTTACTCTAAATTATGGTGTGTCATTAGACATGTGGCAATAAATAGATCACCATATAAAATTAGGGGTATTGGGTTTATTTTGCTCCAGCAGTGTGAGTAATCTGACAAGAATAGAAAAACATTGCCAATATGACAGTCTGACACTTGTGACAGCCCTGTGGAACTATAAATTTTGCCCTCTAGTTGTTTACAGACTGACTTTGAGGCCAAGGACAAAGAGCAATTTAGAAGAACTAAAGAGGATGCTCAATGTGGGCAGGGTTAAAAACTCTCATGGTGGAACAATTTTTTCTTCACAAAGCCAGAGCCCCCTGGAGCCATGTCATTATATGAGAATTGTTACCAGAAGATTTTAGGTTCTCTCATTAAACAGAAAAATTATCTCCTCAGGGCTTTGAAGAGGAAAATGTTGCAAATGTCAATGGCACAAGTCCCAGAAGAGGTTGTTTCAAAACAAATCCATTTTTCAGATTCTGCCCTGGTAGTTTGTGAACACCTGAATGCAAAAAGTGACCAATAAGAAGATGAGAATATATTGGTCATGGTACTGATTTAGAGAAATGGCAAAAATTGTGATCGCATAACTATAAAATGACAATGTCTATAGCATATAAGGAGAATTTGTATAAAATGTTTGACAGGTGGCATCTACCCCCAACGAGGATAGCCAGGATGTTCCAGAATAAATCGGAGAAATGTTGGAAGTGTCATCAGACTCCAGGATCCTATTACCGTATGTGGTGGACATGTGGAGAAGGAAAGAGATATTGGACTAAGATACACACATGACTGGAAAAAATGACTAAGAGACACATTGACTTTAAACCAGAGATATTTTTATTAGGGATCTTACCAGAGACATATAGTAAAGAGTTGCAATATTTAATTGTAAACCTGCTAACGGCGGCTAGAATTCTATTTGCTAAAAATTGGAAAGGAGAAAAGACACTTACTGATGAAGAAATTATTAAGAAAATGATGGATTGTGCTGAAATGAGCAAACTGACATTTGAAATAGGAGAAAAGGAAGATAAACAATATTACTTGATATGGGACTTATTTTATCAATGGATGGACAATAAAACATGGAGATAAATATATAACATGTAGATATTGAGATAAATTAAGTGGAATATTTTTTATGAAAATAAGCTTTGGATGTATAGTGATATTTTGAAGAGAAGAGGGAGCACAATAAGATGTTAACCGATCGATACACTGTCTGTAATTATTTGGATTTATTTATTTATTTATTTATTTATTTATTTATTTATTTATTTTTAAATTTGTATACCGCCCTTCTCCCTGAGGACTCAGGGCGGTGAACAGCCAAGTAAAAACATAAACTACAAACATTAAAATACAATTAAAAAGATATATATTAATTTGGCCCCATGATTAAAAACAATAACAGACAATTAAAAACATTTTTAAAAGTGTTAGGCCAGCCCGGCTTGCTGGAAAAAGAAGGTTTTAAGGGCATGGCGGAAGGCACCGAGGTCTTGGATTCTCCTTATCTCTGGGGGCAGCTGATTCCAGAGGGTAGGTGCCCCCACAGAGAAGGCCCTTCCCCTGGGGGTCACCAGCCTACATTGTTTGGCTGATGGCACCCCGAGGAGACCCTCTCTGTGGGAGCGCACAGGTCGATGGGAGGCCGTCAGTAGCAGCAGGCAGTCTCGAAGATAACTAAGTCCTATGCCATGGAGCGCTTTAAAGGTGATAACCAATACCTTGAAGCGCACCCGGAAGACCACTGGGAGCCAGTGCAGCTCACGCAGGAGAGGTGTTGTATGGGAGCGTCATGCGGTTCCCGTGACTACCCGCGCGGCCGCATTCTGGACCAGTTGGAGCCTCCGGGTGCTCTTCAAGGGGAGCCCCATGTAGAGAGCGTTGCAGTAGTCCAGGCAAGAGGTGACGAGGGCATGAGTGACTGTGCACAGGGAATCCCGATCAAGAAAGGGCCGCAACTGGCGAATCAGGCGAACCTGACAGAAGGTCCCCCTGGCTACAGCCGTCAGATGTTCCTCCAAGGACAGCTGCGTATCCAGGACTCCCAGATTGCGCACCCTCTCCGTGGGGGCCAAAGACTCGCCCCCGATAGTCAGTGATGGCATCAACTGACTATATCAGGATGCCGGGAACCACAGCCACTCAGTCTTGGAAGGGTTGAGCTTGAGCCTGTTCCTCCCCATCCAGATCCGCACAGCCTCCAGGCACTGGGACATCACTTCAAGGACATTGTTGGGGTTATGATGATGTTTTTATGTTCTTTTTTTTTGTTTGTTTTAAAATAAAAAAAGTGATTTAATAAAAAAAATTTGAAAAAAAAGAAGATGAGAATATATCATAGATAGATTGCTTCAATTTTAGAGGGAGTGTGCTGCACTTCAACAAATCCACTGATTATTGTAATAGTGACATTGTACAAATCTGATTTTGTATGGCTATCTAATACCTGCAATAAAAAAATCCACCCCACTGCCACAACCAAAGAATTCACTGCAAGATTACAGACAATATGGAAATGAAGCATAGTATTTTATTCAACTATGTACTTACATATGTGGTGTAGAAAAAAAGTCTTAGTAAAAAAAGCTGAAAAGGACTTCTTGTTTCGCACTACTATTTCCTGAGGCTTTTCCTTTCTATGATATGCAGAGTGAAAGAGTTAATGACTGGTAGTCCATAATCTGAACATTTTCAGCTTTAGTGGAGTGAATGTATATTTGGAAAGTGGAAAATTAAAGGTGCATTTTCCTTCCTTTTTATCTGTTAAGTTTATTTCTACATCCCTGTATCTTGGACTCTTACAGGTTTACAATTTTTTTAAATCCTCTCCTTCGAAACTAAAACGAGAAAGGTACACAGCTGGATTGTTCTGAATATCTAGATCAGTGATGGCTAACCTTTTTGCTGTCGCGTGCCAAAAGCACAGGGAGCGTGGGGAGGTCACGTGTGCCCGTGCCCACACCCATAATTCAATGCCCCCGGGCCCTGCCCCCCATGCATGCACACGTCGACCCCTGTGCTCCCTCTTTTGGCACGAAATGGCAAAAAGGTTACTGGTTGGCCCAGTAGGCCTATTTTTTTGCCCTCCCCAGGCTCCAGAGGCTTTCTAGGAGCTTGGGGAGGCTGAAAATGGCCTCCCACACCCGCCCAGAGACCCCCCCCCGGAGGCCGGAAACAGCCCATTTCCCAACTTCTGGTGGGACCAGAAGGCCCGAAAATCAGCTGGTCAGCACACACATGTGCGCTGAAGCTCAGCTAGGGCAATGCTCACGTGCCCACAAATATTGCTCAGTGTGCCATCTGTGGCACATGTGCCATAGGTTCACCATCATGGATCTAGATATTACTGCTCAAATTTTTGGATGGCCACATTTGCTCCTGTTAGGTGCATCACCAACTAAATAATTACTTTAAATGTTTAAGAGTGGATAAGCACGGAGTATATTGTGAATATTTTAAAATATTGGTAAACAATGATGATGGTATTACCTAAATGTGACAGCCTAGACTTGGGAGGATGCAGAGAATTCATTTAGATTTGTCAATACTTTTTCATGTTGACCCTTGTCAAATGTGGCACAATCTACAGAATATATTAAATGTTCCAATACATTAAATATAGATACTGTATATTTATAAATATAGATCTGCAGGGTTTGATGGTTTTTGTAGTTCTTTTATAGCACAGTATAAATAATGGTTCTAGTCATTTATAATCCTATAATTTCAGAATGTTTGCTATATTGGTTAGTACTCTCCAATCTGCTACTTTCCAATTGTTTACTTACAAAATCAAACATCCATTATCCTCATCAATCATGGCCATTAATTACATTGCCTGGAGCTTTACATTATGCTATATTATTGGTCACTAAGCACACTATAGTTGCCACTGACTGAAATACTCTTGCATTTCAATCACTTTTCTAAGTCCAAAGATACTGAAAATTGGATCTGGGACCATCTGCATTCAACAATTTTCAGTGGGGGAAACAAATAAAAAAAGCACTGCTTCAAAAGACAAGGAGAAAAGGCAAAAAATTCAATCTTATGTTGGCACAATGATATTGTCATATTTGCTGACATCCTAACAGCCATAATAACCCCATTTCCCCAAAAATAAGGCCTTCCCTGAAAATAAGACCTAGGCTGATTTTTCATGCTGCTCACATAAGCCCTACCCAAAAAATAAGCCCTAGTTAAAAGTGTCATCAGTGATGGGCATGGTCATCTGATGTCACTCACATCATGGGGCACCTGTGGGGGGAGGAAGATTTCTTCACTTCCCTTACCTTTCTTTTCTCCCCGAGCAATTGCCGCTTGGATCTTACGGCAACTGCAGAAGGGGCTGAAAGGGAAGAAACTGTCCATTCTTCCCCAGATCAATTTCAGAAGCAGCTGCCATCACTGGCCACATGGCCTGGCTGCTGGGCCTGCTGCACCTGCTGCTGCTGGGGACCAGTGGTGCCCTGGCCGGGCTGCTCTTCAGCCAGGCTGATGGGCAGTGGTGCAAGCGACTCCCTTTGTTTCCATGCAGCTGCTGTGCAACCTGCCGCTGCCCTTCCTGGCCTCGGCTCTGGCTACCACCCTGCTGCTGCTCTTGCGGCACCTGCCAGCCAAGCTCTCATTGCTCCCTAGCCTGCTGCTGTCCCTGCTGCTCCTGGGATACTTCTCAGCCACAGTGGGCACTGTAGTGGCCAACATGCACAGCAGCTCTTTTATGCTGTGTTTA
Source organism: Pituophis catenifer annectens (assembly GCF_029215685.1). NCBI lineage: Eukaryota > Metazoa > Chordata > Lepidosauria > Squamata > Colubridae > Pituophis > Pituophis catenifer. Next base: position 55,354,505 of record NW_027256884.1, on the reverse strand, counting down.
TTGTGAAGCTTTGTGCCAAGGAAGGTCTGGGCTTTCTCCTTCCCTTCATTCCTCCTCCCCCATCTCCTCCAGCTGCTCTGTTTTTGCAGACACCAAGGGTGGAGGGTCCCTTGCGGGGCACAATTGAACTTCCAACCCCAATGGCGGGCCAGGCTGGGTGAAAGGCGACGTGGTGGCAGACCAGCCGCAGGTGAGGTAGATGCTGAAGGTGGCCAGGGCATGTTGGTGTGAATGTGCCAAAGGCAGGGCTTTTTGGCCAGCTCCTGCACTGGGGTGGCGCTACCATTTAAAGGAAGAAGCTGGTGAAGGTGTTTGCGTAGCAGCCTGACCGACAGTCCCTGACCATGTGATTCTTCCAACTCAGGATGAAAGGAGGCGGGCACTTGGAGCTTCTTTTCTGATGCCAGTCACACACACACACACCAGCACACATGGTTGGTCAGTACCGGCTAGCCTTTTTCTCTGTAGGTTGTAGATCTGGGCTGACTCACCCCGCACCAGGCAGGAGCAGCCCAGCAGGCAGCTGAGAGCAGCATGGCCAAGAGGGCAAAAAGCCCCCACGAGGCCAGCAGCAGCACAGGCAGCCACTCCAAGGCCAGTAAGGTACCTGCCATGGCCAAGAAGTGTCCCAGCAGCAGCAGGGCCAGCAGGCAGGGCAGGTGGAAGCTGGGGAAAGTTGAGAGTTTGGCTGCTACAAGCAGACAGTGGGACAGAGAGGGCAGGGCTGGCAGTAGCAGCATTCCCCCTCTCATTGGCCCCCGAGCTCACTGCCTCTTGTACATTAAAAAAAGAGATATATTCCCCAAAAATAAGCCCTAGTGCTTATTTTGCAGCCCCCAAAAATATAAGACCTGGTCTTATTTTCAGGAAAACATGGTAGCTACTAAATATATAAGAAAAAGTGCATTCCTGGTCACAAAAAACTTTATTTTATATCTTAGCAGGATGAGGAACTTGTCACTGAGATGTTGATAAAACTACAACTCCCAAAGTCCTTCATGATTGCAGCTGCTGAGAGTAATTCAGTAACATCTGCTAGTCACCAATTTCTATTCTTATCTGAATTATTTTATTTATTTATGTATCATATTTACATGGTCACCTAATTCACAAAAATGTATTACCAGGTTATCTGAGGGTTATCACTTCCTGTAAACATTTACCAAATCTTAAGGTCCAAATTTATCCAAATTTTTATCCAAATCTTAAGATCCACAAATTATTCTATGGATGTTTCCATTAATTCAGTAAAGGTGAATGGGTACTAAACAGAGAAATTTTTGGCCTGGAACACAATTTAGAAAGTTTTTCATATCTGATGAAGATTTTAACCTTTTCTTTACATGATTTAAATTGTTAAGATGAAGTTAGTATTTTAATGTATCTTTTGTACCATTTTATTCTCTTCCATGTTTTTTATTGACTGTTTTAAAAAGTTCTTGTGAACAATCAGAAAACTATTTTTGTTAATCAGTTGTATAAATGATGTCTGTGATCCAGCTTCTGGAACAGCAGGACTGAAATTTTAATGCTAATGCTAATAATAATGAAAAGGAAAAGAATGTACAATTCCCAATAATTTTTAAGCAATTTTTCTCTCAGCAAAGGTTTATTGTCTACATAATATTTCAAGAAATCTGTTTTATACTATAAGTCTCCATGGGTAAAGTGCAATTTATTCATGTCAATTAAGTGTGAAAAAAGATTTGCATCATATATTTATATGCTAGCAAAGGCTGTTACCCAGAGCCACTTGAGTGCATGAAAAATGGGTCTTTTTTTGCTAAAAGTGTTCAAATTCAGGTGGTGAATAACTCTGTATATCTATATTTTTGATACTGAAACATGTATATGTTGATGAAAACACAGGAAGTAGAGTACAGTAAATATTGCCAAGCTGTTTTCCTTAAAATTTCTGGCCTTTAGCAAGTAGATTGGGATCCAGTTCTAGTAAATATGTGATAAATATGAATATGAACAAATCCTTGGATTAAAGATGAATTCTAGGTATAAAAAGTTTACTCTGAGGAAGAAAAGACCGTAATTGTTGGTTAAGGGAATCAATCATCTTAGATGAATATCTTGAAATGTCAAAAACAATTGATTTACTTTTATTGCCAGAGGTGCTTATGGAATTATCTGTTCTTGTGCCAAAATAACTTCACTGACTTGATCCCTGTCCACCTTGATTTGAGTAGAATGCAGAGCTCATCTTCTGGGCAGCAAAATATCTAGCATCATTCATTCATGAAAACCAGAACCAGCATCCTACAGCAGATCTCAGGGTTGTATTCTGAGGATTATAGGTTGAGAATTTAGATTGAATATTTACACAAAAGTGTGTAAAAAAGCAAAGGAAAACAAAACAAAACACTGCTTTAAAAAATGAATTTACTGTCATAGGTTATAAAGAATCCACCCTGTATTTGATACTAAACTGCTCAGTCTTGCCATAATAATTGGGCTCTTGTTCTAATTTTGGTTTTAACCTTTGACAGAAGATCCAAAATTGGCATAATCAATTGAACAGATTTAATAAACTGCCCACAGACAACATGTTTACTTTCATCCTTTGATAAAGACAAATCAAACAGAATCAAACAGAGGGATCCTAATGGCAGGTGACTCTTGTTAATGTTAGAAGGTCAATTATGGGAATTGAAGTTCAACATATCTGAAGACCACCTTGTAGAACAAGCCCAATCTAGTTTTTTTTAAAAGAAGAAATTGAGAAAATATTTGTTTGCTTTTAGATCCATAGGAAAACAAAATAAAAACCATCTAGATCAATTGCTCCCCTTCAAAGTTCTTATAGTCAGATATAGCTGATCATAAATGCAAATTGTTTTTCAGAAAAATAAAAAGAATCCCAAGCAGGGTACTAAGAAGCAAATCTGAAGTAAACATTATAAAACAGATAACAATCCTTTGTTGTCCAAGATAGATTATAGGAAAGATGATGCTAATTCTTCAGCTAGTTAATACCCTAAAATGAATTTCAAACAAGAAACAAACAAAATTGCCACCTCATCCTTATTGACCGTACAATAGTTGCTTCTCACAACAACAACAACAGCAAAAAAATTCCTGGTCACACAATAGTGAATTCTAACAGTTTGGTTCTATTGGGAAGCTATTGCTTAGAAATTCTGTTGAGATTCCATTTTTTAAAATAAATATTATTGTATTAAGCACACATTAATTAATAAGTAAGAAGTAAATTCTACTTAACATGATGAGACCTCTGAGTAAGTATGCATACATATAGTCCCTGATTTAAGTTCACAATTGGGAATGAAATTTATGTGACTGGAATTGATTTTATGACCATTTTTACTGTGGTTATTAAGTGAATCATACAGTCATTAAGTCATTCTGTTTTCCACAATCAACTTTGCTTGTCAGAAGGTTGTAAATCACAATCACATGACTGCAAGATGCTGCAACCACTGTAAATGTGAATTGGTTGCCAAATGCCTGAATTACAATCACATGACTGTGAGCGGGGTTAATTTTGAGGAAGGGTCATAAATCACTTTTTCTGAAACTTTGAAAAATTGTTAAACAGTTGTAAGTCAAGGATCATCTGTAATAAGAAATATGATCATTCATTAAAAAACCCAATTGTTATAACTGTTAGAACAACCCCCTGTCATGAGAAATAGTAACTTAATAGATTTGCCCCAAAATTTGTGCCTTTTTTAGCATTTTGCCTAACAAAAAATGGAATTAGCTGCCAAGGAATTACCCCCAAATATCTGCAAGCGAAGGTGTAAAATGTATCTCAATATTATATTGCTGTATGAAGATTTTAAAAATTAATTAATTTAGACCCCAAACCAAAATAAATGTGAAAGGATTTCTTCACTCCTGCATTTTCAAACAATTAGCAATAAATACAGAGCCTTGGTAGTACAGTGGTCTAAGACACCCTGTTATTAAGCTGGTTATTAAGACCAGATGCCTGCAATTACTGCAGGTTCAAATCTCGCCAAGGCTCAAAGTTGACTCAGCCTTCCATCCTTTCTAAGGTAGGTAAATTGAGGACCCAGTTGTGGGGGCAATAAGCTGACTTTGTATAAATATACAAAAGAATGAAGGCTATTGCTTAAGCGCATTGTAAGCCGCCCTGAGTCTCCGGAGAAGGGCAGCATATAAATCAAATTAAAAAAAAAATAATACTTAGAAATATTTAAAATGAAGTCAGAAATTAACAGTCAGCATTCCAGAACTGCTCATGAGAGTCCTACATGTGATTTCATGGTCTTTTATTTAACCCTGGAAGATAAGGAGCAGATGTAACATTAGTATCTGACATCCACCTTGATCTGGGAGAGCTTTCAATGGCTGATATAGTTTAGCTGCTGTTTCCATGCATTTTCGCTTTCTGCCAAGTCTGATTCATTACTTCAAAAACAGTTCTTCCTTTAAGTCCCAAGATCCATCAACAGGAAACTGACCTGAATCAAAACTTTCGGACCAATACCACAATTTGTCAATCAGATAAAAACACAATGGCTTGACATTTAAAAAGTGGGGAGATGAAGTTTTCCTTTTAAAATTTAAAATACTGGGGGTAAGCAAGACATTAGTAACTTCAGGTTTTGGTAAACTAAATCATTTTCACATCTTACAATTGAGATATTTCAGATACATTCAAATATTTGGTTACAACATTAGCGCCAATGTCAGCTTTTTTGACATGAGAATTGATAAAAAAGGGAAAAATGGTTGATTATTGGAATATATACTAAATATAAATATATTAAATATAGAATGGACAGCTATATTTAATCTTAATAATATTATAACTAAATTTCTATTTGGACCATCTTTTCTAAAGGAACCTTTTTTCACAAGTGTAGCAGAATCCTATCCGTGTTACTTGGAAGTAAATTCTACTTAGTTCCATATGGTTTACTATCCAATTAATAGCATTAGTTATTATAACTTTAGTTCATACCTTTTTTTGATATGTTCTTTTACTGCACAATTCAATATCATTTCACTGCAACCTATCAAGAACTGTATTTTTTTCTGTCTCTACTAGCTTAAGCCCAACCTACAGCATCTTTCAGACTTAGGCCATACATTTGATAGAACATGGCACTAATTTACTAAATGAGCAATTAAACCAAGCTTTTAGACAATTAAGACTACAAAACAAGAGGTAACATTTAATGTACCTGATGGCTTCAATGATTTCAAGAGCTGATGGTATTGAAATAATGGTGCATAGATGACTATTATCTTAAGTTAACAATAACTATTTTAGATTATATTGAATATGATGCAATTTTCAACTAATCAATTTTCTTTTCAATAATTAATGCTTTTATTACAATTTTATTTGAGAAAAGATAGTTATTTATCACTATAATTTTAATTGAGATTCTAAGATAGCACACCAGAAAAAATCTCACCAATCTTTACTGACATCTGCTTGCAAAGTATTTCAAATATAAGCACTGATATTTCTGAAGGTTTTCCTAGTTAACATTTTTTTTCATGTGAAGACATATTATAACTGCTACATGAGATTGTCTGTGTGTGTGTGTGTGTGTGTGTGTGTGTGTGAGGGAGAGAGAGAGAGAGAAAGACAGACACAGAAAGAGATCTGTAAAGGCTAATATCATGGATTCCATTGCAAGTTTTTTTTTAGTGGAACTGGCAGGACTCTATGAATATGTATTTTCTCATTGCAAGAGATACTAAAGGTCCAATGATTGTGATTACTTTGCAGTATGTTATCAAAGCTTATCAAAATGTTGTTTAATGCTAAAAAGTAAATGTGTATGCTCAAAGCCATCTCTCTCTCCTCTCTCTATCTCTCTATCTAATCTTCCTTTCTTTTCATCAACATGATCTCCATTCCATCCATGCATTTTCTCATGTTTTTATTTCAAACCTGTATTGAGAAGTATGCTACTGTTGCAAAATAACAGATAATATTGACAAAAATATTGCAATAGGCAGGACCTTGTATACAGTTCAGGAACAATTCAGTAAAATTAGCTGCATTACATTACACAGTAAATAACTACACAAAGAAACTATATAAACAATCATTTCTTCTGATTTCAAATCTTGTGTATGTAAAAGTAGCATGTAGCAGTTTTCAAAATGATGTGATTAGGATGCTATGAAAGAAATCTTTTGGAAATAAAACAGCTCCTGTATTTAATTTTCAATTAATTTGTATAGCCATTGTAATCAAAGGATTGTCTTGAGTAAATTAAGAGTAACCTACAAGTGTTACCCATCAATGTTGAAGTTTAGGTTGAACTTCAAATTAACAAAAGTGGTTGTCACTAACTCAGCTTGTACAGGAGGGACAAGAGGCAGAGAGAGAAAGGTGCCATTCTTTCAATCATAACCCACCCACCCCCATCACCTCTGAAAAGGAGAAGGAATCTGTACAGGCATTTTCCTCTGCAACCCATAGTTAACCCAACTGTTGCAGAACTATGAGCTGAAGATAAGAGCTAGTTGAACAGACATACATGACTGGTATTCCATTGACAGTTACCATTACACATTTTTAAGGATCCATGCAGGAAGGCAAAGAAAGGATTTCAGCAACGGGTGGAAAAGAAAAGGGTGACTCATCAGGAACGGCTGTTCCTTACCTTTAAGATCAGATCCGTGTGATATTGGTCCAGCATGTTCGCCTTGACAAAGGATGTGATGATGACTCTGCCGTATCTCCCTGGGGTCTGCAGATCGGAATACAGCCGGTGCTTGGACCGGTTCACAGGGAAGAGGCTATTGACCAGGTTCCTCTCGATCTTGGCCAGGCTGTGTTTGGGGGCCAGCAGGTGTTCCACGCTCTCCTCGATCTGGTACTTGCTGAAACTGGCCCCAAGCAAGATGGAGATGAGCACGGGCGCAGAGGCAAAGAAGACCGGGTGGCTGGCAACGAAGTGGCCGAGTCTGGCGAAAGACGTTCTCAGTCCTCTGTGCAAGACCTGCCGCAACATTCTAGTGCAGAAGCAGCTCAGGAGGGCGAGGTGCGCACGACGGAATCTGAAGCTCTTCCAGAGCCCAGGCAAAACCATCGGGGAGCCCAGGCAGGCGGGAGCTTTCCGTGGGCTGAAATTGACCAAGCAGGCAACCCGCACTCCCCCTTTCTGCGCGGTGGGTGCTAAAGCTCTTCGCCTCCCTCCAAGCTGCCGAAGGGAGTTTCCTGGCGCCCCATTGTCTGACTTTAAACAACACCAGAGATTCCGAAAGGGAGGAGGTCGGGAGCAAAAATAAAAAAATAAAAAAATAAAAATCGGGGGGGGGGGGGGTGTTGGTCAGCGAGGAAGCCAAGATCTTATTGACGGAAAAACCTATTTCTTTTCTCCACTTCTTATGGTGGCAGCTCTTTCTGCCAAACCAAGTGGGTGGGTAAGGATTGTTTACCCAAGAAAGATATATGGGGGAATACAGAAGTGGGGGTGGGGTTTGTCGGTAGACACACTTGCTGACTAACTCAGTTAAGCACAGAACACAGCTCCCAAGACCCTGGGGCTACGGCTGACTACACACCTGCAGAACTGAATGGGTGGTTTTCCTCCCCCACCCGCGCCTCTAATCGAGGCCAGGAAAGAGACTCGCCCCTTTCTCAGCCATAACCCCGAAAGTGGGAGAGGTGTGCCGTTTCAAAGCCCTCGCCTCTGCCGCCGCCACTAAGGCTGCGCCGGAGTTCAGGGTCAGTTTCTTTACCGGCTTTTTTATGACAGTTATTGAGCTGTATGAGAGGCTGGTGGCTCAGAACGGGCGACTAGGCGGAGGAGCGCTTTCTCGCCTCATCTTCCCAGGCTCATTTCCGGCACTGGGATTTGGACGGTCGCACCGGATTAATACTAAACAAAATAACACAACCCCTCCCTCCCACAGTGTGGGCAATTTAGCTGGAAGTCCCGGCTGCTGATTGTCAATTACCGGTGGCCTTAATCGGAGCTTCCTTGTTCGCTCGGGGTTGCAGTTTCAAGGAAACTATCCCGCAACTAGAACGGGTGTAATTGTTATTTAAAAAAAGACGGGATCTTCCTTCAGGTGAGATCCATGTCAGCGCCGCCGGCATGTCCCATCCAAGCGAAATAACTG